>NW_025421489.1:6500921-7880131 GCF_011764305.1 Mustela putorius furo
GGCCAGAGATAGCTTAGTCGTGCCAAGTTCATGACTTCAGTGCCTTCACTGAAGCCGTTTCTGAAAACTAATTCCTAAACTGATGTCTTCTTACATGTCATTTGCTGGACCTGGATCACAGGGCCACTTGGAGCAGGTAGAGATAGACGGCCCCACCTGCTTTACATTCAGCTTAAGTCACTGCCTACATTTTATGGAAATGGTGACCTCTCGACAAAAGCAGAATTCTATCGGCGGGGAAAGAATTGGCATCACATGTCCATGGTGTCATAGGCTGAAGAAATGCCTCACCTCCCCACCTCAACACCAATATATCCATACTCTAATCTCTGGGACATTTGAATGTTACCTATGGGGCAAAAAAGTATCTCTGCGAATTCTTAGGTGCTGAGGATCTTGAGGTGGGAAAATTATCCCTGCATTCTCTGGGAAGGCCCTAAATGCAATCACTTGAATCCATACAACAAGGAATGGCTAGGAGGTCACACATGCACATGCACATACATATGAGAAAATGATGTGAGGATAGAGCAGAGAGAAATTAGAATATTCTGGTCTCAAAGACTGGAGAATTGTGATCACAAGCCAAGCAATTCACACCAGAAGATGCAAGGAACACACTCTCCTCTAGAGCCTACCTGGGAGCAAGACCCTTCCAACACTGAGCGTGGCCTACAGATGCTAGTTTCCATCTCTGGCCTCCAGCATAGAACACTGAGAGAATAAATTTCTGTTGTTCTAAGCCACCTGGTTTGTAGTATTTTGTTACATCAGCAAAGGAAACAAATACAGACAGGACAGTGAGGTTTTATGTCAGCCATCTTGACTATATATATGGCTATATATATATATATATATATGACTATAGCCATATATATAGTATATATATTTATATACATACATGCTAAGTAACACAAGTACATACAAGTACACTTGTAAAATAATGTATTAGTTTTAGAAGAATATTATTTTAAAAATAAGATAATTTGTGGAAACTGAATGAACTCTTCCTGTATTTCCATTTCAAGGAAATAATATATTTTCAGCATGGAACTGCACCGAATTTGAGAAAATCTTCACAGGATCCACAGGCATCTATAACCAATCTCTACTGACTTCTGCAGAAGTTACCTGGGAATTTTCAGAAGTGGATTTGGCTACAGAAGATAAATTACTGCTACTCTGCTGGCTCCACATTTTTTTTTCTTTCTACTCAGTTACAATCTTAAATTTGGAAAATGAAATTTATAAGTTAAAACAAATAGATTCATGCTAATCCAAAAGGCATAATTGGGACAAGTTTTAAGGAATGAATTAAGGAAGTGGAAAAAGAACCTTGCTCTTAATTTTCCTACAGCAACAAAGTTAAAATAGTAATAGTATCTTTAATCCACCATGGAAAATAAGTGAAGGATGACAGAATATTGGTATTCACTTCAAAGCTGGTTATTAAATTTTTCCTTTTTCCCCTCCAGAACTCAACATGACACTGGCTATTTTCAGACTATGATCTCTCTTTCATCAAAGTCAGCGCTAGCTGTGAAGACCACCTGCTCCACGTAATTACCTTAAGCACACTCTCAGTGTCTCCTGCTTCAAATGACCTATTTCTTGGTGAAATAAGATGTCTCTTAACTTTGGCTGTGTGAAATATGCTCTCAACTCTAAATTACTTATTCACGGGAGACAAATGCTCCTGGATCAATTCAGAGCACTGATCTCTCTCAGTGGGCCCCTGAGAACTCTATTCCCAGGGCACAACAAGAAAGCAATCTGCAGATTACCAGACAGAAATGACTACAGAGGTCTGAAAACCAGCCAGAGGAAAAAACCTGCAAAACTGATCTTCTCAAAATCTCACTCAGGTAAATCTAAGAAGGAAATTAAATACCTTTTTTGCATGTAGGAAACAAATGTTTAGATTCTACCTTTAGAGAGAACATGTTGTTTGTCCAATGTTTATAATTTTATATTCACCAGTTAGCACATTTTCCCCTGACTCTCTTCCCCAACACATGCATCATAAATTTGCATGAACTTTCAAGTTTTAGAATTTTTAAAAAAATTCATTATTAAACACACCAAACTAGTAATTCTTACGAAATGTAAGGTTGGAGTTCTCATGGAATGAATATTTTCCTGTGTGATTCTCTTCTGGCATTGTTGGTTGCTTCCTTTGCCTTAAAACTATCTCCTCTCTTAAAATATGGGTATGGAGCTTTCTTTTCCCCCTGACTACTGATTCTTTGTTTTCTTCATCTGTTCTCTTCTTCTGCCACACAGTTAAGCGGTCATGACCCTCTGTCTGTCTCTTCTCCCCTGTTGTCCCCCTGTTCTCCATTCCTCACTCCTGCCATCCTGCCCTGGCTTCTTTCCCCCTTTCCCGTCTTTTCCCTCTCCTGGAGCTCTTCCCCTCCCCTCCCCTGCCTTCTCTTTTCTTTCTGGAGGTGGGGAATGGTCCTCTTTTTCATCCCAATTTCCCTCTATAGTATTTTCTTCCATGGTAAGATTGCTATATTAGGTAATAATACCACAATTGATTTCTCTAGTCCTAATTAAAACAGAGGAGTATGCAAAATCACTTACTCAAAATTGAAATGTGCATAGAGGGATTTGTTACCCACAAGTCAGATCCTAATTAGGACAAGAAACAGAGTGGACAAACTTCTGAAGTGTCACACAGTGTCCTCCTTTTATTCCTGCTAAGATTCTACTTAAGTCAGCATTTGCTAAGTTTTCCAGAGAACCTGGTTAGGTAAGATGGTCCTTGAATAAAAGAGACCAGTGGTCAGATTAATTTGGGAAAAACCACATATCATATGCCCATTATGAATTTTAATAAACATTAATATCATAAGGACTGAAAAATATTAGAAGAAATAAGTTTATTTGTATTTAACCCAATATTATGCAAGCTGACTTGACCATGCAACCTTTTTATAAGTCAACTAATCTTGATGAATGTCTCGTAACTCTGCCTAATAATCCAGTGGCCCTAGATTGTGTGCCAGCCAATGTCTATACTGCTCGACAGAACAGAGAGGGATTTTTAGCAATTCTGAAACCCACTTTTTATGCAATCTTTTTCCATTGCCTCCTCTTCACCCCACCTTCCCCAGTGTACCTTATACTTGAATAATCACCAAATTATTTGAAATCTGGAAGATACCACTTATGCCTATTTTTTCATTTTTATTGTCCATGTGCTCTCCTAAATTTTTTTGAATTATTCACAGATGTGCAACTTTAAAAAAGATTTGCTTCATTAGTTTCCCCTTTATCCAAGTGAGTCATTTGTTTCCCACTGTGTTTGCATATCAATTTATAAATATCTCCAGAAATATAAAAATTCCACAGAATCCATTGCATTTAGTAAGTTGCAAACCTACACTGTTCAATAAGGTAGGATGAACTGTACAATGTGACTTTTGAACACAAAAAATGTGGCTGGTCTGAACTGAGATATGCTTTATGCAAAAATATGCATTGGATTTTGAAGACCGAAGGCTAAAAAAGTGGAACAAATTATTTATAATTTCAAGGTTAATTACATATTTAAATGGTAATTTTTTGATATATTTGGTTAAATTAACTTTGCCTATTTATTTCACTTTTTATGTGACTACTAACATTTTTTAAATTATATATGCTCACATTTGTGAGTGACATTGTTCCATTAGATGGCATTGTTCTACAGGGTGAGCACGCTCTTATCATCACAGCTCTTAGGTGTTACTTATAATTGACCCAACTGTTTCTTGAATAAATGGAATTCGTTAGCAAGGTAAACACAAAGTTAGAGAAGGTCCTGAAATTCTGAACATTTTGTAACATTTTCTTATGAATAATAAATGTGAATATTCCAAAAACATTGTCCACATGTTACACATTGAATACAATATGGCTTTAGTCTAAGTTATCATCATTACTTAGCTATTTTACTGAAAGACCCAGAAAATTATTCCCTTCCAGAATATATCCTAACCATCAAAGTTCACCACAACTTAATATTAGTTGAAAAAGCATACCTCTAAACAATATTAGGAGTACTATGAGTATGGGATTCCAATGGTACGATTTCTTATGTGAAGTCTTTTTTTTCCCTAGAATATTCAATCAAATGTCTACCCTGCAGAGTGGTTATCCTTTTACATAGAAGAGGAACAGAATTGTAAACCTCAAGATCATACTAACCCTTACAGATAAACCCTCTGTCATTCTAGGTTAGTGTGCACATAAAACCACATCAGAGCTTCTGCAACTTTCCACGGAAACAATGCTATTTATTGCACTTTGATGATGGCAGTGAAAGAAACTCAATCATAAGCCAACCAAAGTCCTCCAAAACTTCTAGTCCTAGAATTTCTTGCATGAATCACTTTGAAGGCACAGTCCTTGGCAGCAATGCATTAGAAAACTCTGGTTTAAGACTGGACAGAAAATTAAACCCATGTAAGTTTTAGCCTTAGCTGAATCTCTCCGTGCAACTTTGGGTGGGCTGCTGACTGTCTGTGTCTTTGGATGTGCCAGAACTAAAGAAATAATTCATAAAACTTCTGTGTATAGTAATTGGAACAATCTGATGCTGAGAATGATCTCAAGCTTTTAAACCATATCAAAATTGTTTTCATAAATGCACAAGACAGTATGCTCCTTTTCTTCAGCTAAAAATCCAATGGTTAATTAAGCAACAGATGAAGACTTCATTTACAGAGGATTTAATAGGTACAAAAATATTCTGTAAATTCTTTGCCTTGTTTCTAGGTTTTATCCAAGTATATCCATGTATATCCATGTCTTCTCCATGTATAACAGAAAATAAGTTTCTGTTCATGTCATTTTTGCTGTTTCTAGTTAGTGTGGTGAAATAAGCAAGATAAGTCAGCATGACAGAATGGCTTCACTTAAATTTAAAAGCAGTTTTTATCTTTTTGTTTTAAACTATGTTCTCTTATGTGTTTTAAAGATTGCATTTTATAATAACTAATTGTGAGATAAATGTGTTTTTTAAAAAATAAAAACTGATTTATTTCCCAAACTGAACGATCAACATTCGTGCACTTGGAAAAGTGAATGTAGACAACCAAAGATTGCTACTATCAGGACTATGAATATCTGTTTTGAGATACCCAAAGCTCATATGAAGTTTAGTAAGGGTGACAGATCCTCTATGAAAATCTAATTTGCTTATACGAACTTTTTGGAAAAGAGACATATGGTCAAAGAAAAAGTACAGATTCACATGCTGTGATACACCGATATTCTCATACATTCTTCTTAGTTTAGTCCAATAAAAGAATGAGGAAGGAGGAGGAAACCAGAATAAATACAATGATGTCTTTTTATGCAAGAAGTTGTTTTATAAAAGGAAACTTAATCCAATGAAATACTTGTTTTTATTCCTAGATTTGTTTCAGTCATGTAGTTATAAACTCAGGCTTATACATTATAAGAAGAAATGATCACATGGACATTGAATTAGTTTCTTAAAGCTACTATAAAAATTTCTACAAACTCAATGGCTTAAAACAGCAGAAATCTGTTCTTACACAGATCCAGAGGCTCAATTCTATTTTTTTAAAGATTTTATTTATTTATTTGAGAGACAGGAGGTGAGAGAGAGCATAAGCGAGGAGAAGGTCAGAGGGAGAAGCAGACTCCCCATGGAGCTGGGAGCCTGATGCGGGACTCGATCCCGGGACTCTGGGATCATAACCTGAGCTGAAAGCAGTCGTCCAACCAACTGAGCCACCCAGGCATCCCCAGAGGCCTAATTCTTAAATCAATTTTGTTGGGATGAATTAAGGTACCAGCAGGCTGTACTCCTTCTGGGGGTCTAGGGGACAATCTATTCCTTGCTTCCTCCAGCTTCTGCTGGCTCCAACATTCCTTGACTTGCGGCCACATCCCTCCAACTTCTATCTTCTGTGGTCATATAGCTGGTCTCTTCTGTCTATGAAATTTCTCTTTTTCTCTTCTTATGAGACCCATATGATAACATTTAGGGCCCATCCTGATAATCCAGGATAATTTCCCTATTAAGATCCTGAACTTAACCACACCCACAGACATTTTTTCCTTATAAGGTAGAATTTGCTGATTTTAAGGAATTAGAAACTGATAATTGGGTTGTCATAATTCAGCCTACCATAGATATTAGATGTTTCTTTAAAGAAGTTGAGACATTCATTTCCCAACCTCCTTGTCAAATACCAACTTGCGTGAGATTGTATACAAATCCCATATCCAGAATTTGAATATCTCATAAGCATTTTTAACATCTTTCTAAGTTTCTAATGCTTTCCTAGTCATTGCCATTCAACCAATATTTACTGAGCACTTACTATTCATCAAGCACCACTAATATTATAGAATTTATAAAAATATTTACCTAAGTTGGAATCTTTGCTTTAAAAGCCACCAGACCAAATATATATATATATATATATATATATATATATATATATATAGTACATTAACTGAACTATTACAGATTCTGAAAAAAAGACTTTTGGATAGAGCTTAAAGTAAACATGTTTTGGGACACCTGGGTGGCTCAGTCCATTAGTTGTCTGCCTTCAGCTCAGGTCATGGGATCAAGATTCCAGGGTCCTGGGACCGAGTTCCACACCAGGCTCCCATCTCATCAGGGAGTCTGCTTCTTTCTCTGCCTGCCTCTCCCCCGTTTGTGCGCTCTCTCTCTCTGGCAAATAAATAAAACAAAAATATTTAAAAAATAAAGTAAACATGTTTTGATTTTTTTTTATCATGGGATCAATTTGAGGCTTAATTTTAAAGCTGAAAGCACTGCCCTTCAATTACATACATTACATTCTATAGTGTATTACAGAACTACAATCTGAAAAGACACCTATTCACAGAAAACATTCATTAAATTATCTCTGTGTTAAATTCTCTAGAATATAATGGATTTTTTTGTGTGCTTAGTCAATATTTGTGTAATATTGTGGTTGGAGCTATAACACTAATTTATGCAAATATTTCTTTTTCTTTTTTTTTTTAAAGATTTTATTTATTTACTTGACAGATCACAAGTAGGCAGAGAGGCAGGCAGAGAGAAAGGAGGAAGCAGGCTCCCCACTGAGCAGAGAACCTGATGCGGGGCTCGATCCCAGGACACCGGGATCATGACCTGAGCCGAAGGCAGAGGCTTTAACCCACTGAGCCACCCAGGCGCCCCAATATGCAAATATTTCTTAACAGTCTTTACTATGACAGTTACTGGCTAGATGCTGGGCTGACAGCCATGCCCTCAGAGGCCTGGGGGTGAGTGGAGGAGAAGGCAGGCAGTTCAGAGGACTAAATGCTCCACAACAGGAGGCAAGGACAAGGTATGGAGTGTATAGCGGAGGAATACACATCTCAGTCTTGGGAGTCAGGGATGGCTTCTATGAAGAAGTCCATCAAGCTGAGACCTGAAGGACCAGTAGGGAAAATGCAGGTAAGGAACTGGAGAAGGAGAACCATGTAACAGAATCTGAGACAAGGGGCTCAGGTTATTGGAACCCAGAGGTATTTAAGAATGGCTGAAACTCAGTGTGGGAGGGAGGGGAGAGATGAAGACATGAAGACAGAAAATATGTGGAAACATTGTTGCACTGGAGAAAGATTAAAAAGGACAATTGTCCAAGCCTTGGTAATCATTAGACATAATAAGAGTTAGTGAGAAGAGGGGTCAAGAAAGACAGCAGGACAAAGCAGTAGGCGGTATTTAGTTCACAGAGGAAAGAACACAGGTGGAAGCGTGCTCTGAGGGTAAGGATGGGGTGCAGGGTGTTGAATTCAGTATTCCCTTTAAGGTTTCGGTGAGGACTCAACACAGAGATGCTCAGAACACTGATGGATATGTGCATCAGTAGAAGCCCCCAAAACTTCTGGGCTGGATGTATCTGCACATTGACTTTGTAAAACATAGAGGAGTTGGCAGAGATGAAGTTCACAAGGATGCATTCATCTTGACTACAACACAGGTAGCAAAATGATTTATTACCTATGGCCTCAGGATACCAGGTTTAAAGTTCTATTCATTAAACATTTGATTGACTATCCTAGGAAAAAATTCTTCATATTAGAAATTGTACAGGGGCACTTGGGTGGCTCAGTGGGTTAAAGCTTCCCTTCAGCTCAGGTCATGATCCCAGGGTCCTGAGATCGAGCCCCACATCGGGCTTTCTGCTCAGCAGGGAGCCTGCTTCCCTTCCTCTCTCTCTGCCTGCCTCTCTGCCTACTTGTGATCTCTGTCTGCCAAATAAATAAATAAAATCTTAAAAAAAAAAAGCGATTGTACAAATGGAATACCATACTCCTGATACTTCAAATATCATTTAAAGATAACGCTTTTTCAACTATTAACATGTGCTAAATTTTTACCTGCTATGATGGAATTTTTTCTGGGGTTTCCAATAAAATAGCAAAGTAATGACAGTTTATATCAGTAAGTTTTTGATATGTAACACGTATATAATATTTATATAATATTCAAACTTATTCAAGAAAATCTACAGCTCCAGAATTTCAGGACCCTCTCTAATTTCGTGTTTACCTGACTGGTGGATAACCCTATTAAGACATTAATTATTGTTTAGATAATTCATTTCTATAACATAAAGTAAAAGAGGGTGAATCAGTGAGAAGAATGTATGCAGATGGCAAGACAAGGGGAAATACATGCACTTGATTGTTTCTAGGGCATGGAAAGAGAGGAGCTGCAGAGTCTATCTTCCTCCATATTTTCCCTTTCATCTCCTTTATTCATTCTGCTCATTACCGGGGCCTTTTCTTGCTTGGATTTTATGGCTTCCTAAACCCTCCATCGTTTTTATCAGTGAACCTGATGATATCAGTTTTGTATTTTGCTTTATTTCCTGTGGAAAACAGCTCTTGTGACTTGATTTCATAGAAATCATACCAGAATATTAAATAATAACCTGATACCCAGATAAACTTAGACATTTTTTCCTGTTTACTATTTAATTTTTCTTCTGTGGTCCAAAAAAAAATGTGGTATAAGCCTGGGAAAGGAACCACCATTTATGTCTGTGGGCACCGGGCACCCGGCACTTAGGTCAGCTGGTCTACCCAGTGGTGAGGGCTTGGCTTCATCTGCGGTGAGCCAACTTCCCTAAAGCTCAGCTGTGCCCAAGCAATGCAAATCTCATGGTTTACCAGGGTGTGCAAGTCAAAGGAACGGCAAATGGAAATGCTTCTTTACCCAAATGCAAAAACATATTGGGAATAAAAGGAAAAAAAAAAAGAAGAAGAAGAAGAAGAGCAATGGATATGGCCCCCAATGCTCACTTTCATCCTTGCCAAGACAAGGTGGAGGCCATTAACCATAAAGGTGGGACACATTCTCTCAGGACACAGAATACATCCGAGTGCTATTTATCCTGTTATTCTTCTATCAGTTAACTGCTGTTCTCTTCTGGGCTCTCTTTCACTCTCAATTAACTTTTAAGTGTGACAGTTCTGACAATCTACTATCCCCTTCTCTCAGTCTCTTTGTTTCCGGTTTTCTGTCTTGGCCCAATTTAGGTTGCATTGTGTTTTAACCAGACCATGGAAATGAAGACCAAGACCCAGTTTTCCATCCATCTTTCACAAGATAAACTAGTGATTCATCAGTTGCATATAACACCCAGTGCTCGTCACATCAAGTGCCCCTGTTAATGTCCATTGCCCATTTACTCCATCACCCCACCAACCTCCCCTCCAGTAGCCTCAGTTTGTTCCCTAGAGTTAAGAGTCTCTCTGTTTTTATCTTATTTTATTTTTCCTAATACCAAAGACTTTTCTATGTAATGTCTCTAACCTGTCTTCTCGACCTTATCTCTGTGTGTCTCACGCACAAGTCACTGGACGACTCACCACCCTCCATGCATGTTGTAAACAGTTGACTTGCATTTGTACTTCCTCTTTCTGCAACTGATTCTCCCAGCTTTCCAGCTTAACCAAATCTTACGTTTCCTTCCTGAACCAAACCCAATGCTACTTCTTCCACCAATCCATTCATGACACAAATAGCAGAAACTCTTTGTTGTTTTAAAGCCTGGGCTTTCATTATATCTCTACAGTGTGTGATGTGTGTATGTGTGCGTGTGTGCAAATTTAGCAGCTGATCCTAGAATATAGCTAATTTAACATTTCCTCTTTTCACTATTTGTGAGAGGTTTTTGAAGGTGTGTTATTTATGGTTTTATTGGAGCACTAACTGAATCACACACTGTGGACAGAACATGCTGGACTGAGTGCTACAACTAGTAGTGATTACAGCTTGTGTCCCAGCATCCTAGAACCTCTGTTTCCCAGACAAGGTCAAATACAATTTGGGGGTGAAATTATACATGATAGTAATATTTCTAAATTGTGGAATAGATACATCCCTTAGCAAATGTAAAAAGCAGCTACATTTTATTGAATTAGTATTTGCTAAGGACTGTTCAATGCATTTTGTATGTATCATAATATTTTTAATTCTCATGATCATTTGCATTTTAGATGCTACTGAAATAACCAGTTTACAGACAAGAAAACTAGCAAAAGAGGGCAAAAAACTATTAATTGCAGAGGCAGTACTTGAAGTGAGGCCATATTACTCTACAGAGCTTACTCTACTCTACCATTCACCAATATATTCTGAGGTCTACAGGTGGCACACATGAACCCATCCACCTGACGTATCCCATAGTATATACCTATACAGATAAATGGTATATCTCTACCTCTCTTGAGGACAGAGATCACACATTTTAGGCTGTTTCATCAATAATGTCCAGCACTATTCCTTGCTATTTACAAGGGAACTAGAGGCTGAGGAAGTAGGAAAAAAAAAACAAAAAACCTAGTACTAACAATAGTTTCACTAAAATGCTGAACCTCAATAATTCTTTTCAACCCAGAAAAAGATCTCATTCACCCATAATTTCACTTTCTTGTTAAATGCAAGGCTATAAATTCTCATTTGTCTTGGGATTTTTCACTGAAAATGAATTTAGTACATATTGGAAACATTTAGCTCCTTCATTGCAGCTATATAAAGTAAGCATTGGCTCAGAAAGTGCAGCAAAAGGAGAAATCCTTAATCTACACTTAGGGACCACTTGTCAGAAACAGAGTTAAAGGAGATTTGAAACTCTTCCAGACCGCCTAGGTCCTTAGTGCTATGAAGTATTCAGATTTTCACTCTTTGACCCATTACTGTTTAGATCATATTTTTGAAAATAATAAAAAAGCAATAATGATTTACATAGCCTATACTACGGGGATTTATATATTCCATTTATTTCATTCTGCACAGGCTAAAATGTACTTCATTAGCATTTAGGTAAGATACAAGAAGGGTGGTGTGACCAAATGCCATAACCAATATATCCTTGATTAAAACACCGGTTCAGGGGGGTCCTGGTAATTCAGTCGGTTAAGCATCCTCTCTTGATTTTGGCTCAGGTCATGAACTTAGGGTGGTGAGATCGAGCCCCACATCAGGTTCCATGCTCAAACGGGGCGTCTGCTTGAGATTCTCTCTCTCCCTCTGCCTATCCCTCCAAAATAAATAAATATATCTTTTAAAAAAAACCCACTGGTTCAGGATATGTCAGAGGTAGTAGAGAAATCATTAACAAAAACATCCTAATGAAATAAACACAGGCTATGAAAGGCACAATGCATTAACAGAAATACTGCTTCTAGATGTAAACTACTTATTTTTGTTTTAAAGTAAACTGCAGATATGTTGCTCTGAGTTTTAAATGAACTACTTCATTAGGTTAAGAAATTACTTTCTCATTGCTACCAAGGGGCTCTTTATCAGGCATAGTGTGTCCAACTGCCAAATATCAAGGTCTAGACACTTAAACTGCATCTATTGGAGGAAGAACAATCACTTATGGTTAGAAAGTCTCTGTGATGGTCATTCAAGGTTTTACATATGTGGCTCAGCAAACAAGTATCTCACTGGAAAATGTAGATATTTATTGGCTTGAAGCCTCTGATTAAGGCAAAAGGAATGAAAATGATGGATTGTACTTTACTACATGGAAATGGACAAAGTGGCAAAATTTTTAAACATGATTTAGCAAACCAAACATTTTCGTGTTGTGTTAATAAATTTTCTTAACTATTCTCTGAGTTATAGGTAGGTTCTCAGTATCTTCAAGCTGAACAGCACACATGAAGGCATCTTCTTCAAGTCTAAGCATGCGGGTTGGGGTAGAATTTACAAATCTAAAAGGTGGTTCCCAGACAGAATGCTGGGGTTCATGCTGACCCGAAGAGCGTAGGTCCAAAGGAAGCACATTTGAGTCCCAGTGGAAACCATGGGCCTTGCACATATGACTAACAACCAGGAACAGATTGGTATGTCAGAAAATCACAACCCCGATAATGATATTTTCAACACTTTCCATTGTTGTTCTTATTTCTGCCCTTCCAAAACTGGGACTCACAAAATTCCTTCTTCATTTTGCATTTATTCATTATCCTTTAAAATTTAGAAGAAAAGTTTGTCTTTTCATATGTCCTTTTGCCTTACACTCAGGGTACAAAAGGCTCTCACAGAGAACACCTGAATGTTAGAAAAGCCATTGCTTTTAATATAAGCCAAGTGGAAGCGGCCGAGCTGTTACTCAGCCTGGCATTTACATCCCTTCTCTGCCTACGGCTATGGTGGGCTGCAAACTCGATTTTTCAAGGAGGTACTACAAACGTTGTTCACTTTCAGAATGAGTTATTTGAATAAGGTGGTTGTAACAGATACGGTCTCACTGAATCCAATCCTCGAACGGGACAAAATAGTCTTCTCTGTTATCCCCTTGCTGAGACCTTACCTACGTAGCATCGGACTACAATGTTACAATGCTACAAAACCCAAAATTTTGCATTTGAACCTTGCTGAGAGGGTTCTGCTGATCTATTCCTTGCTTTGCTTTGGGGAAATGCTGAGGAGACTATGCAGAAATCCCTTATTTCCTAAAGAAAATAACTTAAAAAAATAAGAGTGCGTAGGTGGGAATACATCCTATTATACTGTAGAGCACAGATTTGGGGTAAGAGTTAATGAAAGACATCAGGCACTAACTATCTCTGCATACTGCCAGACCACAAAGACGGAAGAACAAGTACATGTCCCCAGTGAGAAACTCTGGAGGACAGACACAAAACAGAGGTGACATTGAACCTTGGAAGGGCAAGCCTGTGCTCTGTAGTCTAAATCTTGCCCTGTCAAACTATTACAAGAAAGTAATTAGATCCGCTATCTAGGGATGAGTAGTGACTTTTTTTTCCTCTTAGAGTTTATAGGCAGCTGTAGTTGAATTTATGCCTAAAACCTCGAATTGCTTTCTCTATGGTGAAAATGGAAAGATTTTTATAAGTTCATTTTTACTAGAGTCTCCACTGACCAGATGTGAGTTACATAAAGGCACTGTGTTTCTTAAAATGTGTTTTGTCCCCTTAGCAAGCATAATAAACATGAGACTCACCAGGAGAGTTGATGAAACTCAGATTTCTGGGTCTTGCTTCCATAAAGTGGATCCAGTAGGGAATGTAGGTGCCTAGAGGTGGCTGGGGATGAGGGTTTTAGTCTCCACCATCCATATCAGGTTGGTCTTGTCTCCCCAGTAAAATGAAAATTACTTAAAATGTAAAACGTACATGCATTTTGAAAAGCGAAATGTTAGAAAATGTTGCTCTTTTTATTAAATGAAACAGAATCTATGCAAAAATGGTGTACCTGCTTTGCCATCTCAGCTTAAAGACCCTTTCCCAGGCTCATCCCCCATCTAACCAGGTGGCTGACGCTTCGCCCCCCTACACAGAACATTGACATCAGCCCATGGGAGCAGGTCTGGTGCAGGGCCCAGAAACCCACATTTATAAGGAACCTCCAGGTAATTCACAGGCAGTCTGTTACTCGTTCTAACGTTTTATCAGTTTAGTGGTGGCCAGCTGCCAAGCATGAAATGGTGAAAAAAACAGGGCTGCTGTTCAGTTTATGAAATTACGATTTTGTAAAACAGAAGTGAATAGCAGCTTCCCGGCCTCCCCCAGTTGGTGAGAGCCTGGTATTAAGGGGTGCCAAGCTGTGGGGGAAACACTGGAGGCCCAACCGTTGTACAAACACCCCATCATCGCTTGAGGAGCAAGCAGCGCGTGCTCTCGTCTGTGACCAGAAAAGTGTGCCATCTATTGTGTCTAGGAAAAGGCAAGTGATTTAAATACTCTGTGTGGACACAGAACAGATACGTTATTTCTTGGCCAAGGAATGCACTGAAATGAGGAAGCCACTTGGACAATATTTGAAAAGCCACACCTTTCCCAACAGAGATACTTGTACAGAGACAGGAGAAATGAAATTCCTTACTTCTAACACCGCTTCTCCTTAGTACCTTCAGTAGCTAGTCCCGGAACTCTTCCTTCACCACATACTAGATTGAGGTATTGGCCAGCTGTCCCATCAGGCCAGTGTTTCCTTCTGTGCAGAAGAATATCTACTGAAGGCAGCCGACAGCAGTCTGCTGTCCTTCGTGTCTTTCTTTCTGAACCACTGTGGGGTCTGGAATTCATCCCTTCTGGCCTGCACCAGTCCCTGACCTGATGCCTTCACCGCCATCTGCCCACCTCCCACAGTGCCCCGGTGAAGCACAATAACTCTCTGCTTGGGCTGCCTGCACCTATCACTCTCCCTTCTCATTCTACCACCCTGATGTAGCCAGTCCTGAAATCCAGACAAGCTTCTGCTTCTCGGAGGAGACTGGCTCCTGATTCTTATAGTTTGGCTAAAAGACAGGTTCCGAAGAATTAGGACATTGCTGAGAACTTAAATGTCACAATGTTCCAGAAAATCTGTATTCTGGAGTTGACTCCTGCCGAGTTTGAAGACAAAAGTTACTAAGCCCTTTGGACATCTGTATTAGTTGGCTCCATAAAAAAACACCATAAAAAAATACCATACACTAAGTGGCTTATACAACAGGAATTAATGTTCTCATAGTTCTGGAAAGGCTAGAAAGACCAAGATCAAGGTTCCAGCCAGTTTTGGTTTCTACTAAGGGCTTTTTTTCCTGGCTTGTAGGCAACTGCCTTCTCACAAAGTCCTCACATGGTCTTTCCTCTGAATGTGCCCAGGGAGAGAATGACCCCTCTGGTGTCTCTTCGTACAAGGTCATTAATCCCATTGGACCAGGGCCTTCCATGATGACCTCATTTAACCTTAATTACGTTCCTAGAGATCCGTCTCCACACCAAATAACACTGGGGGTTAGAGCTTCAGCATATGAATTTTGGGGGCCACAGATGTTCAGTCCATAACAAATCCTGAAATAAAAATATCCCAAGGCCACTGAAAGAGGAACTCCACCAGTTCTGGCCTTACTCATTTCTAATTCTCTTGCCCTTCCTTGTTGGTCTGTTCCCAGAACCCCAGTGCTTACTGCTTCTAAATCTGCAAGGCTTCTTACAACAGATACAAACTAGTCACATTTTCTTATTTCTCCTCAGAAAATATCCTGGAATTTGTTTTCAGTTTGCAATCATTATAGTGTTAACTAAGCAGTTGCTAATAACATAAAAATGTGTTGTTCATTAATTAGACTGAGATATCTATTAGTCTATAACATTTATTTATTTATTTATTATTTTTTAAAAGATTTTTTATTTATTTCTTTGTCAGAGAGAGTGAGCACAGGCAGACAGAGAGGCAGGCAGAGGCAGAGGGGAAGCAGGCTCCCTGCTGAGCAAGGAGCCCGATGTGGGACTTGATTCCAGGCTGCTGGGATCATGACCTGAGCCAAAGGCAGCCGCTTAACCAACTGAGCCACGCAGGCATCCCTTACTATAGCATTTAAACCGAAAATCACTAAAATTCTTTTCAACCCTCCTTTTCCTGCCATATTCCATAATTTGATATTAACTCAGGTTACTCTCAGGAACATCAGAGATATCAAGAGAGTTGTGGTTTCTATGTTTTAAGAGGGTATTGATAAATCCTTCAGCAAACAATTTAAGCAAATATTCTTAAATTGGCAATTTTATAAACACTTGCCACTATCTATAACTCTAAAACATAAGAAACTGTGAAATAAAAGTAATGAAAAAAGCTTTATACCTTATACTTTTTTATTATTATTATTAACATACAATGTATTATTTGCCCCAGGAGTACAGGTCTGTGAGTCATCGGGCTTACACATTTCACAGCACTCACCATAGTACATGCCCTCCCCAATGTCCATAACCCCACCCCCCTTCTCCCAACCCTCTTCCCCCAGCAACCCTCAGTTTGTTTTGTGAGATTAAGAGTCTCTTATGGTTTGTCTCCCTCCAGATCCCATCTTGTTTCATTTGTTCCCTCCCTACCCCACACAACCTCCTGCCCTGCCTCTCAAATTCCTCATACTCTTAACATATTCATTTTGTTTGATAAATATATAGGATTATATTGAATGAAAAGAAATACATGTATTGAGCAATTTATTCCTGATCAATTCTTACACCAGTAAGAATTTTAAATATTAATGGTGTTTGAAAGGGTAATACATGCACATAGTAATGACCTGAAATGCAAAATGATTGTGAAAATTATATCCCCTTTGTATTCCTGGTCTCCAGCAATCCACCAATTCTCCTCTTTAAGGTTAAATACTATTAATAGTTTCTTGTATGTCCTTCTCGATTTTTCTATGCACTTGAAAGCATATATACATTCTTCCAGATCATTTCAGCAATAGTTTATGATGCAGAAATACATGCCTGTAAATATACACATGCATACACATACATTTATTCTGTGACACTGTTCTGCACCTTGCTTCTTTCACTAAGTCATGGAGAATGATCTCATTCTGTTCAAAGACTCCAGGGTACTCCATCCCATGGGTACACAAACCTTTAGTTCACCTGTCCCTAACCTGAACATCCTCATTGGCAGATGCTCAGATTATTTTTCCAATTTTTAGCAACAGACATCCTTATACATTAGTTTACCTAGATGACCCATCTAGTGCACCCAGATGACCCATTTTTAGAACTAGAAATGGCAGTGACAGTTACACATTTTATATTTTAATAGACAATAACACCAGTAATGCTTGAGAGTACCTTTTTCTCCATATCCTAAAAAAACCTTTTTGATTTCCCCAACTTGCTCTTCTAAAATCTTTTCAAACCACATGAGTGGAAATAATATATAGTTTTAATTTATAATAATATAATATATACTTAATATTTATAGTTAATTATAAATATTATAATATTTATAATATAATATTATAATTAATATTTATATATAATTAATAATATATAGTTTTAATTTGTTTTCTCTTATTAGCAGTGAGATGACATATTATTCCATGTTTAATAGCCATTTTTTAAATTTTCCCTTTTAAAAATATTTTTTATTTTAAAACAGGTTTTGATTTAAAGAAAAGTTGCAAAGGTAATACAGAGCCTTTCAATATCCTGGACACCCTGTTTCCCATACCATTAACATCTAACAGTATAGAATCTTTGTCAAAATTAATTAAACAGTGATACATAATTACCACCAAAGTTATTAGGTAAACATACTGATTTTCTTAGGCTTCACATAATGTCCTTTTTCTGTTCCAGGTCCCAAAATACCACATTATATTTTGTCGTTATGTCTCCTTAGGCTCCTTTGGGTTGTGACAGTTTCTCAGACTTTCCTTTGCTTTTGATGACCTTGTCAGTTTTGAGAGGTACTGGTTGGGTGTCTGGAAGTCAGGTGTGGTTTTCTTTTAAGCCTTTTCTCTTTGCTTGCTTGCTTATTAATTTATTCATTCATTTATCTATTTATTAATTTTTCCTCCAGTTTAAAAAAATATATGCCTAGGAGCGTTACTTTGTGTTCTTGGTTGGCTTTTGGTGAGTTCCAGGTTTGATGACTGTTTGTGATTTTAGAAAGTTCTTCACCACTATTATTTCACATATTTCTTCTCTACTCTTTCTTTTCCTTTGATAGTCCTGTTATGTTTATGTTACATTTTCTATTATTGTCCCATAGTTCTTGGATGTTTGATTTTTTCCCCGTACTTTTTCCCTTCAAATTTCCATTTTAGAAGTTTGTTAGTTTTTAATGGACCCATGTTCTTGGGCTGTGAACTTCAAAGGTGTTTCCATTTGGAGTAGTATCCCCCACCCCCACCCTGGCTGTAACATTTTCAGTCTATTTCCTGGAAGCCCTGACTTCAGTTCAGCATCTATTGTTATTGTTATTTTCCCCTGGTAGCTCTAGAGGTAGCTCTAGAGGAAATACAAAAGCATCTTCTAGCTAGGCTAAGGTGTAGGGGAAAAAAAAAGTCCTTTCCCACAGATTAGGCCTTTGTTTTGGAGAAAGTTCTATATGTATTTCACAGTGATTACTCTTCCTCTCTCCCAGCAGAGCCATGAGGGGACCCTTTTCAGATCTTTACTCTGAGAATCTGACAGGGCTTGTGGAAGTCAAGCCCATAAAAGCTTAAGGGCCCCCACTAAGACCAGAGAAGCCAGGAGTTTCTTAGGTTTATCCACACTCCAACTCTTGAAATTACCATTTAAATGTTACTACCAATTTGTGGTGCCAGTGGCCTCTGCTCCACGTAATCAGACACCTATTACGTCTCTTTGGATACACCTGTCTTTCCAGATTCTAGGGAGGGTGGTTTGTCTTATAAGCTCAGCTCTCTGATGGGTCCCACAAAAGTTACTGATTTTCAGCTTAGGTAACTTTTTCCTATTGTTGGACTGAGAATGACAACATCTAAGGTCTTTGTAATGGGGAGCTGAGATCAGAAGTTCCTGTAATTTCCTTTTTAATAAATCGCCTTTGCCACTTGCTCATTGCTTGGTTGCCATATTTATCTTTCTCTTACAATAACTCCTTATATATTAAGGAAAATAGCTCGCTGACTGTCATGTGTGTGGTAAATACTTTTCTTGGTTTTTACTTCCTTTTTCTTAACTTTTGATGTTTGAATGTCATGACTTTTTAATAGAACCAAATTTTGATATACATAGTTTTATCAATATTTTCTTTTATGGTTTCTGGGTTTTGTATTATTATTATTATTTTTGGGAGAGGGTAAGAGAGAGAGAGAGGGCTGATGTGAGTGGGGGGAAGGAGCAGAGGGGCAGGAGTAGAGGAAGAGGGGGAGGGAGGAGATAAGAATCTCAAGCTGACTCCGCACTGGGAATGGAGCCCAGTGTGGGGCTTCATTTCACCGCCCTGAGATCATGACCTGAGCCAAAACCAAGAGACAGATGCTTAACTGACTGAGCCACGATGAGCCCCAGGGTTTTGTATTATTTTTAGTAAAACAGTCCCAATTCAGGATTGCAAAGGAATTCTCTCTAGTTTTCTTCTAGGGTATTTTATATTTCTAGTGTATTTTATATTTATGAGAGAAGAAATCAAGTTAACCCACATAATATATTTCAAATTCTATGAAAATTAAAAGACTTTAGCAATAGCATTGTGTATTAGTGGGATAAAGACAAAAAATAAATGGTGTTAAAATGAACCAGTAGCCATCTGCATTGAAAAGAAGTCAGATTCCTATTTACTTTTTATAATAATAAATATAAGGATTGAAATATGACCTTATTTTCAACTTAACATTTGGAAACTCAGAAACAGAAAAATAATCACCATTACAAAATGACCAGCATTGTTTCTCCTTCCATTTTATTTGCATGGTATTTTAAAATAAATACTATTGTACGTAATTGCAATTTTATATCTTAATCATCATCATGAGCACTCTTTCCATGTTAACACACCACCTTAAACTTTAATTCTTAGTTACGTAACATTTCATAAGTCTTTTTTTTTTTAAAGATTTTTTTAAACTTATTTGACACAGATACAATGACAGAAGGAACATAAACAGTGGGAGTGTGAGAGGGAGAAGCAGATTTCCTGCTGAACAGGGAGCCCACTGTGGGGCTCAGATCCCAGGACCCCAGGATCCTGACCTGAAGGCAGATGCTTAATGACTGAGTCACAGGGGCGCCCCTCATTAAGTCTTATTGTTTTTAAACTGTATATAAGTTAGGAATACTCAATAATTTCCAAATTGTATAATCAGTTTTATTCGATTTTATCTAGTGCTAAAAAAAGTAGCTTTAAAAAAATTCTCCAAAATAATCTCTAATTATTGAGAACTGGAAAGGTAAAAAGAGAGAATAGAGAACACTGCTTATAGGAGTGCACCGGTGTAAAGTTTTGGGGGTAGCTGTGTTTTCAATGCATTGTGGAGGAAACTGATAACTCAGAGAATTACTACCTCAAAGGGGGAAAAAAAAAAAAAAAAAAAGCAGGAGAAAAAAAAGTCAGAGCTGACTTAATGACTAAAACTTCATGGCCAACCCATAAATGGTAAATCTTACCCTATTTATATTTGCTATAATTAAAAAATGTTAAAGAGCTTTTACTCTTTAACAGTTACATAATCCTTTTATTTTTTTTTTCAAAATCTAGTTGTTCCAATTTCTCCTTATTTCCTATTTTTCTAGAGTAATCTAAAAGTGCTATGATTTTCTCTGCAAATTATTAACTAAAATGATGCTTGCTTTTTAAAGTAGCTGTGGAAAATGATAATAAACCAGTTAAAAAGTGTTTTTTAAATCTTCTTTGCCTTCAGCAGAAACCTCTCATTTGAACAATAATCCAAGAAGATTAAATAAAAATATCTCTGTAGCCCCTCAGCTAGTCAGACCAACAATGTAATCTTAATCTACCATAACCCCATTAGAAACAGCCAACAAAACATTTAGAATTATTATTTTTTAATGCTATGTTTAAGCCTCAGAGCTGTATCAGTTGAAATGAGAACATCATTTTGAGCTGTTTTCATAGTACACCTACTAGTTTTCTGTGAAGTATTAAGAATTAAGAAAAGAAACTGAAAATAATGGTGAGCGTTGAAATAATGGTTATCCATAAGAAAATCTGTCTCCTTATTCAAAGGCTAACCATCACACATAAATTTAACTAGAGAAATACTTCATTTTGCATTTGTGGTTGGGTGTTTAGTACATTTTCAAGTTGGTTATTAGCAATTAAGTGACTCTCAAATCCATAAAAGGCCATCTAGATGCTGCTGGGGGGGATGTCCATCAGTTAGCCATAACTAACCTGATGCTTTGATGACTTGTCCTCAAAGTTCTTATCACACAAAGGGTAGAGTAGGGAGCATGATATGTGTGGCCTGCTGATGATAATCATGCCTGCTATCCAGTTACAGCCTATCGTACCACAATTAGAGAAATATTTCAAGATTCTTCTGCCATGTGTTACAAAATTGTTACATTTGGTGAGATAATCAGAGTCACAGAATGTTGGTACTGGGAAGTCTTTAGAGAAGATCTGCACTACAGTTACAGATGACAGATATGCCTATGCGTATGAAGAGGACATCCCAAGTCATCTAGACCCTTTATACCTCCCACTCCTGAATGGATGAGTCAGCCTTTAAAATGGAGATAATGACAAGTTAAGTCTTTAGACGTTCTCTGAGATATGGATAATGACATCAAAGAAAACATGACAAACTACTTTAAGAAGCAAGCACAGCTTTATGAAGGAAGTATTTTGAAATGGATAAAAGAGAAAAAGTATATATATAAAAGAGTAGTAATAATAATATATGCTATTAATTAGCATTTTCTATGACATAGGTAACAATAACAGATTATTAGTTAACTTAAACTTGAACAAAAATCTTTCTGGGTTAGGTACTTTTATTATGCTATTTTATAGACTGGAAAATTGAGGCAAGACAGATAGAAAGTAATTTCCTAAAGATTATAACAGCTATGACTAGTTTGACTTATAAACTTATATATTCTGATTTGAATATCAGTATGTTTATCTTAACCTAGATGCCAGACTACCTCTCCAAAATTCAGGGGGAATTGAGGGAGCTTCTCTGAATTTATTCCTGAACTGGCTTGGGTCCAAAGTCAGTCCTCAAGTGCTTAGTATTTTTCCCCTTCTTTTCCAGGATCAGACAACGTTGGAGAACCTGCTGTGCATTGCTACTTTACTAATTAGTTACCTAGACACATTTTGTTTTCATTTGGGTGATATATTTGAGCATCTGTGCAATATTGTTATTTTTCTGAATTATTGATGAAGTGACTAGGACAGGATGCAAGCAAAATATTTGTTGCCAATATTTCAAATAAAGCCTGGATCCCTGAAAGGATAAATGGTGCTTTCCAGAGGCAAGTGTTCCTAGGTGAATGTCTAAGCACCAGGGATGGGTAGACTCCTCTGTGGCTGTCATGGCAAAGGAAGGTACTATTCTAGAAATTTCTTCCTTTGTTCTGCCCATATTTCTGTCTCTCAGATTTTTCTTGATCATTCCTAATGACTTGAGTCTATTTCCTGGGTGGCCCCAGTCCTATTGCTCTAATCTCCAGCCACACTTAACCTCGGTCCCAAAGAGTCAATTAATGGAATATGATGTGTCAATACCCAGAAGAAACAAAGGGGCTTGAGAACATGCAGTTCATAAAGTCATGGTGGAAAGAAATGTAGCAGTGTTGGTGAATCTGCTGAATTTAATTCTGGACACTAGACAGTCTGGGGAACAATGAATCATCTAGGAGGACTGCTCAAATGAACTGTCTCAGGTTTTCAGAGGGACTTCACAGAGAATCATTTAGATACAGCAAAGCAGACATCACAAAACTTATCTTTCTGTCCAGGAATCCTTGAGATCTTGTTTGTTACTTTAAATTAGTGAACCGAATGGGATGGCTTTATTTTGTCCAGCATCTATCCCTTTAGTACTTTCCCTTCATGCATCAGATCTCCAGAGACCCATAACTTCTGCTTTCTCTTAATAATAACAACAATGGTAATAATAATATTAAAAGACAAAATAACTCCATTCACTTTTTCACTAGATTCAGAAAGTTAATGGATGCATTCTGTTCTGTTCCATGAGGTTATACACTTGAAAGATGACAGACTTGGTATTTATAAATCAATCATCATAAGTAATAATGAACTCTCTTCCACTCTGAAGAAGTTTGTTATAACTGTTATTAATCAAGTCCCTCTAAAAAGTATGAAATATTATTTGGAACTACAATTAAAATATGACTACTTGAAAGTGAGAACAAAAGAAGAACTGGAAGATTTGCTAATACATATCCAGAAAACCCAATCAAAATAATACACACTGTGTTTTGTTTTTTTTTTTTAACCTCCCTTATTGGGGACTTAAAGTGAAAAAAAAAAAGTGAATGACTATACACCAAATTCAGGAAATTACTCTAAATTTGAATTTAACATACCACAGCTCAAAGGGTAATGGTGATTTTTTTTTTTTTGGGAGGGGAATGCATGTAGTAGGAGGCAGGGAAAGAAGGAAGGTAAATATTTTACTTTTGTCTTTTTGATGTTTTAAATGCCATGCTCTGACTTTTCATATCTTAAAGACTGATGACATAATGAACATTTTTTTTAAAGATTTTACTTATTTATTTGACAGACAGAGATCACAAGTAAGCAGAGAGGCAGGCAGAGAGAGAGGAGGAAGCAGGCTCCCCATGGAGCAGAGAGCCCAATGTGGGACTCGATCCCAGGACCCTGGAATCATGACCTGAGCCGAAGGCAGAGGCTTTAATCCACTGAGCCACCCAGGCGCCCCATAATGAACATTTTTTATTTCATTAGTTATCATGTAGCAAATAAAATAAAATCAATTTATATTCAATACCTTACATGAAAATAGTGCTGTATGTCAGTATATTAAAAAACAACAACAACAATAACAAAACCACAACAGAATAAAGAAAACAGAGAAGGGTGAATAAAACTGCTTTTGTACCCTCAGAAAAAATTCTAAGCAGTTTTTTTTTTTTTTTCATTAAACCTCCAATTAGATATTCATGTTGAAGGGAAGGGAGGGCAAATCCTTTGTACAATCAAGGTGAGTAATACATGTTCATCATTACCTTTTTAATTTATGTCATCTTTGATTCCGATTCTCGCATACAACTGCCAGCAATTCCACACACTATTTTAATTACAAACCAGCATCTGTCTACATACTTAAATCCTGGGGCCAGAATAATGTGGATATTGTCACCCTTTCTCTTCCCCATGATTTTGAATGCATCACTTACCCGTCCCCACATTTTGTGTTATTGTAGTTAGTATGATGTACCCAGGATGGGCTCATGAAAAAGATATTTCAAGTGATGGTCACAAGAATTAAAAATCGAATCCTGGGACGCCTGGGTGGCTCAGTTGGTTAAGCAGCTGCCTTCAGCTCAGGTCATGATCCCAGCGTCCTGGGATCGAGTCCCACATTGGGCTCCTTGCTCCGCAGGGAGCCTGCTTCTCCCTCTGACTCTGCCTTCCACTCTGTCTGCCTATGCTCGCTCCCGCTCTGACAAATAAATAAATAAAATCTTAAAAAAAAAAAAATCGAATCCTTACACTTAAATCTACTTTTTTTTAAATCTACTTTTTGAAATATTTAAAATATCACCTAAGCAGCCTAATAATGAAAAAGAACCAGTTAGAATATTGATAAAGCAAGAGAATGAAAGCAGTGTGATATATATTCAAATAACACAGCTTAGTGGTATCATTAATGAAATGTTTTTATGAGATGCACAGAGTACTAGTTTTTTAATGTCTGGAATATTTGTATTCTGAAGTATCTTTTAAGTAAAAAGATAAATGAGTGCATTCAAATTCTGTTACCAGTGAACCAGAAAATAAGATGGTATTTCCAATTCATTTTGTTATTTGTATGGATGATTGAAGCTTTTGAAAATTAAAATGCTTAACAAAGACTCATGCTTATAATTTATAAATAAATGGCCAGATATTTAGTTTTTATTTCCATTTTTAACTATAAACTTAAGTGTGTTCATAATTAAATACATACATATTTAAATATAAAGATGGATCACAATAACTTAGGCAGATGTCTGTGTTTTTCAACTATTTTCTGTTTTGAAATGGTGCTGGTCTTAGCAGTAACAAAGACATCTTTTTTTTTTTTTTTAAGATTTTATTTATTTATTTGACAGACAGAGATTACAAGTAGGCAGAGAGGCAGGCAGAGAGAGAGAGAGGAGGAAGCAGGCTCCCTGCTGAGTGGAGAGCCTGATGCGGGACTCGATCCCAGGACCCTGAGATCATGACCTGAGCCGAAGGCAGCGGCTTAACCCACTGAGCCACCCAGGCGCCCGTAACAAAGACATCTTTAAGGTCATTTCAGTCTTAAAGAAATTTGTGTCTAGGAGTGCCTGGGTGGCTCAGTGGATTAAGCATCTACCTTTGGCTCAGGTCATGATCTCAGGGTCCTGGGATTGAGCCCCACCTTGGGCTCTTTGTTCACTGGGGAGCCTGCTTCCCTTCCTCTCTCTCTGCCTGCTATTCAGCCTACTTGTGATCTCTCTCTCTCTCTCTGTCAAATAAATAAATAAAATATTAAAAAAAAAAAAGAAATTTGTGTCTATGTGAACAGAGAAAGAGGGGAGGTGTGGGGGCTGGATTTTAAGGAGGCATGGGAAATGGGAAAACGGTGTGGGAGGAATGAAGCAAATTGTGATTGAAAATATCCACTTTCACATTTCACTTTCTTTTCCCCCAATCTAATGTAAAATCAAGTTCAAGAGGAATCTATCGACACAATCGAAGAGAACTGACAGTCAATAGAATATTCATGTCTGTTTCACAGACACCCACGTGTCCCTACCTAAAAATCCCAGTCCCTGGTCTCTTTAGAATGGCCTACAGTCAACTTGACTTAACCTCACTCACAGTTTCTACTTTTCTCCCAAAGCCATTCACAGTTAATAACTTTTTCAATCTGTCGAGCATTTGTCAGATAGGTCCATCTGCCTCTCACACCTAGTCAGTCACAGAAGAGATCCATCAAAACTCTATTCACAAGTCCCCATTTGAGCTGTTCTTAGCTTTACTCACTGTGTCCTCACAGATCCTTTTGCCTAGAAACCTCCACAGCCCTTATGATGAAAGAACCCGACACTGTGTCTTGCGCTGCCCCCTCCGTCTTTCTTCACTGCACCCACCCTGGCCAAGGCACGGCGGACCTTGCGGAGATACCAGATCCTTGCTGTGGACTGCCTTCTTGCCCACACCCCCCCACCTTACCCTGCTCTCCCCGGCCAACACAGGCCAGCTCTGCTCTCAAGAACACCTGATAGCTGCTGGCTAGCAAGCAAATGTATAATGTTCAAGGTATTTGCCATCCCTCTTCCCATCTACTCTCTACTAGACTCTAACTCCAACCTTCCATTCAGGATAAACTGATATATTTTGTCAGCCTTCCTGATATGTTCACTATAGGTTCAGCGCTGTCCCTTCGCTCACCATCCCCTTGTCTGGACAGTCCCATTCCTCTCCACATCGCTTCCACCTGCCTCTTTGCCTACTAAACCTCTACCTTCCTTCGAGGCCAGTATGACAAACCTGTTCTCGGTTGGCCTAAAAAGAATGGTCTCCTCCCAGAACAACCTTCCGCCCCGGCAGCATCTACAGTGAGCCTCCTCTTATGCTCAGTCATATACCCCATCCTCTTCTTAGACTCTAAGCTTTGGAGCAGGACCCCAAACTTCTCCTTTGCATATGGTGAAGTATCACACACTGTGTCTTTCTCATGATAGGGACTCCAATCAAAACTGACTCAATAAATGAATAATAAAAGTGCAAAGAAGTTATTTATTTGAAAGCTTTCAGGAGATCTCTGGTTTCATTTTGAAGGAACTCAGATTAAGTGTGTAAATTATCTCAGCTGAGTCTCCTTTAAATAGGGTATGGGTTTATATATGCAACTTCCAGGCTAGCATATTTTAAATAGAGAAAAAAAGAGTTTCTTTGCATTAGTGTTCCCTTCAAAGAAGACAGAGATCATTCAAGGCACCAGATTTTTCACTTGTTTTGAGGATCGTTTCAAAGGAAAGTGGTACTTTGAAGCAGTAAAGATGATATAGCTATTGGTTTGGGTTTTTTTTTTCCTACCAACTCAGCTAAGGGAAATCTTAGTTCATATTGGCTGAATCACTGACATGACTTTTAAGGATAAAGTAACTTGAGAAGCTGAAAATCAAAGGTGCCCATATTTTTACCGCTGTGTGTATAGATTTTGAACAAATGTGATTAAGAATTCACTTTTTGAAATTCAGTCGAACACCAGTAACCCAAATGTCAGAAAATATGCCTAATGTCCATATTATAAAATAACCATGCTTCTATCATACTTTCAAGATGCTAGTAGGCATGATGTAATTCATGATGTCAATCTTACCTTTTTCTTTTTCTCTCATTCCTTCAACATATTAATTAAATGGCTATTAAATGCCATGCAATATACTAGCACAGAAATACACAGTGGGCTCAAAAAGACATGGTCCTATCTCCAGCATGGAAGCCTTTTCCTTAGAACACCAAAAATTGTCTCTGGCAAAGACTATAATGTGACTGATGGATCTCCAGCATGGAAGCCTTTTCCTTAAAAAGACAGGGTCCTTCTGTGAATTTGCTAATATTTAGTCCTTTTTTAAAAGCTTTTTTTAAAATTTAAATTTATTTATTTTCAGCATAAAAGCTTTTATTTATTTATTTGAGGGGGGGATAGGGCAGAGGGGAAGAGAGAGGAACAAGCAGCATCCATGCAAAGCGCAGAGCCTGACCTGGGCCTCGATCTCACAAGCCTGAGATCAGGACCTGGGCCAAAACCAAGAGCTGGATGCTTAACCAACTGAGCCACCCAGGTGCCCCATACTTGGTCCTTTCTTTACACATAATTTAATAGTTTCAGAACTGAAGCCATTGGCATTCCCTAAAACCTGCTCTTCTGCTTGAGTCTGTAATTTTGGTTGACAGCATCATTTCTCTGTTTGAAGCCACAGAATTGCCAAGGCCCTCAATATGTGTCACACAAACTATTGCAATATTCTTCCAATTATGTGTACTAACACAGTCTTTTTATACTTGAAGGAGTTACACAAATGTCTGGATTCAGTTTCCTAAGCTCATCACTTACCTTAAAAAAGTACTAACGACTCCAACTGACTCTTGAGGCAGTATATAAAATTGTCCCAATCTATTTTTATCATCTTAATAAGACATTTTTTTTTTTTTGTAAACCCGCTTTCAGCTTCACGCAAACTCAACTATTTGGTATCCGAAATATACCTTACCCATTTTTTGTTCTGTGTAATTACTCAAGATATTCTTCCATGAGACCTACTCTTCTTCCTCTACACGACCCTTGACACTGAGACATCCTTCAAGGAAGATCTTAAACAATCATTTCTCTATACAGAATGTTCACAGATATCTGAGCTTTGTCATCCCTGGAAACCTATATTTCACGATTTCTATTTTCTAAGGAACTGCCACATTCTGCTTCACTCTAATAGTCCAGTAGGCTATATAATCCCAAGACAGAGGTACCTGTATTTACCTTTGCTCAGAGTAGATACTCAAAAACTCTTATTTGCTTGTTGATATTTCCAGCTACAAAGCTTATTCTGATTCCTACATAACTCTAAGTCTTCTATTAAAATATGGCAGTACTGATCAAAAGGACTCTCTTATCCTTTTGAAAGAGCAATCATGAAACCCAGTACAGGAGAAAGACTCTGGTCTTTGGTGAATTAGGCACGGGCACTCGGCCTGAATTTCTTTTAACTTACATCTTTACTTAGGCTTCCATTTTTATGTTTTTCTCTCAGAATACAGGGATATTCTCTGGCCTTTTGCTTATTTCTGCTAGTAGCACTTAAGGATTAAATTTTTTCCTGACTTCTGGGATATACTATAAAGTACAATAATTGCCTTTCTAGGGTATTGTTAATCTCTAAAGCAACTCCCAAAGGTTGTGCAGAAAAATAACACTAAAGGATTACATAATGAATCTCAGTGTTTCTTTTTAAGATTCAAATGAGCTGCCAGTCAACCTAAGTGGCATTGAAGGCATGGGGGGAGGGCCGAAATAATTGAAGCTAATATACATGAGGTGATGTTTGTCCATATATTTATGTCAATCAATTCTAACATTAAGAGAAAAGAAAAATACTGTAACAACTTCCATAAGCACCCTTTTTTTTCTAGATCTCTTCCCATTTATACAATCTTACCATATTACCAAAAATGAGTTAAAACGCAGAAGGAAAAGAAGGGGAAAAGAGGTAGAAGGAAAACAGATGAATCTAAGCTGAAAATTATCATAACTACAATTTTTTTCTGCTGAAAAGTTTTTCCAATAGCTATACTCTTTCTCAGGTTTTATTTATACCCATGACTTTGTGATAGAAGACAATAGTTTTCCCAATAAGTGTCCCTATTGAAATGTAAAGTAAATTAAAAATAATAACTATAGTGAAACTATAGATTATTTAGAGTGAATGGGTAGAAAACCACTTACCCCCAGTTGCCACAGTGATTTCTCGTAGAAAATGGCCATAAAATGGAAAATCGAAAGATAGATTCACTCTCTGCAAGGAACAACAACCAGAAAAGAAAATCAATAATGTGCATAATAGTAAATGTAAAATGAAAAGTCTTCCACTTAAAAAAAAAAAAATGATGCTTCTACTTTGCACCACTATGACTGCAGTTGGCTATTTGAACCTGATTCCTAAATGACAATAAAGGATTTCTTTTTTTCTGGTAATTAAGTGTTCGAAGTATGTGAGAAGGAAAAAAGTTGTGCTGTGATGGTCTGTTGGTTTGTTCTTCGCTTACAAAAGGAATCTGGAAGTTTCTGCTGCAATTTAAGCTACCTCTCTTAATATCACTATTGCCTTTTAGTTGTCCACTGAGAATCAGTTCAGTTTTCATGGTAACCAATTAGTTTTACAGTTCTTTTTGGTTTGATTAGTTTTCTCCAAAATAGTAGAGCATGTTATCTGCCAAGTTTCATTGGATACAACATCAAAAAAAAGTATTTTATGTAATTATACATTCAATTTGTTTTCTGTACATCCCATAATGAAAGGTAGTTTCATGGAACAAGATACCCTGCACTGTGATTTAGACCTGCGGATATTTTTATTTTTGGTGTGATGAGCTCTCCAGATTTAGTATATTATGTCCACTTTCAAAAGCAGAGTTGAAGAATAAAAAAATGCTGGTTATCAGAGAACTACTTTTCTTTGCATAGAAGAAAACTAGAGAGACTCGAGAAGAAAGCTCATAAATTTTACCCTTCTCTTTTCTAAAAAGGGGATTGAGGCTTTTAATTTTATTTGTATGTATTTTAATTTATTATTATATATTATATGTATATATTATATATTTATATTATTGACAAATATTTATATATTATTGTTTTTATATATCAGATATATCTATACATTCAACATACAATTTATACAATAAATATACACACAGAGTATATATAGTAAAATAAAAACAAAACACAAGGCAAAACAAAAACCCTAGATTTTTCATAGTGAAGTGATATGAACCAGACATTTTATCATTAGACAAAAAGCAAGAAAAGCAGTGAGTTATAACAAAGGTGACCAACTGAAATAAAAGGATCCTGAGGGGAATTAATTAGTTGGTTTAGAACCCCACAGCACATACAAACTACATATAGCAAAAGGCTTTTTTGTTAAAATTCAACAGTCTCTATATTATAGCTCTCCCAATATACAAATTAAAAAAAAACAGAGAAGTACACCTAGATTGAATTTTGCTCATTCCAATTTTGCAAATGATTGCTTTTTTATATCCATCAGAGATTTCTAATGACTTATTTTGGCATGAAATTAATGATTCAAAATTTACAGTAACTTTCAATTAGTTTTTCATTTCCTCCTTTTTAATGAAAGTTGCATCTTCAGAAAGGGTTTATCACCATTTCTAATTTTTGCTGACTAATGGCAACAATAAAACCCATTTTCACTGCACTAACTGAAATGAGTGGTTATTAATTGCCCTCAAATAAAAGGTTTAATGGCAAAATCACTTATCTCACAAAGACATCAAAAATAATTTTTATAAAGGCACTTGCTGTGGTGTATCATTCTTCATCATTTTAATTTATTTTCATACTGATGAGCAAATTGGTAAAATTTACCATCCATAGGCATCCTCACTTCCAAACTAAGAGTTGGGTTTAAACATACATTGTTAACAAATGCTATTATTTACTACCACAGATGAACCGGAAGAATATGAAATATTCTTTCAATATTTCAGTATTTTTAGAAGATGGAGGTGCATAAGTATATAAGTTAAAGACTCTGTTTCTGAGAAGAAAATAGGCTCTGAAAGAAAATTTGCTATTATATGATCATGAAGAAAAATGGCTGAAATGTTTTCATGTATAAATTACCAGTTTACCTTAGTTACCACCATGACAACCTCAATGACTCTGATAAAGAACTTAGCAATGGAAATTTAGAAAGACGTTACCTTCTCAATACTTGTGAAATCCACTCATTTTTTCTGTGGGTAATAGTTCCCAAATGTAGGTGGTTAATAATTTCCTCATAGTGTCTTGGCTCCATTTCCCCTAGAATTTGTTCTCCATACCGTCTAGCATATCACTCCCCCACTTCATTCAATCTAGATCCTGCCATCTCTACAATCATATCAAAATAGTGACCATGAGTTCTAAGACCAAACACTAACTGGCCCCTACTACCTCACAAATTTCTCTTCCCATTTTATGTTCCAGCCAGTCTTCTAGAACATCTTTTAGTTCCTGTAACTGCCACCTTTAAGCCTTGGCTCTGGTACTGCTACATGATGTCTCTTCTGACTGTCATACTCTTTCAACCTTGGTTGGTCATGGCTTCCATATTCTTTAAGCCTTGGCTCAGTTTGGTTGGTGCTCTAAATATCAACACTGACATAAAGACTTAGGGGCAGATAGTTTGTATGGAGTTATTTTGGTTAAGTGTGAGAAGATTCATTACTTAAGCATCCTTTAGCTACGTAATAAAAAATAAAGAAGAAAGACCCCAAGTTGTACATTCAACAAGGGACTCTTCTGCAACCAGAAAGGCTAACAGAACCCTGGAATTTGTCACAAAAAGCCACTGTAAACAAAAGCCACCGTAATATTGAAACATGCTTTGTACTTTACCCTGTCTTGGATCTCACCCCTTAAGCAATATATCTATGTAGAGGGACGAAGGGTTCAGCAAACCTGTCATGTGATTATTAATTAACAGTCTGGGAAAAATATAAAATAAAAGCTCAGAAGTGAAATTCTCAAGAGCATGCGTGACATAAATAAGATCAACTGAATTTGCTACTTCCTTACACTCTGTGGAAAGCAGTGAATTATTTGAAAGGAGAAATGGTAATTTTGAGACAAGCAAGCACATATGACTTCTCCATATGGGGGAGGATAAATTTATGAAACATTCTTTGAAGAGTTTGTACAGGTTTATAAATAGATCCCAGGTGGTCTGGTGCAGATTCATGGCAGGTACAGCCATGCACAACTGTGACCTTTAAAACCACATCACAATCTCCCACAATGCACCCCATAAAATTGCTGTTGGGAACAGACTATCAGACTCAATTAGGGCCATCCTACTAGACCTCTAAGAGTGTCTGCACCTCTTACTGCCTCTTCTACAGATTCTTCTTATGCTAATTGCTGTCTGTTTCAGACTAATTATTATGATCTCTGCTAATTCTTTTTTAATAACACGGGAATTGTAATCCTAAGTAAACACTATTCTAGTTTAACTTGTTTGCCTATTTCTCACCAGTATTACAACAATAAATTAATTTGCCAATGCCTGTAACACTTTAAAGACAGAAGCCTCTTAATACAAGTTAAGTATATGGAGTGGGCACATTTATCATCTTGAAGGCCATTTTTTATAATGTCATTAATAAAAACTGCTTTTTTATTTTAAGACTTTTTTAAAAAGACATCTTATGTACAGTAATAAAGCTTCACTTTCCTGGTTCCCCCAAGTGTTTATTTCATTTTTAAGACATAATCCTGATAAAAAGAGCTTGGAGCTTGCTGCAAGAAAATCAGTAGTGACTAAACTTTAAGTAATTGCTGCTTTCATGAGCTCATGATAGCAAAGTGTCCAAAGAATTTTAGGGATAATTCACTTATTGGAGAATGAATTCATGAATCAATCATTAATATTTAGCTACATATTTTAACATTTTATTTTCAGTCATTCAAATCATTTGATGTTTGAGGAGCACACATTTGTATCTTGTAGCTGTCAAATAGGTGGGATATTATTATTATTATTATTGGCAAAATGTGGTCTGTATTATTTTTCCCAAAAACATTTCAAAAAATAATCAAATAAATCTTGAGACATATGATTTTCAATTTGTTTATTTATGGCAAGCCTTAACATTGAGAGGAACTGCAAAATTTAAGAAAAATCATGTTTTTTGCTTTATTTACATGAGTATATCTAGTGACACTAGATTTCATCTGGAATACCTGAATAAATGATCTCATTTCCAATACGATTTATATATCTAGTAAATAAGAATGATTCAATAATCATTCTTCTTAGGATAACGTTTTTGTAGCTAACTATGAATAAACTTAATTTCTTAATTGTGATATGATATATCCTTCCAGAATGCACAAAACAATTGAGTAATTTTCTTGAACCTGGGTAAAGTCCACATAAAACTCATTTACCTATAAGTGCTTAGAATCGATCACCAGAGCCTTCCTCCTTTACCAATCAGAAAACACACATTTTGTAATCTTCTTTTAATGGAGCCTGATGAAGCTTTATTTTTCAATTTGCAATGGTTCTTTTCTCGTTTTTAATGATCTAGCATGGGTTTGGACTCAGAGAGACTTGAAATTATATCCCTGCTTTGGTGCTTAGTAGCTGTGTGATTTCATAAATTATTTAGCCTACTTAAGCCACAGTTTGCTCATCTGTAGTCAAGACGTTTCTTCAAGGGTTTATTATAAGGATCAAATGACCAAATAACATGTGGACCTTCATAAGCACTGAGTCAATGATGGTGAATATTACATTACACACACGAAGGTGCCTAGCATAGCAATAGTTCCTTGGAACTAGTTTCCTAAACAAAAATAGCTCCCTATTTGATTCCTAACAAAGAGCTGGAAGTGATGGGATGTCTGTTGTCTCTAATATCAATGCAGGCAAACTGCTTTACCAATAGAACCAATATCACCATTAGATACTATGTTCTGAGCCATGTTATGATGCTCTCATGTTTGTTATATTGGAATAATCACAACTACTATATTTATTGGTGTTAGGAAAATAGAATTAGCATTAAATACATCAGCCATTATGCAAGTATTTTGTCTGTATTTGTCAAGACTGAATGCTAAAATTAGAAGTTGGAAGTAAGATAAGAAACAGGATATTTGCATAGTCACAAAGTATCTTGCAAAAGATACCTGATCATCACAAAAGGAAACATAGTAACTTCACAGTGAAGGAACAGAATCTGGAAGACATCACCCAAAGCTGGTGATCAAAGTTAACATCACTAGTCACGTACCTCCTGATATGATGCACAATGAAGGACAAAATACCATTTCTGTAATACCACAAAAAGTAATTTTTGCCAAAAGCAGAGACCCATGTTAAAACATGAAGAACAGTAGACAAACCCCAAATCAGAGACATTATATGAAGTAACAGACCATTACTCGTCAGAAGCATCAAGTTCACAAAAAGACAAAGAAAGTCTGAAAAACTATCATAGATTGAAGGATGCTAGGATATTGGACAAATACATGCAATGTAGGTCTTAGAGTGGATTCTAAATAAGAAAAACAGATGGTCTGGGAACAATTAACAAATATGAACAAGGCCTACAGATTAGTTAAGAGTATAGGACAAGTGTTGATATCTTGGTATCAATAATTATACCATGAATATATAAGGTATTGACATTTGGGAAGCTAGGTAAAAGCTATATGGGAACTCTTTCAATGTTTCTTGAAAGTTTTTTTAATAAGCCTGAAATTAAAAAACAACAACAACTTCACGCACACACAAAACAAAATAATAAGTTCTAACCACTAGAAGTACTAAAGCTAGAATTTTAATCCACATATGTTTGACCCCAAAACTCTTGAGTTTTTTTTTTAAAGATTTTATTTATTTATTTGACAGACAGAGATCACAAGTAGGCAGAGAGGCAGGCAGAAAGAGAGAGAGGGAAGTAGGCTCCCCACTAGCAGAGAGCTCGATGCGAGACTTGATCCCAGGACCCTGAGATCATGACCTGAGCTGAAGGCAGCGGCTTAATCCACTGAGCCACCCCGGCACCCCAAAACTTTTGAGTTTTGATCACTATATTATTCCATCCCCCTTCTTCTATACCAGGTGTTTCTTTTCCTACCTTTTATCAGACCTTCCATAACTGTGTTTTCTACCTGGGACCCTTAATACTGTCAGTTATTCATGTTTTTGTTCTTGGTAGACATAAGAATTTCCTTTAAAATGTAGTAATAATAAGACATAGTCAGAAGGCGCTTATATGCATGAAGCCAAAGCCATAAAAAAAGAGAAAATTGAAAAATGTACAGTGTTCTTCAAGGAAACTCGGGATCTCAGGGCCTGGATGGACTGAGCCGTGCTGGGTGGAGCCACAGTGAGCCATGCACCATGAGGCCTGATGGCCACACACAGGTCCCTTCTCAACAGACATGCACACAGACTGAACTCCTTTTTTTTTTTTTTTTTTGCACATGTGCGGCGTGGATGCTTCCATTTCCTACCCTCCAATGACAGATCCAGGGTTCCTATTTTCTAAACTTAGAGAACATTTGTTTTCTTTTTTACAATTCTCAATGGTAATTGCTTGTCACTGGTTTATTCACCCAGGCCACTGAAATTGATCTCCTCACAACAGTAACATAAACTGAGACAGGAGAGGGATACAAAGGTGGGCACATAGACATGTATGTATGCAGATGTAGAAACAGAAAAATTTAAGTGGACGGGTTTCCCCAATAAGCAACTCCTAAAGAGAGAAAATGGGTGATAGAGGGCATATACCTGTAAGCAGCAGCGATACCAACTTCTTTGATGGCCTCTGAAGTAAAAATCCTGTTTAGGCCATAAATGAGCTGAGTGTATTCCAGAAATAAAACAGCTATAGTGGCCAGTATAACTCATAATATTTTGACCATGGAAAAACTTTTTTTTTTTTTTTTTGGTAAAAATACAATGTTAACCACCTTTCAAAGCCCATGTGGACAGGACATGATTGTTAATCCAGTGACTAAAAACACTGGAAACCTAATTAAAAGATCAAAACGTTCATGGAAAGGGGCTAATCAATATGTAAATATAAGGACAAGAGACTGGCTATTCCTTTCAGAAATAAAGCCCATCAATTGAATTGATTTTCTGAGTTAGAAATTCTAACTGCCTCAGCACTTTTTTCCTAACAGAACTAAGAACTTAATTAACCCCGCATATTGAATGACGCTCTGCATGGGACTGTGCCTATACTGGCAAACAAAATGGACACACTGAGCATTTACCTGATGCTCTTTAAAGGAATTAGAGGTGAAGCGAACTGTCACCCTATCTTTTGACCTCTCGCATTGCATAGTTCCCAGCGAACACTTGGCTTGCGGTAGCTTGCCCTGTATTTGCACATGTTGAAAATTATTCAAAGTAGTTTTTGTGAATATTTGCCATTCAGGCAGGGTGCAGAACAACACTGTTCAGGGGAACAGAGAAAGAGTAACAGGATTGTATAAAGAAGTCCTAGGAGGGTGGGTGGGAGGAGGACGAGAACCAGAAGCCACGTCTGGATTTTTCCACACTGTTCTAGAAGCAAGGCAGTGGATTCCGTCAGGCGTCTCAAGCTGAAGGGCACATGAGAATCATCTGGGGGTACTTGTTAAAATACAGATTCTGATTCTGCAGGTCTTGGGGTGAAGGGGTTGAAATTCTGCACTTCTAACAAACTTCTAGGGCTGCTGATACTGCCCCTAGGGACCCCACTTGGAGCAGCAAGGCTCTATGTCACATAATGGTCTTTGAAACATAAAAAGAGTGTCGTAAGGAAAACTTAGCAAGCGTGAAATGTGTTAAAAGGGTAAATAGACTGCATTCTGGATAACATTGTCACTTTGCCTGGTAACACTTATATGGCCTGAAATTTTCCATTTCAGGGACTGAGGGATAGAGGTACCTGCTAGCCAGGCAGTGGCTCACTAAGCACTGAGCAGTGACTTGGAACCACAGGATACCAAAGGCAATGACACTTGTGTTTTGTCCTTGACCAGTGAACCTCCAACAGGGCAGGGCAAGAAAAATATTCCTATGGATGCTCCTTTGCTGTTTGCAAAGGTCCTCTCTTGCCTCAGTTGATTACAATCTGTCTTCCCTTCTTTCTCATCAGTGGAAAATAACTGTGTTAAAAGGGTTAAATGTTTGCATGATGATTGTTAACATTAATGTAACGGACATCTCTAGCACCATGCCAGCCACTGAGTTGAGCATTGCATAAATGGTAAATCATTTAATACTAATGACAACCTGGGACGGTAGATACTGTGTTCCCATTTTACAGATAAGAAAAGTGATGAACAGAGAGTAAATAACACACTCAAAGTCACCCAGGAGTAGTCAGCAAAGTGAGGAATCAAATCCAGGCAGCCTGTTTCAAAGTCTGTATATTTAAACATGATATCAAGTTGCCTTTCAACTGAGATGTTAAGATTTGGCATTAAACGAGGGCCAAGTTTATCAGAAGAATAAATAAACAATTCAAAACTTGATTACAGGTTGAAATTGAAATTTAGGATAAGTTCAGTTTTACCTCTTCATCTTCCTCTGCTAACGTCTCTTTTTTAACTTTTTATTTGGAAATCATTTAAAATTTAAGTTACAAAGAGCCTTTTATATTGTTTATACAGATTCACTAATGTCTAACATTTTACCACAATTGGAAACTTCTGGATTTTTCAAAATCTGTGAAAAATGATGCCTCCCAACACAGCTCCTGGGATTTGTTCCCTTAGAAAACTTACCTGTCTCTACAATCTACCCTGTAGGGGATTAGGGCTTAGGTGCCTAATCCCTGGCCCATTTATCAGCAATGAACCTTACTTGGCATTTCTTCTCAGGTAGCAGCTGCTGCATGATAAGACATTCCTGGCAATTCATCACCAACTGAGAGTGGCTATCGGTGGTTTACTTCTAGTCCCACTGGCATTTTAACAGAGCACCTCCAGTAAATAAGGAAATAGACACCCACTTTCTGGGTCTGGAAACTGAGGCACAGCAGAAATTCTAATGGGAAGCCAACTTATAAACAAACAATGAAAGATTCTGACTATTTTCCTTAGGGTAAGCAATAGGGTATAACTTGGTAAAAGGAAAGAGGCAAAAATAAAGGTAGTGCAAATTAGTATTATATATTTTTAAAGATTTATTTATTTTAGTGAGAGAGAGAGAAAGAGGCATGAGTGGAAGGGACAGAGGGAGAGGGAGAGAGAATTCCAAGCAGACTCTACATTGAGCACAGAACCCAGCACAGGGCTCCATCTCAAGGATCCTGAGATCACGACCTGAGCTGAAACCAAGAGCTAGATGCCTAACTGACTGTGCCAACAGGCACCCTGGTATAACCAATATTTTTAAAAGTTCTAAAATACTAGCTTGTCCAAGAAATACCAATTGCAAAATGTCTTAAATTTTTTTATATTCTATAATTTCAGATTTTTCATAGGAATTAAGTATATTTTCTTTCAGTAGTATTCACTCTTAAAGAATATTATATTCCATGTTTTGCTGACTTTTCTGTGTTATAAAATATTTCCTGCAAAAGAGTCACATGAAAGCTTTATCATTTTACAACTTCAGGGTGAGAATATGTTTTGCACTCATGTTTTGTAAAATTAAGTGTTAGTAGGTCTTCGTGGGCTCATGGAGACATCTCAGAAAAGATGATCAAAAATAGGTTGGAGAAGAGAATCTAGAAGGAAAAACAGGAGTAAATGAACTTATTTATTCCACCTGAGACATGGCTGTGGGGTCCCTGTTAGGAGCTTTATGATTATGAAAGTTTCATGCAAATGAAATCTCAGACCAAGAAGGTTCTAGAGAAGCCTCAAGTGTCTGCCTCACTTGTGACTTTGAAAGCTGGGCAGAGATTTATCGATCTAGAATTATTTTACAGCTGTCCCTGGTCAGAGAGTATGAATAAGGTTACCTCCAAGACTCTAATTTTACACAAATAATGGTAAGTCATCCACTAAAGACCCATATGGAGAAATAAGATTGAATTGAACTGAAATATGATGAATTAGAGTATGATTTCTTTTTAAAGTATGCTTTTGGATTGGAAAACTAAGACTTGTTACATGCATTAAAATTGATCACTGTAGGGTTCATAAAGCTATCTTTAAGACTCTCCAAAGTCCCTTCTCTGTCTGAAGTGGTTCCTAGATTCACAGGAAGATCTCAAGGGTAGCTTAAATAATTACTAATATACATCTATGTAGGTAATTGTATCAGTAAAACATGTTTACTAAACTCAGCATATTAGGTTAGCCTAAGGAACATTTAATCTATGTTATTAAAGCCATCAGCAGGAGAAGGAATAGATCTTTCTGTGTATTTAAAATGACTGGCTTTAAGGCAGGTGGACCAACATTTCCCTGGGATGCAGAGGAACAGAACTCAGCTACTCTCATCTCATGTTAGTTTCGTGGAGTGGAACAAAGACATGCCTTTATTTTCCATAAAAGTCCCTCAACTAAAACTTTCTTCAGGACACAGACAATTATTCTCAAAATTGATAAGTGACTTAAGTACAATAATAATAGTAAAATAACCTAATTAAACCAAAATTTTGGCAGAGAGACTCATGGAGACACAACTCATGCCAGTCGGTCATTAAACTAGTGGAAAATCCCAAGATCAAAGGCCAATAAAGCCAGGTTGATGAACGGTTAGGTCTTGCTTGAAATGGAGCAGCTCACATGACAGAAAGAAGCAAGTTTAGCCAACCAGTCACAGTCAAAATAAATAAAAGCAACTTATTGTTAGTGTGAACAGAACTCAGGCAAAAATGTGTGGTCTAGATTTCTGCCTAAAAGAGACAGCAAATTACACTGACTTCTGAGTTAATCATTTAGAAAAATAACAACTTCTCAACAGATTTTCTGGTGCACAGGAAAAAATTAAATTGTGCAGTATGAGAAAACAACTGATCAAATCACCACAGACAACCAAATTTAGCCCACCAACAGCAACATTATGTAAATGAAAGACCCATGGAAATGTTAGTTGGAATGGTGTTACGTTCCTGGACAAAAAAAAAAAAAAAAAGAGAGAGAGAGAAAGAGTGAGGCAGGGAGGGGGAGAGGGGAGAGAATCTCAAGCAGACTCCCCACTGAGCAATCCTGAGATCATGACCTGAGCCAAAATCAAGAGTCGGACACTTAACCGACTGAGCTGCCCAGGTATCTCAACTTAATTAATATTTTAAAATGATGGCTTCTGTGCATCTTCATATAGTCTGAGGATCTCCACTGAGAGTAGTCCAATTTTCAAAATTAAAAAAAAAAAAGACCACATCAAAAAACATACAAGTTCCATAAAAAAAAAAAAAACCTTACCTGAACTATGACAGAGATAGAGAGCAGAATTTCATTTATTTTTGCTTGGGTTTCTTATATAAAGAATCAATCTTTCTACCAACAAATAGATAAAAAAAAATGTTAAGCTAAGAGCATGCTTACATTTGGCCAAGAGCACACTGGTGTTTTCTTGGGGAAAAAAAAAATTATGGAGCTACAACATAGATAAAAATAGAGATGTATATCTATCTACTGGAGAATCCTGAAGAGCTCTTGGGATTAACTTATTTGGGGATTGTTTTTTGTTATAAAGAATAAGGCCTCTCAAATAGCACTGCCTTACAATCTCATTTTTATTTACTATTTTCAGCATCCTTTCAAATCCATTTCATTTTTATTCTTAAAGTAGCACTAGAAGGTAATCAAGGCAGGTATTTTTTTCCCCTTTTCCTCCAAGTTATAAAACTAATACACAGAGAGGCCAGAGACTAAGAAAATGAGTTTTGGAGCCAAGGTTTCATGACTTCCGTGACCCTGGATTCCTTCTACCAGGACAGTGGTACTTCTCTAGGAATTGTGAATCAGAATTTCATAAACTCTGTTTTCAGAAAGCAAAATAATTCTTATTTGTCTGGCTGTGGCATTAAACTTTGTGTCCCACAACAAATTAAATAATATGGATATAGAAATACAGAAGAAAATATCAAACGTGTGGAATTTGAAGGTTCACACAGAGGAAAAGAAACAAGTGGGATGAGTTCCTAGGTTTATAGTCTGAAACTTCTAGATCTGCAGTCTGACAACTGTGTGACTTTGAATAAAGGACAAAAAATCTAAATAAGTTCCAGTACTTGAATATCAAGTATCTGGCTCATTGCTTGCCATATGGTGGGGACTTAGACAAATTTTCACTATCCCTCGTCTATGAAAACATGCTTCTTCCTCTAATCTATCAAAGTTAAAACTAGGTTTTAACACCTGTTTTTTTTTTTTTCACAATAATGATTTAAGAAATGTGATTCAAACAAAAAGGACAATGGAGAGATCATAATCAAGTTATAGCACACATATGTAATATACATACTAATGAGTATGGTTTACATTCTCAAAGGAAAAAGAAATTAATGGGTTTTGGCTTGTGAAGGATTTGAAACGAATGATTTCTAAGTTTTCCTCCGCCCTGAAATTATAAAATATTATTGTGGAAAGGAGAAAAGGGAAAGCTCTTACTTCAATTCTACTCTCTTCCTTTTACTAGAATATTACTATAAGACTCCAAAATGCTGTTTAGACTGCCTTTGTAAATGATGGTGGTGGAGGGGAAAATATTTCTTTAAAAAATCATGCTGGGGGCACCTGGGTGGCTCAGTTGGTTAAGTGGCTAACTCTCGATTTTGGCTCAGGTCATCATCGTGGGGTCCTGGGTTTGAGCCAGTGACCTGTCTCTGTGCCTGCGGTGGGAGGAGGGTCTCTCTTTCTCCCTCTCCCCTTACCCCCTCCCAGCTTGAGTGCATGCATGCACATTCTCTCGTATCCTCTCTCTCTAAAAATAAATAAATCTTTTAAAAATTATCATGCTTTCAAGTCAGACATTCTTTTCCCTTCCTCTGAGCCATTCCACAGCAGCCTGGGAGGGAGAGTGAAGCTGCATCTTCAGGGACACCCAGTCTTTCCCAGTTTTCTCATTTGCCTCCGGCTTATCCAGGGCTGGGTTAGTTAGCCAAATGCTTTTGAGTCTGCCCTTAGATACAGATTTTTTTTCTCTTTTTTTTGTCTAATTTGTTGACAGAACGTATATCCTTGGTCATGAAAATTACACCATTGGGTGATAAGATTTGAGAAACATCCATCTTCCCTTAGAGCTTAAATTTAAGTCCTGTTTCCAGCTAAATTACCAGAGAGCTTTACACCAAGGATTATGATGCTTACGACATCAAACAAACCTAATTAATAAAGTGGATGTGACATGTCCTGTTTGTCATTTTCCCTTGTGCTAAAGCCCCTCAGTAACATCATGGGGGGAGTAGCAGCAGTTGGTGCCTAGGTTGTGTGTGTGTTGTGTGGGGGTAGGAGGGAGGGTGTTTATGGACCCTAGGGAGCCCCCTGGTCATAATGCATTGCAGTTCTGTCCTCAACCTGATTCTTCTCCCAGGAAGAAGAATTTGGAAATCTCAGACTAATATTTAACAGACACACTGAACAAAACAAGAATGTTTGTAGAAAAATTTTTAAAAATATTGTATTAACTAAATGTGTAAGTTCCAACATAAGAATATACTTAAGTGAAGGACTCTAAATGGTGAAGTTTTCCAGGAAAAAGAAAACAAAACACTAAGAAATATTATCAATTCTGTTGTTGTAAATGGAAGCCTGTACCTAGGGGTGTGTGTGTGTGTGTGTGTGTGTGTGTGTGTGTGTGTTCTGTTGATAGCGATAGGGAAAATGGGTATAGGACCAGTTTCTAACTCTAAGAAATGTTTTCTGATGGCTAAAACTCTTGTTAAAAAACAAAACAAAGCAAAATAAAACAAAACAAAACAAAACAAGGTATGACAATGACAGAGTAGCTAAAATGAAAGTTTCTACCAATGGTAAGTATTTTGATGTCTATGTAGGAACACCAGCTAAGTCACAAGCAGAAGCTCAAGCATTTGCATTTAAGCCAATCTTTGGTGTTGAAAGCAACAGTGTTTCTCCCACACTACCAGTAAGAAAAAAAATGGCTATTACAGCATCATGATTTTTCTTGAAACTAATCAGAGACTTGAGGCCACATGGCTACTAAGGGAGCCCTCTTCCCAACAGAAAAAATATTCTTCGAGGAAAGAATATTCAAGACATTCAAACTGCTGCACTTTTGGAAGAGCAGAGGAAATTATAAAAGTGTGTAAGCAGAAATCCACTAACAGTTTAACTGATAACCTTCATTCTTGCCTAGAGGTTTCATTCACAGCGGCTGACACCACAGTTGGGCCAATTTATGGAAACTTCCTTCAACGGGATGCACCCAACATGTGAACTTTAGCAAAGGGCATTTTACACTATTAGATACTGTAATATAGTGGGAAGACTGTCAAATGCAAGAAATTTCTGATAGACACTGTCCTAATCTAATCTTTCTCATTTTCTCTTCTTTTGAAAATCTGTTCTAAATCCAACAGTGAATCATTTCTGAATCTGTCATCTTGCCCGGGGTTGCCTGAATATGGAATAGAAAAGGGATGACGGAATTCAGTAAGGCGAGATGGCTCCTTTGTTTGCTTCTCAGTCTCAGAAAACTTGTGCTCCACACTGACAATTCAGTGAATCATCACACGGTAAGTTATTAATTTCCATTTTAACTGTTAGAAGTTGATTTCTTGGAAAGAAGAAAGTCTACATATATACAATGAAGGATTTTGGCTAAAACTTTTGATATAACCATCAAATCCGTGCCTCTTTAAATCATGTAAGCCATTGACTCTGTTAGTTCTATCTTTAAATCAGTAATGGCAATTACATTTGAAAGGCCGAAGTCATTGTGTTTTTACTTTAAGTCATATTAAACAGCAAAGACATGATTTCCATGATGGTAAGATCATCGGTGTTATCCATGAGAGCAAAACTAAATACTTTTGAAAAGTTAAATCAAGAATTTCTCAGAAAATGACTATGAAAAAGTGCTGTCTCATCATTTACTAGCTGGAGACCTTTAGGCAGGTTCCTTGACTTTTCCAACACTCAGTTCTCTCATCTCCAATACGTGGATGGCAATAATATTTAAATAAAAGGGGATATGCTGTGAAGATTGAAAAGCTAATCTATATAAGCCCGTAGTTGGACATGTGGACTAGGACATGGAAAACCATATACAGTAAGTGAGGCCTGTATTAGTATCCTGCCATTACCACTATATAGATGCAGAAACTATACCTCATTATTTAATTACATTCCTTGTTTAAGGAGCCAGAGCTGGTAAATGATAAAATCAGGCTGAAAAAATGTTCAGAGATTTTCAGATTTAATTTTTTTTCCTTTATATCAAACTTCTTCACTAAGATACATAATTTGACCTACATATGCCATTGGAATCATAAATGTTTATGGTGAAATCTTTTTTAGACCAAGAGATTAATAAACCTATGTAAAATGGGAGATATCAAATTCATGTAGTTTTTTTTTCCCAATGTTCTCTAAATTCATAGATTACAAGAAGACTGAAAATCATCCCAGATCAATCTTGACTTTGAATATTCAACTCGTCATTTTGCTAGGGAAATTAATGATTAATTTATTTAATTGATTATTAAATTGGTAGTGGTTTCTCAAAAATAATTCTTTTTCATTTTCTTTAAGATCTTATATGCAATTACTAATCTAAATTGCAATTGCAGAACGAAGTAATAAAAAGTGAACACAATAAACCAGGGCTGATATGCCAATTAAAGCAAGAATTTTTTCACGGTAGGAAAAAGCCCTTAAAATGCCAAAGCACTTACTGCAGCTTGCCGATGAGTATTGGACAATATTCCATGAATCTTCACTTTGTCCTTTTCCATTTGGTCTATGTTCACCCACAAACTCCGGCTGGCAGAATCAGAGGGACCATATATCCGAGATATATAGTAATTGTGATCTGTGTCCTCCTATAATAAAAGAATAATGCACATCAAGAACAGAGACAACATGGATAGGCCTTGAGGTTATTATGCTAAGTGAAATAAATCAGAGAGGGAAAGACAAATCCTGTATGTTCTCACTTATATGTGGAATCTGAAAAAGCTGAACTCAGAAAAACAGAGTATGACGGTGGTACCAGGGGTTGTGGAATGGGGGAAGTGAGAAGATGTTGGCTGAAGAGTATAAATTGCCAGTTATAAGACATTTGGGGGATCTAATCTACAGTGTGGTAACTACAGTTAATGAATCTGTAATTATACACTTGAAGGTAGCTAAGAGAATAGATGCCTCACTACAAAAACGAAATGGTAGTTATGAGATGTGATGGAGGTCTTAGCTAATGCGAACAGTAATGGTAGCATTAGTGGCAATCGTTTTGCAGTATATAAGTTTACCAAATCAAGAGGATGTACACTTTAAACTTATACAATGCTCTATGTCAATTATGTATTCCAGCCTCAAAAAGGCTGGGGAAAAAAAGCATGCAAGTCAATATACACCTAATTTATATATATGACAGAGCTGTAGACAGAGTTCATGAAAAAAAAAAAAAAAAGAAAGAAAGTCAACCCCCAAAGGAAAGAAAAAACCCTAGAGATAGTGTCCCTAAAATTCTTAAAAAATGAACAAAAACAGTACTATGAAACTAGACATGATACTATTCTTCAAAATAACCAGAGGCGTTAAATAACCTCGAAGGAAAATGAATTAGATTTAAAAACATATAAAATAACCTTCTTTAGAGGAAATTGTTAAATAAATAAAACATAGAGGAAAAATATTCACTCTGTTTACAATAGTCTATTTACCAAAGTAATTCTAGGGATCTAATTGCCGCCTGAACAAAATGTCACTTTTGGATCTATTTACTGAAAACCTGAACTATAATTACTACTGAGTGACAACAAATCCAAACTTCTCTTCTTTAAAACTTGGGCCAGATCTAAGTTAATGATTCTAGGAATGGAAACAACACATTTTTCCCCCTATAATTTGGGTTATTAAATTCTACTTTTATTTGAAGTCACAGTATTGATTATCACCATGATGCCCATCACAAAAACTTTAATTTTCACTCAATGAAGAGATTTAAATGTTTTAAAAGGGGGATATTGCTGAGGAACATCCAGAAAAATCATATGATTCTTGCCTAACTCAGATTGCAATGAATTTTACTTTTTTTTCACCATAAAATGTGAATGTGCTTATCAATTTGAGGAGTCTGCTAGATAAAATATATTTAAAAACATTCAGGTATATGTAAAGATAATGTTTGGTAAATAGAGGGTACATGATTTGAATAATAAGGTATGGAATGCGAACTCTGTTGAATGCATTTGTTACTGAAGTGCTAATTAAATAAAATACAATTATTCTTGCTATCTAGTCAGAACAGAAATTCCAAGAACCTTTTCACAAGTCATCAGGCTATTAATATATAAAGCTGTCTACATAAAGGAAAGGAATTTCCTAGGCAGTATTCTAAACAGATTTTTCCCCGTGAATAAAAGAAAAATTATGGCCCTAAATATAAGTCTTGAGAACAGTGATTAAATGTTAACAGTAAGATTAAAAAAAAATCCTAGGTAAATCTCCAGCCTCTAATTAAACTCTAGGTATCACATGCAAATTATGGGTATAACCATGATGAAAAATAAAAAAGTTCTTCAGAGAAAGAAGAGAAAAGGAGATACAAAGAAGAACCATGAATAAGATTCCATGCAGCCCAAGAGAGATTTAATATTCTAGTGGTTTTCTAGCACTCCCTTCCAGAACATTGTGACACTGACTGCCTGGGTTCTAGGAGGGGAACAAGCATTTTGTTGTGTCTCTAACATATACTCAGCTCCTCTCTGCTGTCTGGTGCTTCACCGCGGACGCTGTGATTGGGTACCCTCTTTGACACTGGGCACAAGCCATTCGACACCCATCATTCCACCGGTCACAACAGCCCATGGCATTAGAAGCACATAACCTAAAATAGACCAATTAGTGAGACATGTAGGAGTTTATATAAAAAGAGATAATTTGCCTTATTCTGATGGCTGAGATGGCTAGTCATATGACTTGCAACTATTGCCACCATTTTGCTACCATGAGGAACCCCCACCTGACGATAAAGCAAACACAGACAGAGATGAAGTCATCATCTCTGCAAGCACAAGAAAGCTAGCACCCCCATCCAGTGCATTTCGTGCACCCTGGGCTTTTCACTTAGTTGAATCATTAAATATTTGTTATGAAAACACCTTGAATTGAGTTATTGTCAATTCTGACAAACACATTTCCCTAACTTCCAACCAAAAGAGACTTAACTTAAGCAACAGTGAATAAGGTAATCTCTACAGACTTATAGATCTGGATAATAAACATCTATTCAATTCTGGTATTCCAGCTAATTACACGGCAGAAACGGACACTTGCATCTATACTGCTGGAAATCGTCAAGCCTGAATTATAAAGGATAATGATTCATTTTATATTTCAATGAATTGCATATAAAGGGGGTTTTGAAAGAAATAGTAAATAAGTTTAAATAAAAATTTTAATTTTTCTCCCTATTGCTAGTATTACTCTAAAGAGTTCAGCAAACTGAGGTCAGAGATGTGACCTTCAGGTAAATTAGGTATCAGAGTCTATGATGTTGCCAAAACTTACCATATAAATACCAAATAAATATTCTCTTAAAAATTATAGACTTTCAGTATAGAGTTCAATATAATTGCTACAATTGACATATTTAAAATGACTTTGGTATTTCCCTCAACTCCTAAGTCTCTATAATTAATCAATAGATAGTCTTAAAGTTAACATAAAGAATATCATTATGCTTAAATAATGGACTGTTTGCAAAAATACACATGATCTTTTTCTAATTACAATCACTGTTATGTCTAATAATAATGTTCATTTTTACGTAAATCAGAGCTGCCCAAAATTATGTCACATCTTTGAAAATATTGAGAAACTAAAGACTGGAGTTTGGTGTTTGACTTCTATAGCCCAAGCCTGCCAAGTTGTCATGGCAACTTTTATTCAAAGAGGAAGACAATTTATTGCTTACCCAGAATTTAGAGACACAAGTTGTTAAATTCCAGGGAGAGGTGTTTGGCTCAGTTTTTCAAGGAAAGCCATAAAATAGATATCTCAAAAATGTGACATTTTAGCCCTACTAAATTATTCAAACCACATCTTGTTCTTTATGGGAGTAATGGTACTTAAAGAGTTGTCAAAAACCACTTCAGGAACAAAGATTCCCCTTTTCTGCTCGAAAGCAAACTATTTCTAATGCCATAGAAAACAAAACAAAACACTACTGTGATATGCCTACTTGCCAATTCATTTAGGAAACCAACTGTTACTGAAAGTAGATGGCACAGTAGGTAGCTATAAATCCTATAAATCCATGCTTCTCAAATATGCCTGCAAATGTGCAGCTGTAAACAGAGGACATACACCAAAAATACAGGGGGGAAATCATTGTAACTATAGCTAACCATTCTGCAACAATCAGTTTATAATATTCCTAACCCACTCTTAACCTGTCTTCTATCATCGGTGTTTGGTGTTACATTGGTTTGATGATGGGTCATTTTTATGGATGACTTACACTGTCTCATACAGTAACAGCATCTGAATTCTAAATTTACTTCACTGAGAATAAAAACAATAAACAAAAACAAAACAAGTACAGGTTGTATGAACATCACTGTGCTGGTCATTTGAAATGCATGAAAATGAATAGATAGAACACATAATCAAAGTGCTAAATCAAACATTTAGCACTGGATCAGCTGGTTACCTCATGAAGACAGTTTTGCAATGAATAAAGGGATATTATGATTTGAATGGTTCTTATGAAGCGTGAGAATATATACCAAATATATTACATTCTCACATACATGAGTTCACAAGGACTACATACTGCACATAAAGGTAAATGTTTAAAAATAATAAATTACTACTTGTGTGTATTAAGTTCCTCAAAAATAGAGTTAAAAATAGTTCTCTATGTTCTATAAAAATTAATGTTGATAAAAGAAACTAAGAGAACATGATACAACCATAAAAGAAGAAAAATAATGAGCTGGTAGTATTCAGGGAAAAAATTACAGCAATGAATTCATTAGTAGCAGTAAGAAAAGGGGTGTGTGGGTGGCTCAGTTGGTTAAGCGGCCCACCCTTGATTTTGACTGAGGTCATGATCTCAGGGTAGTGAGATAGAGGCCCGTGTGTGGCTCCGACGTGACCATGGAGCCAGCTTAAGATTCTCTCTCTCCCTCTCCCTCTGTCTCACCCCACCAAAAAGAACAGAGTAAAAAATTAAAATTAAAAAAAGTAATTTATAAAAAAATAAATTACTAGTTAAAACATAGAAAACAGTCTTGAGAAATGTACACAATGTGTAATGGAAAAGAAGAAAATAAATACTGAAGATGGATAATCATATAAATTATAGAAAAGAAGAGATCCTGTATATCAGATAAATGATATATATACATATACACAGTGGCAGAGAGAAGTTTTTTTTTAATGTATTAGATGAACCATTTTTCTGAGGCAAAGAAAGACTTGAATCTATATACCATGCCCCAAGAAAATCTGCAATAGAATTTTGGAATATTAAGAAATTTCCTGGGGCGCCTGGGTGGCTCAGTGGGTTAAGCCTCTGCCTTCGGCTCAGGTCATGATCTAGGGTCCTGGGATCCAGCCCCACATCAGGATCTCTCCTCAGCGGGAAGCTTGCTTCCTCCTCTCTCTCTCTCTCTCTCTCTCTACCTGTTTCTCTGCCTACTTGTGATCTCTATCCAATAAATAAATAAAATCTTAAAAAAAAAAAAAGAAATTTCCTGGTGAGATTTCTTATAGGTTCAAATAAATAAATAAATAAATAAATAAAGGAGCAGGGCATTCCCCAAGATGGTGTTGTAAGAAGAACCTAAAATCACCTCCTCCCAGGGACACACCAGACTATGACAGCAGGATCATTTCCCTCTGAAAAAGATCTGCAAGCTGGGTGAATGGCTTCTCCACAGCAAAGGATAAAAACACCACACCGAGATGGGCTGGAGACAGAGACAGGTCTCCCCAAAATCCCACCACTGGTGTTGGGGGCATACAATAGGGAGGGGGAACTTACTGCCTGGTGCTTCTCCTGGAGGAGTGAGGAATTGGTGACAACCTACATCAGACACTCCAAGCCCTGCGATCTGCACCAGAGAGATGACCCCTAAAACATCCGGCTTGGAAAACTAAAAGTGCTGATATCCAAGGGATCTGAAGTGCTAAGGGAAACTGAGATTTCCTTTTAAAAGTTTCCAGTAAAGTCTCACTTACCTCCAGACCCAGTAGGGGGTGTGGGGGCGGGGACAGTTTGGAAAGCGCCTAAACTATACATGAAATTCATTTGCTAATCTAAAAATATTTGCTACAAAAATGAATAAATACCCAAAGAACAAATAATCCAATCAAGAAATGGGCAGAGAACATGAACAGACATTTCTGCAAAGAAGACATCCAGATGGCCAACAGACACATGAAAAAGTGCTCCATATCACTCGGCATCAGGGAAATACAAATCAAAACCACTATGCGATATCACCTCACACCAGTCAGAATGGCTAAAATCAACAAGTCAGGAAATGACAGATGCTGGCGAGGATGCGGAGAAAGGGCAACCCTCCTACACTGTTGGTGGGAATGTAAGCTGGTGCAGCCACTTTGGAAAACAGCATGGAGGTTCCTCAAAATGTTGAAAATAGAACTGCCCTATGACCCAGCAATTGCACTATTGGGTATTTATCCTAAAGATACAAACGTAGTGATCCAAAGGGGCACGTGCACCCGAATGTTTATAGCAGCAATGTCTACAATAGCCAAACTATGGTGAAAGACCCTGGAGCCGCACCCAAGAATCAAACAGCACGCCTCCACTGGATGCAAATTGCAAGAGGTTTATTGGTTACACAGGCGCCTGCAGACGCATCAGCCTTTGTGGGCTGAGCAAGCCGGGCTAAGTTGGGGAGCAGATTATATAGGCCAGGGTTGGGGTGGCGGGAAGCAAGCTTACAGAAGCAGATGCTTGGTTACAGGAATCTGATTGGTAAATTTAAATCAAGCATTGTCAGGCACTGGGTTTAAGGCAAGGACACAACAGTTTGTTCTGGTGGGCCTTGGCTCAGCACTCTGGAAAGTCCCAGGTACACTCTATTCCTCATTTGTCTTTTCTTTTGACAGACCGGGTGATCACAGACAATAGACATCCTGGTATGTGTTCCCATCCGGCTATGGGGACAATCAAGCCTTAAGCAAGGGGAGAGGGGGTGCTGTGGGGACATCAGGTTACTTAAACAAGCCTTTAGCAAGGGGAGAGGGGTCTTTCAATGGAAAGAACCTAGATGTCCATCAACAGATGAATGGATCAAGAAGATGTGGTTATATATATACAATGGAATACTATGCAGCCATCAAAAGAAATGAAATCTTGCCATTTGCGACAACATGGATGGAACTAGAGCGTATCATGCTTAGCGAAATAAGTCAAGCGGAGAAAGACAACTATCATATGATCTCCCTGATATGAGGAAGTGGTGATGCAACATGGGGGCTTAAGTGGGTAGGAGAAGAATCAATGAAACAAGATGGGATTGGGAGGGAGACAAACCATAAGTGACTCTTAATCTCACAAAACAAACTGAGGGTTGCTGGGGGGAGGGGGTTTGGGAGAAGGGGGTGGGGTTATGGACATTGGGGAGGGTATGTGCTTTGTGTGAGTGCTGTGAAGTGTGTAAACCTGGTGATTCACAGACCTGTACCCCTGGGGATAAAAATATATGTTTATAAAAAATTAAAAATTAAAAAAAATATAAAAAGAGGTAAAAAAAATTTAAAAAAAGAAGAAAATTAAAAAATAATGAATAAATAAATAATCAATCAATAAAAGCACCTGTTGTATGGGGCACCTGGGTGGCTCAGTGGGTTAAGCCGCTGCCTTCAGCTCAGGTCATGATCTCAGGGTCCTGGGATTGAGCCCCACATCGGGCTCTCTGCTCAGCAGGGAGCCTGCTTCCTCCTCTCTCTCTGCCTGCCTCTCTGCCTGCTTGTCATCTCTCTCTGTCAAATAAATAAATAAATCTTTTAAAAAAAAAAGGAAAAAAAAAAGCACCTGTTGTAGAGCCAGAGGACAGCTGAAACTCTCCTTGGAGATGGAGATACTGCCGAAGGCCATTTTTACATTCTCCACTTGCCCTGCTAGTGCAGGTAGATGAGCTTGAACTTGGCATCCTCCTCCCACCTTGCCAAGACAGGTGGGGCTGAGTGGTGATGATGGCACCATCCCACTGCCCTCCTGAGGCTGGAGGGTGCAGGCCCTTGCAGTATGTCCTGCTCCCTGCTTGGGGCAGGTGACCGCAAACGGTCATGGGGTTCTCCAGCTCCCTAACTATAGTCTGTGAGAGAAGGCAGTTACAACACTTTGCTCCCTGTTCCCTGGCTAGGGTTGGTAAGCATGAGTGGTTGTGGTGTTCCCCAATCCCAGCCTAAAGCAGACATGCGCACAGACAAGGAACCCTCCTGTTGCAGTCCTGGAGCCCACAGGTGTGTGCAGTGAAGACAGTCCCCGCCTCCCAGCACTGTGAGTAGCCAGTGAGCATGTCCTTCCCCCTACACTCTCTAGCTGCCTAGCTGAAGCCAGTGGGTGCATGCAATCCACACAGACACCCGCCCCCCCCCCCTTTGATTAACTGGCTCCTTGAAGAAGGTAATAATCAGAGAGTGTTCCTGGCAAGCCAACACAACCCAGTCTTCTTGTGAAGAAGGCCCACTTACTTAATCTGGAGCTTCAGCCTGAGAATCAGCTTCCAGTTTCCATGAATTCGGAGGCCATGGAGGTTCTCCCAAAGAATATAAGGGAGACACCAACCTTGCACACCCCCATGGCCTCCCTACAGCGTGAAAAGACATCCCAGAAAGGAGCTTACATACTCACCTGGAGCCCTGATTTTTGCAACTGTCACCCAGAGGACCCCTCTAGATCTCCTGGTTTGGAGGCCATAGGGATTACGATAATGGCCCCACAAGACTGTATGTATTTGCAGACTGTAAAACTGCTCCCTTGGGGCCTGGCTTCTTGTGTCTAGCCTGGAACTAAGGGCTCCGTGAGATCTGTCCACTTGGAATACGGATGGATCCTGGCACAGTCTCAAAAACAGGGGCAGACTAGGAATAAATTGGGGGACTTACAGAACTACAAAGAATCAAGAGACACCCAAGAGCTAGGACAAGTCTGCACAAGAAGGCTCATCACCTACACAAGGCCACTTCTTTAGACTGCGAGAGGTAGTTGTTTTCACCTGATACATGGAAGCACAGGCAGAGAGTCAAGGAAAATTAGGAAAGAGAGAAATATGTTGCAAATAAAAGAAAAAGGTAAAACCCTCAGAAAAAGACCTTGATGAAACAAAGAATTCTTTATCAGGTAGAAAAAAAAATTCAAATAGTCCTAAAGATGTTCACCAAACTCAGGAGAAGTATGGATGAACATCGTAGGAACTTCAACAATGAGGTAGAAAATATAAGAAAACATCAAACAGCAGGCACAGAGCTGAAGAGTACAATCACTTAGCTGAAGAACACACCAGAGGAATTTAAGGGGTCCAATAGCAGATTGAATAAAGAAAAATGAATCAGCAAGCTAGAAGACAAAACACTGGAACTCAAGAGGAACAGGAAAAAGTAAAACACACACACACACACACACACACAAACTTAATAGTGATGGCTTAAGGGATTTAAGGGACAACATCACTCAGAACAATACTTGGAAGAAAAGATGCTCAACATCACTAGTCATAAGGGAAATGCAAATCAAAACCACAAGGAGATATCACCTTATACCTGTCTAATGATTATTATCTAAAAAAACAAAAAATAACAAGTGCTGGCAAGTTTGTGGAATAAAGAGAACACTTGTGAGCTGTAGTAGATGGTTCAGCCACTATGGAATTTTGCTCAAAAAATAAAAATAGAACTACCAAATGATACAGCAATTCCACTCCTGAATATCCATTTGAAAAAAAACAAGAACACTAATCTGAAAGATATGTGCACCTCTGTGTTTACTGCAGCATCATCTACAGTAGCCAAGATATGGAAACAACCTAAGGATCCGCTGTTAGATGAATGGATAAAGAAGATGTGGCATATATACAATGTACTACTACTCAGCCATGAAATACAATGAAATCCTACCACTTGTGACAGCAGGGATGGACCTTGAGGGCATTATGCTAAGTGAAATAAGTCAAGCAGAGAAAGACAAACACCCCATTATTTTACTTCTAAGTGGAATCTAAAAATCAAAACCAAATAAAACCCAGAGTCACATTCAGGGAACAGATTGGTGGTTGCCAGAGGGTTGGGGTTGCAAAAATGGGTAAAGGGGATCCCAAGTATAAACTTTCAGTTATAAAATAAATAAGTCATGGAGATGTAATATTCAGCATCAAGATTCCCCACACAGTCCCATCAGTAATACTGCATTAACTTTATTTGGTAACAAATGGTAGCTAGACTTATTGTGGTGGTCATTTCACAATGTACATAGAGAAATTGAATCACTATGGTGTATATCTGAAACAAATATAATATTGTAGGTCGATTATACCTCAATAAATTTTTAATTAAAAAATGAAGCAGAAGCCTTATAGACATCTAGAAAGACAAACCAACTTATCCATAAGGGATTTCCTCCTCCATGAGAGGGAAAAACCTTTGATAGTCAATACTTCTCCATGAGATCCAGTGGAAACAGCATCTACATAATCATTGTGCAGAAGAAAATGATCACTAAAGCAATTTTTGTGCAACAAATCTGTAATCTAAGTATAAAGAAAACATATTCTTTCTTTCTTCCTTTCTTTTTTTAAAGATGTGTCTGGAGTTTTGGGAGCTTGACTACCCTATGTTCTCTTACACATAGACCTTGAGAGATTGAAAGTTCTAGCAGACTGTCACAGCTACTTGTACACCCTTGATTGAAATATGGTTCTCCTCTATCAGGGGAGGTAGTCTTTCTCCACTGCCTGGACAGCTTCTGGAGGGACTTGCATGGAGTGTTGGGGAGGAAGGGCACACCCACCTAGCCAGCCAGATCAGCTGAATTGACCCTGGCAATCAATGAGGTGACAGATGTCATAGCCAGGCCACTCTCGTATCTACAAGCACATTTTTAGTAAATAAAATACAGAGAGAATATACCATAAATGAGACTTTTTCAAAATGTAATGCTGAATTATATAACCAAATAAACCAGGGGGTGAATCAAATATGGTGATAGGAATGGAGACACTATAGTTAACATTCAGATGATGAGCCTCCACTCAATGGAAATTACATTAAGAAAAATAAGACAATTTAGTTATTACGGTTGTAAGTCAGAATGTAGATGATATGGATCATGAAACTATAAAAATAATCGAATATCATGTTCCATGCCAGGTAATAGAAATGTGAATCTAAGATACATAAATATAGTTTCAAAAAATAATAAACCCAATTTTTTAATTTTAATGCAAAAGTTAATTTTAATGCAAAAGTATGAGACTAGTGGCCCACAGATGGCATGTATGTTGCCAAAGGATAGTAGATATGGAGTTAAATTCATTATTTTTCTGAAATATAATACAGTGCAATCTCAATTTTATAAAATTACATCCATCTAAATATAAATGTGTATCTCTACTCTCCTACCTCTCTATTCTCTCTGATTATACACACACACATACACACGCACAGGTACAAAAGATACTTACCATATACTGATTGATTATTTCTAAGTAATGGGACCTAGGGGAGTTTCTTTTCCCTTAACTCTATTGTCTGAAATTTTATAATAAACATTACATATAACCACATTTTTTTCTTCACATAAAGCATTAAAAAATGTGAAGATGCTTTAAGGTATCAGTGGCTGTTTCCTGAAATTAAACCACCAACATATATCAAGAGACACAAGGCCACAATGTTATATACAGTTAATATAGAATTACTATGATAGGTGCTTTGAAAAGTGCTTAAGGAAGACTCCTTAAAGATATGATAAATCAGACATTCACACTCAGTGTAGAGCCTCAAGGTCAATAAGTTAAAATGGCTTTGTGAAATAGCTGATAGATAAATTTCCATTAAACATTTTCTTTAAAATATTAGCTCCAATAACCTAATTGATGTAGACTATAATCTTTTTCTCTACCTACTGTAAATGAAATCAGCACTAACAGAAGCAAAAATATTCATTTCTACTAAATTTTGAGTGAGAAATACTTAGTTTGAATCTACATAAAATGATTTTATGTTGTAAGTGTTTTATAGAAGCATGGCTAAATTATCTCTCTTCTTTATTCATTCATTTATGCAGAAATCATTTGTTTCATGTGTATAAGGTACAACATATTCTTAGTGGGAAACACTGTGATGGAATGTATGGGAGTTAATGTTGAAGAATTATTCAACAGCACTTCTAGATCTTGGCAATGTTTATAATTCTATGAGAAACATTTAAGGAGTCATTTATGTCTTTCTTTTAGCTATATCCTAGTGTAATCTGTGAGCTTATTTCTAGGACCTACTTTCAAGGATTTCAGAAAGAAACAGTAGGCTGCAGACACAGCTAGATTCTGGCGATGTCGTGGGTACAGGAAGGAGGGCGAAGAGAAAGGTAGAATGGTTCAAGACATTAAACTTGCAGCCGGTGATCTGATCTCTGGTTCTCACCGGCTCAGCTGCTAGTGAGTTCTGTCACTTTAGTGAAGGCTATGATGTGTTCAGTTCATTACAGTGGATTGAAGCTGTGAAATTCTCTGTGCACATAATTCCTCTTTTGCCAGAGGTAAAATTATAGAGTAAGGCGAGCCTCCTGGACTTGCAGCAGCAGCCCAGCGGAATGAGAGGCAGTTACCAGTTGGTCTGGGAGCATTGAGGATTGAGGACATCATGAGACATGGAACAGACAACATGGAAAGAGACGTGAGATAAAAAATCCCACCCGAACCCCCACCTTTCCCAATTACATTAATAAGAAGGTGATCTGTAGGGTATGTGATGTGGGCAGATACTTAAGTTATAGGAAAATCTTTTAACAAAAAGCAAATGATAGTATTTTCACTTTCTTTTACAGGGTTGCCAAAGAATCAAATTAGACCAATGTATTTAAACACAATTGAAAATCCTATGAACAGAGTTTATAAAGGAGTATTAAATCAAATTAAATATAGGCGTGATCATTTTATCAGTTCTTCGCAAAAGTTTCATTAAGTAACTTCCCAAACTGTAAGATTAGTTGAGGGGGGAGGAGATGAATTTTGAGGTCAGATTATTGTGCAAGACATAAAATATAGAATTCTGGCAATATTTCCACTATAAAAGTTTCCATTTCTCCCGTAACAATTTCTCACATACAGGAGATCATTTCTCATGCTATGTAGAGAGAGGCAAACTAAGGCCAAGGATACACAACACACTTATTGGTGATCTTTCAAAATAATAGGAACATTGGGAGTCTACAGTTCAATTAAGTGATTACCTAGATCTCCAGGAGTTTTTGAGATGTGGTGGCATGTGTTCGTGTTGACTGACTTAGTAAATGAAGCATAACATATTTTCCTCCTGCATATAGTATACTTCTATCTCTTTCTGATAGAAACCTTTAAATCTTTGCAGAATGAACCTGGGACACTATTCCAGGCTTCGAGTGCTCAGGAAGAAGAAGCAAGAGAGGCAGTCTGGAGCGGTCTTGAATGAATTAATCACATCTTTTATAAATACAAGCACGTGATCCCCTGTCCAATAGTGGCCACTGAAGAGGGGAATCACCAGCTTATAAGGAATCGTTAAGGGCTCCAACTATCTAGCAAAAACATGTGATTGAAAAAAAGAAGACTTAAAATCTGTATGAGATTTCTATTTACATGTACAAGGTTAGTATTAAAATAATGTATCTCAAAGGAGATTTGGGCTGAAGTACAATTTCTGCCTCTAAATAACCACTCTAAGTTCTGGACTTTACTCTGTATAAGAAAGGGTTGAGCTCAGTGTCTCTGAAAGTACCTTCAGCTAAGGTTCTAAGATCCAACAGCCACAAGGTAAATTAAGAAGTGACTGCCAGGTGTGGGTCAGAAGACTCTTCGTCTGACTTGATAATTCATTAAAAACAAGTGTACAGTTTGAAGAGCCAGTATAGGTAGCTAGTTCTAGTTCGTACTGGTATTATTTCAATAGGAACTTAACATCCTTATCGATGAGTTCTAATTGGCTCTCAGATTGAAGGCAAATTCACAGACCTGTTGTAGGTGGTATAAAAATCCCTGGGGAGACTGTGCATAGCATTTCTGCAAACTGAGTAAATCACAGGTCTTGCATACACACCCACTACTACTTTTCATATGTCCAATATAATTGTGATGGGTAAAATTTGTAATTTTACAGTGTTACTGAATACTGTGTAATTCATGGCATTTTTTTTTTAAATCGGCTGGAAAGAACCAATAATGGTGTGGAGGGCCTCAAGATGTTCTAATAACCTAAAAAGACCATCATAACTAAAAAGGATGGGGATTTCCATTCTAGATTTAGCATCTGTGATAGGGCAAGATCTCAGGTACCACCTACATACTATCATAGTCAGCTTAGGCTGCCCTAACAAAGTATTGCAGACTGGGCTGCTTAAATAACAAAAAATTATTTCTCACAGCTCTGGAGACTCAGAAGAACAAGATCAGTGTGAGAGTTTTCTTCCTGGCTTAGAGATGATCACCTACCTTCTCACTGTGTCCTTATGGGGCAGACACAGAAAGTTCTCTGGTGTCTCCACCTTCTCTTATAAGGAAAAAATCCCACTGAATTAGGCCCCCACCCTTATAATCTTATTTAATCTTCATTACCTCCTAAAGGCCCCGTCTCCAAATACAGTCACATGGGGGTTAGGGCTTCAACATAGGAATTTAACATAGTAATTTGGGGAGGACATAATTCAGTCCATAGCACACACAGATAGCTCCTTTATTAAGTTTGGATCCGTAAAACAGCCTGAGATTTTTTTTTTAATTTTTTTATTTTTTTATAAACATATATTTTTATCCCCAGGGGTACAGGGAAGTTGTGATGCAACATGGGGGCTTAAGTGGGTACGAGAAGAATAAATGAAACAAGATGGGATTGGGAGGGAGACAAACCAGCCTGAGATTTTTACCTTTGAAAACTGATGTCATTCTCCAGTACCAGTCAAAAATTGCCATTCAAGCTAACATAGGAGGACTTTGGAAAATCCACACAGTTCTCTGCTTTAGCCCATTTTGTAGGGGAAACAAACAAACAAAAAACCCTGAGAAACAGTGGACTAATTATAATTTCAAGAGAATTATAGAAAAATATATTCAGGAGAAATTTTCAAAAATTTTAACTCAGTTGAGAATTTTCACATGTCAACATTTGTAGAAAAACTGGATGGTTTTCTCCTACCAACTGGTAGCCAGTTGACCAATATTCTCAGTTCTAAGGTAACCGCTACTACCCCAATACTAAGCAGTCTGATATTTCAAATGACAGGTATTAATATACTTTTATTTAGTCAGGTTTATTTTTTTTCCATGCCCTCACCAAAAAGTTTTGCATCTTTCACAATAAAAACTTCTCTCTAAATAATGATAATATGACTCATATTATTTAGTTTTTCTCACTTCCAAAGTTTATAGCATGGGTTTTAAGGGAAAATCAGTATGTAGAAAAGAGAACAGGAATTAGAAGAAAATGTCACTTTAAAGCAAACTGTTGTGTGTGTGTTTCTTTAATACAAATCTACGCTTATTTGACCTGTGACAAACATACTTCACAAACCCAATAAAACGTGAAAAGAGGGAATGTTACTTCGTAAACTATAAATAAAGGCATATACTCTCATACTTTGAATGCGAAAATGAAGGAAAAAAAGAGTCCCTTTCTTTCAGCTTCCCCTAATGAAGAGGTGTTTTCAATAAGCTTCAACAGGTATCTGATATTGAATCAGATTTCTAGATTTTTCTTTCCATACTGAATTCCTTTCTCTATCCTTAACATCTATCAGTGGATTTTTTTCTGGCCGGTCTTTTTGTTTGTCCTTTATTTTAAAACTAAGTGAATAGTTAATCACATGTTTATGGGAACTTTTTGATAAGTGTTGCTAACACATATGATATTCCAAGGCCTCAGAGTGGCACATACTATACTTTACACAATGAATCCTTACAGTACAGTAACTCAATGAATGATAAAGAAACACGAAGTAGCTTGCCAGGCATCACAAAAATCCCAGGGATATAAAAACAGTTCTCTAAAACTTCAAATTCTATGCTTTCTCCACTTCCACAATACATTTTAGATATTAACTTTTTTTAGGACCTCAAAAGAAAAATTACATTTTGTTGAGTTTTTCCCTGAAGCTCCTCGGCCTTCTGTAACAGCTCTCTCACTGGCCCCCTGCATCTCTCTATTTTCTACAGCAGGGAGCAATCTTTTAAAAAGTAATCCTCTTAAAGCAAAAATCTGATCAAATCGCTCTCCTGCTCTAATGAGGCTTCTCATCAAACTTAGAACAAAATTCGAAGTCCTTACCAACACCCTGCTTTGGACACAATCTCTTCTACTTCATTTTCCTTATCACATCAATCACACTGCCTTTATTCACACTGTCATATTCCCATGAATATGACAATATTCCCCCAAATCGTACCATGCACCTGTTATTTTATGCATTTGGAATGATTCTCCTCTATTCTGTCATGCTTTAATACTTAAACTGCTTTAATTTCCTTTAAAACACTTGTTTTTATTAGATTTTTTTTCTTTTATCATATCTTCTCACCTTTTAAATCTCTCTCTCTCTCTCGAGTTCGTCACTATATTCTAGGAATTAGACATTGCCTGTTACATGATAGACATTTGATATTTATTTATGGTAGACCTTCTTTGTATTTTACAAGGCTAGTTTCTCTGGTTTTATCATTCTTGGAAAAGATGTCATAGCCGTAGATTCTCCTTCACAGCAAAAAAGAAGTGGCAGAACAGACACATAACCAATCCAATTTATTCAGAAATACATTTTATTCACTATTTAGTTTACTATTCTTGAAATTGCCATACTCTATTACAAAAACCCACAAGCCACCTCTATCAGTAGTCTACTGTTGGGTAACAAGCAACCACAAAACTTCGGGAGTTGAAACGACTATCCATTTGTTCGGGATTCTATCGAGGTAGACTGGGCTCAACTGGACATTGCCTCTGTACTATACAGTGTCAGAGGGGTTTGTTGCTGGTTTGTGCCAATTGGCAGTTTGGCTGGAGGCTGGCTGGTTTCTAGATGGTGTTGGTCACATGACCAGCGCCTCTAGCTCCATGTGCTGACTCATTCTCAAGGAGGCTAGATTGTGCTTATTCAAAAGGTGACACAGAATCCAAGAGGGTAAGAGCAGCAGCTTTAAGACCTCTGGATGCATTCCTCAAAAGTTGTGTAACATCACTTCCATCCTATTCTCTTGAGCAGAACAAGTCACAAGAAATGGTCTGGAATCAAGGACTGAGAAGATAGATCTGCCTCCTTTATAGGCGGAACTGTAGGAATTTTTGGCCATTTTTAACCTCTGCCATCACAGTTTTCTGTTCCTGACTGGTTGAACTATTTGGCTAAGAGTAAATATAAAGCTATTCCGTTCCCCAGGAGATACTGCACTATATTTACTTTGTTAAGAGACCATTTTGACAAAACCATTGAGCAACTTCTATTAAAAAAAAAAATATGGGCGCCTGGGTGGCTCAGTGGGTTAAGCTGCTGCCTTCGGCTCAGGTCATGATCTCAGGGTCCTGGGATCGAGTCCCGCATCGGGCTATCTGCTCAGCAGGGGCCTGCTTCCTTCCCTTCCCCTCTCTCTGCCTGCCTCTCTGCCTACTGTGATCTCTCTCTGTCAAATAAATAAATAAAATCTTAAAATATATATATATATATATATATATATATGATTTTGTTTGGCCCAGAAGTACTTTTAACAATGTAAATCTTCCTACAGGTATCAAAATAGATACCTGTAAGATCATTTCAAATGATAAATTCCTCTAGGATCACATCGTAGAAGGAAAATATTGTTGCCAACTCATTTAACTAAGGTAGCTGATGTAGAGGTCAAGCAAGGGCAGAGCAAAGGGAGGCGAGCTGCATAGTTTCATGAGTCATTAAAAATAAAGAGGCAAAAAGGAAAAAAAAAGCAGTCTGTTGAATAGTTTTGTTTTAAAATTACTGATGTTAGATTCCAACAAATACTTCCATAATTTGGTTTTGCTGACTTTGCAGTAAGAATCCCTTTCAGATCTATAAAGCTGGCATTTATATCTTACAATAAAATTACAGGATAGCTAGGAGAGATTTTATTTCAGTGCAGACTGAGAAGTGTGTTTTTTTGTTTACTTTTGTTTTTATTTTTTGGTTTTCTTTATTTTTTTTTCTTCTGTCTTAGAAAATCACACAGGGGAAAAATCAGTGTTATTAGCTTCTCACTTTCCTGAGAACTAGCTGAAGGTACCAAGAAAAACACATGCAGGTCAAATGTTCAAGAGATATATAGTCTAATGTAGGAGGATGCTGCAAAATGGCCTATTTATTTACAACCATTTCTTTTAGGTGTCATTCATTGAAGCTAACAAGTATTTATGATATACTGATTATATATAGAGGAGGCCTTGAGCCAAGTGCTGTGAAGGGCAAAAAGATCTTTATGATATAGTTCTCATTCTCTAGAAACCTGCAACAGAGTGAGAAAACGCAGGCACTCAAATTTCCCTATTCTAAACCAGTATAAGTTTGACTACTTATACCACATTATTCTAATGTAAAATCACTTTTTTAAGTCTTATAAGGAGAAAATCTCATTTAGTTGGTTTTTTTTTTAAAGATTTTATTTATTTGACAGACAGAGATCACAAGTAGGCAGAGAGGCAGGCAGAGAGAGAGGAGGAAGCAGGCTCCCCACTGAGCAGAGAGCCCGATGCGGGGCTTGATCCCAGGACCTGGGGACCATGACCTGAGCTGAAGGCAGAGGCTTTAACCCACTGAGCCACCCAGGTGCCCCTAGGATTTGTTTTGTTTTGTTTTGTTTTAAGATTTTATTTATTTGACAGAGACACAGCGAGAGAGGGAACACAAGCAGGGGGAGTGGGGGAGGGAGAAGCAGGAGCCCTACACAAGCCCCTTCCTGGGGCTCTATCCAGGACCCCAGGATCATGACCTGAGCCAAAGGCAGATGCCTTAGTGGCTGAGCCACCCACATGCCCCCTCATTGAGTTTGTGTGATTTAAAAAAAGGGGGGGGGGTATTCATAGAAGACAGTGTTTAATCTGGGCCTTGAAAATGATTTGGAACTAAAGAGGGTGACTCTAGTCAGAGGGACTGGTCTAAGCAAAGAAATTAGCAAGAAAGATACCCCAACATTATGCCGCATTATGGAAACTAACTAGAACAACACACACATACAGGGGAGTAACGTGAAATGAGTATAGTTAGATATGTAGAATTTAGATGGCACAAACCCTTGGAAGTCTGAACTTGATTCTGTGCAAAATGAGAGTGTTGGAAGTATTGGATTAAATGCGGATTTAGATAGAATTATCTAGAAAATAGGCTGGACTAGAGAAGGGAGAGATGATAATTTATCACTGGTTTGAAAGCTATTGCATTAGTGGGGCACCTGGGTGGCTCAGTGGATTAAGCCTCTGCCTTCGGCTCAGGTCATGTTCTCAGTGTCCTGGGATGGAGCCCGGCATCGGGCTCTCTGCTCAGCGGGGAGCCTGCTTCCCCTTCTCTCTCTGCCTAACTCTCTGCCTACTTGTGATCTTTCTCTGTCAAATAAATAAATAAAATCTTAAAAAAAAAAAAAAAGAAAAAGAAAGAAAGCTATTGCATTAGTCAAGAATGAAACCATACAGCCACAAGTGGGTTACTGAGAGGGAGGAGAAAAGGGAAAGAGGCTTTTGTGGGAAAGCTGCCAGAATTCAGGAAAGAAAAATGCATTCAAAAATGACTCTGAAACATTCAGTCAGGAAAACTGGGACCACCTGGTTAGTTCAGGGTTACTGATGTCAGTTAACATTTTAAAGCAGAGCTTGGCATTTCTACAGGTCATTTTAAGTGATAGAGGATAAGCAGTCAGACACCAAAAGAAACAAAAGTCATCCAAATCAGTAAGGAAGAAGTAAAACTTTCACTATTTGTAGATGATATGATACTATATGTAGAAAACTCCAAAGATCCCACCAAAAAACTATTAGGACTGATGATTGAATTCAGTAAAATCACAGTATTCAAAATCAATGTACAGAAAGCCACTGCATACAAATTACAAAAACAATCCCATTTACAATTGCAGCAAAAAATAATAAAATACCTAGGAATAACCTACGCAAAGAAGTAAAAGACCTGTATTATGAAAAGTATAAAACCTTGATGAAAGAAATTGAAGACGACACAAACAAATGGAAAGACACTTCATGTTCATGGATTAGAAGAACAAATATTGTTAAATATCTATACGATCCCAAAGCAATCTACACATTTAATGAATTCCTTATCAAAATATCAACAGCATTTTTTCACAGAACAAACAATCTTAAAATTAGTATGGAACTAAAAAAAAAACCTTAAATAGTCAAGGCAGTCTTGAAAAACAAAAGCAAAGCTGGAGGCATCACAACTGCAGATTTTAAGTTACATTATAAAGTGTAGTCATCAAAACAGTATTATACTGGCACAAAAATAGACACATGGAACAAAAGAGCAGAATAGAAAACCCAGAAATAAGCCCACAACTATATGGTCAATTAATCTTTGCCAAAGGAGGAAAGAAAACCCAATGGGAAAAGGACAGTCTCTTCAACAAATGGTGTTGGGAAAAATGGACAGCAACATGCAGAAGATAGAACCAAAAAACAAATAATTCAACTAAAAATGGGCAGAAGATGTGAACAGATATTTCTCTATGAAGACATACAGATGGCCAAAAGGCACACAAATAGATGCTTAACATCACTTAACAACAGGGAAATGTAAATCAAAACTATAGTGAGGTATCATCTCATACCTGTCAGAATAGTTAAAATCACAAATACAAGAAACAATAGTTGGTGAGGATGTGGAGAAATGGGACTCTTGTGCACTACTGGTGGGAATTCAAACTGGTGCAACCACTGGGGGAAACAGTATGCAGGGTCCTCAAAAAATTAAAAATAGAAATACCTTACTATCCAGTAATTGCACTACTGTGTATTTACCCAAATAATATAAAAACACTAATTTAAGAGGATATATGCACCCCTGTGTTCACTGCAGCATTATCTACAATAGTCAAATTATGAAGGTAGCCCAAGGTCCATTGATAAACGATAAAGAAGGTGGGGGGGAGGCAGTGAGAGAGAGAGAGAGAGTGTGTGTGTGTGTGTGTGTGTGTGTTGGAATATTATTCAGCTATAAAAAAGAATGAAACCTTGCCATTTGCACTGATATGGATGGAGCTAGATGGTACAATGCTAAGTGAAATAACTAAGTCAAAAAAATAAGAAGACAAGTACTTTATGATTTCACTCATACATGGAATTTAAGAAACAAAACAGACAAGCCGAGGCAAAAAAAAAAAAAAGTGAGAAAAACAAATCAAGAAACAGACTCAAATATGGAGAACAAACTGATGGTTAGCAGAGGGGAGGAGGTGGGTGGCGGGGAATTGGGTGAACCAGATGATGGGGATTAATGAATGCACTTGTGAAGGGCATCAGGTGATAAGAGGAAGTGTTGAATTACTGTACTGTACAGCTAAAACTAATGTAATACTGTATAGTAATGAACTGGAATTAAAATAAAAACTTAAGGATAAATAAATGCAAATAACAGAGGAAATTAAATGCCATTTATTTCCAAATACAGTGCATACCAAGAGTCACAGAAAGAAGGCCTTAGAAGCAGCCAGACTAACTGAGAAGACCCCCATATTCAAATAACACCTGTGTTTCTATCTTTCCCTCACGGAGGACTTGAATAGACGCTCAGAGTGGGATGATGCCATGAGCGAACGAATGCCTTTAAACTGTAGCAATTGTGCCCAAACTTGTACGTGTTAGAATCCCCTGGACATCTTTTAATAGCTAGAACATTCTCCAGGCCAATTAAATCAGAATCTGGGCTGGGGTACAGAGTGCATTCTCAACGTGCAGACAAATGTGCAAATCACTGAGCAAGAGCAAATATCACCACTTAGCTGAAATCTCCAAAGAGCAACTGAACATGTTCTGTGTCTACATGATCATGTCCAAATCAAGATCTTAGAAATACATAAAATATCAGCTTCTTCTTAGAGAGCATAAAAGTTTAAGAGTTTCACTTCTCTAATGTTTAAGGATTTCACTTCTCGAAGATGCAATGTTGAACTTACTACTTTCCCAACCACAAACAGCAAGATTTATATTTCAGAGAACTATAGGAATAATAAATAGTCCTTCATCTGTTTTTGAAATTGTGACCCTTAGAGCTCTAGTCATGCTGACATCCACCTCAGTAAAGAAGTCTGGGTCCAGATTTCTCTTTCTTAATGAATATCAGATTTGGAGAATTTCTGAAATGTTTTCTGAATGTTTCATAGGTTTTCTGAATGTTTCATAGGTTGCATTTGTACATGTCCCAAATAGTATAAATTTGGACTCCCCAAATCATTATTTCTGCTGCATTAATTTGATGTAAAAAATTTACATGTTTTTCCCCCCCTAGGTATACCTGCTTTGAAACAAGTCAAGATCAAGCAACATCAAAAGTGCAAAGGATATGTTGCATCTTTCTGAGATAACAACACGATGGTAAAGATCATTAGTCCGCAAGCCTAATCATCAAGCTCTGTATAAACATGCATTTGGAAGAATTAAACAATTATAAATTGAGTGTGACGATACCAAACACAGGTCCATCCCTGTCATTGCAAATGGTAAGATTTCGTTCTTTTTTATGGCTGAATAATATTCATATGTAAATAAGTAGTGATCCACATAAAGAGGCTAGATTTAGCTTTGACAAGTTTAACTTTGTGCGCTTTTAATCATTAGCACTGATCCACATAAAAACTGCAATTGAACCATTTTCCTGAAATCCCATTTCCCTTATTCTTTTCTATACTTTCAAAAGATGAGTCATGTGACTGACTTGACCACTTCACTCTTGTTTTTGGCATTTGATAGCCTGGGGTGGACACTTGGAGAGGAGAATAATCCTTTTTCTGTTTCCAGGTGTTCACGGTTCAAGTATCACCCAGCTGCCTTTTTAGATTAAATAACTTTCCTTTTGACATTAGGACACTGAAAACACTTATTCAGGAGAATTTCATTTTAAAAAGTACAGTAAACAAAAAAGACATAGTCCCTGCATTTATACAGTTTCCAGGCTAGTAGAAGAAAGAGGCACTAAGGGATTGTATTAATAACATACCCTAGGGCCACTTAATTTACTTGTATATCTCAAATGAAAAGTTCAAAAGAAACCAGGACAGGAACTCTTGGATGAATGTTCTTACATTAGAATTCTATATATATTTGATTACTTGCATAAGCAGAGAGTTTCCATTTCATGGATTCCATGGATTTCCTCTGCTCTCTGATCAGCAATGTAAATAAAAGTTGCTTAGAACAGTCACCAAGTGATGATAAAATGAATTCAGCTAATTTATAGATACAATTCAGAATATTGCTTAATGGTAAAAGCATTAAAAACAACTTGGGTAAAAAAAAAAAAAAAGAAGAAGAAGAAGAAGATAGAGTATGTCAGAGCTATCCTTGGGTTTTCCCAAGGAAGAAACACTACTACCCCAGAGACGAAGGATGGAGACAATGGGGAAAAAGACTTTTATGTTCACCCAGAGAGCCATGAATGTAATAAACATTCCTTAGAATCAGACAAGTGAGAACAGGCAGGGAGGAACAACATCAGTGTTCTGTTAAAACTAGGTAAAATCCAAAGTTCAGTCCAGGTCTTGTGCTAGACTATTTTGACTTGATGATTTATGAGTAATCAGTCCAATATGTATGACATAGTTTCTCAAATCCAACACATATTTGATTCACTGATGTAGTGGAGATTTTGTATAACTCATGATGGCCCAGAGACTGCAAAAATAGAGCCAACAATGGTCTGCAAATCACATAGAGGAATAATAGCTTAATTCTTAAAGCCAAAGATGCAAAACAAACAGAATGCCTCGGAAACTAAGTGATCACTTCCCCCCAGAATATATTCTTAAACAATTAAATCGTTCACACGAATTTTTTTTTTCATTTTTGTTTAAATTTTGTTACGTTTTAAATATTAATTCCAGTATAGTTTACATGCAAAGTTACATTAGTTTCAGGTGTACAACATAGGGATTCAACAATTCTATACGTTACTCCGAGCTCATCCTGGTTAGTACGTTACTCCGAGCTCATCGTGGTTAGTGTGCTCAGTTCCCTTCACCGATCTCACCCACTCCTCCCACACACCTTCCCTCTGCTAACCATCAGTTTGTTCTCTATATCTCTATGTTTAAGAGTCCGTTTCTTGATTTGTCTTTCTCACTTTTTTTTTTTTTGCTTCTGCTTGTCTGTTTCGATTCTTAAATTTCACGTGAGTGAAATCATGTGGTATTTGTCCTTCTCTGAATTATTTCACTTAGCATCATACTCTTTAGGTCCATCCCTGTCATTGCAAATGGTAAGATTTCGTTCTTTTTTATGGCTGAATAATATTCATATGTAAATGTATATTCACATTTATACACATATATATCACTTGTTTTTTAACAAATTGTTTAAAGATTTTATTTACTCATTTCACAGAGAGAGAGAGAGAGAGAGCATAAGCAGGAGGAGTGGCAGAGGGAGAGGGAGAAGCAGTCTCCTAGCTGGGCAGGGAGCCTGGCACGCACAGGGCTCAATTCCAGGACCTTGAGATTATGACCTGAGCTGAAGGCAGATGCTTAACCAACTGAGCCATCCAGGTGACCTCATACATAAAACTTATTTATGCATTCATCTATCAAGGGACACTTGGGTTGCTTTCATAATTTGGCTATTGTAGATAATGCTGCAATAAACACAGCAGTGTATACATCCTTTCAAATTAGTGTTTTTGTATTCTTGGGGTAAATGTTCAGTAGTGCAATTATTGGGTAATAGTGTAGTTCTATTTTTAACTTTCTGAGGAACCTCCATACTGTTTTCCACAATGGCTGTACCTGTTTGTATTCCCACCAAAGTGCAAGAGGGTTCCATTCTTGCCAACACTTGTTGTTTCTTGTGCTGTTGATTTTAGCCTTTCTGACAGGTGTGAGGTGATATCTCACTGTAGTTTGGATTTGCATTTCCCTGCAAGTGGTAAGTGATGTTGAGCATCTTTTCACATCTGTATGTCTTCACAGAGAAATGTCTGTTCATGTCTTCCCATTTTTAATTGGATTATCTGTTTTTGGGTTGTTCAGTTATGTAACTTCTTTATATATTTTGGATATTACCCTTTATCAGACATGTCATTTGCAAATATCTTCTCCCATTCCATAGGTTGCCATTTAGTTTTGTTGACTGTTTCCTTCACTGTGCAGAAGCTTTTTATTTTGATGTAGTCCAAGCTGTTTATTTGTCCTTTTGTTCCCCTTGCCTCAGGAGACATAGCTAGAAACAAGTTGCTATGACTGATGTCAAAGAGATGACTACCAAGGCACCTGGGTGGTTCAGTCAGTTAAGTTTCTGACTGTTGATTTTGGCATAATCTCAGGGTCCTGAGATCAAGCCCAGGGTCAGGCTCAGCACTGAGCATGGAGCCTACTTAAGATTCTCTCCCTCCCTCTCTCTTTGCCCCTCCCCTAAATTTGGATGCTCTCTCTCTCTCTCAATAAACGAGGAAAAAAAAAAAAAAAGAGGTTTCTGCCTGATTTCTCTTCTAGGAGTTTTATGGTTTTAGGTCTCTAATCTATTTTGAGTTTACTTTTGGTGTATGAACGTGGTCCTTTTATTCTTTTGCATGTTGCCGTCTAGTTTTCCCAACACTGTCTGTTGAGGAAATGCTCTTTTTCCCTTGGATATCCTTGCCTCTTTGGTCAAAGATTAATTGACTATATAATTGTGGGTTTGTTTCTGGGCTTTTTATCTTGTCTCATTGATCTGTGTGTTTATTTTTGTGCCAGTACCATACTGTTTTGATTATTATAGATCTGTAGTATAGCTTGAAATCTGGAATTGTGATAGCTCCAGCTTTTTCTTTTTTTCAAGAGTGTACTGATTATATTTTAGGATTATTTGTTCTAGTTCTGTGAAATATACTGTGGATATTTTCATAGAGATTACGTTAAATCTGTAGATTGTTTTAGGTAGTATAGACATTTTAACAATATTTCTTCTTTCAATCCATGATCATGGAATGTCTTTCCATTTGTTTGTGTCCCTTAAATTTCTTTTTTCTTTTAAGATTATTCCTTTGAGAGAGAGTGAGTGAAAGAGAGAGAGCACAGGCCAGAGGAGAGATACAGGGAGAGGGAGAAGCAGCTCCCTACTGAGCAGGGAGTCAGACATGGGGCGCAATCTCAGGACCCCAGGATCACAACCTGAGCCAAATTATGTTGCTTCATTGGTAGTGTATAGAAACACAACAGATTTTTTGTGTATTGATTTTATATCCTGCTACCTTTCTTACCTTATTGAATTCAGTTATCAGTTTAGCAGTTTTTGGTGAATTTAGTGTTTCTGTATATAGTATATATATATATACATATATATATATATATATGCACACACATATACATATATATGTATTCTGTATATAGTATTATATCATCTGCAAATAGTGAACATTTGACTTCTTCTTTGTCAATTTGATGACTATAATTGTTTTTTTCTTGTCTGACTGTTGTGGCTAGGACTTCCAATATTATGTTTAATAAAAGTGGTGAGAGTGGATATCCTTGTCTTCTTCCTAATCATTAGGGGAGGACTTTCAGTTTTTCTGAGTATGATGTTAGCTGTGAGTTTTTCACATATGGCCTTTACTGTGTTGAAGTATGATCCCTATAACCTACTTTCTTGAGGTTTTCATCATGGATAGATGTTGTGCTTTGTCAAATGTTTTTTTTGCATTTACTGAAGTGATCATATTTTTCTCCTTTCTTTTAGAGATACGCTGTATCACATTGATTGATTGGCAAATATTGAACCACTCTTGCATCCATGGAATAAATCTCACTTGATTGTGATGAATGGCTTTTTTAATGTATTGTTAGATTTGGTTTGTTAGTATTTTCTGAGGATTTTGCATCCATGCTCATCAGAGATAGTCGTTGTAGTTCTCATTTTTTGTAGTGTCTTTATCTGGTTTTGCTATCAGGGTAATGCGGCTTCATAGAATGAATTCAGAAGTTCTTCTACCTGTTCTATATTTTTGGAGTAGTTTGAGAAAAATAGGTAACTTTTCTTTAAGTGTTTGGCAGAATTCACTTGTGAAGATGTCTGGTCCTGGACTTTTGTTGGTTGGGATTTTTTTGATCACTGATTCAATTTCATTGCTGGTAACTGGTCTGTTCAAATACACGGTTTCTTCCTCATTCAATTTTGGGAGGTTATGTGTTTCTAGAAATTCATCCACTTCTAGGTCACTAAATTTGTTGGTATATTGTTTATCATGATATTCTCTTATATTCCTTTGTCTTTCTATTGTGTCAGTTGTTATTTCTCCTTTTACATTTCTGATTTTGTTCATTTGAGTCCCCCCCCTTTTTTTTTTCAAGTGAATCTGGCTAAAGGTTTATTGATTTGGGTGATCTTTTCAAAGAACCAGCTCTTGCATCCATTGATCTGTTTTATTTATTGCTTTGTTTTGTTTTTTAGTTTCTATTTTATTTATTTATTTACTTGACAGAGAGAGAGATCACAAGTAGGCAGAGAGGCAGGCAGAGAGAGAGAGAGGAGGAAGCAGGCTCCCTGCTGAGCAGAGAGCCCGATGCGGGACTCGATCCCAGGACCCTGAGATCATGACCTGAGCCGAAGGCAGCGGCTTAACCCACTGAGCCACCCAGGCGCCCTTTAGTTTCTATTTTTTTATTCCTGTCTAATCCTTATTATTTCCGTCCTACTATTTTCCTTTGTTTGTTTATTTCCTAGTTCATTTAGGTGTTAGGGTAAGTTGTTTATTTGAGATTATTCTTGTTTCTGCATTGTTACAAACTTCTTAGAATAGCTTTTGCTGTATCCCAAAGATTTTGGACTGTTGTAGTTTCATTTTCATTTGTCTCCACGTATTTTCTTATTTCCTCTTTGAATTCTTGGTTGATCCATTCATTGTTCAGTAACATGTTATTTAATCTCCGTGTATTTGTGCTCTTTCCAGATTTTATCGTGGGGATGATTTGTAGTTTCATAACATTGTGGTCAGAAAAGATGCATAGAATGTATTTGATATTTTTGTACTTGTTGAGGCTTTTCTTGTGGCCTAATACATGATCGATCTGGAGAATACTCCATGCGCAATGGAAAAGAATGTGTATTCTGCTATTTTAGGAGGGCATGTTCTGAATATCTGTTAAATCCAACTGGTTCAATGTGTCATTCAAAGCTACTGTTTGCTTATTGATTTTCTGTTTGGGTTATCTGTCCATTGATGTAAATGGGGTATTAAAGCACCTTACTATTATTGTATTGTTATCAATTAGTTCCTTTATGTTTGTTATCAGCTGCTTTAAGTATCTGGGTGTTCCTACGTTGGGTGCACAAATATTTATAATTTTAATGTCTGTTGGACTGTCCTCTAAATGATTACATAGTGTCCTTTGTGTCCTGTTACAGTCTTTGTTTCAAAGTCTATTTTGTGTGACATGTTATTAATCCCAGTTTTCTTTTCACATCCATTTTTGTGATAAATATTTCTCTCTCTTTTCACTTCCAATCTTCATGTGTCTTTAGGTCTGAAGTGAGAATTTTGTAGGCAATGTATAGATGGGTCTTTGAAATCCATACTGTCATCCTATGTCTTTTAATTGGAGCACTTAGTCCACTTACATTCAAAGTGATTACTGTGGCACCTGGGTGGCTCAGTTGGTTAAGCTTCTGCCTTTGGCTCGGGTCATGATCCCAGGATCCTGGGATTGAGCCCCATGTTCGGCTCTCTGCTCAGCAGAGAACTTACTTCTCCCTCTGCCTCTGCTGCTCCCCCTGCTTGTGTTCTCTCTCTCTCTCTGTTTGCCAAACAAATAAATAAAATCTTTTTAAAAAGGTAATTATTGATAGGTATATATTTATTGTATTGTGTTAATTTTGTTTCATGGTTGCTTTTATAGCTTTTCTCCATTTCTTTCTTCTCTTTCTCTCTTCTTTTATGATTTTTTGGCTTTCTTTAGTGATATATTTGGATTCCTTCCTCTTTATCTTTATATATCTATTACTGGGTCTATTACTATATATCTATTACTGGTCTTTCCTTACCGTTCAAAGAGTCACTGCTTACATTTCATGTAGGGCTGGTTTAGTGGTCAGGGATTCTGTATCTTTTGTTTGCCTGGAAGATTATTTATCTCTCCTTCTATTCTCAATGACAGCCTTGCTAGATAGAATATTCTTGGTCCAGATTTTTTCCTTTCAGTGCTTTGAATATATCACGCCACTCTCTCTGGCCTGCAAACTTTCTGCTAAAAAATCAGCTGATAGTCTTGGGGATTTCCCTAGTATATAACTATTTTCTTTTCTCTTGCTGCTTTTAAAATTTTCTCTTTATCACTGTATTTCTGCCATCCTAATTACTACCTGTCTTAGTGTGAACCTTTTTGGGTTGATTTTGTTGGGTCTCTCTGTGCCTCCTGGATCTGGATTTCCATTTCCTTCCCCAGATTTGGGAGGGAATCTGTTTCAGCTGTTATTTTTTCAAATAAATTTTCAGCTGTTATTTTTTCAAATAAATTTTCTATCCCCTTTTCCCTCTCTTCTTCTGGAATCCCTATAATGCAAATGTTATTACATTTGATGGTGTCTTTGATGTCCCTAAGTCTCTTCTCATTTTGCATAATTTTTTTCTCTCACCTGCTCTGCTTGATTACTTTCCATTACTCTGTCCTCCAGGTCACTGGTTCATTCTTCCAATTCATCTAGTGTACTATCTTTTCCGTCTAGTGTATTTTTAATTTCATTTATTGTGTTCTTCATCTCTGATTAGTTCTTTTTTACATCACTGTAAAGGATTTCACTGATGTCCTCCACTTTCTTCTTAATTTTGGTTATTTATTTATTTATTTATTTATTTATTTATTTATTTTAGTGGGGAGGGGCACAGGGAGAGGGAGAGAGAGAACCTCAAGCAGACTCTTCACCGAGTTTGGATCCCAATGTGGGTCATGATCTCATGACTCAAGCCAAAATCAAGAGTTGGAACACATAACCAACAGCACCACCCAGGCACCCCTTGTTAAAATTACTTACTTACTTACTTAATTAAATCATGTCCTCCACTACTTTCTTAAGTCCAGTGAATATCTTTATGATCATTTAGTTTAAATTCTCTATCAGCATATAACTTATCTAGTTGCCCAGCTCTGTATCTGTGGTGTATTAGGAAAGACAGCTACATATCCTGAACTTGAAACTAGTGGCTTTACAAAGCAAACGTTCTGTACTGCCCTAGGCGGCCGACTATTCACCAAAACCCGGCCCTTCAGATGTGTCTACTGTGTATGAAGTGTGCGCCCTGCTGTTGTGGCTGGACTGTTTTTTCCTTCAGTCCAGATGTATGCGACGGCTCCCTTTGCCTGTTATGGGCAGTGTTTGGTCCCTGTCCTGTTAGTGGGCCAGTCTGGGGACATCTTGGCCTTGGACATCAGACCAGGCATTTGCCAGAGATTCAATAGCACTCAACTACAGGGCACTTTCTCTGGGTTGTCCCCTCAGAATCTTTTGTTGGTGGGTGGGGCCTGCAGTCAAACCAGTTGTCTACCTCTAGCCCACTGTTGGGTTTCGATGACTGGTATGTGTTTATCTTTCCTTCTCTCTGGGGAAGGAGTCATTTCAGAGCAGTGCTGGCCACTGTACGGGCTGCTTGCACACCACCAGGCCTGCGGCCCTGCCCTCAATGGGTCTTGCCTAGAGTGTACTAGAGAGGGCAGATCCATTGACCTGCAGTGTTCTGGGGGCAGACAGTGTGACAAAGCGGAGGCACTAGCAAGCTTCGAGTGTTGCCATTCCTCTGCACTAAGAGCCTTACAGTGCACAGACTAAAATGGGTTGCCCAGAGGGGTGGATTGGCAGAAGCACAGCTGGGGGGAGGGGAGAGGCAGCAGTACTAGTAAGTTAGGTAGTGAGTCCTGCAGATAGCCATGTGTTTATGTGGGAGTCAGGATGGAGAAAGAAAAATGACGCTGGACTGTTCCTTTGCTCCTAGAGGAGCTTCCTAGTGATTTCTGTCCCTCCAGGACACACTCTGAGATTGGTAAATAACTCTCTGTCCCGTATGCTTCAGGTATCTTTCAAGCTGCTATTTCTGTGCTGTATCTCAGGGGAGCTGCATGTTGTGCTGTCTTTTTAAGGGTCAGGACTCAGTGTCTTCTTACCCACTGGCTCTCCCAAAGTTGACCTTGCTGATTTTTTAAAATTCTAGGTTTTAGGTCTTGCTGATTGTAAGAACTTGTGAAATTTAGCCCCTCTGGGTTTTCAAAGACAAATGTCATGAGGCTTCATCTTCCTCCGCAGGTTTCCTGGTGTGGGGGTTTGTTTCTCTCTCCTCTCCCTGCCATGGCATCCCTCCTACCCACACACAGTCCTGGTAGTGTTCCTGACTGCTTCTTCATACCTTCTTCAGTGGGGCCTCTTCTCTACATTTAGTTGTGGAGTTTATTCTGCCAGTCTTTGGGCCATTTTCTGGGTTTTTTACATTGATGTTACCATTATCTAGTTGTATTGCGGGAGGAGGTGAGCCTGGAATCCTCCTCTACCATCTTCCCCAGAAGTCTCTGCAAGCTAATCTTTTAAATAAAGAGTTTTAGAAAGTGCACACCCAGGGGTGCCTGGGTGGCTCAGTGGGTTAAAGCCTCTGCCTTCAGCTCAGGTCATGATCCCAGGGTCCTGGGATCAAGCCCCACATCGGGCTCTCTGCTCTGCTCTTTAAAAAAAAAAAAAAAAGAAAAGAAAGAAAGAAAGTGCACACCCAAAAATAACTTGTTTGCATAATTATCAAGGCGCTTATAATATAGACAAACATTTTAGAGTCTTAGTAAAGAATTTGCAATACCATAGTTTTCGAGGAGTAATGTGAAAAAAATAAGGATAACTTGGTAAATTTTTAAAGAAGATCCATTCAGTTATTCACCTATCCTTATTTATTCTAATATTATGTTCTATTTCTTTTTAAGGCTTTTTTTCCTGAAATGATAGGGATTTTAGATAATATATATTTTAAATGTCATTATTTTTCAAATGAAAACACTGAGTCCCTTCTTTCCATTTAGGTTTTGTAATGATACGCAACCTCTAGAGGCCACTGCCCCAGTGTTTTTCAAACCTTCCCCTTTTGAGGTAGGTTAGAACACCTTGAATCAAAAATACTGGTCCTACTCTTAATCTCACAAAACAAACTGAGGGTTTCCAGGGGGACAGCGGGTAGGGAGAGAGTGGTTGAGTTGTGGACATTGGGAAGGGTATGTGCTATGGGGAGTGCTGTGAAGTGTGTAAGCCTGACGATTCACAGACCTGTACCCCTGGGGCAAATAACACATTATATGTTAATAAAAGAGAGAGAGAGAGAAGTATTGGTCATAAAATAGCTGAGCTACAGCCTAGAGAATTTCTCAAACTTTGATAAAACATGTTTTGTTCATAAGGTCTCTAGGGAAGTTGCAAGGTTTCTATCTTCAAAGTCAAAACTCTCCCCCAGCCCACCCCACAAAATGGTAATAATGAATCTAGCAAATGAGACGTGCATGTGTTTCACATTTCTTCTTCTTGACACGGGGCTCTGAGGAACACCTAAGGTCATATTGGCTGCCCCTGAGTGCTGATAGGCTACCCTGAAGGCATAGAGAGCCATTGTAAACAACTCTAAGCAGGAGTGCAGAAGTGTCTGAAGTTTGTCTCAGTGTTTCTGATCTTCTAATGCTTATTCCAAAAAGCAGCTTCTGAGGGTCCCCTAGGGATCCAGCTATCCAAAGAGCGAATAATGCCCATGTAGCACTTTAGGCCCCAAAGAAATGCAAACTGCTTCCACATGGCTTTCAAAGACCTCTGAGCTTGACTTCCCTCAAGCCTCATGCTTCTTTCTTCTTGGGACTTGCTCTTTCTTCCCACCTTGGCATCTTGGCTCCCCTCAGTTCCTGGAATCCTCCTCCCTGCTCACCACCTTCTCAAAATGCTGCTTTCTCTATCTTGAATGTTCTATCCTGCTAGCTCCACCAGTAATGTCTCAACATAAACTTCACTTCTTTAGAGATGTTTCCCCAGCTATCTTAACTTAGGAGGCCTTCACTCCGAACTAATAACCCTTATCCCTGCACCCATTTTGTTCCTTCATATTTATGTCTCTAGACTTATTTCTTACTTTACCCCCATGAGACTGTAAGCTCTAAGAAGGCATGGTTCATTTCTGCTTTATTTACTAAAAAAATACTAGCAGCTAACAGTGATTAGGTATTTGTTGAAAGAATAAATTTTTAAATAATGGATGAATAAAACCCAGGAACCTTTTATCTTATAAAAAATGTAATAAAAAATATCAGTCAATAAATAAATTTGTAAAGTATGCATACATTTAACTATTTACCCAGTAATAATTTAAGGCATAGTTGCTAGTCCACTACTTGATACACAATAGTTTTGGGATGAATTCTTGCTGAGTACAATTGTGATTTCAGCATTTTAATAATACATCAAATAAATAAAATGTGGCCAGAGAAGAAAGATCTAAATGACTGAGGTTTATAGGTCAAGTCATGTAAGAAATGAATGGAGAAGAGAACCCTGGAAAACAAAGAACTTGCCTTACTTCACGCAATAGTCAGAAGGAAGATACAAGAGTGAATGTGCTGGGTATAAAAGTTGCTAAGGATGAAAAAAACATTTTAATAAATTAAGATGTCAAAAATAAAAGTTTCTCTCTTAAGACAGGTAAAATTCCCATGGAAAGACTTTGAACAAGGGCTATTGGGGATCTTAGAGATAAGTTTCATGAATCTGGGTAAGAAACACTTTTTATAATATCTCAGATTATTTTATCCATGATTAACTATATCTGAACTACGTTTAGTTCAGGCATATTAAAAAATATTTCCTGAAGTAATTGTAGTTAAATAAACAATTTGTTATTTAGGTAGGAAATAATCTAAAATCAACCTGAACTATATAAGAAAACTCTAAGGTTTTTTTTGTTTTTGTTTTTGTTTTTTTTGTAATTACCATTTTTCCTTTCTACATCTTATCTCTGTCTTGTATTAATTTATTTACGTCAAATCCCTTAGGACAATATTTACCATATGCAATATATTTTTTAAAGATTTATTTATTTATTTGAGAGAGAGAGAGAGAATCTCAAGCAGACTCCACACCAAGTGTGGAGCCTACCTCAGGGCTCGAATTCATGACCCCAAGACCATGACCTGAGCCAAACCCAAGAGTCAGACGCTTATCCAAAATGAGCCACCCAGGCACCCCTGTGACATCTTATTCTAAATAGGGTTATCAAGGGTGCAAGAAGAAAAACACCCATCATTCACTGCGGTTTACTGAAAGATGTATGCAGTTGTGAGTGCTTCTGTCCACACAGGGAAAATGTGGGAGAGAGGTGAAGAATGTAGTCATAGAGTTCCATTTCTGAGAAACTGCAGCCAGAACTTTCAGACCATTAAGAAAATACTATTTAGAAATAATAGACCATGAGTAGAGAGATACACAGAAAAATGAGGGTAAGGTCTCTCTCTAGTGCCACAAACAGGGAGTCCATGCGAATGAAGAAGACAAAGCTTAGTTTGGCAAACTTTTCTTCATGAGAGAAACTATCTTGAGCTCACTGAGAAATGTGTCATGAGGAAACGGGTGGAAAGAAGATGCAATTTGTGCAGCCAGGCACATGATTGGAGAAGAGTAGATTCTCATTAATAACAGAGTAGCCAAGTTCAGATCAGAAGTTAGGTGTTCAAACTGCAAATTTCATAAGGACGTCTTCTAGGAATTTCACATCATATGGTATTTTTCTACATACATCCAGTGTCTTTGTCCCCTGGGGTTGCAATAACTAAATACAATAGGCTGAATAGATTAAATAACAGACGTTTATTTCCTCATGGCTCTAGAGGCTGGAAGTCTGAGCTGAGGGTGCCCGCATGATCACGTCCCAATGAGAATCCTCACCCTGGTTTCCCACTGAGTCCTCATATAGCCTTTTCTTGGTGTGTGTGAATGGGAATAGAGCCCTCTCTCTCTCTTTCTCTCTCTCTCTCTCTTCCTTTTCCTGTAAGGCCAACAATGCTATCAGACTGAGACCTCCCCCTCATTTAATCTTAATTACCTCTCTAAAGGCCCCATCTCCAAATACAGTCACATTGGATGTTAGGGCTTTGACATATGGATTTGGAGGCAGTGAGGCACAATTCAGTCCACAGGACCAAGTATCAGGTATCAGGAATCAAGAGACAGAGCTGCAGTGGCGCAGTGCATAGGAAAGGGCTGGCTGGCATCAGGAGCTGGAAACAGGCCATGTGAATCCTTATCTTGTCTCTGTCAATAATCTAGGCTGAACCCAGTTTCTTCATCATACCTCTAGAACAAGTGTTTTGTGGAAGGTACCAATTACATTCAGAGAAACTGCTGTAAAATTGAAAAGCAACACAAAATTCTCAGATAAAATGTTTGCTCCCTGAAGAGTTATTTGGTTGAGCTCCATTCTTGTTTTCTTCTAAGTCTATGTGCAAATTAGAAATGATTATGGCAAGGGGCACGTGGGTGGCTCAGTGGGTTAAGCATTTGCCTTCAGCTAAGGTCATGATCCTGGGGTCCTGGGACCCAGACCCTCCACTGGGCTCGGTGCTTGGTGGGGAACCTGCTTCTCCTTCTGCTGCTCCCCTTGATTGTGTTCTCCCTCTTGCTCACTCTCTGTCTCAAATAAATAAATAGAATCTTAAAAATAACAAGAAAAAAATGTTTATGTCTTACATATATATATATATGTATATGTATATATATATATGCACACACATAGATATATATATCTCCTCAACACTACTGAATACATGGAGATCATATGATTGTACAGTTTAATCTACTTATTTATTATTTTTAGTAAGCTGGTTAGAGACACAGACAAGACCAGACTTCTGCTTGTTAAAAGTTGAGCCTTTTGCCAATGTTTCAAATCACTTTGATTTCCTAAATTTGTTGTACTTCTAAGTCTAAAAATGTCTCAGTCTTCTAAAAGAAGCAACAACAAAATGTTCATGTGAAGAAATGTCATTGCTTAAAAATAATATTTATATGTAATTAAGAGTATGTAGAAGTTTTTCTCTTTTTGTCTGAATACTTCTGAAACATAGACTACTGAACCAATCCTAAACAAGCCAGAGATTTCTCATGATAGTGGTTTCATATACTGTAATATTTTTGAGGAACAAGAAAATAATCTTGGAGACTTCCTTCAAAATAACCAGTGACATTAAGACCTCTAACACCATCTTCTACTTCTTGTTTTCAATAGCTTGTTTCCAATGGAAACAAAAGGAAGTTGTCCACTTAGACTGTATTCACATAAAAGAGGTATAGAGGAAAAGTAGGATAGAAGAAGTCTGGAATATATGATCTAGAATCATTTTTTTTTTTTGACACTGAATTCAGCTCAACATATAGTTTCTGCCTCTGAGATGCACAAGAAGGCAGCTATGAGGTGATTTCTGAGAGACAACATGGTATGTTTGTGTCAATTAAGAAACTGATTAATCATCTGTGCGGTATACACTAGCAACAGAATTTGTTGGCCCATTGGATAGATAGGCCTGTGGACATATTTTATTTTACCATCACTGTATTAGTCCACATGTGATTAAGAAAAACAATGAAAGAGGGGCACCTGGGTGACTCAGTTGGTTGAGTATCTGTCTTCAACTCAGGTCATGATCCTGGGGTCCTGGGATCAAGCCTCGCATCAGGCTCCCTGCTTGGCAGGAAACCTGCTTCTCCCCCACTCTGCTCATGTTCGCTATCTCTCTCAAATAAATCAGTAAAATCTTGAAAGAAAGAGAGAGAGAGAGAGAGAGAGAATCGCCAACATTTAAGTGTTTTGGTATCTCTTGAGAAACTACAAGATCTGCCATCTTGTGCCCATGTTCCCATATGGCCACAGTCTGCTGTCCCGGGGTAACAGACACCTCACTAGCTGGGTATTCTTACTCTGGTCTGCTACACTGCCCGTGTCCCATCGTTCTCCTACATCCAGGAAGAAATTCCCTTGACTAAATCATGCTGCGTGTGCCATTATTTATTTATTTATTTATTTTTTGGACTATGACTGGCATGACCCCAGGGACCAGAACCTGTCAACTGAATGTAAATTCAGTGATTATCTTTAAATATGGGACTGAAGAATCAGAACACTCAGAACCCAAGCAAGGCAATTTTAGTAAAATCACAGGAAAACAAACTTGCAGTGTGCTAGGAATTTAGGAAGTGAAATCTTTACTATATGGAATTCTGTTTGATGGATATCTACCTGAAGGAAAGGGAGTAATCAAACCGAAATGGTGGTTGGTACCGGCATTTTAAAAACGTAACTCGATTACTTCATGTTAGAAGTAGGCAGGTATATAATCCATCCAGCAAATGGAAGGAGAAACTCCAGATTGATCACATCACAGGGGAACTTGGAAATCTGTCTCTCCTGATTCCCTACCGGTTAGGACATCGGTTAGCCTGGGCATGGAAACCCGGGGCTATAGATGGAAGGAAGAAGTGGGTATGCCACCCTGCAAAGGTCCTGTGGTTGATGAGCTGCTCCCCCTCTTTTCTACTGAGAGGCCTGGGGCCCCTGCCTATGTGGAAGCACTACTAGGGTGAGCAGTCAACTGACAAAGCCCCGTTAGCACTCCGAGCGGGTCAAGATTCATAGCTGTGGTTTCAGGTTTCGTATCAGTAGCTTGGACAGAAAGCAGTTAAGCACATCTAGGTTCCTAGTCTCTGTCCTCAGGAATGTGTGTTTCCGCAGCATTTTAATTTCTGGTTTTCTGGGAGGGGAAGCAGAGAGAAAGACTGGAAAGGGGATAAAATCAGCCACAGGAGAAGCTAAATGACTAAAGAAAGAGCAGAAGCTGAGGCAGCCGGCTCTAGCACGGAGGATTCCTTTCCCGGCCTTTGCAAAATGCTGGGGGCGTCACTTCGCTCCAGTCCAGAACTCTGTTATGGAGTGACCCTGCTACATTCTGGCACACTGCTGTCTCTTACTTGGGTTTTGTATGTGGACAGACTCAAATCTGTAATCCCTCAAAAATACAGCTTTGGGGATGAGAGGAGAAAATCTGGGCAGGGAGCATGAGCTTTCCATCAGTACAAGGAGATGGGGGACTCCCGTGGAAAGAAGCTCTATTTCCAGATGGGCACTGAGGATGTGTCCCTGTGTCTGTACAGGAGAGCAGGAGGGGGGCTCCCCACCACAGCCACGGGATACGCACTTTCTCTGCACCTCTGTAACTGCCTTTCCCTTGTTCTTCATCACTTCCTTGGCAGAAGTGAATGGTACTCAGACCATCTGAGTGCACAAACAAATCTACTGTTGCACAAAGAATCCCAGCGGATGAACTATAATTGCATACCCCACTTCACTACTCATTTTAATGTGGAAATGGCCAACACAAACATCAAGCTTTTGCTGGTAATCTAGTGTTAGTCCTTGTCACATTCTGTTTTACTCACAGTCCAAGCCACAAGTGAGTCTTGGTTTGCTTGGTCAAAAAAGGAAGGAAAGTCTTTCTATCTTTTCTGGGTTTTGTGTTTAACCCTCGCTTAAATACCACTCTTCCTGCATCTAATAAAATCTGCTTCAGATCAATGAATGCTTTATGAACATGAACAAAATCTTCAGCCTTGTCTTCTCTATAAGAGGTTGTCATCTGAGTTAGACTTCCCCAGTCTGGCTCTTTTGAAATAGTCTGGTCATTTCATGGCTTTATGGTTTGGAGAAATAGCCACAGAGTTTCATTTGCCAAACCTTGCTTTAAATAGAGAGGCCTTTTCACTTTCTCTAGAAGGGAACTTACTTTATACCTCTCCCATGACCTTGCAGTAATGGAGACACAGGAGGGCAGATTTAGACCCCAAGAGGTCAGTTGTCTGTGAATTTCTAGACAAAAGCAATATTCAGCGGAGACGGCAACTTTACCACTAAGGAAAAAGAGGGACCACAGCGATCAAAACAGACCAGGAAACAAGCCTCACAGGGTCCAGGTACTGAACAGGGTCCATGAAGGGAGAGAATTGGCGGGCCCCATCAGAGCTGCTCCATTATCTGAAGCCCAACATCCTATGTCCTTTCCAGTTTTCATAATGTCTAATCCCCATTATTTAGAGAAACTCATTATGATTTGATTCCTTGTCCTCTCTTCATCTTCCAGCATCATAATCCAAAGAACATATTTAAAGCATTCACTGAAGCAAAAGGGAGACTTGGCCAACCTTCCAAGTAGGTGTTTAATTTTTAATGTCCCCATGGGAAAAAAATGTGCTGGTTGTATTGCTTAGGAAAATAGGACACTGAATTCAAATACAAACTAAGGGTCAGATAGAAGGGTGCTATTCAAGCCACCGTTAATTTTCTCCTATAGAGGGAAGTTTTATTAACCATGATTAGGACTGATGAACACACACATATATGTACTTGTACATACACACAATACATGCACACACAAACATCCGTAGATAACACACACAAACATACATTTACAAATTACCAAAATTAATATTTACAGGCTTTGAAGAAAAAAGTCTCTAGGATATGTCAACTTGGCCTACACATATGGGGTTTTTTAAACTAACTACCTACAATGCCAAATTCTTCAATTTTAATTTTGCAACTGCAGACCAAAGAAAGACAATGGCACATTGGTGTAGCAGCTACTGAGCAGATAGAAGATCACAAGGTAGAAAGCAGTGCTAGAATGAAAAGGAACAAAGCAAGAAAATTAATGTTTGTCCCAGATTCTGCTTCCATGCTGTCAACTTTCTCGTTGCTTTGTTTCAGGGACCGTTTCAAAGCAGGAAATCATTTCCTCTTTCTAGATTCTTTATTGCCAGCATTTAAAAAGTCAATAGGAAATCAGAAAGGACAGTCCCACAGTCGTTTACCATTTATTCTAATTTGCATTCACAAGTGCTAACCAACTTAAAAAAAATAATTCCCTTTGAAGACGGTTAAACATTTTTCTTAAGGACATAAAAATGCATGATTTTTTTCTTTTGTTCTTTTATGTAAATGATTTTGGTTGTATGCAGAATATATCATATTCTTTTTTTAAGTAACAAAGTGAAGAAATATACCTTTACAAAGCAAAATTAGAAAAAACCAAATCCTTCAAGTGGCCATTACAATTGTTCAGCAACAAAAATGCCTGAACAAAGCATGTCAAACACATGCTAAATCACAAGAAAACCTCTTCAGTAAGGCAAAATAACATTTTGACCATCCTGGCAAAAGTGATCTTGATTTCCATTTCAGTTCTGTGTAGACCAATGAGTGACTGACCTGTAGCTTCCTTCTGGTCTGTAAACAGACTCTTGTTGGATGGGTTGTCGGCAGGAGGGATGGGGAGGCTCTGAATACAGTGATTATTTCTGTAGATTTCTAGTAAAGATACCACTTTCCACAGGTTTCTGAGGAACAGTATATATACAAAGATTAGTCTAAATCTTTTGTTTACCGTGAGAGACAATTTTACTACCACCAGGCCCACTTAGTAATGTGAGGAAAATTTCTAATGATAATTATTATTTTGATCTGGCATATTTCTATATTTATTCATAAGGTTGTTTCCTCTATTCTTTAGATTTCTTTTTTTCCAATTTGAATATGACATTTTTCTATTCTGGTACAGATTAATTCCGCTCACTTATAAAATCATGACATCTGATTTCTCACTGGGCAGAGAAAGAGGATAAGTAATTCTTTGTTCAAATGGTATTTAAGAAGGAGAATAATTGTTTACACTTGATTTTTAAGATAATAGATCCCTATGTAGTACTATTTTTAATGAATGAATTCACTGTCTTTTTAAGTTCTTTGGGAAGGTTTGATAGTGTTTCTATGTAAACATTTCCAGAACATGACATTTTAAATGATCTTTTACTCTATACTACTTTTAAATGACAGAACAAGTTAAAAAACACATTCAAATATGACCACTGTGCAAAGTCTAACCTCAGATAATTGGAGACTATTACAACTTAAAATTTTCTTAGAGAATAAAAAAATCTGACAATCACAAGTCATTGCATTTAACTTTGAAAATTATAAAATGTTCCAGGCTAGAATTCACAAAACCCTAAAAGGTTAGGAAGAAGCCTTACTAACATTTTTTTTTTTTAAGGCAGAAAATCCCATCACCGGATGAAATGCTTTTAGTTTTAGAAGTACCTAAAAGACTGTAACTAAGAGAAATTTTTAAGTTAAACAGATAGAATTTTGCTTTGAAAAGACTTTCTTTCAAATACCTTTGGTCACAAGTGGGATCAGTACTATGAATCCAAAATACGACAGATGATAGATGATAGCTAGAGGTGTTGTCTAAAAGGTGAATGTTAGTGTTTTCTATAGCTTTACTCTTTGAGCTGGAGATTGGGTAAACATATGACATTTACAAAAAAAGGCTAGAAATAATTCATAAAAGAGAAATAATTTCAGTAGTGTTTAATCCCTTCATTCAACTCAGTGCCCTGGATTCCAAGCTATTATTTCAATTTAAGAGCTCAGGCCTGAAATACTGTATAGAAAATAGCTCAAAACAACTGTCCCCAAGGGCTGCAGAGTTCAATCCCTCTCTTGTTTCTAGACAGCTTCAGATACCTCTGCGTTGCTGAGGCATGAACAGAAAGGTTTTCTTTCTTTCAAGAGGAAAATTAAGGTATTTACTCTTTTCATTCTGAATGTTAACCACCCTTTCTTAAAAGGACCTTCATATATTTGATGCCTTCCTTAATAGAGTATAGAGTGCCACATTAGCAAATTTCTTTATGACAGAGGCAAAAGCGATGCATATGAATATATGTATGCATGCTTTGTTACAAAGAGACCCTTCTCTGCCTTAAAGCTGCTTCAGAAATACAAGGTGAAGGGAAAGTCCCCTGAACACTTAGTAAAAATATACATCATTGCTTAAAAATAAAAATGCAATTTTTCATACCTTCAGTGTAAAGAGTCAGGAAATTTTAGGTGTCTCCTGTATTTGTAAAGGCCAACTCATCTGTAATGTAAAGACTTTTGGTGTTTCCATCTAAGTCATAATATTTGGCAAAGACTCATGACATATCTTTGAAAAGGTCCACAGGAACTTTGGGGGTCACGTAAAGTTACAGACCATCACTGTTTATCAGAGGCCTGTAGTCTTTATTTTTCCAGTGCACTGGGGCTACATGACAGAGTGCAGGTTGATTTGTTAGATAAAATAAGTGGTGAGGAGGGAGGAGTCAAGATGGCGGAGAAGTAGCAAGCTGAGACTGCTTCAGCTAGCCGGAGATCAGCTAGATAGCTTATCTAAAGATTGCAAACACCTGAAAATCCATCGGCAGATCGAAGAGAAGAAGAACAGCAATTCTGGAAACAGAAAATCAGCCACTTTCTGAAAGGTAGGACCGGCGGAGAAGTGAATCCAAAGCGACGGGAAGATAGACCCCGGGGGGAGGGGCCGGCTCCCGGCAAGCGGCGGAGCAACCGCGCACAAAATCAGGACTTTTAAAAGTCTGTTCCGCTGAGGGACATCGCTCCAGAGGCTAAACCGGGGCGAAGCCCACGCGGGGTCAGCGTGGCCTCAGGTCCCGCAGGGTCACAGAAGGATCGGGGGTGTCTGAGTGTCGCAGAGCTTGCGGGTATTGGAACGGGAAAGCCGGATGCAGAGACAGAGCCGACAGTAAGCTCGCAGCTCCGTGTTACCTTGAACCGGTCGCAGGCTCGGTGAGCTCGGAGCGCGGCCGGAGGTCAGGCAGACGGGAGTAACTGGGCGCTGTGCTCTGAGGGCGCACTGAGGAGTGGGGCCCTGGGCTCTCGGCTCCTCCGGGCCGGAGACCAGGAGGCCGCCATTTGTATTCCCGTCCTCCGGAACTCTACGGAAAGCGCTCAGGGAACAAAAGCTCCTGAAAGCAAACCCGAGCGGATTACTCACCCCGGCCCCGGGTAAGGGCGGTGTAATTCCGCCTGGGGCAAAGACACTTGAGAATCACTACAACAGGCCCCTCCCCCAGAAGATCAACAAGAAATCCAGCCGAGACCAAGTTCACCTACCAAGGAGTGCGGTTTCAATACCAAGGAGAGCAGCAGAATTCCAGAGGAGGAGAAAGCCAAGCACGGAACTCATGGCTTTTTTCCTGTGATTTTTTTTAGTCTTGCAGTTAATTTAATTTTTTCTTTTTCATTTTTTTTTTTTCTCGCCTTCGGGTAAATTTTTTTTTTTTTTTTAACTGTTACCTTTTTCTTTTTAACGATTTTTTACTAGTTTATCTAATATATATATATATATATATATATATATATTTTTTACATTTTTCTTAGGTGTTTTTCTTTTTTTAAAATTCTTTTCTTTTCTTTTCTTTTTTTTTTTTTTTTTTTTTTTTTTTTTTTTTTTTCTCTTTCTTTTTGAACCTCTTTTTATCCCCTTTCTCCCCACTCACGATTTTGGATCTCTTCTAATTTGGTTAAAGCATATTTTCCTGGGGTTGTTGCCACCCTTTTAGTATTTTACTTGCCCCTTCATTTACTCTTATCTGGACAAAATGACAAGACGTAAAAATTCAACACAAAAAAAAAAAAAAAAGAGGCAGTACCGAAGGCTAGGGACCTAATCAATACAGACATCGGTAATATGTCAGATCTAGAGTTCAGAATGACAATTCTCAAGGTTCTAGCCGGGCTCGAAAAAGGCATGGAAGATATTAGAGAAACCCTCTCGAGAGATATAAAAGCCCTTTCTGGAGAAATAAAAGAACTAAAATCTAACCAAGGTGAAATCAAAAAAAGCTATTAATGAGGTGCAATCAAAAATGGAGGCTCTCACTGCTAGGATAAATGAGGCAGAAGAAAGAATTAGTGATATAGAAGACCAAATGACAGAGAATAAAGAAGCTGAGCAAAAGAGGGACAAACAGCTACTGGACCACGAGGGGAGAATTCGAGAGATAAGTGACACCATAAGACGAAACAACATTAGAATAATTGGGATTCCAGAAGAAGAAGAAAGTGAGAGGGGAGCAGAAGGTATACTGGAGAGAATTATTGGGGAGAATTTCCCCAATATGGCAAAGGGAAAGAGCATCAAAATTCAGGAGGTTCAGAGAATGCCCCTCAAAATCAATAAGAATAGGCCCACACCCCGTCACCTAATAGTAAAATTTACAAGTCTCAATGACAAAGAGAAAATCCTGAAAGCAGCCCGGGAAAAGAAGTCTGTAACATACAATGGTAAAAATATTAGATTGGCAGCTGACTTATCCACAGAGACCTGGCAGGCCAGAAAGAGCTGGCATGATATTTTCAGAGCACTAAACGAGAAAAACATGCAGCCAAGAATACTATATCCAGCTAGGCTATCATTGAAAATAGAAGGAGAGATTAAAAGCTTCCAGGACAAACAACAACTGAAAGAATTTGCAAATACCAAACCAGCTCTACAGGAAATCTTGAAAGGGGTCCTCTAAGCAAAGAGAGAGCCTACAAGTGGTAGATCAGAAAGGAACAGAGACCATATACAGTAACAGTCACCTTACAGGCAATACAATGGCACTAAATTCATATCTCTCAATAGTTACCCTGAATGTGAATGGGCTAAATGCCCCTGTCAAAAGACACAGGGTATCAGAATGGATAAAAAAACAAAACCCATCTATATGTTGCCTCCAAGAAACACATTTTAAGCCCGAAGACACCTCCAGATTTAAAGTGAGGGGGGTGGAAAAGAATTTACCATGCTAATGGACATCAGAAGAAAGCAGGAGTGGCAATCCTTATATCAGATCAATTAGATTTTAAGCCAAAGACTATAATAAGAGATGAGGAAGGACACTATATCATACTCAAAGGGTCTGTCCAACAAGAAGATTTAACAATTTTAAATATCTATGCCCCCAATGTGGGAGCAGCCAACTATATAAACCAATTAATAACAAAATCAAAGAAACACATCAACAATAATACAATGATAGTAGGGGACTTTAACACTCCCCTCACTAAAATGGACAGGTCATCCAAGCAAAAGATCAGCAAGGATATAAAGGCCTTAAATGACACACTGGACCAGATGGACATCACAGATATATTCAGAATATTTCATCCCAAAGCAACAGAATACACATTCTTCTCTAGTGCACATGGAACATTCTCCAGAATAGATCACATCCTCGGTCCTAAATCAGGACTCAACCGGTATCAAAAGATTGGGATCATTCCCTGCATATTTTCAGACCACAATGCTCTAAAGCTAGAACTCAAACCACAAAAGGAAGTTTGGAAAGAACCCAAATACATGGAGACTAAACAGTATCCTTCTAAAGAATGAATGGGTCAACCGGGAAATTAAAGAAGAATTGAAAAAAATCATGGAAACAAATGATAATGAAAACACAACGGTTCAAAATCTGTGGGACACAACAAAGGCAGTCCTGAGAGGAAAATATATAGCGGTACAAGCCTTTCTCAAGAAACAAGAAAGGTCTCAGGTACACAACCTAACCCTACACCTAAAGGAGCTGGAGAAAGAACAAGAAAGAAACCCTAAGCCCAGCAGGAGAAGAGAAATCATAAAGATCAGAGCAGAAATCAATGAAATAGAAAGCAAAAAAACAATAGAACAAATCAACGAAACTAGGAGCTGGTTCTTTGAAAGAATTAATAAAATTGATAAACCCCTGGCCCGACTTATCAAAAAGAAAAGAGAAAGGACCCAAATAAATAAAATCATGAATGAAAGAGGAGAGATCACAACTAACACCAAAGAAATACAAACTATTATAAGAACATACTATGAGCAACTCTACGGCAATAAATTTGACAATCTGGAAGAAATGGATGCATTCCTAGAAACATATAAACTACCACAACTGAACCAGGAAGAAATAGAAAGCCTGAACAGACCCATAACCAGTAAGGAGATTGAAACAGTCATTAAAAATCTCCAAACAAACAAAAGCCCAGGGCCAGACGGCTTCCCGGGGGAATTCTACCAAACATTTAAAGAAGAACTAATTCCTATTCTCCTGAAACTGTTCCAAAAAATAGAAATGGAAGGAAAACTTCCAAACTCATTTTATGAGGCCAGCATCACCTTGATCCCAAAACCAGACAAGGATCCCACCAAAAAAGAGAGCTATAGACCGATATCCTTGATGAACACAGATGCGAAAATACTCAACAAAATACTAGCCAATAGGATTCAACAGTACATTAAAAAGATTATTCACCACGACCAAGTGGGATTTATTCCAGGGCTGCAAGGTTGGTTCAACATCCGCAAATCAGTCAATGTGATACAACACATCAATAAAAGTAAGAACAAGAACCATATGATACTCTCAATAGATGCTGAAAAAGCATTTGACAAAGTACAACATCCCTTCCTGATCAAAACTCTTCAAAGTGTAGGGATAGAGGGCACATACCTCAATATCATCAAAGCCATCTATGAAAAACCCACCGTAAATATCATTCTCAATGGAGAAAAACTGAAAGCTTTTCCGCTAAGGTCAGGAACACGGCAGGGATGTCCATTATCACCACTGCTATTCAACATCGTACTAGAGGTCCTAGCCTCAGCAATCAGACAACAAAAGGAAATTAAAGGCATCCAAATCGGCAAAGAAGAAGTCAAATTATCACTCTTCGCAGATGATATGATACTATATGTGGAAAACCCAAAAGACTCCACTCCAAAACTGCTAGAACTTATACAGGAATTCAGTAAAGTGTCAGGATATAAAATCAATGCACAGAAATCAGTTGCATTTCTCTACACCAACAGCAAGACAGAAGAAAGAGATATTAAGGAGTCAATCCCATTTACAATTGCATCCAAAACCATAAGATACCTAGGAATAAACCTAACCAAAGAGACACAGAATCTATACTCAGAAAACTATAAAGTACTCATGAAAGAAATTGAGGAAGACACAAAGAAATGGAAAAACGTTCCATGCTCCTGGATTGGAAGAATAAATATTGTGAAAATGTCTATGCTACCTAAAGCAATCTACACATTTAATGCAATTCCTATCAAAGTACCATCCATCTTTTTCAAAGAAATGGAACAAATAATTCTAAAATTTATATGGAACCAGAAAAGACCTCGAATAGCCAAAGGGATATTGAAAAAGAAAGCCAACGTTGGTGGCATCACAATTCCGGACTTCAAGCTCTATTACAAAGCTGTCATCATCAAGACAGCATGGTACTGGCACAAAAACAGACACATAGATCAATGGAACAGAATAGAGAGCCCAGAAATAGACCCTCAAATCTATGGTCAACTAATCTTCGACAAAGCAGGAAAGAATGTCCAATGGAAAAAAGACAGCCTTTTCAATAAATGGTGCTGGGAAAATTGGACAGCCACATGCAGAAAAATGAAATTGGACCATTTCCTTACACCACACACAAAAATAGACTCAAAATGGATGAAGGACCTCAATGTACGAAAGGAATCCATCAAAATCCTTGAGAACACGGGCAGCAACCTCTTCGACCTCTGCGCGCAGCAACATCTTCCTAGGAACAACGCCAAAGGCAAGGGAAGCAAGGGAAAAAATGAACTACTGGGATTTCATCAAGATCAAAAGCTTTTGCACAGCAAAGGAAACAGTTAACAAAATCAAAAGACAACTGACAGAATGGGAGAAGATATTTGCAAACGACATATCAGATAAAGGACTAGTGTCCAGAATCTATAAAGAACTTAGCAAACTCAACACCCAAAGAACAAATAATCCAATCAAGAAATGGGCAGAGGACATGAACAGACATTTCTGCAAAGAAGACATCCAGATGGCGAACAGACACATGAAAAAAGTGCTCCATATCACTCGGCATCAGGGAAATACAAATCAAAACCACAATGCGATATCACCTCACACCAGTCAGAATGGCTAAAATCAACAAGTCAGGAAATGACAGATGCTGGCGAGGATGCGGAGAAAGGGGAACCCTCCTACACTGTTGGTGGGAATGCAAGCTGGTGCAGCCACTCTGGAAAACAGCATGGCGGTTCCTCAAAATGTTGAAAATAGAACTGCCCTATGACCCAGCAATTGCACTATTGGGTATTTACCCTAAAGATACAAATGTAGTGATCCAAAGGGGCACATGCACCCGAATGTTTATAGCAGCAATGTCCACACAATAGCCAAACTATGGAAAGAACCTAGATGTCCATCAACAGATGAATGGATCAAGAAGATGTGGTATATATACACAATGGAATACTATGCAGCCATCAAAAGAAATGAAATCTTGCCATTTGCGACAACATGGATGGAACTAGAGCGTATCATGCTTAGCGAAATAAGTCAAGCAGAGAAAGACAACTATCATATGATCTCCCTGATATGAGGAAGTGGTGATACAACATGGAGGCTTAAGTGGGTAGAAGAAGAATTAATGAAACAAGATGGGATTGGGAGGGAGACAAACCATAAGTGACTCTTAATCTCACAAAACAAACTGAGGGTTGCCGGGGGCAGGGGGTTTGGGAGAAGGGGGTGGGATTATGGACATTGGGGAGGGTATGTGATTTGGTGAGTGCTGTGAAGTGTGTAAACCTGTTGATTCACAGACCTGTACCCCTGGGGATAAAAATATATGTTTATCAAAAATAAAAATTAAAAAAAAAAAAAAAAAAAAAAAAAAAATAAGTGGTGAACACTTGGTGTGATTTAGTGTACTCAAGAGGTATTAGTATCTCTAAAAATTAAGTTTGCTTCATCATAGGGGCTGGCAGATTCATTACGCTCCAAATCTTTATGGGCATAATAAGCAGTGGCCCCGATACTCCCCCAGATATAGTAATAAAAATCATGCTATTGACACGCCTGTGCCAACCCAAACCTATTTAGTCTTTGAGCTATAATCACTTTCTTACTCTGTTTCTGATTCTGAAAAAGAAAAAAAATCACAGAAAAAACGAGTCCTTAAAGTTAATCAATTAATATAGAATGAGGGTGTCCAGTGAATGACCCCAAAAGCGGCCTCTCTATTGCCCAGAAGCTACCTATCTAAGGAGACACGTTATGCACCACACAATGAAATGTACTCAATCTGAACCCAGCTTTCTGTGGCACCTGGTAACCCCAGTCCAGGTGCTGGTCCTTCCTAAAGGACTGGCAGGTAAGCCTCATGGCTTGTGCCTGACCTTTGGAGATATATACATACATACATACATATATATATATATATATATATTTTTTTTTTTTAAGATCTTAATTATTTATTTGATAGAGATACAGATAGAGCAGGAGAGAGCACAAGTAGGGGGAAGGGCAAAGGGAGAGGGAGAAGCAGGCTCCCCACTGGGTAGGGAGCTCTATGCAGGGCTTGATCTCAGAACCCGGGGATCATGACCTGAGCTGACTAAGCCACCCAGGCATCCCGATCCTTGAGTATTTATTTCCCTTGTGCAATGCCAGTCCCATGCTTCTCTCCAAATAAAGGGGAAAACCAAATGGCACACAGCCCTGCCTGGAGCACTGACCCTCAGTGGGACCCTTCTTCATGGACTGCCCAGAGAATAGGGGACTCAAGCATCTGCTGTCTTTTTTGCTCCTGACTTCAGGCCCATACTTAGTGGACACTTGGGCCTTCACCCTAAGACCCTTGCTCAACATATTAAAAACTGTACACATTCTGGACTACCAAAATAATTAATCTGTTTTTTCAGTAAGATTTTTAAAAAAAAAAATCAATCTAAATAAATATCTAGACCTATGGCATTAAGCAGTACTATAGTTTTTGATATTGGAAATAATAATTTCCATAAAAGTGTGTTTTGAATGTCCCATTGGAAGTTGGTCTGGACAAAAAGGAAAAAGGATTGCAAGATAATACAATAAGAATTCAGTTGATTAACAGCTACCTGGTGTTCCCTCTGTTAGGGGTTTTCTCTCGCTGCCCTCGTTAATACAAAGAAAGGCAGAAAATAATAGCTGGGTCCTCATGAAAGGTAGGAAATTGAGGTAGGAAAACTCTGTGCAATATTTTTACAATTAATCTAAGGGGTCTGGGAGAGGGAGGTTAAATGTGTTCTCTTTATACATGAAGAACACAGGAATATTATTCACTCTAAAACATAATTCTTGTTCTGAAATAAATTATATGACTAATACACTTAATAATTTTACAACCTGTATGTATCACTTCAGAAACTATTTCCATGCTGTTCCTGCAAGTAAACTCAATTAGCTAATGGTGAAGCATCATAGAGATAATTCCGTTATTTTTTACGGAACTCTTTGAAGGGCGGTTATGGATCTTTTTTCATTTTTGTTTCAATAGAGAGCTGACATGTCAAGCTAAGAATAATCTATAATTGAGCAAGATATATGATACTCTATTTTAATCCTCATTATCTTTTTAGAGGATGAGCAATAATTGCAGGTAAGTTCTGCCTGACTTACTATTTTCAGTGCATTTTCTTCTCTGAAGACTAAAAGTCCTCATCAATATTCTAGAAGAAACCAAATGGGATTCAATCAAAAGTTTAAAACCAGGTATTTTTGCCAATGACCCAAACAGAAGGCATAAAAATAGACTTTGTTGTCAGTGTACGTACAACCTTTGGCAATATGAAGTTGAAAACATCAGGCCAGTTTCCAACCCATATGAGATGGGAGGTGTCAAGTGTGTGACAGGTCACCCTGCCAGGGAAGGAGATAATAGGGATCCATGAGGGACTCCTGGCATCAAGCAAGCACCAGAATCGGGGGCAAGATTTCGGTCATGGTGGCTGGTATAAGTTAGTGAGTCAAAATCAGTGTATTTCTGAAATTCTTATGGTCATCCATAACTTTCCTCTAACAACCATCTCATTTTACCTGACGACAGTTCTCATCTAAATTTAATTCATCTCTCCATCCCTCAGATTTGGGCTTTTGGATGCAAGTCCCACTCAGCTGACCCTCTGCCCCCAGCAGTATTTTAGGAGCATCAGTGCAATCCTGCCTTTCCCTATTTAAAAACTTTCAGTAGCTTCCATGTACCTTCTTGATCAATTCTCAATTTCTTAGCACAGTGTTAACACTTGTGTCCCCCCAAACCCCAGATTCATAAGTTGACACCTAGTCCTCAATGTGATGGCATGTGGAGGTGGGGCCCTTGGGACATGATTAGGTCACGAAGGTGGCATCCTCCTGAATGGGATCAGTGCCCTTATAAAAGAGACCCCAGAGAGCTTTCTATTCCCTTCAGCCATGTGAGGACACAGCAGAGAGACAGTCCTCCATGAACCAGGAAGTGGGCTCTCCTCAAACAACAAAATCAAACCTGCCAGCAGCTTATTTTGGACTTTCCAGATTGCAGAACTGTGAGAAATAACTGTATGTCATGTAAGTCCCCCGGTCTCTGGTAGTTTTGCTATAGGAGCCTGAAGAGATCAGGACACATCACCTAAAAGGGAGTTTAAAGCCTTGGTCCTGCCTATCTGTCTAAAACTCTCTGTCTAGAAATACCCGGATGCTTGGCTACCTTTTAATGTTCTCTTCCTCACTTGCTTTAGATGATGCCTTGTCTCTTTGTTAATCCCGGCTCTCTACAGAATAAGGGTCTTCTTCTAGGTGCTGATTAACTTATGCAGTACTTCTCCTCCTTTCCAATCACACACCCTCACAATGCTTGCTTTCTCATCTTCTGTGGAACCAAATCTGACACCTACATTGCATTTGGGAAATTTCAATTCACTATTGAGTGGAGTAAGTGTGCTTCTCCAGGATTAATCTGAGCACTCCCTTCACACGGCTTTCTGATTCTGCAACCACATACTGAAGCCTCTGCGAGTTTAAGATCTCCTAAAATGGAAATACCTCATTAAAAAAAAAAAATCTACACCAGCTTTTCACATTCATAATAAATATAGTAGCAGAGCTATTCAGTATCAGGTGATACTTTTCTTTCTTTTGGAAAATGTCACAAAGCTGCACAATCATATTCCTCTCATATGTAAGTATTATCTTCTGTGACTTCACTAAGCAGAACGGTGGCCCAGGAAAGAATAGGCATGGCAGTATTTTGTACATTTTCCTTAATCTATTTCTGTGAATGGGGTGATCTTTTACTAACCCATATTTATATTCATTTTTATTATTGTCAGGTCTTTGAATTTTTTTTTTTTTTTTTTGGTCTTTGAAATGAAGAAAGTCTTGCTTACACTTGAGACACAGCAGCGGTAAGATTTCCATTGATGAAAAATGTTCTGATGTATTCTCTATGTCGCAAACATACCGGGAAGAGTCTGCTGACATTCCGCATTATGGAATGTCTTTTTCTTTGTAATACAATCATCAAAGCAATCATAATCTTTTTTTGATAAAGTATTTGCCAGTGACTTCTTTCCTTTCAAGTGGATTGCTTAATTATGGATTGCAATAAAATAATATAGCATATATCATAACTTCATGTGCAGTGGTTAGTGACTGCTAACTTTTTAAAGAAATGTATTGTGAAATTCGTCAAAGGAAGATGTGGACACAATTGGAAATGTGCTATAGCAGAAGATCAAAAAGAGTTGTTACATATGCAAAAAGAAGAAAAACATTTGGCCTCTGGATTTTAGCTACAGCCATCATACATACTTGCTGACCATTCTCAATTACTCCTTCCTCAGATAAGAGCTTTAATGTGAACATAGATGATGCAATGGCTGTATATGGCCACAATTTTTAATTTGGTACCAAAACAAGAAATCCACAGACAGGTTGTTGACAGGCAACTCAATTTAACCTAAGATTGTTCAGGACACTTCTATCTTCAAAATCAATAGCAAAATCTGCTTTGTGGTCTAATTCTCTGCAACTCAAAGGGTGGCCTGTGGGCTGGCCACACATGCAACCGCTGAGAGGCACCGGGTTCACTCAAAATTTCTGAGTCCCTTTGGATCATGGAGCTACACTTACATGATCCATAAACCCTATTTTATTTTGAAAGATTCCCTTCTTCAAGCCATCCCAGTGCTTTTGAATCAGGCAAAAAAAAAAAAAAAAAATCACAGTTGACCATTCTTCCTAGAAACATTTTCATTGTACTAAAATGGAGAAGATGAAGCTCAAAATACTGTATGGAATAAGCAACAGAAACTCCAGGTTTGGTTCAGTGTGTGAGAGAGGAATTTGTGACAGATTTCTGTAAAGTGAAGAACTATAAGTTACCAACATGGTGATAGGAATTGGCTGATGAAATTGACCTTCATGAGCATCAATAATTCTCACCAAACACTGCTCAGGCCCTCCCATTCCAAAAGGTGCCACCGAAGCTGCAAGAGCTCTGTGCCAGCCAAGAGAGGAGCAACCACCATCAAGGTGAAGATACACGGACTGCTCGTCCACACTCGGGCCCCACACTGGGGCCATGGGATCCACAGAAGGCTGCTCTAACACGGTGATTCAGCCTTACCTAAAAGTCTTGGGAGACCTTATGTCCCCAAAGGAATGAGAAAAAGCAGCACACCAGTGACCGCTCTTAATCCCCACCCGTCAGAAGAAGGCACCGTCATGTGTCCACATGAACAGAGAAAGTATAAGAAGAAAAAGGCAGGCCTAGGTCAACATTCAGATCAGCAGAGGCATTTGCTAACTGTTGAGTCTCTACTTATTCATCAGGAAATGCAAATGGTTTCACAACATCTTTATATCTTCAGGGGAAGAATATTAAAAGGAAGGGAGGGAGGGAGGAAGGGAGGAGTGAATTTAAGAAAAAAGAAAAGAAAAAGGAAAAGAAAAGAAAAGAGAAAAAAGAAAGCAATGACAACAACAAGAAACTCTGACTGGAAGAATTTTCCAGTTTTCCAGTCCCTCTATTATCTGTTCTTGGGCAGAGCCAGAAAAAATACTGTCACCGAGTTAAGAGAATAACAGTCTTTGTTTATGTCTGAATGAATTTGTGCCAGAATAGTAAATATGCTATTGTCTTTTGTTTTTGTCTTTGGTGAAAGTGGGGTAGAAAGTCTAGACAATGGCTCTAGCAGGGGAGCCCATGCACAGGAATGCCATTCTGGGGGGTTGAAGGCTCACTGGGATACAGATTATTTTCACAGCCACTACTATAGTCAGGGCTCTGGGACAAAATAATTCCCACTCTTGACATCAACTCTGGAAGCATCTAAGGGAAAAAGCACACATTGTCTTTCATGCTCATTGCTTGTATTAAGCGATATAAATCAAAATGCTTATTCCCAAGAGATAAGAAAGACTTAGTCACAATGATGGCACAGAGTAGCCACTCTATCACCATTTGGTTCCTTTCTTCCTTATTTCTGTTTAACTCCATCAGGCAAAATATTTTCCCTAAAAGAGACACAACAATGTTCAAAAATGCCATTTTAAGGGCCAGGATAAATAAACTTTGCAGAGAAGTTTCAGATGTAGGCTTTTGTTTCCAGAACTAGAGGCAGTGCCAAGGAGTGACTTATGGGACTTTAGTCCCCAATAATCTCCATCAAACCCCAGAACCCCATCAGGATAAATAAACTCCTCAAATAAAAGCAGCCTTCTTGTTATGAAATCCAGCTTCAAGAGAGGTCTCCTTCCCCCCACAATGAAACTCTGAAGTCACTCTCACATTGATATTGGGGTGCTGCCACTGTCCAAAATCATCACTTAATCAACATACCATTTACTTTTTCCTTCTCTTAGAGAAAGCAAAGTCAAATAGAAAGAATAAATCTTGGGAGCTGGGTGGGCCTGGGTTTAAATACCAGGCCCTTTATTAAATACTAGCCCCTTTATTCATTAATGGAAGAGTTTAGGGAAAATACTAACACTAAATCTGAAATTGCCCTCATGTAAAGGTCACTGAGATTACCCAACGAACCTGGCGATGCAAGTCTCAGTTCGCTGATACCAGGACCAGATAAAATAATCTCCTTAAGGCCCCTGGCACATGTCAGCACCGAGCAGTCACCCACACACAGCTCCCTGCACCAGCACCATCCTTCTTCCTTTGTTTTATGGACTCAAAATCCCTGACATTATGGGTTCTCCTCTGTTTAAGGTAAGAAAAGAGAAAAACTGGCTGAATAACAACATCATAGCATAACAACAACTGGGATTGTGTTAGGAGGAGTGTTCATACATCCCCGAGCAAAGGGATTTTCTATTTTATGAACGATTCAGAAAATTCAGCATCCTGCGTAGAGATCACAGAGTTCAAGGAATGTGTATTCTCCCCTTTCAATCTCAGTAAGCTACCAGTTCTGGGCAGAAGAGTAAACACCTCTGATTCTGTTCCGCTCTCCTTTCTTTATGTGGCACCCCAGCTAAAGAGTGCTCAGGGAAGAATTATGTTGCCCTCTCCGAGTTGCTATAACAACACTGTTGCCAAAATAGCAGGCACTCTGCAGGAGTCAGAATAGCCTCTTACAGATATTATATGACTTCTGCTCCTGGCACCTCCTCTGTGTCCTGTTAAGGGGCCTGGCTGGGGCAGCCGGGGAGCATGAGTCCCATACCAGCTAAGGGGATGGAGAGGGGTTTTGAAAATCGCTGGGCCTCTTGCATACACAGAATCCCAATGACTTGTGCTTCACCTCTTCTGAAGATTCCTCTCACTCTGTAGGAACAAAATGATGCCTTGATACTATTTGGAGAACGATGTAGTGTCTGTTTCATGAAGTTGAGTTCTTTTCCTAAATAATGAGTATTTCACGGCAGTAAAAAGAATCTTGTCTGGTTCTAAAAACGTATAAACCTGCTACCTGGGAGAAAATATTCAGCTCAAGAGAGAATATTCAAAAGACAATATTCAAGAGACAATATTCAAAAGGTCAATGGCCAGACCACAGATAACCACAGAACTCTGACCTCCAACCTCTATAGCAACCAGTCCAGTAAGCCAGAATGTAAGCTTGGCAGCAATCGGCACTGAATGGGCAGGAGCTGATGAGCAACTGACAGCTTTCCTATTTTTCTTCCCTAGGTCCAACTCAGTATATATGCTCCCCAAATCGATCACAAGAGATGCTCTGCTTCCAATTGGCCCATCTCCAGCTCCTCCATGCCAACAACTTCCAGTGAGCGCATACCTGAAGACTTTTTTTAAAGACGTATTTATTGAGAGAGAGAGTGAGAGAGAGCACATGCATGTTCTCATGCCCACAGTGGGGGGGGGGGGGCAGAGGAATAGAATCTTCAAGCAGACTCGCTTCTGAGAGCAGAGCTGTAAACAGAGGCTTGAGACCCTGAGATCATGACCTGAGCTGAAACCATGAGTTGGATGCTTAACTGAGCCACCGAGATGCCCCATCCTTCTCTTTTTTTAAGTAAGAAATTTTCCCACTCCCTTGCCTGCTTTGGAGTCTCTGCCAGAGGGACATGATGGAAGCTGACTCTTGCTAGAGCAAACTGAATAAATAACCTCCATTCTCATTTGCGTGTTTTTTTGCTTATTTCCATAAGATTGACCTGTTTGTTTTTGTTAGATCTAGTGGACTAACAGGATCACATTTTATGATTTGCAATGCTAAGGACTATGAGAATTTAAGCCATGTAATACCACCCTTGAGGCCTCTGGGCAACCTTGTAGTCTGCCCAGAATGTGTCCTCAGTGAACTTCCATCCTCATCAAACCCATCTCCAACTCTCTTCCTCCCACTTCAGGGCTCCAACCATAATAAAGAACCGCTCACAGTCATGGAGTGAATGACCATTTCCGTTTGCCCAGAACTGCCTTGTTTCTAGCACTGAAACCCAAGGAAACCATTCAGCCCCAGTTCAGGGGGGACCATCGGTCACCCTATGAGACTCTCCAGCATGCCCCAGCATCTAAGACTCTGCCATCGCAGATGTCATTCCCTCTGCCCGGAATCGTCTTTTTCACCCCTGACAGGAAACCAGCCTGGCAAACTCCCCTCAACCTGCCAAGCCCCTGCCTAAATGTCCGTTCCCAGGCTGAGCCTCTTTGAACGGCCCAACCTCAGTCCAGCAGGTGATCTCTCCTTCCTCCATGACGTGCTCTAGCTTGTATATATCCTTGTACATATCACGTAGCACCGTGCTGATCTGGTACACAGCGACTGCCTTGCAGGTGCTGTATCGTGTTCCTCTTTGTGTCTCCTCTTGGTCGTCCCCACAGCAAACCAATGTTTGTGTGTTTTGTGAGTAAATCTACTCATAGGTGATTCAATGGCTTAGCTATGATGTATTTAGTTATTTCATATAGGTAAAATTATTGATTACTGAATTACTGAATATGGACTAATTATTTATTAATGAGTTAAATTAATCCTTACCAAAAAAATAATCCAAAAGCTCCTGATTGAACAAAAGGCGGAGCCTGTACCCTGGTGAATCCATTTCAGTTACCCAGATGATTTCCCTACCTCAATCTGGGTGGTATTGTCCTGCCCATCATCCAGCAGCAGGTCCGTGAAGCCTCTGGGCTCTGGGGAGTCTTGGCCCATGCTTGCTCGGTTGGAGTCTACTGCCTTGAGAGCATCCAAGCTCCTTTTCCACCGGTGGCTGAAGGCATGTGTGTCCACTTTCACTTCCTCTTCTGTTTGCGGGAAGACCTGAGCAACTTGATAGTGCCAGTCTGTTCGAGCAAGAAATAAAATAACGAGTTACCACTTGTTATGAGTCATACACATGCTAGCTAATAGAGCAGAAAGATAATTTTGCCTGTCATGAAGACAGGAAACTAACTCCTAGCAGGGAAATCTGTTTAATTGTAATATTTTGAGTCGGTATGAACATCTCTGAGTAGAACGGAATTTTCAAACACGCCATAAGTCGTGACAATGGTTAATGGGCAGATTCAGCAGAGTCCCTAAAACAGATGTGCAGCCCTAAAGCAATGCATTTTTATTCTCTCCCCTCCCTGCCCTCCACACACACACTTCATAAACATTCTCTAGTTGTTCTGAGAAAATAAGCTACAGTCCCAACAAAAGAATGAAACCTAGTGTCTGTTAGCACATTTGAAGAAAATAAAAGCCAGACATTATTAACTTGTGAGCTTACATTCCTTTCACACAAATTCTCCTAGGGAGGAAAGAGGCAACCGTGTATTCGAATGGGTTAAATAATATATGGAACGATCTTTGTGTAAATGTGTTAACCTGCCTTGTAGCTCACCAGTCCGATTTGGTCCATTGCCTACCTCATTTAGTAAGTAACACCCTCAGGAGGCATCGTGAAGGCTCTTGTTCATTTGTGCCTTTCTCACCTTGGGCTCTTGTCAAGGCGGTAAAGGATGACAGTGATAGGCACTTCGAGAAATGGATGGGAAAGCAAAGAGACCAAATCACAAAGGTATTTTAAAGCCATCAGCAGGGACTGGCCTCACTGACCCAGCTCATCCTACTACTACAGGAGGGAAAATAAGATTTAATCATTACTCCTAGTCTTTCATTTCAGTAGGTCAGTAGGGGAAGGTGTATCACAAGTATGGGAAATTCAGTTTCTGACTAAGAGGAACAGCCTTCTTCTACACAACTATTGCCCAAAGATATGAATTGACAGTCTTTATAACTGGCAGGATACAGGTTCAAAAAGGGCTACGAGAGCAGTGATTTAATTATAGCTGCGATGTTGCCCTCAATAGGAGAACATTCCAAGAAACGAAGATGTATTTAATGTGACTTGCAATACCATTGTATCAGCTACTTAGCACTCTAATAACTAAGTTAAGGCTACCACTATTAATCACTTGTAAATGGTCTAAAATATTCCCTTTTCATCAGGAAGGTGACAATAACTCTTCCAGACAGAAAGGATATTCCTTGGTTTCACCATGAATTTATCTTCTTCATGCCTTGGCAGATACAGCCCAGAGAAAAATACCACCATAGTTTTGGTAATCTACACTTTTCCCCGAGCTCATAAAATATTAGAGCTTAAAAGAACCGTGAAGACAGAAATGGCCAAGAGTTCCACAAAAAAGAAACCAAGAGCCAGAGAAATGAAGCACCATGCACAATTCCCAAAATTGTTGTAAGGCTAAAAAATCTCATGTACATAAAGGGTTGATCATGTTCCACCCTGACACACACGGTAAACATTCAATAATTATGTCTAATGAGTATTGTTACCATCACTATAGAAAGTGTTTCTTTTTTAACACTGTTGTCCCACTGGCCATTGAATGGTGCTCAGTAAATGCCTGTTGAATGACTAATGGATAAATGAACTGTTGACAGTCTCTTTGGAGCAAGAATGATTGGACCAGCCAGAATTAAAGGAAAAAATATTGTACAAAGATTCAAAAGAGCTGGGGTACATTTTTTTTTAGGTTTCCAGGATAGGGGGCCCAGCATAATTTAAAAAACTCTGTGCTTCGGTTGCCCTATATTTTAAGAGGGAATGAAAATATCTTACCTATGAAAGAGGACAGCTTTACCCGAGGATGTGTCAGGCTCTAAGACCTATGATTCTAAGCAACGCTACATAAAGCAATTTTATTTGCTTTATTTATATATCCTGCCTCATTACCAAAAAATATATGAGGCAGCTTACAACAAAAGCAAGCAATATAGTTTTATAATAACCAGATAAGACCTGCTGCCCAACACTTAGGTTGAGTTTAGAGGTGTGCGTTTGTCCTGCACTAAGGGGGGTGGCCCTCCGAATACAAATAATCATATCAGAACAACTAGAAATCTATGCAGAATTCTTGTTAGAATGTCAATCTAGGTAGGAAATGTAGCCAGTGTAATGCAGTTAAAAGATTAAATGCTCCTGGATTTAAAAATGTTTCTTAAAAAGAATCACACAAAGGGAATAGCTCCAAGCAGAGATTTGTCATTCCTCTAAAATGTAAATCAGGAAGTCTACCTAAAACTTCCCAGAATTAATCTTTATTAAAATCTTCAAAATAGAATTTTCAAAACAACTCTTGGTTTCTTTGAAATGGGTGCTATTGTTGGATATCAACTGCCTGATCTTAATGTTATTATTATCTTCTGAAGAATTATAATAGAAGACAAAATATGGCATTTTCCATGATGCCTGTAGGCCAGTAACGTTATAGTAGCCCTTGTGATTCTTCCAAGGGCAGGGAGAGATGGATGAATAAGTAACATTGGAGGGGATGTCTGCACAGAAAGTCAACTTCTCAACTGCCTGGAGTCCCCTTTTTCATTTTCCCCCTACCCTAGAGAACACATGAAAAGGCGCTTCAAAACTCAGGGGTGATAAAGCCCACGTCCTCCATTGTTAAATTAATTAAACAAAGAGATCAATAGATTGAGGTGGTTCTGATACCTGAGAAGTGTATGCAAACAAAGCAAATCCTATACCTATAAATGCCTCCAGGTTGAGAAATCGAGACCCAAGGATAACCAGTCTCACACAGCCAACTGTGCTTCTCTGAATCAGGTAATTGCTTAAGCCAAGCAAACAGTTTGCTTTCTTTTGCCTTTTCCCCCATGTAAGTCTCTCCCCCAGCCCCTGTTTCTGTGGCCCTCCTGATCCTTTCTAGCTCAGTGTTGCTGGAATGAAACTGATTTTTTTTACGTAAATTCGTGAAATTTTTAAAAATATGCCTCAGTTTATCTTTGAACACCACTTAAATTGAAATAGACTCAAAATGGATGAAGGACCTCAATGTACGAAAGGAATCCATCAAAATCCTTGAGGAGAACACGGGCAGCAACCTCTTCGACCTCTGCCGCAGCAACATCTTCCTAGGAACAACGCAAAAGGCAAGGGAAGCAAGGGAAAAAATGAACTACTGGGATTTCATCAAGATCAAAAGCTTTTGCACAGCAAAGGAAACAGTTAACAAAATCAAAAGACAACTGACAGAATGGGAGAAGATATTTGCAAACGACATATCAGATAAAGGACTAGTGTCCAGAATCTATAAAGAACTTAGTAAACTCAATACCCAAAGAATAAATAATCCAATCAAGAAATGGGCAGAGGACATGAACAGACATTTCTGCAAAGAAGACATCCAGATGGCGAACAGACACATGAAAAAGTGCTCCATATCACTCGGCATCAGGGAAATACAAATCAAAACCACAATGAGATATCACCTCACACCAGTCAGAATGGCTAAAATCAACAAGTCAGGAAATGACAGATGCTGGCGAGGATGCGGAGAAAGGGGAACCCTCCTACACTGTTGGTGGGAATGCAAGCTGGTGCAGCCACTCTGGAAAACAGCATGGAGGTTCCTCAAAATGTTGAAAATAGAACTGCCCTATGACCCAGCAATTGCACTATTGGGTATTTACCCTAAAGATACAAATGTAGTGATCCAAAGGGGCACATGCACCCGAATGTTTATAGCAGCAATGTCCACAATAGCCAAACTATGGAAAGAACCTAGATGTCCATCAACAGATGAATGGATCAAGAAGATGTGGTATATATACACAATGGAATACTATGCAGCCATCAAAAGAAATGAAATCTTGCCATTTGCAACAACGTGGATGGAACTAGAGCGTATCATGCTTAGCGAAATAAGTCAAGCAGAGAAAGACAACTATCATATGATCTCCCTGATATGAGGAAGTGGTGATACAACATGGAGGCTTAAGTGGGTAGAAGAAGAATAAATGAAACAAGATGGGATTGGGAGGGAGACAAACCATAAGTGACTCTTAATCTCACAAAACAAACTGAGGGTTGCCGGGGGCAGGGGGTTTGGGAGAAGGGGGTGGGATTATGGACATTGGGGAGGGTATGTGATTTGGTGAGTGCTGTGAAGTGTGTAAACCTGGTGATTCACAGACCTGTACCCCTGGGGATAAAAATATATGTTTATCAAAAATAAAAAATTAAAAAAAAAATTGAAATTTGGGATGTTTGATTAATGTGTCAAATTCTTATTTTCATGATGAATATTCAAACTAAGGCTTTAGCAGGATTACTGGGGAAGGTAAATTTCACAGACAGGGAGGTCTCCTATAGAAGACATGCATACATACTTACCCTTGTAATCCCTAGACAGCTATGGGATTTTGGTGGGGATTCCCATCCCCCACCCACTTAACTTTTAGCAGTATTTTATAATTTTTTTTCTCTCTTGCTTCATGGTCACATTAACAGCAATTACAGCTGTTGATTGGTTTGTTTCCATTATGGATACACTTGCTCCTCCTAGAATTTGCTACCTTCAACACTATAAACCTGTCTCTTGATTACTTGCTGGCTCTCATATTTACAAAGATTAAACAGGATCTAAGGAAGGAACTGAGGGTTTTTTTAATAAGAAAATTTGTGAGCTTTAGGGCTTGGCTTCTGTGAATTTTCTTTTGGTTGCTATTTTAGATCTAATTATTTTTCTCTGGTTATGTTATGAATAACAAGAGGAAACATTTCTATATGCTCATAATTCAGTACTCCATGGTTCATCAAGACTGGAGTATGAAATTGGCTTAGATTTTGATCCCATTTCAGAATGATTTTTAGACAAGATAAAACAAGTCAAGAATGAATGTTTTACAGAAATAAAGACTGAGAAAAATTGGCAAAACCACAGCATGGTTATCTACATTGTAAATTATTCCTGTGCTCTTCATTTGCTTTCAGACTCATAAAAATATTTTTAAATTATTCTTTAAATCACCACCAAAACGAATTACTCAGAAGCAAGCTACAGGGATATAAGTAATGTAATTTTTCCCTTCCCAGCTGTAGTGAAAACAAAAGCAACAGGAGGGATCTTTGAGTAGTCTGGCTGAACAGATTGTTTGTGTTCTGTCCACTGTATGTTAATTAAACCACTGATGGAAAACTTTCAAAGATAATTTTCTCCAACATATTTTGCTGTAGTTGTTAATCCCATAGTTCATGGAAATATTAAATATCTCTAAAGACTCCCATTTGGATATAGTAGAAAGCTTAAAGACATATTTCTTTATAGACATATTATTTCTTTAAAGATATATTTCTAAGAATAAATTATCATTAACACATTCTTGAGATATTCCATTCAATTAAAATAGCAGATAAACTATTACTGAAGAAGGTATTTCATTACATTCCAAATAGAACATTATTATGAAACCCAATAGTGTCTAGTTAATCTGAGAGTAAAAACACAAAATTCATCAGTATCCTCAAACCTTTCAAGTTTCTTTTGAACCATCATATACTATAAAATAATTTAAAACAAACAAAAAACCTGTACTGGGCTGGACAGGCTTATATTTGTGTCTTATTTGAATGATTTTATTAAAATCGCTTACATTTAATCAACAGTTACATGTTTAAGCATTGCTATATGTTGAAACCAACTTTAACAGTATTTCTTGTGTCTTGTATACAAATCATACAGTACGTGCCAAACCACAAAGAAATCCACATAAATTGACATGCATCTTATGTAATTGGGATCTATCTGTATAGCTTTTGACAAGCATTTTAGTGTATACTTTACAAGTGAACAAAACCATCCCTGTGAATCCTCTGCAGAAACATTAGGAGTGTTCACTGCTAAGAGATTTCGCTGCCTAGATCCATCTGAAAATAGATGAGAATAGATTAAATTATCTGATTGAGGTAGACTCCTAAATATGGCTTTCCATCTAAATCTACTATGGAAGTGAAGATGAAATTCTCTACAAATGGTTCTATCCTTGGTTATGTCCAATAATGAAAGGACTACACGAGTTTGGGGCTTTGACTGACAGCGTCACAGAGTGAGACAGCTAAAGGGGGTGGGGGGGAAGCATACAGAGTGTTCTGTTGAGAGATAGCAGAGTGTTTCAGTAGGCCCTAAACATCACAGTCTATTTTATACTTCTCACGGGATTATTTGAGCCCCAGTGGTTGAGAACCACAGCTCTGGACTCTAGTCCCGACACACATGCCTTAGAGCATGTCCTCGTCATCTCTTTCCTCCTATCTGATCTTACTGTCTTCAAACTCTTCCTTCTCCTATCTGTTCTCCATCTGCTACCAGAGACAACTTTCAAAGCTATTTACTTCTCTCTTCTAATTAAAACCTCCAATGGCTCTTTTACCAGCTACAAACACTCCACATTCTTGTTCCAACCACTCTCCCCACTCTTTGCACCCCTGCCCCCATCATGCCCTATGCTCCATCATGTAGAATTTCTCAATTATCTCTTTATTTGCAGTGGATATTGTCCCGTTTGCATGGAGGAAAACTCTTTCACCCCTGTCTTTGGGAAATCTCACAATTCCTTAAGGATCCAGCTCAAATATTCTCCTGTTAAAGGAAGTTTCTCTTACTCCCTTGGGAGAGCTGGTTGAAGTTTTTAATTATAATCCAATACTTCTCTTTACCTGCCTCTTTAAACACTCTCTGCCTATCCCCACTTGAATGTATGATTTTGCAGAGAAGAGTTAACTCAGCAGACCTGAAACAGCTATCCTTCGAAAATGCTGTTTGTGAGGTTGGCCCTTGGCTAAGCGTCTGGGAACTTGGAATTAGGGAGGGTTCCCGCTATTCTCTAATAGATAAGAGTAGCTCACTATGGCTAAACTAAACTGTTTGGACAAACAATATGGTTTATGCTGAACACCTGCCTTCCTTCTGGGAGTGTGGACTCTGGTACATGGTAGGCAGAAGGTGGTTATGTGAACAGCTCCCAGTAAAACATCGGGCACTGAGTTTCTAATAAACTCCTCTGGTTGATAATATTTTACATCCATCATCAAAGGTTTTTGCTGGAGAAATTCAATGTGTCCTATGTGCTCCTGCTGGAGAGGACTCTTGGAAACTTGACCTAGTTTTCCCCAGACACTGCCCTAGGTGTCCTTTCCCTTTGCAGATTTCTGTTTGTATCTTTTTGCTGTAATAAATCATAGACATGAGCACAACCATATGCTGAGTTATCTGAGTCCTCCTAGCATAACACCAAACCTGGGGCTGGCCTAGGAAGACTCCTGACACACAGTTATTTCAGATCAGAGACTCTATCTTACATTTTTTATTCCATCATTATAAGCATAGGTATTGACATATAGTAGTATCTAAAACCTTCTGAAGAGCAAATGAATGAATAAGTGAATGAATGATTGACCAAGCTGCTGCTCGTCTGAGACATAGTCTTAAAAGCTTATGTGTCTAATCTCTTGTCTAACTTCTTAAGATTCTTAACCACTTCCCTGAGCAGCTGGATAAAAGGATGGAAGAAAGAGAAAACTATGGCAAAAAAAAAAAAAATCTACAACAGCTTTTATTTATCTGACATGAGTTTGACTCAAAAATAGCTCTCTGGCCAGTTGGGTGATGTTCAGCAACACTTAAGGTTGCAATTTATCATCTTGGTTCTTTTTGGTTAATGAAGTCCATAAGAAATCCAATACATGTCTTTGAAGAATGCAGGCATGGCCCAGTGAGATTGAAAAGTTATGAAGTAGGGCGCCTCAGTGGCTCAGTTGGTTAAGCAACTGCCTTCGGCTCAGATCCTGACCCCTGGGTCCTGGAATCCAGGCCCGCATTGGGCTTCCCCTGCTCTGGGGGAGAATGCTTCTCCTTCTCCCTCTGCTTGCTACTCCCCCTGCTTGTGCTCTCTCTCGTCAAATAAATAAAATCTTAAAAAAAAGAAAAGTTACAAAGAAGAAGAAACAAGGAAAATTTTAAGTTAAAATAGGTGGAAAATTACAAGTTTAAAGCATTAATAGTTTTATTTTATTCTTATTTATTATTTATTCTTATTTATTAAATAAAATAATCAAACTTTTTAATATTATACAGAAAGACAGAATCTTATGGAAAACATTTCTAGCTTTATGAACAATCATGAATGAGATTTAAGAAAAGTTTAAGGTACTGCTACATATTTATTAAAGTTATAAAAATTAAGTACAAAGAATAAAATTTTGTTAACAGTTATAAAAGAGTTGTTTATGCATGGCTTCTAAGTATGAATTCATAATAATCATGGTAATGCTGATAAAATAATTAAACTTAATTTAGGATTAATTAAATATGATGCATTGTTCTAAATATCTGCATACATTAATGTACTTGGCATGTTTTATTATTAACCTGATTTACACAAGAGAGAATAAATGCATATGAGGTGGTAAGTAATAGATTAGAAAAGTAACCAGAGCTGGAGCCAGAGGCCTGGTCTTGATTGTCTAATCTGCCTCTGATTAATCTTTTGGGTGTCAAGTTAGCAATCTGTCACAAACTCTGAAGACATGACACAAAGAAACAATTTAAAAGGGAAAAAATAAATTAGACAAAACACACTATTGAAAATGGCAAAAATCTGGAAAAATCTGGCATGTGAAAGCAAAAAAGGAATAAAATATCCTGTCAAGTTGACAGCCAATGGGAGGAAATGAAACAATGCTAAGGTAAAAACAGAGCAGAAAGTAACAGCACATTAATACTGATTATGTTTTTTATTATATCTTGAAAGAATGGGAAGGACTTGAAAAAAAAATAATTCATTTTTGTCATTGTTGTTGAGGATTTTCTATTAACTGCTTACTAGAAATTTAAAAGAAGAACTGAATTCCTTCAAGTATACTGCATATGTGTTTTATGGGGATGATAACCTCCTGCTTCATAATAAAAAAGATGATTATCAAAGAACTCAGGCCATCAGCTGATTTTTCAGATAAACCTGTCAGAGTTGGAGAATAAACTCATTTCCATAATCTACAAATAATCTATAAAGATCTATAAAGAGAGGAAATAGCACTTAATTAAATCTGAGAATCTATCGTCTAATAAGGTGTTTGAGATCTTCTGAAGAAAACATTGCACGGACCCAGGATCCACATGGAAAACTTAGGTATGTGACTTCTTGCTATGTGGAAAATGAAAGGGGAATGTTTTATAGCCTATGGTCCCTTCCAGCTATAAAAGTCTATCATCTACATATTTTAGGCTATTTGGAATCCTATTAAATATTCAACATTTATTTTCAGGTTTACTATTTAATTTGTGAAAATTCATATATTATGAGACTTTAGAGTCTCCATAGCACAACCAAAAAGTAAAACTGTCTGGTAAAAATAACTTCACGCTTCTCGGTTGCCTATATTCAGAATGCCTGTGTGTGTGTGATTTTTTTTTTTATTTTTTAAGTTTTTGTTTAAATTCTAGTTAGTTAACATATAGTGTAATATTGGTTTCAGAAGTAGAATTTGGTGCTAATCACTTACATATAATTACCAGTGCTCCAGAACTGGCTGATTTAAAAATAAGGGCTTTGCACTAAAAGCTAAGCCCCAATGCATGAAAAGTATAACTCTGCTTGCCAAGGGAGATGGAAAATTCTGTAAACAAGGACTAGTCATGGCCAATAGCTTCTCTGGAAAAAAAAAAAAAAAAGTTGAGTCTTTTGAGCCAGACCAGGCCAGATGGAATCAATTGGTATAATGGTGCCCAGTGTCAAACATTATATCCAAATGCCTAGGGCCCAAATCACTGAGGGTCTTCTATTAAATTACAGCTGCCAGATGTCTGATCTACTCAGTCCTGCTGCATATTGTCTTCAGACCATATTCAGTTTGTGGGGTCAGAATCCATAATGGCCCAATGTTGAGCCCAGGCTGACTTAGCCAATGACCACAGATGACAGCCAATGTAAGCATTTCGATCAGATTGTTTTAAAAATTTTATCTGACTTAAATCAAACCATACCATTATGAGAATGGCCCCAGATTTCTATAGGTTAAATGCCCTCTAGAGATTTATGTGGACTTGGACAAGGGGTCAATAATGCCTACAATTTCCTTAGCACAAAATTATCCTCATTGTTCATGTTTTTTTTTTTAAGTTATAGTCCTAAATTTATAAATATAAGGTTAATATGGACCTGCATTTTCATTAAAAGATGACGGCAGTAAGTGTAAGCCATATCATATTCTTAGACTCAAACCCAGCAGTATTCTTCTGAAATCAGACTGATGATAAAGTTCAAGCTGAACAAATCAACAGATTAGCTGCATCTCCATTCCCTTCTTGCCCCCAAATAATGAGCAATGCTTTCCATACACGCCGGCAACAAAGGGATAAACACCTCGATCTGGGCTCTGCCCCTGGTCTGTCCCCATTAGCTAGCCAGATATTAGTTGTTGAATGCTGAATAGCACCCCTAGATAAAAGTGAAAAATACAGCCACAAAATCTCTACTTTTGACTTCCCTGCTTTGTGCTAGGGTTGAAAATACAGCGTAAACAAAATACAGTCTGAGGATATTCAACTTTGAGCCTCAGTCATTACACAAAACACACAAACACAACAGAAAACCATTTAAACCATTTAAAAATGTTAGGCAGAAAAACAAAAAGTCCTATTTCAGTTTTATGTAAATTTAAAAGACCAGCAGAAAAAACATTAATAGCACATATCAAGATTAATGCCATGTGCACTTCTATTCAATTTTTTGATCTACAAAATGACGCTCATGTATGGTTTATTTGAATATATACAAATACAACCAACCTAATCTATTTTTTTAAAGATAAGCCCTCAATTTAAAAAAAAAAAAAGACAAATGTCATAAATAGGTAACTCACAGCAAAGAAAATATAAATAGTAATAAATATGTTAAAGTAATTTCACATTATACAAAGTCAGAGAAATTCAACACAATTGTTTCATATATTAAGTTCACAAAAATTTATTGTAAAACTTTATTTGTCAGTACTTGAGAATTTTTTGAGGCAAATATTATACTCTCTAATATTGGTAGGTAGATTCAAATTTTAATAAAAATTTCATATTGGCAAATTTATAATCTGTAGCAAAAGTCTTCTAGGTTTTGGTACTATGAAAATATTCTAACATGCACAAAAAGATTTATGAATTAGTATAAAATCTATATATAATATGATTTGAACTAGGTAAAAGAAAAATATATACATTACACAATATAAAATTATATATATATTATATACATATATATACACACATAAAAAATGTATATAGGATATACATTACACACTATACAAATACACAAAAGCAGGGGTGCCTGGGTGGCTCATTCTATTGTCTGCCTTTGGCTGGGGTCATGATCTCAGGGTTCTGGGATAGAGCCCCACATCAGTCTCCCTGCTCAGTGGGGAGCCTGCTGCTCCCTCTCCTGATCACCCCTGCTTGTGCTCTGTCTCAATCAAGTAAATAAATAAAGTCTTTGAAAAAAATACACAAAAGAAAAAATAAGAGAGAAATACATTACAGTATTATCAGTCCTTTTTTCTGTGTTATACAGGATGGAAGCTGCTAAGTTTTTTTTTTTTTCCATTTGTTCTCATGGCATATATTTATTTTACCCATCTTCTACATTGTTGTACTTCTTTTTTTTAAGAATTGTTTATTTATTTATTTTATTTTTTTTCCTCAAAAAGCTATAACTTTTACTTTTTTTTATATAATTTTTTTTATTTTTTATAAACATATATTTTTATCCCCAGGGAAGGGGGTGGTATTATGGACATTGGGAAGAATTGTTTATTTATTTTTAAAGAGAGAGAATTCATGTGCACTTGAGTTGGGGGAGGGGTGAGGGAGAGGGAAAGAATCTCAAGCGTATTCCCTACTGAGCACAGGGCCCAGCACAGGGCTCAATCTCACAATCCTGAGCTCATGATCTGAGCTGAAATCAAGATTCCTACACTTAACTGACTGAGGTCCTCAGATGCTCCAAACAAAGCTGTTTTAATTAATTAATTAGTGTGGAGCCCAACATGGGGCCTGAATTCATGACCCTGAGATTGATACCTGAGCTGATATCAAGGGTCAGATGCTTAACTGACTGAGGCATCCAGGGACCCCTACAATGTTTCACTTCTATAATGGGCGGGGGGGGGGGGGACAAAAAACAAAAAACGAAATACCTAAGTCTCTACTTTCTGATGTTCAAATCCTAATATTCTGACATGGTTAAATCTTTCCTAACCATCAACATAGAATTTTCCAAGTGAGATTATTATAAAGTGATCTCATAGAGCTTTACTCAAAACTAATTGCAGTTGTTTTTCTCATAATTATTGATTTAATGCCATTTCTATATAAATGGCCATGAGCTTGTCCAGGAGAGCTTGTGTGCCTTCCTGTTACTATAATAATGTTCACTAAAACTGCTTAAGGTGTCCAGTCTGTTTGTCCTTCTGGGATATGTCATGACATGGTTGGGGTTATGACCTGGTGTTTTCCATCATGACAGCTCTTAAAATAATCTCACTTCTCTGCTTAAATTCTTAGCCTTGAATACGTGGGTATGTAGGGTCATTTCTTGAGAAAACTAGAAGCATCTATGCCAATTTTTCTGCAATTTCCTATACTTTCCTAACCTTGTTTTCTATATTTGAACTTGAAGAGGGTTACAACACTATAACTCCAAAGTCTTTTAAAATGTTCATATAGTGTAAAAGAAAAGAATTTTCCTGTTATTCTATTTCTCACATTTGATTCATATACTTAATGAAATATACCTTCATACTACCTTGGAACCACAAAGCAATGGGCAGAACTACTTTGCTTTGATATCTACAAATAACTTTACAGAAAAGTTCTTTCCCAAAAAGTCACAGGAAAAAGACTTAGCTTCTGAATACCAAAAGCACTGTGAAGCAAAGATTCATAAATATTTGTTGCAGCAGAAGCCATATAATTATTTAAACAAAACTGACACTTTGTTATTTATGTTTAAATTCAGAGTGCTTTATGTACAAAGATGCTATTTCCTCCATTAAGTAGTTTTTGAGTATTTACTAGCTGATGACTTGCATAAATCATCCACTCAACCATGTCCCCTTATGAATAATGCAAACTAGTATTAGGAGTGAAGTATCCTGAGATAGAAAAAACATATTCCAAACAATCTCTATCACAAGAATGGGAAACTTTAAGCCAAAAATTGAGATAATGGTGAGAAATAGAAAGTTTGAACATTAGTACAAATTTAGTTAAGTTTGGGTCTTTCACAAACTGTATCATACTTTCTACTCCACTAAACTTGATAAGATTTTTTTCACTTTTGTTTGGAAAAGAGTCATACTTAAATTTGAATTTCAACTGTCGTTCATTCAGATGGCAGTTTTAAAATAAAGTTCTCAAGAATTTCTAAAATGTTATGAATGTCTGGATTTAATCATTACTTTCCTAAATAACAGTCCCTAATTAAATTGTGTGATTGCATATATTTATGCTGATTACACAATTTAACTAACATTGTAAATAAACCACAATCAACAAAATTACATTAAAAAGAAAAGTAAGACAGTGAAAACTGTACTAAAATTAGACTCAAATTTCTATGCTATATTCCTAAAATATACAAAACACAGTTGAGGATTAAGCTATCAAAGTAAGACAGAATTCACAGTAACCTTTCAATCCCTTAGAGATTAGCAGCACTCTGAGACTTTTAGAATCCAATTGTTTCGTTCCCCTTCTCTCCTTGAATTTACCTTTTAGTAAATGCTTTTTTTACCCATATAAACAAATTGCAGATAAACTGCAAAGGTCCCTGCTTTAAGTACCTGCTACAATATACATTTACATAAAAACTTCCTTCTACCATTGTGTCTTTAGTATACAACCAAGAAAAAAAAAATCTGAATTTCATAAAATAATTAAAAGCCTAAAACTTCCAGGGCACCTGGGTGACTCAGTTGGCTAAGCATCTGCCTTTCTGCTCAGGTCATGATTCCAGGGTCCTGGGATCGAACCCCACGTCGGGCTCTCTGTTCAGCAGGGAGCCTGTTTCTCCCACTCTCTCTCTGCCTGCCTGCCTCTCTGCCTACTTGTGATCTCTGTCAAATAAATAAATAAATAAAATCTTAAAAAAAAAATCCATAAATGATAGACTTTAAATAATTTCCTTATAGTGAGTATCTCCCCACTTTATAAAAAATATATTCATATAAAAGGGTGAATAACCTGAAGGGTTTTTAAATATTATTAAATTAGAAAACTACCTTTCATCTAATATGAAAAATTAAATCATTAAAGAGAAAATAGGAGAAAATTTTAAATACCTATTATTCTATTCTAGGTGTAGGAGGCCGAGTTATCACCTTAGTGAATATCCTTCCCTGATATTTCTCTGCATGTCTCCTCCTGTCTTTGTACCAAAATGTGTGGTGTGCAAGCTCACATGTGTGTGTCTAAATGTGTATAGGTTATTTATTTCAGCACTAAAAACAAATATTTTTCCGTATTACTGACTATATTCTGTATTTCATTGACAATGCCTACCATAATTAATGCCTACCATAGACTAATCCTCAACTGTTGAACTTCCAAGTTGATACTGAAACCTACATTTCTGTGAGCAGCCTCACTTCTTTTTCAGGAACAATTTTTTTTTTAAGTTTTATTTTTATTTATTTATTTGACAGAGAGAGATCACAAGTAGGCAGAGAGGCAGGAAGAGAGAGAGGAAGGGAAGCAGGCTCCCTGCTGAGCAGAGGCTCTATCCCAGGACCCTGAGTTCATGACATGAGCCGAAGGCAGTGGCTTAACCCACTGAGCCACCCAGGCGCCCTTAGGAGAACAATTTCTAAAAAGTGGGTTTGTACTCTGTTGCACTCAAGACTGTTGCCAGTTTGTCAGTATCCATGCTCATCAATATGACAGGAAGATGGGTAGCCCCCCGCCTTGTTTTTTGAGAGAGAGAGAGAGAGAGAAAGTGAGAGAGAGTACACCCATGCATGCATGGGGTGGGGAGAGGGAGAAGGAGAGAATCTTAAACTGGTTTCATGCTCAGTGGGGAGCTCAAGGGGGCAGGTGTGCTGAATCCAAATCCCTGAAATCATGACCTGAGCCTAAATCAAGAGTTGGATGCTTAACCAGTGGAAAAACTCAGGGGCCCCATGGTTTCCTATACCTTTATTTTTGGCCTATTCCATTGGGCAACATACTCCCCAAAACTGGGGGAAAAAGTTTCTTCTTTCCTTGAGAAGCTCTCTATTAAAACATTATTGTGTTGTTGTCTCCTGCTGCTGCGAAAAAATATCCACCTCTGTCAGACTGTGCCAATTAGATCCTAATAGCCTAGTGAATCTTCTGGAGAAACTGTCTTACCTACAGAAAGATGTGTACCATTCATTTATCCCTAACTGGGAGATTTTTGTTTAATAGGCAAAATTCTTATTAAAGTACACATCAAATATTTTCTTTGACCCATATCATCATCTGTATTGGGCTGTAGGATAAAATAGTAGCACATTACTTTTTGTACAGTAAGTTTTGAAACTCCATTACCATTTTTATAAATTCTACATTTTGTTAAGCATATCCAAGACCTGTTTTTGTTTAATCATTTGTACTCAGAGTAAGCCATAGTAAACTGGTTTTATATTCACAGACATCTAAATATGGCACTAATAAGCCAAAACTAATTTGCAAATTTGTTGATATAAATATCTTACACCTTATCAAAAGGGCTAAAAACACTGGCTTAGAAAATAACATTACTAAAAGCAATACAACACTTGACTTCAGCACTAAATAGGGAGAATATTAACATATATTATCCTTTCCAAATTATATAATTTAGACCTACTGTCACATACTAAATATTTCCTTTTTAGTATCTCTGTAGTATGGGTTAAAGAATGCTGGTCCTAAAATTCACTCTAAGGTAAACATTCATTTTTGACACTTCATATACAGCATTACACATTATTTTAGTCAATTCTCATGTATTACAGGTAACAGTAGTAGGAGAATTATTTGACTTTGAGGGAAAGTTTAGCTATGTTCATAGACAGAAGTCATGATTTGACTTAACTGCAGTCAATAACACTCCTGCCTATTTACTAGAATAAATTAATGCACACTAACATATTTTTATTCTACCCAGATACTTCTCTTCCACATTTCCCAAAGGAAAAGCAAAATGCTCTGAGGCGAACTTTTGAGTATATTACTTATAAAGAATGACATGTGAATAAAGAGAAGAAAACAGATCAGCTTGTTCTCGTTTTAACTTTACATAATGTCTCCCATCTCACAACACACTGCTCTAGAGTGAAGTGTTTTAACCTGCCTTTTGTTATGAATTACTTGGCTGGGTAACAGACAAGCAGTCTGGGATTATTTTTTTAAAGCCATCAATATTCTTCAGTGCTATTTAGAATGCGAAGGGAAGGCTTTCTTCCTTTTTTTCACTTATCAATCAAATACTTCATGAAGTTTAATTAAAATTAAGTAAAAAATATTCTGTGTTAGTATAAACCTTAAATTTGTTAACCTGTTATTGGATTTTCAAAAACACCTGTTTAGAAAACTGATTTAATTTCTATGTATATGTAAATTTATATTTCTAAGCTTAAAGTCAGGTCTGTACTAAGAATCCTAATCCCACTTTTACCATATTTTGGGTACAATCAGAAAGATTTTGCACCAGTCTGTAATATTTTTATCAATATCAGACGTTTAAAACATTTCAAAGCTCTCTGCAAAATGCCTACTGACGTTCTTGTTTAAAAGTGTTTTCTTCTCAATTCATTGTAAATGCTTTCATTTTATGCATTCGTTTATTCAACATCAGATCACAAAACCTTCCAGCTTCAGACTATCCCAAGGCTTTCAGGTGGTATGTGGAAGCGTCAGCCAAAACAAAGGCCCAGGCAAGAAGGAACATCCTACTGGAGGACTGAAAGGGGGACCTGTGTGTCTGGAGTGGAGGGAGTCTAGGCAGAGTAGAGGGAGAAGAGGCTGAGAAGTAAGCCTCACAGGGTTTTAGGAAGCTGGACTTTACTCAGAGAGTTAGAAAGCCACTGGAAAGCTTTAACCAGGAAAGAGCATGATCGGACATGTTTTTAAAATATCATGTCCACTATTCTCTTCAGAATGGTTTGTGGAGGCCTAAGATATATGGTTCATCCCCTTTGGCTAAACTGATAACAGTAAAAAACAAGTAAACGTTTCTATTCTGCAGATGCTCAATTACCACATGGAAAGACTAATATGTTCATTCAATAAGGGGCTGGCCAATTCCCATGAGCTCTTAGCAAAAAGAGTGGACCGTGAGAAGAAAAATTAGTAATTAGGCTGACAGATGACTAACAATTTAAATGTCCAGGATCATTAATTTCCCATTTCACATATTTAATAAGACACATGATATATTTGAATATAAATTTTCCACATGTAACATCATCAATAATTTGTCTATGTGAAAATAGGAAAACAACCAATCTCCACTATAATTCACTTAAATAACCTTCACTGTAGTAAAATATATAGTTGACTCTTGAACAATATGGGGCTGAACTGCATGGGTCCACTTCTATGTGAATTTTTTGCAGTACAGAATAATAAATGTATCTTCTTTTCCTTATAATTTTAGCATTTTCTTCTCTCTTGTTTACTTTTATTGTAAGAATACAGTATAAAATACATGTAACATACAAAATACATGTTAGTCAACTATTCTCAATAAGGCTTCTAGTCAACAAGAAGCTATTGGTAGTTAAGTATTGGGGGAGTCAAAAGCAATTTGGGGATTTCTGACTGCAAGTGTTATCAGTGCCCCTAACTCCCATATTGTTCAAGGGTCAACTGGATATTTAAATTCCTTGCCTAAAGGCATGGCATGGAGAAGCATAAATAAGCTAATTTGTTCTGTCCCCATCTTTTTCTGTTTAATATTCCAACAGGTAGACAGAAATATAATTTTAGCTTAAATTAAAATCAAAGACAAGAAATGTGGAGTGGCTTATTGTCCATAAGCAGAAACTTCATAGGAAGTTTACATTTGTACCAGAAGTCTAACCAAAGATTGTTTTCAATGTATTCATTGTGCTAATAACTCAGGAATGCATATAGTTATTAAGTTGGTTTCCTGGACACATAATAGATCCTCACAGTTCTAGAAGATGCTCAATAAATCTTTGTGGAGTGATTGAATAAGCAACATCATCTTGGGAGAAAAAAAAGCAGAATGTATAATTTCTTTTTATGAGAATAAATGTGAATGGGGGAATTACAGGTAGCTGTTCCAAAACCAAAAGGCCTCTAAGTTGAACTTTCATAAAATTTCTACCTTTTTTCTAAAACTAACAGCAAAACCCACCCAAGATATTTTCTCAAACTTCAGAATCACATTTTATTCCTGAGGATTCATCAAACCTGATCCCTTCACAAAGATCCTGGGGGATTCTGAGGAAGGTAGATCAGAGAATCATACTTGGAGAAACAGTGCTGCTAGTAAAACCCTGAGGAATTCTATTTCTTCTATGTCTCTGGCCTTAAAGGTCATATGTTTATACTTGTGGAGGCACCTTCCAAAGCAATGTGTGGAACATGAAGGAAAACATAAAGTAGCCTGTGGAAATTGGTTCTGATTTTATTCTGCAATGGAAAATACTTGTTCCAATATTTGGAACCTTGTTTTAACTTCTTATCTACCAACACCATTTTGAAAAGTGCTTTCTAAACTATTTCTCCTTTATTCACAATAGCCCCTTGAGTTATGTAAGGCACTATCACTGCTCCCATTTTATAAGTGAAGAAATTCAACCCCTAGTGGCTACCGTGCATTGTCTGAAGTTCCACGGCTAGTCATTAGCTGGCTGACACCTGGGCCTGGGCTTCAGGAGTCAAATTAATTTTCAGTTCCCATGCTAAGGCTAACTGGGCTGCTTAGGGTCATTATACTAGTCACTGTCGTGCCAATATTCAGTCCTTTCGTTCATATCCCCACCTCAACACCAGACCTTCTACTATGGTGTCCATATACCTAACAACCAGCAATAGTGAGCCTTGAGATAGGGGCACTTGACAGGGATTAGAGATACTGCGGACCTGAATTATTTTTGGAACTTGAATGATACTCAGATGAGTCTCAGAATAGTACCTTCTACTCTTTCCTGCCTGATACTTTGTCAATCCATAAGAATATGCAGTCTTATGGCAAATTGCTGGACCCACAATAGTGACAAATTTGAACTACTTTTCTAACCTATAGCTGAAGGACGTCTTTTATATCATGAATATTGCGCTCTGGGGTGATGGGCAAACAAGGTACTCAAGAAAATTTAGAACTCTGTTTCTCAAACAGACACACGATTGACCTGGGGGAGATTAAAATGCAGACCTTGACTCTGTCCAAAATGGGGCCTGAGATTCTGCCCCTGGCCCATGGAGCATATTTTGAACAACAAGGTTCTGGAGAACTAGGTTAAAACCAGGACTCCAAAAAATAATAGCAATCAAAGGAGACCACCACTTAGAGGGGTGGGAGGCTAACAGCTAGTCCAGGGGCCAATTCCTCCACCCAGTTTTGACCTCCAAAAAAGTCAAATGGTCATTTAGCCTCCAAAAAGAAAACAAACAACAATGAAGAACATTAGAAAGCCACACATACCAGCACAGGCACATTTATGCAGTTGAAGAAAACTTCTTCCTTCCCTCGTTGTTGTTCAAAGATAAATAGTGTGTTGTCTTTCCTGGTTTGGCTAGATTCATTTAGAAAAAGGAATGGAGCTAAAAATTACCCACCACAGGGTGGATTGCATCTACTTACTGATACTCATACCAAGTGATTTACTCAGTAAAGGGTGAAGATCTGAAATTTTCTCATTATTGATTAAATGGGGGATAAAGGCAGAGAGATACGTTGTATAGAAGAGAATTTATAACATCAAATGCAATATCAATAATTCTAGATGTAAAAATATGCTAAAGCACATCCAAGTGGAATAGAAAAGCATGAGCTGCTATGAACTTTCTGTAATAATATATTTACATTTTAGCTGATTCACTATTCAGAGGGAGAAAACTGATTTGCAGGTCTACTGTTCTTTGTTCAATAGCAAGAATAATAAGAATATTGTATAGTGATTCAATATCCCCTGAATGATATCAATGATGTGTATGTGGAATGAAGTTTCCATAGTTTCTTTCCTTACAATCCTTTGTTTTACTGCCACTGACATTAATAAAAAAACTAATTCTTACTGCCTTCTTTTTAATGTTAAAACCCATTACTAGATGCTGAATAGGCATCTCAAAACAAACAAACAAACAAACAAACAAAAACAGAAAAAAAAAAACCACCAAAAATCCCCAAAATGAAAAATACAAGACATCCCTCAGGAGGTGAATGGATAAGAGGTGACACATTCAGACGATGGACTATTGTTCAGCACTCAAATGAAATGAGCTATCAAGCCCTGATAAGACATGGAGAAAACTTAAATGCATATTACATAAAATAACAGTCTGAAAAGGCTTCATAGTGTGATTCCTGCTATTTAACACCCTTGAAAATGCAAACCTATGGGGACAGCAAAAGGATCAGTGGTTGCCAGGGGTTAGAGGATGGAGAGGGATAAACAGGCAGAACCCAGGGGATTTTTAGGGCAGTGCAATTACTCTCTTTGATACTATAGTGATAGATACATGTCATTATATTTTTGTCCACAGCCACAGATTTGCAAAATTAACAGTGATGCTTAATGTAATCTATGGACATTGGGTGATAATGATGTATCCATGTAGGTTCATCGACTTTAAGAGATGTTATCACTCTGGTGGGGGAGGCTGTTAGTAGAGTAGTCTATCCTTGTTTGGCGGCAAGAATATATAGGAAATCTCTGTGCCTAAGGGTACCTGCCTGGCTCAGTCAGTGAAGCACATGACTCTTGATCTTGGGGTCTAGAGTTCAAACCTCACCCTGGGCGTAGAGATTACTTAAAAATAAAAAAGAAGAGGAAATCTCTCTGCCTTACACTCAAGTTTTCTGTGGCCTTAGTAATATTCTAAGGAATAAAGCCTAATTTTTTTAAATGTCTTGCTTTTGTTAGTTAAAAATTTAGTTAGTGACCAAGATTTTCATTTTTTGATATAAGAAGTGTGTTTCCAATTCTATATAAACACAAATTAATTATGCCCCCCCAACATGGGAGCAAAAAAAAAAAATTAAATTAAAAAAGGATTACTCTTGCTCGCATTACTAGATTGTGTTGCAAAGAAGAGTGTGTCCTTTAAGTAAAATAAAGAATCTGTGGTATTCATGAAGAAAAATATATGTAGGTGATGATCAAACCAGCATACTGTGATACTGCCCTTATAAATGGTTAACAGAATGGAAGAATGGTTGTGAATATATCTAACACAAATCAGTCAAATTACCAACCAAGGACTCAAAGATTAAAATTAGTCACGTGACATGTCATTATTTCTTCAGAAAAAGACTGAAATATTACCTTAGATGACCTCTGACTTTAAGAAGATTTTACAAAAATGAGTTACAGAAAAATGAATGCATTTACTCTGTGGGGGAAAGGGTCCTTTGTCACTTGTACCATCAGTCCAACGGCATATCCTCTGCAGAGGTAGGAGTGGAGGACACCATGCATCTTGGACTCATTGTAACACCACACCAATATCTGTTTTACTCTTTGTCAAGAGCTGCAGGTGCTTCCACATGCGTTTTTTCACCTAACTGACTGAGCTCAAAGGGAAGGAGGGTAAGGAGGTTATGAATGGTTAATGATCACAGGAGGCCTTTACCATGAGTCAAGGCTGGGGTTTCATCTCCAGAAATGTTGTTCCTGAGGAGCAATTTTGAACTCTTTCCCTCTGCTGTGGGTCCTTACTATCAATGTCATGCTAATTTGAAACAACCCATTATTCTATGGGTCACATAATATCAAATTTTGTGTTTATATGAATAGACACCACATATAGTGAGTTGGCTTTAAACCGGCAAAAAGGGGCATGCTTAGTCACCACTGAGAAATGAAGTCCAGTTATTCTGTGAAACCCCACCTCAACTGTTTAGGTTATGCAAAGATGCTTCCAGATTCTGGGTAAATTTACTGAGAGAAGCGGTTTAATGCCAGCGTTGAGTCCCACATTTCTTCTATTAGAGCTCTTCGACACATCGGGTTTAGAATATTTTCACCTATTAAGTGAACTCCAACTGAAAGAGATTTAAGTTTCAATTGCATCTCAAATTATATAGATTGACAAAAGGAAAGAAGTGTGCACCACAGACTAATGCACCAGGACTCCTATCTCTTCTATCAGTTTATCTGTAAATGTCCATGCCAACTATCTCATCTTTTAGGCCTACATTGTGAAATAAGGATTGGAAGAGGCAAACACTAAATTGTTCAAAATACACTGCTCCTTCAATAAACTAAATATAAAAAAGTTTAAAATTCAACTTAAAACACACACACACCAAACCATATGGCACCACTGAGAATCTTTGATTGAAGGTCAGTCTCATATTTCCATATAAGAAGAGGGATCAGCAAAAAGTCCACATGAGGACATAGTAAGAAGGTGGCTGTCTACCAACCAGGAACAGAGCTCTCACCAGAATCTTAATTTGTCAGCAATGTGATCGTGGTCTTCTAACCTCCAAAACTGTGAGAAAATAAATTTCTCTTGTATCAGCCATTAAGTCTGTGGAATTTTGTTATAGCAGACTGAGCAAACTAAGACAATAGACTTATCAACAAATGTAACCCATCCTGTACTGTGTGTTTAGCTGTTAATTAGTTTCTATGAGGCACACAGAGAGGTTCATCTCAAGTACAACTTGCTAAAATATGTCAGTACCTATAAACTTCAACTAGATATAACCACTACAAAGATCTATTCATTTAAACATAAAATAGATATAAAATAAAACACAATCATTTGGTTATTAAAAATTCAAAGACCCTCCATCAAATTGATGTTCAGTCTCATCTCTTGGGTGCCTTGTGTGTCTACTGTTTAGCAAAATCTAATTGAAATAAAAAGCCTGAGGCAGTACAAAAACCATCAAAGAGAATTTGAATAACACTTTAGATACTTTGATATTACTTCACATAAACCCAGCATATCTGACTTACCAAGAAGGGGAAACATTTTTAAGAGAGATTTTCAGTGATAAAGATTTGATTGGAAGTTGAACCAACTTCCAAACTCTTAGAGCAATCTGGATTGTCTAGACTTAGCCATTTCTTCACTGTGAATATTCGAGGGGTACCTTTATTTTAGGAGGTGGTCAGAGGCAGCCTGCACGGCCACATATTTAAGAACTTAACTGACCCTGGTTGTAAGGCAATCTGGGTAAGTGGTATGTTCAGAGAATCTAAACCAGGGAGGAAAGCAAAAGCTATAGTGAGTCAAGGTGATAATTTGAAGAATCTGCTTAAAAAGTACTGCTGAGAGGGAAGAAGTACAGTTTATTCAAGTTGGCTCAGATTGTTCTGAAACTATCTACTGAGTGTGTGCCAAATACTGAACTAGGCTCAGGAAATACAAAAACTGGCATTAAACAGAAGTATCACAAAACTGGTTTTACTATTCACCTTCTTTGTTTCTACGGGAGCATTTGTCAAAATGAAGAAGAGGAAGAGGAGGAGAAGGAGGAGGTGGTGGAGGAGGAAGAAGAGGAAGAAAAAGAAGAAGGAGGAGGAGGAGAAGGAGAAAAAGGGGAGGGGGAAGAAGATGGGAGAGGAAGAGGAGGAGGAAGGAGAAGAGGAGAAAAAGGAAAAAAAAGTTCCATAGCTGCATAGTATTCCATTGTGTATATATACCACATCTTCTTGATCCATTCATCTGTTGATGGACATCTAGGTTCTTTCCATAGTTTGGCTATTGTGGACATTGCTGCTATACATGGATGGAACTAGAGCGTATCATGCTTAGCGAAATAAGTCAAGCAGAGAAAGACAACTATCATATGATCTCCCTGATATGAGGAAGTGGTGATGCAACATGGGGGCTTAAGTGGGTAGGAGAAGAATCAATGAAACAAGATGGGATTGGGCGGGAGACAAACCATAAGTGACTCTTAATCTCACAAAACAAACTGAGGGTTGCTGGGGGGAGGGGGTTTGGGAGAAGGGGGTGGGATTATGGACATTGGGGAGGGTATGTGCTTTGGTGAGTGCTGTGAAGTGTGTAAACCTGGTGATTCACAGACCTGTACCCCTGGGGATAAAAATATATGTTTATAAAAAATTATATAAAAAAAAAAAGTTCCATAGCTAATAACGTTTAAGAAGGTTTGGTTAAACCAAGTTAAATATATTACAACACTTGTATTCAATAGTATGTGAGTGTACCAAAAATCTCTAGCTCAGATGACTGCCAGCCTGGAGAATTATTGCCAAGAAGCATTTCATATTGTTCCTGTTCCACCTGAATAAATGCATTCACAGTCCCACATACACACACACAAAAAAAGGAAAAAAAAAAAAAAAGCTTGTAAGCAATGCTAGTCACTATTACTATGTTCTTGTTCAGTCATTTCCATAGATAGAAGAAACAATAATTATGAAGACTTATCTTTTGTAATTGATACCTTGCAGAATGGTCAGTGACCCACCACTGATATAATTCACTGGCCTGCATATCAAGCTTCCGATTTACATTTCAACTCATCAAAGAGTGGGTCCAAGTGTGATAAAAAATTTTAAAGTGCTAAATTTCATCTGAACTTAAATGATTGATTGACAGTACATTATTTTAAAATCTCAAGTTTAAATACCGAGTAATTACTGATGGGTGAAACTAGAAACAAAATGTACATGATGTTGCTGTGGTTCTGAAACTCTATGACCCTGAAGTAACACTGAATTCTTATGTGCTACCTGACTTTTCATTTTGCTATGCAAATTAAGTTGCAATTTAACTTAAGCACTAAAACTTTTCTATAGACAAGTTTTTTTTTCCCCAAAAAAGATTTCTAGACAAATAAATCCTTATTTTTTTAAAGATTTTATTTATTTATTTGAGAGAGAGAGAGAGAGCACACTAACAGGGGCGAGGCAGAGAATCAAGTAGACTCCCCGCTGAGCAGGGAGCCTGATGAAATGTGAGGTTCCATCCCAGGACCCCAAGATCATGATTAGAGCTGAAGTCAGATGCTTAACTGACTGGGCCACACGGGTTCTTTCTAACATCCCATAGTGGGTTAAAGATAAGCTATAATGAAGCAAATAAATGAACAAATAATAAATGATACTTAGTCTGCAAATATAACAGAGAAGTTGAGACATAAAATTTGAGAACCAGAAAGACTTTAAAGATGAGTCTACTGGTTAAAGATGGTGAACTGCTTCTAAACATCTGCTTCTGCTCTTACTGTAAAACCCACTGAATCCAAGTGTTAGGATATTTTACTACCATAAATCTATAAAACAAAATCAAAGTAAAAGGAAGAACTACAAAACCTTAGCTGTCAGAGAAACAGAAAGTTGGTTTACTAAGAAATTGGATCTACCAACTCCAAGAGGAAGTGGGGGGATGGGGGAGCTATAAATTGAAGAGAATGAAGAGGTAGCTAGACAGCCAGATGACCCACTCAACCTAGCAAGAAACTAGAGGCTTACTGTCTGGAAACAGAGGGGACACCAGGTACTACAGACTGAGTATCTGTGTCCCCATAAGATTCAAATGTTGAAGCTTTAATGCCAAACATGATGGTATTTGGAGATGGGGCCTTCAGGAGATAATTTAGGGTGAGATTAGGTCATGAGTTTGATGTCCTTATAAATGGGATTAATATTCTTATAAAAAAGAGAAGACATGAGATTTCTCTTTCCACCATGGAAAGAAGGTAGACATCTACAAACCAGGAAGAGGGGTGCTGAACCAGACAGCACCTTGATTTTGAATTTCCCAGCCTCCAAAGCTGTAATAAACATTTGCAGCTGAAGTCACCTTGTCTACTGGTATTTTGTTATGGCAGCCGAAATTGGGTAGGACAATAGGCAATGATGAAAGCAGGGACACCACCCTGTTACCAGGAGATTACTTAACTTGAAAGGTTATAATCTGAATATGGAATTACCTGCCCTTTGTCTCATCACTCACTGGTCTCCTAGAATGCTATGCCCAGGCTTAGGTTCCCTAAGTAAGTGAAAGGAAGATTTTTCTCCAAAGGATCTTGAACCAGACTAGATTCTGATCAATAGCTTTGGGGTGGGAGCTGGAGGTTCTAAAACTAACAGCTTCCAAGTGACATGGATGCTGTTGTTCAAGGCTCACACTTTTAGTCACAAGTTATAGAATCTGACCAAACAAAAGACTGACAGAGACTGATATTTGAGATATTTCACCAAAAAAATCCCAGCCAGATCATAGGGTAAATGCCAATCTTACAGCATCCCACTCTATAATATGAGCCAAGGGCTTTGAGATATCTGAGGAATGATGTAATATAAATGTAAATATAATATAATATAATATAATATAATAAAAAGAGTGAAACGAAACAGATAAAGGCAATTTGAAGGAAGCCAATGAGGTGACACTATCATTAGTATCCTCAAGAAGATTAGAAGCTATATGTCACCCATGATATAAGAACAGGTTTGTTTTTTTTTTCCTTTTTCTTCCTTCCTTTCTTTCTTTTTTTTTTTTAATCAGAAGAAAAGGAAGCTCTCAGAAGTTCAAATTTTGATATTAGGAATAAAAGAAGGCTTTACAAGAGAATATTGAAGGGGGAAATAAGCAAATTAAAAAAGACAGAAAAATAAGGAGAAGCACAATGAGAAAAAGGGAGAGAGAATATTATTCTAGAAGACCCCACATCTCGGTAACAACAACTCCAGGAAGAAAGAACAAATAAACTGGAAAGGAGAGAAATATTAGATAAATCAGCTAAGGAAACTTGCCAGAATTGATGAGTTTCCAGATTGATAGAACCCACTGGTGCCCTGCAATGGAAAGGAATATATCCACATCTGGATACATCATCTTGAAGTCTTTGAACACTGTGGATATAACAAACTAGAAGACAAAAAAAAAAAAAAAGGCCTTCACAATTGCGAGGGAAAATGAATACAATTTTAAATTCTAAACACAGTCAAATTTTGCGTGACAGTAGACCACTTAGTCTACACAGAGTCTCAAAAACCTACCTCCTTGGCTTCTTTTTTTTTTTTTTTTTTTTTTTTCAGTTAACTACTGGAATATATACTGTACCAAACTCAGACAGTAAATCAAGGAAAGGTGAGATGAAGGATTTATGAAACAAGGGATCTGACTTGAAAGAGATGAAGGGAATCACAACAATACGGCACAGCTCAGCTCTGGAAAGTTCTCTCGTACTCGTCATCTCTGGTAAGATCTCTCTTCATCACTGGGAAGCTGAGAGGATGGAGGCGATGGGGACTGGGGGTTATTTACACACCCACAGTGTGAGTGTTTATTTAAGAGATAATGATAAAAGCGAAAAAATCAGAGCCAGCACTAGAAGCATATGACTTAGGTACGTGCAGATAAATATCAAGAGAATCAGTAAAAAAGAAGTGAAACAGCTGCCTCTGGAAAGTAGGAAATGAAAAGGCTGTGGGAAAAAAAATGATGGTTTACCAACTCTTTCAACTGTGTATTCGTACTACTTTTTTATGAAAATAGGAAGGGTAACAGTGATTAGTCTAACATATTCATTTTCATCATGAAGAAACTCAGAGATTCAGAATGATGACTTTCTCCAGGTCCCTCAAGTTGCCTTTAAGAATCAAGATGCGAGTATTTCATTGTTTTATTATACAAACTGGCATAATTATGAATTAAGCATAATCACAGTCACAAAAGATTAGGTAATTGTTCACTCATTCATTTACCAAAAATCTACTGCGTGCCAACTAGGTTCTCCAGGGCATAATAGTTAGCAAAACCAGACGAGGGCCCTGTCCTCTTGAAGTTTACAAGTTGTTAAGAGACATTAATATGACATTTATAGCTAACTAGAAAGCCATAAGATTTGGAAATTAAGTCCCCTCATTGTGCACTCATCTGTTTCTTTGCTACATTCCTTGTGAAAGTTTTTCTCCCCACATACAATCTAACTCTTGACTTCACTTAAGACACAGTAAATGCCAAGAAAATTTATTTTTCCTTTCTTTCTCAAGTCACCAGCATGTGAAGTATGGCCTTTAAGCGACTTCATGTTTCCATGTTAATGTTGCTTGGCCGCCAACTTCTCAGCCCATAGACTGGCTGACAGCCCTCCGGGAGCCACAGAAGCCACAGGCTGGTTGGGGAACTAACAATTTCTATCTTGTGGTGCAATGAAGATCCAGTAATAAGCTGATTTTGTTGAGAACTGTGGCACTACACTAGAAATTGGCCACTTACCTACTTCCTGATGGAAATGTGACATAAGAAATTCTACTTAAAGGAATAGTCCCATAATTTAGAGACTTCAAACCATTCTCTGACTTCTCCAAAACTGCCTATCAAACTTGCTTTCCTCCTTTCTAGACTCTCAAAAATACTTTAAAGAATGTTATATGTTATATTATACATAAAACAGTAAATATTTTAATATTTTAAAATATTGTACATAAAAAATCATGTCTTACTTTCTACAAGTTGATCAAAGTCATTATGATTCATTAGTTTCATCTGTAACACTCCCTTGAAAAAAACAAAATGTTCTAATTCTGTTCTTTATTATTTACTCCAAATGAAAACTTGCTCAATCCATTTTTGGCAGTTTTTTAAAATCCTTTTTCATTCATTCTCTTACTGACTATTCTGCATGTCAGATGGAGGCAGAATGGCGCTCTCCCAGGGAGCTCAGTCCCCATAATGATAGGTATTCAACCAAAGGGTGCTTATTAATGGTTGTTCTTGGGGCTTTCTGGTTGGTGGGCCACCATTCCCAAACCACTTCCTCACAGACTGGTAATTCATCATCAGAGGGAAAATTCCATTATAACTTAATTCTGTACCAGTGAAACTGGTGTTTTTCTAAAGGTAAATCTGAAACCTATGTCCTTTGACTCTATCAGATCCATGAAAGCAACTTGGTTGTATATTTCTACTTACTAATTTCAGGTTCTAAGTAGAAATCAGAAATTTCTAATTAGAAATTGAGAAGCCAAAATATCTTTGAGCAATATCCTTATTTGCCTACTAAGTCCCCTTACAATAATGAGGACATCAAGATAATTATTGATTACACTGGCAATATAATAATAATAATGGTTTGAGTTCCCTCTAAAGGGAAAAGATCATGTACAAAGTGGTCCGCCTCTCTTGCCTCAAAGAATATAACCCTAGTGTCTGAGCAGTTTTATTTACTCCTTACCTCTGATTTAAGACACAACAACCCTGATTGTCCTGTTGAAACATTAACTAGCCTATAGTACTTCCACACTGATTAATGGTAACAGAGGACTGAGACTGTGTGATGAACCCAAACATACAGGTAATGGTAAAACCTGCTTTTAGCCAATGATTCTTCACCTCTTAAAACAACTCCTTCATCATGCAATGATTAGCACATTAAAATACTGCTTTATCCACTCCTCTCATTCTCCAATAGCTTCTTGAAAAATAGACGTTAAGAGGTAAGCATCAGAATCCAAATTGGATCAATTAATTTGCATAACCTAACAACTTTAAAATTTATAAAATAATTTAAAAAATAAGCTGTACTATGAATTAGCCTTATTTTAAAAACTTACATGAACTCAAAAATCTTACTAAGGCAGAGAAACAGGAGCAAGGAAGAACTTCAAGATACTAGGTATAGCTGCTTGATTTAATCCCAACACATTATAGGGATTGTATACTTTTTAGGTCCAAGCAAACTTCTGTCAAATTCTTCTGTAATACTGGAATGAAGCTCAGAGTTAGAAACCCATGGTAGGACCATTTCTGGTCTAGATTCGTCAGGACTACACAGGAGCACCAGTGGAGCAGCAGGCTTATTCACTTGGAAGTGCCTGCAGGTTCCATGTTATTCCCCTCAAATCCCTTCCTGAACCATGGTGGTATCCCTGGGGGCTGCAAAGCCATATCACAGGACTTAAGAATCTCATAGTCAAGAGGGTCTAAAATATATCTTTATGTTTGCACAATGTGACCAATGGGAAAATGCCATGATTGTCTTCTAAGTCAAAAGAATAACCCAAGGTAATGTCTTCATTAGATGTAGAGAAGGTTACTACATGTGCTTTACAGTTAGCAATTGCTATGATAATCCTATCCTGAAGGATTATGGGAGTAACCCAAAAGAGTTTTCGCTATCAACAGAAGGCTTAAGTTCCCATTACAGGTTTACACAACACAAAGGCATTCACTATTCCTTGATTCTATTTGCCTCGTATGAGCTATCTTGGAAATGTTGTTGTAATCTGTAATCCAGGCTTCTTATTAGGTAGATAGTTGATGCATAAAAGGTCTGAGAACCATCATGAGCAGAGAGTTGTTCCCAAACTATAAATCAGCCATTCATTCCCTGAATAAATTAATAAAATACAGTCAGGGTTTGATCAAACCCAATGATACAAAATATTTTCTTCATTTTGTATAATGGACCAATGCCTAGTAAGAAAAAAATACAACATGTGAAGGTAAAACTTCTTCCGGGGTGGAGAATAGAGTGGGGATGGAGGGAGGCAGCCTAATGTACGACTACATGAACAAGATTTGGATTCTACCAACTCCATCTACTATTTCATTTGGATTAAAACTTTAGTCACTTTTTGCAGCAGTCTTAAGCCTTATAGTTTTCCATATTATGGAGAAAATAGAAAAAGTGGGGGTAAATAGACCGTTGGGTCATACGCAGTACTTTCTTCTTTGAGTACAGTACTTTATTTTCCAAAACAGGGTATTTTGAAACATTCTGCTGTTTCCTCATATTTATTTGTCTCCTGCTTTATGACCAGCCTCACCTGTTAAAGTACAGTAATTCATCATTTCAACAAAGTGAAAGCTTTTCTGACTAATTATCCAGAATATAATCATTAAGAGAAATTATCTCACTTTATTAACCGAAACACAGACCAATAGCCTACAGGAATCTACAGAAGTGTTCCCATGACATGCATAAAGTACTCTAAGCTACTCATTTGTCTCCAAACTAATAGTTTGGCCTTTTTACTAAATTCTCACTTTCTACCGCATTTTCCAAAGAAGCTCTGAAGTATAAAACCATGAGTGTACCAATTTTGGATAGTATTAGCAATTTCTTTATCCATCCCGTATCTATCAGTTTCCCCATGAATAAACTTTAATTCACTCCCAGATCCATTGGGGAGGGGCAGGAGGGCAGTGAAATATAATGTCAGGAAGGCTAGTAACATACTTTTAAAATGAGCATTTTCAGTTCAAACCACGGTTTGGTTTTTGTGGGATTTCATTTCCACTGAACAGAAACCAAATACAGATGCATTTGATTTCTCTTTAAGAGTTGGTTATGGATGATTAGAAGAACCAGAGAAAATGCAACAGAGAAATACTGAAGCAGTGTAGACAAATAAGTGTATCTTGCCTTCTATCATGGTTCATGACCCTTTTGCATTATAAAGATAAAATATATGGTATACTGCAACTTAGACTGACAAAGTAGAAGAGAACTGAACAATTGTCAAAGGTGATCAGCTACATGTATATAGTATCTTATAATTCGAATTAAATAAAGCTGTGAGGTCCTTCAGCTATTAAAAATGTCATCAGCAATGAAGCTAATTTATATCTGACCAGGGCTGTTACAGTAAGTGATTACTTACAGATGCCAAGCACCCCAGGGAACTTTTGCCACCTGTTTTCAATTTTTGGATTGGCAGCCTCACCCTGACAAAGCTTACTGGTTTAACACTAGGTTGTGCCATCTGTTGAAATGATGTTGGTCCTTGATCGATAGTTTTTATAGAATACCATCTACATTGCTGAAAGACATTTATTTTGGCTTTTCCCTACATTCTGGCATTATTTGTAATATACAAAAATAAAATTCCCTGAATGAACTGCATTGTTCAAGTGTTAGAGCTCTACATAGTTGTTGAATAAGTCCTGAGTGATATTCTCTTCCAAACCAAACATAGACTTTTAGAAACAAAGGCGATATGAGGTCATCATGCTTAATTCCTCATGTACTACAGGAACCCCTTCCACTATCAATTCAAACGTTTGACTTCACCTTCCATTTGAACATGAATTCTATCTCACAAAGCAGTCCATTTCTACTTTAAAGAGGGGGCTGTCTCGTAAAACCTTTCCCTCCATTGCATGGAGGCCATATTTATTCGTGACTTCCCCTGGCTGACTATTCTTCTCCCCCTGGACTGACATAGATGAATTCTAAACCATCACCTAGGACAGCCTTTGAAATATTTAAACTAGCCATCGAGAAAGATTAAGTCTTCTGAAGGCTAAATATTCCAAGTTCTTTCAGCTAATACACATTGTATTTGTTCCCTTGACTTCATCATCTTAGTTGTTAGAAATCGAATCTGTTCTATCGATGCCAGTATAAAATCTTTTCCTAAAAATGAACACAATACCAAATAACAGTTTTAACTGGGATGCAGTCTTTGATGTTTCTGAAAACTAAACTGTCAATATAGCCTAATAGTATATTTACTTTTTTTTTTTAATTTGACAGAGAGATAGAGCACAAGTAGGCAGAGCAGCAGGCAGAGGGAGAGGGAGAAGCAGACTCCCCCACTGAGCAGGAGGCCCAATGCAGGGCTCAGTCCCAGGATCCTGGGATCATGACCTGAGCTGAAGGCAGCTGCTTAACCAACTGAGCCACCCAGGTGCCCCAGTATATTTACTTTTGATGAATTTTGCTCTGTCTTTGACTCATGTGGATTCCCCTCCCCTCTTTAAGACAAAAAAGAAAGCAAGATCCTCCTTCTAAGTTGTATTACCAAAGCTCTGTCACCTAACTACCTCAAATTAGTTCAAGATTCTAGGCACACATGAGCGAGGTGTTATCTGCAACTATTTTCAGGGCACTCTCATGTCACTCATGTGTGCCTGGATTCCAGCTAATTTCAAGTGGTTAAGTATGTTTTCCACATATTTTTCACATACTTTCTTCTAATACATTTATTATTATCATTATAGTTGTTTTCTCTTAATATGCTTTATCTACCTTTTCTAGGTTGAGCACAGAAGTTCTTTTTTTTTTTAAGATTTTATTTATTTATTTGACAGTTAGAAATCACAAGTAGGCAGAGAAGCAGGCAGAGAGAGAATGAAGCAGGCTCCCGCTGAGCAGAGAGCCCGATGCAGGGCTCGATCCCAGGACTCTGAGATCATGACCGGAGCCGAAGGCAGAGGCTTTAACCCACTGAGCCACCCAGGCGCCCCAGAGCACAGAATTTCTTCACGGTAAGGAATGAAGCAGGAAATAAATTAAGTGGTTTTCATGGGTTAAAGCCCAAATAATTAAATACTGTTTTTTGAGCCCATTTTGTTCATTTATTTGTCCTTTTAAACTCCCATATTTTTCTGAGTTCATTCAGACATAATTTAATTAATTTCCTTTCTTTTCACTTCTCTGATACTATTGCCATCTTCCCATCTTTTGGATTCTGGACATGTCTTTTGAAAAGGTAGCTCAATATGGGATACTTGATAACTCATACTGGTTCCCTAAGTTGATAATTTTTCCTTGACAAGCCTTACCCCAACAAACTCTAGAATGAAGTGGTTCATAGAAAAAGGTGATGTGATATACATTACACTAAAACATATATGTAAGCAATTTTTTTTTTTTAGGGGTAAGGGATGTGATGGTGTCATTATGGTCACATTGAACACAAGGTTGGCTGGCCCAAGTGCGTATAAAATCTGTGCCATAAAATAAAGTCTTGCCATGAGGTTGCCATCTGTTAGCACTCATGAAGACAGGCTGGGATTTATGTCTGAACAGGCCATTCAGGCTCCGGAATGTGGCTGTGGATACAGCTACCCCAACACCAGCTGCCATAGTTGCATTGCTAGGTCCTCAGCTTCCCGCAATATTGCCTCCACATTCCAGGTCTGTCTGTGCTGGGAAAAACATGGATACCAATTGTTCTCTTCTCTGGGAGTCCAACTCACCAAGTGTGGGCCTCAGCACAGCTGGGGGAGTTTCAGGGGCCCAGTGTGGCTGGACTTGAGTGCTAAGGTTTTGCTTTTATTCAATATATTTAAAAGATTAAGGGAAGGGAAATGGAAAGTGGAGAATGTGGACTAGAAATAAAATGCAAAACTGCATGCTAAATTCATGACACAAGAGGATGTAATAAAATAAGCTCATATTTCTCCTATCTCAGAGTAAATCTAATACACAAACATAAAGTAGAACAAATACGATATTTTCTGTCTCTCCATCCAAAAATGTACAAATATACCTGTTTAATGATTACTGACATCTTACTTCCTGATTTATAGTGGCATCATTTAATTCAAATCACAATATTTATTTATTTCAATATCACATACCTATATCTATCTACCTATCTACCTACCTATCTATCCATCTAAGAGAGAGAGCTATATTACTTAGCTCTGGTTTAACGTTTGTGCTGTTTTTTTTGTACTTGCAGTTCTATAGTTACATATTTCTCTGACTTGTCATCATGATGATAACAATGTGATACCAACAGCACATCCTAGTTTTCTTTAATTCAGGAAAATGATTGAAGGTCACTTGTTTCATTTTACTGATATCTAAAAGAAGCATCTTCTAGAATTGAGAATGGGATCTTATTAGTAAGAAGGGCATTTCAAATCCATTTGAAGACTACTGGGATATAATTAAATAGGAACTTCATTCCAAAACTAGGACACACAAACCCAGTGTTAATAATAGCTATTCTGGGGCATGCTGAAGAATCGGAAGCTAATCATCTTGATTTCTGAGATTCGTACATTTAGACACTTTCATTTAATTAAAAAAACAAATAAACAAACAAACAAAAAACCAAAAAAAAAAAAACAACCCATATTTTGCAGAGAAATCTATTGTGCTCTTGGGGATCTGTGGAGTACAATAATAAGCAAAGTTTGGCTTCCTCAATCCTCTGTTTCACCTAAGCCAGGGGATTTGCTGGTACCACAGACATGACTTTATTATTCAAGATGCAGATGTCATGTTGTCTTGGCCATGCAATACCCAGGTCATGTGGAAATTGTTTGTATTAAGGAACCCCAGGTGATATATTATGGAATTAAGGTGATAAAAAAAAAGTGAGTACATTATGCTGGACTACATGAGGCCAAAGGCACACATATCTACATTTTCAATGAAAGAACAAAAAAAGTTAGACAACAGTCTGTACCAGTTTTATAGAATTGTCTGTGAGATTTTATGATTGCTGTAGAATTCCTTCTCAAAACAGTTTGCACTCTATCTTGAAACTCTGTTGCACTAATCATTGCAAGGTCTGGTCATTTTTTATGTGAGTGGCAGAAAAATTTTGAGGGAGTTAAATAATCCAATGGATCATCTAGCTTAATAGCACCCTCAAGCAAAATGATGTTCATTGTTTTTGAGTAAATGCAGATTATTTAATATTGCTCTAAAATACACTATTGTAGAAAAGTGGCCAAATTTCCAAATTTTTCATTTGAAATATTCAAAACCTCACATCCTAAGTATTTGAACAGGAGCTTGGCTTGCAGGAGATTTGTTGTAGCGTGCTCTCAGGAACAACGCTTTTCAAGGACTAAGGAGAGCAGAATTAAAAAGAGGGAAAAATTCAATTGTAATACAGTTACAACAGAGGCCTGGGCAGATCCCAGGAGATGCTGTGGAGCTGGGAGGACCTTTAAGAGTTGTCTTCTGTGGAGACACAGAACCCACTTACAAGGGCCCTTTACTACTAAGGACAATGCGAAGCTTTGGAGATAATGGGAAAAAAAATAAATAAATAAAAAAGAAAAGAAAGAAAGAAAGAAAGAAAGAAAAATGGTGCCTGCTCTCAACCAGTTCGAGTCCAGTGGGGCAGAAAGGCATGTAAGCAAATGATGACACAATACTGGGTGACCAGTAATTAGCACCGTCCTGGGGGAAAGCCTAGCATAAAACCCACAGCTCAGAGTTTTTATTATAAGATACTGCCAGGATGCTGTGCATTTATTTATTTTCCCTTTAGTGATAACTTTTGACTGCTTTTAGTATATTGCTCCTTTTGACTTTCAGAGTTATTTCTATGGTGATGAAAGATGGAAAGCCATTTAATACATTACGTATTAATGGGAAGGTAGGAAGCTAGTAGTTTGAAACAATCCAACCATGAAACTTTTTTTTTTTTCTCTCACATAGAGGACTGATACTGGAAACCTGAGGTTCCTTTCCCTCTTATTGCTATGCTCATTCACCTAAAAACAAGCAAACAATGAAGCTGTACGCCTCTTACGGTGCACTGATGCCAGCTCCCGGGAATCAACTTCACACATCTCTTGCCAACTCCATTTCCAGCGATGTCCAGTTGGTAGCTTAAAATTGGTCATGGTGGGAGTATTTACACCAAAGAAATAGGCAAATGCTAGAAATTGGGACTGTTTTCCTTCCTCAGAGAGCTGGCTGTTAAACATTTACTGGCACGCCGCTGCTCATAACTATATTATTTTGGCAGTAAAGGTTTCCTAGTGGCCACATTCTCAATAACGAATGAACGCTGTTTGCATTTACATATGCCTAGTTTTAGAATCATCGTAGGTGGAAAGTGAGAGACTATGGGCAGCTTCCCAAAGAACCAGAGATCAAATCAGTTTTCTGACTTCAGACACAACCTAAAACCTAAAGAAACAGAAGCTTGGCTCTAATCAGTGACAATCAAAAGGGCTCTTCAGACATTTCCCATAACAGCCTCTGATAGCTGTGTCCTTGGGTCAAGTACACCAAATGTCAGATGAAAATAACAGTAATGAAAAGTGATCATAGCCTTTTAGGGTATAGAGTGTGTTACTTCTGATTTCAGGGGAAAAGAATGTCCTGCGAAATACTTCCCCTGTTAAGTTTATTTCTGGAATGTTATGAACCTGCTGTATAAGGTGAGTTACCAACACAGAGTAAAAAAGAAACTGTATAAAGTCTCCCAGAGAAAGGGGTGTGGAGGGCTCTGAGCCATAATCTATTATACAATCATGAGAGAGAAAATTTTTAAAACAATTCACAAGTACAGATGGCTGAAGATGTTTCAGTGGAAAGAACAAGAAAACTTAAAAATGAGCCCCCTAAAAAATGAATAAATCATAAGCAAATGACTTATTAGCAGTCTATCAGAATCAAGTATGAATTAGGTGCTATACTTCTCAATATCAAAATCTACGATTCTTAAGCTATAGCCTGCACTCCTTTTGCTCACCAAAAAAACCCGTTTTTAAATGTCTTACCAAGTATGGCCCAATTTGGTTATTTCTTTAGCTAAGGTATATTATAAAAGCTGAATTAAATATTTATAAGTGCTTTATTTGAATTTCACTGTGATGCTGGGCACACAAAATGACACACTTTTTGAAGTTTACTGGCACAGAGACTCTTCTGCTGCCAGCATTTTAATCAGTGACTTATGTGACTTATCATGTAATATTCATACCAGCCATCACTCCCATTTCAGCAGTTTCTTACCTTCATTTAGGGCAGTGGTTCTTGAAGTGTGGTCCCAGACTAGCAGCATTACCTGGACACCTGTTAGAAATGCAAATTCTTGGGACTCACCTTAGAACTACTGAATTAGACGATAGTTGATAACCCTACTGTATAATCAAAACTTGCTAAGAGAGGAGAATTTAAATGTTCTCCAAAGAAGGTAAATATGGGAAGTGATGGATGCGTTATTAACTCGATGGGGGGGGGATCCTTTCACACTAATTCATGTATCAAAACATCATGTCATATGTACCCTTTTTTTTATAATTTTTTATTTTTTATAAACATATATTTTAATTATAATTTCACTTGCCAACTATATCTCAATAAGGCTGGAGAAATAAATAAATAAATGTCGGGGCACCTGGGTGGCTCAGTGGGTTAAAACCTCTGCCTTCGGCTCAGGTCATGATCCCAGGGTCCTAGGATCGAGCCCAGCATCAGGCTCTCTGCTCAGTGGGAGGCCTGTTTTTCTTCCTCTCTCTCTTTGCCTGCTTCTCTGCCTACTTGTGATCTCTGTCAAATAAATAAATAAAATCTTTAAAAAAATAAAATAAAAAAATAAGTAAACTTCTTTTATACAAATATTTTATATATTTATATGAGTTTTAATATATATTTTATTTCTATTTATTATATAATATTTTAAATTTATATTTATTATAAGGTAAGCTGTAGATATATTTATTATTTATTATAGAAATATTTCATTTATATTTCTTATAATATCTCTATATTCTATTTATATTTATATATTATATAAGTATCTATTATATGTAATATAATATATATTATATACTTAGATATTACATATAATGTAAATATACTATACATTATTCAGGAGATACTTCCTGAGTGAACAGCTTTTTTTCACTGTCTTTGCCAGTTAAAGAAACAGTGTAGGGTTTTGTTGCCTTGAATAAATTCAGATTTGGGCCCTGCTTCAGAATTCATTTTGGTCACATTTTATCATATTACTATTATAGAGAACCGAATCCCGGTTTCAGTCAAATGATTCTGTATCCATTCCTTTTCACTGTAAGCTCTCCAGAAATATGGTTAGGCATGACAACAACCAAGTGCTTTAAATTCGGTACAATTTCACCTCTGGTGCTCATGCCTTTATTTCTAGAAACAAGTATTTCTAACGCAAAAATGTTTACCGAATTTCAGCTTTACAGTGGAAAAAAAAACCTGTAATTTATTTCTTTCCACATTTAAACAAACAAATCTCTAGTCGCAGAAAGTCACCTTTTGTCACACAATGTTCCGTTATCAATTGCTTTGGAAAAAGGGGTAGCAGAGGTGAAAATTAGAGCAGGTTCTTTTTTCAAAACTGCAACAGTCACCGCAATAGACATAACCGATTTAAATTTGTAGGCAACTGTTTCTTGGCAAGTGCATGATACAAGGGATAACATATTATCATTTTGATGGGCTTCCTAGCTCAGTAAAGATATCACCAGTGCAAAGCAATCAAGTTTCAACTCACAAATCAAGGCAGACCCTAATGAAGCTAATCAAATTGACACCTTTCATAGGTCACTGCAGTGCTTCCCAGATCAAACATTCCTCCAAGACCTCTCTGTCTTTAATGTACCACCTAAACAACAAATGCTGGTCCTGGGCATCAATGCCATTGACTTTTTAGAGAAACACCCTCATTGCCAGAGTCGGCTTTGATTTCTTCCATAGCTTGCTGGAAGGTAACCTGACACATCTCATGAATTCCAGAACTAACCATGTCATATGACGAGAATTCCTGAAGAACCTTCTTTTGTGCCTCTGGTCTTAATGCAATTTTTGTCACTTTTAATGTATGAGGTTTTGCTAATATTTGTTCTCTCACAAGGTTTCTTTAAGACTGCATATACATCAGAAACTTAACAGAATGCAAACAACAAAGGATTCTTAAGTTACACATATTCAAATGTGCTTGGAGCTCCCTAAGAGTCCAGTTGTGGCTTAATATTGAACACCAATGCATCACTATCCTATTTGGTTGGGTTGCTATCATCTTCGTTGACACATTCAGTGAGAATGAATGGTTTGTACTCTTGAAAATAATGAGCTTACACAGTTTACATTGCTGCTATTGAATTTAACCACCACATAACTCAAACAAAGTAATCACTTCATTTAAGGTTCTTCATCAGTGTGCAAGGAAATGTGGAAGTACTATCCGTAAACACTGCAGAAATATGTTGTAAAAACCCACAGAAAATATCCTGCTAACAAGAGCTAAGTCAATTCAAACACAAAGCCATGCTACTGTCATCACCCACAGCTTCCAGAAATTGCTGGCAATACAGATGTACAACTGAAGATGAGGTATCACAGCTCAAGGCAAGTAACTTATTGCTGCTCTACTTTCTAAGGCACTAAAATAACTGCATACTTAAGCCTTCAACAATTTTATATCCTCTAGTCTTTACAGAGAGCAGGTTGGGTACACTGATGATTTGTTCTTCAATTGATTATGCAAAATGGCAGTTGAGTAGTAATGAATAGGTCATGTCCCATGCAAACAGACCTTGCATGGCTGTCACAGCTTAATGTAAACTTTTGTTTGTCATGTGGTGGGGAAAAAGGTGTACTCAGATACTGTAATTCCTTGATCGAAAGGTAGCAGGGAATTATCTGTTTGGAAAAATATCTTTAAGTGTTTGATGGTATGAGTGCAAGTTCATAGAAGTTGGATATTATTCAACTTTATGGGATTAGGAAAGAAATGTTCTACCTTCTTGAAGAAGAAGACAAGAATTCAAGAGATTAGGGAATAGAATAGGGAAGGAAAAGAAAGAGAAGCTGGCCAGATCATGAGGCTCCATCCTTCAGAATACTATATAGTTGGAGTACACCCAGGGACCCTGCAACAGCAGACATAACCTCTGTTCAGTTGGTCAGTTTTTGCTACTGCTGTGCAAATCCCTTCTCCAAAATTCCCCTTCTACATCAAGTAGTAGGAAAACCATTAAGATTTGTGTAAGCGGTCTTTTGGGGGAGGGTACTCAGAGTTGGTGCTGATTTTCTTTTCTATACCACATAGCACAGTACACAGAAAATATGCAGGAGTAGAACTCTAAAAGCTAGAGACATATAAAATGTCCCAGAAATTTTCAAAAATCCTGGAAATCACTCTATATTTCTATAGGTCACAGAATTGGGGATGCAAGTATTGAACAAACTCTTCCTAGATCTTCAAGATACGCAGGTCCTTAAAGTTCTCTTTGGCTTACTGGATGTTTTCCATTCTAAAGAAATCTGGTACCCCTAATCAGAGTATGTTATAAGACATACATAGGTTCCCAGTTTATGACTAACTTAGGTTTAGAATGACTAATTTAAATAAAGATCATTGTGATTCACTCTACACTCTGGTATATTTCAGTTAAGAATATTACTAAATTTTTTTAATTAAATTTATTTATTTTCAACATAACAGTATTCATTATTTTTGCACCACACCCAGTGCTCCATGCAATCTGTGCCCTCTATAATACCCACCACCTGGTACCCCAACCTCCCACCCCGCCACCACTTTATTCTCCTCAGATTATGCTGAGTGAAATAAGTCAAGCAGAGAGAGTCAATTATCATATGGTTTCACTTACTTGTGGAGCATAACAAATATCATGAAAGACATGGGGAGTTGGAGAGGAGAAGGGAGTTGGAGAATATTACTAAATTTAATTTCAGTAGTACCAAGGGCACAAGCTATTTCAAGATTGGTAATTTAAGATGTGAATTCTTTTTTTTTTTTTAGACTTTAATTTTTTATTTATTATAAACATATATTTTTATCCCCAGGGGTACAGGTCTGTGAATCACCAGGTTTACACACTTCACAGCACTCACCAAATCACATACCCTCCCCAATGTCCATAATCCCACCCCCTTCTCCCAAACCCCCTCCCCCCGGCAACCCTCAGTTTGTTTTGTGGGATTAAGAGTCACTTATGGTTTGTCTCCCTCCCAATCCCATCTTGTTTCATTTATTCTTCTTCTATCCACTTAAGCCTCCATGTTGTATCACCACTTCCTCATATCACAGACACAATACATTGAATGAAAACCTGGCCAAGGTCCTTACTAAGAAAGAAGCCAAGTAGACAAGAGCCATAAAGAGACCACTCTAATGCTAGTTTTCTTTTCAGTGATGAATCATTTTTAGTAGCTTTTTATTGAAAGACAAATTTGGATAAGACTTCTATTCAATTTCTGAAATTAAGCAAGTTCTTTGAGTTCATTTTCCTTTTTTAAAAAATTAGAAATGTGTTTCTCAGCATCACCAAGATGATCATTTTGGGAATCTTTGTTACCGCTTCCTTAAAAATTCAGTAATTTTATAAGAAAAAAAGGATCCATCAAATGACTTTTATGGAATGGATGGTAATCCTGGGTAAACTGCTTGACATCTCAGGATTAATTTCTTCATTTGTAAAATGAGTATTCAGTGGGATGATAGCTAAGGTCCAAATCTAGGGTTAATTTCTTCCCTCTGTTCAGGTGTCGGAAAGAAAAGTAACTTAGCTTCTAGTTCCACTTCTAATCAGAAGCTTGTCTGCAACAGGCCACAAAGAGTGGTTCAATGGTGCACACAGCAGTTGCTGAGGACTCAAAACTTCCTCTGGTGATCACAAGATTATATGCCTTGACAATCTGGCAAACTGCCACGGTACAAGATCTAGGCCAATCTGGGAGCCTGACTTGAAAAGCAACAATAACAAAAATCTTACACGATAGTTATCTGGTTTAGAGTTAAACACATCATTTTTTGTGTGTGTGTGATGATCTATTCTCTATACCTAATAGAAAAAAAAAATCTCCCCTCCCCAGACTAAATTCTATACAAAAATTAAAAAAGATAGCTATGATAGTGAAAAAAGTCAAGCAGAGAAAGTCAATTGTCATATGGTTTCACTTATTTGTGGAGCATAACAAATATCATGGAGGACAAGGGGTGTTAGAGAGGAGAAGGGAGTTGGGGTAAATTGGAAGGGGAGGTAAATCACGAGAGACTATGGACTCTGAAAAACAATCTGAGGGGTTTAAAGTGACGGGGGGGGTGGGAGGTTGGGGTACCAGGTGGTGGGTATTATAGAGGGCACGGATTGCATGGAGCACTGGGTGTGGTGAAAAAATAATGAATACTGTTTTTCTGAAAATAAATAAATTGAAAAAATTAAATAAAAAAAAGATAGCTATGGAACTAACCAAGTCCTGGGCTACATCACAGTCCTTGGAGAACACATACTAAATCTTAAACACCCTGGCCAATAATATTCCACATACAATTCCAATTAAATTTAGAAAGAAAAGAGTCTGATGACAGAGATACTTGGCCTTATCAGACAGTTGACTGGATAGCTAAAGAAGATATGCCAATTTTCTGGCTTATGTGTTTAGATGTCAAAGGATGATATAGTTCATGGGTTATAAAAATCTATTTTAGATCTGTAGGTTTTATGTCTGATAGAAACAAGCATATAGTGAGTGATCAGGAACTTCATCTTGGTTCAGGGAGAGTCCAACAGTCACTCTCCACAATAACAGGGAGTAAGTGTGTATGATGCCATGAAATTAGTCATCTGTGTGTGTCTTAGACAGTAATTTTATAACAGGAGCCTTATTGCTGTAAAATCAAGCTTGATTATACCTTCAGATGATAAAAAAACAGATGATTAAACTCATCCACGCTTCTCTATATGAAATGCTAGCAATGTACACAGAAATAATGATTTTCATTTAAGAATGTGTTAATTCAAGAAGATATTAGATCTGATAGAAAATAAATTAGATTCTAGTTAGGAGCTGAGGTGACAAGATCCAAGCTAATCTAAATCACACAATCTCAAAAAAAAAAAAAGTCTAGATATTTGATCACCAGGAGATAATCGTAAGTAAAGTGATGGATATTTGCTAGCCTTTCTGGTACCACCTAATATACAGAACAGGTACCAAAATGACATATAACTCAACGTCTAAAAAAAAAATCATATTGTCCTAATAAGTTTCATTGTAAAAATTAGATTTGTATTGCAAGGGGACATATAAACAGAATATAAATCAGTACAACTTTCCTGAAGGCAGTTTGGTAACATGTATTATTATTTGTATACCCTTGATCCAACAAGGCTATATGTAGAATTTTTACTAAAAAGTAAATCAGATGAATGCACAAAGATAAGTGTGCAAGTGACTTCATCACCATGCCATTTATATCAAAAATTGGAAAATAATCTACATTACTGGGGTATGGTTACATATGCTAGATGCAATAATTTCATGTAACATGATGCTGCTATAAAAGTGATTATTCCATGTGTTGACATTGGAACAAGATATTTCCAGCATAATACTGACTCAAAACACTTATAATTAATGCAATTTTTGGAATACAACATAATCTAAATGTATATATGAAAAGCTCTTTGGAATTTGTGTATGAAAATATTAAAAGTGGCTACTTCTGGGTATCAAATACACAAGTCTTTTCATTTATATGTATTATACTTTCAATATTTCACATGTTCTTACAATGAGCATTTATAATGTTTATAGTCAACAAAAAAACGGTAAGGAGATCAGTATCCCTCTTAAAATATAGCATGCGTTAGTAGTGGACCCTATCTGATCTGAAATCAATTTCCATGTAGTCCTCCTTAGGAGACTAGAATCAGAGAACTCAATTGATTTGCGTTTGTTTGCAAGTTCATTAAGCTTCAGTTTTCAAATGAAGCATAGGCATCTTTTTCATGATTTGTAAAATTTCCACATTACTGAATTTCATATATTGAGTTGCCCTGTAAGATAGAGAGGCATTCGTGCCTTACAAATCATTCAAGTGTCTAAAGAGTAGATAGATATCTAAAATAGCTCTTTTATTAGAAAGGATTATTCCCAGGAGCTCCTCTTAATTTCGATTTCTTGAGTTTTCACTATCTGCACTATAAAATAAGAGTAATCTTATGATAAAAATATGAGTACTAATGAAATCATGTCACTCTAGAGCTCCTCAAAATGTGCCATTTGGGATGGGATCCTGCCATTCCTAGGAAACATCACCACTTACGGCACATACACACTCGGAGAACTGATTAGGTATCCTATTCTAATTCTTTTCACCATATTCATGACTGTAGAGACCTTGGACTTTGAGCATTTTACAAATGTACACTTTCCCCTAGTGTTTACTCTGAGTTATAATATTAAAATGTTTTCGGAATAAAATTCTGGGGTTTCAAAGACAACCCAGGAGACCTACGTCCTCCATTTCTCTTTTGCAAGAATGCAATGGAAGGAAGACGGATGGAATCTTTCCCCCTGGCACAGCAATGGGACTTGGCCTCATTAAAGAGAGGACATTTCCAGAGGAGAAAACAGTTCATTACTGATGAGAGAAGAGAGAAAAGTCAAGAGAAGAATGGCCGAAAGAGACTTAAATTAAAGGATATATTCAATGAAAGAGGCTCAATGACAAGTAACTTAGGGAACAAGGAGGAGCTATCTATGCACAATACATTTTTCTGTTGATTTGTTTTGTTTTTGAGGATTTGTGAAGGGTATATCAAGTGCTTTCAGAAATAGGGACCTAGGAACTGCTGGTTCGCTAACTTCACCTAATTGCCTGAAAACACAGTTTGACAACTAATTTAAAGCACACACAGAAGCGAGGAAGCCTGTTAGGAACAGCCAAGAAGACATCTTTCTACATTGGGGGCGCTGCAGCCCGGTAAGCTTTTCCCAATTCCTTTCATCAGTATCCTCCGGGTCTTCACTGCACCCAGACCTCTATCCCACACTCATGGTATACTGCATCTAATTTTTGATGGACCCATTTCCTAAAGGGTCACAAACTTGCAGTTGGTTGGAAACACTGGAACTACAGATATATTTTGGTTGTCCAGGACAGTGATTACATGATACGAATTTGAACGCTTTAGTGTGGGACACACACTGCTTGTTTTCATCCTCTGTTGTCTCATGCCTGAACACCATACACAATTCACTACCTTCCAGGAACCTGAAGGTCTTGGAACTAATATAAACTTGAAAGTGGGAACTCTAACTTACTCTGTTTGCATTTCTACCGCTTAGCATAGTAACTGACTCACATCAGAAATTTAATAAATTTTGTAAATAAGTACAAAATAAGAAATGGTAAATGGATTTTAGAAACAGAGTGGAGGTTTGAAAAATAATGATGTTCCCTCTGCCTGGAGTGCTCATTCTCTGAATAGACACAGGTTGAGTTTTTGCACCTTCCTTCAGATTAAGCTTAAATGGCAACCTTCCAATAAAGCCAGCCTTGAACACATTACATAATACTGTAAATCGGCCTCACCCCTGCTGCGGACTGCCCAGACCCCATGCCCTGCTATCCCTTGCCTGTTTTTCCAAAGAGCATGCTTCCTTACTGATTTGCAATTTATAAAAACATTTATGTGTTGCTTTTGTTATTTGTTACCTGGCTCCTCAAACCTCCAGCATCTATACTAGAAATGTAAACTCTAAAAAAGCAGGAATTTTCATCTGTCTTGCTCACTGTTGTATTGTAGATGATAGCAAGGACCAGGCCGAGCAGACAGTGGTGCTCAAAAAGTACTTGTTGTACTCATTAATGGGGGTGTAAATAACACATGTGGCTGGTGCGAGAGTTTCTTCCTACGTCTGGAATGTTTTCCGGACTCGGTCATTCTAAAGCTGCAAGAAGAGAAGGTGAGTAAAGTGGACCACTCCTTGTCTTTCCTCAAATCCAAAGAAAATCACATCTAGACACATAAGAGAAATTGTTGAAAACAAAATATTACAAAGAAAAGCTCCAAAACAGAGAAAACAAAAGACATTACTTCCATGGGGACAATGGTAAGAATGCACGGCACCATCAAAAACCATGAAAATCAGTAGATAATGCAGCAACCTCTTTGATGTAAAGGAGGAAAATATTAGCCAAAATGTTCAATCAGAATACTATAGCAAAAGCAAAAGTTAGGCCAAATAAAGGCCTTTTGAGATCAATGAAAGCTGAGAGAAATTGTTTCAAGCAGAGCTGCAAAAGGAGACTAGGTAGGAACTCAGATATGCAGGAAGGAAAGAAGAGTAAGGAGAATGTTGGAAATGGTGATAAGAACGTGGATGAATATAAAAATGCGTATTTTTCTCCCTGCTTCATTCTTTAAAAGACAATCTAAAGGAAAATAATAATGTATTATGATTTTATAACATATTAAGAAATAAGATATATGACTAAAGTAACACAAAGTATGGAAGGGGATGTAAAAAAATCTTGCGATTATAAGGTATTTACATATAAAGTAACATTCATTCAAATAATTCTACATGGGCTTTGATAAGTTATGATTATACACTGTAACCCACACAACCACTAAAAGAATAAAGAAGGATAGCAAATAAAGAGGAATAGGTAAAAAACCAACATGCCAGAACATATAAAACAGAATATTAATAAATAATTAATACAAAAGAAGGAAGGAAGAAGATACATGGAAACACAGAGCAGATGGGGCAAACAGAAAACTAGCAAACTAGCAAGAAGGTAGATTTAACCCAACCATATTAATAATCACATTAAATTTCAATGATCGAAGCTTTCAAATTTAAAGGCAGATTGTCAGATTAGATAAAAGAAGCAAGAACCAATTATATGTTGTCTGTAGTAGAGACACTATTTCTACACAAACACAGATGACTGAAAAGGAGAAGGATGCAGAAAGAGGCCCCTATACCCACACTGGTTTGGTGGAGTTAGATCACTGTCAGACAAAACTGATTTCAGGACTTGGGGTATAATCGGAAATAAAGAGAGGCAGCAGCTTAATGAAAATATGGCCAATTCTTTAAGAAGCTATAATAATCCTAAGTATATACATCCCAAATAAACAAACCTTTAAAATATATAAAGAAAAAAAAGAAAAAGAAAGAAAGAAAGAAAGAAACAAACAAACAAAAGAAATGGAGAAAAGAAAATCTAGAATCATCGGTAGAGTTTTTAACATCCTTTTAATATGTTTTAGAACAACAAGGCACATACTGATGCTATTGAAGATGTGAATGACCTTATTAAAGCAACATAATTTAATTGACATTTAAAGAACGTTACAATTAGCAACTGCAGGACATATATACATTTTAAGTGCACATGGGCTATTCAAAAGGACATTCTATCTGATGGTTACAAAACAAATCTTTTAAGTTTTTCAGAAATTAAATCGTTCAGTATAATTCTTTGACATTTGGGAATCAAATACCTCATGGGTTGAAGAATAAATCCCATAAGGAATTTGAAATGTTTTAAGTGATATGATAATGAAAACAGAATCCCAAAATTTATGGGATGTAGTTAACACAGAGGGAAATTTATAGCTTTAAGTATTGATTTAGAAGAAAAGGAAAGGTGAAATTAATGATGTGAAATTCATCTTAGAAAGTGAAGAAAAGAGAAAGTGAAAGAAAAGGAAGGGAATAAAAGAATTCTATTCCAGGAAAATCTTTTTTATTTCAATAGTCATATTTGAGAACATGCAAATTTGCAGATACAAGTTTTGTAAAATTGTTAAGTGGATCTTTCTAGAGTTCAAATGATAATTTAGGGCTATTCAAAATGTGAATGATATAGTAGAGTAAGTAAACATATCTAATTAGAAAATTATTGCAGTCTTTGTTTACCTTCTAAACGTACCATAAAAAGAGTAAAATGCCAACTTTCTACATATATTAGAATGATAAAACATAGCTTAGAGAGAAATGCCAGCAGCTATTAAAAGAAGGACTATCATGTTAGGGTGAGGAGTACTATAGTTATTAAATGGATATATACCAGGCATTGCGTATTTATTTTGATCTCATTTAGTTCCCCAAATAATCATATATTAGTGCAGTAGTACCTTTTGCAGATGAAGAAACTCAAGGTAAAAAGTAGTTAATGTTTCATTCAACCAGAAGGCAGTCCTTGGACCAGAGTGTGTTAGAAACCTTAGGTTTTCTCTCCCTAATCCTGGATCCTGGTGGTGAGAGAAGCAAGCCATGTACTACAAAATGGGTAGGATCTATGAATCTTCTGGGGATGGACTTGGGGTTGTTATTTTGGGGTGGGAGGGAATGTAGTTCAGTTTGCTATGAAATCAAGGTAGGGAAGAGTGAGAAGCAATTACAGACTATCAGTGCAGAGAAGGTCCACAAAGAGCCTCATCTGGGCTTGATAAAGTTGGCAAGAAAGAATTTAAGATTTTTGAGCAATAATATAATTATACATTTGCTTTAGGAAAAGTGTCCTGAATTGATGGGAGAATAAGAGAGTCAGTGAAAGCATCCTTCAAGTGACCCACCCCTTAAGCAGGCCAAACTAAGTAGACCTGCAAATTTTTTGACTGCTTAAACTGCAATAGTAAACATGTTTTTCAATCCTATATTCGATTTAATACAGTTTTGGAAACAATGTCTATGACAGCAATCTGTATTAAATAGCATGCTGAAGTTAAATCAATAAACTGAACAGAATCCCCAAGTAATAGTGTTTCAGTCATTCTAATTTCTTTAAATTAAATTTAAAATAAATCTATGTGAATGAAGTTTTATAGTGAAAATTGAATTAAAGCTCATATTATGTTTTTGTTCTCTCTGTAACAAAGTCCTATACAGACCATATAGAATACAGATGGACGACCAAAACTCAGATGCAGAAGCAAGTAATAAATTATTCCACCCTACAATATGCAAATCATATGAAACATCTGAATGGATAGAGAACCCTACATATTCTACCTGGGTTTTCCCCTCAAATAACATTTACAATCACTTTAGCTACTATTGTTAAAGATTAGCTTAGAGGAGAATTTCATTCAAAATGTTAGTAAGAACAATAAAGAATAAAAATATATCCAGTTTTGTCTCCAAGAAATAGCGTAAAAGGGCCGATAGAGAGAAAATCGATCAATATGCAAGGCTTGCTATATTTTTTATTAACTACCTTCAAAAACATTGCTTTTAAAGATAAGCCCATATATTTTGCTTAACTGAATCAATTGTGCTTTCTTAAAATTATTATACTAATAATCTCTGCCTGTTTCAGTGTCTACCTAATCTGTCCACTTTTCATCAGAGTTAGCTGGATTTATACTGCTTGCTATAAATTACTAAACCTCTAAAGACTCAGGTCAAGCTTTTAACATGATTTAAATGCATGCTTCTACCACTCGTCCCACACTTCTCAAAGTTATCAGCTTCCTTTTCTACACTCTGAAATTAAAAGACAATCACCAAAACTGTAAATCACTCCTAGAGGTCATTTAGAGCATGATGATTATAAATTCCTTTAAGAAAAATAATCTCAGTGTTCGAGAAAGATACTAGATCGACACCTCTGAAATTTGAAATATCTTCCCCCTTCCAATCTTTCTATTTTAAACCAGATCCAGAAGAATTCATTTGAATGCTAACTTTGAGACTGCTGTAAGTCTGAACTTTGGTCCAACTGTAAATGAGATTGGTATTTTTGATAGACCCGTTTTTTGTTTTATTGTTCACACCAAAAATAGAAGTTATGTCTGATTTCTCCTGTTGCCTCAGCCTCCAATTCTCTGCACACCCTTTGCTTCTAACTTTCCAGGGTGCATGCACTCACACTCACAGACCCACAAGAACATACACCTAATGCTTCAGCAAGTTCTATTGGTTCCACCTCCAGTATCTATCCCCAGTGCTTCCACTTCTCCCCCTCTCCATTCCACAGCCTTTATCCAAATCACCAGCACCCTGGCCTGAGCTTCTACAACAATCTCCATGGTTACTCTGTTCTCACTGCTCTCTCCCTATAATTCATTTTCTACATAATCTAAATATTAAAAAATGTAAATTGGATACTGTTATTCTGTCACTTCCACTCACACTTGACATTTTTCACTGGCTTTCCACTGGCCTCTAAGGTCCTGACTAAGTTAATCACTGCCTCTCTGGCATGACCTAGGACCAATCTTATCCTTCTACATGCTCCAGTGATGTTTCTGGTCAGGACGCAGAAGGTTCTCCCCAACCTATACCCATTCTCCATGTCTGTGCTGTTTAGACTCCTCCTCCAGCTACCTGAATCTTTCATACTGATCATGCATTTCCTTCATCCCACTCCCATCAAGACAAGAACAGGTAGATCCGTTTAAAATTTGTCTCTATATCTCAATCTTGTTCCCCTCCTAAAAAATCTGAAGCAAGTAACAACTAGCCAATTACTCTACAGAATTTACTTATCACTCAGTATTTTTCCAAAAATAGCTGCTTCTCTAATAGATCACACCTGCACGGGTCCTTTCAACTCCAGCAATCATAACACAAAGTCATAGTGTACGTCTCCCTCTATATTCTCTGACCCACACACGGAGGCGATGTTTTCAGTCTGGAATCCTCTGGGATTCCTGTTTCGCGTGGTAAGTGGAATTTCCTATATTTTAATTCTTATTGGTTTCATACAGCCAAAGATTGTTTAATTTTAGCTGAATTACTTTTGGTTTGGTTTTGAGATCCTGTGGGAGAAGCCATATTGTATTTATTCAATAAAAGTTGAGTGAATTTAGGCAATTGATTATCATGACTTATATGAGGGTCATAAGAAATCAGTGTCATTTCCTGGAAAATTAGCAGTCAGTCATCTAGTGGAAAAGTGGACTTAATAAAGAACACACTTTAGGGCCCAAACAACAGCTGCCATGAAGTACCAAGCGGGCCAAGGGAGATTTGCCAGACACTCAAGTTTGTAGACATGCCTACTTGTGACTCGTAAATTCTTCCATTTGAATCAGAATCTGATACTCAAGAAAATAGCAAACAAACTAGACTACCATCCCTAGCAGAGATGGGACAGAAGAGAAATAAGAGTTTTAAAATGACAAAATATCATATATTAATGACTAGAATTTAAAATCACCTATATATTAAGATAAGATACAAAGCTTCTGTGAAAACTCCAGCTCATCAGTCAAAGCTTGTGTTTTGCTCAGCAGTTCTGTTTTACCTCCTTTTTCATTATGAATATAGCAGCAGAGACAAAACTCAAGGAAGTAAAAGTTTAGGGGTACTTTCAGCCCTAACTCTCAAAACCTCTGAATTGTAGTAAGCCATAAGAAATTGTGTGTGTGTGTGTGTCTGAGTTTGTTACAATTTGACTCTAGTAGAGAGTAAAAGGAACAAAAATTATCACTCATCTCTCATAGTGACTACAATTAGCCCAAACTGGCAATTTCTAAATTTGGAGGAAAAAAATATTCAATAAATATCAAATGTGACTGCTTAAGCACTTATATGCAGGGTAATGTTAAATCTTTACCTGCAGTATCATACAACAGCAAATTCAGGAGACTAATGCCCTAAATCCTAACTATTAAAAAGGAATCATTGTAAGTTGCATATGTTTCTGAGAAATAATAGGGCTTGTTTAAATGGGGCAATAACGTGCAGGTAAAGATTCTTATTTTGCTGTAAAGATTGAAGGTCTTGTTAAAGAGTCATTCATTCAAGAAAAATTTATGGAGCATTCAATATAAGCCAAGCACTAATATGGCTCCACAAGATATTTTTCAAAAGAACTGGTTACAGAGCTGTATGTGTCTTGTTCTTAATGAATACAGGTGATTGTGAACATGGATCTGAATCCTGAGTTGGTCTATAGACCAAGGAACCAAAGGAAGCAGGTCAAGATGGTTTAACTAAACACTACCAAAGAGAGGCTTATGCTCATATATGCAGTATATAATTAGTACACATTCATACGTATTCAGTTTTGAAACAATCATTTTATAGTCTGCATATAGTAAAATTGTTTAGAACCTGCAGGTGTGTGGTGCTCCAATAGAGACTGTACCATGTACGTGGATTGGGGGAGGGGGAGCAGAGGGAGAGAGAGAATCTTAAGCAGGCTCTGTGCCCAATGTGGAGCCTGACAGGGGGCTCGATGGCATGATCTTGAGGTCATGATCTCAGTCAAGAGTCCATTGCTTAACAGACCCAGGCTCCCATTAAAGTGTTTACTTATTAACTTCAGGAAAGAGTCCATTTGGTTTTCTAGATTCATGAGGAAAATATCAGAATGGTGTACACCCCATTTTTCCTGTTTGGGGGATCTGAATAAGTGATGACTGAGGACATGGAAGTGTGTTCCGTAAGTTCAGTTCAAGGTTGTTTGTAGGCAGGAATAGGATTTTTGAGCTATTTGGATACACAGAAGAGGTTAAATTCAAGATATTACTAATATCCAGACAAAAAGCTTTCGAAACTTGGCCTTTGCCTTCTCACAAGTTTTTAGATCAATTCTTACATTTTCCCCCTTTATCTTTAAGCTTATATTTGAAATTCTAGCAGTAAGTGTCCTAACCAGTTTCTTGGCTTTAAATTCTCTCATGAATCTATTCTGAATACATCACCAAAATGATCTGTGAAACAAACAAGCATACAAAACTACAGTCATTTACCTCACTCCTCTGCTCAAAGACCTCCAGAGGCTCACTGGAAAAAAACCCCTTATTTGGAGTCTGCACCAGGAGCCTCCAAGAGCGAGCCAAGCCTCCCTGCTGCTAGCAGGGATCCCCTCTGCTGTGTCCCCCGTTCATTCTGCTGCAGCCACACTGGCTTCTTGTATTTCTTGCACAGGCTGCACCCATCCTACTCCCAGAAGCTTTCGTACTTGCCATGATTTCCTCTTTCTGAAATGCATTTCCCCACATCATCTGACTTTCTTCAGGGCCTTCAAAGTCACTTTTCTCTGTCATCTGATCTACAATTGCCACCCTCGGGGCGCCTGAGTGGCTCAGTGGGTTAAAGCCTCTGCCTTTGGCTCGGGTCATGATCCCAGCGTCCTGGGATCGAGCCCCGCATCGGGCTCTCTGCTCTGTGGGGACCCTGCTTCCTCCTCTCTCTCTCTGCCTGACTCTCTGCCTACTTGTGATCTCTGTCTGTCAAATAAATAAATTAAATCTTTAAAAATAAATAAATAAAATAAAATAAAATTGCCACCCTCTGTCCAAGTGCATACTTCTCTTCCCTGCGTTACTTGTTCCTTGTCTCACCATTAGGTTATCTGTTTTGTTGTTTTTTTTTTTTTTTTGTCTCAGTTAATATGTCTCTAATTTGTCTCTAACATCTTATCTTACAAGACAAACTGCATGAGGGCAAAACGTTTGCCTGTTTTGATCACTATTTCCCCAGTGCTTAGCATATAGGAGGCTTTCAACAAATATGTGTTAGGAGGGAAGGAAGGAAGGAAATATCACTTTAAAGAAGTTCTCCTTCAGTTTCTCAATTTGGTCCCCAAAAGTTGGGTTATAAAATATGTTCCTGTCTACTGAACATGTTTAAAAAGATCAGTGCATCTTCTATGACTCAGTTAATAGTCAACAGAACACATATATCTATATATATATTAACTACTCTTATTGAACATGTGTTATATAACTGCAGAAAGTGAAATGTATCTATTTACCCCATTTCTATTTAGTAGTCCAATGTGTATGTAATCCCACTTACAGAATAGCCTCTAATATCAAATTAAATTGTCATTTTCTATTTGTCACAGAGTAAATCAGTATATATTAAGAAATGAGGATTCTTTTCACATCCTAATATAAGTACATTCCTGTTATTTTATCCCCATAATAGTACTGTGAAATGTTAATCTCATTTACCATATTTCAATTGAGGTTAAAGGGGCACCTCTGATTTACCCCCTACTGTTCCTATTAATTGTTTTAGTTTTTCTCTTCATCTAACCTCATGCACTCATGAAGATACTCAGATACTTCTGCTCTGACAAGCAATGGAAAAATAATCATGCAGAACAGCTGTTAATTCTCCCATTTCTGCATATCAAAAATTTTTCCCACTTGACTATTAAAGGTCAAATTTTCAACTAGCCTTCACACATCCAAAGAACTAGTATTTGGACATGTAGAATGCTCCTGCAGAAATTCACACTCTTCAAGAATGAATCTAGTATATTCTATCCATTACAAACAGCTTTATAATGAAGATACATAATATATGTATACTTTATTAAATAATAATGTAATACTTTATAGGTTTAAAAATACAAAAGAGATAGGCAGAGGGATTTCTGAAATAATAATAACCACTTTTTTAAGGTAAATTCTATTATAATTAACATCTTTACATGAGAAAGTAGAAATTAGGAGAGGTCAAGCATGCCTCAGAGCCATGGAAAGTCCTTAACTGACGCAGCTGGAATACGTCCTCAGGTCTGTCTCTCTAGAGCTCAGAGCATTCATTTAACTACCACACAATAACAGAATTTTTCTGATTCCAACCACAGTTTTTCACTGAAACAATCAGGCATAATTTACAGAGAAAACTATTGGCCATAACAGGGGACGTGGAGCCAGCCATGGTTGGTCACGGGGTTTGAAGTGGAATGGGAAAACCAGTTCATTCTCCGCTGAGGGCACTGCTTTCCTTCTATTACTCTCCTAGACAGAAACAACCCCTCTGCAATGTCATTGTCTGCCTGCTTGCTCTTAAGACCCCTGTTTATTTATTTTTTTCTTTTTCCATTTTCCCTTCATTGGAAATTGAAAAATGACATCAGTGGAGGGCCTTTCTGTTCAGTTTTACCCTCACTCTAGGCCCTGATAAATAACATGTTGAATATTTGAACCCAACACTGTGTAACACAGCCAAAGGATATTTTGGGGGTACTAATTGTATGAAGAACTGTTTCACAAATTATCAACAGTGAACTGAAAATTCACTTCACAAGAAGTTTTTGAATAAGCTTATTTAACCATTTCAACCTCTAGCATTTTTAAGGGCCTATGTGGGACATGATCTCATTTAATTATTGAAATGGGTAATACAGCCTCTGACTTCAAATACCCTATTAGACCCTTAATTTCACAAGACTCATGTCCATAGTTAAGTTCAATGATTCCACAAAAAATTATATAATAAACAATATACTTGATATACTATAATAAACGATGTACTTCTCTAGACCCTGAGAAATATCAGCAAACATATGAGCAGGTGTGAGTAAAACCTATCCATCCTTTAGTATATGTGCTGCTGAAGTGAGCACAACCTATCCCTCCTTTAAAGGAGCTTTTAATATTAATTGTGATAGTAAAGTAAATGCAGCTATGAACTACAGCACAAGTTACAACTTGCTATAAAGCAGAACACCAGAGTTGCACCAAAGAAGAGAGACAATAATTACCAGGAGGGGATTGCAGAAAGTTTCCGGGGAAGAGGCAACATTAGTGTAAGATTCAGTAGGCTAGGGAAATATTTTCCAGGATGGATTACATGCACCACCTCAGCAAAGTGTGGTAGCAGTATGGCACAAGATGTTTTTGGAGAAGGCAGATACCTAATTATCAGAAGCATCAGTGAGTACAGGAAGAAAGTCAAGTCACAGAAAACTTCAAGACCCTTGCCCAGTGACATGGAGCTAGTTTCTGGGTCAGGACCCAAGCCTAGTAATCTGGGTTCAGAGACTGTTTTCATAAGCAGCGCACTATACAACACCACAGACTTAGTGGCTGAAACAACACAGGTTTACTAGCAATGAGTGTCACTGGGCTAAAATGAAGGTTTCTTTAGGACTGCATTCCTTCTGGAGGCTCTAGGGGATAATTCCTTTTTTTTGGCCTTTCCAGTTTCTAGAGGTCAATTGCATTCCTTGGCTCCAGACACCCTTCTCCATCTTCAAAGCCAACAGTCTGGTTAGCATCTTCAAATCTCTCTTGACTCTTGCTCCCCTGCCTCTCTCTTTTGCTTATAAGCACCTTTGGGATTACACTGAGCCCATCCGACTAATCCCAGATAATCTTCCCACCTCAAGAGTGCTGATTAGCAAATTTAATACATAATTCCTTCTGCAAATTTACTTCTCCCTAGACACTTGACATAACATAGCCACAGGTTCTGGGGAAAGGGTGTGGACCTCTTGGATGAAAGGAGTAGTCTGTCTACCCCAAACAAGATATTAAATTTGGCTGGAGCAAAAGGATAGATTGGAAGCTGAAACTGGAAAGAAAGGTAAGAGAGAGCACTGAATACTAACGAATTTAGATTTTTTTTTTTAATGTAAGCAATGAGAAGGTTGCTTCCCCCAAGCCCCGCATTTTTTCAACTATACTTAGATGTTAACTCACTCAGTCGGTGGTATATAGAATTAATTGAAGAGTGAGGTGATTGGAAGCAGGGGATTCAGTTAGGAACCAGCAGATTGACCTGAGTCGCCTCGAGAAAATTCTCTAATATGCCACAACTGATTCATGATGATGTGGACAGTCTTTTCAAAATTGAAAGCATTCTGCCTGATCTAATGCTTATCCTCAATCAATGGGTGGAAGGAATTTGAGCAGCAGACAGTATTAGGTCCAGTTTGAATGAATGTTCTTTTTCATGGTCTTGTCCAAAATTATAACACTGGGTTTGAAAGCTGGTGTGAAAAGACATTTCCAGTCCTCTGGAAACCTTGTCCAACTTAGCAGCATAATATAAATCTTTCATATCTGATTGGAGTGAATTAGAAGTTTTGTCGCATTGACTGAAAGTGGTTTGCTGAGGTTAGATATGGGCTTTTCTCACTCCACAAGACTCTGTTAATTCATCCGTATCAGTGGGCAACTGAATTTGCTCTAAGCATCTGAGTGTTCTTGTGAGGCACAGACAAGATGACAGGGCAACACTGTGGAGTCCTCTGCAAGTCAGATGAACCTGAAGACAATACAGATCACAAAACTAAGCACTCACAGCCAAGGATTTTGCTAGTACTGCAAGGCTAAAAGCCATCTTCCAGTTCCATCAGGGCTGCAGAAGGAAATATAAACCAAGGCCAAGGGAATTGAATCCAGGCCAGGATGGCCTTGGCAAGGCTGAGGGTCAGTGAGTGTTGCCAACATGGCATCCACTTCCAAACAAATTGAAGGTTTGCAGAATGGGATAATGCCTAAACACCAGTGCAAATGCATGACTTCAGTCGGCTACAAGCACAGCAAGATTTTTTAAATAGTTTCATCAGATTCTCTTGTTAGCCACACAGGATGCTGACAGAAATTCAGGCCCCCCAGAGATGAGCCTCACAGTACAGTTGGTAGGTCAGCAGATGCCCTGAGAGAGCAAGACCCCGAGTATTCGTGTATCTTGACAAGCAATATTAACATAACGTTCACTGCAACACACAATCTAAGTATGCGTCTCTTAATAAAAATTTGCCAACCACAGAAGTTAACAAGAAATACGTATTTCAAATACTTAATAGCTGACATACCCATGTGTATTAATACAAATTCTGAAGGTTTCATGTCAGAAGTTTGGGGAGAAACAGATTCTTAATCTAGACTTTATTTCCATCTCTTCAAAATACAAAAAAAAAAAAAAAAGGAATATGATGGCTTTCTAGTGGAATTATACTATCATTTCTTGATTTTTTTCCACAGGATATTTATGACTACCAGGCTACAAGAAAATCCCTTGGAAGAAATTTTAACCAGAAAAAAAATTCTACGTTTACTGGAAAGGATATCTCACACTGATTTCAGGTTTATGAGAATAATATTTTTAAAAAATTATAAGTTAAAATTCTTCAAATCACTATCAAATTTACTATGTAGCTACTTCTGCATAACAGCTACCAGAAGGTTGAAAATAGGCCACAGTTGAGAGGAAAGTAGTAAGAGTTGGCCTTCAACCATTATAATGGTGCAGAGGCTACATTCTATCAGGTGTGGCAAATGATCCTTCCAATGAACAATGCACAGCGAAAGTCTATCTCCTCATGAAACAAACACAAATCACCATTATTACTACCTACTCTTTCAAGTAAAAACGTCACTGAAATAACTCATTTTCTGAGGATGGGTCGATTAGATTTCATAGTTCTAAAAAGACCAGACAATACTTTTCTTACTTAGAGAAATTTTTTTAGATGGTACTATACCAGGAAGAAGGGAAAATATCTGACAAAGACTAGGAAGAAAGCCCAGTGACACAGGGAGCTTTGTTTGGTATAATATTCTAGAAAGCCTGACAATATTTTGCTTTAATAGATCTTGACCAGTAAACTAAAGTTAGGCCAACATCATATGGGAATGCTTATGCACTAAGCCACTCTAGGGACTAGATTTTGTATAATGGCTATGCCATTAAAGAATTTTTTGCCCTGGCAGAGGGGAGAAGTGAGCTCTCTGTGGTCTTGTTTCTGGGAGGAAGATGGCAAAGAAAGAGAATTCCTGAGCATAAGAAGCTTACAGTATTTGTCTGAGACCTCATGTATATTGTATAGAACATTGGGGAAATGCTTAGATTCAACAGCCCCTTGTGTAAGAATATGTACTTGTATTGAAAAGCCCCTATCATAACAAAATGCCTGTAAGTAAGAAAAATACCCTATTAAATAAACCAGCAGCAAAGCAGGGCTAATTCTGTATTATTCCATGATTAAATATGCTATTATGTGTGACTATGCACGTTGGCTGTCGCTTTCTCCTTTTTCTGAAGGTTTTCAAGTTACATCCTGATTTTTAGCAATTCTTTCTATCAAGGAAGTACACAGGATAGAGAAGAAGCCAAGCATAGAATCATCATAGCATCTGTAAGTAATAGCAAGAAAAAGAGGCTTTTTTAAGGCAGAAAGATTATAACTAATCTCTAGAAATGCGGATTTGAATTAACTGGGGATGCAATTATTCATAAATGCATCTCCTTGTTATTACAAATAAGCCCTGGTAGCCTTGACTTTTCTCCTATAAATACTTAAGTTAATATTTGGTTAACTTAGGATGAAACTATATGATCTATATTGAACTGGATCTGAAAAGAAAGTATCCTAGACTTTTTTTCGTAGTGTTTTTGGAGAACCTGATATTAGGTTGATGAGGAATGCTTAGTACGTAAACAGTACATAGACAACTACAGAATTTTCCTATCATAAGGAAAATTTAGGGAGTCATTTAATGCAAACTCTATAAGACAGTGCTCAGAATTATTAGGAGAAACAACTACAAAAAAGCAAACAGGAGACTATCCCGCTTTTTAAGGCATAGCAGAAGGTATCCTATAATGCCTCTCAGCACACTGCCTAATATTCAACAGGCTTTACCATCTGGACAATCTTTCCTTTTCAACAGTATTGCTTTTCAACAGCACTTCTAATACTTCAGTTTGAGTCCATTTATTCTTTCTCTGGCCTTTGGAAAAGACAGAGAATGGCTGCAAAATTACTGCCATCTTTACAAAATAGCGACTGTGGATACTTATTAAATCTTTCCCTTCGTTCCAGATAAATAACACCAGGGCTTTCTGCTTTTTGTATTCAACTCTTCAATCACTTTGAAAACCCTACTCTAAAACCGAAGTTCTTATTTTTCTAAATGTTAAAGGCTGGAGACAAACACAATACAAAAAAGGCCTGATTAAAGAATGGATGTACTTCATCTCATGAAAGATACAATGTATATATTTGGTTGAAATGAAACAAGAACTACTTAATAAATGTCAGTACAATCTAAAGTTATGGAGGCCTGGGTGGGGAAGGCAAAGAAAGATAAAAGAAAATCTAAGATGACGAACCCAAGTTGCTATGTACATTTTCATGAACGAAAGATAAAGCTCTGTCATTTTCATAGTCATGAAAGGCATTCTTTCTTCTGTAAAGATGTTTAAAATCATAACCATGGGTTAGGCATCATTTATTTTCAAGGAAGACTCCCATTTGAGTTGGCTTAAGAGAAGTTTTTAAAAAATGAATTTCTAATAAAGATTCAGTACTATGCTATATAATCCAATATGTAATGGCTGGAATGAATTGAACCCAGAACTGAGAAGCCAGTAAACAAAAGTCTCTGCCTCTTACTTTCTTACTGTCTACAGAGAAGCTTCTTCTGTTCCAAGAGCTACACAAGGCCACTGATGGCACCTGCTTTCAGCAGAACAGTCCAATAATACAAAATTAACTTTCTGTCATAATCCCCAATCCCAGGGGAATGGCTGTGATTGGCCCAGCTCTGTCCAGGGACCGACCTGCTGTCAGTGCCAAAGCGAGGGCAGGCCCAGCCTGTAAAACTGTTAGCTCGCTGCCCACAAATGCGGTTCATGGGCAGACATGTGGATTGACCAACACAGCACAGAGGTAGCACCGTGATGAGAACACATTATCTCTACAACATGAAAATACAGAGCAGACACATGCAGTACAGCCTTCATAATCCAGTTACTTTGAAACTTACATTCTCTGGGAAATGTCTTTGGAAGTTCACATATCTAGGAATCAGGAGCATTTATTTTTGAAATAAAATATAGCAGGGACAGGGGCATTCTACCAGGGACCAAGAGCCCTGTGACATCACTGCACAGCTTTGCAAATTTGATCAAATCCTGTTTGATTTTGCTTTCATTAGTTTTGCTTTTATTATTTTATTTGCCGATAAAATTAGAAAGCTGACCTATTATTAATCTGAAAGTCTTCAGGCCTACAAGTAAATAATATTAACACTCTATTTCATAGCATGAAACCAGCTCCTGAATTGACAACAGGACAGTTTTTAAGTGCTAAGTATACCCTCTATTCCAGATATATCTCAGGTTAGAAATAATCAACATATACAAGTATGAGGATTTAATGACGTATTAACAACTAACTGACAGAATTGCTTTCTATAAGGATTTTAATTCAAATGCCTCTTTGTCTTATAAACTCTTGTTAAATTTCAAAAGTACCAATGTGTCTCAAATTCTTTTATTAAACTTTAAGAATCATAGGCATTTTTTAAGTTTATAATAAGTAATAAGATGAGTAAAGTTAATTCACAGAATCAAAAAAAATAAGTAAGTTTGAAAATCAATTTAATTTCTCAAACTTAGGAGGGCGATTATTAGGGATCTTGCTCTCATTCAGAGCAGGTGAAGGTAGAGACCAAATCAATACTGGCACTCTTTCCTTCTTCCATACATGTTTAAATACTGGTAAGACCTTAATAAAAGGGAGGGGCACCTGTTGGCTCGAGCCATGATCTCAGGGTCTGAGATGGAGCGCCATAAAGGGGTTCCACATTGTGGAGTCTGCTTGAGATTCACTCTCTCCTTCCACCCCTTCCCACACTCATGCTAAATAATTAGATGATAGGGGCACCACTGTGGCTCAGTGGGTTAAGCCTCTGCCTTCAGCTCAGGTCCTGAGCCCAGAGTCCCGGGATCGATCCCCGTGTCAGGCTCTCTGCTCGGCAGGGAGCCTGCTTCCTCCTCTCTCTCTGCCTGCCTCTCTACCTACTTGTGCTCCCTGTCTGTTGAATGAATAAATAAAATCTTTTAAAGTAAAAATTTTAAAAAAAATAATTAGATGATAGAATAGATAGATAAAAATCTTACAAAAAAGAAAAAGACTTAAGAAATGCAACTATACATAGGTTGAGAAAATTTAAAACCTATGAAAATGCAATTATTTTCAGAAAACTATTTTAGAAATGGTTGAGCACTAAAAAGACTTTCTTTTTTCCACAATTAAATAAGTTTTTATAAGTCAAGAAATGCAGGTATCTACCCAGGTAAAGTATACAGTGAGGGAATTACTTGTCTTGGAGAATTCAATTAAGGAAAAAATACTTATTCCATTACTATCCTGTTACTTGAGGCCAGCATTCAAATTTATTTTAAAGAGATAAATCATATAAATAATTTCTTTAAATCTATATAATTTTGAATATCAGTGTACATTTAAAACTCATAACCTCTCAACATTTTTAAAACTTTACTAGAATATGTCAACAGAGTCCAAGCATCTTAATACAAATCATCTTATAATAGTCAAAGTTTCTTACTTCATTTTAAATGAAGTAGATCCCCCAGAATGTAGTTATTAGTATGATATCAAACCATGTTATTCTTCAATCCCCCATTTTCATAAAACCCTCTACTCTTGAGAATCTTTTACATGGCTGTGTTAAATCACCTAAGTTCTTTCCAACTACTGAAAATTATTCAAATTTAATTTTATTAAAACAACAAACTTGAATATATGTAAGTGTACCCATTATATAAAACTATACATATATATAGATAAATATCTATATATATATCAACTATACCAAGGTAATTCTCTCCCTGCCTTAGCATTCCAAGTCCAAGTAAGCATCTTTCAGATTTCAGAAGTTACAGCTGGAAAAACAGAATTCCCTTCACAGTTCAAAAACCTCCACATTTTCTGCCATTTGTGCCACATTTGTCACATTTTGCCCAACCGAGTGTTCTAGTACAACCCTATAAATATTGGGTCTTTTTCAGCCATTGTACTGATTTCTTCCCCCTACATATCACCATGTAACATTTCTTCCAAAGAAAATAATGGTAAGGAGAAAAATTTAAACCTCTTTAACCCCTTTAAGCCTACCATTTTGTGAGACTTCCTGGTTAATGAAATGAAAGTTTCAGAGTGTCACTGGATAGATCCTGGAACTGCAAAGTGTATATATTTCATCTTGGGAAAAGCAAGTCCCCAAATGCTGAGTTGATGAAATTCAACTATCACTGAGAAAACTCTTTGACCTGGGGTTGCCCTTTATCTACAGATAGGACTCTCTGGGATTCCTTCTTTTAAGATATTTTCTTTAGATGGTCCTTCCTTTCTGGAGGGGGGCAATATATCAACCCAACCTAAATAAACCTGGATCCAATGCCAACCAAGCCAGTGTCAACCAAACCAGGGCCGGCATGGTTTTACGCTCTTGAAGTCCTACTCCATTCCCCTGAAAAATGGCTCTTTTCCCTCATTAATTTATAAAGTTCCCCACACAAATAATCCCAAACGGGATGCTCAAGTACACTAATTGGTTAATTTGTATTATTCAACAAATTTGCACCTTTTTATCCTTAGTTCATTTGAACCTTCTCAACTGCTAGAGCAGGAAACCTTGAAATCTTTTTGGATTCCACTCTTTGAAGTGTTTCTCTCCTTTGCCACTAATACACAACTGGCTCTGAAATTCACCCAACTGGACCTCAGTGCTATTCTTCATATCCATTCACTCCTTGCTTCCCATTTGTGATGGTTATGTGTCAACTTGATGGAGGGCAGGGATGCCCAGAGAGCTGATCGAACACTGTTTCTGGGGGTCTGTGAGTATGTTTCTGGAAGAGAATCACATTTGAATCACTAGACTGAGTGAAGATTTTCCCTCACCCCTTGGGTGAGGCATTATTCAATCCAGTGAGGGTCCAAATAGAACAAAAAAGCAGAGGAAGGGCAAGTTCCCTCTCCCTTTCATCTTGAGCTGCATGTTCATCAGAGATCCTAGTTCTCGGGCTTTCAGACTTGGAATGAATTACATCCCCAGCTCTCCCAGAGCTCCAGCTTGCGGAGGGCAGACTGTGGGACTTTTGGGCCTCCACACTCATGTAAGCCAATCCTTCAGTGAATCAACCTAGCAATCTCTTTCTCTCTCCGCGCGCACATGTGTGTGCATGTGATGTAGATATAGATATATACATATATATCTATATATCTATATCTACATATAGATACATGCATATCTATATCTATCTATATATATATATATATATATAAATAAATAGATGTGTATTTCTTACTGACTCTGTTTTTCTGGAATACCTTGACTAATACACTGTTCTCACTATCACTGGCCTAGTTAGGAACATCATTACTTCCTATCAGGACAATTGCAAAGGACTTCTCACAGGATGTCTTGATTCTTTTTTTTTCTATTCTAATTTATTATGCACACAACTGCCAGTTTAATCTTTCTATTACCCAACTCTGTTACAACACTGCCCTGATAATCAACTTTCATTTACTTCTGCTTGCCTACCCCACAGAGGCCCATCTCTGAAGTTTCATTTCAAGGTCATCCACAACTCAGTCTCACTTATCTTTCTAACTGTATCTTCCTATAGTACAGGTAACAGAAATTCTTGCTTCTGAGAGATCACACTCCTGCCCTAGGAAGCATTTAATGCCTTTGCCTGAGTCAGAGACTCAAGCTTCCCCACCGTGCTACTCACATATGGCGACATAAGATAAGCAACATTTGCTATACATAATGTATTGCAATGTTGTAAGTATGGGTATGAGATTTGCAAATGAGAGAGGCCAGCAATGCCACCAAGCAAACAGAGATTTTGAATTTTTATGACCACTGAGCAGTTAAATGCAAAAGGCATCCAAGACCGAAGGAAAATGTGTTAGCTATTGCTTACACTGTGCCTAAAGCCACAATTATAACTGGCATCCCACAAAACCAAAACCACACCACATAAGTGGGTTAAAAGCTCTCCCAAAGGTGTTCTGGAGATGGAGCCATTACCAAGGACTGGCTACTGCCTCCTTCTTATATGTCAACATGACCAGGAGCCCTTTCTCATCCTGAGAAAAATTTTACTTCAATGAGTCTGCCAAGAGATGGCAGATCCTCCAATGAAATTGTGGCAAAAAAGCCACATCACTATATCACTACTTTCTTTATGCCCCCTTTTTCCTGACTTACATTTCAGCAATCTACTGGTATCCTAGCCGAGCTACGATAGGATGACATTAGGAAGAAAAATACAGTCTCTATCCTCATGGAACTTGCAACTTCATAGGAGAAATGGATATAAAAACAACTGATTATAATGTGGTGCATATTATAATACATGTTAAGCTAGAATAACTATGGGGGCATAGATGAAACAATTCATTCTGTGGTGGGTGAGTGTACGTGCATGCAAGGATTAGAAAAGGATGGAAAATGAGGAGGTATCATGGGCACTGCCCTTACAAATTAGGCAGAGGTGACATGTGGGAGATGCTATGAAGCACCATCAACATGGCCAAAGCCCTTGGCAGGTTCTGAGTGTAGAGCAGAGTAGACAGAATGTCTGGAGACACAATGATGTGGGATTAGCACCATAAATGACATGCTATAGGGGAATGTTTGATTTCTGGGCACTGGAGATCATTAACTTGCCCCACAAGCAGATAAATTTCATACTTTGGAAAAGATAATCCTGATGAAGTTATGAAGGATAGAACTGAAGGTGTGGAGAACCATACTACGTTAGACTAGGTATGAGAAGTTGAGGGTCAGGTGTAAGTCTCACTGTAATTGAAAAGCAGGGAACAAATGCTGGAGACATTTCCACACTCAATAAGAATACAAAGATCTAAAATTAAAAGGTTAAAAAATGCTAAGATGAGCTCTCAATATCTGCTCATATATGGAATATTCTAGAATGTGGTCATTGTTTTGGAATAGAACACTTACACAACAGCCACCTTTTTACTGTGTTATATACATTGTCTCTGGATGTTTCCATGTCCCCATTTCAGAGAGTGGCTAGGAGACATCAAGTGAATTGCCACTGAAACCCAGGTCTGTCACATTCCAAGGCAGATGAGTTGCGACAGGTGGGGTGGGGGTGGCAAACGCATGACTGCAGCACTTGCCAATTTCCATTGTATAAGGACTCCACCATGGACAATTTCAAGCTACCAAAAAGAAGTCACTGAATGCGGACTTGCTAAGAGTCATGGCCAGTTGGCCCTCACGTGAGGCTGGGTTAGCCTGTCCCAGTGCACTACCAGATGGATCTCGTAAACATGTTGTCAGGCATTATATAAAGCAGAGGTCAGCAAATTCAGCCAGCCATGGGCCAAATCCAGCCAGCATCTGTTTTTGTAAATAAAGATTTATTGGAACACAGCCATGTCCATATGTTTATGTATTCTTTATGGCTAAACTGGCATAGAAATGGCAGAGCTGTATACTTGCAACAGAGACTCTCTGACTGCACCCTCCCCCCAGGTCTAAATCTTTTTTATCTGGCCCTTTATAGAAAATATTTTCCAACCCCTGATAAAAAGTGTAGAAGAGGTGAAACTGATCTATGCTACTAGAAGTCAGAGTAGTAGAGACTCCCAGAGGAGAGGTGGGGGAGAGTGACCAGAGAGAGCACAGGGGAGTTCTGGGTTCCAGGAATGTTCTATTTCTTTATCCGGATGTTTGTTACCCAGTGAAAATATCTCTTGCTTGCAACGAAGATTTATCTATATTTCTCTATGTAAATTACACATCAACACATTAAAAAGTTTGTTAAAAGGAGATCAAGACATTGAGAGCAAGTTGTACAATTTATAGTGATTTAAACTTTTTCTTTGTTTATATCAGAATAACACTAAATACGTATCTTTATGTTTGATTTTCAACAAATACTGATGGATTCTATAGATCCATATTAGTAACAGACTGACAGGACCTATCTAGTGGGTATGGTTCTTTTTTTATTTTTTTTCAAAGATTTTGTTTATTTATTTGACAGAGATAACAACTAGGCAGAGAGACAGAGAGAGAGAGAGAGAGAGAGAGAGAGAGGCAGGCCCCCTGCTGAACAGAGAGCCCGATGCGGGACTCCATCCCAGGACTCCGGGATCATGACCTGAGCCGAAGGCAGAGGCTTAACCCACTGAGCCACCCAGGCGCCCTGGGTATGGTTCTTGCCAAAACTTTCCTTCTAATGACTGGTTATAATGCCACTGTTCTAAAATGTGCTTTCAGAATAATTCCACTGAATGTCATTTACAATTAGGCTGTTGATGGGCGTACTACACATCCTTGGCTGGGGGGTGCTCTTTGCCTCTGTGATTCTCCTGAATAGGACTCAAGAAAGTGGGAGGCAGGTCAATCATATCAGTTTGAACATTCTGTTAGGTGACTGCACTAAGACAAAAAGAGGCTTGGCAGCGGCTAACCATCTATGGCAACAGTCTAGATGTGTCGTACAGGAGCTAAAGAGGAAGAAGTCATCACCAGACCTAAGCTCCAAGGTATGACCTATGTGTCTCTCAAAGAGGAAATGAAAGGAGCTGGAGCTCACGTTGCCTCTGGCTCTTCCATGGACCAGGTCCCAGCATGATAACTTTCCAGATTGGATTGGCGATTCCTCTAGCTCTAGGCCCATGCCACCTGTCAGCTGTCAGGACAGTGCGCAGCCCTGGCTCTAGCAGCTGGTCAGCCTGCTACCTAATGGTAACATTCAGGAGCTCAGGGATGCTGGTAAAGCCTGTGAAGAGGCCGTCCTCTTGTCAGAGGCCATTAGGATCCCACTGGCAACCTCTACCACCCATGAACTCTGACACAGGTCCAGACCATGCAGTGCATATAGAAGAGGAGAAAAGGCTAGAAGACTCACAAATAGTCAATGATTTGTTGAGCATGATCATGAATTTTTTTAAAAAATTTCTCCACTTGATCTTCAACAGAAGTATATTTCCCCTTTCTGGAAAAGGGGCAGCCCTGGGGCATTTCTGAGGCCAACACTCAGTGAGGCAGAAATACTGTTGGCTCTAACGGCCAACATATCTCTTCAGATACATTAGAGATCTTTTCCTGGGATATTTTCTTAATGAAGAAGTCATTGAGCAGCCTGCTTCAATTTAGGAAGTTAATGATAAAAGAAACAGAGCATCATTTAGGTCTGGATGAAAACCTAAATCATATACAAGGGCTCTTTGAGAAACTCTGGGAACCCCTGAAGAAACAGTCCTAAAAGCAAATTAGTTTGGATAGAAAACACCGCAAAACTAATACATTGCATGTTTCTTTTGTACCAACTGTACCCAACATGGAAAGAGGAGTAGAAATTATACTGATAATTCTTCTTTTGCTGCCAAAACCCCCTAGCAAATTGTACCTGAATCTGAGTGCAGAACTGAAACACAGTCAGGTCATGACTCTGACGAAAGTGTGTCCTTGCTTTCCACCCAGATGAGCAACACCATTATTACAATGGGGAAGCTCACACTGTGAGCCCTTACTTTGGGCCAGAAGCTATGCTACTGATCACATGCACATCAACCACATGTGGTAGGCGCCATGTCCCTTTTGGAGAAGAACTTGGATGTGACATGGATTAACTCATTTGTCTAAGATCTCACAAAAATCAAATGAAAGAAAAATACTGCATGCTCAGTACTGCTGTTTACAGTGATTTTGTTCCTTTACTCTGCCCTCAAAATATTATCTAGCCCCTCTCTGACAAAGGGAAGTTGTATGTGTGGCAGCAAGGGTGTTCTAGATAAAGGGACATAAGCAAAGATAACTGAATATGCCAAAACCCCTCTTGTGCATCTCCAAATCACTTTCCACCTGACCCAAAGTCATGACCTTGATTCTGCAAATCCCAGCTGTGATGGATTACCTAAGCAGAGCACAATGAGTCCAGAAGAATATTTGGTTTGGAAAGGCTGGTATTTAAATATGCTCAGAAAGAACGTGGGGTTTTTTTTTATTCCCATGACATTCTGACTTTAAACTTTGCAACTAGAACCTCTAATACGAGATATGGGGGTAATCTATCAAAAGATTACAATTTATTCAAAAGTCATTTCATATGGAAAGCTATCTTTTGGTCTCCTGCAATTGACGGCATACACGGTCAGTGTCTTGTTGTGTAGAAGAAAACGTAATTGTAAAGCAGAGTACCAAAAATACAAGGAAATCATAAAATGCCATACAGTGAGGCAAACACAAAAATAAATGGGAGTTGAAAGCAAGTCTTTGAAAGTACGTGTTTATTTTAGTATTTGTTAAATGAGTTTTGGAACCTCGCTAAAAGAGCCTCTGTAACAACTCCAGTTGGCTGACTACACAGTCTCGGTGCGGGAAGGAAGGTGAGAAAGTCTACAGCCGTGCCACTCGGAATATACCTGGTCTTGTCTGATCTCAGAAGCTAAGCAGGGTTGAGCCTGTTGGTACTTGGATGGGAGAAAGGAAGACAAGAATGTAAGATACATTCAAAATCAGGAAAGATGTTTCTGTACCATGAGAAGAAAAAAAAATAAGCAAGTGGAAAGAAAGACAAGAGGAAGAAAATGAGGAAAAAAAAAAAAAAAACCAGACCCTTAGTAAAAACCTGGCGGCACTGTGGGGATCAGGAGTAAGGATAACACCAGCAGTTGAGCTGGTATCTATTACTTCTTCAAAATGTTTATGAAAACAGCGAAGATTCTGGTGCCATAAGGCAAGGGAACAGGGAGGATGCGGACGGGAGCCCCAGGGGACCACGAGGTTCTCTGAATAGCATGTGACTGCACAGGAGCAACAATCTGTTTGTACAGCCATGGAAGTTCTTCGGGCAGGAAGTTTTTTTTATCAGATTTCATTATTTAACTTAAATCTACATTTATGGACCCAAACTTCCCAAATTAGAAGGTATTTCCTGTTTTGAAATTAAACACATTAAGTGTATTTCCTGAATTAGTCATCCTCAAAGCCCCAGTCTTTTTTTTTTTTTTTTTTGCTATGTATGTGGGATTTCATCATGGTTCATTCACTGAACCAGGGAACACGTAGGGAAGCCTGAAAGGTATGTGCCTGGCAGGAGACAGTCAGAGACACTGACAGGCAATCTGCCTTCTCCTCCTGCCAAGACGTGTCTGCCCCTCCTAACGGGGACGGGGGTGGGGTTGGGGGCCAGCAACACAGTTGATAAGCATGCTGATGAAGCTCAATTTGGACCTCTGCAGAGAGGAACGGCCGAAAAATATAACTTACCCACTTTAAATCTATCACACAGATACAAAGCCAAAGCTAGGGGATGCTCATAGTTACTGACATCATAAAGAAATTCTTCTTTACTTCCAAAAAGATTTGCTGTGGGGCTCCTTTACTGCATTGGCCCACCGGAGCATTTAAACTATATATTTTAAATGATTTACTCACACCTCTTAAATAATGTATTAACTGTGAATTGCTGAACAATGTGCACCTGTAAAACAGCTGTTTGGCTGAAGCTTAAGGACAGTCATCAAAGGCAGCCTGGCTCATAGCCCGGCCGCGGGCACTACAGGGGCAGCCTCCAGAGAGGAGTGAGGAAGGGAAGCTTGCTCCGGTGGCTACTGAAGGAAGGCCCAGATTCAGCTCACAAGGGGAACTGGATCCCCATGACCCTTTCTCCTTCTCTTCATCTGTACTTCGTTAACTCAAAGGAGGGTGGCTGGGGAAATCACACAAGCGTCCTTCCCGTGGGTTTTCAACACTTGGGGAAGACAACACTTGCTGCTGCATATCCCATCTTTCAGCAAACACATGGACCACCTCTTCTTTTTCTTTCTGAAACACTTCTGTTTTCACTTGTTTAGCCATCTTCCCAGATGGAGCTGGCACATTTTGCGAAATCAGTGTACACCTCTGCATATCATGAAACAACCCTTTTTTTCTCTAGTCATACTATGTATTTGGCACAGGGCCAGTGTGCTCAAAATGGAAAAAAAAATCTGAATACAAATATCAGCTTCATTGCATTTCATTGATAAGAGTCAACAATCCTCTAAGTTGGCAAATACTCCTCTTGACAACCGTGAATTATGCTAAGATCACAGAGCTAAAGACCTTATTAGAGGTTTGCAGAGAGCTCAAGTGGAAAAAAAAAAAAATCCCAGCTTTTTTTTTTTTTTAAGAAAGGTTCTTTCCTTCTATAAATCAGTAAATGTTTGCTCCTGAAGTTCTATTCCAACCGAGACATACCATCCCCATTTTAAAAACTGATTTCAGACAATGTCTTAATGATACAGTCTTTCCAAATAAAATTTCAGAATTTGGGGCTACAAAGAGTAAAATATCTAAAATGTAAATGGCATTAAGAGAATTTTCGGGATTCCTGGGGAGCTCAGTCGGTTAAGCATCTGACTCTTGATTTTAGCTCAGGTCATGATCCAAGGGTCTTGGGATTGAGACCTGTGGGGCAGGCTCCATGCTCAGAGGGGAGTCGGCTTTTCTTTCTCTCCCTCTGCCCCTCTCCCCCTCAAATAAATAAATAAATCTTTCAGCAACTAGATATGAATAGCCCAGAGGATAGAATGAGTCTGGGGGACACTAACATGAAATTGTGATGGGACATGTGGTCATCAGGCAGTGTCTGGTATCAGTATCTCAGAGTGTCTGGGTGGAAAAGCAGGTTTGTCTTACAGTGTTCTTCCCGACCCATAATCTTTTTCTTTTCTTTTCTTTTCTTATTGCTAGCCATTGCTTAATTCTCTCATTCTGCCCAAGAGAAGAAAAACTGATCTCAAGTCTGTGTTTGTGTACAAATACCTTCAAAGTCAGAAAGAAAGAGATCTATGGGAACTTTAGGACATGACTTTTTAAGAGATTTCTAGTAAGAAAAATGTCAGTCAGCTGTTACAAGGTGAAAACAAATGTCCTCAAATAAATATAGGTTCCTTTGACAGTCTATGTAACATCTCATGTTGCTGAAACACAACCTAATTACTCCATGTACAGAAGGTATTTCTAGAACTTAAAGCTTAGGCTAACTTTCCAAGATAGAAATTTGGGTTAGGTATATATAAATCAAGGGCTCTGGCCCCTCCCATTCTCTGGTAGAAAACTATTACCCTCTAGAGAGTGGGCCCTTCAATGAAGGATAAAAAGCCTTTATCTTCCCTTCCGATGGCCAAAGCTGACACACTTTAGGATGAAAGGTAGGACAAGGGTCATCTCTAAATAAAACGTGCCAAAGCCCAAACTGCTCTCCTTTCTCCCTACCACGGCAAGGTCAGCTGAACTAAGCCCCACCACACACTTCGTCCTAAGACGGTCTCCCAAGAACCCACCACACTGTTAACGAGTGTGAGCACTCTTTATTTTCTTGTAGTTACTTAACCTCTTCTTCTCAATTTTGTAAAACAGGCATTGTTTACATAATAAAAATCTATTTCTGTAAGAGCTTTAATTACATCAGGGTACTCATTCACTCCCTGATACCTTAAGCAACAAAGCTTATAAATAGTATACAACGCCCATCAGAAGCTCATCTTTACTTCCTCCCCCAAGCGTAGAGTCCTTCACGATATACAATGACACTGAACTCCTCATTATCCCAGGAAGGTATTTCTTTTCATGCTTCTCTGCTGTTGTAAACTTGTTTCTCTACGTGGATTGCCCCTCTTTCCTCCTTCGTTAGAAAAATGTCAACTCATCCTCAAGTCAAGTCAAATACCAACCTGGTCTGGGAAGGTTTCTAGGCTCTTCGAAGCGGTGTCACCTCTACTTCCCCACTGCGTGTTCAGTGGGTGTGGTTCACATCTTACCTGGATTTACTGGAGTTTAATGCTCTGTGTTCGTTCTCCAGGTGACATTGATCTTTTCTTTAATCCTTTGGATTCTCAGAATTCTAGCAGGGTGCCTGGAATGTGTTAGGCACTAAAAAACAAGTTGAAGGACTACCCGATAAATGAATAAACATGACTGAATTTTGTCAGGAACATCGGCTTCCTGGTAAATTAGAGAAGGAAAAAGAGAGGAAAGAAAGGCTGATGTGTCTGGGGCTCGAGCAGAAGAAAGCAGGGCACGGAAAGAGACGGAAAGAGTCGAGACAACAACCATTATCCAACTGCGGAAAAGTCCTTAGGTCAGGAGCTACTTGGAAACTTCTGAAGTCTGTCTTACTAAATGACACAGCAATCAAAATGTCAAGGCCTCTTATTGGTGGATGGATATTCAAATAATCATCCTGTCTCACTGATACGCCACCACATGCTTTCTCATTTCATGAGAAAGTCTTCCACAGGCCACATTTCTCAAAGGCACTGTTGGCGATGGGGAAGGACATACTTTCAAGCAAGACTGACATTTGGATTCCACTCTCATTATTCTCTCCCCTACAACAGGAACACGTAAAAAGTAATTCTGCATTTCCCCATTTCCCCCAACTTCTATTGTGGAGAAAGGGTTCCCATCCACCCATCCTGCCATTGCCTGTTGTTATTCCTCGGCCAAGAAAACACAGTGAGGCCTGCATGCAGATTTCTACCTGTGGGTGCCTCTCTAGTGAATAACCCCTTCTCTTCTACTCCTTTGGGTGATTTTCTGACATTGTAACAACCACAGATAGAATCCTACATCTGGCCTGTTTACTCTTCGCAAAGTAAATATACAGTTAAAAAGGCAATTATACCCATTAATTATTTTTTCATTTGCTGCCATCTTCTCAGTGCCAAACTGTAAATCCCATAAAACTAAGCTGGAATGGGGACACAGGCTCTTTAAATGGTGACATAAAGTCACCTGGATCCTCGGCTAAGCATGACTAAGAATCATTATTTTTCTTGTTTTTATTGCTACTTCAGGATTAGCATGAAGTCACAGATTCATAATTCATGGAGAGTATTGTGTAACTGGCAGTTTTGCTTTCTCCAAATTCAGTCCTGGTATAAACCTGCCAGCTAGAGTTACATTCTGTGTCCTCTCTTTTACCCTCCAAAGTTTATTTACTCATCCTTGCCCTATCTTGGAAAATAAGGGAGAACACGAATTCTAACTCCTTGATGTTACAGATCACTTGTTCTGTTGAAGGCACTCATGTGGATGCAGGAAATGTCCATACGTGGGGACTCTCTAATTGCCCTAAATAGGTATAATGAGCACACTGTATAGCTGATATACTCGGGCCCGAGACCGTCACTGGAAAAGCTCACAGGCTGCATGCTTTCTCATTTCACTGTGTGGGAACCAGCAGGCAACTCCAACTCAGGGAATGTTATTCCTCACCTAAGTACCATCCCACAGAGGCTGATGAAAGCCAAGCTTGGAATGGACAGATCCTGCACAGAAAACCTGACTCATCAGTCCGTGATTTTCATAACCCACCTCCTCCACCCCCGCAACTGCAGTTTCTCACTCCAGGTGGGGAGAAGGCTGCGTGAAACGCAGGTTAGTTAAGTAAAATATAATTTTGCATAGAACTCCACAATGGAGTACTCAGATACCGTCTTTATTTTCAAAGATGCTGATGCAAATGCCATTTGATTTTACAAACAACAACAACACAGACCCAAGTCTCTGCATGCCTTCTGGCACCGTATACACTGAAATGAACAATCATTCACAGCAACTGCCTTACTATTTTGCGAGTCTGTTATATTATGTCTATCAGACTGTCCACCTGAGGCCCGCTTGAAAGACAACTGTTTGAGGGGTGCGATGTACCACCAGGTTATAAATTCACTGGTGGGCCGAGGCTCACTTAAGCACTCCCTGCCTCTGGCTTCGTTGTGGTCCTCGCTGAGCTGCAATAAGGTTGTCAGACTTCCCTGCAGGACCTGGGTGACCTTCTCTGGCGCTCTGATGTTAAATACAGCTTACTGGTGTCACTGCTGGAAGTTAAGTGAGTTAACCGTGCTGTCTAGAGCAGGTCCACACATTTATATTCTATATAGTAGCAGTCTGCAGACCTTTAACTTGGCCCCGATTTTGAATCCATTTTCTGTCAACCTCCCAAAAAGCACAGAGAGGTAATAGATAAGAAATACAACCTCATTGTCATACGGAACAGGCCATTCTAGTATCTCTACAGATGGTAATAAAATGGGCACTAGGAAACCACACCTGCCACGTGGGGAGCTCAGTACCTTTTATTAGCTCCAAGTCTCCGCAGGTAGGGCAAGCAGACTCATGGGTACCAAGACCTACATTACTGGCGCAGAAATTAAACATTCAAGAAGCTGAATGTCTTTATCAAAATCTGCTCCTCGGTGAGAAAAAGAAACATGGACCCAAGTTTTCTGTCTTCTTCTCATAGCTCCTCCGAATGATTTACACATTAGACATAATGGTCTGGTGATTAAAAGCCATTTTTCAGAACAAACAAAAAAACCCCAAACAACAAGTTCTATTCCAAAGCACGCTAATCACTTTGCTACTCAGAGAGATCATTTTCCATTGCTGTTTCAATGTTTTCTCCAACAAATAGATAAGGACATTACTGGCCAATACTACAGGACCCCTGCTAAGGAATCTGAGGCCTCCATGTACCTGGGAGGTCAACCTAATTGCCTGCTCGTATAGTAAATTTGAGGGAATAGGATAAATTATGTATTGATAACTAACAATAGCAAGATGAGCTGAATATTTTCAACTTTATTTGATACAAAACTAGAGCAGCTCTCACATATGAATTTTTGTTAGAAAAAAAAACCTCTTTTTGCAAGTGAGGCAAAGATGCGGTTTTCTCAGTCTTTTTTTCCTTTCACCTTCCCCTGACTGCCATGATTTTTTCTTTTTTTACAAGTTATCTTTACTTGCCTTCGTGTAGCACTTGGGTAAAACACTTTTTTTCTGCGTGCATCAGATGAAAACTATTCAGTTTAACAAATATGTACCATAATGCCAAGCCTTCAGAATAACATTATAGCAACATAAAAAAAGATTATATAAGCCCTTCTCTCCTAGAAACTCTTCTACTGTGTTGAATATAAGTGTATTTGTATTTTGTAAAGTGATTTGGATTGACAATGTTCTAATTAAGCAAAACTTTCCTGACAGGTCACCTAAGAGAAATTTCAGCTGTTAAGTAATATTTGGGGGTGGACTGTCAGAGAAATAAACCTTTTAGCAAAATCATGAAACCTTATTCTTTCTAAATCAAACTAGAACTCAATAACATACTTTTCTATTTCACGCCGGCAACTTGCAACTTCCTGGGCTAAAGAAATAAAGCACTGAGCCGCCTATAAAAATGACTCAAAAGGTTTCTCAAATATAAACACTTTTGGCCAAATAGCATTTGGGCGTGTTACAAATAAACAACAACAACAACGCAGACACGTATTAGTGATCAGATTTCCTTTGGAATCCCAAAGTCTCAAAATTAAGAGAGCTCTGTGTTTAAGAGTCTCAAAGGATTTGAACAACAGTTCAGTTATTTTTTTTCAACCCTCAAAAATGTTTGGTACCATGTATGTTAGAAAGGAAATAGTTCGATGAGTCAGTGTCTGAGCTCTTGTTGCCTTGAAGCCAGTCCAAAATGGGAATTTCTGGCACTTCAGACCAACTTCATGAACTTTAAAAACAAGTTTTAGTGTTAGAATCACTAGTACATTTTGCCATTCAAATCTCTCAGTTAAGTCCCATATACACACTCTGAAGGGTCAAATGTTTCTTCCCTCTTCTTCACTAAGACCTGTCCCGCATAATTAAGCCATAAAGCAGGTATAATGGGACCCGTGCTAAGTGAGTACTCTCCCGTCCACCAGATTAATGACCAGGAGAGGGAAACCTCCCCAGCAGTCATAGCTCCTCCCTCCTGATCCCCAAGACCATGCTGAGTGAACAGTTACTGCTGATGTATGTCTAATCCCCTTCCCATTCCAACATGCATACATACATATGCACATCAAGAAACAGCCCATAAAAGGACGAATTAGGGTAAGCTGTGTCCCTCAACTCGCAGTAGGCAGAGGTGCAAAGCCAGCCTCAGGGCCTCCATTAGCCTGGAGAGTGCTTTCACGCAAATTAGAAGCAGGTGTCTCCTGGGTGGGGCACAGAGACTCTGCTTTCTTGAGTGGCCCTGGGGTACTGGCTTTGGCTTGGGGTTGGCATGGTCTTGGCATGCAGAATGGAGGCTGGGTGATTATCCCTTGCCTTTCTTGGCTAGTGCCTCTGTGAATAGCACAGACCATACAACTCTCCGACAAAAGCCTTGTCTAACCCCTTGACCCCTGTAAGCTAGAGCCACAGCTTTAAAGAAGAGAGGACAATAGGCATAATGGAGACTTCAGTGGAAAGAATAAAACTAAAATTAACTGTCAACCTTCGTTTTTGTTCACATACATGTAATGCATGGCTTAAGTCAACTAACCATCTCAGAACATACCCTCTATGAAAGCAAGAATCACATCATCTTGGAATACTCTCCAAATCCCCAATTAGGTGTCACAGCTTTCTGGGGGGTAGGCTCTCATTACAGAGTTATGAGGTCGATGATCAACAGAGATGAAATGGTCCCTCTGAAACATCCACAAAATTGCGAATACTCTATACTTCATCCATTGTCTTCTAATGATGTAGTGCGGATCTCAATTCTAGCTCCATTTCTTAATTCTAGCTCATAAAATTAAGATGATTTTAGACAAGTCCATATACCAAATTATGCCTTCTAAACTATGAAACCAAAAGGTTCTGTTTTTAGAAGAACCATACAAATACAAGTTAATTGAGTAAAATATTCACTTAAACAAATAAAAGTAACTTGAATTTAGCTAGTCATTTTGAAGCACAAAGCTTCATGACACTAGGTACTAGAAGAGACCACAGAGGTCAGAAGACAAGGCTCAAATGCCTGCAGGGACTTAACGAGTACCATTAATTAGTATAGTGTCATGAAATCAAGATGCATGCACAGTGATGAAAACCATGGGCATGATGATGTGTATCAGCAAGGGGTGTGGAGGGAGTAAGACATATATGTCCTAGTGTTATGGACTGAATGTTTAAATCCCTTCATATGTTGAAACCCTAATTCCAATGTAATGATATTTGTTAAGCGAGGTTTGGGTCAGGTAATTAAGTCATGAGGTGGATTAGTCCCCTCAAAAGAAGAGGCCAGAGAGCTAGTTAGCGCTCTTTCCATCGCGTGCAGATACAACAAGAAGATGGCCATCTAGGAACCAGGGAGCTGCCCTCATCAGACATTGAATTTGCCCGTGCCTGGATCTTGTCTTCCCAACCTCTAGAATTGGAAGAAATGTAAGTCTGCTGTATAAACCACGAGTATGGTATGCTTGTTATGGCTGTCTGAACAGACTAGGACAGCATCTAAAATTGGTGAAGCAAGTTGGACACCTGGGTGGCTCAGTCGGTTAAGTGTCTGCCTTCAGCTCCCGTCATGATCCAAGGTCCTGGTTCTGGCTCACTGCTCAATGGGGAGTCTGCTTCTTCGTCTCCCTCTGCCCCTACCACCCGCCCACTCGGGCTCACGCTCATGTTCTCTCTCAAATAAATAAAATCTTTAAAAAATAAAACTGGTGAAATGATTGCAAGTTTCAGCTCCAGTGACTTGCTGCTGAGTGGGGATGTTATTGTTATAAAATTATTCGGGTGTTTGGGAGTTGGTAAATGGCAAGTTTTTTCCTCCTTTTAATCTACTGGTCCTAAAATCAGCTTTTTCTAACTATGTGATATCTCTAATGCTTAAAACATAACCTCTCAAATACTAAAAGTCAGTAAACACATCTTTGCCTAATCTCTTCTGCCGACAGAACGTTGCCAGTTTTCACAACGTCCACCACCTTGGACTTTGCTACTCACCCAAGTGCAGTTTGCTAATGTCAGTATGAAAACGGAAGGTCTAGAGTAGAATACAAGATCGAATCTGAACACATAATAACCAAAGTGCAAGCTGTAGCAATTACAGGCAGACAGAAGAGAAAAATGAAATAAACCAGGTCTGAAGAGCTAAAATCATCCCTATCCGCTCAGGTATATTTCAAAAAGGAAATTTATAAAACCAAGCATCTCCATAAGAAACAAGAGCAGATACAAGATACATTGCTTCCTTTTTCTGAATTCTTTTTGCTCCTTGTTTTTAATTGTGTAGATTAAGTAGCAGCTCAATTTGCTAATTGCTTTCCTTAAAACAATTAACTATTAATTATAGTCACTGTTATTAGCCCTCTCCAATTCTTCCAAGCTGCAGATGTTTTTACAGCAGGCTCCCAGTGAGATTGGCAGTTTAGAATATTCTCTGCCAGCAAGCTGATTTCCTTTTAGCAAGCATCTACATGCAAGATAATGTCCTTTGTTAATAAGGTTTTTATGCAAATGAAAATGAACACGACACTGTAAATGCACATGCATTAGCAATTAAAACTGAAGCGCCTGTAAGATAGATTTTTATTTTCACTTTTTGGGGTAAAAATCCTGCATTGGTTGAAACGCCCATTTTCAAACCACATACTATTAGGAATAATCAGAAGCCATTTCTAGGAGAGTGAGATCCTCTCTGCACATTTCCCCATGATTTATAGCCACAATGCCATACAGTCAAAACCCTACATTTACAAACATACTCAGTTTATTTTTAAGGTTACATGATTTCCACTGCACTTCACAGGGTCTGTATTAACTCATCAAATGTGTCCAGTTAACTGTCCAGCTTGCTTCCTGTGACCCTCAAGATACAGTAATGCACATTTACACTTGAGTTAATGGTGCTTTTATGTCCTGCCACTCGACTGGTATCCCATACATGATCTAATAACTTCTTATCGACCCAGAAATGCTTAGCAGACCGTTACCCTGAAAGGGAAGTCATCCTTACACATGCCCTTTAGGAAAGCTGCAGTTGTTGTCTGAGGTGAAAAAAGCTTTAATGACCAATTTACGTCGTACTTGTCCTCCAGAAGATGCAGAATAGGGGAAATCAATGCCTGTGTTAATCTATTACCTTTTTTTAAAATATGCTCTTTCCCACAATTTTTCAACCCTCGCAACCCCTACTCAGGTGAAGGCAAGCCTCTCTTTTTTGTTGTTTTTAAACAGGTGATACTTGAGACTTACTTTACTTAAAAAAAAAAAATTCCATCAACAACTTCTGTTTAATATCTCCAGGTCAGAAAATACCAGTATGCGGACGGTCCTCCAGGCCTACCTACGTTTCTCAGCATTTGCACCACCTATCTTTCCCAGATTTTCTTCCTGCAGAGTCTGCGGGGACCTTGAACTCTACCTACCCGCTGTGCTTCTTACCACTTAGGCTTAGAAAACCCACCTCCCCTGCAAAGCCTTTTTTTGGACCACCGCAGTCCAGGTTCATTATATCCTATTCTGAGCCTGGATGGGACTTCCCGACTCTGCCTGCAACTGGCTGTAGGTTGGAAACAGCAACTGTCTTGATCTCTCATAGGCTAATCTCCCGTTTTGTTGAATGGAAGACTGCATGAACGTGGCACAGCCTCGCGTTGCTCATCGAAACCCAGGGTTTGACCTGCTTGACATTGCTGGCAAGAAGATAGTATCTGGATAGCTACGATGTATACATTATCAAAAGGCTCAAATGGAGTCCGAAAGCATAGATGGAAATCTGAAAGGACTGATTCTAGTGATGGAACGCCTGCAAAGAAAGGGGGGAAACAGCTCACTAGTTCCTTTAAGTCCCAAGAGAAACATGGTGTGTCCAACTTTGTAGGGTTCATCAAGACGGTGTGCGGAGAACTTGGCAAATCGGGTTCACTGCTTTAATGGAAGAGAAAAACTGATCAGGACTGTGTGTTTTCTTTGTTGTTCAGCTCTCTAGTTTATGAGCTATTCAGGGGAAGCTGAAAATATTGAAGCAGAATATAAGCATTTAATTTATTTTATTGTAGTACATTCAGATGAGCAGGTTTTAAATACCTGTTTAAAAGTTTACTCAGCTATTGACACAGATCAGGGACTTTTGGAGAATTAAAGGGCTTAAAGAGACCCAAATTGTCTGAATCCCTTTCTTACTGATGTGAGAAAACACCAACAGCCTGATCTTAAAGGACAATTATTGAAATTCAGATTGAACATGAGCTTTTGACAACTAGAAACTGCATTTGCTTCTCAATTGCTAAATGGATAGGAGTTTTACTGAGTCAGACATTTTAAAGAACAGAAAAACCACTGGAGAGGATTTAGGTTCAAAACTCAAAGGAGATTCCTAGAATTTGATGAGTAGGAAGTATGATTTAAATTTCTATAATATTATTGATGACCAACCTCAGGATGGGGCTAAATTATAATGTAAATACACTTGAGTTTATCAGTTTATGAGCAGGCCTGGCTGAACTCAGAGCAAGCTGCAGACCACCAAGAACATAAAACATCCTTAATTTTGTCACAGCAGTATGTGAATCCGGGTTCCACGCTGTTTCTGCGGCCAGTGCAGAGCAGTGCTTGGGGTCAGCAGGCTCTGTGGAAGCCTTCTTCCTCACAGGCCCCTAGAACCAAATCCTCTGTCACTCTCAGTCATTACAAAGCTGGGGTTGAATTGAGTCAAGCTCTCCCTGAACAGACTCCACAATTCCTGAGAAGAGCTGAGACATTTTAAATATTAGGGTGCTAACTTAGATGAAGAAAATCAGTGAAGAGCCACTCCTGAAGGTGAGCCTTTCAAAAAGAAGAAAGGTCTTCAGACTCTTGTTTGGCGGTATTTCTGTTATTGTTAGATATTCCTGTTTTTGAGGGACTGAAGGTCTGTATTTAAACACCACTGCTAGAAAAATTTCTATTCTGTTCTATATACACATCGGATTTTGCTCCTGAGCTTCAGGACTAGAAAATTAGGAATATGCTTAGATCACATAATCATTTAAACTACAAAATGGCGCCTGGGTGGCTCAGTCAGTTAAGCTTCTAATTCTTGGTTTAGGATCAGGTCATGATCTCGGGATCCTGGGAAGAGCCAGGCCTCAGGCACCATGCTCAGTGGGGAGTCTGCTTCTCTGACTCTCTCTTCCTTTCCCTCTGCCCCTCCCCTCCTCAGCTGGTGCGTGCATGCATTCTCTCTCTTTCAAATAAAATTTTAAAATAAATTTAAAATTTTAAATAATTTTTAAAATCTTAAAAAATTAAAAAACAAAAAAATAAACTACACAATAATAATTATGACTATAATTCTCATTTTTGAGCACTTAAAGTATACCAGCTACTTCTCATATTTCTAATATTTCTAATTTACTCCCCTTTGAAGGGAGACCTGAATTCACTACAGCTCTATCACTATGTAGCTCTGCAAGATCTGTCTCTGAGCCTCAATTTCCAAGTCTCTTAAACTCTGAAATAATAGTGACTTCATAGAGCACCATACGATTGAAAATACTAAATAGCCTGGTATAGTCCTTGCAAATAATTGTTAGCTGCTGTTTCTCTTGTTCCTAACTTGAGTTTTTTTCCCCCAACTTCCCTCTCTCATCCACTCATAAATATTTTGAAAAGAAAACAAAGAAAAAAGTTCCTCCACCTAATTTCCCCCTCAACATTTTATCCACTTTGACACAGCTCACACTCTTATCCATAGAACATTTACAAGCCAGATGCACTTTGTTTCAGAGTGTGAGAGAGGTGAACAGGGAAGGACCTGCTGGTCTTTGGACTCTAGACTCTGAGAAAGAAGAAAAAGGAAAATGTCCTTATTCTTATGCATGCTGTTGAGGCTACCAGCAGCCACTTTCTGATTTTAGGATGCTGCAGTTAAGGGAATATGGGGAGGGCTTCCATTCTAGAAGCATGGAGAAGCACATCTCCCATTTATCACACCTAAAACGCTAGAGGAAATCAATGAAACAAGCAACAGATAACTCTGAAAGGTAGAAAACTGATGGAAGACTTTTTAGGAATACTCAGACACAAAGAACTACTCATTGACCTGATTTAAAAGGACTGTTGAAAGAAGCAAAGACAGCGGAGATGGCAACAGAAGGAAACTTAGAACATCAGAGTAAGAGAGAACTATAGAACTAGTAAATAGATGAGTAAATACAATAGACTACAATTCTTCTTCTGAGTTTTACAAATGATGCTAGATGGTTGAAATCAAAATCATATTTTAATGTAGTTCTCAACATATAAATAAGACATGTAAAACAACTAAATTATAAAATGGGAAGAGAAAAGGAACCTAAGTGGGGGTAAGGGACCTACATTTCACTTTAAGTGGCAAAACACTAACATTAGACTATGAATAAGTTTCAAATGTGTTACAGAATTTCTAAAGTAAGCACTAAAAAATACAAAAAGATGTACAAAAAACACTATGACTGAAGCTAAAGGAACACTAGAAGATGATTAAGTAAACCATAGGAATGCACGGAAAGGGAAGCAAGGAAACACTCAAATAAACCAAGTAGAAAAAAATAATAATAAAGTGTCAGACTTAACTTCTAACAAAATATTGACAATTTCATTAAATGTTAAGTGTTTTAAATATACCAATTAAAGGACAGGGATTGGCAGAGTGGCTCAACCAAATATGGTACCTATGAGAAACTCATTTCTACTATGATGTTATAGGCAGAATGAAAGTAAAGATGTATAAAGAAAATACCAATCATAAGAAAGGTGTTATATCACATCAATTAGACTTCAGACAAAAGAAAATTACTAAGAACGGAAAGCTACATTACATTACAATAAGAGTGTCAGTACAACAAGAAGTCATAAAAGAGTGTCTGCTTTCAAGTAATAAAGATGTGGCAATAGACTCTATTACAATTAACCTTGTGGCCTTGGACTTCATTAGTCTATATGCTTCTCTAAGCCTCAATGTTCCCATCTCAGAAATAGTGAGACGGTGTGTGTAGGGGAGGACTAATAATGCCAAAGCTGTTCAAAGATGTAAATAAGGCTACGACACAAAATTATAAAAGCTCTTTTCCTTCTACTACACTATAAATTTTGGTCTGAAAACTGAAAATGAACACAAGAAATCTTCCAAGTTGACTTTTCAACTCTTTACATAATTATTTTTTCCTTTCCATTGGTCATGAGTATTATTTGCAGACGATGACCTTTTGCTCTAAGCAATTCTTTGGAAGGAAAAGAATCTCCTGGTAAATTAATAAAGATCTTGGAAAAATCAGATTCCAATCAACTTTAGCGCTCACTGTGTAATGACTGGTGAACTGGTGTGAATCACTGGAAAAATCTGTTGATACAAAATACAATGGTTAAATACAAATGGGGTGGAACCTAGCTGCTTACCATTGTCACCAGCTTCTTCTTTTCAGACTTAAAATAGTAAAGAAAGTAAGGAACAGGAGAGGTAAATTAGACCATACAATTATTTAATATTCCACAAAATAAGAAAAATTGCAAAAAAAGAGAACAAAAAATGATTACCCAAGCAATCTCACTTGATGGATTTTCTTCCCTTTTCTTCCCTTTCTTTCTTTCCTTTCCTTCCTTTCATCCTTTGTTTCTTTTTATTTTTCTTTCAAGTTTCCATGTGTATATTGTTATCTTCCTTTCTGGTGGAGAATGGAAGATCGTATCTTTTCCTTTCAAGTATAATGCTCGTTACACTCTGTGTGTGTGTTTTAGCTACTCTAACGCATGTGATTTGGATTGAATTAAAATAAACAGCTTTAGTTGACATTAACTTCTCTATTTTCAGACAGAATGGTCTAAGCCAAAATTTAATATTCCCAAATACCCTAGAAAAGATTCAAAAGAAGAAAAAGAGAAATGTACCCTTCCAAAGTTATACTACTGCTTGTAACTGATAGGTGGACCGCACAGCACCCCAAATAACAGGTACTACCATTTTCATTCATCATAATTGATCAAAAGAATGGAGTGGAGCAGGGTGTCTTGGTTGCTCCGTCAATGAAACATCTGAATCCTGGTTTAGGCTCGGGTCATGATCTCAGGGTCCTGAGATCAAGCCCCAAGCTGGGCTCCATGCACAGCACAGAGTCTGCTTGCCCCTCCCCCTCCTCCTCTGTTCTTATGTGCATGCTCTCTCTCTCTCCAAAATAAATAAATAAAACTTTAAAAAAAAAGAAGAGTGACGCAAAGGAATTTACAAATTCATGCTAATTAAATTTTAACTTAATTTTAGGAAATGATTTAGCTATCAAATGAGTTACTAAGTGATAACTGATAATAAATGAATCAAAACATAAAATTTCAAGTAACAATATTAGGTTTGAAGTTGTGAATTTATTAATCAGAATAAAACTGATGTTCATAGGTTTTTTTATGGGGGGTTCAATTCATTATGTGTTACTGTATTCAAAACATTCAGATACTTTGAAAACTTGTGAGACCTTTGATATCAGAGTTTATTAAAGGTCATGCTCTCTCAGGTCAAAGCTTATGAAGACACAGTTACTAAAGCTGAGTTTTAGATAATTAAGTTGTGGTAGGGAAGCATTCCGTGGGAACACTGCTCCAGTTCCTGGTTTTCTGTAGTTGAAAGAACCAGTAATTTTTAAAAATGCAATTAGAGCATCAGATTAGAGCATCAAAAGGAAAACCGACTGACTAGATTAAGAGTTAATTAGTTCATAAATTTACTTTTTCATCTTTGCTCTCATGTCTCTATTTTCATGTTCTTAGACTTTATATACCACTAACTTCTAAAACAATTTGTAGCAGATTTCATTAATCATAATGGTCAATACGATTGTTCTAAGAATAAGTAGAATAGGAACAGGGAAATAGATGTCACTAATATCTGATATCAACGGATATTACTAACATTATTACTTCCATTGGCCACAGCCACTGAATTTGACTCTGAAAACATGTTATGATATCAAGGTCATATGTATCAAAAGGTGACTAAGGCAGTAATTAGCTCTTTGCTCACCTGCATCAGAGATTTTTGATAAATAATTTTATTTTCACCCCCCAAAGATCCCTTCCATAGCAAAATTCCAGCTGTGACAAGGTTAGACAATTTACAAAAAAGTGCAAAGGGGGGAAAATGCAGACTGATTTCTGCCTATTTGATTAACCTGATTTCAAGATGAGCTTGTAAAAGTCCTTAATAAACTAAGTTTTTGTTTGCTTATTTTTAAATCTCTGCTAGTTTATGGAAAAATAGGCACAACTGAGACAAAGCAATCCACATCTCAGCTTTACTGCCTCTGTACACTCAGACAGAAATCCTTGTAGAATGCCAAACAAGGGAAATGCTTCAGGGCCATTCATCTGCAGTCCTGAGATTCTGTGATTGAAAGTAACATGTGGAATCAGTTTGAGAAAAATAAACTTTAGTCGGGGGAAAATGACACAAGTAATAAACCTAGAGAGAGTGGAGACTGAAAAAAGGAAATAGCTCCAGGGAAATATTTTGAGATGCAGCAGACAGAAATTTCCAAGCCGGAGAAACAGAATTTGCGTACATGAAACATACTATGCTGGAATATTTTTTTTATGCTTTAATTTTTTTTTATAAACATAAAATGTATCATTAGCCCCAGGAATACAGGTCTGTGAAGCGCCAGGTTTACACACTTCACAGCACTCACCATAGCACATACCCTCCCCAATGTCCATAACCCCACCACCTTTCTCCCAACCCCCCTCCCCCCAGCAACCCTCAGTTTGTTTTGTGAGATTAAGAGTCTCTTATGGTTTGTCTCCCTCCCTTCCTACCCCCAAACCCTCCATGTTGCATCTCCACTTCCTTATATCAGGGAGATCATATGATAGTTGTCTTTCTCTGATTAACTTATTTCGCTAAGCATAATACCCTCTAGTTCCATCCACATCATCGCAAATGGCAACATTCATTTCTTTTGATGGCTGCATAGTATTCCATTGTGTATATATACCACATCTTTATCCATTCCTCTGTTGATGGACATCTAGGTTCTTTCCACAGTTTGGCTATTGTGGACATTGCTGCTATCAACATTTGGGAGCACGTGCCCCTTTGGATCACTACGTTTGTATCTTTAGGGTAAATACCCAGTAGTCCTATGCTGGAATATTATGTATTTTCTATGTATTTACAACATTTGCATGAAATTATTTTAAATACTGAGCTGCAATCCCAAATACAGTGTAATACATCTCACTGATCAAATACTTTTGTTCCTTAATGAACAAAAATAGAGAAGATAGAGAAGATCAGATGTTTCTTGGCATGATAGGAAAAGCTCTCAAGTGGAGACAAAAGTGCTGGGTTCTACCTGACTTCTCCACCAACCGCACTGGCTTCAGTGGGGACATCAATTCCCTTCCGTGCATCTTCCATTTTCTAATGACAAAGGTGAAACAAGAGGACCTCAGAGATCCCCCAGGCTCTAACTCTCTGTGAATCCATAAATCTAACCACTCCCAGGGCTTAGGATGTTTAACAAAGGCTCTATGGAGACTGACATTATAATTTTTACTGTCACAAGCAAATGGACTCAGCTATAGGGTAAGATAGAAGGGAAATTTTGCAGGACAAAACAATAATCTTAGAGAATTTGAATGAGACAGCTAAAAAGGTCCTATTTAACATTATTCTGGAGCAAACTATAAAATGTTTAGAGTTAAAGGAGGCATCATGTATTTAAAGTTAAGTAAGAATGGTATTGAGAATGTATATCTTAAAATGTGTCTAGGTAAAATATATGTAGAATGGTAAGCTTTCAATCTTCATTCCATTCAGGAGACACAATTTCAGATTTTAGATTTTACTATGTCAAAGAGATCAAAAAGCTCACTGAGGGATGCCTGGGTGGCTCAGTTGGTTGAGCAGCTGCCTTTGGCTCAGGTCATGATCCCAGCGTCCTGGGATCAAGTCCCACATCGGGCTCCTTGCTCCTTGCTTCTCCCTCTGCCTCTGCCTACCACTCTGTCTTCATGCTCTGTCTCTCTCTCTCTAACAAACAAATAAATAATATCTATAAAAAAAAAAAAAAGCTCACTGATTCCTTTCTTATCTTTGATTTTGTCTTCAAGTAAGCACACTGGATCATCTGTACACATTCTCAAATATCACAGCTCTGGGTTGATGGAGATTAATGCTGGCTGCCCCTGCAGCCCACTTCCGGGAGAGGAGGACCAAGGCTCAGAGTGCAGATAGTTGCAGACACATCATTTGCCTCATCTGGACATTGGATTTAATAGTGGTATCTACTTCGATACATTGTTGTAAAGATTAAATGAAGTAATCCATTGAAAGCACTTAATAAATACCAGCACACATACCACGGGTCACATAAATGTCATTGTTTTTTTATCATTATTATCAACATCATCATCACCATCATCATTATCACCACATCCTAGACAATGTTTAATTAATTTCCAAAGATGAAAGAAGTTGACAAGTTCAAATACATCAAACCTGCCGGCAAAGATACACATAAATGGAGAGTTAACTAATTCTTTTGTGCCCTCTTCCCAGGGCTTCTCCTGCCATTCACAATCTGGACTACAAAGATTGGGACATCACTCTCTTCACTCAGGTCCTGTGAGAGTATGTGGCTGATTAAAATCAACACACACACTTATTTTACTTTATTCCCCAAATATTTCCTGAAAAGAGTACGATTAGGATTCCTAGGTCCTAACTACAAATGGTGCCATAATAGGACATCCTGCTGACTTCTCCCCATACACTAACCATAGAAATTTTATAGCACTTAAGGAATTAGAGCTTTAGAGGCTCATGAACAGGGCCTGGCTTACAATAACATTATAGGACCCGTCATCATCACTATTATCCTTTTTGTAATGACTTAGAAGCTATCTATTCTCTCTTACCATTAGAGATCACGTTTCCCAAAGTAGGGCTTCTTCTTGAGAAATTTAGTACATTGAATATTGCTTGACCCCAGAAGAATTTGGTAATGATGAATAACTGATACATATGTGAATAAAATAATGAATTAATAATCAAGTAATTACAAGAGAGTAAATCAGAGCCAATAGATTTGTTGGTCATATTCTACTCTGTTGTGGCCATCTGGTCATTCCTCTAATCTCTTGCCAAGCTGGTGTCAAGTTTGATTTGCAATTTTGGAAAAAATACATGCTGGCTTCTACAAGCTTTATTAGTTTCTTTCCTCTTGATAACTTGTGTTTAGATATTATAATTTGAGGTGGTAGGAATCTGGAATAAACTCTAATTTTTCTATGAATCAAAAGTAAAGACTAGTTTGGACTAGGTAAAAATGAATCTAAATGAAGAAAAGGAATTAGCTTCATGCTTTCATCCATATGAGTGTGTGTATAAAACCTCTGCCATACAAGAGTGACCAATACCCTGGAGGTTTTGATTCAGGGATTTTCAACTTTGTTGAGTCTGGTCACCTTATTCATAGGGCCAGAGCTTCTGTTCTGATCTACAGAAACTGGGTTACAGAGCAGTAACTTACACTATGCAAATTTATGAGAGGCTGATATCCAATCAGAATGCCAGTATTTGCATTTACATACACCACTGGAAACAGTCAAGAAGATTACTTTACTGGTGGATTCTTTCTCTGTTTTTTGTTTTTCCCTTTTCTTGGTGTTTTGTTTTGTTTTTGATGTTCTTTTCCAGAGGGAGAGAGAGAATCTTAGGCCATCTCCACACTCATTGTGAAGATGGATGCAGGGTTCAATCTTGTGACCTGAGATGGTGACCTGAGCTGAAATTAAGAGTCAGACATGGAACTGACTGAGCCACCCAGGCAACCGGGTGGATTCCTTCTTCAAAGGGAACTTTATATGGTGACAAAATTATAATTGAAAAGCTGCTTAGTGATCAAACTACGAAAAAAATAAATGATCTTAATATAACAATGTGCAGCAGAGAGAGACAGGGCTATCTTCCCCACTGAAGTAGTGCTTTCAGTGTCCTCTCTTTAAAACACCCCCTTCCCTGGAAGCGTGAAAATCCTATGGTCAACATCCTCATGTAGTCTTAAGGATCACTGTGGGGAGGAAATAGATTATATATATATATATATATATATATATATAAAATACATATTTTATATATATATATAATACATATTTTATATATATATATATATAATATAATAAAATATATAATATATATAAGGTGCATTGCCAGATAGTCACTTTGTATCAGTATTTTAAAGTTGGGTTATGTGTACCCCTGAGGGAACAAAAATGCTTGCCCTCTTGAAACTAAACTTCTATATTTATTGTGTCTTATAACTGATCTCCTTGGAAATACCCTTCAGTCATCAGGAGCTCCCTGAAATGGTGCATTTCTTAGTATTGTTGAAACCTCCTAAGCACCAAGCAAGGAACATTTACAAATACGCATGTCAAAAGAGCTTCTATAGACAGGGTCCTTTTAGGGATCCATTTTCAAGTTTTTGGTTTTATGTTTAAAAACTTTGTATCATATGTGGAATATATTTATGAAATTTTGATCAATTATATAATCCTAACTATTATAATTCAATCCAGAAAAATAATTCAACATATTGAGAACTGTGGCCACAGAACAATTTTATAAATGTTATTTCAATTTATGTAGGTATTTTTATTGCAGAAATTATGATAAATACATCAGTGAAACATTTTCAGGCATAAAATACATTATGTTAGGATAAATTTTGTGGAATATAAATATGATTTTAGGGATTAAAAAAACATGCAAAAAATCTGATTTATAAAACCTTACCTTTTTAAAATAAATAATGGTGGATTATAGATTATTGGTATTTTTGTTTATACTGGATTCATTTCAATGTGATATCATTCTTTCATTAGCCAAAAATTGTTTCTTTTGCAACACCAGTAGTTGAGACTTATGATAAAATATTTCAGATGTCAACTTTAAAATGACAGAGGAAATGAAAAGGTGTCTAATTTTCTATTCGAGGGATATAAAAAAATAATTGAAGAGCACTGAGGCAAACTGATCACCCATTTTCTTTTCTTTGTTTATTTTTTTAATTACTCATTTTCCATTAAAAAATTCAGTGTCTCTGCCCAAGCCACAGCTTTTAGAAAGTTAATATGTTTCCACGTGCTATCTATATTTTAGAGGTTATATTAACATTCCATGCTTCCCTAATCCTATTTGTATGTTATTGCTTAGTTTAAGGTTACTTTGTTGTTTTGTTTTTCAGATTCCTGACCTCAACCATTTTCAGGTTGCCTTTTCATAATTTTATTACCAGAACACCATCTTTCTTCATGTTCCTATATTATCCTGTTGCTTCTCAGTGTAGTGTGCAGATGGGAGATAGTGAGGCCATCGTAAGGAAGGATGGAAATATCTCAGAGAAAACAATGGAATGGTCAATGAGAGCTTCTGAAAAGTAAGATACAGATGGATAAAGCTTTACCCTTTTTTTAAAGTACTCATTGGAAGTAGAAACAGCTGTATCTTTAAAGGAAATGATAATACAGACTTATCACTACCATTTAGGATGAGACATTCAGGCTCCCAGTTCTCATGAAAATAAAATTCTAGTTCCTGAAGATCAAAGGAAAATTTAATAAATACATTTCCATGGTGTGGGGGGAGTTAACATGCTCCAGTAAACCTTTCCTAAAATGTTTATGTTGTCACCTCTTTGAAGTTGATGGACTTCAATTATTGAGTTGGATGCATGCTTCTTTGCTGAAAGAGAGCGAGAGAGAGAAAGAGAAAGAAAGGGAGAGAGAGGGAAAGGGAAGGAGGAAGAAAGGAAGGAAGGAAGAAGGGAAATAAAAAATACTCTAATAGGTGATAGGCTACTATCTATAACTCTGACGTCTCTTCATTGCCAATTATACCGCGCCAAGAAACTCAAGTGAGCTTGGATTGAAATCCAGCTCATGTACTTTCCATCAGACTATGATGTCCAGGCTTGTAATGTTCATGAAGGAGTATCTATCTCTTATTTGTACAAAGGTGACTAACAGTAATAGGCTAATAGGCTATAGGCTATTAGTAGGTAATTCTTTAGGTAATAGTTAATAGTAAAGAGTATCTAATAGGCTAATAGTAGCCTATTCTCCCTGGCTCTGAATTCTCACATTTGATCTTATCTTCAGAAAATCACGTTGGCTCCACCTTTAAAACAGACCCAGAATCTGACCAACTTTCAACAATCTTCTCTGGCACCAAGTCACCATAACTCATGTCTGGATTATTGCAATCACCTCTTAACTAACCTCCCTGCCACCAACTTTCCCCCATTGTAGTTTATTCTCAATACGGCAGCCAGAATGATCCTGCTAAAATGTAAATTAGATCATGTCTCTCCTCTGCTCAAAACACTCCCATCCGACCCAGAGTGCAAGCCCAAATCCTTACAGTGGCTATCAAGCCAATGTGCTCTCCCCCGTTTGCCCCAGATTCCTGAACTCATCTCTGACTTTTCCACTCACTTATTGTGCTATAGCCACATTGTTCTCTGCATTGTTCCCTTGAAACACCAGGCATGCCTCTGGCTCAAGATATTTGTATTTATTGTTCCTTCTGCCTGGAACCCAGACATCTATGTGGCCCATTCTGTAGTCTCCTTAGAGCCCTGGGCTAAATGTCACTCTTCATGTGAAATCTTCTCTAACCATACTATTTTTAAAAGCAGCAATACACACATGTACACTATATTAAGCACATCTTTTATTGTCTGTATCTGTTGTCCTACCATACTTGAGTAATAGTAAAATCTTCATTTTAACACACACACACACACACACTTTGGTTCCTTTCTTTGCTCTACTTTGTCCCATACCTGTTAGAATGGCTGTATCAGGTAAGTGATAACAAGTGTTGCGAGGACATGGAAGGAAAGGAACTGCTATGCGATACTTCTGGTGAGAATATAAATTGGTAGAGCCACTCTGAAATACAGTATGGAGGTTCCTCAAAAATTTAAAAACAGAACTAATGTATGATCCAGCAATTCCACTTCTGGGTGAAATATTAAAAAATGAAAGCAGAGCTTTGATGAGATGTCTGCACTCTCACATTTATTAAGGCATCACTCAGAATAGCCAAGATGTGGCAAGAACCTAAGTATCCGTCAACAGATGAATAGATAAAAAGGGTATGTATAGGGGCGCCTGGGTGGCTCAGTGGGTTAAAGCCTCTGCCTTTGGCTCAGGTCATGATCCCAGAGTCCTGGGATCAAGCCCCACGTCCGGCTCTCTGCTCTGCAGGGAGCCTGCTTCCTCCCCTCTCTCTCTGCCTGCCTCTGTGCCTCTCTCCCTACTTGTGATTTCTCTGTGTCAAATAAATAAAAAAAATAAAAATCTTTAAAAAAAAAGGTATGTATATACATACATTGCATAATAGTATTTAGCCATGAGCAAAAAGGAAACCTGCCATTTGTGACAATATAGCTGGAGCTTGAGGGTAATACAGTAAGTGAAATAAATCAGAGAAAGACAAATACTATATATCACTTATATATGGAATCTAAAACAGTCAAACTTATGGAAACAGAGAGTAGAATGGTGGTTACCAGGAGCTGAGGGTAGGTGAAATGTGGAGATTCTGGTCAAAATGTGTAAGCTTCTAGCTATACCATGGGTAAGTTCTATAAACCTAATGTATAGTATAATGACTATAGTTAATAATACTGTATTATATACTTGGAAGTGGCTAAGAGAGTAGATCTTAAATGTTCTCACCACACAGAAGAAATGGCAAGCATGTGATTTAAGATGCTATGGTGGTGATCATCTTACAATATGCAAGTCTATCAAACCAATATTGATACCATTGACATGTTCGATGTCAATTAGATCTCAATGAAGCTGAAGAGGGGGAAAAATAGACAAGCTGATATTCCTGACAGTAGGATGCTCCATTCCACATGATACCAGCTGGAATGGAGACTTGAGAGTTGGTCTAGAATTTCAAAGATGCTACCTCAAATCTGGGATTCTCATTTCCTTAATTTTTAAAAATCTTTTTCTTAATGGCATATATCCTTGACTTACACTGACAGATCCCGACACAGAATGCTCTTTGAAGCACTCATTATTTCCAAAATTTTATAGATGTTTTGGAGGATTCTGTCCTCTAACCCCCACCTGAAGACAATGACACGCCATTTCTTCTCCGCCTGCTCCTACTCCTTTTTTTCTTACTTAATCTAAGGAGGATTTTTGTTCCTTTTAAAGAAATGTCATGTCTTTTCCTAATGGACACTGTGAATCCTGTAACTTTGTGTTTTCCGTTCTGCTGTAGTCGTCAGAAAGGTCAGAACCAAATCTCAACTAAAGGATTATTGAAAAATATATAGTTCATATATTGTCATTCCAGAGTACCACTTTGCACCATCCACCTTGTAGTGTAAAATCTGCTGTTTTGTTCTCCTTGTTTTCTCCATCATGTATATCTATTCGTACTTCAATCTCGCCATATTCTTTTCAAGTCCTTCTGAAATGATACAGATATTTAAGTCAGTAAGGCAGCAAATGAGATTATGTGCCTTTGGAAACAATCATCTAAGTTCAGAAGGACATAGAAAAACAAGTTTACTGTGGCTAAACTGAAATCTTTAGGAAGTGTGTGATAAATATCCTATAGATATTTTTATATCTCTTTTATTTTTTCCATGATGTATCTAGATGTAGCTAGAAGATTTTGAATAAAATCATACTCTAACCATCCAAGAGATCATGACAAAAGGCCAAATAATCAGAAGTTCTTGGCTCAATAAATATATAATAAATATTTAATTTTATGTACTTGAGAGAGAGAGAGAGCGCCAGTGGGGTGCTGGGAGGAGAAAGGGGAGACAGGGAAGCAGACACATGCTGGTGGGGCTCCATCCCAAGACCTTAGGATCATGACTGAGCCAAAGGTAGATGCGTAACCAACTGAATCACCCAGGTTCCCCTTGACTCAATAAATATAAAGATGTAAAATAAGAATCAGAATAGGTAAGCCACAGATTACAATAAAAATACTGTAATTTTATTAAAATATTTATATCACGAATGTGGGGTTTAAAGAAATCTAACAAAATAAACATTGTGTTCTGACATAGTACTAATTTAGTATCCTACTATCTTCACATTTAACAACTATCTGAAGTTTAATTTTTGCAGATTTTTTTAAACAATCCACTTTTTCCCCAATAATAAGAGTTTAGTAATACCTTCATACCAAATATATTTATCTATCTACAACTACGAGCAAGGTCTTATTCCTTTTTATACTTTGATTGTGGTGACCTGTCCTCACAAAGTTTTTTTGTGGCAACTTGATATGGTTCATGGGTATTTATTCTCATATCATATGTGCAATCAAAAAATCCTGCATTAATTCTGTAGAAACGATATTTTAATTAGGCAGCAGTTGGTACTTTAAAGGCCAGTATGTTTAACTACCAGAGCATCGCCAGCTCTCGCAGCAGATGGAGGGCAAACAGGTTGTTCGTTCTATATAAACTATCTGGTTGGAAAGGAAATTGGACATTATGCTAACTTACTCTTATCCCTTAAGTATTTAATTATCAGTGAAGTGTGCAAATCTTCAAGTGTAACACACACACACACACACACACACACACAGGAGAAATAACTTGAAGTGTAAACTTCAGAGAAACAATTGGCCTGTGAGGTTTCACAAGACTGGGGGTGGCTCTCAGGGATGAGAAGGAAAAGCAAAGGAGCTCAGGGAAAGAGAGCAAGAGGAGACAGTAGAAGAAAAATCCCAAGTTCTCTTCCTCCTTGTGACGCCTGAGTGAATTCTGCATGGGGTGAATGGGGTGCCTTTTGAGTTTTCCTTCTGTTTCTTTCTGTTTTGGAGCACAGACAAGTGCTGAAAAAAGGAGGGTGTAATTCTTGAGGGCAAGGAAAAAAAGTTTGATAACTGCAGTGATCGGACTTGGAAGAGTTCCCAGCCTACACCGATAAGGGGACTTCCTCGTCCTCTCCTGTCCCAGACACCCCTCAGGAACACAGAGCCAAAGACAGAAGAGATATAGATTTGTAAGCCCTAGGTACTGATCCCTAAGTTACAGTCAGCTTTTCTCATTGCTGTTAAAATTTTGTTATAGCTGTTAATTTTCTCCCAGTTGTGTTTGCTAGACTAAAGTTGGTTTTGATTGTCGTTGTTAATTAAAGCTAATTTTTGTTGTTGCTGATAATTTTCTGCTGGTTCTGCTTATAGGTTTAGACCTGTTTTAATGTCTCCAGATGAGATACTGTAGTAAAATTCTTAAGTGGTAAGAAAATAAGTGATATATGCATAACCATAACAAAAGTTGATAATTTTTACTATCTAAACTCCTAGATGTCAAGTTTGAACTGTCTACCCTACTCCTGTACTTACTGAGTGAATGACTCAAGGAAAGGAAGGTTATGGAGAGACAGGTATTTCTTCAGTTTCCCTGATTACAGAAGAAGAAATGTACGGTAAATGATAGCAGAATCTTCAATTTTGGAAAACCAAAGCTCTTAGCTCATCCTCCTATTTGAAAATCATATTTTTATATTATTTATTATTTAATGATGAATTATATTTCATATATATTACTACCTATGAAAATTATCATATATAACCATATGTATTCTAATTAGGGACATAGAACAATATGTTTTCAGATTAGGGTTATCTATTAGAGACCCAATATCAATTCTTAACTCTACTATTAACTAGATGTGTAACCTTGGCCAAATCATTTAATTTGTCAGGGAATCAGTTTTTTCACCCATAAAAGTGATAGGAATGGGCTAGATGACTTCTTAAAAAAATACCACTATGGAATAGTTTAAAAAATAAACTTGTTGGGGCGCCTGGGTGGCTTAGCAGATTAAAGCCTCTGCCTTCAGCTCAGGTCATGATCTCAGGGTCCTGGGATCCAGCCCTGCATTGGGCTCTCTGCTCAGCAGGGAGCCTGTTTCCTCCTCTCTCCCTGCCTGCCTCTTTGCCTACTTGTGATCTCTGCCAAATAAATAAATAAATAAAAACTTGTTAGAATTTTTTAATACAGTAAGAAGGATATATTTATTTTTTCTATTTCCTAAAGTACTTTCCACATTTTCTGTTGATAATACTATTAAAGAGATCTGTGAAAGAGATGTGACAAAAAGATATAGTAGACTCATTTCATTTTGGATTACAGAGGATATCTGAACAAGACAAGTCTTGTATTTATTGATAGAAGGAGAAATATCACTGTCCTTTTGAAGACAACAGGATTCCCCAGGTCATAACTGCCCCCAGTTGTTAAGAAAAGTAGTCCAATTAAGAGGCTCTGCAAAGAGATATGGACAAAGGAATGCCCTGAGCCCCCCTTCCTCACTTTGCTCTCTAAGGAATATGTGAATTGTAGAAACTGGAAACCAGTTATTTCAAATGAATCTTCGATTCACAGGATGATGGCACATAGGAGAATTTCATATTATTTATGGAAAAGTTTGGGAAGTAAAATTAACTTCTTAGGATTGTACAATAACATGGAAAGTAGGAGTCCTTTAGTTTCTCAGGGATTCTTAGGATCTTGGACACTTCAGGGATACCCCAGAAATTACATTTTTCATTAAAATGTACCTTTCTCCTCTCCCAGAAGATTTCTTAAGTCCTAGCTCCAGGCTGTGATGCTGGGTCCAAGCTAGTTTCTCCTAAAGATTGGGCTTTGACTTCCTGTGGGATCCAGAGGCCTGGGGGACTTCTTTGAGCTTATTCCACTTTCAGGAATGGAATCCCACCAGGTCTGACCCCTGGGCACTGATGTAGATTCAAAGGAGTTGACCTGTTAGCATGGCTGACCCCTGACCATTCAAGTCATTTATTAAATCCTATTCATAAATATTCAGTTTCTTCTTTAAAATTCATATATGAGACTTCAAGAAAGGAAAGGACTGTGTGACTAGTTGATCAGACCTAAGCTGTCATCTGCTCTTCTGACATGCTGATGAGAAAATAAAAAGATATTGAAGTATTGTTTTACTAAGTACAAAATTTCACTTACTGTGGGTTTTGTCCCTAACATAATTTTCAACTATTTATTCTATACATTTCTAAAACATTGCTCTTAATTTCAAAAGGATTGCTTCTTTGCAAGGGAAGCCATTATTATGTAAGTCATAGATCATTTTGCACAGAACTTCCACCTGATTTAAAGTTAGACTTAAGAGAGTTATCAGATGGAAGTTTATGGCATTCTTGAGTAAAGGAGCACTTCCCTCAGTTTATTTATATTAGATGGTTTTCTAGAGACATTTAGGACTTTGGGGATGAACATTATAAAAATGTAGGCATAGGCATTTGCTGCATAAAAAATTAAGTAGCCCACAGATCACTTTATTATAAGCCATCAAATATTTCAACTGATGAAATAACAGCATATGGTAAAATTTTTTGCCCTCTAAATGGTATTTAATGCTTCCTACAAAAAACATCAAGAATATTACACATTTCTGACATATACTCAGGCTTGGAAATATTCAGTGGGACTTAAGATTCAGCGTAACAATAGGCTTTTACATGGATACATATGCAATTTTCAATCACAAGCACACTGGACTCCTAGTAAAACGTGTGCTTGTCAAAACTGTAGCCATTTTTGAATCCTGTATCAAATCAATTCCCCACATCTAGGAATCCCAACAGCCTGCATAAACTGATTAGGAAAATGAGTAGGTAGGTTAGTCTCCTTGAAACAGGATTATATTATAAAGGTCAAAGCCAAGCCCTGAGGATGCAAGATAAAATAAACCTAGATCTCTAACTATCTATAGAATTAATCTGCCTTGGATGAATCTTCTTCCTGGGATTACAATAGTGAATCACAACAATGACAAAGGGCATTTCAACTAAGTCAAAGGTACAGAAGCAAGTCTCCTCCTACTGTCTGGCTTGGGTCTTAGCTTATTCCATACCCCGAGAGTTGTATTTGAAGATAAACAAAGCCATACCAAGATTTACTGCTGTGTAGGCACAGAGAGAACATCAAAACTTACTGCTGCATGAAGTGACCATCAAATGTGGAGGCAGTTAGTGGGATACAGTGGAAGCAATTTCAAAGTATAAGATAGCTTCTCTTTATTTACAGAAGCCATCTTTCCTTTAGATCAAGTTCTTACCAAAGGCTTGAACTTTCATGGCCAAAGATGAAATAACAGGATATAGCTTGAATTACAAAATCATAGGAAACAATAATCCTGTATATGACAAACAATGTACATAGCAGCCAGCAATTTTGATTGGAATCGTGGTTGTAAGTTTACATCTAAAATATCCACAAGTAGAATTATTTCAACAAGTACCCTTGGCATGTGATGTCATGAACCAGCCCTTTCTTTATCTGCACTGCGATGGCAGGTTCACATAAAGGGAGTAAGTGCAAAACTTGGGAGCCAGACTGCCTGGGTTTGAATCCCAGCTCAACTTCTTTCTGGACAAGTCAAGTCACTTACCCTCACCATACCCAGATTGACATCTGTCATTCAGATATAATAGCACATACCTGCTTAGGTGATTTTGAGGATTCATTTACAGCGTGGCTGGCACCAAAGTAAAAGAAATTGAATAAATTGAATAAATATTTACCAAGTACCTACAAAGTACCAGGTGCAAATGACTCATATAGTAAATACTTAATGTAAGTTGAGATTTCTTTGTACTTTATTAACATTCTATAGATCTAAAATTACTTGTTTTTCTTTAACAAAAGGAAGTGTCTCTTTATAGGAGTCTCTTTTTTGCCCCCATAAACGAGCAAACTCATTAAGAGAGAACAATCTAACATGAGAATGAAGTCATGCTACTTTTTTGTTTCCATAAGGATTTTTAACTTATTCTGTGAAAATGAAAATCCCATTTTTTAAATCAAAGAAGCAATTTCACATGTAATATCATGTGGCGTTTACTTTGTTCAGAACTTAAAGGTAAAACCAATTCTTCATGTTATTAGACTTGAGCTTTACTTCAAAAATACATTATAACAGCTAAATGGAATTAATCTAGAAGCCAAAAAAAAAAAAGAGGTTTCCTTAATCATGCCTGGTTTTAAAATCACCCCAGAGGTAACCCACCTCCCAAAGGCAGTGGGTCTAAAATTAGGCCTTGTTTCTAGCTAGGGAAGATGCAGCGAGCTTTTAAGCAGGAGGCAGAGGTCGGGACCCCGTGGCTTTCATTTGACAATGCCTGCAGCAAGTACTCGAGCAGGGAGTGCAGCTCAGAATGTAATATTTCCCGTGTTAGATTCTGTGGCTATGCCATTCAAAAGACTGTAAGGCAATTTAACAGGTGTGGATGGTCATTAGGGAGACTGTGGAAGGGACCAGGGAGAAAGGAGAGAGATGTGCACAGGAGGGCGTTGAAAAGCCAGGTGGGCGCGTGTGTGAAGTCAGGACAAGACAAACTGGAAGCTGAGAAACAACGTGCTTTCATGCACATACAGGGACACGCAAACCTTGCACTATCACAATTTTATTCCTACAAAGAGAACAGAAATACTAACTGCACCATATTTTTTTTTAAAGAGGATAAAGCATATTGTGCTATATTTTAAATCCCTTCTGCTGGGAGAAGAAGGCGTGGCAGAATGGCAAGAAAGGAAGAAGAATGGAGGCTAGATCCCAGAGATGCTGAAAAGAAAAAAAAAAGTGAGAAGGTCAGAAAGAAAGAAAGCACTCGGTAAAGCAGAAATGAAGGGAAAACAAAGGAATACAAGGGGGAAAAAATGTCCTGCTCCATGAATTACCTGGAGCAGGACATTTCCAAGTAGCTACCTGCATTTCAAACTCCCATTAACAGGAGATTATATATATATGTATATACATATGTATGTATATTGTATATACATGCACATATATATAATATAATATATATGTATATACATATATATAATGACAGGCATATGAGAGAGAAATACTTAACATGACTTTTATATACATACACATACATCTAAGTATATTTTATGTATATTTTACAAGTATGAGGACACGGGGCACTGGATTGTATTAAATAGATCTATTATATGTTTATACCTAGTTGAGTTTAAAAAGTGGGACTTAGCAATCCTTGATTAAAAAACAAACTGTGAAGTGTGTAAACCTGGTGATTCACAGACCTGTACCCCTGGGGATAAAAATATATGTTTATAAAAAATTAAAAAAAAAAAAAATGTAAAAAAAAAAAAAAAAACAAACAAAACAGTCCTCCATCATGATTATAAAGTTTAAAGGGATTGGAGAAAGACCAGTGCTGTCCCCAAATTTAGAATAATACACTCCCTGCCCTTCACTTTCGGTAAGCTGTCAAACTTGTCACGTAGTGGGCACTAATAATGAAAGGAGAAGTAAGTGAGTGAATGAATGAATGAATGAATGAATGAATGACAGACAACTGACTCTGTTAGGAAGCCAGTTCCACCATTTGCCCTACCTAGGACTACTCGGACCTTCGACTGCTTCATTGATAAAACCCAAGCTAATAGAAAATGTACAACCCATACTATTTTTTGTGAGAACGCAGTGAGCGCACTGAGATAAAGGTGTTACAGTCAGCGCCGATCTGAATTATAGTGACTACCTGATGATACTACTAGGGAGCCCATCACAGAGCACCAGGCAGATGATCTGTCTTGGTCCATGATTTTCCCGCCTGTAGATGTCTAAAATTAAGGCTTGAAATTGCAAAATTACAAGCTTTTGGTGACACCAATATATAATTTGGGTGATGCCTTAGTAAGACAAATAGGAAAGGCTAGAGAGCAAGGAAAAGAAAGCAACCAAGGAAAGTAATTCAATTCGCTCGTATAGTTGTGGTCACTTAGTAAACCCCCTTTTCAAGAGTGCCTGAGTCATTAAATGAGGATATATTTTGAGGGCACTGGGACACCATCTAATTGCATGTTCCAGCAAGTTATTAAATGAGACCCCAGTGGTTTGAAAACAATTAAAGAATCATTTAATGAATGGCACATCAGTATATTTGGAGGATCCCAAGAGGCTTGAATGAGTTAATGTGTGGTTCTAAGTGCATGATTAATAGCGGGAGTTAATGTTATGGGCAAGAGAAATAAAAATAACTGGAAATGGAGAGAATCAACAGAGTTTGTCACCATATAAATTTAAATGTATCCAAAAGGTAGGGACAGTACCACTTCCACAAAATGTTATCATTGTCTTTAAGTTGTAAAGTAGGAGAAGGATGAACACTAGCACTGGACCATCTTTCCAGAGGAGCAACAAGTCGAAATTTGGGCTCTATTAAATTTTCATAAAAATGTTTCCCAGAGGTAGATGGATTTTTTTCCCCCTACTAATTTCTGCTGAACATTAAGATCAAAGCGTGGGCTAACCTTGAATAAAGATTTATATTATATTACCCCCAAGTATTTAATTAACTTTCCTAAGAGCTGAAATTCCTTTGGACTTGGCCTCCGAAGATGAATGCTGGTTGGCACCGTCAAAACCGCCACTCTCGTCCTGCACACTCAGGTGATAGAGCGTTTTGCTTGATTTATAGCAGGTGTTCTTCTTTTGTGGCATTTTTTAATCCCTGAGTTTTTCATTGATTTCACGACCCCTCCCCATTTCCCCGGGGATGGCCAGGCCTAGGGCGAGCTCTGTCTGACATACTTCCCAGACGCCTGTCACTTGGCCACCTGGATCCGTACAAGTGTGGTCTGTCCCAGCACTGACTGCATCTCGGTTCCATCTGCCTCATGTAATATGTCCCTCAGTCTGCACTAAACTTACCCAACAGGGACTGGCTGTACCTCCTGCCAAGCTGTACTTACACAATCATCCCCCAGCCTGCTCTTCTGGTCTTTATGGACTTCTTCTCCCTCAGTCGTCCTTCAGACACCAGCCTCTACCAGGTCTTACCCTAGTCTGCTGCCCCCTGCTCTAGGTCATCCCTTCCTGTGTATTTATTAATTTTTTAATCATTATTTTGAAGGCTCTGTAGTCTGCCAGAGATCAATAACCAGAAGGGGGAAAAAAAAAAAGGACTTGGCTTGAAAAATAAAATCTGTAATTTATGCCAAATCCTAGATACAAGTGAATGATTGCCTGATAATTTTAATACTCCCAGAATTCTCAGGGAGTAAAATTCATATCCCTTCGGTCCATTTGGTTCAATAAATATTTATTAAACAATACGTTCTTATCATTCTCTTGGCAAAGCTGATAATTCAGTCTCTAGTTTATTAAAAAATTGACAGTAAAATAAAGGAAGGGTAAGAAACCTCCTCCAAGGTGAATGCTTGAACTGTAGAAATCCATGAACCCCCGCTCACAGGGGGACTCCAAAGCCTCCTGCAACAGCAGAAGCAGGGTGATCTGTAAGCCCCTCAACATGCTGCTACAAAACAATTTCTCAAGACAGAATGTGGGCTGTGGAGAAGGAATTCAGAATCTTGTTTTCTCCCTTCTTTTGGCTGGCTCAGCGCTAATGTCATCTTTAAATGACTTACATCCTGCTGATGCTGTCTATGTAATTAGAAAAGCTGTCTATCCTATTTCAAAAAAAAAAAAAAGAAAGAAAAGAAAAGCTGTCTATCGTAATTCAAACAATAATCTATTTTATTTTTATTTTTGTGTCAAATGAACTGAATAACTTTGAACACTTACACCCAAGACGAAGGCTAACACTGTCTTTGAGATCATTGCGACTTCGGAGCGGTCTCCACTACTTCATTAACCCCGATCAACAGGGAACACACACATTTATATTTCAGATGCTCAGCAGATACCTGTGAGCACACATGTGTGTGCACAAGCACACACACACATTTCATATAGCCTCCGTACTCCTGAGCCACATTTTCACTCACATAAATTATTTTTCAAGTTTCGATCACTAGCTTCTCTGAGGAGAAGAGTTTCACTGAATGCCAACGATCTAGACTAGAATGAACACATCATCTGTAACCACCAAAGAGACATAATTAAAAGATTAAAAAACATGCGCCTAATAAGCCCTAATAAGTAGGGCTTATTCCCACTAGTGTGTTCTGGGGACCCACAAGTGTTCCTGAGACCCTTACAGGGGACCATGAGGTTAAAATTATTTTATAATATTGATACCCTATTTGTCTTTTTCACCCTCATTTTGCTCATGAGTCCACAGTGGAATTTTCCAGAGATTACATGTTGTGTCATAGCATAAGAGACTGACTTCAGATGCAGATATGCAGATCGAGCCATCTTCTGTTAAGCTGACTACTAAAGATATTTATAAAAATGGGAAACATATTGCCCAAGTCTTCTCACGGTTTTTGTTTTCAGAAATTTAGTATTTTTTTCAGAGAAAAGAGTCACTTATGTAAATGAGTAGTGATTTTATTATTTTAAAGGAAATGATTAGGTAAATACTTTAAATTTATTTTTAATTTCTAATACAGTAAATATCAAGAGATATAACTTACAACAAACGAATTACGAGGCTCTTTTCACAAGCTTCAAGGGATCCCGAGACAGAAACATTTGAGCATCACTGGTCTAAGTACATTAAAGATGAGTTTCTGCAGCGTGAACATGTTTAAGGTGGGGAAGCTGGATGACTGAGAGGCATGGACGTTGAGACCAAATGACTGAACTTCATTTTAATTTTCTTTATCCCCTCTCAGCATCTAGGATTTTTTTCAAGAGAGGGGATAAGAGAAAGAAAGGAAATTGTAGGAAAAGAGAAGCCAGAATACTGATCTTAGGAGCATTATTTAAAGTACCGCAATATTCTAGAAAAAAAGAAAAGGAGACAAGACTTCTCAGCATTCCTTTCTTCCTCCTTACTGAGACTAACCAGCCCTTTGAGATCAACCATTATACACTCATATAGGAGGTAAAGAACTTACACATAAGGAAAATAGAAAAAAATGATGGGCTTTCTCACGGTCTCCTTAAATACCTTCCACTTTTCTCATCATTCCTCATAAGCCATGCATTGTCAAATTTTATTGTTTCTTGTTTGTTTGTTTTTAATAAATTTTAGTCTCCCTGAAGTATATGACAAACAAAGAAACCAAGGCTGGAGTTCAAGCAAACAATATAAAATGGGGCTCTCATTTTATCTGTTCTTAGTTATGTGCTTCTGGATAACGGCTGGTCACAGTGTAATCTTGGCTGATGTTATCAAGGAGTTGACTAGTATTTGAACTTACTTTAAACAAATCTTTCTGACATATGCTACTGTGTATCTACGTCTCATCTGTTCGTTCAGACTTGTTTCTTTGAATCCACATGCAGAATTTCCTACTTGTCCTTATAAACCTTCCACACTATTAAATCCGATTCATTGAGATAGTTCTCTCCCACGTTGCTTCAAGACATCTATTAATGGAAGCAGGACAGCAGCAAGGAAAAAAGAACCGCCTGACTTTGGAGTCAGACAGAACCAGATTTAAGTCCCAGTTGTGCCAGTCGACTTCCCCGCTAATCTCGTCCTCCATCCTTCCATTATTATCCTAAACATGGATTTTTAAAATCCTGATATTGGCCTTCTGCACTTATTTTCCCCTAATCAGAGGATAAAAATTCCCTGGTCCCTTCATCTTCCTGGCTCTATCTGCTGTTGAATAATGAACTGATGTTTACTGTGTGAAGTTGTAATGGAAATAAATGTAAATGAAAATCTTAAGATCTTATAAGGAAAAGCAAGTAATTCTGAATTTCCATTAGCCCAAACCTTATTTTGAACAGTCATATTGCTTCAGAATGAGCCAGAGTTCCATAATTAGGAATCCATCAAAAGAAAGTCCTGTAGTCACTTAAATAGAAACTTAGTAGGCACTCAATATCAACTTTAATTAAAACATGTCAATTTTTAATAGATGAATTGGAACTGGAACCAGCAGTCAAGACCTTTCCAAAAGAGCTAACAGCATACGGTGACTGTATAAAGAAGCAACTGAATATTAAGTGAAGCTAGGCATTTTTTCCATCCAATTAGAAGAACACTGAGAATTTGTAAAATATAAGTATTTAAATATGAGCACTGTATAATAATAAGATATGTGAAATATATAAAATGTAATGACACAATAATTAAAAATTGCTAGTAAATTACAATGCCTTCTAAAACACAAAACTGGACAAGTTATCTGAACCTACTGGTAGCTGCAGTAATTGAGAAATAGATAAACAATTTAATTTAGCACTAAATCAAATACATTAGTTCTTGAAACCTTTTCATGGTATCAGTGATGCAGTGGATTTTTAAGATTTTTGTTGTCATATCTGCCTTTTCAATCAATTCACAGCAGGCTTATTAAGACTTTATATAGCGGGTGTTAAAAACAGGCGTCAAAAAGTAGAAAAGTTCTAATGAAAGTTCTGTTATCTGGCATCATAGAGTTATTGTTTAATCAGTAAGTCTAGTGGGTATTTCACTAAATTGTAAAGTTGCTTCACAGTTACTAATTCAGTGAAATTTTTGTGCAATTAGACTCAGCCTATTAGTTTAAAAACTCACAAGGTAAGGGAAACACTGGGAGAGAAAGTCAAAGACTACATCTTAAAAGAAATAAAATATATATGTAAAGAGAAACGGAAAAAAAAACCACCCAATTCTTTCAAAAAAACTTAGGCAGGTTCAAGGCTCATTTGAGCATAACTTCGTGTTAAATTCTCTCCTGTGTTAATTAATAAATGTTCCAGACCTCATGAGACTGTTACAAAAATTAAAATCAGATCATTGATAGAAACATGTTTTGTAAACTCCTAAAAGCTATAATCATATAAGGTTATTTTTTAAGAATCATTTTTGCTGATTTATATAGCATTTTAAATGGATCTTGAAAAAGCAGAAATTGAAAAAAAAAAAATTCCAGGGACAATAAAAGCATATAACAATGTACAAAGAGTAAAGATAAATTTAGTATGAGTTGGATGGGACAGAAGTCTACAAAGAGAATAATGGGGACGTGTCTGCCTTGTGCAGTCAGTTAAGGACTGACTCAAGGTTTCAGCTCAGGTCACGATCTCTAGGTCATGAGATCGAGCTCTATCTCAGCCTCTGAGCTTAGCGCAGAGTCTGCTTGAGATTCTCTCTCCCTCTTCCACTGCCCCTCCTAGCTAGTGCTCTCTCTCGCAAATAAATAAATAAATCTTCAAAAAAAATAAATAAATAATGAGTGTCAATATAGAAGAAGCTGAAAAAAGACAATTAATGAAAAATGCTGGAAGCTTTGTTTATATCAAGAATTCCAAAATACCCCTCCTCTGCCTAACACTTCGTATGCTATATTACCAATGTTAATAACATGTCTTTAAAAAAATAAAATAAAATAGAGAATACTTTCCTCACTTATCCTAAATAGAAAAGCATTTTTTAAAACATCACTATTCAAAAAAAAAATTTAAAAAGGTAAAAAGTCACTATTCAAATTGGTCATGTAATAGATAATATAGAATACCAAGATAATTAACATACTCAAAAAGTGGTCGCCCAAGTTTAAAGTACTGATTATCGTATTGTATTCTTAATGTTTTGAAACCATGGCTACACACTGTATCCTTAAGTCATGGTCTAAAGTGTTATCTCATGCTGTGGTTTCTTTCTTTCTTTCTTTCTTTCTTTCTTTCTTTCTTTCTTTCTTTCTTTCTTTTTAAGATTTTATTTATTTATTTGACAGAGGATCACAACTAGGCAGAGAGGCAGGCAGAGAGAGAGAGAAGGAAGCAGGCTTTCTGCAAAACAGAAAGCTCGATGCGGGGCTTGATCCCAGGATCCTGGGATGATGACCAGAGCCAAAAGCAGAGGCTTTAACCCACTGAGCCACCCAGACGCCTCAATGCTGTGATTTCTTATGCAGAACAGTCTTACTACTCCAGAATATCTTCAGTCCATATGCATTAAAGCAATTAAAATGTTTCAAAACTCTCCATAAGAGGTATTTATTTCCTAACAAAACAGCAGAAAGAAAGGAAAAGCCCCTAGATCAGGGGTTTCTAAATGTTCAGAATGGTCAAGCTCACTAAATCAATTCAGAGGTAGGTCTTATGTTATCTACTTGTCATCTGCATTACACACATAGTTTCAAATTGGTGGTTCACCTTTACTTCTTACCTTAACCTATCCTATAAAAGACAGCTAAATTAATCCTTACAAATGCACTTCTACTGCGTGTTCCAGATCTTAGCCTTAAGTGGATTCCCACTGCCTACTGAAGTACAACCTCCTCAGCTTGAACTCCAAGATCTTTTAAAACATGGCCATGGAGTGGCTCATCTTCCCAGAAGCCCTCTTTCCTCTGTGTCTACACCATAGTCCAATAATTCTGAACTGATTGTTACTTGTCAAATATACCTCACAATTTTCCGGAACTATACTTTTGATAATGTTCTCCTTACTCCTAAAATAGGCACTGCACACATCTTGCACTTAACAGCAATAACACTTCTTTATATTTCTACTCTGTGTAGAAGCATACATGTACCATCCCTACCTGGGAGACAGATATACTTCCAGGGTGACTCTCCCCTTGGCATCTCGACTGTGCGATGCGGTCATTTCCACAACCAGATGTGCTAGCACTGGCTCTTTTGCATTTCTAGAACACACTCCGTCTTCTAAAGTGTTTACTTGGGGCTCCTGAGTGGCTCAGTTGGTTGGGCGACTGCCTTCGGCTCAGGTCATGATCCTGGACTTCCAGGATCAAGTCCCAGCTCTTCGGGGAGTCTGCTTCTCCCTCTGACCTTCTCCTCTCTCATGCTCTCTCTCACTCATCCACTCTCAAATAAAGAAAGAAAATCTTTAAAAAAAAAAATTAAAAATAAATAAATAAAGTGTTTACTTCTCTGGATTCTCTTCTTTTTTTTTTTTTTTAAGATTTTATTTATTTATTTGACAGAGAGAAATCACAAGTAGATGGAGAGGCAGGCAGAGAGAGAGAGAGGGAAGCAGGCTCTCTGCTGAGCAGAGAGCCCGATGCGGGACTCGATCCCAGGACTCTGAGATCATGACCTGAGCGGAAGGCAGCGGCTTAACCCACTGAGCCACCCAGGTGCCCCTCTGGATTCTCTTCTATATGTCCTATCCTCCATCTTCCTCTTCACCTGCATCCATGGATCAATGCAACTGCTCTGTCCTAAATATTTCTCGGAAGACAGATACGGTATAAGTAATTCAATAAATCTATAATTTGGTTATATTCTCTTTCAAGCAAAAGACCCTGCTTTACTCACAACTGAGTGAGTGTTGTTTCGTGCTTCCGATACTTTCACGGCAGCAGTGGTTTTCCAAATACCTACCAGACCCTATATGATACTACCATAGTTTAATGAAAAAAAAAAAAAAAGGAAGTTCCAAATAGTAATATGTTTCATATATAAATCATTAAACAAACATCTATATTTGTTAAAATACAAGCACCTAGTGAAGTATGTAGCACATAATGGGCATTTAAAATTTAACAAATAAATAACAGAATTATTATATATACATAAAATTTGGGATATATATATACACACTAGCTCACACAGGGAGATATAAAACTCACTGATCACTTGAATTTTACAAAATGCATCTAAATATTTTTTTTTTTTTTTTTTTTTTTTTTTTTTTTTTAAAGATTTTATTTATTTATCAGAGAGAGAGAGGGGGAGAGAGCGAGCACAGGCAGACAGAATGGCAGGCAGAGGCAGAGGGAGAAGCAGGCTCCCTGCTGAGCAAGGAGCCCGATGTGGGACTCGATCCCAGGACGCTGGGATCATGACCTGAGCCGAAGGCAGCTGCTTAACCAACTGAGCCACCCAGGCGTCCCGCATCTAAATATTCTTGATAAATAAGAAACTGCCAATCAATCAGCAAACCTTCACTGAGTGAGTTCTAGAAGCCCAGTGTTACAATACCCATACAGTATTTTATAGGTCATCAATGCTAATGTGATCCTATTTTAAATATTTCAAGTGTAATCATGCTTACTTTGCATTTGTTTAATGGTATTCTTCAAAGTTGTAATTTGCAGAGTTTTAATTAGCTGCCCTCTCATGACTTATTAATACCCTAAACAAAGGGATCCCTTTTTCTTTTTCATTTCAGGTGATTAAAAAATTTGGATCCACAGATTCTCCAATGATTTATTGGCTAATTCTAATGGCAAAGATAAGAACAGCTCACTCACTTAAAAGACTAGTCAACACACCTAGGGCAGTGGCATCAATAAAAACTAAGGCAACCTGGTGATTCACAGACCTGTACCCCTGGGGATAAAAATTTATGTTTATAAAAAATAAAAAATTAAAAAAAAACTAAGGAAGTTAAAGATTAGACCGTAAGACAAAAAGGAAACATCCTCTACACTTGTGGGTAAGAAACCTTCTATTCTAGCTTCTCCATGCTGTGACTCAAATTTGCTAGCAATTCTAAGAGAAAATAAAAAAATACCTACTGGGAGACATTTTGAAATAGTATGACACCCAGAAAAAGCCAGAGTTCATTTTACATATCTTCTATAATATAAGAAGATGATTGGGTAATTTAAAGGTGAGAAATATTAGCAGAAAAAAGACACAAAATAATATGCTTTGGCACTAATACCAAACCGAGCTGTGAACCATGTAGTGTAATTAATATATCAGAAAGACCTTAAACCATTTAGTTTCAGTTAACTATTGGGCACAAGGACAGCTATTGATGAATTAAATTATCCAAATGCCAATGAACACTTATTATTAAAGGAGTTTGCCTAGAATTGATCACTGTACTTATCTACAGATTTTCTTTGGGAATTCTCAGAAAGAGTATTCTACTTAAATTTGATTCAAGATAGTATTTATTGCTCCAATGTGCAATTCTCAAAGTTTTAAAGTGTTTGTACTTTTTTCAAATATATTTTTAACTGTAAGAGGGGGAAAGAGCATTTATAAAGTTAAATATCTTAAGTGATTTTCAAAATTATTTAACTTAAGATGTAAATAAACATTAAAAACATTTTTAAAGTGGGCAAATAGTATAATTTCAGTCTTCTGTTCTGACATGAGCCATGACCACAAAGAATACAATTTCAAGAGTCTGATGAAAAGCATATGAGATGCTTATACAGTATTTTCCAAATATTTATATTCACATATCTTACAGTCAATATTTTTAAGTACAACATTTTTAACCTATAAAGCAGTAATTCTAGGTTATTCCATCTGACAAGTTCTTTCTAGCTCAGCCCTACTCTAAAGGTCTTTGCTACCCGTGTACTCCAGTGCATCTTCCCAAAAGGAAAAGTTGACTTGGGTTGTGTCTATTGTAGCAATACAATAGACACCTAAAGCTGCTTTAGGTCCCCTCTCCCACTACACAAGGTATTTGCTGACATTATGTTACATAGAACACATTCTTCCATTGATACTAACCCATGCCAAAGACCCAGGAAGAGGCAGAAAAACATATCAAAACGTATGTATTTTAATAGGGAATATCTTTAATAGGGGATAAGCTAAGTTCTTATTAAAAAGGCCAAAGTAAGTGACTTGATTGAGTTATGGTTTTACACATGTCTCCAGAGGGGGGCAGCAGTCAAGAATGAGTGAGTAGTGTTGCTCTGTGAGGTCACCCAGTGACCCAGATACCTTCCACTTCATTGTTGCACTAGAGTCTGGCCCTTACATTTGTAGTTGGAGCTGGATTACCAGATCTCCATTTCTCCCACAAGGAGGAGAAGCAATGTTCGCTTAGGTGATGATGCAGGTGTTGCAAATATCATTTCTACTCGATGACTGGTGAAAACCTAGTCACCTGGCCATACCCAGATACATGGGAGGGGGACGAGGGGGAAAACTGGCTAGGAAGCTCTGTGCCCAACTAAAAATTACATTACTCTGGAAGAAATGGAGAATGGATTTTGCAGGCAAAAAGCAACCTATCGAGTTGGGTTTGAGGGCAATGTAATATAAATAATGGTGATCCACAAAAGTTTGGTCTAGTCTCAGTTCTGCTACTGACTATAGGCATGCACTGTTTCACTTTCTGTTTGTGTCTCTCTGCCTTATTTCAATCATCCTTAAAATAAAGGGTTTTAAGCAAATATAATTTTATCTCCACAAATTCAGTGATCAATCTATGTTTAGTGGGATTCAACTTTTAAGGCCATCTTCAACTGAATTTGCATTTTACATATGATCACCTGCTTTGTAGGCTTCTTTAAAAGTGGGCAATCTATGGTTAATACTAATTTAATTATCAAAATATCATATGTGCTTTTGTGTGAGATTTTTTTTAAGTATGTGCTGTTATGTCCCTGAAGAAAATCTAAGTTTAACAACTTCAACCTAGTTAAAAGATAGAATTATAACCCAACAACAGTTAACAGTTGTTATAAGCATAAATGTTTCTATCTACTATGAGATAATATGATAATCAGGAATCTGGAAAATACTGTGGAATTAAATGAGGGAAAAAAAAACCACCTTGATATATGTTGTTACTCTAACTAAAAATATTCATGAGTGATTCTGTCATTAACTATTCAGATTTAGTGATGCTTTGTCTCCTCTTAAAAAATTGTTTTTCTTTCCTTTTATAGAGGAAATACACCTACCTCACAATATTGACTAAGAAATCAGAAATCACAGTTTTGTGTGCAGTTCACTATATTCAAGCTCAGGAAGAGACCTACTTTCTACCGAGATTTTCAAATCTTGACGCACAAGTTTTTCTTGCTGGTTTCCAAATAATCTTTCAAAGTTAACAAAACTCTCATTTTGCCACAAATAGAAAAAAAAACAAAAAAATCTCTTACTCTGTAATCCTAAACCCCTCCCTCCTAACCCATGTTTTTCCCTTTGGTTCCTTTACCACTCTCCCAGAACTGTGATGCAAATAAGACTTGAAATAAGAAATAGGGAAGTATAAAATCATGGGCCAGTGTTTGGACTCATAATCCCCACCACTGAATCACACTAATTTTATAGAGTTCAGTTGAAAAAATGCTCCAGGAAAATGCTAAGAGCTTTTTTCCCCCATCCCAAGGCAAAAGGTTACAAAAAAAAAAAAAAAATTCAGGAGTGCATTTGCATTGAGTGTTTTTGCATATATCAAGAAAATCAACATGCTGAGCTTTTCTCTCTAATTAAAATGTCCCATATTTTATATGACATTGAACTAGAGAGAGCTGACAAATCTCTCACCTCTCTGATTCTCAAACTTGGATTTCATTTTATCTTGAAAGGAAATTATATAGTTGAAATTGAAGTTGAATTTCAACAGAAATTTTGCTGTTGACTTTTTAGAAAAGTTGAACTAATTACGTTAGCTTGTATTTCCATCTTCCTTGCAAACCACACATTCACAGCAATATCTCTAAATCCTATTTGCACTCAGCTTAGCATTCTGGGAAAAGACTGAACACTGATCAGCTTGTGCATGCATGTGTGTGTGCACACACGCGCACATGTGCACGTGCACACACACACACACATTCACGCCCCATAGAGCAACTCCATTTCTATTTCACTTACTCTTAATTTCCTTGACTAATTTGGGACATTTCACTTTCCCTATAATAATTACCAATGGTGCTAGCTGGCTTAAACTTAACTTGGTTACTTAAATTTACTGCTTAAGGACATGTCTAAAACTCACATTATCCTTTTTCATCTTTTTGGTCTCTCTGATGATTCCTTCAGAATAATAAAAAAAAAGAACATTTTATCCTTTTACCCCCATGATGTTAAATACAACTTTTCATTATTTATTTTTCATGACACCATTAAAGAGTAAAATTCAGAAGGGCCAGTGTGCACACTTAGCATTTCCTTTCTATATTTTTTCCTATCACATTTTCTAAAGTTAACCGAAGAACTAAAATGGCACACTCTCCTTTCCTCTGCACCACTGTTCACACTGAATCCCAGAAAGGAACATCAAGGCTGAGCTTATAACATGGAGAATAGCTCTGGAATTCTGATTTTAGTTTTGGACACACAGTCTGATATGTTTCATTAGAGAAATAGGATTAGCTCAAAGAGTGATAAGGTTAGGTGTCAGAGAAGTCATTTAGACCACTCCTCCACCCCATGAGTCAATTTCCTCCGCTGTGTTTCTGACAGCTGCTTCCCCAGATCATACAAGGTTTAAACTCCTTATCTTAGCTCAAGAACCTCTAAGAGCAGGTTCCAATGAACACTCCCAGGCTCACCTCTGACGAGCCCCTAATTTCAATCACCCGATAGCTAGCCCTCCACCTGCCTCGGCCTCGGTCCAGATACCAATTCAGCCTCCTAACATCACTTCCACCCTTCTATGCCCAATTCAAAGGGCATTCCTTTCAAGGAGCCCTGCCTGGTCTTTCTCCAGCTCCCCAAAAGGAACTCCCTTTTCTGCCCCTGACTCTCTCAGCCTGTTAGCAGTGTGCACGTGTTCTCCAACACTTAGCACATCACACCTTGCGTTGAGTGTTGTGTGTTTAACTTATCCCTCTCCTAGGGGTATAGTTCTCCAAGGGCAGGGAGTCTCCCTCTGCATGTTACAGTCTTAATTTTGAATAGGTTCAAGAATCCCTGACCGTCTGAGGTTGAGAAAAGGGACAGTGATTGGGTAGAGAAGGGACAGTGATTGATCTGTTCATGCTGAACAGAGTAAGACTCCTTCTATTTCTGATTAAGTGAGTTGTCCCCTTGATACTAACGAGGAGGAGATTTGACAGTTGAAAAGCAACTCACTCACTTGTTTCATGTTTACCTAAGATAAATTGTTTCTAAACAGAAAAAACCTTTATCTTAAATGCTCCCCATGCTTCTACCTTATGTCATCTTCCTGCCCTGGACTGGATTTCATTCTGAAAGCTGACTAGTAGTACTACACATTTTACTGATTGCACCAGGAGAAGAGATAGCAGCAGAGATAGTTCAGCTGCAGTCCTAAGTGGCTGACCCCAGCTGTTTATTGGGATAAGCTTATGCTTAGGCAGGAAACGCTTTATACAGGTGTCCTACCACTTGCTGGAATGGCTCTCCCCTTCTCTACCTCTTCCTTGGGCACCTTCCGGCAAGTCTAAAATTTTAAGAATATGGAAGCCTGGTACCATAATTAAGAAAAAGACTCATAGATGTTTTATAATATGTCCTCATAAGAACTGAAAATCGGTTCCATGTATTGTTTCAGAAACATTTCCTGACTCCCCGATACCATTTTAGGCAGTACTAAACACTGATAGGCTCCCACATACCCACTTAATCCCACTTTGCAGTAGAAATGGAACTCTGTATGGCACCTGGGTGGCCCAGTCCCTTGGGCCTCTGATTCTTGATTTTGGCTCAAGCCATGATCTCAGGGTCCTGGGACTGAGCCCCACATCCGGCTCCACATCCCCACACCCAACAGGGAGTCTGCTTAGGATTCTTTCCCCTTCCCTTTACCCCACCTCCTGCTCTGGCACGCACTCTCTTTTTAAAATAAATAAATCTTATTTAAAAAAAAAAAAAGAAAAGAAATGGAACTTTATGATACCAAAGAAATGAAATGAAATTTCTTATATTGTTTAATAAGAGAGTCAATTTTTTATTGTTTATATTCTGAGAGTTTTTTTTTTTTTTTAATAAATGTTCTGGTCAATTCCAGAATCATCTACATAACTGCTGGTCATACTCTGGATTAAAAAGTGATTCTCTGCAGATGGGAAGTAGCATTAGATCCACATTAACGCCAAGTTTAGGAAGACTTTCTACAAAACAACAAATATATACTCCCCTAGGTATGCAGGGCAATGAGCATAGAGTCAGCAAAATTCCATGGAAAAATCCCTTATTGTTCCTGACATTTCTCTAGGCTCTCCCCATCCTAAATCACCAGAGTGAAGGACTCTGGGAACGCCATGGACAAACATTAGCATTGAGCTGTCCTGCGCTCTGGCACACAGGATAAGAACACTGCATGAATACCCTTGTTTTGAACCAGTACCCACCCTTTTACTGTATTAGGAGGTTTTCTGTCAAAACAATTCTTTGGTGTCATGTAAACAGCCAAAATGTTCTGTGAGGAGTTTGTGCAATCATTTGAATCAGCATAAAGATCAGACATGTGGAAAAAGGGAGTTAACAAAACAGTCCTAGACTCTTTCCTGAATACTGGTGACCTTCCGGTAGACCCAGAGAAACTTTAAAAGCATTTCTCAGGTTGCAAGAAAATGAAGCTCTTTATATTTGGCTTGACTTAGCCCAGAGAAAAATCCGAGTCCCATGCCCACAGAGCCTCACTGCTGGGGAACATCCTGAGGGATGAAAAACATTTTCCCCAACCCCAACTCCCCCCACCTTGTTCCTAGCTCTCTTCCCCGCATCCCTTCCCTCCACCCTTTGTGCAGCTCCACAGCTGCCTCCCCCTCCCTCTAGAGCATTCCAGCACTCCAAACCACATTTGTCTAGGTGCGGCTGAGATACTTTTCTCATTAGTTGAGCTAAAGCAATGTCAAAAAATTTTCAGGGAGTCTTACTAGCCATTTAAGTGTGAAAATACAAAAACAGAGAAGTAAGTACAGGGTGTTCTTATGACAAAATATCTAAAGACTGACACCAACTCTGCTGGGCTGACTCTTTTTATGAGGCCACAAATTCCTGGTCCTGATTCGTGTTCCTGGCAGGTGTAGAGGTTCTTCTGGCCTATTACACCATCTAACGTCACCATCGTTGGGGTTACTGATATCCTTATGGCTTCCCAAACCTGCTTTTCACGTTTTCTTTATATCTGGGCGCTCCCCATTAAGGGACTGAACATCACCTTGGGGATGAAGCTGCTACAGTTTTTCCGTTGCTCTATCTGAGTTGCCTTCCCAGATGCCTTAATTCAGTTTCTGGGCTACTTTATGGCTAATGGTCTCAGAAATTCCTTTTCAAGCCAAAGAAAAATAACTCAACAGTTTTTTCTAAAGGGAAAAAAACTTGCCCATTATTCTAGATGAGCATTTTGGCCTAGTTGTCCCTGAAAATGTGACTGCTGTTCACCCAACAAATATTTATTAAATGCCCAAGAGGTAGCAGGCATGCCTCCAGAGCCTAGAGATAGAGTAGTGAATAAAACAGAGAGAAATTCCTGCCCTCATAGGCCTTATAGGACATACAGTAAACAATGCATACGTCACTATGCTAGGAGACAAGCATCATGGGGGAGAAAACAGAGCAAGAATAGAATATTGGGAGGGCAACATACATAGTTGAATGGAAAATATCAAGACAGTCCTCACTGATAAGATTATATTTGAATATTGGGTTATTTTAGTTCAAAGAATCTAAGAAAAAATAAGTCATAATAAATAAAATATGTCACTCTTGTACATCTGACACTGTCATAATACTATAATCTGTCTTCTACTTGTTGATTCACTCAATATTTGATTCACTCAAATCATTACTGATCCACTCAATAATTCCAGGGAATTATTGGAAGGTTTCAAGGTATGATATGTCCCCATGTCAACATAGTGTAGTTAAAAGAATGACAATGTCTTCATGAATCCTTTTACCACATACGTGAACTACTTGCTGTATAAGGTCCTGATTCTGTAATAAGGAAAATGGTGCTATCATTACCCCTTGCTTTGCTGTTCTTCTTTTCTTTAGGATACTAAAAACTAGGATCTCCCAGTTTCCCAGAGGATTTCCATCTGCCTTCTATCCCCTTTCCAATTCCTCACTGTGAAAAAGCATCACATCAGTTCCTAATGGTGGTTAGCAGCGAGGCTGTCTGGATTCAAATCCTAGCTCTCATCAAGGGCAATTCAGACTAAGTCTGGGTTTGTACATCTGTACAAAGGAGATAACAGCACCTGCCTGACAGGGATGTCGCGTATGTGGTATGAGAAATGCAGAAAGAGCATTTAAGACAGAATCTAGTACACAGTTAGCAGAAAACAAATTATGTATGACAGATTTTTTCCTCTTCATCTGACCTTCACACCAAACCATCATGGCAATCTAATACCACAGCAAAATAGTAGAAGTAGAAGTTGAAACAGTAGTAATAGTAGTAACAGCAGTAGTGATTGCAGCAGATTATAGCAGATCTTCATTTAATACTCACTAATGCCAGGAAATGTCCTAAGCATTTTATGTACAATATTTTGGTTACCTCCATCACCCTCAACCACAGCAGAGAGAGGGGGAACTTGGAGGGTGGGGTGAGCTTGGTGGTAGGTATTACGGAGGGCCTGTATTGCATGGAGCACTGGGTGTGATGCATAAACAATGAATTTTGGAACACTGAAAAAAAAAATAGAATCCAAAAAACAACCCAAAAAAACAAAAAAAACAAAAACCCAACCAGATGCCTTGTTTTCTATTTTCATCCTCTAGTAATTCCAACCTTTTCCTTAGAAATTGCATTTCTAGTCCTATCTTTTCTGAATTTTAGTGATATTCCATAGCATCTCATTAATTTAAATAACTTTCTAATAGTCATTTGAAGTAAGACCCTGGATTTGTTTCCTTTACCTCATTTATTCAAAAACTCCATTGAACAATCTTTCCTCTCCCTCTGTGAGTCTACAGACTTTTCTCCTACTGTTCCTCTAATGATCATGTCTCACCAGAAACTGCCTTTACTTTAAAAACATGTACATTTAATTTATCTTTGTTCGCTTGATCTTTTGAGAGATGCCCAAAACCACTGAGAATGTTTGATAAGACTTGACACCAAGTGGTATGCTCACCATGGCTTATTAAACATTTTAATGACCATTCAATTTCTGTCTATTCCTCTATGATGAATTTTATATATTTGCACTTGTTTTTTGAACAATATAGATAGGATTCTAGCATAATCAGAAATATAATACATTGCTATTACATTAAAGTAGGAATTAAACATAGTTAAATACGAATGAACACTAGTCAATATAATAGTAATGCAACATTAATTAAACATTTAAACTTAGTATTAAACACTCAAAAGTAATATAATACTAATTAACCATATTGTGTTTACTCTCATTTAATCCTCTCAACAATCCTATAATAGAATAATTAAGTTTTATACAAATGAGAGGAATATAAGTTTAGGGAAATTAAACTAACTTGTTCATAGCTACTAAAGGTAGAAAGGCGTACAGGCAAATCTTGAACCCTGAGTTCTATGACCACAATGCTTATATTAAATTATCCTAATCTGCATGTAACAATCTGTAGGATAGGGCAGAGCTAGCATATATTTAATTGAAAATTATCAAAGAGTATAAACAAATGTGAAAAGTGAAACAATCTTAAAAAAAACAAAAATATGTTCAATGTTTTAACTAAGAGTTTCTTATTCATATTTTTGAGTCAATAACAAGTATGATGTATCCTGGTGGTTTCTACACAATTGCTATGTTCCAAAATAATATCTGAAGAATGTAGTGCCAAGGCAAAAAGTATATGTTGATAAAATAAATAAAAACACTAGAAAAATTACTTCAATGATAATTAAGGTGTTTAACTAAAAGGGATGCTTTTTAATAAGTCAACAGAATTTGTATTAGCAGTACACTTTACATATGCACTGGGCAGTTACTTAAGTGAATGGGAATAAAATAATAATGGTTGTATATTTTCTTTTAATGGTACAGCTTGAAACTTCCTTTTGAAGCAACCTTAGTCAGAAAATGGAGAGACTACATTAAATTCAGAACAAGCACAGTGTCTATAAGATGTTGCTTTTTAATGCTGAGAATGTATCCATAGTTGGCAAAAAGTTGTGAGGAAATCCTCAATACCACACATCTCTGTTAATTGTATGCACATGAAGATAATTTAAATAAGATTTCAAATCTACATATGCAGGGGCGCCTGGGTGGCTCAGTGGGTTAAGTCTCTGCCTTCATTTCATCTCAGGTCATGATCTCAAGGTCCCGGGATCGAGCCCCACACTTTCCCCCTCTCTCTCTGCCTGCCTCTCTGCCTACTTGTATCTCTCTCTCTCTCTGTATTAAATAAAACAAATATTTTTAAAATTTTTAAAAATCTACATATGCAACTGATGGGTCATTGAACACTACATCAAAAACTAATGATGTACTACTACACAGTGGCTAACTGAACATAATAAAAAATAAATATAAATAAAAATAAAACCACTGATTATACTTTTAAAGGTCCTCAAGCCCCCAAACAACAATTTTTAATTTCTAAATGTAGCACATTTACAGATGGTAAGTTTAAAACTAATTGAGACCTTCTATTAGTTTTTAATGCTAATGTTTACTGATTTTTTTTTTTTTTTTTTTTTTTTTTTTAGAATTCTATTTACTGGGGCGCCTGGGTAGCTCAGTGGGTTAAAGCCTCTGCCTTCGGCTCAGGTCATGATCTCAGCGTCCTGGGATCGAGCCCCGCATCGGGCTCTCTGCTCAGCAGGGAGCCTGCTTCCCTTCCTCTCTCTGCCTGCCTCTCTGTCTACCTGTGATCTCTGTCTATCAAATAAATAAATAAAATCTTTAAAAAAAAAAAAAGAAACTTTTAGAATTCTATTTACTAATAGCGGCAACAGTCAACCAAATTTCATAGGATCACCTGTTCCAGCTTCTCAGGGATAGATTTATAGATACGAACTACATATGTTTTCCTGGGATTTTCCTATCTCCATCCTGGTCATCATTCCCACAGTTTAGAATAACCTGAGCCTGCATACATGATTATCTTTCTCCTCAGTTTCACCCAGGAAATTTCACCTCATTTCCTCTTATTTTAAACACCTAAAGAGCTCAGAAGACTACATAGCTCAGGAAGATGATTTGTACAATGCAATGATTCCTCTCTTCACTGGCAATGAAGTATAAAAAGGATGAAGGTGTGAATTCCTGGAACTGGGATGGAGATGAGGTGCTCTGGCTGTTGTAACAATAACCGGCAGGGCAAGGCAGTCAGAGGCGCCATTTGTCAGTTACGAAACCAAACGAGGGATTGAGGGTATCCATGTGTAGGCGTTCATCATGTGTCCATTAGCTACAAGTTAAAAACTGTGGGAGAGAGCGCTTAAAGAAATGTGTTAAGGAGCTGTGAACACCTGCTTTATGCTTACAGCTGCCATCATGGTTTGTTCTTTATAAATGTTCTATTTTCTCTAAGTTTCAATTCTTTACAGAGCTTCCTGAGATGACCTGAAACAGAAAGTAACACCCCTCAATTAGAACTTCCACAGGAACGTCCCAGGACTTGGAGGTATTTTTAGAGGTTTTTTCCTCTCCAGTATATTATGGGATGATAAATGGCAGGGAAGTAGGAAAGTGAATGATAATGGTGTGAGAAAGCCTTAAAAACACGAAACCAAAGAGGATATCTTTTGGTCCATTTGGTCCAGTATAGGGATGGCTGGACGTCCAGAGCATATCAGAGCTTTTTTTAAATTTGCAAAGTGAAGCACCATTCAACTCTACTTCTGTCAAGAAGAAAAACACGTTTCACAAGAATAAAGAAGAGTCAAGTTTTTCCATCAGCCTTCTGAATTCTTATGCTCAAAAAGAAAGGGTAAGATTTTTAACCTACAGTATAACCGAGTCAGAAAGCCCAGGAGAGGACTCTTCTGGTTGTGTGGTAAAACAGCTAAAAAACTCATCTCAACCCTAGATTCCCTCTTCACAATCCCCTCTTGCCATGCTGAACTCTAGTCTTTTTCCTAGGCCACCATCCTCTCTGTGTCCCCTGAGCATTAATTAAGCTGACTCTTGCTGCCAGGAATGCCTCTTCTGACTTCTCCAACTTTCATCTAGCCTTTGGATCTTGGAAGTAGTGTTACCTCCTCCAGGAAGTCCCTTTTGACTCACCCTTCTAATCTATTTTAGGTGTCTCTCATATGTGAGGGCAGCCTGACATGAATTCCTTTCTAAGCTCTTTTGCTATGCTCCTGAAAACACGTATTGACTTGTTTGTTCAGTTCACTTATCTGTGATCCCTTTAAAGTGTCTGCATCTTACTCATCATCACATCTCCACTGCTCAGCACAATGAATATTAAAGCTGTTCAATGAATAATGATTGCATGTATAATTAAGTGAATTAGCTAATTCTCATGGAGAGTCCACTTTCCCCTTTCTAACAATCAACATTTCATCAGCACTTTTACGGCGGTGTTTAGCATTAACAGAAAGGCAATGTTATTTTGATGAAAAGTACTCTTTAAAAGTGTTCTATTTTTTGATTTTCCAATTATTTATACTCTAGATATTTCCATAAAGAAAAGAAAGCTTAAGATAAAATGGCATTTGTCATACAATGTAAGGATCCTAGAGCAAAAATATCACTTGGCCTTTTGGGGAAAATACTATTGGTCCGGCCTATTCAACCTGGTTGGAAGAGAATTTTCTGTGAGAGTGTAAGACAAGACACTAAGGGAACACGTAATTCTGAGCACCAGCCACAGAACTAGTCAAGGTGACAACAAACACAGGTCATGTGATGGAGTTTACAATTATGAATTAAAGTAAAAGCAATTTATCAAATCAATCAAATAATATATCCATAATATATCCATAAATAACAAAACTTTACAATAAATTACAGCAACTAAAACATCATTACATTGATGTTTACTTCAAATGCTCTTAAAGAAGATGCATTTAAGTCAGTAGACCAAATCAAAATCACAATCCTGAGAAGGATCTGCAAGAGCTATTTCCAGAGTTTACCTACGACTGCATGCCAGGTAGCATAAGAAACAGAAACGTGATTAATCAGCTGAAACCATTCTTTCTCATAATCGAATAAAAAGGGTCTGTCCAGTTTTATCACAAATGGCATTTTGTGTCAATTCATTTATTTTGGTCCCTCTCTTAGCACATAAGGTGTATTATTTGTGGATAATTAGCTTGAAGTGGTCAGACACCCATCATGTATTTCTTGCATAATCATACTTCAATTGCATATTTAGCAAACCCAATATTCTTTCCTTCCAATGTATTTTTTTAAACAGATTTTTTTTTAAGATTTATTTATTTATTTGACAGACAGAAATCACAAGGAGGCAGAGAGGCAGACAGAGAGAGAGGAGGAAGCAGGCTCCCTGCTGAGCAGAGAGCCCGATGTGGGGCTCGATCCCAGGACCCTGGGATCATGACCTGAGCCGAAGGCAGAGGCTTTAACCCACTGAGCCACCCAGGCGTTCCTCCTTCCAATATTAAAAAACATATTTTAAGAAGTGTGTTCGGTCTACACCTTCCTTAAAAATCCATTTTTCCTTTCTCTCTAGTCTAGTGTATGGCCTAGGACCTTCAACCAAATTTTTAAAAATGCTCATTATTTTTTAAACGAAAACCAAGTTAAACCATGGGACTTAATTCTTCTTCCCTTCACATACTGAATCATTAACTCAGCTACACTTTGAAAGAAAGACGAAAAAATGCCTTTATTGACTTATCTGTAAAAACTAGCTGAAATAAGTAACTGCTGCCAGATACCAGTGTCTACCCCCAGGAATGCCTTAGGCAGGGCAGTGGTGCTCATCTGCCTCCAAGGATGTCCTGCCTCCTAGGCTGCTCCTCACAACGGGACAAGGAATTTCTAAGCAGCCCAGCTGTCAGTTCATAAACAGCAAATGCGAAGCGTATGTGCCCGCACTATATACCAGCCCTGCCAACACCTCCATAATGTCATGTCAGCCGGCAGCTGCTTCTGAACACTTCCCGGAACTAAATACTATTTTGAACTGGGGTCTGTGCAGATGTCTTTGTCAATACAAAGCTTCCATGAACATCTACCCAAGATCCAAGATTCGTCTAAACAAAACCTGGCAGGGGGAGTGGGGTGGCATGGGGGTAAGGGTCCGTAACATAAGAGTAACGCATTCACATCTTCAGCTTCTCAGATGCCATTAAAAATTGAAATACGACAGGAACATTCAAATGTGTGAGTGAGGTGGGTTCATTTTTGGATCTCAAAGGTCAAAATCACCTTCTCTTTTTCTCTAAAACCAGAAAGGGACAAGAAAGAAAGGCTCTGACCTGTTACTTTGTTCACAGAAGAGAATGAATATAAAACAGTCACTGCTTTGGCTGATTATAGTAAAGTCTTCACAACCTACTTCTGCTGTCCCTCAAAGCAGATTCAAACAGTGCAGGAGCTCCATACAGCTCATGTCTCTCACTTCTAGATCCTGAAGAAGTAAGAGATGAGGGTCCCCGGGACTAATGGCAATTAAAAAACAGATGTGAACCTACAGTAAGTCTAAGAAACTTGGTTAACCCTTGGGGAGATATAAATGGATCCTACACCATTTGCTTCCATTTTTCCTTGACTGGGAAGGTCAATGTTAAAAAGAAAAGGAAAACGAGTTACCACAGGGTACATGTTATATAATGTAGCTATAATAAATGCCTTTGATAACAATACTTATAAAGCAGGTAAGCTTTCTCATTTGTGACTGGTGAGCCTATTCAAATTCTTCAACTTGAAGAAGACACAGTGGAAAGAACCCTTTTGTTCTCCCTTCCCACAAGCCTATTGCTATCACTAGGGCAACTCTTGAGTAACTACTAAATTTCTAGTGCCTGGAAAACAGTGAACATTTAATAAATAATATGGCTCAGCAGTTACTGGCTGCATAAAATCTTTGCTTCTATATTGAATGAAATTACTTGTGCAATCTCATATTTTACACAAAAGCACTATATCTGAGTTAGACACTATATAAATACTACATATTATTAAATAATATAGTTATATCTAAATATCTGAATCTAACATCTACTTATATATATTATACATTTATATGTGTAATTACTATGTACTGAATACTAGAGAAATACCATATAAATACTAGTCAAAAGTGAATCTCATAGCTTTGTAAAGAAGACAAATAATTTAAGCTATTTAATTAAAACTAATTGAATTGTAATACTTTAGCTTTAAATCTCCTTAAGTCAGGCTATGTTCCATATTATCATATTCATTCTTAACACCTGGCCACTGTAAGTTCTATAAAGAAGTGGGTAGACATTTGGAACATCATTAATACCATCTCCCAGATTTAGAGTTGAATGTCTTTAAATATCATCATTTAATATCAGTTTTTATATTTAGAGTTGAAGAAAACGGTCTAGCATTTCCTTGGGAGTTTGAAATAAATACCACTTCCTAATCAATGTGAGTAGTTTACAAATAAAATTTTCTCAGGGTGAAAGACCAGACTACTGATGTAGCTTCCATATGGGTAAGGAAGGGTCTTTGCTGTCAAGTCCATCATCCAATGGAGATGTTAGCATGAAGCCAATTATCTTAGAATTCAGAAGGAGTTATAGAAGATGTGCTCCAGTTCTTACTGAGTAGGAGCGAGGAGTCAGGGGAGCTGCAGGAAAGGTTAAATTAAAAAAAAAAAAGAGAGAGAGAGAGAGGACATTTGAACCAAGGCTTAAAAGATGACTAAGAAATTGCAAAGCAGAAAAGAGGGGCAGAAGGACACCATGGACAAAAAGGACAGAGAGTGTATATGAGAGACGATAGTGCATTAAGCAAACACAGGTAAGTCAGGGAAAGCTGAGAACAGTGTGGCCTACAGTAAGGCTAAAAAGCCTACATGAATGCTTTAATTAAGCGTTCAAACAATCTGATAACAACTAGGAAGACATCAGTGATTTAAGCAAGGAGGTGGCCAAGTGAGATTTCACTTTTGGAAAGACCAACCAGGCAAGAAAAGAAAGGAAGCAAGATAACAGACTGAAAGAAGCAGAACTGTGAACAGTCTACTGAAAAAAATAGTTCAGGAAAGACACTCAGAAGTCCTTTACTGGGGCACCCAGGTGGTGCAGCTGGTTAAGGGTCTGACTCTTGGTTTGAGCTCAGGCTGAGATCTTGGGTCGTGAAATCAACATCAGCATGGGGCACCACACCCAACACTGAGTCTGCTTGAGACTCTCCCGCCTTCTCCTTCCCTTAACCCCCAACCATGCTTACACACTCTATCTCTAAAGTAAATAAATCTATCTTCACGTTTAAAAAAAAAAAAAAAAGGCCTTCGATGGCCAACAGACATGAAAAAGTGCTCCACATCACTCGGCATCAGGGAAATACAAATCAAAACCACAATGAGATACCACCTCACACCAGTCAGAATGGCTAAAATTAACCAGTCAGGAAATAACAGATGCTGGCGAGGATGCGAAGAAAGAGGAACGCTCCTACACTATTGGTGGGAATGCAAGCTGGTGCAACCACTCTGGAAAATAGCATGGAGGTTCCTCAAAAAGTTGAAAATAGGGGCACTTGGGTGGCTTAGTGGGTTAAGCCTCCACCTTCAGCTCAGGTCTTGATCTCAGGATTCTGGGATCGAGCCCCACACGGGGCTCTCTGCTCAGCAGGGAGCCTGCTTCCCCTCCTCTCTCTCTCTACCTGCCTCTCTGCCTACTTGTGATCTCTGTCTGTCAAATAAATAAATAAATAAATAAAATCTTTAAAAAAAAAAGTTGAAAATAGAGCTACCTTACAACCCAGCAATTGCACTACTGGGTATTTATGCTAAAGATACAAATATAGTGATTCAAAGGGGCACGTGCACCTGAATGTGTATAGCACCAAAGTCCACAATAGCCAAACTATGGAAAGAACCTAAATATCCATCAACAGATGAATGGATAAAGAAGATGTGGTATATATATATGCAATAGAATATTATGCAGCCATCAAAAGAAATGAAATCTTGCCATTTGTGACGATGTGAATGGAACTAGAGGGTAACATGCTTAGCGAAATAAGTCAAGCAGAGAAAGACAATTATCATATGGTCTCCCTGATATAAGGAAGTGGAGATGCAACGTGGGGGGTTTGCGGGGTAGAAAAGGAATAAATGAAACAAGATGGGATCGGGAGGGAGAAAAACCATAAGAGATTATTAATCTCACAAAACAAACTGAGGGTTGTGGGGGCGAGGGGGGGTAGGGAGAGGGTGGTGGGGTTACAGACATTGGGGAAGGTATGTGCTATGGTGAGTGCTGTGAAGTGTGTAAACCTGGCGATTCAAAGATCTGTAGCCCTGGGGCTAATAATACATTGTATGTTAATAAAAAATTAAAAATTATATATATATATAAAGTCCTCCATTCAGGGTGTATCTTGTGGGGCAGAAAGAATGGAACAAATTTAACAGATAGCAAAAAGGTAAAATGACCAGACTTTGCTAATCAGGTGGTTGCATGAGAGGAGTGAAAAAGATTAGATTAAACTTACTCACTTATTCTGGCACTGAAGAGTGTGTACGCATTGATGCCTCTCACCAATACTAAAAACGCTGAAGGGAATGCATTTAGCTTCAAGCACACTAGGGATCTGGTGTTTCCAACAAACATGAATAGAGCATCTGGTTAGGCCCCACACACTTAAGCATGGGACATAATGGGTACTAATGGTAAACAAAATAGGAATGCTCCCTACCCTCATGGAAGTTTGCTTCTTCCAATGGAGAGATATCTTGACTTCTGTCCCCCGAAAATGATAAAACAACACTTTTGCCCAGTTCTCCCCTTGGTTTATTTCCCAAGCACAGGCAATTCCCGAAATCTTTTTAAAAGAAGCCAGAATAGCACATACTTAGATAAACTTTTAATCTCTATTTCTGTGCTCATTCATTCACTCCCCCCCCCCAACTCATTCCACATTTATTTACTGTCTTGTCTTTGTCAGGGTGTGTGAGACATTATACCAGGTGTTCTTACTGCTAGAGAATCTTGGTACCATGGCAAGCACAGTGCATGGCTGGCTGGCACTGGTCTGCTCTTAACTTATTTTGCCAAGTTTCTAAACGTCACTGGATTTCCTTCAGCAGTCAATAAGCACAAGGGATTAGACCAAGGGTTACAAAGTATACTGCAAAGCCCAAGCTATTGTAGAGCCCAGACCACCCAGAAAGAGAAAGAAGGGAGCAGTGCCGAGTTGGCAGCCTAACCCCAACTTTTATCTCTGTAACACATTTCACCTCAGAGCAAGATATCCCTTTCTTTAAAAAAAAAAAAAAAAAAAAAAAAAGTTTCTGAGTCTAAAATAAGTTAAAAATCCACTGAGTGGAGAGATTTCTAAGATTCCTTAAAATTCTGAGGCAATTCCTCTGCATTTTCCCTAGAGAAAGATTTTAATGGTCATATGTCCCTAGGCCAACCTACTACAATTTATTTGACCGATAATATGTCTGAAATATAATACTAATGGTATGACCTAAAATATGAGTCTTGGGAATAAGAAAAAAAAAATAGTAATGAAAGGAAGAGAAAGGTGTAAAAGTATTTGATTCTTGGTACGTTTGCAGTTTCTCTTCCATATCCTTCAGAACTCTCTTCAACCTTCTCTCTTCCCCATTAATGGCTTATATAGACATTGTAATGCCTTTTGGGAGGGTTCCTTCCTTTTATGGACCACTTTACAATCCAAAATATACTCTATCCCTAAAACTACTCACTTTCCTTCTTCCTAAACTCTCCCCTGTGCCCTCTACCCTCAATCTAAACTCACAGTTCTTCAGTACATCTAATTTCAACTAGATGGAGAGAAGAGAGAAATCTAAATTAATTCATTCCTGATTAGCCTGAGAGCACCTGATCTTACCAAAGATATTTCTATTTTTACAATGTAATTGTTGCTAATTTATGGTTTCATTTTTTTATTTGAGAGAGAGCAGAAGTGAGAGAGATCTCAAAGAGAGGGAAGGGAGAAGCAGATCTGCTGCTGAGCGGAGAGCCCAATGTGGGGTTCTATCCTAAGACCCTGAGATCATGACCTGAGCTGAAGGCAGACAATTAACTGACTGAGCCACCCAGGTGCTGCATGGTTGCTAATTTAAATAAATGTCTAATTTGATGCAACTAACTGCAATTCCAAAGTAAAAATAAGTGATTTTGAGAACTTATTGCTCCTTTTATTCAGTATTTGTTTATAATCTATTTTGTCCTTCACACTGCCTCAAGCACTGTAGATTTCACTTGACAAAAGAGAACCTGGTCCACTCTCAAGAGCCCACGGTTGAGTGGGAGATAGCAGATGAGCTGAACGGTACAGGTTCCTATCAGATGAAGTACCATGGGAAGAGTAAGTGGCAAAGAAAGATGATTTGGGAGACCATGACCACCACCGGGGGGTTTCTGCTTGAAAACTGGCCCCTAGAAATGATTTGGGAGATCAATGATTTGGGAGACCATGACCACCACCAGGGGGTTTCTGCTTGAAAACTGGCCCCTAGAAATGATTTTGGGAGACCATGATTTGGGAGACCATGACCACCACCGGGGGGGTTCTGCTTGAAAACTGGCCCCTAGAAATGATTTGGGAGACCATGATTTGGGAGATCAATGATTTGGGAGACCATGACCACCACCAGGGGGTTTCTGCTTGAAAACTGGCCCCTAGAAATGATTTTGGGAGACCATGATTTGGGAGACCATGACCATCACCGGGGGGTTTCTGCTTGAAAACTGGCCCCTAGAAATGAGCAGCTGTAAGTAGCCTTCTGTTGTGACTCCACTTTTGCTTCTATTCCTCCAAGAGGCCAGTTGGCTGGATGACTGACGAGTCTCAGTGTCGCTCCCAAGGCATCAGTAATAAAGGCAAACAGAAGGAGGGATGGTAATTTATAATTTCAAGGTCATGTTTAAGTAAATCAAAGAACAGTCAAGTCCAATAAGAAATGCATCCATTGGGACACCTGGGTGGCTCAGTCAGTTAAGTGTCTGTCTCTGGCTCAGTTCATGATCTCGGGGTCCTAGGACAAGCTTGACATCAGGCTCCCTGCTCAGCTTATCCGGGTCCCTCTACCTGCCGCTCCCCCTGCTTGTGCATGTGCTCTGTGTCAAATAAATAAATAAAATCTTTAAAAAAAAATGCACCCAAATATATTTAAAATACCCAAATTCTGAATTCTGGAGAGAGAGGGGAAAAAAAGTTATTTTAAATATTCTAATAATGAATCACTAATTGGTCATGAATCCACTAATTCATTGAAAATTAGGTGAACACTATTTTTCTATCTCTATGCCTGTGGGTGTTATTTGGCCTACATAACAATACTTCAGAACATAAGCCTGCTTGACCACTGAAGGGATGGAGAAAAAGTACAACATCTCTAATACCGTGTTGGTTTTGAACACTGAATCGTGATGCATCATCCTTCTTCAAAGTCTCTGGCCATGAATAAAAACTTTCCAAATTTCCAAACTGTCTGAAAATGAACCCTTCAGACAACTGTGATGAGAGAAGACAATTCTCTATTTCTACTAAAGAAAAGGAGAACTATCTGTCTGTACCATTTCCAGATATCTTCTAAAGTGTTGAGGGAAGAATATATTTAAGTGAAGGACTGATTCTTGGTAATGTGCACAAACGGAAGCAATTAACTCCCATTAAGCTCTAATTAATGGATTATCTGATCCATTAAAGGGTGTGCAGTTTGCAATTTTAATATTAACGCAGAATATAAGAAGAGGGTAGTTCTCAGGTCTGAGTGAAAGACACACACGGAGACTTAACTCTAGCCAATCTTTGTCTTCTCCTGTCATTGAAATAAAAAAACTGTGTAATTTTAATTATATTACAGAAAACTGAGGGGTGCCTGGGTGGCTCAGTGGGTTAAAGCCTCTGCCTTTGGCTCAGGTCATGATCCCAGGGTCCTGGGATCGAGCCCCGAGTCGGGCTCTCTGCTCCGCAGGGAACCTGCTTTCGCCTCTCTCTCTCTCTGCCTGCCTCTCTGCCTGCTTGTGATTTCTCTCTCTCTGTCAAATAAATAAAATCTTTAAAAAAAAAGTCACTTATATTACAGAAAACTGAAATAACGAACAAAATCACTTCCTATCCAGTATGGGTCTGCCTGGCTCTGTAACTTCAGGTGGTAAATGTTCAGGCAGTAACTTAATTTCTGGATGCTTTAGTTCCTTCCATTGTAAATTGGGTAATTTACAACTTGTGAGAGTTTAATGAAATAATCCACATAAAGTGTATGTGTAAATGTCTCTCATATAGTAAGTTAATAAATTATAACTATTATAACTATTATTTTCCCCCTTATTAAAAAAAAAGTTAACCACAGTAGAAATGCATGGCCCTAGCTTATTAAAGACCTTCAGGCAAAACATGTCTGTTTTGCCTGAAGGTCTTTAATAAGGAAGTAATTTCAGTAATTAGCATTTTCTTTATCTTCATCACCAGAGTATAGTATATTTTGAAAGATACAATTAAATAAGGTATTTAAGAATAATACTGAGATAAGGCGTTAGGGAAAATAAACAAACTTTTCAAAATTGTCAGAATTTCAAAGATGAATGTTTTTACTTTGTCTTTTCATTCATGCCTAGGGACAGTTCATTTTTGGCAGGAGGCAAGCAGATGAAGCATGTGACTGGCAGCGCTGAGCTATCTGAGAGCCTGGTGAGATGTAAAAAGAGATGAAATGAGCATGAAAACTCAGCACAAATTTCTAGTTCTGGCCAAGCCTACAGTAATTGACTAAAGGTTCTCAAACTGTGTGTGAACTTTGTGGACAAAGTTGTCAATCCCCAAATCTGGTCCAAGTTCAACACAGATCATCAAGTCAACAGATAATGGTATCTGTCAAAACTTGCTTAAGCTTAAGGAGATGTTGACACACTGTGTGCGTGTGTATATATCTTTAATATCTTTTAGTGTATCAGTATATTTTATTACATTTTTTTAGTATATAGCAATATCATTCTAAAGTCTTAAGAGCCAAAAGTAAGTTAAAGAGTTAAAGGGTTAACAAAAGAGTTAAAGGGGTGGGGGGGGCATCTGAGTGGCTCAGTGGGTTAAAGCCTCTGCCTTAGGCTCAAGTCATTATCCCAGGGGCCTGGGATCCAGCCCAGCATCAGGTTCCCTGCTCAGCAGGGAGCCTGCTTCCTTCCCCCCTCTCTCTGTCTGCCTCTCTGCCTACTTGTGATCATTGTCTGTCAAATAAATAAATAAAATTTTAAAAGAGTTAATGGCATATTTCCACTAAAGAAAAAAAATCAACAAAAGCATGTGAAACACTTGTAAAAAATAAACAGTTCACACAAAAAAAGACTGTGTTACTTATGGTAAATATAGTTAACTGACAAAATATCACCAAATAAAAAAATATGAGGGCGCCTGGGTGGCTCAGTGGGTTAGGCCGCTGCCTTCGGCTCGGGTCATGATCTCAGGGTCCTGGGATTGAGTCCCGCATTGGGCTCTCTGCTTGGCGGGGAGCCTGCTTCCTCCTCTCTCTCTCTCTGCCTGCCTCTCTGCCTACTTGTGATCTCTTTCTGTCAAATGAATAAAATCTTTAAAAAAAAAATATGATATGCCCAATTTTTAAGCAGCATACAATATTAATAACAACTAAGAATTTTGAGTACTTGGTTTGGTATACCAGGCACTAAACTAAGACCGTTATATTAACTCATTTAATACTATGGATTTTTACAAAGGAAAAAGCTAAGTCTTAGACCATTTAGGTCAACTTCTTAAAGTTACACAGCTGTGAGAGGTGCACTGGGACCCAAATTCAGGTCTATTTGATGCCATAAATATAAATCTCAATATCAATGAAGAAAAAAGTAAAGGACGTTCATTTCAAGAACTTCAAAAGCCAATAGTAGACAATAATTTGAAATGAAACTAGACTTTAATGAGCCTGGTAAGTCTGTTATATTAACTTAGAAAAAGATGGAAAAATATATGGTATTTGAGTTTTAATTATTTGTGTACTTGTGTAAATCCCCTCCAAAATATTGTCATCTATACTACTACAGATGGAAAATTATATTCAACAAATATTTGCTATATGAACCAGGCACAATTCTAGGCTTGCTGGATATGTCCATAAATAAAACAAAGATCCCGGCCCTTAACTAGTTTACATTTTAGCTCCATTATAGTTGAACCTATTCACAGTAATAACAAAAGTGATTTTTAAATCCATGGGAGATTTTTTCAAGTTGTGATTTATGAAAAAATTTAAATGAATGCTATACTGATAAAATTTTATTGTTTTAAAGATTTTATTTATTTATTAGAGAGCGAGGGAGAGAGAGAGAATGCTGGGGGAGAAGCAGAGGGAGGGGGACAAGCAGACTCCATGCTGAGCATAGAGCCCGACCTGGGACTTGAGATCACAACCTAAGCTGAAATCTAGAGTCAGATGCTTAACCAACTGAGCCACCCAGACGCCCTAAAAAACTCATTTTAAATGAATACCAAATTAATATTTTAAACTAAACTCCCAAGGCCTCTATTTATGCATCATGGGTCATGTTCCAATTGTACATATGTTTGCAGCATAGTGCACTTTCCTTCCCAGTGGAAAACTGTTGTAAACGCTGGTTAGACTCACAGACGTATGTTTACACAACAAACTATTGGAACTCTGAAACTTAAAAATTACAGTCCAAATTCTTGGTTTTGAATACAGTGCTCATAAAAACGTACAACAGAGGAGAAGGAAGTAAAGACCATAGCTCAACCTCTGTTTACTGTGCAAAACTGGCTAAAGATTGGTTTCTAAAGCGGTGAAACGTGTCCCTGGAACTCTCCAGTAGCACCCTCTGCCCGGGTACGGATTATATCCACAGGCACTGTGCTCTGGGAAAGCCAGACTAGTCTAGAATTCACAATCAGTGTGCAAGGGACAGGGACTCAGATTTTTACTTCAAATAAAATTAACACCAGTAAAAAAAAAAAAAAAAAAAAATATATATATATATATATATATATATATATATATATATAATTAACACTATTAAAAAAAATCTAGGTCCTTTGCCTCTATTGACATTTCTCAAGCAAAACATTTTGGGTTGGATACCGCTCTGTTGGGGTCTGTGGTCCTGTGACTCCTAGGATGTTTGGCACATACCTGCTCACTTCCCAGTAGATGCCAGTAGCACCCCTGGAGCTAGGACCACTCCCAATGTCTCTAGACATTTCCATCGGTCCCCTGGGAGGCACAATTGCTCCGGGTTGACAGCCATTGATTTATATTAAAAACAATATATCTAAGCCTTTTGGCCACTGTATTTTAAGCTAGTCTGATTGTTGTGGAAAGACAAATGGGCATTTTCTTTTAAGATGCTATCATTTTAGTCAATTATGTAGAGACGGTACTCAACACATCAGTTTATGTGATGTTCACTGATTTCCCAGGCCTCAGCCACTTCTCTGGACTCAGGCCAGAGCAGTCCCCAGCCGTTCTTGCCAGTCCCATCCTATAAAAGCCCCCAGATGTTGCTGCAGTGGCTTTTTCTCTTGTGGTCACAGACGAACTCAGCTGCCCGGGGATAGAGGGCCAGGCTTCCGTCTGCTGTGCCCACCATGGCAGGAGTCACGGAAGATCTGCTGTACAGGGTCTGACCCATCCAGACCCGCAGAGATGCTGGCTCCTTACAGAAGCTACCACAGGGGCCAAGTGCAGAGGAATCAAAGTCCTTTGGGGCAAGTTTTAACTGATGCAAGAAGCCAGGACACAGACTAATCCAGGTAAAAATCTGTTCCAAATGTTGTATACAACCTCTCAGGAGACAACTTGTCCATTCAAGCATCCAGTTATGTTTTCTAGCGAAACCGTAGCCAGTTCTACAGCGCTTTTTACTGACCTTCCTGCCCTCACTCTACACTTTCTCTTTGCCCTCACTCTAGTGTTCCAGGGACTATACATTCCCCCAAAAGCAATAATTAAAAAAAAAAAAAAATGCCTCCAGCCCAATGTTAACAGACCCTGAACTAAAACAGAAACAAAAAGCAAAGGGGAAAAGAGAAGAGGAATAAGGAGGAGAAACAGAAGATGAAGTTGTTATGGCGAAGGACTATAATTACCGCCAATGTCCGTACTCTTTACATTTCTTATGAAACAACATAGGTATGACCGGTCCTGCTTCTTGTGAAATGAGACACATAACCTCAGAACAAAAGGAGGTTATTTCCCACTTTAAATTCAACAGGTTCAGATAACAAAGGGCTCTGCACTGGATACCTTGTACATCCCCTTAGGGTTTAAAACTATAGCCCTTTTTTTTTTGTATTTTCTGTATCTGTAGCCTTCATCCAGCACTTGAAAGAATACATTACAGAGCAGTTAAATAAATGGCTTTCTTGAATTCTGTCCAAGATTCAAATTACTCTGATTAGTTCATATCTGTAATATTAATAAAAAGCATTCTCACTCTCATCCTAGTGATGATTACACTGCTTCTTTTAGTGTGCCAGCATAAGGATTAGAAACATCACAGCAATATGGAGAGATCAAAAATATTTTTAACAATCAGATTATTTTGCTTACTAATTGACTTAATGCTCTACCCGCCTCTCTGCCTACTTGTGATCTCTATCTGTCAAATAAATAAATAAAATCTTTAAAAAAAAAAAAAAAGTTGGGGGGGCACCTTGGTGGCTCAGTGGGCTAAAGCCTCTGCCTTCGGCTCAGGTCATGATCCCAGGGTCCTGAGATTGAGCCCTACATCGGGCTCTCTGCTCAGCAGGGAGCCTGCTTCCCCCCCTCCTCTCTCTCTACCTGCCTCTCTGCCTACTTGTAATCTCTGTCAAATAAATAAAATCTTTAAAAAAAAATTGACTTAATGGTAATTTACTAACCTCAAAAGGGACTTGCAATATGCACTATTCTGAGGGCTAAACAAAATAACAACAACCCCCCCATAAAACACACAGAGTTTCCCTACCCTGAGAGTGCAAAGTAGGAATATTGTCTGTTTTACTGAATATGCCTTCTGATGTCTTGATTACCCACCACTTGCATATTATATTTTCTATAATCAAGAAACTTTAGGGGCACGTGGGTGGCTCAGTGGGTTAAACCTCTGCCTTCAGCTCAGGTCATGATCCCAGGGTCCTGGGATGGAGCCCTGCATCGGGCTCTCTGCTCAGCAGGGAGACTGCTTCCACCGCTCTCTCTCTCTCCCTGCCTCTCTGCCTACTTGTGAGCTCTGTCAAATAAATAAATAAAATCTTTAATTAAAAAAAAAGAAACTTTAGATGAACTATGAAACGTAACAGTATCAAGACTGCAAAACACACACACATACCTTTCATTTCTAGAATCCATTTGTATTTCTCATTTTTCAATGATTTATCATCTTTATCACTGGATCTAGACCAGTCCTTCTCAAAGTTTAATGTGCTCTGGAAGCACATGAGATCCCTTTTACATTGCAGATTCTGGTCCAGTAGGTCTGGCTTTTCTTTAAAAAACCCCAAGTGAACATGATGCTACTTCATCAACCACACTTTCAGTAAAAAGACTCTAGATTCCCTTCTCGGAGCCTGATTCAATCCTTCTTTTAACTAAATTCAAGTATCAGGCTATTTCTTCACTGAAATCACCCCAGTGCCTTGGTGCCATTGTCATCACCTGACTTTTCACCTATGTCTACGTCTTAAGTATGTCACCAACTTGACTTCTTGAGGAAGAGAAAAGAGCTGAATGGAAGCATGGACTATTCTCTCTCTCTCTCTTGTTCTCTTGCACCATTATAGACTGCTTCTCAGTCATAAGTGGTACCGAGGAAAGGGGACACGAGGGCACCAAGGCAGGTTAGGAGGAGTGGGTGCAGTAAGTAAAACCTTTGTCAACAAGTACCAATTCCTTGGGGTACCTGGGTGGCTCAGTGGGTAAAAGCCTCTGCCTTCAGCTCAGGTCATGATCCCGGGGTCCTGAGATCAAGCCCCGCATCAGGCTCTCTGCTCAGCAGGAAGCCTGCTTCCCTTCCTCTCTCTCTGCTGGCCTCTCTGCCTACTTGTGATCTCTATCTGCCAAATAAATAAATAAAACCTTTAAATAAAAAACAAAAGGCAAAAAACAACCAAGTATCAATTCCAAGGGTGGCCACTCCCAAAAACAACTAAAATTTCCAAGAACTAGCACCACTGTAATTCAGGTCAATGGAGCAACTATGTATTGAGACAGTATTATAGGAAAGGTCCTAGGCTGTGATGTTAGATTACTCTTACAGATGGTGACAAAGAAGCAAGAGAAAACCAGTCCTCTGTTTGGGATACGACCACCCCTGGCTAGATGACTTCTCCCCACTGCGGTCCCAAAACATAGCACTGGGAAAATACTATTATTCATTCACATCCTTATTGGTGTCATTAAAGTACCTTGTTATCTTTGTCTATCTCTGTCCATTTCTTGTGAAATCCTTTATTTTTAAATACTTTCAAAAGTAAGAAATAGACCTTATTATTCTTTGCAACTTTTGGAGTTACATATTTTTAATGCTTGGAAGATTATAAGCACTCACCAAATGTTCGTTAAACCAAGCTAAATGATACGGAGGGTTTTCTATCCCTGAACAAGATATCCCTCCTCTAGATCCAATAGCAAAGCACTGCGAACTTTTGGGCAGAATCCACTTTTCACTTAGCTCTAGGGTCTATGTTGTCACTGGAGAATTCTGCCTAAGGCATTATTTGCTTTCTTATCAGCTACTCAAAAGTGCATTAAAATTCATGACTTTTTTAAAGTACAGTATACAGGCTATTTCATTTAAAATGCATATTTTGGTGACTCTTATAGAGAATTTTAACAGATAGTAACTCAAATGTAGATTATTTGCTTCAGAATCTCTCAGTATGGGGTGTGTAAGTAGTGGCTGTATAGGAACCGATTAAACTGGCCTTTCATGATTAAACATCCACGAGATATTAATCTTTTTAGCAAATTTCCTTTGTATTTTGCCTCTTAATTACAATAACCTATAAAAGAGTAGATGTTCAAAAGTTTCAGGACACAACATCTATAAACAATTCAGCTGACTTCTCACTGAAAATGTTAAAGTAGTGAGACTTGCTAAAAGAAGAATTAGTATTATGTACTCAAAATTACTGTGGGGGAAAATACATATTCAATACTTCCTTATTCAAAGAGCATGTGTGTGTCTAAAAAAAATCTGTCAGCTAAGCAGGTGCAGTTTTCTTCTAGGTAAGATAAGGGATGCTTCTAATTTAACTATACAGTGCAAGAAAATTGACAAGGAAAGCAATTATTGTCAGTGAAGTTGAGCAGTGAGGTTAGCACCAAGCATAGTCTTCCCCCTCCTTGCTCCGTTTAGAGGCTTCAAAACACATTGATCAAGGTCACTGAAGTAAGATGGTGGTTACTGAAAATGACCTCACGTCTATCAAATTACTCTAAAATAATTCAGGGAGTAAGTGAGTGTGTCTTAAAGAACTACACTTGATATCCCAAAGACTGCCTCATCTGGGTAGTCCCCAGTGCCCATATCACAGGCAAAACAGAACTCCTTTTAGGAAAGAAATCTGAAAAATTTCTGTTTATTAGTTAATTTGTTAAATTATTTATTAATAAAATTTATTATTTTCTCCTGTTCCTTCCCCTGCTAGTAAGTGCATATTTCACTTTATATACCTTGAATCTCACAGTATCCTATTTGGCCTACTGAAACAAGAGCACTTGTTTGTATCTATGTAAGCTAGTTTACAATATATATTTAATAACTTTGCCCCATAGGAAAGAAAAATTCATTTTGATGATTTCATTGTTTTTTTCCCTTGTATCTCTGATAAACATGTTTCTTTTGTAATGAAAACGCCATTTTTCATTTAAAATACTATACATATGTGTGCATGGGCTGAAAAACATTTGTTTGTTATAAATTCCACAAATCACTCTATTTAAATTAATGCCTGGGTATATGGAAGGATCAAAAGGAATGTCAAGAGCTATTAATAGGGCATTAGTAGGGATTCCTTATTCGTATGATAAAATCTTAATTCCCACTTAAAGTTTAAAGCCTCTGTACCGCTGATTAAGAATATAGCAATGAAATGAAATTGTCTTTTCTGAAAGGTTCCTTTCAAGGAATGAAGAATGAGTTCATTAAAAAATCTGCCATCCTCTCATTCAAAAGCCTTTGAGGCAAAGAGAATCACTTCAGTAAATTCAAGTGCACCTAAAAAGAAGAGCTTGTGGGGGCCGTGGTGAAAGGAAAGACAGAAGCAGTCCTAGTGGGCACTTCACACGAACATCTGAAATCCCTTTTAATCTGCACCGAAGATGTTGGAAATTTAAGTTAAAAACAAAAGCAAAAAAAAAAAAAAAACCAAAAACCAAAAAAACAACAACAACAAAACACACACACACACAAAAACAAAAACAAAAAACAACAAAAGCAAATGTCTCTACTTCCGGTATGATCACTAAACACTTTTAATTGATTTTAGCCATTTCTCATGCATGCTTTATGTGAGCTTCTCTCCCATCCAACTGAAAATTTTAGTCAAGGACTAAGTAGAGATTTTATAAACATCCCTGTTACTCAACAAGCCTCACTGATTGGCTGCTGGGCACAGAGCTATGCTAGGAAACTGAGAAAAGTCACTAATAAAAGATACAGGTCGGGACGCCTTGGTGGCTCATTTGGTTAAGCAGCTGCCTTCGGCTCAGGTCATGATCCCAGTGTCCTGGGATCGAGTCCCACATCAGGCTCCTTGCTCAGCAGGGAGCCTGCTTCTCCCTCTGCCTCTGCCTGCCATTCTGTGTGCCTGTGCTCGCTCTCTCCCCCTCTCTCTCTCTGATAAATAAATAAAATCTTTAAAAAAAAAAAAAAGATACAGGTCTTCTCTTAGAAAAATGTACAACGTATTTGAGCTAATTCCCGGTAGCAGGCACACAAACAGTACAAAACCACCACTCCGCAGGAACAGAAGATAACAACAAAAACTGAGGGCAAACTTCTAAAGAAATGATCCATTCTGCAAGGAAAATCGGGCAACACTTCCAAGGAGTAGGTGCCTCTTGAGTCTGATTTTAATTGCAGACAGAGAACTGGATTGAGAAGGAAAGAAATATTTTCTAGGTGAAACAGCATGCACAAAAGAAGTTTGTGAAGACAGATTAATTCCCAGCATAAAATGGGATCCCACTGGGTCTGGGACTATTTTATTCTAACCCAAGTATCCAATTGCCTTGCACTCAATAAATATATTAGAGACATAGTTCTGCAGTTAGGTGCACAGATTTAGGAGTTAAAACAGTGTGGATCACAGCCCCTGCTATATAATAATTGTGTAACCTTGGGGAAATACCTCCCTATAAGGATCCTTTACCCCATCTTCAAAGTGAAGCTAATCATAGAACCTATGCGATCAAGCTGCCCCAAGAACACCATACTTGGCCCAATGTGTGACACAATTTAGCACACAATGTATGTTAGCTATGGCTGGTTTGGGGCTGAAAGAAATTGAGTCTGGGACTCATAGAAAATGAGAGTTGGGGTTGTAGAGGCAAAATCAGTTTAGGCAGTGATTCTCATACTTCAGTGTGTATGAAAATCCTCTGGAGGGCTGGTTCATTCCCAGACTGCTGGGGCCCACCCCCAGAGTTTGTGGACTTAGTAGGTGGAGGGCGGAAGCAAGACTCTACACTTTGAGTAAGTCCAGTCCTCAGGCGATTCTGCCCCCCCTCACTTTGAGCACAACTGAGGTAAAACCTACAGGCCAGGCAGGCACTTTCCACCAAAGGAGATGACCTGATTCAGTGATTTTCAGATGTGTTGCATAGGTCTGCGTGGAGACCCAAGTGGGTCCTGCTGAATGGCTAGGATTTCTGCCCTATGTATTTATAATGGCTACTCAGAATACTTTTTTTGCTGCCCATTAAAATCTACTATTTGAACTAATCTGGACTTTTTTACTCTCGGGCCAGATACAAAGCCTGCACATTCCAATATTTGGTGCAAAAATGCCATAAAACACTTTATTATTTTCAGTAAGGGCCTGAATTAGAAAGGGAACAAAATAAGCAAGAAAATCTTTTTGTGGCGAGCCTTGTCACACTTCTCAAATGGCCACTTGAGCAGAACCAATTATGTGCCTGGAGGTCTTAGCCTCTGAGAGTTTTCCCACCATTTCCCTTTCCCCACATTGTGTGTCTCAACATTGGCTCCCTGATGGGTAACCGATTTCAAACCCTCCTAGAAGAGTATGGTGAGATAAACAAAGTCTGTCAGTCAGGGCTTATTATGAACCCAAGCAAAAAACTCAATTATACTTTTGTGGACAAAAATTGTTTACAGTAGGGCTTATCCCTATAAAGAAAAAAAAAAAAAAAAAGCTATTTTATGTGAGAGAAAAAAAAAAAAAAAAAAAGCTGAATGAATAGAATGTATCACTAACACTTCCCTTCCGAAAGTCAAAAGACTCGAGGAGAAGCTGATTCATAACTCATCACTAAGATAACTTTCTTCTTGTCTTCTCTCTAGTTTCATTAACTTCATAAAGCCCCGAGGTCCCCTTTCTTTTCTTACCTTCTTCAGTAAAAATATCAAATCTTAAGAAAATATGAAAGATAATTTTTTTCCTTTACATTTTCTCCTCCTCCTCCCCTAAAAATAGCTTTTTTGTCACTACCCAGATCCAAATTACTCACCTTTGGCACAAGCACCAGGTTGATATTTACTCATTAGGGTGGTTGCCATGACTACACTCAAGCTACCAAGCAAGAAGTGAGAGGTCTGACTCATAAAATCTAGCACCGCTCCGTAAATTTTTGGCGTGGTTGGGATAGTTTGGAAATAAGAGAATTGACTTCAGGGAATTAAATAAAAAGCCTCCATAGATGGAGCCTATTGACGTGGTCACCTTGGCGTGGCACTACTTACTGTGGAGAACTATTTACCACGGGGTTTTACTCGGTGATTGACACGCAGGAGTAGAGTTCCCACAGGTTCCAACAAACACCTGTTCTTCTCCTGGCATGGGCTTAAAATTACACTCTGCCTCCTGCTTACAATAAATTGTCCCTTCTCGACACAGCTCAGTTTAACATTTCAGCTGACAGAAAGTCACCGCAAGTGCCTCTCCAAAGGTGTGGCCAAAAATAAATCCGACACACTTTTTATTGTTTGTTGGCCCACCTGTGAGAGCTTTGTGCTAGGGCACACCTGGTGAGAAAATCAGACCTGGTGCGAGGGCCTTCTGACACAGACCGGGAAGGCGATGAGCACAGAAGTTAAGGGACTCGTCCCACATGTTGAGAGTGTAAGACGCAGCATGAAAACCAATCTGAGACCAGTCATCTCACTAAGGAATAACTCGTATTCCTTCCCAGCAAGTACCTACCACACTCACGCAATGAATAACCAGAATAAACCAAATCGAGACATTTTCTCTTACAATTAGATTCTGAAAATATTGAAAGAAAGCAACTGGGCTTATGTTCCCAGTTCGAATATCCATCTAGAACTTGGTGAAGTTGGGATGTTATAAATCACCTTCTATATGATTTGGGAAGCAAGACTTTATCTATTTTGAGTGTCTGTGGCTTACTGGTTAGTCATTTGAGTGAGTTAAAGCTAGTTGATAGCTACCATTAAGTCACTAGACTTTAGCTAGAACCCATGAAAATAAGCAGTTTAACTCAGTTTTTTTGTTAGTAATTTTCACCGGAATACTCTCTCCACAGGGGCAGAAAGCATTGACTCAAGAGCAAATTTACTTAATAAGCTATGATAGTAAATCCAGTTTCACTATCAAGAATCATACTTATTTCTGAACAAATTAAGCTTTTGCTCTTCATAGTCATGTCATAGAAGGTTCTAGAAAAGAAAAACCAAGGTAATCAACGTTGGGGCCATTGCCTTCTATATATACAAATATACTGTTGTTCTGCTTTTTCTATTCTTGAATTTTCTCCCCAAGTTTTCCACTTTTGTTTCCTTTTTTTTTTTTTTTTTAAGATTTTTGTTTGACAGAGAGACATAGTGAGAGAGGGGACACGAGCAGGAGGAGTAGGAAAGGGAGAAGCAGGGAGCTGCTTAAGGACTGAGCCACCCAGGCAACCCTCTTTCCTAACTTTTATCTTTTTCTCCTTGAACATCTCTTCACCAGAAAATATCTTATAAGAAGTTCCCAGTGATAACCATGGATGGAGTTCTTAGGTAGATAAGCTGGACATAACAGCAGTTGACACTTTGGAAATCCAGAAGATAAAAATAAAGTATTGAATAATTATCAAATTAGTATGCTAGCTTTGAATTCTGAAACATGTAAACAAACGTAAAACATAAGAAATTATTCAAATGCATTTGCTATCCTTTTAAATGAAGCAAATTATGCTTACCACATGAACATTTATTTTCAAACAATATTTCAAAATAGATTAATTATGCTAAATAAGATTTAAAACACTGGAATTCAGTGTTTTAATTAAGAAACACAGGATTCAACACCCTCACTGCAGAAATAATAACATAGTTATGTAGATATTAAAGTAAGTTTTATAGAAAAAAAGTGATATAAGGAGAAAACACTACTTGGAGCATATATAATACAGAATAAAACATTTTTTTAAAGTCAAGGTATTTAGAGAAACTCTGCTAATAAACAGTCAACAGATATAGTTCTGAACTGCTTTTTAAAAAATACTTCTATCAGTTTTATTTAATTACATAGGATAATATAAATATGATATCAGATGGCAAAAAGAATTTACCCAGCAAAAAAGAAAGGGCACACTTATGGTATACATGATGAAAAATGCACAACTATGAGGAAAATATTCATTTATCCATATACGAGGAAAAAGCCTAGCCACAAGTTTGGATCTATGGCTTTTTTTAAGTTTTTAACATATTTAGCTACCTTCAAATTCACCTTGCCTAACCAAGAGAACTTTTTTATAAGTTAGACTTCACAAATCATCTTTAGGCTTTGGATTTCAGTTCATTTAAGTTAAAGCCAGAATGAGTATTATTTATTAAAGATGTTCATTATGCTGGGAGCCTGCGTGGCTCAGTTGGCTAAGCATCTGCCTTCAGCTCAGGTCATGATCTCAGGGTCCTGGGATCGAGCCCCCCATTGGGGCTCCCTGCCCAACGGAAAGCCTACTTCTCCCTCTACTACTCCCCCCAGCTGTGTTCCCTCTCTCTGTCTGTCAAATAATTAAATAAAATCTTAAAAAAACAGATGTTCATTTTGCTGGGCTATAGACATGTAGAGAAATAAGAAGGTTCAATGGTCAAAGTTCAAGTAGGTCGAAGAGAGGATAAATCAAGAGTGGGCAAAAATACTGGCGTCTGTAGTTGTTAGGAAACATTTTTTATTCTTTAGAGAGAGGGTAGGGTAGCGTAGGGAGTAGCAGAGGGAGAGAGAGAATCTTAAGCAGGCTCCAGGCCCAGCACAGAACCTGAGGCAGAGCTTGATCTCATGACCCTGAAATCACAACCTGAGCCAAAATCAAGAACTGGATGCTTAACTGACTGAGCCACCCAGGTGTCCCAGGAAAGTTCTTATGAAGGAAGAAGCAGGGGTGGAAAGTGGGTGCTTTTGGTTGAATCCTGAAAAATAATTCCAGTATTTAAACCTGTTACTATACATACACCAGTGTTTATTTCACAGGCTTCAAATTAAATATTAAGATACCCTTAAATCTTATCTCCATTCAGTTAAAAACACAAAAAGCCCTTATTTGTGAAATTTGGTACTCTCTAACTTCAGAGTCCTACTCCAGGTCTGAAACCTCAAAGAAAATATAGTCATCTGAAGATATCTGTAAACATTATCATTTATCCTTCTCAAAAATTTGCACTTTCTACCCCAAGTGATCTCCAACGGGGGGTATAGCAGACCATCCACCGGGTGCCTTGTTCCTTTTACTTTCTGTTTTGTTCCTCTTTCATAACATACACACTACTATAGTAGCACAAGCAGACAGATATAAATAATCAATGTGGAACACCAAGCATTAGCACTTATCGAGACTTTCCTATGTGTTAGGTCCTCTGCTGTCATGAATTAGTTCCTTTAATCCTCAAAGTCACCCTAGTAGATGAGAATTGTCATTATTCTCATTTTATAAATGAGTAGAGGAAGGCCCAAAAATCCAAATGACTGAGATTACAGTTAGTAAGTGGTCAAGCCAGAATAGATAATAAAGATGATGGGGCTTTTTAAGAACAAAATAGGGGTGCCTTCGTGGTTAAGCGTGTGATCTTGGTTTCTGCTCAGGTCATGATCTCAGGGTCCTGGGATCTAGGGTACCTTGGGTTCTGCGCTCAGCAGGGAGTCTGTCTGCAGATTCTCTTACCCTGCCCTCTCCCCACTTGCACTCCAGTGTGTACACTCTCTCTCATATAAATAAATACATTTTTTTAAAAAAAGCTAAACTAAAAAGAAAGAAACACACTGAATCCTACTATTGATCATTTCTGACCACTGAGTGATGGTCAAGATTCTTCCTCCTTGTACTACTTTGTTTTTTCTAAAAATACCTAGTAACTGATGGGAATTATGCTTGTAACTTGGAAGAAATAAGGAAAAGCACATACTCTCAATATTAATACACTTCAATTTAGTGAGAAAAAAAGTAGAAAACCAACAGAGACACCAAGCAGCAAGTTAGAAACTTAGCAGAAGATGGAAAATAAAGGAGCATGGACTTATTTTCTCTCATAATGCACACATTTCAAACAAGATCATGGTCAAATAAATATGAACAGATATAAAAACAAGTTTCCATCTCTGAAGCTAAGATTTGAAAAGTAGTTAAACTGAAAAAGATCTAAGATTTGGAGAAGGATTTGAAAGCTGATGGTATGGGATACATCTAATCAAACCTGTTTGTATGCATGTTTTGTTTTAAATTGTGATGGGTGAGGGAAACAGATCAGTGCCTATTCTATATGGCTGAGGAGAGCTCTCTGCTTCATAAGGATTCTAGACAGGCTTCTAGAATTAAATTGGCGGCAGTAATCATGTTGTTATTAGTGTAATTGCTTTCTGACATCTGTTTCCCTGTCATAATCAGTTTTTTGATAATAGCAATGACATGAATAGTATATATCTAATCAGTGATGTTCAATGCTTTGCCAAAATAAAAGTGAAATTATATGCCAATTATATATGCTTCTCACCAAATACTCCTCAACCATGTAATATTATATTTATGATATATGGTACAGTAATGAGGATATGCCAGGTATTGCCCTCTGATAGTAATTTATTTTTGATAATTTTTATGTTTCCATATAAATGAGAAGGTTCTCTATAAAGTAGCAAGGAATAAAGTGTATATATTGTTGCTCAAGGCATAATGAAGTACAATTTGTTAATAAATTGTGTTTCTATTTACATTTTCATTATCAAAGCTAACTAGTCAGGGTAGTCTGTCTTAGAGCTGTGAACTTGGTAAGCTGTAATGAGCTCAGCTTACTTTTAACAAGCTAAGTTTAAATTTAACTTACTCTCCATAAAGTGGAAAGAGTATTCCAGTCTGATCTTGCCATTACAAATGATGTCGTGACCTCTGAAAGTCATAAAAACTTCCTGGGTTTGTTTTCAATTATTCCTCTTATATCAAAAATCGCTTAAAAAAATAATAAACAATAAATAAAATAAAACCAAGCAGCAAAACAGATAAGAACCCCTCTACTGCCTAGCTTACTCAAACCTTCTGAAATTTTAGATTCTTGAAGATCTAAATGGTTATTTTTTAAAAAATGAAAACAGGTGAATACCAGTTCAGCCTTCATTATCATAAGGTGCTAATGCATATTTAACTTGCCACAGGAAAGTGACTGGATGTACGCTTAAAGTCTGCATTTGGAAAGGTACACTAATACACATGAATACCCACTGAGTTTCTGTAAAATTTATCATTAATGAGCGCTTTCTATGCACCAAACTGGGTTCTAAGCGTTGTCTATATTCTACATTTTAATCCTCACAAATAACTTGGTGAGGATTATTTTTGTGATTTTACAGGGGAGAAAATCAATGCATTGAGGGTGGAGCTAGTTTACCAAGATCATAGAAGCAGGAATTCAGAGGACTGGGAATGAAACCCAGGGCAGACCTTTAACTATAATTCTAATGGATATTTTCTTTTTATGATTTTATTTATTTACTTATTTGACAGAGAGACAGTGAGAGAGGGAACACAAGCATGGGCAGTGGGAGCGGGAGAAGCAGACACCCTACTGAGCAGGGAGCCTGATGTGTGGCTCAATGTGGGGCTTAATCCCAGAACCCTGGGATCATGACCTGAGCCAAAGGCAGACACTTAAGGACTGAGCCACCCAGGCGCCCCATCTAACAGACCTTTTTGAGCACGCTGCCATGACACTCTTAATTCCAAAACAGAACAACAATGAAAACAAAGCCTCACCAGTGTTAAACGCAACACATATAAAGCTGTATTACGTAGTTAATAGTCAAAATACTTCCCAGAGTAACTGAAGGCTTTCGTATTTTCTAGAGCCATTTGTTTTTTACTATCCACCTTAGACATAAAGCAACTAATAAGTCCACAATTATTAAATGCACAAAGTAAAAATTGTACACCAATTTACCAATTAATTTTATTGAATACTAACCCAAAGATAACTGGTCATCTTAATGAATAATAATTTCGATTGGTGTCATAAGTAAACCTCTTTATTGGAAGACCTTCGGAACAAAAAAACACCCACACTCTTAAATAGAAGGTTTTAGAGTAAATGGTACACACTATTGGCTTTACAACACTAAGACAGTATAAATCATAGAAAGTTTACCTACATATATATAAAATCAAGAAAATTAGAATTTCTTGACTATGATCGAGAAAGACATTTATGTAAGTAATTGGAAAAGGTTAAAGAGAAAGTTCACTACATAATTGTCTGTGGGGTGGCAGGGTAAGAGTTTCACTACCTGCTCTCACTACCTATGTTATCTTAGACAAGTCTCTTCATATCCTAACTTCTTTTCTCTTATTGATAAAAGCCAGTGTTCATAGCAGCATTATTCACAATAGCTAAAATATGGGAGCAACCCACATGTGCATTGATGGATAAATGAAAAGCAAAAGGTGAAATATACATACAACAAGGAAGGAAATTCTGGCACATGCTACAACATGAAGGGACCTTGGGACATTACGCTGAGGGAAATAAGCCAGTGACAAAAAGACAAAGACAAATATTGTATGATTCCACTTATCTAGAGGAGTCAAAATCAGAGAAAGAATGGGGGTGGCCAGGGCCAGGAAATTAGTGTAAAATGGTTACAGAGTTTCAGTTGAGAAAGACGGAGAGTTATAGAGATGGATGGTGGTGATGGGTATTACAAATGCATTTACTACTACTGAAATATTCACTTGAAAATGATAAAGACGGTAAATTTTATGTTATGTGTATTTTACAATAAAAAAATGGGGTGAAGAAGTCAATGGATCAGTATAGAGAGTAAGTACAGTATTACATGGTAAAATGTTTTGGAGACATACAAGGGTGTAGTGCCTTTTCATTTTGCCTCCTCCACCTTTCTTCCTTCTGTAAACGGAGCTGCCTCTAATCCCAGCTGACCTCCATCTGCACATTTGCAAGAAGAGAGCATTCCTCTAACAAACGGTAGTTCAGAACCTGCGATGGGCCAAGCCATGGGATCCAGCAGTGAGCAGTAGACCAGGTCCCTGCCATCAAATGGTAATGGAAGGACAGTACAGGGAAAAGACAAAGAAACAAAAGTTTTAAGTGTGGAGGGAGGTAATATCAAAGAGTGGCTACTGTCTAGTGAGTAGTCAGCAAAGCCATTATGAAAAGATGACATTTGAACTGAGGCCCAAGTAACAAGTAGGACTCCGAGGAAGACATGAGTGGGGGCCCTATTCTGCAAGACAGGAAGTAAACAATAAATAATCGTGGTTTGTGATGAGATCAAAGAGGTAAGTGGGCGCTTGTAAATAAAAGGCCATGGAAAAGAGAACAGATTTTATATTTCTATTAATGGGAAGGCATCAGAATCTTTAAGCAAGAGAGCACCATGACTGAATTTATACCGTGCAAAAAAAAGGTGTCATGGAACCTGGTCTCCTGGTCACAGGGCCACAGTTCTGAGGTGGACAATGCAGTCCTTTTCCAGAACTTTTGACCTTGGGACTAGAAATGTATCAGGCCAAGCCATTTTGGAGTAGCTGAGGCCTGAGGGCACTCACTCTGTGTTCTGTCATGTGGACCAGTGAAGCAGAAGGAGCCTGCTTAGAGATGAACAGACAGGCACAGAGATGACAGAGAGTCTCTGAGAGTCCCTGTGGCCTGGTCACATTGTTCTTCTTGGGCTCTGTGGGACCTCCCCCCAATTCCCTGCTTTGAGTTAGTTCAAGTTGGATTTCTCTCATTAGAGAATTAGATGCAATTATCATTGATGTTGTTACTGTAACTGTGGGTTACATAAAAAAGTAGCAGTCTTCATACATTGTGTACTTACATATTCCAGTAACTCTGTGGTACATTATTTTTTTTAAAAGATTTTATTTATTTATTTAACAGAGATATCCCAAGTGGGCAGAGAGGCAAGGCAGAGAGAGAGGAGGAAGCAGGCTCCCCACGGAGCAGAGAGCTCGATGTGGGGCTCGATCCCAGGACTCTGGGATCATGACCCGAGCCACCCAGGCACCCCGTGGTACATTATTTAAAGTAACTAAGAATAGTGAGGCAAGGTAGCTCAAATGACAGCCCAAAGAAGTGGTGGGGCTGATTTCAAACCCATGTTTTTCTGACTACCAAGTGTTCGCCAGAACTCAGCACCACCAGCAGCTTCCATCTGTGACCCGGACCATCCTGTGGCAGGATGGGACCCGACAGGCAGAACAGGAAAGGAAAACCAGCAGCAGGCAGTTAACTCTTGCTCCCAAAAGGGCCAGTATTGAACAAGGAAGATCACGGAATCCCTTATCTCCCAGGGTCAAAAAAAAAAAAGAAAAAAAAAGGTAAATCTATACACAAGTATTGACTTAAACCCCAATGCCTATTGTCCCTTCTTTCAAAAGGGTGTGTAATTGCCTAAGAGACAATACTTACAAAGATGGCAATTAAAAAATGAAACATACAACTGATTACCAAATTAACAGGTGCTCATAAAACGTGAGGGAACTAAAAAAAAAAAAAGAAAAGGCAAAGAAACATGAGAAGACGTCACAGCGGGCTTTCTGATAATCATGGAAGGGACCAGATGGAAGGTACCTTGAGTTGTTTAATATCAGTCTGATGTTTCAATCTTTATAAGAACAAATATTTGAAGTAAATTTACTTTACACTTTTCAAAATTGTTTCAAAACTTTCATTAAGCTAAGAAGACTAACAAACTGATTTGTCTTTTTTATTGGGTCATATATACACTTGATCCCAAATTTCAAATGTTGTATTTGTTACTACATGCTAGAAAACACTATAGAGTTGAAGTTAACAAGTAGTATGTAAAATATCAACAATGGGTGTTGTTTTAATTATTTTATACATAAATAAAGCATAAAAAAATCTATTCTAGAGAAACAAGTAAGTATTGAGAGATTAGAAGTTTTACTACGAAAGTGTCACCTAAATTCACTGAATTATAACCTTTCTTTCCTTGATTTTTTTTTTCCTGTTTCACCAGAATGGAAGTATTAGAAAAACTAAATGGTTTTATCATGGTGAATTTTTTACTAATGTCTTAAATATTAAGGGTCTTCACTGGACAAGAAATAAACCGAACAAAAACAAAAATAAGAGAACCGTATTTCTGATTTCCAGGAAAGTTTATGACAAAGCAATTTACATGGACAAACAATGATAAATGACCTAAGAGGTTCAGTTTCGTGCTGAAGTGTCACTCTAGATGCACGCACATTTCCATTCTGCATTAGCATTTCTTTATGTCCTACAAAGCAATTTTCATGAATTTTGCATTTTGTTGTTTTGCTCTTTGCAATACATTACAAAATTTTAAAAGGATAGATAATTTAAGAAAACACAAAGTAAGTAAGGACCTTATGGCTCATTCACAAATACCATTGAATTATCAGAGCCTGATCTAAGCCATGCCATTTTTCATTTTGTACTTCCCTCCCCACTCATTGAGTTCCCATCTCCCTCCTCCACCTCCAAACACACACACACACACACACACACACACACGCACACACACACACTGAGGACACAAAGCAATGTTCCAATTACTAGAGAAACAAACTTATAATCTTCCTTGAAAGACCGCCTACAGATGAAGGGTTTATTTGTTTCAACCTTTTTTTTTTTTTTTTAATTTCAAACTTGCATAAGCTTGATTTTTTTTTTAAATTTTTTTTTTAACTTCAAGCTGGTCAGGAATGTCTTGCTGGGTAGCATGTTACGGTTGATAATAATCAGTCCTTTTAAACTCTTCTAGCAGTTTTATAAAGCAACTCTTACCTTGAAGGCAATTTTGGAAGGAAATAAATACCTCTTTCATAAGACTCTGCCAGTTCTTAGTGAGAAGAGAGTTCCAAAGTTTTTATGAAAAAATATTTTGACCCTTACTTCCTTGGTTTCTTATACACAAATAATTGTTAGGTTAGGTCACAAATATTTATTGAGCACCTACTATGTGCCATGCATGGTTTTAATCACTATAAAATTCATCTTGAAAACAGCCACAAAAATTAATTACAGTGAGAGAAAGCATCCCTCTTTTCTTAGTTTATGAGTTGAATTCCTGGCCTCCCTATTAATAAAAGAACAATGAAGCCATTACTCTTTTTCCTTCAGGGTGTGACACTGGCTTAAAATTTTAAAAATTCCTGAAACTTAACAAACTGTCTTAAATATGCTTTTCTATAATACAACTATTATTAATCATTTTATGACTATTTTATAGCCCAGACTTAACTGATAAAGGAAACATTCATTTTTCTTGCTGCTATTGATGAAATTCCTGCTTAAGTTGAAATTTTCTTTCCCTTTATTTGAGATATTTCATGGATTTAAAGATCTGGGGTTATACAAATGTGATGTAATCTAAGTTTTCATTAAATTTTTATTAGCTATCACAGCAAGTTTTTCACATGTTCTACAATAAAGTATTCCTCAAGTGAAGCTGTATCCTCCGAGAGATAACAATTCTAACAGAGTATATTGTATTTGTAACATACTCATATTCTCAAGCCGCCCATCTATCTACTGGCGGCCTCCTCCATACCTATGCACAGATCCCCAATGCTAGCCAAACTCTCTCTTGTCCAGATGTTCCCCTCTGGCTACTTCCTCTCTATCATTTCTTTCTCAGTCATTTTTTTTTTTTTTAAGATTTTAGTTTTGTCCCTGTGTCTATTTCCTTCACTCACCTTCACAACTTACCATACTGAAATTTGTCACCCATTCGCCCCCACTCATCTATCCAAACCACTCTTAATAAACTCACAGATGATCCCTCTTTGCCAGCTCCAGTGATCTGGCTTTTCCTCCCTCTCCGGGTTGCACTCCTCCTTCTCCCTCCTGGGCTCCTTCCCCCATTCACTCTTCCCAGACCACACTCTCTAGGACAGAGATCTCACCCTCCACTTCTATCTCTTCATGCTTCTTGTCTGGTTTCCAACACCACTAATCCACTGATGATTCCACATCTCAATCTCATCCACCACCTCCACCTGGTAGAGCTGATCTTTCTACTGGGATGCCCCATAAGCATTTCAGTACTTGACAATTTTAAAGCTGAACCCATGTTTCTGTTCCCTCAAGAACCTGGGAATGTCTCCCCTCATTGGAAGCCTTCATCATTTTCCATTCTTATTAATCCAGCAATTCCTAAATCAGCAGTCTCCAGGTCTGCACCTTCCTATGTGTTCTCCAGACCAGAACTACAGACCCTTGTAAAAGACTTAGTTGAGCCTGTCATTTAGCTATTAAAAATCTGTCATTGTCCAGTTGTCACTTTGAGAAGTGAGTTTCCATATCTGTCTTTGGTAGACAAGCCCCTTCTTAGCCTTGTAAACTACCCTTTCCCTATAGGCAACTGATCTCCCCAAAGAGCACACAGTTTTCTAACCTTCAGGTTGTTCTCTCTGGAATGTGTACCCACCTTCTCCAAACTCCTAATTAATGCTTACACATACTTCAAAGCAAAACTGAAACACACTTCCAGGAAACCTTTCCTGACCATCTGGTCTAAGTCCTTTGCCCCAGAGCTTGCTCTCCGCTGCACGCGCGCACACACACACAAACACACACCCCACATTCTCTTAGAACTTCCGGTTAATCTCCTATATTCAATACTACACTGTAACCCCTACCTGGCAAGGTATATATATATATATATATATATATATATATTTCCCCCTTTACATCACAGATAGAACGTATCCAGCAAATGGTGGCCAAATGAATAAATCATTTTCCTGAGAACTAAACTTCACTATCAACACCAATATAATGCCATATTAATTTCAATTTATTTCAGTCCTATCTGTCATTTTGAAACAATGACAGAGTAAGTCAGTAGCTTCCAATTTATGAATTAATCCAATTGGATAATTTGGATTATCTTGAAAGATTATATTCACTTCTGATAATATTAGCCAACAACGCATCAATAGAAAGGTATTAAAATGGTATCCTAGGCACTATACGCTACACACATGGGCATAAAATGAATATTGGTTTGATTTTCACAGCCTACCTCCCTTTCTGCTTACTGTCTGCCTCCCAGCCTGTCTTTGCTATTCCTGTTGTTTTGCCTCTGTAAGCCTTCCACCTTGACATACACATACATCCCTACACACTTCCAGTGACTTCATGCTGGCCTTGGTCTAACCAGGGGGCATGCCTGTCCCAGTCTGATCCTGAACACTCTATCTCTTTACCACATCTATTTTATATAGGTTTCAAATAGAAAGACCATGGCCCTTCCTCTTGATACTGAAATTTCCCAAGATAGACTACCTCAACAAAATGCCTGACTCTAAGTCAACAACCACTAACACATCAGTGCAGGAGACAGTAGTATATGAATGTTCCATTGCTCACCAGTAACACCATGAGTGCGCCCACCTCAACTAAAACACCAAAGGCCTCTGTATAGTCGTGGGAAAAAAACGCTAAGTATGAAATACTCAGAGAGCTCTAGATTTTTAAAGACATCCATTCATTTCTTCTTTTGACATTTCTTATCTTCCCATTCACTGATGAAATCTTAGAACAGCTGTCTTGATCTTACATGTGTATTGCTTACTTTTTCAGAGACATTCACTCAGACACAGGTAGCATTTTGGATATCTGTATAAATAGGGCATCATTATGCAAAAAAAGTTAACTTGTCATCTAAGAGGACTGTGTAATCCCACACAGCAGTTTATGTATCCCTAGAAGCAAGTACATTAAGAAGGTCAAAGTATTATTTTCTTGCTTCAGTGTAGATGACACAGCATAATTTTGTTTTGTGTCCTCAGTCCAGGCCAAAACAAAACAAAACAAAATAAAACCTGCTTTGGGGGAGCTTCGTCTCATTTTACACAACATGGGTTTGTTAAAAATAAATTCTTTGCGTGTTCTTTTAATGCATGTTTTATTGGAATAGTGTTCTTCAAATCCAGATCTCGCCCTAGGCGATCACTGAGTGAGGGGGAGGATTCTGAAAAATAGCAATGCTTTGCATTCCCAAAGCTAGTCATGCAAGTCAAAGCCTGTTGGAGGTGCAGCCTGGGCGCCGCTTAATGTTCACACAGCCATCAGAGCAACTAACTGGCCTTGGTTTTTCTTAAACCTACAACACCACCAGCACACCTCCCTCAATGTACTGCTCCCATACTTCTTTATTTCGAGGGTAATCGGACCAAATCTTTAGAATACAGAAATTTTTCAGCACAGTGATTGTGCTGGAATAGAGGACTAATTTTATTCCCATATTACAGAGGAAGAAATGAGGGCCTCGGGGGTTAATACTCCTTTTTTAAAATATTTTATTTATTTATTTGAGAGAGAGAGAGCATGAGAGGGAGGAGAGTCAAAGGGAGAAGCAAACTCCCAGCTGAGCAGGGAGCCCCGAGTGGGACTCCATCCTGGGAGTCCAGGAGGATGACCTAAGCCGAAGGCAGTCGCTCAACCAACTGAGCCACCCAGGCACCCAGGGGCTAGTATTCTTGCACAAAGTCACCTAACTGGTAAATGGCAAAGCCAAGGTTTGGACCCAAGACTGTCTGGCATCAGAACATCCTCTAACAACCACAAGGCAACTGAATGTTGTCTCCCACAGAGCCTGTCCCCCACCTCGACCCTGCGGTCCTCCTCCGGCTTTGCTGCTCCCACAGGCACCTGTGTGTCCCTGTGTTACGCTCATGCTTGTCACAGTTCTCCCGCGAGACTCATGCTACATTTGTGCTTGTGTTCCCCTGCGGACCACCTTCCTTAAGTGTAGAGACCATGTTTTATTTTTTATATAAAACAGTGAATTATCAAATTAAATTGACTGAATAAAAACATCTTCCATCTGAAATTATCCTGCTGGAGGAACAGCTGAAATAATATGAAAATTAGGCAATCTGAACTTTATAAAGGGATTTCAAATTATACTGTGAAAATGTCATATATTTTAAGCACACATCACACATAAGTACGTAACATATGGCAATCCCCAACTTACATATAAAGAATATGATTTAGAATGCCTAGGTTTCCAATTAACTTACAAGAGCGTATTTTACTCTAAGACATCAATTTATTCCTCTGCCCCATTAAAAACATTGATTACTTATTGGATAAATGAATGGACGAAGGAATGAATCAATGCCCTCATTGGAAGTAAAATAAACATCTATGGACCTCTACACAATAAGTAAGTAGAGGATTTTAACTGAAAACCTACCATGTGCTAGGTGCTATGTCTGAAATACAGTTTTATTATTTTCATTTTATTTTTAAATTCCTAATGGTCTGTAAAATACCAACAAAAAAGTATTAAGTGAAAAATAAATAAGTATTGGCTGTAGATAGATTTTGCCTGATTAATTTTTCCCCTTTTAATTCTAGGTACAGATTAATGGACTAACGAATGCTATGATATGATACCCATTAAAGAGTTAAAGCTTTCTCCTTTCAACTGCCTGGAACGTTTATCTATCCCCACAACAAAAATAAAATAATAGGAAGTACAGGGCAAATGCAAGGAAGACACAAGATTAAACAAAAAGAAAGATTAGAAAAATAAGACCCAGGTAAGAGAATTTAATGTGCAAAATGTAAGAGGAATACAGTATTACTTAAGAAAACCTACAGGGCAGAATTTCAACCTGATATCTGAGATGTGAATTGTTTTAATGGTTAATGAGATGACACTCTACCAGATGAGCTAATACAGAAAAGTCATTTAACGAACATTTATCGAATGCTTTCTATTATACATCAAGTAATACGGAACTGTCAAGGAAAAAAAAAAAGGAAAGTAAAACATGGTTCCTACCCTCACAGACCTTACAGTTTAGTGGATGAAAGAGTCATTAAATACTTATTCAGATACCAATATAATAAAAAAATATGTAATTACGAAGGCTTTTCAGTGGCAAGTAATCAATCTCACCACAAAAACTGGAATTTTCAGGTTTACGCTATTGGGAAATCCCAAGACTGTCTACACAGGGCTTTAGACTTGCATCTTCCCAGTGCCATCACTGATGCATCCATCAGACACTCAAAAACAAAACAAAAACAAAACAGGAAGGGGTGAATTTGAACCTGGAGAGGAAAGCCAGGACCTGATGACTGATAGGCCTTGACTGTTTCCCTTGACTAAAAGGGAACGGTTAATTGATCTGATGTCCATGACACAGGGGCATTATCAGCAGCCACCTGAACACATGCTGAACTGTCTTGGGGAAGCATGACATTATGACAGAAGGCCCAGGAGAACATCGTAAAAGTCAGAGAGAGGACTCTGGTCCCAAACACTGGTAAGGTGCTGTTTCCGACAGAAAGGGGTAAGAGATACTCAGCAAATAATACCAGCTGTTCATACCAGAAAACTAGTATAGACCAGAGAAAGAATTTTATGTTTCTAGGAAAACAATAAATAGACAAGGGTAATAAAAACGTGCCTGAAGAATAGCAAATATAAGTTGTAGAGCAAACAGAGGACGTCAACCTGAACGCGGGTCAACTCCAGCAAGTGGGTCACATTCAGGGCTTTGAAAGGTGGCGACTCACACTCTCGAGTGCAGAATTAAGAGATACTTTACACTCCTTGGTAGAAAACAGTATTTAAAAGTCTTTCCAATGATTTGTATTTGGAATCCTTTTAATATCTCATCTTAGAGACTATTTCCCAAGTTCCATCTTTAGCTTTAAGAGAACTGGAAATTAAGCAAATTATGCAAATAGCATGGTTCAATTAATTGTTATTTCATTGTTTATCCATATGTCCTTTTAAACTATGGAAGAAGCAAATGAACCAATTTTAATATTTTTTCAGGCAATTCAAGTTGCTGGTTTATAAATCATTGAATAATTAATTAATAAATGTCATTAATGAAAGTATGATCATTTAAGTTTCTGTTCTTCCTAGCTTAGTAAATGAGCTGATCATTCCTAAACCATTATTTCTAAATGAACTCTCAATTCTTCATAAAATCATGAAAATTTTCCCTTACTCCGTACTCACTCAACCTCTGGCTTGCCTATATATCTGACTCACTGATATTTAAATATGAGTCATCATGTCAAGTTATGATGTAAAAATTCTGCTCAAAGAAATATGTAGAGGGGCGCCTGGGTGGCTCAGTGGGTTAAGCCGCTGCCTTCCGCTCAGGTCATGATCTCAGGGTCCTGGGATCGAGTCCCATATCGGGTTCTCTGCTCAGCAGGGAGCCTGCTTCCTCCTCTCTCTCTCTGCCTGCCTCTCTGTCTACTTGTGATCTCTCTCTGTCAAATAAATAAATAAAATCTTTAAAAAAAAAAAAAGAAAGAAAGAAATATGTAGAAATTAGATACACAATTCTTTGCCCGAGTAATAAATCTGAACAAATACTGTGTATCATACCAGTGGAACACTAACAAGATTCTTTTGTTGAACAAATTTTCAAAGAGGACTTCTATACTTGGAGCTAGTGATTCAGTGGTGATCAGTCCCACACGGCCTCTAACCTTGGGCAGCTCACATGACTACACTTCCAGTGATGAGAAGTGATAGGACGAGGACATTTAGTTGTCTAGAACTTGGAGCTGCCAAACAAACACTCATAACATTATTCAAGATGCCAAAAATCAAATCCAAGCTGAGACCTGAAGGACAAATAGTCAAAGAGAGGAGGAAGGTGTGCTCCAAGAAGAAGGAATGGCGTGTGCAGTTTCAGAGGGAGAGAGTGTGTGCTCAGGAAATGGGAGAGCAGGTGGGAGGAAGTGATGGGTTTGAATCCAGGGAGGCAAGCCAGGACAAAATTACTGAAGGCCTTGACTTTAGGGGGAGAGCAAAAGGAAGGCAGGAAACATTTTCAAGAGAGGAGTGACATAACTAGATTTTCATTCTAGAAAGATCTTTCAGGCTGTGGAATGAAGAATGGCTTCCAGCAGGACAAGGTTGGAGGCAAGGTATGAATCTATTGAAGTAAAGTGGACTAAAAAAAAAAAAATGGTGGCCTGCCAGAGCCAGAAAAATAGAATGAGGGATGGAGAAAAGCAGTCTGGAGTCAGACATCAGGGCTTGGTTTTAAAAAATTGGCTTCCTATTGGCTGTGCCTATTTTACAAACCTCTCTCCTAAAAACAGCTTGACAAAACTGACATTGCACAAGCCTGGCTTCCTGCATAAAGCTGTTTTGCAATGTCCAGACAATGAGACTATAATCTGCAGAAGGACTTTGAATCATGCTTGTTTTTAAAAATATCTAAAATGAACAACAGATGTTAAAAAGATAACGAAGGCTAAATAACAAAGAAATAAAACAGACTGCCTGGCTTGTCAGTTTATTCCTGATTAAAAAATATCCAGATGAGTACACAGGAGTGCAGAGCAACAGCCCGTCAGGAGGAAGAAATGAGGTTAGGATTTGCAACTCAAGCAAATTATAACCCTTTAATTTATACATGCTTGTAGTCTGAAGAAAATCATAAATCTATTACCTTTAAATGGTAGTAATTTATAAAGTGTACTTTCTTTCGGTGTAAATCTCCCATGAAATTGATACTAATTGGCTGAAGAGCAAACATTAAGGAGAATCCTAAATCCAGGGGCTTTTACCATTCTCACCCAAGCTATTTCTTTTCTTTTTTTAAAAGATTTTATTTATGTGAGAGAGAGAGAGAGTGTGTGTGTGTGTGAGGGAGAGAGAGAGAGAAAGCACAAGTGGGATGGGCAGAAGCAGAGGGAGAAGCAGACTCCCCGCTGAGCAGGAAGCCCGCTGCGAACTCCATCCCAGGACCCTGAAATCATGATCTGAGCCCAAGGCAGACACTTAACTGACTGAGCCGCCCAGGCGCCCCACCTGAGTTGATTCTTATGAAGGAGCAAACCTACAGTCTTGCCTGGAACTGCTGTGCTGGTCCAGAGAGGGTCACTAAAAGGGACACTGTACGAGTGTCACCATTTCCATGTATTATTTGCCTAGTCCTCACCCTTCATTTGTAGTAGTTTCCAAGGAGTTAGGAAGGAACATTCTCCCCCTCCACTGAGTTACTCATTTTAGTTAACCTATGGTTTCCACCTGTATTTCCTAAGAAACAATTACAGATGTACCATTAGTTTCATGATGTGATCAGGAAAACACCACTAGTTCTCAATCTAAGAACACTGTTTCAACTCAAAAAGATCACTGCCAAACAGTCACTATTAATAGTTTGTCATGAAATGCCATAGTACTTGCTCTGGCTTTTAGATGCTATTGGAAAGAAGTTATATCGTCTCCAAGGTGTTTAGAAATTGAAATCTTTACTAAATGACCCTGAGATTTAATGTGACTTCAAAGTCCAACAGAGTTTTTAGTGAAATCTGCAAAGTTTACTCTAAACAGATAATGGAAAAGCAGAGTCTTCTAGAATAGCCAGGACACTTCTGAAGATCAAAAACAAGGAGGACAGGTTTGCCCAACCAGATATACTTATTATAAAGCAAAAGAAATTAAGATTGTGTGATAGCCATATAGTGATAGTTATCAGGGTTTCCTCCCCCACACCACTCTCCCCACTCCACCCCGCCGCCTGTATATTTGAAGTTCTTAATCTTGGAAGAACTATCAGGGCTTGTCCCAGGAATTATCTTTCATAGTAGAACATTCATAAGCCCAATAGCCCATGAATCCTGTCTTTAAAATATAAGTGGAGTAGCCCCTGCATAGGAACATGAAGACACATTGTAAGGAAACGGACAGCATGAGTATTCAAAACTGCACTGATTGAATAACTACACTGATTGATGAAAGATGGATAAATCACTTGTGGGGGGAAAAAAACTGGAAGGCGATGAGGCAACTGTGGAAAAATTAGGACCAACACAAGTACATGTAATACCTGTGTATAAAACAGCAAGTGATGTTATTATTATTATATTGAAGTGGTGAATTATTACACAATTCAGTCCCAACCAAAAGTGTTTTGTGACACATTCATCAGTATTATGCAAGACTTGCCATATTAAGAAACATTACCACAATACTCTGATATAGGAAATCGTTTTACATGTACTTCAGGTCAATTGAAATGCTTTCATAAAATTCACTAATTTGAATGGGAGAAATTTAATTTGAATAAAAGACATTTTAAAAACTATGCAAAATTTTAAATTCCAATTTACAAATCAAAACAGATGCAAATATACGTCACCCAAGATATAGGGTATCCTAAGATGTTAATTAAGCTATGAAAATAAAACACCAAGCAGTATCTTTTTAAATATAGCAAGAATGCCTTCAAACTAATGTGAAATGGCATTTTTTTAAAACTAGATGTCAACTTTATTTTTATAGAGCATCCAGAACTGTCAAATAGGTATAAAATACTCTTGAAATTTGTGTCATGTAAACAAAAAAACCTCGAATGATCCTCTCTAGTCCCACTTCAAACAAACACGTATCAAAGAACAAAAATGCAAATATATAGTGATACATCTCTTCGTTCAACATTTGTTTCTTAGTTTTTCATAGTTCAATTGTGAACATATAGTATGCTTTATCTAATTTTCAATGTGAAACTATGGACTAGCAAAATAATTGAGGTTTTTTTTTTTTTTTTTAATCAAATGTTCAGGACAAGATTCCTTCAAATAGGAATCCATTTGCACCAAGAATATGATTTCAGGATATCAAAAATCATTCCACATATGTTTTCTCAGGAATATCTTGCAGTGCAGACTACAGTGATATGTTGAAGAAAAGGCAGAGCAGAAGAAGGGGAAGGAACAGTCAAAATAATCAGGTTCAATACCGGACTTGCTCCCTGTTATGCCTGCAGTAATTTCAGTGGGCTGTTTTGACTGAACAAGTGAATAAAAATACACCAGTTAAGCAATCAGATCTGTTGTGTCAGTGATAGCTACTGTCTATATTTGTTTCTGGAGAGAGTTAAGCAAATATGCATAATAGAAATACAACCTAGTAGACTATTTCACATCTTGAAAGTCATTATTATTTGTGAATTTCATATTCTAAAGCGATAAACTCTGCTTATCTTGCTTCTCTTTTAGGGTTTAGAGAAATAAGTATTTTATTGGATGTTGAGATCATGGTTTTCAGAGACAAAAAGTTGGCAGCTATTTACAGATAACACAGACACAATTAGCAAGTGTGTTACCCAAAACCAATACCTTAAAAAATGTCATTGCAAGCTGAATGTTCCATATTCCAACTGGACCAAGGAAAATATGATCCTGAGCAAAATAAACCAGGGTATACTTACCAAGCCTTGTGCTTAAAGAAAATACGTCGGCTTTACTTACACTTCTGCCATCAGTGAACACTTCAAGGAGTATGTAGAAAAGTGACTTTTAAAAATTCTGATTTTTATGCAGTTTATCCACAGGGCAAACTCTTTACATCCACTATATTCTCAAAGCCTCAATGAGCTAACAAGCACCTTACCTACAGGAGGAGACTTTGAGCAATATGATTCTATAAAAATTTTCCAATTAGCTAGTGAAAAATAGCAGATGAGGAGAGGGAGAAACCAAGCAAAAAGACTCCAGAAAAGTAGAAGGGAAGTCTGCAACCCTTGTCTTTATGACCCTCTCAACAAAAACCGCAGGCTGCTCTCTACTAGACATCTGAAGCCGTAACAGTGACCATCACAGATTTTAATTTAGAAAAGGAAGAGCGCTACTAGTGCTTACATCTGTTTGGGTGACCTCTGGAGGAAGGGATTAAAACTCTGGATTTCAAGGGAGGCCACAGAATTTCCAATTTCATATTCGTGTCTGCAATCTTTAACAGGTTACCCGAATTCCAGACAGGTCCCTGACAAGACCTCAAATTCTGTACAAATACCCAAATCGGTACCACTATTCCACATCTTACCACCTTCTTAATTAAAGAGGGCAAAATGAAAAAGATGCCAGAGAACAAATACAAAATGAGCTCAAAGTCCAGTTGTAACACAGTGTGGAGTATTTACTACATAATATACTATATAATTTATAAATTACTATATATAATACTATATGTTTACTATAGAATATCTAATATGCTGGGTTCTTCCCTCAGATATTATTGTGTTCATCTGACCAAGTAATATGTGTCACAATGAATACTGGCAGAAACTGTCTTGATAAAAGTATCCCTACTTAGTCTGTCATTCTTCAATAACTTCCTCAGTTGAACAGAACCATTGTTTGGAGGCTAGTGAGGGGAGACATTCTGTGTGAACCTTAGGGAAGAAAAAAGACTTCTCAGAGCACAATACTATGAAGACATAATTAAAGCTTTGAGAAAATGTGCTTAGACTAAAGGCAAAGGACTGGAATTAGATTAAAAGAAAGCTGAAAAGCAACAATAATATATAACCTTATGTATTACACTGATCACTCTTTGTTTACTTACTTCCCATCTCTCAAACAAATACAAGACCAGATTTTAAGTGAGGGAAGTTAGGCAAAAATAAATGAGTGGGAAAGAGAAGATGAAGCCCCAGGTAAGCTAGTCCACAAAAAAAAAAAAAAAAAAAAATGGGGAACGACCAGAAGGTTTATACACTTGTTGGATGCGGGCTACAAATTGTGCTCTGAGCTTTCAAGAAACCAAATTTAAGAGGTAATGTATCTGATCACTACTCACAATATCCAGAAGGTAACAACAAATTCAATGAGAATAACAACTCTATTAATACAGAAGATTTCTCTCTTTCTCTTTCCTTCTGCCCTCACTACTCAGGGAGCAGTCACTGTGAAATACATTGCATAGTACCACTAATTCCACCCCTCCCAACAGCCACGATAACAAATTTATGAGACTGCTTTCAGCTTTTTTTAACTTTTTTTTTTTTAAAGCCTCCTTCAGTGCAGGTTGATGGTATGAGGCCTGAGCACAAATCAATTCAAAAGTAATTTCACAAAGAACTAAAACTGTTTGAACTATTTAATAGTGTTAATCTCCACTGAAAACAATCACCTATATCGATATATATACACATACACATGTATGAATATATGCATATGCATTTTTATATTTACAAATGTAAATATATGTATATGATTTTTCATATATACACACACACATCTGTACACACATATATATAAACAGTAAAGCTGTACTCATTATCTTACAAGTGAATAACAATTTCAATACTTTGAAAATAATTTCCACCCATATTCCATCCTATACACACACACACACATACACACACACACACTGTACTTTAAGGTGTTAGATTAAGAACACGAGTAAAAATTCATTCAGAAACCAGAAATATAGTTGGGGGACAGAATGAACTTGTTAAAAGTTCTGTTAATAGAAGCTTTAAGGTAAGTACGATCTACCAGAAGCATTATGACAGTTCAGCAGATCTCTGAATTCTACTCTCTAGTTTTAAACAATTAATTCTGTGAAACCTATCTATACATTCATTTCCAACTGACTAATGGAAAAAGTCATAAATAGGGTAAAAAGAATATTTTTAAAAGTCTCCCAAGGTGACATTCAAGGCAATAGTTCAGCTTGAACCATAATTCCATTCGGTTCAGTCAGTCCAACAGCTGACTGAGCATTTCATGCATGCCTCTGTAGAGGACACAGGCGATTCAGAAATGAATGACAATGGACCCTGACCTCAAGAACATGATATATGGTCCAAAGAAGTATATGAAAGAGATGCAGAAATGGGAAGGGGGGGAAAAAAACAACAATAACAACAACTCTCACTCTAGGAAGCAGAGTCAAACAAGTGCCCTTAAAAAGGCAGAGAGTTCTCTGGAGGGTTCTAGGTGTTAGGGGAGATAAGCCTGTAAGGAAAAGTAAGACGGACAGAAGGAGGTGGACTAGGGAAGGACTAGTACATACCATAAACACTCAGGGAACATCAAGGGACCTCAATTAGAGGGTTCAAAAACAGGGAGAGAGAGAGAGAGAAGTGAAACAGTAGGTCTAGGCCACATGATCTCGAAGATCATGGTGATGAAACTGTATTTAATGTGGTAGGAAACATCTCGAGACTGCACACTCATGATCACAGCTGTGGATCAATTCATTAATCTTGAAAAATATACGGCTTCTACAATAGGAAATATCTTTCAGGAAGCAAAAACCGGACCAAACTAATGAATCCATGTTGTCTATATCTTTGCAGGAAACTATCTTATAGAGAAGAAACCTGTTTGGAGCAAATTAGTATCTTCTATTACTAAGTTTTACTCAAGTACATTCTACTTGATAAAAACCTGTTTCTGAAGATCATACTTAACAAATGCATACACTGTCCTACTTAAAATAATTTTAAGTCTCAATACAGCCAAGAACTAAAGATCTTACCCAACCTTGGGCTTCAACTTGGATCTATTCTCTAGAGGAAAAAGGACTCTCACATTTTTTGTTTTAAAAATTTTTGCTTGCAATCGTGAATCATTGATTGATTAAAAATCAACCTGCTTTTAGTCCATTAATCTGACCCACATATACTTTATAGAGAATATTCAGTTCTGCTATAATTTTCTGTTCTAGGTATATATGCAAACGGAAAATTTATACTAATGACAGTAGGTCTCAACAGAGATACTCTCATAACTCCAAAAGGTAGTAATATCTCAAACTAAGTCTTTTAACTTCAATGAAAGCTGAAAATAATAGAAAAATGTCCCAACAGATAAACAACTAAAATAAATATGAATGACCTGCTAAAAGTAAAGTATTTCTCTCTAGTACACAGTAATATTAGAAAGTTTAAATAGTGGGAATTCCATGGAGTCCTAAACGATCTTTGCTCTCTCTATAGGAGTACTGAACTTCTTTGTTGCATTAAGATACATTTAAGAGTAATAACCAGGCCAAAACAACTCCGTAATATTAGGCCTTTTGTCCTCATTTAAATTTTAGAATTCTTTGAGACACTAATACATCCTTCTCCTTTGACACTGTTATTAGACTGTCTTTCAATCAATTTAGGATATAAAATGAATGACTAACAACACAGAGATAAAATCAGATTTATAGAATTTAGGATTATTCTAAGCTTATTTTTGTCTAAACATTGGGAGTTGAGAAAAACTAATATGGCAAATACTTCTAAGATATATATAGATTATGTTCAATCTCAAAAATAAATTCATTACATGATAATGAAATTTTAATCATAAAGGAAATATTTTAAAGCTACATTCTTGAGAATTCCACAATAATTTGTTAAAAATCTCCAACAGTGATGCAAAAAAGGTTATTTGGTTTTTTCCACTATACAAGTACACCACAAGAATGTATTTGAAATATAGACTTTTACATAATAGGAGGTGCTATATAAATACTGAATGAATGGTTATTTTCAATTAACATGGGAAATAAATACTCACTATTACAAACTGCCACTCATTAACTTGAAATATCAAAAAATATTGCCCATAAGAAAAACAAAGTATTCAAGATCATTAATCTGAGACATTTGGGAAAGAATGGGAAGAACAGGAGAAAATAGCAGTTTCTCTGCCCTCTGGTGGCAACAGAATCAACTGCAGCATTTCTAAAGTAATGCATAATTAAATGCCCTGTTATGAAATCAGGTTGTTTCTCCCTGTGCCAAAATGTCTGTGATAAAAATCCTGGTTGCTACATGACAAATTTCAAGGCCACTGGACTTTTTAAAATTTCTTCATTTTGAACTTTTACCTAAACTATTTACAAGGGAAGTTGTTTTTTTTTTCTTCTATTTGTTTGCTATATTTTATATATTCAATAGGCTAACCATTTAACTCCAAGATTATTCAACTACATGTAGACTGACATCCAGTAAAGAAGCTACTTCAGTTTGCAATAAATCTCTAAAACATTTACTGAGACATTTAAAACAATTCATTTTTTCCTCAATCCTATAAATATATGGGTTTCTAGAGTAATTTTCCACCACAGATACTAGTTTATAATTAGTCTGTAACACCTGTACATTTATGTTGAGCAATTTAGGCATTTTCTAATCCACAAAGCTTTTAACTATCTGGTCGATTTTAGAATGCAGTCTTTATTTCATTCTCAATTTGAGATATTAGAATACAAAATGTATTGTAAACATGTTCTTTTCTCAGTAACACATCGTTTATGAAAGAAGCTCAGAAAAAAAAATATTTGCTGACCTTTATTTTATTTTTTACTGTAAATGCATTATTTACTTCCAGTGCAAAGAAGTTTTCAAATAAACAACTTGGGATGTATTTGGTTACACACATCTCTAATGTCCTTTGGGATGAAGTAAATTGTTTTAAGCATCTACTTATTCCATGAATGTGGCTATGCCTTATCAATATTATAAGGCGAAAGTCTTATTTTTTAAGCCAATGAAATGTATCAGAGAAATAAACAAGAAAGAATAATCTACTGATATGATACCTAGTAAAGAACAACCTATGTCCATTTATGCAGAAAATTGCATGTGACAAAGACAAATCAGTATCAAAAATAGTGGAGTTCTAAGGTGTTTCAGTTTTAAAAGTGTCGTCATCATGTTCCCCCTCCTCCCAACCCACACACCCCTCCAATCATGAATTGGACCACAGAATCAGAATCTGTGCCTTCTCTATAAGCATTTACACCAGGGGCAGAGACAGTGCTTTAATAGATTTCTAGGTCTTGGATTGGTAAACTTCATTCAAGAACTTTCTCCAAGATTCACCTCACCTGGAATCCCCAGGCAACCTCGGTAGGCTTCCATCTGCGACTTTCATGTTTGACATTTGTGGACACCTGTATACTTTCTGAGGAAGCACTTAACCACCCCGCAACCCCCACCTTCAGAATTAAAACAAAACCTTGATTATTCTAATCTGAAAGTTTTTTTTCTTTTTTTTTTATTCCCCCTCCCAGTGTTTTTGTTCATTTCACCTCCTCTGGAAATCTAACCTGAGTTCACAAATTTCTGTCAAGGTCTCTCTCTCTCTGCCTGTTTCTTCACTTTCTTGCTGAGGGGCAGAAACGGTGAGGAGGCACCCAATTCTCAGTGGCCAGTGTCGCGGGAAGCACCAGGACCTCGGCTCAGCAGCACCTAGCCTAAGAGCCGGCAGGCCGTGGGTGGAGGGCTGCTCCGCGGGCTCCGCGCTGGTCCCGGGGGCGCGGCTCCCGGCTGGACGCGCACCTGGCTGGCATCCGCCTGAGCAGGAGACACTGCCACTGGGAAGATGCAAAGACCAGGTCTCCGCGTGGGGGCAACGCCAGGGCACTTGGACGAACCCCCGGCACGTTCAGGCCTGTCTGAGAAGCCGGACCGCGGAGGACAATGGGGGATAGGGATTGGTCTCCAGAGGCGCGCCCGTCCCACTTCTGCCCCCTCCACCCCTCCTCTGCGCCCCACCACACCTACCCCGCCCCACTTGCAGAGCCCGTTTAGCCCAGACAGCGAAAGGGAGCTAAGGCGGGGATAGCCTATGGAAAGAAGGACTGGCCACAGTAAATTTTCTCCAGCTGGTGGGGGAACCCTGCAATACCAGGCTGCCACGACGTCCCCCACCCACAGCCCCCATCACGCACTGGCTTAGTTTGTCGCGGCAGCAGGGAAGCAGGAGGAGCCAGAGGGGAGACTGCCCAGGGATGCCAGTTCCCGAGAGAGATATCTACAGAAGGAGGTTTGCTCTTACACACCAGAGCCCTCTCTCTGCGACTTGGCGAGACGGTACCACCCCCTGTTGCTCAGGTGAAGGAAACCTGAAATGCTCAAGAAAACCCCCAGTCCCCTTCTCTAACCATTCTTTTCCCCATTCAGAAAGTCCGAGTTTACCCGAAAAGCAATCGCAGTAACTTTCCCAAGGGCAGACATCTAAAGTGGGGGGTGGGTTGAGAATGGGGGGTGGGGGGCGTTAGCGAGGTCTTCAGTGGCTCACAAAATCAACAAGCAAAAGTGCATCTTACCATTGATTTGGTTTCCAGGGTCCCCTTCAGTGAACTGAAACCGGTCCATTAAAAAGTGGCAAAGTAACACAACTCCGGCAGCGGCCAGGTCGGCCCTCGGGAACCTCGCCATGCCGCCTCCGCGACCTCCCTCCCCCTCCCGCCGGTCGTTCCTCCGCGCCGTGTGCTCGGGGGCTCCGGGTGGGAATGGGGACCGTGGGGGACGACGGGCAAAGCTCCGCGGACCGGTCTTGGCTGAACCTGGAGCCTCTGTAAATTTCGATGGGATTTCACACTCAGGAGCTGGGAAGAGGAAGAAGGGAGAGCGGGGAGGGGGGGTGCAGTTCTTTCTGGACCTCCGGGTCTCTCTTCGCAACTTGCCACAACACTCGCTGCCCTCACCCCAGACACAGGACAGCAACTGCGGGGAGGAAAGGCCACTTGCAGCCGGGTCTCGCAAACTCTCGGTTCCGCACAGGCAGCGCCACCGGGGTCCCTGGAGACAGTGACTTTCGAGCCCCCGCGATACGCTCCACTGGGTTCAAAACAGATCTAATTCCACAGCCAGCGCGGCTGCCTTCTCCAAATCCAAGAGGGCTGTCGGCTCAGAAGGAACTTTCCCCAATGTTGGGACGGCCCCCGTGGGAGGTTTGGGTTTGCGGGAAGGGGGTTAATGTGGGCTGGCGAAACCCCTCCGACAAGTTTTTCTTCTTTTCTTCGCCCGACGCAGGGCGCGCGTCCTTTCTCGCAGCCGGAGGGATGGGCAGCCTTAAAGAGCTGAGCCCAGGGAAGGCTAGGGCTGCAGCAGTCTGAGGTCCGAAGCCAGGGGGGGAAAAATGTGTGTTTGAAAAAAAGAAAAGGAATGGGGGGGGGAGGAAAAAGAAAGAAATGGGGGGGGGCGGGGGAAGTCAGGCCGAACCCTATCGGGAAAGGGTTCCTCCTGGTTTAGGAGGAGGTGGCCACAAGCCTCGCCGAGCCCGGGGAGTTTGGTGGCGGAGGAGGCGCCACCGCCGCGGAGCTCCCCCGCGCTTCTGCTCCACACTTTGGGGAGGGAAGGCAGTTCGCAATTTGCCAGATCTGCCGCTGCACCCTCCTCCCTCCTCCCTCCTCCCTCCCCCTCGCTCCTTCAGGCTTCTCCCACCTTCCTCCCCGAAACCAGCAGCTAGCACCGACCTGTCCAATGGCTGCACTTTCCTCGGAGCTGGCAGAGGAATCGCTGAGAGATTAAGCCGGAGGAGCAAAGCAAGGGGGAGTGAGAGGGCAACTCCAGCCCGGCGCGCCCCCAGCAGCCGGCTGGCCAGAGTCGGGAGAGGAGGCGAGGGAGGCGAGCTAGGAGAGGAGCGCCGGGCTGCACCTCCGCGCCGCCGGGGCGCCATCCTGCACCCAGCTCGTGGCCTTTGCAGCCCCGCCTGCGGTGCCTTCGCCCATCTGGCCCCCACGCCGCCTTCGCGCACGACTGCGGGAGAATCGGGGTCCCGCACCATGCTCAAAGATGCCAGCGGCTGGCGGGATCTTCCTGGGCGCTAAAGGGTTAATTACAGTTCGCCATTCCCGGGAGGGCTCGTGTAGCTGTGGTTGGAGTGTGAAGAAAGCAAACCCGAGAGAGTTCAGCTACTGACCCCGAGAAACCCTTTCGGACCCCAGACCTTCCAGACGGGAGGAGGAAGGTAGCACGCGGGAGCGTGGTCCCCCAGCCGCCGCCGCTGCTTTGTAAAGTGTCCGCCGGAGGGAAAGCGAGAGTTTAAAGAAACAGGAGGCCCATTGAATTTCCTACTCGGGCTTTAACAGGCTTTCGATTGCTGGATTGTTTTTGTAGTTGGTTGTTTTTTTTTTTTGGTTTTTTTTTTTTTTTTTTTCTTCTTCAGCTCCAGGATGTGTTTCGGAGTTAACCCTTCCCAGCCCTCGCACTAGTTTACATCTTATTTTGCTTAGTTAACCTCAGTTAGAAGGGACAAAAACAAAGAAAGATGGCAAAGAATATTGGTTAAAAATATAGATTCTAGAACCAGAGTATGAAGATTGGAATTCCGCCCCCTCCCACTAAATAGCTATATTTGACTTCAAGCACTTAATCTCATAGTGCCTCAGTTCCTCATCCATCCAATGGGGACAACTGTAGTAATGCTCTTCTAAGGTTGTATTTAATTCAAAGAGTTATTACTAGATACTCAACTGAAAACCGTGCCGATGCAAAGCACAAGAGTTTGTTTCTTAAAAGAGACAGGAGAGGGAAAGGAGGGTCCTCAATCAATGAAGTTTGCTTCACTGTTCTTAAATTCTAGGGGTCATATTAGTCTATTCTTGCCCACTCTGTTCCATGCTCTGAATAGTTTAGGGAGGCTACTAATTAGCACCTGTGAACAAAAACAACATAATTCATAATGGAGTCAGCAGCAATGAAGGGAACGTTCTCACCCAGCACATACCACTCTTTGCAGCCTTCTTTATGTACTACTTTACCTGAGGAGGAAGAAGAAGGATTTTCTCCTTGCTCAGAAATAACCTAGAAGAGAAAGAAACTGCCACAACTCAGCCAATGAGAAGCTGCAACCCCGAACTCTTGCTCTCAAAACATCTCAAAACAACCAAATCCCTCCTGCCTTCTACAAAAGAGAGCCCCTGTCCTTTGTTCTTCAGACATGCCTTTGATTTATCATAGCTTGCAGGTCCCAAATTGCAACTCCCCTCCTATTCCCAAATAAACTTTTCTTTGCTGGTTAAGTAACTGGTAATTTTATTTTTAAGGCTGGCAGACCTTAAATTTTGTCACAAAACCCACTACAAGTGGATCCAGATAATCAAACTACTCTGCTAATTTGGGGCAGAAAGAATGGCTCTCTCATGGTTACTTAGCTGGTGAGAAGGGAAGCAGGAAATGCAACATGTTTTCCATAATCTCATACCCAATTTGCTATTTATATCAGAAATATATATGTATACACACATATGTATATAAACATGTTACCTATATGAACTTTATTATTCTAAGGCCTTTGCTCTCTCCTGAGCTTTCTCGCAACTGGTTGATTTCTGCCTCACCTTAATTATAAAAACTGGTTCTTTTATTTCTGCTCAAATGAGAGCTTTCAAATTCTTTGTAACATTACAACCAAATCTGAGTATCTGTGATACTTATTTGTTTAATATTAAGTTGGAAAACAATTTTCTAGTCAAAATTTGTTTGTTGTTTAATGGATGTTGAGTTTTTTGTCTACATTCCTAGTGCGGTCGCTACTTCATGAATCCATTAAAAAGTTTCCCAAAATGGTCTGTACAACTCCAATTCCCATTATATGCAAAATTATAAGAAACCCAGCAGGAGCCATCTCAAGAAAGCATTATTTCTCTTAGTCTGGGATATTTCCCTCTACTTTCACAGTAGGAAATAAAGGGTGTTTTTTTTTTTTTTTTTTTTTTTTTTAAGGAAAACCAAGTCCCTATTTCTCCCTAGCATCCCATTTTCTTTTTTTTTTCCCCTTTGTTACTATATGTAAATTAGGAGTATATTTCCTCTTTGTTGCCAGCAATGCTTTGCCTTCCTGATTGAAGCTTTAAACCTTAAATGGCAAATTTGATGCCAAACACTGAAAGGAAGTCCAGTGGTAATTCAAAGTGACTCTGGACATTTTTTTAAATATGTTTTGTCTATCACTGGTGCTGTTTAATTGTTTCATTTTACTCATATGATCTTATTCTGAAGGGTTACCCACATAGAAAATACTTAGGCATGGGAGAAGACAGAAGTAAGCAAAATCAATGACGCATGAAATTTTAATGCCACAGAACTAAAAAAGAACATCATAAATGTAGGATTTAATGTTTTGTCTTAGATATCAATTGATAATCACTTATATATAAATGTATATGTGTATATGTACATACACACACATATATATATTCCTTTAATATATATATATATTACCTTTACATTATAACAAGCAACAGATAAATAAAGCACACATAGGACAGTATGTTCAGAATGAAATAGAAGGTGCTCATTACTCATATAATCCTGGCTAATTAGAAGCAGTTACATTTTGTGGTCTAAATGATTTCAGTTTGTAGTATATCTTGCACCACAGTATTACTATCTATTTCAACTTCATGGAGACAAATTAGGGCATCACTGTGAAAAAAGCTGCATCTTCCATCTGACTTGAAAGAAGAGTTATAATGAATGAGGCTCATTTCTATTTACTCTACATATAAGAATTGAATCGCAGGGTTTTTTACCCACTAGCTTAGTTTTGTCTAACCTCTCAAGGAATAACTCAATCAGGAATCTCGAAGGAGTGATACTTGAGTTCTTTGTCCATGACCAAGATCTGGAGTTTGCAGAACACTTTCCTCTAGGATCTTAAAATCATATATCAGAATCATTATCAACAACACAAGCTTTATGCAGACCCAAGCTAACTTCTATAGATTTCCAATCTGTTTGCAAGCCTTTATTTACACCAACCCTCAGGAAGATTTCTACATGTTCCAAGTGCAATACCATCCGTATAAAGGCAATTACAATCACCTATCTCATCCCACCTCCAACCCTAATGTTGCTGTGGTTCCAAGGACCTATCTTAAATTTGAACTTGGCTAACAGGATACTCAAGAAAACATCACGCTTACTTGGAAAAAAACAAGATGTAATACAGGCTGTGGAGTACTTAGCATTTATCATGCTCTATTTTTTATTATTATTTCAGGAAATCGTTCTTGTCCATTTTAATAAGATTTGTTAAAATTTTCTACAATCTGTTCAAATAAAGGGAAATTGCTATTACTGGATTGCTTTTACTTGGTCCTCAGCTAATATTATGACCTTTTCCTCTAGGTCTCTGGCATTTCCTGTCCTTCCTCATTTGATAGGGCTAATTTTTTGATCTCTGATACAAAATTACAAGACTCATTTCTCCATCTTGGCTGACTTCTGCTCTCAGCATCAACCAGGATTTCATTATACTATTGATGGACATTTCACCTTTTTTATCTTTTATAGTTTTATGTTAAAATTTTATGAATAGAGTGTTTTTGAATGAAATAAGCATTTAAAAAAATCACCTAACAGCTAACATCACTTTTTTTCTTACAGGAACAGTTAATACGAAGAATACTTAGTACCCTTTCTCTCCTCATATCAATACTACATTTACTATTTAAATGAAATTAACAACAATATTTTAAATATATTTTGCTCATTCATAATGAAATAATACATTGTATTAACATTTCATTCATGTTTATACTGCCTTCCTTCTATCTTAATAAGCTAAAGTTTTCTTAATTAGTAAATAGCAAAGTACAGAAATGTGCAACTTGTAGTAGTAAAGAAACTATTAAAACAAATTACTGAAAATAATTATGAAAACGAGTAGGAGCATTATCTTAATTCTTTTTAAGTAGCAATAATGTGTACCAGAAACATAGACCTTACTTATTCCTCAATTGTACTCACAGATAAGATAAATTCTACATTTATCAAAAAAAGGAAAATGGACAAGTGCTCAGCAAGCACTTAGTAAATTAATAAATGAAATAAGCATGTTAAAGAATATTCTGCACAATGTCTAATAATGGAGCACATGGAAAGGCTCTGAAAATGTTGATTGTTGTAGATATTGTTGCTAACCTTATATACTACCCAGGTTCTTCTGAACTGATAAAACTGTCTGAAGTACAGGAAATATGCATCCTAAATGTCAACCCCAGCAGCAGGCATGCTTCCACAGAACCCTTGGTGGGGGCCACTGCTCCTGGCACAGATCATGGGTGCTCTGTACCACACATTACCACCACTACTGATCTTCAGTCCTGATGCTTTGTTCTGCATTTCCTTTACACACCTTGCATTCATCTTATCTTCTTGTTCTATTAATCATACTCTTAATTTTCATCTGTATTATATGAATTTTATTGATGTCAAATTCACATAATTTAAGATTAACCCTTTTAAAGTATCTAATACATGGGTTTTTAGTATATTCACAACATGGCAAAATCAAAGCAATCATCTAATTCCAGAACATTTTCATCACCCAAAGCCCCGTACCTATTAGCAGTCACTCTTTAGTACCCCTCCCCCTAATCCCTGGCAACCCTTTATCTATTCTCTCTGTCTCTATGGATTTTCCTATTCTGGATACTTCACATAAATGGAATCTACAATATGTGGTCTCTGGTGTCTCACCTCTTTCATTTAGCATATTTTCAAGGTTCATCCATTTGTATATCCATTGAAGGGTTCTTTTTTATATCCAACAGTTGATGAACATTTGAGTAGTTCCCACTTTTGGGTTACTATGAATTATGATGCTATCAACATCCATGTACTATTATTCCAATTAGTAAGGACATATGGTATAATGATGACCCTGTGTAATGCTAACAAACTGATTTTTTTGCACATTTTTACATTCTCAGCAATGTATGAAGGCCCCGATTTCTCCTTCTTCTCACAGACATTTGTTATTTTCTGTTAAAAAAAAAATATATATATATATTTTAAAAATATACATATATACGTATGTATATACATATAGCCATATATATGTATATACATACGTATATATATAGCCATCCCAGTTGGCATGAAGTGGTATCTCACTGTCGTTTCCAGGTACATTTCCCTAGTGACTATTAATATCAAGCCTCTTTCATGCACTTATTGGGTATTTGTATTTCCTCTTTGGAGAGCTCTCTATCCAAATCCTTGCCCCGCCCCCTTTTCAAATGGGTTCTGTTTCCATTGTTGTGAAAGTTCTTTATACATTCTAGATACTAGGCTCTTATCAGATGCCTCAATTGCAAACATTATCCCCCATTCTGTGAATTGCTGTTTCACTTTCTTGATAATATCCTTTGATGCACATTTTTTACAAAGTCTTAATTATATATTTCCATTAGTTATTTTTGCTTTTGGTGTCCTGTATGATACCCAAAGTCATGTATGACGCCTAATCCAGGGTCACAAAGATTTACACTTCTGTTATCTTCTAAGAGTTCTCTTGTTCCAGTTCTTACATTTTTCATCCATTTTGTTTAAATATTTGTATACAGTATAAGGAAAGGGACTAAAATTATTCTTTTGAATATGGATTAAAAAACTGTCTCAGCCATTTGTTGACAAGATTATTGTTTTCTCATTGAATGAACTTGGCATCATTGTTAAAAATCAATTGGCCATAAATACATGGGAGTTTGTATTCCTCTCAGTTCTATCCTGTCAATCTCTATGTCTAGCCTAGGGCACTACCTGACTATTTTGGTTACTGTGCAAAAATGGTAACTGGAATTTTTGTAGTGATTGTGCTTAATCTGTAAATTTGTATGGAGACTACTGCCATCCTGACAATACCAAATCTTGCAACCTATCTACATGGGATGCTTTCCCCCTTACCTCTCAGTCTTCTTTACTTTCTTTCAAAATTGTTCTCCAGTTTCAGTGTACTAGATTTGCACTTATTTGCTATATTTATTCCTAAGTGTTTTACTATTTTTGATGCTATCGTAAGTGGAACTGTTTTCTTAATTTCATTTCTGGATTGTTCATGGCTAGCATATTAGTTTGCCAAAGTAGCCAAAACAAATTGCCACAGACTGGATGGCTCAGACAACCTAAATTTATCTCCTCACGGTTCTGGAGATAAGAAGTACAAGATCAAGGTGTCAGCAGGTTTGTTTTCTTCTCAGGGCTCTCTCCTTGGCTTATAGCTTGTAACTTTCTATGTCCTCATATGGTCTTTGCTCCATTCAAGCACATCCCTGGTGTCTCTCTATGTGTCCAAATTTCCTCTTCTTATGAGGACACTAGGTAGACAGGGGTGCCTGGCTGGCTCAGTTGATAGAACATGCAATTCTTGATCTCAGGGTTATAAGTTCAAGCCCTGTTACATGTAGAGATTACTTAAAAATTAAAAAAATATATAATTGGATAAAGGCCTACCCTACAGGCCTCATTTTAACATAATATCCTTTTTAAAGAACCTATCTGCAAACACTGTCACATTCTGAAATAGTAGGATTAGGACTTCAACATATGAATATGAGGGGATGGGACACAATTACGGCAACACAACTCATATTTGCTCATCCTTTCTGTATCCTGCAGCCAGATTTGCTGGATTAATTCATTAGCTCTAAATAGTTTTTGATATGTATATATCCTTTAGAGTTTTCTACATGTAATATCATGCCATTTGCGAATATAGTTGGACATCTTCCTTTCCAATATGAATGCCTTTTATTTTGTTGCTAATTACCCTGGCAGGAGAATGTTGAGTAGAAATGCTGCGGCATCTTGTCTTGTTTTTGATCTTAGAGAAAGTTTAGTTCTGTCACCTCTATATTTTACCTTACTTGTGGACTTTTCATGTATGCCCTTTATCAAGTTGAGAAGATACTTTCTATTCCTTGCTAGGTATTTTTATTAAGACTAAGTGCTAGATTTTGTCATATTCTTTTTTCTATATTTGCTGTTACGACTCTGCATTTGTTCACTTTATTCTTTGGCATTACATTGCATATTTTTCATATGTTGAACAAACCTTGCATTCATGAGATAAATTCTGCTTAGTAATAGGTATACTACTTTTCCTAAGATTCTGTAATCAATTATCTAGTATTTTTTGAGGATTACTGCAATCCTACTCCTAAGGAATATTGCTCTGTATTTTCTTTTCTCGGGTTGTCTTTCTCTGATTTGGTACTGTGATAAAACCAGATTCATAGAATGTGTTAGGAACTGTCCCATCCCCTTCTATTTTTCAAAACAGTTTGAAGAATTGGTATTAATTTTTTAAACATTTAGTAGAGCACACCAATGAAACTACCTAAGTCTGGATTTTTCTCTGTGGAAAGTTATTTTGACTATTAATTCAATGTTTTTACTTGTTTTTCCTCTGTTCAGATTTTCTATTTCTGTCAAGGCCTGTTTTGGTATTTTGTGTCTTTTTCAGTTCTTCATTTCTTAGCTAATTTGCTGGCATACAATTGTTCATAATATTCCCTTATCACTGTTATTTCTTTAAGTTTCATGGTAATGACCACTTTTTCATTACTGATATTAGTAACAAATCTTCTCTTTTATTATTGATCAATGAAGCTAAGAGTTTATCGATTTTGATCAAACAAAAAGAAATTTTTGGTTTTGTTGATTTTCTCTATTTTTCTCTTCAATATTCTCTCATTTATTCCCTTTAATATTATTTACTTCTTTCTCTTTCCTTTGGGTTTAGCATGCTTTCTTTTTTGAATTTCCTATGGTAAAAAGTTAGATTACTGATTTTAGATATTCATCTTTTTTACTTTTATTGATATATACTGACATATAATATTTTGTAAATTTAAGATATACAATGTGATGACTGTATACAATGAATACTGAGAAATTTGCCACTATAAGATTAATGAACACATCTGTTACACGTCACAAATTTACAATTTTGTTATGATGATGGGGATATTTAAGATGCATTTAATTAGCAGTTTTCAATATACTATATTGTTAGCTGTAGTCACTATGTTTTACTTTAGATCCTCAAAACTTATTCCTTCTATAACTGAAAAGTTTGTATCCAATTTTCCTTGTTTACCCAAATCCTTGTTTCCTGGCAATGAGCAATCTACTCTGTTTCATGAGTTTTGCTTTTTAAAATTTCACATATAAACAGATTCATACATTATTTGTCTTTTCTGACTTACATCAATCACTTAGCATAATGCCTTCAAGGTTCATTTATTGCAAATGGCAAGATGTTCTTCTTTCTTAAGGCTGAATAATATTCCATTGTGTATGAAAAGTGTTCCATTTTCTCCATATCCTAGCGAACACTTGTCATTTGTCTTTTTTTTTTTTTTTAAGATTTATTTGAAAGAGAAAGAGAGAGAGAGAACATAAGCGAGGTGGAGGGGCACACAGGGAGAGGAAGAAGGTGGTTCCCCACTGAGCAGGGAGTCTGCCTGCCTGGGGCTCCATCCCCAAACACCATAATCCTAACCTGAGCCAAAGGAAGACACTTAACCTACTGAGGCACTGAGGCACTTCTTCATTTGCCTTTCTGATAAAAGCCCTTCAAACAGGTATGAAGGGATAGCTTATGGTTTTGATTTTCATTTGCCTGGTAATTACTGATGTTCAGCACCTTTCATGTACCTGCGGGCCATCTGTATGTCTTCTTAAAAAAAAATGCCTACTCAGGGCGCCTGGGTGGCTCAGTGGGTTAAGCCGCTGCCTTCGGCTCAGGTCATGATCTCAGGGTCCTGGAATCGAGTCCCACATCGGGCTCTCTGCTCAGCAGGGAGCCTGCTTCCTCCTCTCTCTCTCTCTGCCTGCTTCTCTGCCTACTTGTGATCTCTCTGTCAAATAAATAAATAAAATCTTTTAAAAAAATGCCTACTCAAATCCTTTGCACATTTTTATTCTCATTATTTGTTTTGGGTTTGTTTTTTGTTTTTTTCTAATAATATGTATAACTCCACAATATATTTTGGATATTAACCCCTTATCAGATACATGGTTTACAAATACTTTGTCCCCTTCCACAGGTTGCCTTTTCGTTTTGTTGATCATTTCTTTTGTTATACAGTACCTTTTTCATTTAATGTAGTCCCACTTGTCATTGTTTTATTTTGTTCTTTGTGCTTAAGGTATCATTTCCAAAAAAGCATTGCCAAGGCCACTATCAAGATTTTTCCCTATGTTTTCTTCGAGTTTTATAGTTTCAGGTCTTACATTTAAGTGTTCAATTCATATGAGTTAATTTTTGTAAGATAGGTATCTAGTTTCATTCTTTTCATGTGAATATCCAGTTTTCCCAGGACCATTCACTAAAGAGACTGTCTTTTTTTCACTGAGTTTTCTTGGATCATTTATCAAATACTAGTTGACCATACATGTGCAGATTTATTTCTGGGTATCCGCCATATTCCACTGGTCTATGCCCCTATTTTTTTTTTTTTTTTAACAGAAAGAGAGAGATCACAAGTAGGCAGAGAGGTAGACAGAGAGAGAGGGAGGGGGAAGCAAGCTCCCCGCCGGGCAGAGAGCCTGATGCAGGGCTCGATCCCAGGACCCTGAGATCATGACCTGAGCTGAAAGCAGAGGCTTAACCCACTGAGCCACCCAGGCACCCCATATGTCTCTATTTTTATGCCAGCACAATACTGTTTTGATCACTACAACTTTGTAATATAGTTTAAAATCAGGAATTGTGATCCCTCCCTCCAGCTGTGGCAATTTTGGGTATTTTGTGCTTCCATATGAATTTTAAGGTTGTTTTTTCTATTTCAGTAAAAAAGCGCCATTAGAATTTTGCATTGAATCCATAGATGGCTTTGAGACATTTTAACAATGTTAGTTCTTCTGATGCATGAACAAAGACTATCTTTCCATTTATTTGTGGCTCCTTCAATTTCTTTCATTCATGTCATAGTTTACAGTGTATACATCTTTGCCCTTGATTTATTGCTAAGTATTTTATTGCTTTTAACACTATTGTACATGGATTATTTTCTAAATTTACCTTTTACAGATAGTTTATCATAAATATATAGAAATGCAACTGATTTTGCACGTGGATTTTGTATCCTAAAACTTTACTGAATTTATCAGTTCTAACAGTTTTTCAATAGAATCTTTAAAATTTTTTATATGCAAGATGATGTCAGAGACAACTTTAGTTCCTTTTTTATGAATTGAATGTCTTTTCTTTCTTTTTCTTGCCTAATTTCTCTTAGGACATCTAGTACCACGTTGAATAGAAGTCACAAAAGTAGGCACCTTTGTCTTGTTCCTGATCTTAGAGGAAAAGTTTTTGATTTTTCACCATTGAGTATAATATTAGCTATGGGCTTATTGTATATATGACCTTTATTATGTTGAGGTATGTTTCTTCTAAATCCATTTGTTAAATTTTTATTATGAAAGGTTGTTTAATTCTGTTAAATGCTTTTCTGCATCTATTGAGATGATATGATTATTTCATTCTATTGCTGCAGTGTATCCTATTTATTGATTAACCATCCTTGCATCCCAGGAATAAATTCCACTTGATCGTAATATATATTTCCTTTAATATGGTGTTGATTTTGGTTTGGCAATATTTTGTTGAGAACTTTTGCAACTATATTCATCTAGGATTTTGTCTGTAGTTTTCCTTTAACAATATCCTTATCTGGCTTTATCATCAGGGTAAGGCAACCCTCTTAATAGAAGTTTGAAAGTGTTCCCTATTCAATTTTTGGAGGAGTTTGAGAATAACTGGTGTTAATTCTTCTTTTTTTTTTTTTTTTAAATTGGTGTTAATTCTTATTTACATATTTGGTAGAATGCATTGGTGAAGCCTTCTGGCTCTGGGGTTTTATTGTTGTTCCTGTTGGAAAATTCTTGATTATTGATTTCATCTATTTATTTATTGATCTATTCAGATTTTATCTTCCTTCATGATTTAGACTTGGTAGGTTATATGGTAGGAATTTATCTATTTCTCCTAGATTGTCAAATATTTTGGCATATAATTCTTTGCAACAGTCTAGTATGATCCCTTGTATTCCTGTGCTATCAGTTGTAAAGTTTCTTCTTGAATTTATAATTTTTTTGAGTTCTCCCAATTTCATGGTGAGTCTAGCTAAAAGCTTGTCAGTTTTGTTATCTTTTTTTAAAAAATGCTTCTAGTTTCAATGCTCTTTTCAAATATTTTTTCCATTCTTTTGTTCTTATTTTTGTTCTGATCTTTGTTATATTTTCCTTTAACTTTGGTCTTAGTTCATTTTTTCTTTTTATATTTTTTCAAGGTGCAAAGCTAGATTATTTGAGATCTTTCTTTTTCTCTTCATATAGGCATTTGTCACTATAACCCTCCCTCTTGGAACTGCTTTAGCTACATCCCATGAGTTTCAATCTGTGGTGCTTCCATTTTCATTTGTTTCAAGATACCTTTGGATTTCCTTTTTTATTTCTTCTTTGACCTATTGGTTTTTCAGTGGTGCATTGTTTAATTTCCTCATATTTGTTAGTTTTCCAGTTGTCTGCCTATCATTGATTTCTAGTTTTTTACCATTTGGATGGAAAAGACACTTAGCAAATTTCAGTCTTTAAAAATTTGCTAAGACTGATCATTTGCGTTATAATCTAATGTAGGATCTCTTCTGGAAATGTACCATGTGTTCTTGAGAGGAATATATATTTTGCTGCTGTTGGAAGAATTGCATATTACTGTTAGGTTCCTTTGATCTACAGTATAGTTCAAGTCCAATATTTCTTTATTAATTCTATCAATATGATCTATCCATTGTTAAAAGTGGAATACTGAAGTCCCCTATTATTGTATTGTTATCTGTTTCTCCCTTCAGATTTGTTAGTATTTGCTTAATATATTTAAGTGCTCTGATAGCATATGCATGTGTACTTATAATTGTTCTATCTGATGAATTTACCACTCTACCATTATATTTTGTCTATTTAATAATTTTTAACTTAAGATATATTTTGTCTAATTTAATATATGCATCTTTGTTCTTTTGGTTACCATTTCTATGTAATATGTTTATCTATCCTTTCACTTTGAGCCTGTATTTATCCTTAAATCTGAAGTGGCTCTCTTAGTAGGCAACATATAGTTGGGTTTTGTGTTTTTACCCATTAAACCACTCTATACTAATCCATTTACATTTAGAGTAATATTGATACATAAGGATTTCTTATACCATCTTCATTATTTTTTGGCCGATTTGTAGTTCTTTTCTTCTTGTCTTTGTGATTTGGTGGTTTTCTGTTGTGGCAGATTTTGATTAGTTTCTTTTTATCTTGTGCCTATCTGCTATAGGTATTTGCTTTGTGGTTGCCTGGAGGCTTACATAAAATGTCTTACAGATAAAACAATGTGTTTTAATCTGATAACAAGTTAGATCGTGTACAAAAACTGCTCTTTTATTCCTCCAACCACATTTTATGTTTTCATGTCACAAAATTTAGATCTTTTTTATATTGTACACTCATTAACAAATTGTTATAGAAAACAAATTATTGTAGATTTTTAATACATGTCTTATAATCTTTATGCTAGAGTTAAGTGATTAATACACTACCCTGTTACCTCACTGGAGTATTTTGAATTTGACTATATATATACTTTACCAGTATGTTTTCTAGTTATACTCATTTTCATGTTACTAATTAGTATTCTTTCATTTTAGCTTTAACAATTCCTTTCAGCATTTTTTTTAAAGATTTTATTCATTTATTTGACAGATAGAGATCACAAGTAGCAGAGAGAGAGAGGAAAAAGCAGGCTCCCTGCCACGCAGAGAGAGGCCAATGTGGGGCTCAATCCCAGGACCCTGAGATCATGACCTGAGCCAAAGGCAGAGGCTTTAACCCACTGAGCCACCCAGGCACCCCTCCTTTCAGCATTTCTTATAAGATGAACTCCTTCAGCTTTTATTTGTCTGGGAAAGTTTTTATTTCACCTTCACTTCTAAAGCACAGCTTTTCCAGATATTCTTAGTTGGAATATATTTCCTTTTAGCACTTTGAATATATTATTCCAGTCACTCCTTACCTGTAAGTTTTCTGCTGAGAAACCCATTAAAGAATTAGGGAGGGAGTTTTAAGTGTTAAACTTCTATTATTACACTTAAGATACTCTCTTTTATTTTTGACTGTTTTGTTTTACTATGTTTTGGAGAAGATTTCTTTTTTTTTAAATTTTTTATTTTTTATAAACATATATTTTTATCCCCAGGGGTACAGGTCTGTGAATCACCAGGTTTACACACTTCACAGCACTCACCAAAGCACATACCCTCCCCAATGTCCATAATCCCACCCCCTTCTCCCAAACCCCTTTCCCCCAGCAACCCTCAGTTTGTTTTGTGAGATTAAGAGTCACTTATGGTTTGTCTCCCTCCCAATTCCATCTTGTTTCATTGATTCTTCTTCTACCCACTTAAGCCCCCATGTTGCATCACCACTTCCTCATATCAGGGAGATCATATGATAGTTGTCTTTCTCTGCTTGACTTATTTCGCTAAGCATGATACGCTCTAGTTCCATCCACGTCGTCGCAAATGGCAAGATTTCATTTCTTTTGATGGCTGCATAGTATTCCATTGTGTATATATACCACATCTTCTTGATCCATTCATCTGTTGATGGACATCTAGGTTCTTTCCATAGTTTGGCTATTGTGGACATTGCTGCTATAAACATTCGGGTGCACGTGCCCCTTTGGATCACTACGTTTTTATCTTAAGGGTAAATACCCAGAAGTGCAATTGCTGGGTCATAGGGCAGTTCTATTTTCAACATTTTGAGAAACCTCCATGCTGTTTTCCAGAGTGGCTGCACCAGCTTGCATTCCCACCAACAGTGTAGGAGGGTTCCCCTTTCTCCGCATCCTCGCCAGCATCGGTCATTTCCTGACTTGTTTATTTTAGCCATTCTGACTGGTGTGAGGTGATATCGCATTGTGGTTTTGATTTGTATTTCCCTGATGCCGAGTGATATGGAGCACTTTTTCATGTGTCTGTTGACCATCTAGATGTCTTCTTTGCAGAAATGTCTATTCATGTCCTCTGCCCATTTCTTGATTGGATTATTTGTTCTTTGGGTGTTGAGTTTGCTAAGTTCTTTATAGATTCTGGACACTAGTCCTTTATCTGATATGTCGTTTGCAAATATCTTCTATTCTGTCAGTTGTCTTTTGATTTTGTTAACTGTTTCCTTTGCTGTGCAAAAGCTTTTGATCTTGAAGAAATCCCAATAGTTCATTTTTTCCCTTGCTTCCCTTGCCTTTGGCGTTGTTCCTAGGAAGATGTTGCTGCGGCTGAGGTCGAAGAGGTTGCTGCCTATGTTCTCCTCAAGGATTTTGATGGATTCCTTTTGCACATTGAGGTCCTTCATCCATTTTGAGTCTATTTTCGTGTGTGGTGTAAGGAAATGGTCCAATTTCATTTTTCTGCATGTGGCTGTCCAATTTTCCCAGCACCATTTATTGAAGAGGCTGTCTTTTTTCCATTGGACAGTCTTTCCTGCTTTGTCGAAGATTAGTTGACTGTAGAGTTGAGGGTCTATTTCTGGACCCTCTATTCTGTTCCATTGATCTATGTGTCTGTTTTTGTGCCAGTACCATGCTGTCTTGATGAGGACAGCTTTGTAATAGAGCTTGAAATCCGGAATTGTGATGCCACCAATGTTGGCTTTCTTTTTCAATATCCCTTTGGCTATTCGAGGTCTTTTCTGGTTCCATATAAATTTTAGCATTATTTGTTCCATTTCTTTGAAAAAGATGGATGGTACTTTGATAGGAATTGCATTAAATGTGTAGATTGCTTTAGGTAGCATAGACATTTTCACAATATTTATTCTTCCAATCCAGGAGCATGGAACATTTTTCCATTTCTCTGTGTCTTCCTCAATTACTTTCATGAGTACTTTATAGTTTTCTGAGTATAGATTCTGTGCCTCTTTGGTCAGGTTTATTCCTAGGTATCTTATGGTTTTGGGTGCAATTGTAAATGGGATGGACTCCTTAATTTCTCTTTCTTCTGTCTTGTTGTTGGTGTAGAGAAATGCAACTGATTTCTGTGCATTGATTTTATATCCTGACACTTTACTGAATTCCTGTACAAGTTCTAGCAGGACCTCTAGTACTATGTTGAATAGCAGTGTCCACAATAGCCAAACTATGGAAAGAACCTAGATGTCCATCAACAGATGAATGGATCAAGAAGATGTGGTATATATACACAATGGAATACTATGCAGCCATCAAAAGAAATGAAATCTTGCCATTTGCGACAACATGGATGGAACTAGAGCGTATCATGCTTAGCGAAATAAGTCAAACAGAGAAAGACAACTATCATATGATCTCCCTGATATGAGGAAGTGGTGATGCAACATGGGGGCTTAAGTGGGTAGGAGAATAAATGAAACAAGATGGGATTGGGAGGGAGACAAACCATAAGTGACTCTTAATCTCACAAAACAAACTGAGGGTTTCTGGGGGAAGGGGGTTTGGGAGAAGGGGGTGGGATTATGGACATTGGGGAGGGTATGTGCTTTGGTGAGTGCTGTGAAGTGTGTAAACCTGGTGATTCACAGACCTGTACCCCTGGGGATAAAAATATATGTTTATAAAAAAATTAAAAAAAAAAGATAAAGTGTATTTTGTAAAACTCTTAAAAATTTTTCTTAAATGAAAAGAATATACAAATGTAATCCTATTCTCCTTCCCCATATTTTAAAAGAATTAATTTAACTTAAAAGTTAAATTAGGTGTTTTAAAGTTTACATAATATTCTGTCTGTGATACTTAAATTATTTTTCAGATTTATTTATTTATAGCCCTTCATAATCCCAAATGTTTTTAGACTATTTTAAAATATTCAGGGATAGATTTTGGCAGAAACAGTGGAGTAAAGACCTCCAAAATTTGCTCTTCGGTAACAGCAACTGATACAATTATCAGAAGAATCTCTTTAGAATTCTGAAAGTTAACCAAAGGCTTGCAGCATTTAGGGAGTGTCTATTCAAGAAAAAAAAATGCTTGAATCTCAATAACAACAGTAAGTTTTTTTGCATTTTATTCTGTTATCCCTTGCTCTCTAACTCAGTGGTAGCATGAAAATTAACAGTTTGCATGCAGCCACTAGATGAGCAAATATAGCTATATCTCTCTCAAAACCACATTTCCAAAAAACTGTTAATATCTTACCTGTCTAGAGAGTCCCTGGGAAGCCAACCCACAAGGGTAACTTGGGATACACTCTGTACTAAAAGGCTTCTCTCTTATGGCACAGTAGAGGGTGGTTAAGGAGCAGTTACCAAAAACAATTGCAGGTGTTTTGCCATCACACCTGTCGGAGGAGATTGGTAACTGTTGGAGCAAACAGTAGATTAACCAAAAATCTTAAAAGGAAAACCTAGAAAATGGTATGTCTAATTGGCTTTGTAAAACTCCAACATATTCCTGGGAATCTGGAAGGCCAGATGTATTTGTAGAACTGTGTGCCTGCTGAGGAAAGACCTTACAAAGCTATAACTGCTCACTTTTGACTGAACATAAGGCCATACACAAGTAGGAAATGAAGGCTTAAGATGAAGTTGTAAACTGTCTGACTGGGTTTGAAGGCATACAACATGCACACAGAGCCACTCAGCAAAGAATGAGAGAATTCTGGGTGGCAATCATTTAAGTAAATTTCTGCCCAATCATAGCAACGAGTAAGCTAACCAAGTAAAGACTTAAGTGGCCATACATGACAAAAGAATACAGATTTTATGGAATTAATTCAGGAAAGTTACTAAACAATGGCTATTTAAAATAGAAATGACTATTTAAGACAAAGGCTATTTAAAAATAGAAAACAGCAAACCCTGGCGAGTAACAGATATCTTAATTTACAGAGTTGTCACAATAGATTATTTAAAATGTTCAGTATGCAACAATGAAAAATATGAGATATACAAAGAAGTAAGAAAGTAAAAAAAGAGGCAAGAAAATATAGCCCATGCATAGAGAAAAAAGAAATCAATAAAAACAAATAGGAAGCTCAGATGTTTATTTTACTAGATGAAAAGTTTAAATTGGCTATTTTAAATGTGTTCAAAGATCTAAAGGAAAAGTGGTAAAATCATAAAAGTTAAAGAGATAATTAAAAAACACCAAGGTGCAGGGGGTGGGCAGAATTGTTACATACAAGGAAAACCTCATAAGGCTGTCAGTATATTTTTCAGCAGAATCTTTGAAGGCCACAAGGGAGTGACATGGTATAATCCAAGTGATAAAAGGAAAAACAACCAACCAAGAATTCACTACCTGGCAAGCTTATTACTTAGAATTGAATGGAATATTAAAAGTTTTCTGGATAAGCAAAAACTATAGGAGTTTATCACCACTAAACCAACATCACAAGAAATGTTAAAGGGACTTTTTTTTTAAGCTGAAAAGGAAAGGCATTAATTAATAATAAGATATATTAAAATAAAAATGTCACTGGCAAAGATAAATAGTAAAGATAACAGATCAACCACTTATAGAGCAAGTATGAAGGTGAAAAGACAATGGTAGTAAAATCAACTAAAACTACAATAATTATTTAAGAGATACAAAAATAAAAATAGGTAAAATGCAAAATCAAAAATGTGTTTGTGAGATGGGATTGGGAGGGAGACAAACCATAAGTGACTCTTAATCTCACAAAACAAACTGAGGGTTGCCAGGGGGAGGGGGTTTGGGAGAAGGGGGTGGGATTATGGACATTGGGGAGGGTATGTGATTTGGTGAGTGCTGTGAAGTGTGTAAACCTGGTGATTCACAGACCTGTACCCCTGGGGATAAAAATATATGTTTATAAAAAATAAAAAATTAAAAAAAAAATGTGTTTGTGGGGGGTAAAAATGTAGGTTTGAAATGTGTTCAACTTAAATCCCTATCAACTTAAAAATGACCATAAAATGTGTGTGTTTGTGTGTGTAATGCTATATACAAACATAGTATCCACAAAGCAACAACTTAAATATATAAAATAAAATGAGAAAGGATTCTAAATATAACACCAAAAGAAACCATGAAAACATAAGGGAACAGAGAAAGAGAAGAAGAAAGGAAAGAGAGAAATTACAAAAATAGTCAGAAAACAACAAAATTGCAATAAGTACATAACTATCAAGAATTACCTTAAATATAAATGGACTAAACTCTCCAGTCAAAAGAGTTCGGTGAATTGATAAAAAGCAAGACCCATGTACATACTGCCTTACAAGAGACTCATTTTAAAAGTAAGGACACACACTGAAAGTAGAGAAATATATTCCATGCAAATGGAAATGGAAGGAAATACAGTGCAGCTGTACTCATTTCAGATAAAATAGACTTGGATACAAACACTGTAATAAAAGACAAAGAAGGGCATTTCACAATAATAAAATAACTTTATTAATAATAATAAAATTATATATAAATATATTTGTAAATGTAAGATCTTCTTGCTGGATGGATGATTATATAAATATTTATATATATATAATATATATATTTATATATATATAATCATTTATATATATATAATCATCCATCCAGCAAGATCATATATATATATATGTATATATATACATATATATGCTCCTATGTTGGGTAGATACATATATCTACCCAGCATAGGAGCACCAAAATGTGTAAAGCAAATACTAACAGACTTAAGGAAGAAATTTGGAGGAATAAAGTAATAGTAAGGTAATTTAACACCACATTTATATCATTGGGTAGATCATCCAGACAGAAAACCAATGGCAAACATCAGCCTAAATGATACATGAAACCAGATGGGCATAACAGATATATAAAGAGCATTCCATCCAAAAGGAGCAAAATACACATTCTTCCCTTTAGTGTATATGGAACATTCTCCAAGATAGATCATATGTTCGGCTTCAAAACATGTCTCAGTAAATGCAAGAAGACTGAAACCATTTCAAGCATTGTTTCCAACCACAATGGTAAGAAAGTAGAAATAAATTACAAGAAAACTGGGAAAAAAAATTCTACAGAAATGTGGAGATTAAACAATATGCTACTAAATCATCAATGAAATAAAAGGAGAAATCATGAAACTCTTAAAGATGAATAAAAACATAAATATGGCACACCAAATCTATGGGATGCAGCAAAAGTGTTTCTAAGAAGGAAATTCACAGCAATGCAAGACTATCTCCAGAAACAAACAAAATGACAAATAGACCATTTAACTTTACATTGAAAGGAAAAAAAAAAAAAGCCTAAAGTTAGAAGAAGAAAGGAAATAATAAAGATGAGAGCAGAAGTAAATGAAGGAAAGACTAAAAATAGAAAAGATAAATGAAACTATGAACTGGTTCTTTGAAAATATAACAAAGTTGACAAGCCTTTGACTAGACTCACCAAGAATTAAACAGAGGACTTAATAAATACAAAATGAAAGAGAAGTTACAACTGATACAAAAGAAATACAAAAGATCATTAGAAACAACTATAATCAATTATGTACCAACCAGTTGGACAATCTAAGAGAAATGGATAAGTTCCTAGAAACACATAACCTTCCAGGATTGAATCATGAAGAAATAGAAAATCTGGATAGGATAATTTTTTCTAAGATTGATTCAGTAATGAAAAGACTCTCAACCAACAAAAGCTCAGAACCATATGGTTTCAATAGTTAATCTGTGAAACATTCAAAGATTGAATATCTATGCTTCTCAGATTCTATAAAACTGAAGAGGAAGAAAAGCTTCCAAACTCATTTTGCAAGGCCAATGTTACCCTCTTACACAAACAGACAAGAAGACCACAAAGAAGCAAAGATACAGACCAATATCATTTATTAGCAACAAAATATTATCAACAAAATATTAGAATTCAACAGTCCATTATAAGAGTTATATACCATGGTTAGCTAGGATCCATTTCAGGGCTACTGAGATCTGCAAATCATCATAATATGCCACATTAATAAAATGGGTAAATTAAAAGATTGTCTCAATAGATACAGGAAAAATGTTTGACAAAATTCAACATCCATGTATAATAAAAACTTTCAACAAAGTGGTTTTAGAGGGAATGCATCTCAATCTAATAAAGGCCATATATAAAAAACACAGCTGACATCAGAGTCAGTGGTGAAAAACTGAAGGCTTTTTCTCTAAGATCAGGAATAAGACAAAGATGCCCACTCTTGCCACTTTTACACAACATAATAGTGAAATCCTAGTCACAGTAAAAAGGCAAGATAAAGAAAAGTCTTCCAAGTTAGGAAGGAAGAAGTAAAACTGTCACTATTTGCAAATGACATGACTATATGTAGAAAACCCTAAAGTCTCTGCCAAAAAACTATTAAAACTAATAAATTTAGTAAAATTGCATGACATAAAATCAGTCTGTGAAATTTGTGGCATTTCTATACACTAATAATGAGCTATCAGACAAATTAAGAAAGCAATCCCACATACAGTTGCATCCAAAAGAAAATACATAAGCATACATTTAAACAAGGAAGTGAAAGACCTATACACTGAAAACTATAAGACACTGATGAAATGTACCTGAAGAAGATACAAATGAATGGAAAGATATTCCATGTTCATGTATTAGAAGAATTACTATTGTTAAAATGTCCATACTACCCAAAGCAATCTGGAGATTGAGTGGCAGTTCCTATCAAAATTGCAACAGCATATTGCACAAAATTAGAACAAATCATTCTGAAATTTGCACAGACCCACAGAAGTCCCTGGGTAGTCAAAGCAAACTTAACAAAGAAGAACAAACCTGGGAATATCATGCTCCCTGGTATCAAACTATATTACAAAAGTACAGTAATCAAAACAGTATGGTATTGACATAAAAACCAACATATAGATCAATAGAATAGAGAGCCCAGAAAATATATATGGCTATAAGCCTACATTTAAATGGACAAACAATTTACAACAAAGAATTCGAAGAACATATAATGGAGAAAAGACAGTGTCTTCAATAAATGCTTCTGGTAAAACTGGACAGCTACATGCAAAATAATGAAAGTAGACCATTGTCTTAACCATGCACAAAAACTAATACAAAATGGATTTAAGAAGTTAAAAGACCTGAAACCATAAAGTTACTAGAACAAAACATAGCTGGTAAACTCTTAGACAGTGATCCTTGTGAAATTTTTGTGGATCTGACCCAAAGACATGGGAACAAAGTAAAAATAAACTGCACGGGACTGCATCAAACTAAAAATCTTATGGACAGTGAAGGAAACTGTCATCAAAATGAAAAGGCAACCTGCTGAATGGGAGAATATATTTGCAAATGATATATCCAATTGGAGATTAATATCCAAAATATATAAAGAACTCATACAATTCAACAATAAAAAAAATTAAAAAAATATGCAGAGGATCTAAATAGACATATTTCCAAAAAAAGACAAACAGCCAAAAGGTACATGAAAAGATGTTCAACATCATTAATTATCAGGGGAATTCAAAACAAAACCACAATGAGATAACATCTTAACATCTGTTAGAATGGTTATTATCAAAAAGACAAATGACAAATGTTGGAGAAGATGTGGAGAAATGCAAACCCTCATGTACTCTTCTTGTGAATGTAAATTGGTGCAGCTACTCGGAAAACTAGTGTGGAGATTCTTCAGAAAATTAAAAACAGATCGGCCATATGATCCAAGCTATTCCACTTCAGGATTTTTATCCAAAGAATATGGAAACAGTAATCTGAAATTATATGTGCTGTGCTATGTTTATTGCAGCATTATTTATAATAATCAAGATATGAAAACAACCTAGAGGTCCATCAATAGTTGAATGGATCAGAGGATGTAAGATACACACACACACTCACACACACACAATGGAATACAGCCCAACCATAAAGAAGAATGAAATTTTGTCATTTGTGACAACATAGATGGACCTCAAGTTTATAAGGCTAAGTGAAGTAAGTCATTCAGAGAAAGGCAAATATCATATGATTTCATGCATATGTGGAATTTAAGAAATAAAACAAATGAGCAAACAAACAGCACTAAATACCTGTCTCCAGCCAATCCTAGCCACCACACCGTGGCTCTCATAGCTGGTGCCCACAAGCCAACCATGTACATGTCACCAACTCCAGCCAACATTGTTGCCTTGTGGTCCCCAATTACTGGGACTAGAGGTGCTGCTGAGACCATCAATAGCCTTTGCTATCAATGGGGATCTCAACAGCAATCACTGAGATCCTGCTTTTGTCAGTGCTGTGGACCACTTGGGTTTGAGTCAACAAGTCATCACACACTCACCTCTGGACCCAGAGTTATCACATGCCCCTGCACTTGGTGCTCTATACCACTAAACCATGTGTCACAGTGTACTCCAGAATGCTTCTCCCCATAGGTGAAAATATTTCTTTACCAAAGTTAGTCCATGAAATTTGAAAGAAGTGATTGTTTCTTCATATGCAAAGATACCTGGCAAAGTTTGGGGAATCACAAAGAACTGGAAAAATGACACCATCAAATGAATGAAATAAATGGAGACAGCAAAGAAATGGAGATATACAATCTGCCTGACAAATAATTCAAAATAATTGTGCTAATGATGTTCAGAGGACTATAGGAGAACACAGATAAACAACTTAATATCAGAAAAATGATATAAGAACAAAAGAGAAATTCAACAAAGAAATAGAAAACAAAGAACGAAGCAGAAATTTTTAAAATGAAGAATACATTGACGAAGAATCCAGTAACAACAGTCTAGATCAAGAAGAAGAAAGGATCAGTGATAAGAAAGAATCAAAGATAATTTGAAGTTATATCTGAGGATCAAAAAGACAAAGGAGTGAAAAGTAATGAAGAAAGTCTCTGGGACTTACAGGACACTGATAAGAGAAACAATCTATGCATTATTGGAGAGCCAGAAGAAGAGAGGGAGAAAGCAAAGAGCAGAAAGCTTATTTAAAGAAATAATGGCAGAGAACTTAAAAATCTGAGGAGAGTTTTGGATATCCAAGTTCACAAAGCTCATAGGTCCCCAAATAAATTTGAAGAAATCTTCTCCAGGAGGAGGAGTCAAGATGGCGGAGAAGTAGCAGGCTGAGACTACTTTAGCTACCAGGAGACCAGCTAGATAGCTTATGTAAAAATTGCAAACACCTGCAAATCCATCGGCAGATCAAAGAGAAGAAGAACAGCAATTCTGGAAACAGAAAAACAACCACTTTCTGAAAGGTATGACTGGCGGAGAAGTGAATCCAAAGCGACGGGAAGATAGACCCCGGGGGGAGGGGCCGGCTCCCGGCAAGCGGCGGAGCAACCGCGCACAAAATCAGGACTTTTAAAAGTCTGTTCCGCTGAGGGACATCGCTCCAGAGGCTAAACCGGGGCGAAGCCCATGCGGGGTCAGTGTGGCCTCAGGTCCCGCAGGGTCACAGAAGGATCGGGGGTGTCTGAGTGTAGCAGAGCTTGCGGGTATTGGAACGGGAAAGCCGGCTACAGAGACAGAGCCAACAGTAAGCTCACAGCTCGGGGTGACCTTGAACCGGTCGCAGGCTGGGTGAGCTCAGAGCGCGGCTGGAGGTCAGGCAGACTGGAGTAACTGGGCGCTGTTCTCTGAGGGCGCACTGAGGAGTGGGGCCCTGGGCTCTCGGCTCCTCCAGCCGGAGACCAGGAGGCCGCCATTGGTATTCCCGTCCTCCGGAACTCTGCGGAAAGCGCTCAGGGAACAAAAGCTCCTGAAAGCAAACACAAGAGGATTACTCACCCCAGCCCCTGGTAAGGGGGGTGCAATTCCACCTGGGGCAAAGACACTTGAGAATCACTACACCAGGCCCCTCCCCCAGAAGATCAACAAGAAATCCAGCCGAGACCAAGTTCACCTACCAAGGAGTGCGGTTTCAATACCAAGGAGAGCAGCAGAATTCCAGAGGAGGAGAAAGCAAAGCACGGAACTCATGGCTTTCTCCCTGTGATTTTTTTTAGTCTTGCAGTTAATTTAATTTTTTTTCTTTTTCATTTTTTGTTTTTTTTCTCACCTTCTGGTACAATTTTTTTTAACTTTTACCCTTTTCTTTTTTAACATTTTTTAACTAGTTTATCTAATATATATATTTTCTCTTTTTATATTTTTCTTTATTCATTTTCATTTTTTTAAATTTTCTTTTTTTTTCTTTTTTCTTTTTTTTTCTTTCCCCCTTTTTGAACTTCTTTTTATTCCCTTTCTCCCCCCTCATGATTTCGGATCTCTTCTGATTTGGTAAAAGCATATTTTCCTGGGGTTGTTGCCACCATTTTAGTATTTTACTTGCTCCTTCATATACTCTTATCTAGATAAAATGACAAGATGGAAAAATTCACCACAAAAAAAGAACAAGAAGCAGTACCAAAGGCTAGGGACCTAATCAATACAGACATTGGTAATATGTCAGAAAAAGAGTTCAGAATGACAATTCTCAAGGTTCTACCCGGGCTCAAAAAAGGCATGGAAGATATTAGAGAAACCCTCTCGGGAGATATAAAAGCCCTTTCTAGAGAAATAAAAGAACTAAAATCTAACCAAGTTGAAATCAAAAAAGCTATTAATGAGGTGCAATCAAAAATGGAGGCTCTCACTGCTAGGATAAATGAGGCAGAAGAAAGAATTAGTGATATAGAAGACCAAATGACAGAGAATAAAGAAGCTGAGCAAAAGAGGGACAAACAGCTACTGGACCACGAGGGGAGAATTCGAGAGATAAGTGACACCATAAGACGAAACAACATTAGAATAATTGGGATTCCAGAAGAAGAAGAAAGAGAGAGGGAAGCAGAAGGTATACTGGAGAGAATTATTGGGGAGAATTTCCCCAATATGGCAAAGAGAACAAGGATCAAAATTCAGGAGGTTCAGAGAACGCCCCTCAAAATCAATAAGAATAGGCCCACACCCCGTCACCTAATAGTAAAATTTACAAGTCTCAGTGACAAAGAGAAAATCCTGAAAGCAGCCCAGGAAAAGAAGTCTGTAACATACAATGGTAAAAATATTAGATTGGCAGCTGACTTATCCACAGAGACCTGGCAGGCCAGAAAGAGCTGGCATATTTTCAGAGCACTAAGCGAGAAAAACATGCAGCCAAAAATACTATATCCAGCTAGGCTATCATTGAAAATAGAAGGAGAGATTAAAAGCTTCCAGGACAAACAAAAACTGAAAGAATTTGCAAACACCAAACCAGCTCTACAGGAAATCTTGAAAGGGATCCTCTAAGCAAAGACAGAGCTTACAAGTGGTAGATCAGAAAGGAACAGAGACCATATACAGTAACAGTCACCTTATAGGCAATACAATGGCACTAAATTCATATCTCTCAATAGTTACCCTGAATGTTAATGGGCTAAATGCCCCTGTCAAAAGACACAGGGTATCATAATGGATAAAAAAACAAAACCCATCTATATGTTGCCTCCAAGAAACACATTTTAAGCCCGAAGACACCTCCAGATTTAAAGTGAGGGGGTGGAAAAGAATCTACCATGCTAATGGACATCAGAAGAAAGCAGGAGTGGCAATCCTTAGATCAATTAGATTTTAAGCCAAAGACTATAATAAGAGATGAGGAAGGACACTATATCATACTCAAAGGTTCTGTCCAACAAGAAGATTTAACAATTTTAAATATCTATGCCCCCAACGTGAGAGCAGCCAACTATATAAACCAATTAATAACAAAATCAAAGAAACACATCAACAACAATACAATAATAGTAGGGGACATTAACACTCCCCTCACTGAAATGGACAGATCATCCAAGCAAAGGATCAGCAAGGAAATAAAGGCCTTAAACGACACACTGGAACAGATGGACATCACAGCTATATTCAGAACTTTTCATCCCAAAGTAACAGAATACACATTCTTCTCTAGTGCCCATGGAACATTCTCCAGAATAGATCACATCCTCGGTCCTAAATCAGGACTCAACCGGTATCAAAAGATTGGGATCATTCCCTGCATATTTTCAGACCACTATGCTCTGAAGCTAGAACTCAACCACAAAAGGAAGTTTGGAAAGAACCCAAATACATGGAGACTAAACAGCATCCTTCTAAAGAATGAATGGGTCAACCGGGAAATTAAAGAAGAATTGAAAAAAATCATGGAAACAAATGATAATGAAAATACAACGGTTTAAAATCTGTGGGACACAACAAAGGCAGTCCTGAGAGGAAAATATATAGCGGTACAAGCCTTTCTCAAGAAACAAGAAAGGTCTCAGGTACACAACCTAACCCTACACCTAAAGGAGCTGGAGAAAGAACAAGAAAGAAACCCTAAACCCAGCAGAAGAGAAATCATAAAGATCAGAGCAGAAATCAATGATATAGAAACCAAAAAAAAAAAAAAAAACAATAGAAAAATCAATGAAACTAGGAGCTGGTTCTTTGAAAGAATTAATAAAATTGATAAACCCCTGGCCTGACTTATCAAAAAGAAAAGAGAAAGGACCCAAATAAATAAAATCATGAATGAAAGAGGAGAGATCACAACTAACACCAAAGAAATACAAACTAATATAAGAACATACTATGAGCAACTCTATGCCAACAAATTTGACAATCTGGAAGAAATGGATGCATTCCTAGAAACATTTAAACTACCACAACTGAACCAGGAAGAACTAGAAAGCCTGAACAGACCCATAACCAGTAAGGAGATTGAAACAGTCATTAAAAATCTCCAAACAAACAAAAGCCCAGGGCCAGACGGCTTCCCGGGGAAATTCTACCAAACATTTAAAGAAGATCTAATTCCTATTCTCCTGAAACTGTTCCAAAAAATAGAAATAGAAGGAAAACTTCCAAACTCATTTTATGAGGCCAGCATCACCTTGATCCCAAAACCAGACAAGGATCCCATCAAAAAAGAGAGCTATAGACCAATATCCTTGATGAACACAGATGCGAAAATACTCAACAAAATACTAGCCAATAGGATTCAACAGTACATTAAAAGGATTATTCACCACGACCAAGTGGGATTTATTCCAGGGCTGCAAGGTTGGTTCAACATCCGCAAATCAGTCAATGTGATTCAACACATCAATAAAAGAAAGAACAAGAACCATATGATACTCTCAATAGATGCTGAAAAAGCATTTGACAAAGTACAGCATCCCTTCCTGATCAAAACTCTTCAAAGTGTAGGGATAGAGGGCACATACCTCAATATCATCAAAGCCATCTATGAAAAACCCACCGCAAATATCATTCTCAATGGAGAAAAACTGAAAGTTTTTCCGCTAAGGTCAGGAACACGGCAGGGATGTCCATTATCACCACTGCTATTCAACATAGTACTAGAGGTCCTAGCCTCAGCAATCAGACAACAAAACGAAATTAAAGGCATCCAAATCGGCAAAGAAGAAGTCAAATTATCACTCTTCGTAGATGATATGATACTATATGTGGAAAACCCAAAAGACTCCTCTCCAAAACTGCTAGAACTTGTACAGGAATTCAGTAAAGTGTCAGGATATAAAATCACTGCACAGAAATCAGTTGCATTTCTCTACACCAATAGCAAGACAGAAGAAAGAGAAATTAAGGAGTCCATCCCATTTACAATTGCATCCAAAAGCATAAGATACCTAGGAATAAACCTGACCATAGAGACACAGAATCTATACTCAGAAAACTATAAAGTACTCATGAAAGTAATTGAGGAAGACACAGAGAAATGGAAAAATGTTCCATGCTCCTGGATTGGAAGAATAAATATTGTGAAAATGTCTATGCTACCTAAAGCAATCTACACATTTAATGCAATTCCTATCAAAGTACCATCCATCTTTTTCAAAGAAATGGAACAAATAATGCTAAAATTTATATGGAACCAAAAAGGACCTCGAATAGCCAAAGGGATATTGAAAAAGAAAGCCAATGTTGGTGGCATCACAATTCCGGATTTCAAGCTCTATTACAAAGCTGTCATCATCAAGACAGCATGGTACTGGCACAAAAACAGACACATAGATCAATGGAACAGAATAGAGAGCCCAGAAATAGACCCTCAACTCTACAGTCAACTAATCTTCGACAAAGCAGGAAAGAATGTCCAATGGAATACACTTTATCTTTAATATGTTTTCCATTTAAAAATGTAATAGATGTCATAGTGCTATATGTTCATACCTTTAAGTTCATTAGCCTCACGGACCCAACTCTGAAATTATACAGCTATGCCATTTATTGCTTAGCCCCCTTGCATAATTTTTAATTATTCACTTTTAATCTTTAGAAGAGAGATAAGCTACATACATGGAACTTAACTTCTTTGTTATTACAAATCTCAGCATAACTAAATTGATGAATTCTTTTTTTAACTTGGCTTCTTCTGAAGGTATCTTTGTAAAGCAAAATGTGTTATTTATTTATGTATTTATTTAGAGGATGAGCTGGCAGATGGGGAGTGGGAAAAGGAGAGAGAATTTTTTTTTTTTTAAGATTTACTTATTTCAGAGAGAGAGTGAGTACACAAGTGGGGGAAGAGGTAGAGGATGACAATCATCAAGCAGACTCCGCACTGGGCGTGGAGCCCAAACTGGGACTTGATCCCACAACCCATGAGCTTAGTTGAGCCAAAACCAAGATTTGGACGCTTGAACAACTAAGCCAACCAGGCAACCTGGGAGAGAGAGACTTCAGTAAGCTTCACAATGCAAGGCTCAATCTCACAACCCTGAGATCATGACCTGAGCTGACATCAAGAGTCAGACACTTAACCAATTGAGCTACCAGATTCCCCAAAAATCTGTTATTAACCAGTCTAGATTCAAGAAGGGAACAGATAAAGAAAATAATATAGGATTCTTAGATAGAAATTTCCTTACATGCAAGTTTTCACTAAAGTGACCAATTTCGTTATGTATTTCTTTTAATGGCATTGTTGTGGTCCTCAGCCCATTCTTTTGTGCTCTCCACATATTTTCCTATAGTTGGATTTCACCATGGCCTTGAAGTGGCTTTAAGATCTCAAGATGTTTCAAGTTTTCTAACTCCTTTAAAAAGATACCACTATTTATATCTAGAATAATTCCAAACTAAAACTCTGTATCTATTAAACAATAATTCCCGGGTGCCTGGGTGGCTCAGTGGGTTAAAGCCTCTGTCTTCAGCTCAGGTCATGATCCCAGGGTCCTGGGATCAAGCCCCGCATCGGGCTCTCTGCTCAGTGGGGAGCCTGCTTCCCTTCCTCTCTCTGCCTGCCTCTCTGCCTACTTGAGATCTCTGTCAAATAAATAAATAAAATCTTAAAAAAAACAACAACAACAATAATTCCCAATCTTCCTTCCCTACAACCCCTAGTAACCACTATTCTACTTATTATCTTATGAATTTGCCTATTCTAGATAACCTCATTTAAGTGCAATCATACAACATTTGCCCATTTTTGCATCTGGCTTATTTTACTTAGCATGATGTCTTGAAACTTCATGTTGTTACATGTGCTAGAATTTCATTCTTTTTAAAGCTGAATAATAATATTGTTAATATAATAATATTGTTATATGTACATAACACTTTTTAATCCATTCATTGTTCACAGATACTGGAGACTACTTCAACATGTCCATATTATACAACAACTTCAATATGTCCATATTATAAGTCTATGTACACACAATCAAGAAATCAGTTGGAACAAAAGAAAATTATATCAATAAGTGACCAAAAAAAAATCACACTGATTATAAATCCCTTGGGACACATGAATATATAATGATGCCACATTACACAGCTAGTATGTAAATAAAACTGAATTTTCATCTATTCAGCTGGATACAGACACAATACTGATTGCTAGCTGAAATGTTCTTTTTCCTGGATTTTTTGTTTCTTTCATGTTAATATAGTCTGTGTAAAAATCTGAAATTATTCTCAACATTAAGATCACAAAACAGGGTGCCTGGGTGGCTCAGTGGGTTAAGCCTCTGCCTTCGGCTCAGGTCATGATCTCAGAGTCCTGGGATCGAGCCCTGTATCGGGCTCTCTGCTCAGCAGGGAGTCTGCTTCTCTTTCTTTCTCTCTCTCTCTGCCTGCCTCTCTGCCTACTTGTGATCTCTGTCTGTCAAGTAAATAAATAAATAAAATCTTAAAAAAAAGAATCACAAAACACACACAAGTAGTCCTAAGGACTACCTGATACTATATCCTGTTTAGCACTGATTTTGCAATAAGCATGTTTTGTTTTGTATCCTGTTAGTCTGGTTTTATCTTTTATTTTAACCTAAGTTTCCATTGACATGTTTTAGAATTTTCCTGGCAATCTGCTTTCCTCCTGAAACTCTGCTTTGCTTCCTAAAATATTATGATTACTTTTTTCTTACTAGAGATTTTATTTCCATCTAGGTTCTCTCTTTTTTTTATTCTCCAACAAGAAAATACCATAGAACTGACTTACTATAAACATATTATTACTATTAGGAAGGAAAATTAATAACACAATTACCAGTGTGCTCTATTTAAATTTGAGAAATGTTCATAGGTTATAACAACTACAGCAACCTTTGTTAAGGAATGAAGGCCAAACCTCATAGGGAATTTGGATGATTAAAATCAACATATGGAAGAGGCAGGATTGCTCATGTAATGTGAACTAAAAGCTTGAGAAGTCAAGAAAGGGTGTGGTGAAAACTCAGCTGTACACTCAGTCAGCTGAAACTTGATGGCTCCTGCAAGTTTCTACACACCCACATAAAACAAGCTAATGTCAACAAGTAATTCTGCTCCTTTTCTGGTCAGAATGAAAGATAAAGCCACAGTTTTGTAAGAAAACATATTCACTTCAATATGATCCTCAGCAGATCTGAACTAAAACTTCAAAAGTTAAGGACAATATTTTTGTTCCTTCCTGCTCTGTTGAATAAATATTAGATAGATTCTATTATATTAGAAGAGGATAGGAGACAAATATATAGAAAATTAGTTACAGTAATCTAATGGGCAATCCCCATTTTTATGGAAAGGAAGTTTAAAATGGCTTTCAAATAGGACTGATGGAGATGGCATGGTCAAGTTGGATATAAGATTCCTCTCACAATGTTTTAAAACCAGGTAGATCAAGCCAGCAAAGAGAGGAAGATGCAAAATCCTGGTCAGAAGACATTGTTTTCCAAAGGTCCAAGTATGCCATTTTAAAATTTTAATCTAGAAAAAGAAATATTTCTATAACATAAATATTGTGAAGTATGTTAATACCATAATAAGTTACCAGGACAGTAATACAAATATCTTTTTATTTCATTGTACTATTGAAATCGCATTTATTTTTAAAAATTATCAAAACAAAAACATTCAAGCATTAGCATTATATATTGAATATCTAAGAATAGACTATTAATAACCAGAACAGAAGAGTGAAGACTAGTTCAGAGAGCTACACAGGATGATACTACAGTGATCTAATAAATAATACTATAACTATAAACTACAAGAGCAAAAGTCACCTCATTTATAGTCCACATTGAGCTTTCCTACAGATTTCTGTTGAGTTTGTCAGAGTAAGGTACTTTGAAGAATATAGGCTTTATTGCCATTGTATTTTTTGTGATAGAACATTAGTATTTTTTAATTGTGGCTGATTTACTGAAATATGCAGTATTTACTGAAATTCTATAAAGAGAGTGAAGGAACATTCAAATTCAGGTATTCTATGATCTACTTAAAATGACAGAAAAATCAAGGTATGGTGTGTATGTTAAAAAGCCAAATGGAAGCTTTAGAATCTCTTGGAGCATCAAATTTTTTTTAATGAATGCTAATGTTCTATTGTTAATGAATGCTTTGCACATAACTGGAAAAGTCTATTACTTTCTTTTAATACTTAGAAGATTCCATTTATTACTACAGAATCCAATAAACCATTTTTCCCCCCAGCTCTGCAGAATTTGGGCCAACATATTTTCCACCTGTGTGTGTGTTCTCTTCTTCTGATTTAATTCTAGTTGTCCTGATTAAATCATCCATCATTTTTAGGAAGATTTTTCTCCTTATTGGTTTTTTGGTACTGCCTCACTGGTTTTAGCTATTTGCTACTTTCTCTTCCTGATATGTCACTTTGAAAATATTTCAGTGACTTTCTTATATTAAATTTTCTAATAGCATTTTAGTTTCAGTTCATTTTTCTATTTTTTATCCTTCAGGCTGCCTATATCTTTCCAACAGGTGTTGAAATTTTGGGTTTCTATTCCACTTGGGACCTTCAATAACATAAGGAGCTCCCCCACATAATGTTATCCCATATTATCATTACGTAGTTTGTAAATATTCCATATACCCAAATCCTCTAACACTTAAGGGTAAAAACTTTCTAATGTATTGGATTTGGGTGATTATATTAGCTGCTTACTTTTTCTTATTTTATGGACTAAGAAATGTTTTATATTAACCCCAAAGGGACCATTTAAGCTTTGTGTTTTGTACAACATGGCATACAAAGAGATATGCTTAACAGGGATTGAGGACTAACTTTACAATTTACCTGATGAAGGTCAACTAAGATCAAAATCCATACCAGAAATGTTTGTATCACTGTACAGAGGATATACATGATAGGCAGACTGGTGATGTCTGAACATGGAGGCAGAGAATGTGCAGAGGAAGGAAGAGCAGAAGAACTCCAGAAGGAGTGAAGAGAAGTAACACTGAATGGTAAAAATCAAGAGGTTGCGTTTTAAAAGACTTGGAAGACCTGTATCCCCTGGGGCAAATAATACATTGTATGTTAATAAAAATAATTAGTAAAAAGAAAAGACTTGGAAGATGTTGATAGGTATGAAGATAGAGCATAGTCTAGGCAGACATATCCATTAGCAGACGATGAGCGTGGATATCTGACACATGACACGGTATATAGTGAGTTTCTGGAGATATCATCAAAGAATGATTCCAGATAAAGTACAGAAATGTAAACAGAGAAAAACAATCATGAAATTACAACAATATGATGATCTCTTTCTTTGTTCCAAGTGATACTCCAGAGTTCTAACATCATCAACTAACCTCATGACTTGTGGAATAAATCTATACACTGTAAAATTGGGGCCAAGATTAATAATGGCCATTTGAATCAATACCCAAGGTTTTATTCTAAGCATGATAGTGTTTTATATAAATGCAATTCTCAACAGAATGAGCTTATTATTATTTCTTGTAGGACTGGGGAATATTTGGGGTAAGAAGTCTGTAATAACAGGAAAAAATCTTGTGATTTTTTATTGGGGAAGCAAAGAAAATCGACTTTTAAAAATACAAACTACAGAAAATAACATCTTCTCAGCTAATGGGAATACAAAAAACAGTCATGAGCTTTAACCCGAGCTGGGATGCAGCTGGCACACTCTGGAGTCATATCAGAATTTTCATGAGAACTGAGTAAGGTTTTTGTTTATCAAAGGAGGACATGAAAAAAAGAAGAAAATAGTATCAGTGTTGCATAATAACTAACCCAGTGTTGTCACTCAAGTAAGCGTGTTCAACATTCGACAACTCAGTAGCTTGGAAGGGCCTATGATCAAAGGAGGAACTGGGCTAATTTAGTGGTCTTTAAAAATCCAGAATTCTTGTCATCATTATAGGCAGGTCCACAAATTGTCAATGATCAGTTTAAAAATAGTACTCACAAAATGTATGTTAGACACACATCTGAATTATATGAATGTGTACTTTAAAGATCTATAGAATAAGACTTAGAAAAATGTGACATTAGCTCCAAAAGCAGGGCTGTTTTAAGATCACTCCTTGAGCTATCTCCACCAGCATCGCCAATTATGCTTGTTTAACACGCACATTTCGGATCCACACCCCTGCCTACTGAGTTGATTCAATGAGTGTGAGTTGGGATGGAATGTGGGAAAGCTCATTTTTTAAGAAGATCATTAGGTGATTAAGTGATACAAGTCATCCTAATGCCACTCTTGGAGAACACTGTCCTACAGCAAAGTCATAACAATGAGATCCTTTTTATCATGTATGTGTACATGAGTGCATTTTTTTTTAACTATCTCTCAACTGTTCATGGCAAACAACAGTAAGCTGAAAGAAAAAAAAAAGAAATTTTACCTTTATAAAGTATTTTTTAACAAAAACCTGTAGCATTTAAATTTCTGGAGTCACTGTTATTAGATAAGAAAGTAGAGAGCATAAATTAAAAATTAACTATAAAGCACATTCCTCTAAGATTAAACTCATTTATATAATGAGGTGTTGTAATTCAGAATTTAGAAAGTAATAGCTAAGTTGAGGACAAGCCCATTTCATTAAATTATTGCTCCTTGGTTATGAGTTTACATCTTTTTAGTCAGAGCTTAAGTCCTTTTGATTCTAAAACAATGGTTTCACTCTCAGGGCTTTAGAGATAGCTGTGGGAACTTTTCTCCCTCTTTGTTTCATTGATCAGGATAAGTAAAAAATATCTCTACGGGGCAGGCCATTGTTCAAATGTTCTCATTATCTTAAAGAGAAATGTAATTGCTATCTAGGAACAAGACTAGCCTTTTAATTATAAATAAAAACTTCTCATTGTGTGTAATATGTAGATAGCCATCTATTATTTAATTATTATTCACTTTCCCTCTTAAAATTTTTCTTTAATCAGTGAAGTTAATAATCCACATTGTTTGTATCTTTATCTGAGAAGACAGTGTTTACTGGTTTTATTGTGAAACATAAGAAACAAAGTATTTTGTGTTTCAAGAATTGCACAAAGAACAGTTTTAGTCCTATTGGGGTTTTTTTGCTTATTTGCTATTTTATAGAATTCAAAATGTATACCACTTCAGTGGTAGTATTTCACACTTTGTGGTTCTTATATATATGCTGTTATCTAAAAATTTAAGTGTTTGAATATTTAGACTGACCAGGATAAAAGAACTGCTCTTCCAAACAAATCAAAATGATTGTTTCAGAAAAAACTGGTAATGTCATACACACAGTTTGGGATGTAAAAGTTACTAAAAAGTTAGAGAACTTGAGAAAATCTTTTATTTGAGACATTTTTATTTGGTGAATCCATTAAGTCAAACTTCTAGTTTTGTGATATCCTACAATAAAAATGAATCTTCATCCTCATAACTGAGTTGTATTCTGCTTAAGTAGAGGGATTGCCCAAATTATGACCGAGCTTGACAAAGAGACCTATTCTCAAACTAGATTGTAAAGTAGCCACTGAGACACCCTAACACAACAGTAGAGTTACAGTAAGGGAAACAATACCCTTTTCTTCCCAGTTCAGAACACAAGCCGATTTGACTAATTTGGGAACTGTGACAAAATTAGTAATGGCCTGTAAGGGCATAATTTGAACATTTCATATGTTTAACTTATATTTTAATATTTTGGATATAAGATAAACAGAAAATCAAATGTACATCTAGAAAAAAATAGCTACAATTAGTTCATTATTCATTTCGGCCTTTTTTTTTCTTTTCCTTAATGCTTGTATATGCCTTTTCCTTTCATGAAGATTCACATATTTTTAAGTCTCAAAGTGTTTTGTCATAAACAAATAATTTATAACCATGGCTATGTTTCATCAAGTTTTTCTTAGAAGATTAAAAGAAGATAAAACAATATTTCTTATATTGACAAATACATATATAATATTACACACACACACACACACACACACACACACTATAACTGGAACAGCACAGAGAAGATGAAACACAGCCCATATACAAGGATGTTTCACACATTTGTGAATCATTCTATATTTGTCAGTCTTTGTTTTAGAAGAGATGGGTGTGGGGAAGCAGGATGGTAAGGGAGCTCAAAGGGTAATTAATCTCTACCACTTACATTTTATTCATTTTATTATGTAAAACACCAGTGCTAACAAAAATCTTGGGGTGTGAGTATGGTGTTTGTTGAATGACTCTACTTTCTCTGTATTCTAAAATAGAAAAATCTATCACCATAGTAGACATTCAATTTCCAAACCTATGAAAATTATCAGAGGTGCATGTTAAGATTTATTCCTAGCAATACCCTCTTCAGCAATATTTATCATTGGGAAAATGGGAAACAGTCTAAAATCTGAAGTGGCGGGGGGGTGGGAGGTTGGGGTACCAGGTGGTGGGTATTATAGAGGGCACAGATTGCATGGAGCACTGGGTGTGGTGAAAAAATAATGAATACTGTCATGCTGAAAATAAATAAATAAATAAAAAGGAATAGCTAAGTAAATTACAGTAGAGTTACATGATTATTGTGTATTTATTTGGAAATCTTGCTTTCTGTATTAATAACCTATTGATGGAGTAAAAAATTACCACAGACTTAGTACCTTACAAAACACAGTGTTTGTTACCATACACTGCTGGAGATCAGAAGTCTAAAATGGATCTCAGTGGGAAAAATCAAGACATCAGTAGGGCTGTGGTCCTTCTCAGGAGAAGACTTTGTTAGCTTTTAGAGGCTACTGCATGTGATGCCTCCTGGCCCCTCCTTCCCATCACTCCAACCTTTTGCTTCTGTCTGCACATCTCCTACTGCTGACTCTGGCCGTCCTGCTTCTCTCTCCTACAGATCCTTGCGACTACACTGTGCCCGCTAGAATTATCCCGGATAATGTCTCCATCTCCACATGCATTAAATCAACCACATCTGCAGAAGCCCTTTTGCCATGGTAAGTAACACTCATAGGTTCTAGGGATTAGGTTGTGGGCATCTTTGGGCAGGAGTAGGGACATTAATCAGCCTACCACATTCTGTAAGCAAATAAGAGCATGTGAGGATTTAAAGTGCTTAGGAAAGTGCCTGGAACCAAATACCTTCCGCTATGATTTGTAAAAGGAATAGGCTTGTGAACTTCTCACTGCTTTCACAGCCAGATCTAAACCATCATCTCTTGCTGGGATAATTCCAGTAGTCTCCTCACAGTCCTCACTACTTCTACCGTCATCTTCACCTAAGTCTCAGCACAGCAGCCAAAGTGATCTGCTTAAAACGTAAATCAGATTGTGCTTCTCCTCTGCTTAAAACCATATACAGTCTTTTTTCCTCATTTAATTCAACTCTTTGGGTGGTCTCCACAGCCTTACACCATATGCTCCTTCTAATGTGACCTATTTAACAAACTATACTTGAATTCAGCTTGCTACATAGGCCCTTTATTGATTCTCCAAAGCCTTGTGCCCACCTCAGGACCTTGTCACTTGTGGGTTCCTCTGCCTGGAATAGGCTCTTCTCAGAATTTCATGTGGCTCACATCCCCATTTCTTCAGATCTGCTCACTGAGGCCTACCTGGTCACCCATTTAAAATCACAGTTGCCCCATTTCTATGCTCCCAGTCCTCCTGCTATTTTTCCATAGCACAAAACTTTTTGGTATTCTAAATGTTTTTTTAAAAATCCTTATATTTCCTCATCCCTTATTGAAATATAAGTTCCAAAGGACAAGACATATTGTATATTTTGTTCAATGATACATACATATATTAATTTTCTTGAACACTGTGTGGCACACAGTGAAAATTCAGTAAGTAACTGCTGAGTGAGTGATAAGATCCTATTAAGTGCCAGGTTCTATCATAGGTGCGGAAGCCACATGAGTAAACTTGACAGTTTCTCCTTTATTGGAGTTTGCTTTTAAGTTCTATCAATATACACTCTGCCTGAGTCCCCAGACGGACTGAGAGAAAAGAAAACACTTGATGAGAAGTGGTAAGACTGGAAATTATTAATTACCCTTGCTTTCTTTCCAAACCATCCCCACCCTTACCACTCCCATACTTTTGTCCCAATTACCAAGTATGGTTTTACTGATATTTTGGAGATGAATTCAAATGGATATAGTTGTTAATTGATGGTGCCATGAAAAACAAACAAAAAACAACATGACAAATCTGTCTAAGTGTCACATAATAAGTCAGTGGGAAAACAGTCTTTAAAAATTACATCATTTTATGTCATATATATATATATATATATATATATATATATATATATATGAATACTATGCAGCCATCAACAGAAATGGAATCTTGCCATTTGCAATGACCTGGATGGAACTAGAGGGTATTTTGCTGAGCGAAATGAGTCAATCAGAGAAAGACAATTATCATATGCTCTCCCTGGTATGAGGAATTTGAGAGATAGGGAGGAGGGTTGTGGGGGCTAGAGAAAGAAAAAATGAAACAAGATGGGATCAGGAGGGAGACAAACCATAAGAGATGCTTAATCTCACAAAACAAACTGAGGGTTGCTGGGTGGTGGGAAGGTAGGGATAGGGTAAGGTTGGGTTATGGACATTGGGGGGAGTATGGGATATGGTGAGTGCTGTGAACTGTGTAAACCTGACAATTCACAGACCTGTACCTCTGGAGCAAATAACACATTATATATTAATAAAAGTAATATAAAAAATTACATCATTTTAGACATACATTGATAAGATACACTCACATGTTCAGGAAGAATTGGCTACAAAATGAATTAGCCTTTTTCAAAAAAAATTTTCTTATTGACAGTTCTATTTAAATTGCCTAAGTATAAACCTCGGTGTGATGTATACGCTTCAGTATGTTACATGAAGTCCTGACACAGTTACCAGTGACTCTAGGCTAGGATTTTTCCATTTGTTTTTCTGGTACCACATAGATAGCAGCCATCTTTAGAAATCAAGCAAACCAGGGAAGTTAGTGATTAGTAAACCAAAGTTAAAATCTGACCTGCTTTATACTATACCATTTCCTTTCTGTAGATGATGTATTCTTAAATTTTAGAAGAAACACACCAATATTTCATTGTTTCAGACTTTCTTTAAATCAGTGAGTGCAGTGATGGAACATACCAAGCGACTGACATGCAACTTCCAACTTTCTGATCTCAACCATCAGACTTCCCACAGATGAGATTAACAAAGACCAAAGAATTTAATACACTATTCTATTTGGTTTTACTTTTTTTCTTTTGCAACGAATATTGTATTGAGATTACCAAGTGTAAGTATTAAAGAATACTATATTTTAAAGTTTCATTAAAAATCAAAATTTGAAGAAATTCACCTACATGGTTACTATAGTAAAACATGTCCTCTTGGCTTAAAAGACTTTCCCTTCACATTTTGTGAGAAAATATAAGCAAGTCTCAATTTCTTAAATCCTCATCAGACATTTGAAAACTATGTAACCTTTTAAAAGGCATCCATTATTTTATGTATTTTTGCTCCAATGACAATTACTCATCATTTATTATCTTTTAAAAAGTAAGATTTGAGGGGCGGCTGGTTGGCAATTTCAGCTAAGTGTCCGATTCCTTAAGATTCTCTCTCTCTTCCTCTCCTATTGTCCCTCCCCTGCTCACTTTCTCTCTCAAAGAAAAATAAGATTTGAGAGGGCACTGATACTTTTGAAATGCTGGTAAACTGACTCATTCTGTCATCAACTATAATTTTAGTATCTTCATATGTAGAGTTTCTGATTATACTCTCAATTCAATAACAATAGCATTACCAAGGTACAGTTAAATACTCATCAGATAACTTTGTTTTTACTTTTTTACCTAGCAACATTTTATAGTTTCATAAGGAAATTGTACCTTGCTTTAAAAAAGATGTATTAAAGTCCACATTTTTTAAATATCAATCATTTATTTCTCTAAGTAAGTGATATCACTATTTGCTTGTTTTTGTTTGTTTCTTATGTTTCTAGTTTCAACCAAATGATCTGAACCTGAGAGTAATTTATTATTTATGTGTCCTGGATCAGGCCACCCAGTACCCCTGAGCATTGCTTCATCTATGACATGTAGATAGTTATTTCTGCCCCACCTCACAGGAGGGTTGTAAAAATGAAACAATATGGAGGCATGCTGTAAGTGCTAAAACAACTAGAAATACAATCTTATTTTCTATAAGAAATATTGAGTGTTGGATAAGTATTCTTAGCATAACTATAACTAAAATGTCTGCCTCACGCCCCCAACTTTTGTTTGGATTACTTTGTCTTAGAAAATCAGCTGCCATGAGATTCATAAAGACAACTATCATTGACTCTACTTATATGAGGCATCTAAAATAGTCAAATTCATAAAATCAAACACTGGGATGATGATTACCAGGGGCTATGGGAAGGAAGAAATAGGATTACTAACCAATGGGCATAAAGTTTCATTTAAGTAAGATGAATAAGCTCTTGGGGCACTTGGGTAGCTCAGTCTGTTAAGCGTCTGACTTTTGATTTTGGCTTAGGTCATGAACTCGGGGTCCTGGGATTGAACCCCATCTTGGGCTCTTTGCTCTGTAGGGAGTCTGTTTGAAGAGTCTCTCTCTCTCCTTCTACCTTTGCCCTTCTTCCTGATACATGTTTTCTCTCTCTCCCTCCAAAATCAGTCAATATTAAAAAAAAAAAGAAAGAAAAAAAGGTGGATAAGCTCTAGAGATCTGCTGTACAACATGGTACTTTTAGTCACCAATACTGAATTGTACACACAGATAATTTGTTAAGAGGGCAGATCTCACGTTAAGTATTCTTTTTTTTTTTTTTAAAGATTTATTTATTTATTTGACAGAGAGAGATTACAAGTAGGCAGAGAGGCAGGCAGAGAGAGAGGAGGAAGCAGGCTCCCTGCTGAGCAGAGAGCCCGATGCGGGACTCGATCCCAGGACCCTGAGATCATGACCTGAGCCGAAGGCAGCGGCTTAACCCACTGAGCCACCCAGGCGCCCCTCACGTTAAGTATTCTTACCACAAGAAGATAAAAATGAAAATACCTAATTCTTTGATTGTATAATTCCACTAATATGAAATATCAGAACAGGCAAATCTATAGACACAGGAAGTAGATTAGAGGTTGTCAGAGGCTAGGCGGAGGGAAGAATGTGGAGTTAGTGCAAAGTTTCTGTACAGGTTGATGAAACTGTTCTGGAAATAGTGATGATTGATTGCACAATATTATGATTATAATTAATGTCACAGAATTATACATTTAAAAATGATTAAAATGGTAAATTTTACATTATGTATATTTTACCATAGTAAAAAAGGAAAGAAAATTGGGGGCCATGAAAATCCTTTCTCCCCCTAGATTATCCGACCTTAAAAAAACATGAACATGCATCTACTCAACAATTATTTATTGAGTAGTGATTTTTAGCTGGCCTTACTTTAAAAATACCCTTTATAAACAGCCATTGTTTTCCTCTGTGAGGAATATGAATGCTTTCAGTTACAAGGCATTCACAAATTCTTCTAACCCTAGTGCTAACGCAAGAACTTCTCACTTTGATGTTGACTCTGTACTGATTTTTTGGTAATAAAGATCTATCTATGCCCCTACATATTTCTACCTTCACTCCCATTTTTATTATGATTTTTACAATGGAGAAAACCATACTGATTCTATGAAGCTCATGTTCACTACAAGGAAAATACAGGTTTATATCCTCTTTTTACCATAATTTTCCCAAGATACGTATTCCATTTGGTTATTCTGCTGACGTTCCAGCACCAATGACTCACCGTCATCATCTCCCTTTCCCACCCCGAGCTCCTCCCTCTGACTTCATATTAATGCCAATACCATTTCCTGTGGCGCACTAGTTTGAGAAGTCTTTGTGTTTCCTTTACTTTTATTTCCTTTACTTTCCATTCTATCACTAACATTGTTGCCCACTTAACAAATTTCATATTTGGGGCACCTGAAAAGTCTTAGGCCTAATTAGTACATTATAGTTCTGCCTATAATCCTTCTCCACTCTATTGCCAGTCTAATTTCTTGGAGATGTTATGCTCTTTCCCTCTTAGAAACTCACTAGAGTTCAGCTTTCTTAGACTGCATTCAAAGTTATCCTTCATACTGTCCATCTTTCTAGGCTCTTATCTCAGTAGCCCTGAGACTTGACTACTTGTTCTTTATGCCAAAATCTGTATTTTTTTTTCTGTCTTTATTTGCTCTTGCCATTAACTTTACCCAAAATGTACATCCAACTTCTTTTTTTTTTTTTTTTTTAAGATTTATTTATTTGGGGCAGAAATGAGAGAGTTCATGTGCATGCACAAGTAGCAGTAGGGGCAGAGGGAGAGAATCTTCAGGCAGACACCCCACTTAGCGTGGAGCCTGATGCGGGGCTTGATCCCACGACCCTGAGATCATGACCTGAGCTGAAACCAAAAGTCGGAACCTTAACCAACTGAGCCACACAGGTGCTCCAACATCTAAACTCTTATTGCATCTTCACTTTTTACCCTACCCATCACTGAAAACCTAATCCACCACCTTTATGAAAAAAAGTGCAGATGGATTTTTCTTCTATCTGCCCATTGCTTTTAAATGACAAACTTGAATTGTCTTTATATCTTACAGTGTAGAATCAACAGACTGACTACAAATGGAAAGAGAAAAATCCTGAGGGAGGATGAAAAATCAAAGAATTGAGAGAAGAGTTTTGAGATGTTGGGAAAATAAGCCACTAGCCACAGCAAAAGAGGAAAAGCAATTTGGGGAAGAGAAAAGGAAATATATTGAAGACAGCAGTAAGTATATTAAAGAAATGAAATGATCTTTCCTTGACTATTGGTTTCTGTTAGTTTTAATGGTTACCCTCTGTGTTCCCTGGAATATTTAAAGGTTTTTACAGTGCTAGGTAAATGAAAGAAGAAGACATTCAATTCTTACTGTTGCCTCATTTTCAGATATAAATGTTTTGAATCTCACTCTTTCCGGGAAGTTTTCTTGTTTCACTAAGTACAGATAATGAGAGAGGTCATGAGTTAGTACCATTTTGGTATCTTTGGATCATAAGAAAATTATAAACATCTTGTTCATTCTCTTAGTTCTTTAAGTTTTTATTTAAATTCCAGGTAGTCAACATACAGAATAATATTCTGTCTTACTTTTAAGAAAGGGTCCGCTTTAACAATTAACTTAATCACTGTTTTAATTACTTTAGTAATTGTCACTGATTTCCCAAGACTCCATCATTGAACATTTAGGAATTTAATAATAAAAAAAAATACTTATTTATTTTTGAGAAAGCTCATGTGAGAGCTTGTGCAAGAGCAGGGGGAGGGCTGAGGAGGAGGGAGAGGTATAAGCAGACTCCATAGTGAGCATGGAGCCCAACATGGGCCTTGATCCCATGACCCTGAGATCACAACCCCCGCTGAAATCAATGAGAGTTGGACTGAACCACTCAGGTGCTCCCTGATTAATGCTCTCTGGAGGATCAGGTAAAAATATGGAAAGGAAGCTATTTTGCTTTTAATATTTAAGTTATTTTCAAGGGAGAACCTTTATTTTCATTAAGCTGTATCCATGCCTTAAGCATAACAGTAATTTATTCCAATACAGTATAATTAGTATAAAAATATTTACTGAGTGCCTGCTGTATGCCAGATGCTTCATATACATATGTCTTTGCAATCTTCACAATGATACTGAGTCATCAGATACACATTTTATAAATGAGGAAGCTGACTTTCTATGTGGCTGAGGAGCTAGCACATGGTTATGTGAATGAACAACGACTGAGCCAAATTTTTAATTCAGTGCCAGCATATATACACATTTTCCAGCATGCCATGTTATGCTAGTCAAGTTATCCAAGGTTAACAAATCTCAAGTCTCTGGAGCTTTCTGAAAATGACAGAAGAAGCATATAGATTCTAGAACCTTTGAATATTTAAAATTCATAGCAAAGGTCAATCCATTCTAAGTTCTCTAGCTCTGTACTCAGGTGTACATTGCCTATGACTACATTTAGGCATCACTAGGAAGCCTAATGTAGTAAAAAAAAAAAAAAATCACAGAGGAACAATAAAAGTGACAGAAAAAAAGAAAGGGAGAGATAAAGGGGAGGGATACTTACTTTTGAGGAGAAGGGAGACTGTTATAACCAATTAGCTACCAGATGGCCCCATTTGTTAGGCCTACTTTCATACTTCACGCATGTTGGAAAGCGTGTGTGAAGGTCTCACGGGCAATACTCAAATATAGGGAGTTTGTCTGCCAGAGAGCTGAAGGGGGGGGGGGATGTGATCCAGTTTTCAATGATAAAATTCCAACATTACATACATGTTCTTAATCTTTTTTGTTTTAATCTGACAATCAAATGCATACTATCCTCGCTTAAATCTAATGAGAATCAAATATGATTTTTTAACCTTTAAGTGTTTTCTTCCACTGTTATCGAAAACCTATTAATTAGATTTATGAGAGTCATATTTCTTGCCAGGTTGAATCAGCATATTTGTTTCTGGTTTTCATATTTTTCAAAAAGTGATAGGGACAAAATGCAATTGTATTAAAATAATTACAAAACTCATGCACATAAATGGTGATGTTACTGGAACTGAACTATAGCCTGAGAATAGTTCCCGTTTGTGACAGCTTGAAATGTTTCTCAGTTGTTTAGCGACGCTGGTGTATAATTTGTGAAAATGAAATTTCTGTAAGAAGATGAACACATGAAAAAACCGAAACTGCCTATGATTACTTACCTTTTGTCTCCTGGGTTCAATCTTTCTGAGGTCATCCAGTGTTCCTTTAATTATAATTCATCGAGGACAGAGCTGTTTTTTCAAACCTAAAGGGGTCAAAAGTTCACTTCATCATTTATTTATTCATTCCTTCTTTCTGTTCTACATTCATTAATGCTTTTTCCTTAAAGTATCAACAGAGTCAATGCCTTCCTCCAGGCACTATGGAAGAACAAATGAATGAGCAGACAGTTTTCCCTCAAGGGGCTACAAACCCTGAAGTCCATGAGAATGCAACAACTTGGTGGTTCAGTTTGTTCTTATCTTGCTCCCTGCTGTGTCCCAGTAAATGGAACAATGACTAGTACCCTACCAGCAGACATTCAACAAATATTTGGTGAATGGATGAAAATATTCCAAAATAGGCCAGAGTGCTCACAGAGAACAGAAGGAAAGGAAGAAGGAAGGGAGAGAAAATTGGGGAAAGGCAGGGGAGGGAAAGAAATAAAGAGAAAAAGAAAGGAAGAAAAAAAAAGAAAGGATTTACAGCTGGGGGAAACCTTAGCAGTTTTGTAGTCTATGAGAAACCAACCAGGTTATTCCATTTAATAAAAGTGAGAGTTAAGAATCATATTTTCGTTTATAATTCCCAATACAGTATTTTCTCAACATTACAGCAGAACAAACAAATGTGTATTAACTACTTAAGATGCATCCAGCCAGAATCAGGCTTTATAAAGGATATAGGAAAAATAAGATATTAACTATCTTTTAATCTTTGCATAGTACAGTGTTTGTATAATAAATGCTATCTATTATTATTATTAAGTAGCTTATACCAAGACTTCTGAGAATGCCTCATATTAATAAAACTATAGCTACAAATACCTTTCAAGAACTGGGAAAATAAAAGATAAAAGAATCATCGAAGCAAATTTAAAATAGCACCATAACATTATTAAATTTTGCAATGCTTAATATGATATTAGTCTTGGTTCTTATAAATAAACAGCTTAGTAAACATCTTTCAATGTCATGAAGCATTTATTCTCTGAGATAAACTAAAGCTATTAAATCTTTCCTTTTTAATTCACTTACACCTTATCTCTAGAGCACTTTGGAGCCCTTAAAGTTTTTCTGCTTTGATTTTCTAACGGTACCTTTTCCTGAGGCTGCCACCCTGTAAAAAGGCAGATTAATCAGCATATATCACTTGCTGCTCACTTTCTCTGAAGTAAGCTAGGTAGCATCCCTAAGTGAGGCAGAGTGTTGGAAAAGAATGTCCTCCATACCTGGATAGTAATGTCAGAAATGTGTAGAAACTTGTTTCAGAAAAAGTGGTGTTCTTCATTGTTTGGGTTTTGTTTTGTTGGTGGTGGTTCTTTTGTTATTTTTGTTTTTGATTTGCTTTTGGAGGAAATAATGACCAAAAAAAGGTGAATCAGGATGGAAGAAACTTTTTGGTGTAAGAAAAAGCAACTGCCTTGGAGGGCGTGATTTTTTTTTTTTTTTAAAGATTTTATTTATTTATTTGACAGAGAGAGATTACAAGTAGACAGAGAGAGATTACAAGTAGGCAGAGAGGCAGGCAGACAGAGAGAGGAGGAAGCAGGCTCCCCACTGAGCAGAGAGCCCGATGCGGGACTCGATCCCAGGACCCTGAGATCATGACCTGAGCCGAAGGCAGCGGCTTAACCCACTGAGCCACCCAGGCGCCCCGAGGGTGTGATTTTAGATAGTGCAGTACACTAGCTACATGTGGGGTGCGGTGGATTATATAGTATAGATAGCAGTAACTCACATCTATTTTATATATCTTTGCTAGCACTTACCGAAGTCTGAGTTAGAATATAGATAGATACAGTTTTTCTCTTAGTTCCCATTTTGGATTGTGAACTCCTTGAGGTTACAAGGAATGCCTGATCTGTTTGCTACCTGACATTCCTAGGCCGTATCTTACATATTATAAGGGCTGTTGCAAAATATCAAACTTTAACTAATTAGTTACCTTCAGACTTCATAACTAGACACTACAAATCATTAAATGTCACTGAAAGAAAATGATGAGGGTTTATAGTAAGAGAATGGCAGATGAGGAGGAGGAAAGATGATAGACTCAAGATGTTATTTTGGAAATAGAACTAAGAGGACTATCTGATGGACAGGATGTAGGAAGGAATCAAGAATGGCCCTAGCTAGGATTTTTATTTGAATCAGCAGGCAGACAGTAGTTCTGTGTGCTGAGATGGCAAGGACTCAGAAAAAATAGTGAGTAAGAGACCTTTACTCAATGCAAAGCACCAAGTTTCTCCTTCTATCTTGGCAATACAATTCAAATTGTAGTAAAGAGGGAAGCGGGTCCAGCTGAAATCCATTTTTGTATTCCCTTCCTTGCAGCTAGGTGTGTGCCCTTTGGCCGAAGAGATATATTTGGAAATACTGTGTGAGATTTTTGGAAAGGTTGCTTCAATCTGAGTGATGTGCCCTTTTCACCCTGTTATCTTTCTCTCATCTTCCCTCTGGAAACCTGGGCAAGATGGGCGGCATGCCAAGATGACCATGGATACTGAAGAGATTTGAAAGATAGAAGCACCTGTTAAGGCACTGAATCAGAAACATTAAAAGAAATCTGATGACCAAGGACCCTTCAGAGTAGCTCTGAATGCTGACTTTCAGACGTTTTTCATATAAAAGAGAAACAAAAGTTATATTTTAAGTCGCTGTTTTATATATATATTTATATATGTATATATTATATATAATTTTATATATGTATATATGTATTTTATATATATATATATTTTCCCCCCTCTTCTTTGCAGCTGAATTCAGTCCCACTGATACCAAGTGGCTTGAGAAGAGAGTTGCGGAAAATCAAGAACTATGTTTTAAAATGCTAATTTGAGATGCCTGTAAAACATGAAAATAAGAGTCAAGTAAGCAAATGAGTACAGAACTCTCATTCTAAAATGGAAACAAGGGCTGAAGAGATAAATTTGGGAAACACTGGGCATGTTAAAGCCATGGGACTAATGAGATCATGTAGGAAGAAGGCAGGGGTAGAAAAAAGGGTCCAGCACTGAGCCCTGGGGCCACAGACACCAAGCTATCAGCACAAGAGAAGGAGCCAGGGAATGAGGCTAATAAAAAGAGTCCAACAGAGTAACACAAGAATTCAGAAATTGAGGGGTGCCTAGGTAGTTCAGTGGGTTAAGCCTCTGCCTTCAGATCAGGTCATGATCTCAGGGTCCTGGGATGCCCGCATTGGGCCGTCTGCTCAGCAGGGAGCCTGCTCCCCTGCCCCCTCACTGCCTGCCTCTCTTCCTACTTGTGATCTCTCTCTGTGTCAAATAAATAAATAAAATATTTTTTAAAAAAAAGAGAATTCAGAGATTGTGGTATCCTAGCAGCAAATAAAATACACCAAGATATAGGAAGTTGCCAACTGTATTGAATGAATCCAGTAGAGAAAGAATCTGTAAGACCGACTAACACGGAAGACATTTTATCTTTGACAATAGCAGTTTCAGTGGGATGGAGGAAGGGGCCTGGAGCCTGCAGGGGAGATAGGTAGGAGAAGTGAAGGGAAGGACTTTTGTGTCCTGCATATGGAAATACAAATCTTAGAAAGCCTCTCTACAAAACACAACAGAGCTTAGAAATGCTGGCCAGAGCACAACAAACACCTTCTTAAATGTATAGCTAAGCTGTAAGAAACGAAGGAGAATCCTAAAGGACAGAGAGTGAAGAGGGATGAAAAGGGGCTCAGTAGCCAGACAACTGTGTGGTTGTCCTTGGATGATCTGTCAATCGCTGTTAATTTTTTCTCAAACTTACTAAACAGACGCAAAAAATATTTATTAAGCATTTGCAATGTATGAAAACTGTAATAAAATGAATACTTACAAGTCTTTAAAGTCTTTGTGTCCCCCTCTTTTTAAAAGATTTTATTATTTATTTGAGAGAGAGAGAGTGCGCGAGAGCGCAATAGAGGGGAGGTCGGTGGGAGCCCGATGTGGGACTCGATCCCAGGACTCTGAGATCATGACCTGAGCTGAAGGCAGATGCCCAACCAACTGAGCCACCCAGGCACCCTCCTTTGTGTCCCTTCTAATATTACCCTTTTCCCTCCCCACTCTGAGTTAACCCAGTCCTGAATGTTTTATTACTACCTTCACTTTCTTTATAGGCTCATCAAAGTTGTAACCCCAAACAAGTTATTGTTTATCAGTATTCATAACAAGATATAATCTATATTTAAAAGAATTCAGTTTTTACATTCCTCTATAACTTGTTTTCTTGGGCTTAATAATATTTTTCTCGTGTTTATCAATGTTGTTACATGAAGCCATAATTCAATAGCTAGTGACAAATATAACACTGTCCAGCTCTGAAAAAAAGGTGGCTTTGTCAATAAATGCACAGGCCAACTGGAAAATAAAAATTTAACCCCTACGTCACCCATCTCACAGAATAAAATAAAATAGTGGATTCAAGAGCTAACTATAAAAGGCAAAATAATAAGATTCTAAAAATTAACATAGAAGAAAATCATCATAACACTGGGGTATGAATATTTTCCTAAAGCAGATGCAAAAGTCACTGGCCATAAAGAAGAAAGATTGATAAAGAGGAACATATAGAGTTAGAAATTGTTCTTCATCAAAAGATTACTAAGCATGAGATAGTGGGAAAAAAAATTTTTGCAAAATATATATTCAACAAAGAGTTTGTAATAATGAGTATTCAAAGAATTTTTATGTGTCAGTAAGAGTTTGGTTACCCAATAGAAAAATCAGTAATAAGTCTGATTAAGAACTATATGAGATGGGGCACCTGGGTGGCTCAGTGGGTTAAGCCGCTGCCTTCGGCTCAGGTCATGATCTCAGGGTCCTGGGATCGAGTCCCGCGTCGGGCTCTCTGCTCAGCAGGGAGCCTGCTTCCTTCTCTCTCTCTCTGCCTGCCTCTCAGTGTGCTTGTAATTTCTGTCAAATAAATAAATAAAATCTTTAAAAAAAAAAAAGAACTATATGAGAGTGTAACTAAATGGCCAGACATTATAAATGAAGGTCTTGACCTCCTTATTCCTGAAGGAAATGCAAATTGAAACCTCATGAGTTACATAATAGAATGACTATAATTTCAGATGACAATGCCACATGCTGGAGAAGACATGCAGCAATAAAAACTGTTAGGCTGGTGGGATAATAAATTAATGCAGAAAATCTGGAATGCTCACTGGCAGTTTGTATTAAAATTAAGCATGCATTTATCCTAATACGTGGCATTTCTATTCTTAGGCACATACATAGCAAAATATGTCTACGAAGAGGCACGTCCAAGAACGTTCAGAGCAGAATTGCTTGCATAACTCCAAACTCAAAATATCCATGAACAATGAAATGGATAAATCATTGATATATCCCAATAGCCAATACTTCAAATAATGGAAACTTGTGAAATGTCAAAAAATGAATGACTTTCACAAATATTGAAATATGAAATAAGAAATATTGAAATATTGAAAAATGTTGAATAAAAGACACGAGAGATCAAGAGTAGTTACCTTTGGGAAGAAGGCATAGCTAATGATTGGGAGAAACCCCATGTCTGGGTGCTGGTCATGTTTTATGTTTTGATCTGAGTGCTATTTACGTGGGTTGTCTTACTCACTTCTGCAATTGCAACGACTTAACATGGGATCCAATTTTACAGGTGTTCATTAAATAAGTCTGCTGAATTAGCTTTGTTGAATTTAAGGTAAGAAGGAAAAACCTCGGGGCGCCTGGGCGGCTCAGTGGGTTAAAGCCTCTGCCTTCGGCTCAGGTCATGATCTCAGGGTCCTGGGATCGAGCCCCGCATCGGGCTCTCTGCTCAGTGAGGAGCCTGCTTCCTCCTCTCTCTCTGCCTGCCTCTCTGCCTACTTGTTATCTGTCAAATAAATAAATAAAATCTTTAAAAAAAAAAAAAAAAGGAAAAACCTCACAATGAGATCATAGCTCTGTTATTGGTTGCACTGTTAGCACTCCATATTTCCCTCTACTGAAACCAGAAACTCAAAGTGGTTAGACTGCTTCACACATCTTTCTTAAAGCAAAAATATTTGTCAACCATTTAAATTAATAAACTTAAATTTCTGGGAATTTTCTTATTCAGATTGTTTTTTCCCCTGATAATTCCAGATAAATAAGGTAGTAGAAGTGAAATTATGTGCACTTGGCCACTAAATTGATTTCTACAAAGGAATAAATAATTTTCACTTAATTTTAGGGATGTAGTGTTATAGTTAACTCCGGAAGTTTTAGAAGATACCAGGATAAAAAATAGGAAAACTTAAAAATGTCCCTAATAACTCTTCCAACTCCATACTCATAGGTTCTGAAGAATAAAATGCTTAGGAACTGTTACAACATAACAAATTGAAGTACTTCCTTCTTCTAAATGCTCTCAGAAAAGCAAACAAAAAGTAAGCACTTCCCCTAGAACTACCAAGACATAAAAATTCAGAACACATTTCAAATTTATGAAACATGAAAGCCATGTAAGTATTGCACCTGAAAATTTTTTTCTAATAATCTTTTGTCTCCATAGTAAAGGAGAAAGATGAAATTTGAAATGGGGGAAAAAAACAGGTTTGCATTTTTATGTTCTCCTTTCCTATAATTAAATTTCAGGTTTTCTACTTGCAGGTAACGAGTGGATTCCCTTCTATAGTATAAGGTTGAGGAAGAAAGAAACCACGTGAATGTTCGGTTATACTTTGGTGTAGACTCAGGTTGTAATACTACTCTAGAAACATTCAAATATCTAAAGACGTTGTTAATAGATAAATGCCCGAGATTTAACAAAAGACAAAACAACAACAAACAAAAAACCAACAACCCCTAATGCTGCATAGCTACTGACCATTCTTCCAGCTCCAGGCAGCCAACTGGAGGTGCTCCTATTCAGAGGAACCAGAGGAGAGAGTGTAAATGAGGTACTTTAGTGCAGAAATCAAACTCATTGAAAATTAATTCAAAGCACGTGTCTAATCAATGGGTAACCTATGTGGTCATTTATTATCATTAGTATTACTACAGAATGCACATTGTAGGAGGCCCCTAAGCCTCATAGCTCAGGCTGCATTTTGTAGAGACAGAGTCTGAATTCTGCCACGGGGTGCCAAGATTAAGCATTTTTTCTTGGTGTGTCTGTGAGGGTATTTCTGGGTGAGATTAGCATTGGAATTGTTGGACTCAGATAAGTAGACTGTCCTTCCCAACGTGTGTGGGCCTCATCCAATCCACTGAGGGCCTGAACAGAAAGAAAAGCAGAAGAAAGATTTGTCCCCTTTTTTTCTTGCCTCAGTGCTTTAACTGAGACATGACATCTCATCTTTTCCTCTCCTCAGACTGGAATTTACACAACCAGTTTCCCTATATCTCAATGTCTTCAGATTCCAATTGAATCACACCACTGATTTTCCTGGGTCTCTAGCTTGCAGACAGCAAATCATAGGACTTCTCTGCCTCCATAATCACACGATCCAATTTCTCATAATACACATGAAATAGAATCAGAATATACTCTGAAACAGAATCAGAAAGCATATACCCAGAAGACCCTAATACGGGGTTAAGGAATTAATATATGTAAAAAATGTGCTTAGTATTTAGCATTAAGAAGGTCTTCAATAAATACTACTATCATTCTAATCTTTATTACTATTACTGTGTAACCTAGAGAGTAGGACCAGCTCAAGGACTTATGAGCATTGTTCTCAGAAAGGACACACAAGTCATAACTACATTGATTCAAGAAATCAAAACCTATCCTGGAAACCAGGGCTGCTGTGGGGGTTGAATGTGAATCAGGATCCAAAAACGCTATCTCCATTACTTCTTTAAGATAGATATTCTACTAGTATGGAAGCAGTTTCAACTTCTTTCTTGTGCACCATGAGTAGAAAAAGAAATGAGAAACCTTAGTGAGAAATTTCTAGCCAATATGCATGTGAAAGGAATCAAAGGAACTGTGAGGCTGGAGGAAATACCTTGAGGTCAGGTGGCGTGAGAGCTGCACAGATGATGCTGAGTGGGCACGGGGCACAGGTGAGGCCAGTGGAGAGAAAAGTGGGCCACACATGCAAAGTCTGACATCCCTCCGACAACTTTAACAAGTTTTAACATCTCATCAAACTTATACCATCTTCTCTGCATACCCCCCCCTTCCCCCCACCAGGCGATGACAGATGCTTTGAGCCTTCTATTGGTAGCTATGGGGTTAAGATACAACCTCAGCATCTGCTTGAATTCCTGACTCTCCAACTTTGCCAAAAACATCAGGTCAAAGACTTGCGGTAAGAAAAAAACAAAACAAAACACAGAAACAAACAAACAAAAACCGCCTCATCAGGAGGGAACTGCCAAGTGTCTAGACTTAACGAAGTCTGACTTTCACTAAAGGTAGTGGCAAACAGTAGGAATTGGGCAATCTGGTTTCCAGCACTCAGGACACAATACTCTCCTCAGTTATGTATTACTGAAAGGATTTGCGACTAGTGGAGGATGAAGGGCAGGTGTGAGGATAGAAGTCCTGGCTCGGGCCCAGCAGCTGTTAGAGGTCTCCTTTTTGGCTCAAAATGTCAGAACATCTTGGGAATATTTAAAAGGAAACACTTTTTTTTTTTTTTAATATCGATTCAAACAAATAACCTTATTATTATAGAGCGGCGAACTCTTCTCTGCCAGTACCCCTTCCCCCTCCTTCCTACTCCCCATATACTCAGGTTCTTTTGTATGCATTGATCTCTACTACAGTTTTAAGCAGAGTGTGAGGGTGTGTATCTCCAGCTCTTTTGCTGGGGGTGATAAGATGGCATAGGGTAAAATTAATGTGCTTTTCTCTCTTATAAAAATTGTAAATTATCTCAAGTTTCTAAGCTTTTTGCCCCCTTTTCTATTTGTTTTGACATGGAACTTGTTTTGTAAAATGTATCAGTCGAGGTGAGACTGTCAAAATATTGGATTGTTGCCAAAGAGCCTTGAAAAAAACAACTATGTGTTCACTATATGAACACATCTATCAAATCATTGAGCAAATATTTTTAAAATGAATAGTGGGATATGTGTTTTATATAACATTTATAACAAAACACCCAAAATATAATAATACATACAAAGCACAGTGATTAGCATGTAGACATGAAGATACACAAAGACCCATACCCGATAGGTATGCATTAATGAAGCAGAAGTAATGGCAAAAAAGAGATCTTTTCATTCCTGCTACTGTAAAGCTGTGAATTTGGGCCATTTGCTTAATCCCTCCGGATGGGCCTCAGTTTCTACTTTCGTACAAAATAAGGTTGAACTGACACACTTCTGTGGCTATTTCTACTCTTATAATCAGTCTGAAAGTTCAGAGGAAAGAGTTTGCTGCAGGCTAAGTTTTGGAGGGAAGGCTTCCTGGAGGAGGGAGGACTTCAGCTGGATAATAAATACAGGATAGGAATTGAATCGCAGTAAAGACAACATAGTTTTAATTGGTAATCACGGCAGTGTGATTGTGGGTGATAAAGTCCAGGTGCAATAGCACGGGTGTGTGTGTGTGTGTGTGTGTGGAAGTTTTGCTAAGAGAACGCACAAGAAAAGTTTTGAGGAAATATGTTGCAGTTTGGCTATGATTCATCTACTCCCCACTTTTCTGGGGAAAAACCCCCCTCAAACTAAGAAACATACAGCACTCTATGAATGGACTGATTCTGACAATGGTATTAATTGCTTGCTTTTGTAATTTTCTAATTGCATTACTTATTTAATAGAATATGAAACTGAAAAAATCACTAACATTTTCCATTTTGGATTAATTTCATACAATAAATGTTATTTCTGTATTAATAAAACCCCTTAAGCACTGGATGATATTAAATGTCAAATAAAAAATAATTTTGTGATACAGAATTGGTCTTTTAGTCATCAAATATTGATTTGGCAACTACTATGTGCTAGGTTCTGTGGTACGGGTTGGGGCAGATATAAATAAATGTTCTCTGAGTGTAGTAACAAACGCTGGTTTTGGAAACAAGAATGACTCAATTATATAATATAAATACATCTTTCTAATAACTGCAGAGTGCTGCAATATTTTACTTTATCCCAAAAAACCTGAAAAATATTTTTACATTATCACTGAATCTTTCTTGATATAATTATTAATTTCATCCAATAAATACATTTTTATAATTGTCAATCAGAATAAATAATATAACTAGTTTATAGAGGTGATCAAAGTTGTCATATAACTATTTCAATGTATTCATTTATTGGAAGGAAAGGAATTAAAAACTTTGGATGACTCATATATGTCAATGAGCTACTGTTTCCTCCTTTACAAAATAAAAAAGGTAACAGAATTCTGACATTACTTTTTTGTGAGAAAATATACATCATACATAAATCAATGCCATTAAATTTCAGAGTGTTTGGATTTTCCTTGTAAAAATAAAAATGACAGTGGCAGGCACATACAATGTTAACTGTGATAATTTCTTCTTAAAGAAGAATTTATTAAAGGTGTTAGTTCTAACCAAGATAAGGTACTTTGACTTGTTCCTACATCACTTTCCTCCCAAACTTATTTAGGGACTGCAGCTGTAATTCATTTCTCTGAATTAACAAAAAGTCCATCATTTTTTTTCCTGCAAGTAATTAACTGTTCAAGTTCTAATTATTCAACCCAAGTGTTTAATATCAGCATCAGTAATGCTGGTTACTTGTGTGTGTGTTGGGAGAGGGAAGTGGACGCGATGGGAAGATGGGAGAGAAGGGTGACTTGCCTTTTGGGGGACAGAGATGGTGACTGAAGTGCATAATTTGCAAATCCTTAACCTAACAACAATGACAACAGTAACAATAACAACACTTTTTGGTGTTTGAAGCACATAATTTGTAACCTCTTAACCTAACAATAGCAACAGTCACAGTACCCTTAACTGGAAAGAATTTGTTGAATTTCAATGGGATTTTTGGAGTGCAAGCATGTAGGAGCTACAACATGCAGCACACATTGCTGGTTATGTATATGTAAATTACACAAGGTACTTAAATTGTAAAATACTTAGCTTGCACATTTTAAAATTTCTGGTTATCCTGTGTTTTAAATATTTATTCACCACATTAATAACATTAGCCAACTTCCCCTATGCCAAATTTCTCAGACCCTACTGCTGTCACTCTACAGGGAAAGCACCAACCCAATTTCTCAAGGCTTGAACAAAGGTTATACATTGCGTTGCATACTGAACTGCTCTCTGGACGCAGACTCCGGCTGGAGTGGAGTAGTGGCGCTGAGGGCACCGGCTAGGTAGGGACTCCTGCAGGCTGGGAGTGGGGGCTTGGGGCTGGATCAGACTCCTGGGATGAGGACACGCGGGGCTTCTTGGGACCATGACAACAAGGTGATGGATGCCACCTCTCCGGACCGGTGCGACTGCTCTGTCAGACCCCCTTCTGCAAGGGTGGGGGGCCCACCCAGTACTTAGCGCAGGTGGCCCCATGGCACGGCCAGCCCCTCTCAACCATCATCCGGGCTGAGGCCACGCCAAGAGATGATCCGCTCTCAAGGATCTGCCATGAAATAGCAAAAGAGAGGACCTCGCTGTCTCCCTGCTTTGGGACTCAGCACAAGAGCTGCCTGAGGAGGTGGCCTCCCCAGCTTCTGTGAGTTGTCCCACACGGAGTCTGAAGGGGCAAAGCAGCCCCAGCCAGGACAAGCCGGAGTTAGGAGGCCGCGGCCTCGTAGCGGAGAGGGCTGCGTGCTGCGTGCACCACGTGGTGCTTCCTGCCTGCTGCGTGCACCACGTGGTGCTTCCTGCCTGCTGCGTGCACCACGTGGTGCTTCCTGCGTGCTGCGTGCTGCGTGCACCACGTGGTGCTTCCTGTTCCGCACGCCGCTGGCTCTATTTTTTGGCTGAACGCGCCTGCGCGGAGGCTCAGAACCGTCTGCGACTCCCCTGCGGGGTGGAGGTCAAAGGCTTCTGACCTTCTCCATCTTCTCCTTCCCCGTCTTCCGGTTTTGGGTGCTGATCTCCGCCCATTGCCATTGTTAGCTGCACTTTGAGTGGAGGAGAACCGGCCCAAGAGCGTGTTCTAGAGCCAGGACTTGGGTACTCCTTCGAGAGCGCTGAGAGCGCGCAACGGGCCCCCGGACTCCTGAAGAAGGTGACAGAGGGGACACCCTCGTGAGGGCCAGACTGTCAGGAGCAGAGACAGCTGGCGAGGTCGACCTCTGACCCCTCCTGCGCGGCCAGAACGCTTCTCAGGCCAAAAGAACGCCAAACGGAGCCTCCTCTGTGATCCCTGGGGGATTTCAGATTTCTCGGCCCCTGGTTGTATATGAGAAGGGAGGACAGACGTAGGCCTGAGCTTGTTTGGACGTCCACGCGGCCCCATGCGGCGGCTGCAGCCACAGGTGAATTGAGGGCACCCATTGCACGGGGAGGTTCTCCAAGCTGCTTCTGCTTCTCTGCACTGGCAGCCTCGCTTCCCGGACACCGTGGACTCTGTAAAGCAGCGCTGCAATTCAAAAAAACCCAGTTGGAATGTAAAAAAGAAGTCGCTGCTGCCCCTCCACTGCAAATAGTGTTCAAGAGCGTCCGTACGTCACTCAGTATGATTTTAGATGTGATAATTCACAAAGAAAATAAACATTTCCCAAGTGTTTTCTATTTAAAAAGAAATTCTCTTTCAGTAAGATTTTAAAGAAGGGAGGAATCCTTATCTTCTGGTTACATTTTTTTCTAGTGAATGCAACATTTTAGCAACTTTTCCCATTCCCGGGTTCAAAGGAAAGTGCTAGATAAAAAGCCCTGGGTTATTGTGGCTGCTATACTGCCTTACATCTCTAGAGTCTTCCTTATGAAACTAGATACTAAGCATTTATAGGATTGTAGTACTGTCCTTGGTTTATGGATAGAGAAACCAAGGCTGAAGACTAAGGGACTCCATGATCATGGGATCACAGGAAGGAAAAAAATTCTCAAAGTGGCTGCTCTCTCAGTCATTCTGCTGATGACATCTAACTGCAGGAGAGAGAGAATGCCTTATGTAAATATGATAATGAGTTTATCTCCAAAGGGTTAATCAGTGATCTTAAGAGATTTTCTGACTAGGGGCATTCTGTGTGGCACAGTAGGTTAGCATCTGACTCTGGATCTCGGGTCAGGTCATGATCTCAAGTATTGTAAGATTGAGCCCCAACAGGGGGCTTTGTGCTGGTCATGGTGCCTGCCTAACATCCTCTCTCTACCTTTCCGTCTGCCTCTGACCCCACTTAAAAAACAAAAACAAACAAAAAAACCACTTTTTTTTTTTTTCCTGACTCAAACACACATTTTCCCAGACTCTCTTTTCCAGCCAAATCCTGTGGCTGGTAGACATTAGCCCTAGTCATTACTTTTTATCAGGTACCACAGGAACAGTGTTTGGAGACTAAGAGTTTTCCAAGAGTCTAGGAAAATTTTGGAGAAAGGGAACATTGTATTTTGTTAAATATATGAAAAAAAAATCACAGAATTTAATTAATAAATATTTAATTCATGGTTTACAAAATGTAGCATTACAGTATCTTGGCAAGTGCAGTCCAGCTCTTATGATTATGTGTAAATTAAAAATCACACTTTAATATCTGATATGGGTACATTTTAAACGTGTTTGTTGTTACATTAAGGATTTCAGAGAACATCCAGAGCTCATGAAGGACCTCCTTCCCAGGCCTACCTGGAGACAACTATTCATCTGTCAAATACCATCTTAAATGCCATTTCCTCCGAGAGACTGCTTATTATTCTGCATTTCTGCTGCTTCTAGGCTAAAGAGGTAAGCACTTGTTTCTCTGTGTCCTGATGATAATTTGTTCAGATCAGTACTGTAATAGTTTATTATAGTTTTCGATTATTGGTTGGTTGGTATGCTTCGACATACTGCCTGGATTCTTAGGTTATCAAGGGCAGGGACCACCTCCTACTACTCATCTCCTAGCATTGAGAACAGTGTTGATAATATGATAGGAGCCCCATAGTTGTTTAATGATTTAAGTTCTTTTTCCATGCAGATACCAGAGCATTTGAAATTCTGCCAGTACAGTTATACTTTGGGAGGGGGTCCACATATATTTTTTAAAAATACACATAATCTTACTTATATTGGATTGTTTTCCCTGGATCGCTATGAATCTGTAATCGTTTTTTCCAGGACCGGGTAGACAAAGAATGTTTGAATTATTTTTGATCATTTAACTTTCTTCAAAGGATGACAAGTAGTCTGAAACTTCCTTGAAGTGCCTCACTCCGCCGTTCTCTTATTCTGTTTCTTCTTTCCATCTGTTTCTTTCCCATCATTTTAGACCTCTCAGTAAAGGTTTTACTTAGAGTCAATTCTCTTGAGAGCTTTTCCTATCTAAGAACTCTGAAGATTCAAGATTTTCTTTCATATAAACCTTTTCATAAGTTACTCATTCTTCCTGGCTGTTTATTTTCTATATAAGTGGAGAGAAAAATAGAGACAGAACATGCTTATCCTCTTAATATTTTTGCATTTACCCACTCTTGATTAATTACAATGATATGCTGCAGATGTCCAGCATAAACTGCATCATTTAATGTGTAATTACACTTTTTAGATGAATTCCACATCTTATTGCTGTTATTTTCCATGGACTGGAGCAGTTATGTGCCTGAGCAGAATTAAGTTTCCATCATCCTGTGTCCTAGGATATTATGTCATGGAAGATGAAGAGTGAACTACAAACTAGCGTGAGGAGAAATTTTTCTTATGATAGAAAAAGTGGCACTTTGGAAATGTTTTGAGGTTCCTAAAACCGCCAAATGCCACTATTAACTCATATGAAAAAATAAACTCCATTTTACAGATGGTGAAACTGTGCACATCACTGAGTAATACTTCCACTAGAGGAAGGTTTTTCAAGAAATATTATATCATGTGGACTTGGTAACAAAATACTATTATGCTTCAACTTTCTTCATAGGAGAATACTTATCATTTATTTATTTATTTTTTCAAGATTTTATTTATTTGTCAGGGAGAGAGTGAGAGCACATAAAAGCAGGGGGAGCCGCAGGCAGAGGGAGAAGCAGGCTCCCTGCTGAACAAGGAGCTGATGGGGGACTGGATCTCAGGACCCTGGGATCATGACCTGAGCTGGAGGCAAACACTTAACCAACTGAGCCACCCAGGTGTCCCAAGAGAATACTTACCTTTTAAGCCCAAGAAAAATTTTAGTGTTCATATGGTAAAAGGGTTAAAAAATAATGTAAGGCTTAATTTTTTGGGCTTCATTTTAAACTTTATTTTTCAAATTGGCATAGAACTAATAAGATGGATGTGCCTTTTTTTTCCTGAGGGCAACTGTTATTCAAGACAAGACTGATCACATGTGGCTCAGTTTTTTAGAAATAACAGTAATCTTTTAAAATTGGTGGGTTTAATGTTGTAACAGTATCGCAGTTTTAACATCAACTCAAAAGAGTCAGTACAGTACCAGCTGTATCCAAATTCTTTAATTGAATTGTATACTCAAAACTTTAATTACAGGTTTTGGACATTTGTCTCCTTCTTGGAAATGTTTTTCTAATGGGAGTGATAAACCACTAAGTGCTTTCAAAGTCAAAAAGTTGTATATCAGAGTTCCTTCCAAATGCAGTACTTCGTAGGGCTATTTTATTGAAGTTCAAGGTAAATCCCAGAAAGAAGGATGAATGTTAAGATTTGATAGGGCAGAGCTGTAGGCTGAGAGTCAGAAGCTAGATAACACAAGATCAGTTCCATAACTATACATACTTTGTGACTGACCGTGGACAGACAAGTCTTAAGCCTTATAATATCTGCTTCAAAGAATGACTGTGAATTTGATCAGATGATGTGTGAGAGGGCACTTTGAAAAGTACAAACAAATCTGAAACTCTGTTTGGATATTTTCCTGCTCTGCTACCCCAAGGTCTCAAGTTTGACCTAAGATTGAAGTATTTTGTTAACTCACAAAAACATATTTCAAAGCACATCTTTAGACTCAAATATATTGTATAATATACAATACACAGACTCAAATACGAATGTATTAACCTCAAATACATGATATATTCTCTCTGGATTATTGAATTCATTTCTGTTCATCCAAATGACTTCAAAAATAGATAGCAACATCGCTGTCATTTATTGAGGTGACTTGCCTCCTAATATTTAATCACCCACTAAAACTCTGAGGTACTATAACTACATGCATTCTTATTTGTTTTTATTCAAGTATAATTAACATTAGTGTTACATTAGTTTCAAGTATACATATGATTCAACAATTCTATACATTTCTCAGTGCTCATCAACATACGTATACTTTTTTTTTTTTAAAAGATTTTGTTTATTAATTTGTCAGAGGGAGAGAGAGCACACAGCAAGGGGAGTGCAGGAAGAGGGAGAAGCAGGCAAGGAGCTGGGCTCCTGCTGGGCAAGGAGCCTGATGCAGGGCCCCATCTTAGGATCTCGGGATCATGACTCTTGTGGAAGGTAGATGCACAATTGACCAAGCCACCCAGGTGTCCCATAAGTGTACTCTTAATCCCTTTGTATATTTCGCCCCCCACACTTACCTCCCCCCTCAAAACCACCAATTCTTATTTAGGAGTCTGCTGTTTTGTCTTTTTTGTTTTGTTTTGTTAAATTCCATATATGAGTGAAATCATATGGTGTTTGTCTTTCTGACTGACTGATTTACTTAGAATTATACCATCCATGTTGTTGCAAATGGCAAGATTTCATTCCTTTTTATGGCTGAGTAATATTCTGGAAGTAAGTAATTCTGAGTAATATGGAAACAATCCAAGTGCCTATCCATAAAGAAAATATGACGTGTGTATACACACACACACACACACACACGTACACACATGTCACATTTTCTTTATGGATGGACACTTGAATTGCTTGCATAATTTGGCTATTGTTAATAATCCTGTAGTAAACATAGGGGTGCATATATCTTTTCAAATTAGTGTTTTCGTATTCTCAGGGTGAATATCCAATAGTGGAATTACTGGATCCTATGGCCATTCTTTTGTTAAATTTTTGAGGAACCTCCGTGCTGTTTTCCCTAGCGGCTACATTTCCACCAATAATACACAAGGGTTCTGTTTTCTACACATCCTGTCCAACGTTTGTTATTTGTTGTGTTTTTTATTTTAGCCATCTGACGGGTATAAAGTGATACCTCATTGTATTAATATATATTTCACTAATGATTGGTAAGGTTGATCATTTCCTGTTCCTGTTGGCTGTTTGTATGTCTTTGAAAAAAATGTCATGACTCGACATTGAGGACCTGAATGATCAGGTCCTCTGCCCATTTTTTAACAAGAATGTTTTTTGAGTGTTGAGTTATGTAAGCTCTTAATATGTTTTGGGTATTAACCCCTTGTCATATATATTACTTATAAATATCTTCTCCCATTCAGTAAACTGCCTGTTTTGTTGATGGTTTCCTTTGCTATGCAAAAGCCTTTTCTTTTGGTATAATATCAATAGTTTGATTTTGTTTTTGTTTTCTTTGCTAGAGGAGACATATCTAGTAAAAATGTTTCTGTGGCCAATTATCGGCATTTTTAAGAAATTAGAATGATTTCTCAGGAAAAACGGGATGTAAATTTTCTTGTGATATAAGCTGGTGTGAGTTTTATCTTCAATCCCATATTACCTGCTGATCATTTTTATTTTATTTTAGAGAGGGCGAGAGAGAGGGGAGGGACAATGAGAGAGGGAGAGAAAGAATTTTAAGCAGGTTCTATGCCCACTGCAGAGCCCTATGCTGGGCTCTGTCTCACAACCAGGAGATTATGACCTGAGCTGAAACCAAGAGTTGGATGCTTAACTGACTGAGCCACCTAGGCACCCTACCTACTGTTTATTAGAACCTTCATTGGGATGTCAGGGTTATTCAAATTTAAGATGTTTAAATCTAGACTCATTATTTTTCTTCTAGATCGGTTTCTTTGTCTTGCATCATGATTTTAATTAAGTAGATTTTATTCTACTTATGTTCTCAAGCCCAAAACCTAGGGTCATTTTACATATCTCCTTTTCCCTATCCCACTGCAGTTTACTGGTAAAGAAATTGCCAATTATAGGGGCACCTGGGTGGCTCTTTTGGTTAAGTGTCTGCCTTCAGTTCAGGTCATAACTCTGGAGAACCGAATCAAGCCCCACTTCAGCCTCTCTACTCTGTGCAGAGCCTGCTTCTCTCTCCACTCCCCACCCCACTCCTGTTCTCTCTCACATACTCTGTCTCTTAAATAAGTAATAATCTTAAAAAAAAATTGTCAATCAAACAATAAAATTGGGTCTCAGAAATTTGCCCCCATAACCATATTTTTAGTCACAAAGCCAAACAACTGTCCATGTAGTAGCCTTTACCTTGGTATCACTACCACCAGCTACTCCTTATCCAAGACCACCTATCACATTGAAATCACTTATTTTCTAAAAATAATAACTAAAAAATGAGTAGCTGTGCTACTTCTGTGCTAAAATAGCCACCATGGCTTTTCTGGCCCATATACTAGAATCCAAACTCCTTATCAAGACACACTGTCCTTTATTCATTTGCCTTGACATACATTTCTGGTCTTACTTCCTGCTTCCATGTCTTGTATCTGTCTCACATTCATTAAATTAGAAATTTTTCGGTGCTTCTGTATTTCTTTTCTTTTCTTTTTTTTTTTTTTTAGAGATTTTATTTATTTATTTGACAGAGAGAGATCACAAGTAGGCATAGAGGCATGCAGAGAGAGAGGGGGAAGCAGGCTCCCTGCCGAGCAGAGAGCCCGATGAGGGACTCGATCCCAGGACCCTGAGATCATGACCTGAGCCGAAGGTAGCGGCTTAACCCACTGAGCCACCCAGGAGCCCAGGTGCTTCTGTATTTCTGTATTTTTGTTCTGGCTTTTATCTCACTAGACATTCCCAGTATTTCTTGCCTTAAAAAGTCTCATTCATTCTCCAGACTTAGCTTATGGTCTCTCTTTATTGAGTCCTTCCCTTCCTTCCTCCCTCTCTTTCTTTGGTTCTAAAAACTTATTCTTTATTGTTATCTTACAGTGTACCATGAACATTTTTTCATGCACGTGGATGAAATTCCCTAGGGAAAGATAGAGAACACTGTTGCTGGATCCAAAGGCTTCTGGCAGCAAGAGCGACCCCTACAGCAAAGTATCAGGTTAAGATTAAAGCATGTAGCCTGGCAAATGCCTGCCAGGGAAAACAGGGTCAGGAATATTCCCTTTAGAGAAATTAGAATTGAAGACCCAAGTCATTATAGGTATGGGATATCATGTAAGCCTCTTTGGCCCCAACCTCTGCCCCTCATTCCTCTGATATCTTATTCCCTCTTGGGGTGAAGGAATTTCATACATCTCTCTTCATCCAATGAAAACCACCTGTTTTCTATTTTTTCTTAGCTCTTCCCGTATCTCCACATTCCGTTGTCATCTCCATACTGCCCAAGTTCCTTTCCTGTAAGTCCTCCTGATAGTCCTTGGGGGAATCCTCTGTCCCCCTCTCCATTTTTCTTTTTGTTTTCCTGGGTATATAATCTTTAGGTGGGCATTTATTGTAAGCCTGCAACTCACTCTCAACCTTTGCCAGGGATTCTAGCTTGCCCACACTGGGTGGTTTTCCTTCATTTTCGGACTTGCCCTGCTTTCTTGTTTTCCCGTATCTACTGGTTGTTCATCTTCTGACTGTCTTTCATTCTGGAGCTTTCCTTTAGCCCTGGCTTCCCCTCCTGTTCCAGCTTTTCTTCCTCATCTGATTTTCCTTCATCTTCAGGCTCTACTACATCTTCTGGCTTTCCCTGGATCGTCAGCTTTACCTTCACTTTCTGTAGAGTTTTATCATGTTGAGATTTTCCCTTCTTTTCCTGTCTTGTAGGGATTCTGGAAAGGTTCTTCCTCCTTTTCTAGCCTTGAAGAGTGCTAGGGACAGACACACTGCCCTGTGGGGACCAGGGCAGGCCTGCCCCTCTTCAGGCTCATCAAAGCCCATTCACCACTTGCCTGTGGCCTGGTCAGTTCATGAACCTGGTTTTCCTTGGGCAGGGGGAGTAGACTGTGCAGGAATTGGGTCCACAGGGTGTGTGAGCGGGCTGTTGAGTCTTTGGTTTTCTGTCTATACATGTTTCTTCTAGTAGACTAATATGTTTTGAAAGATGAGACTCAAGAGATTTACTCCCTGATAATTGCAGCATAGACCATCATATATAGAAATGTTTGCAAAATAAATAATTGAATTAATGATGTATTTCTGAATACACTAGAAATTCATAGGACATTCAGAAACATAGCTTATTTTAATAAAGTCTGGACATATTTGTACACTCAGTAATGTTATTTAGATATAGGAAGCTTAGGACAATTTTGTTGTTTTTCTCTCATTCTGCCTCCCAATCTGCATACATTGTAGTTTTACCATCTACAAAGCAGGAGAGTAAAACAAATGCTAAAAAAAATAAAAACAAATTACAACTTAGGATGTAGAAAGTAACCCCCAACCTAACAATGTAAAAAATCTAGATAACATACAAAATCATGATTTAGGGGGAATTTGTTAGAAAGCTGGGGATATAAGTTAAAGCAAATTCACTCAGTTCCTTAGTTGCCTCTCAGAGGAGAAAGAGGACAAAACAATGGTTCTGTCTTGACAGAATGAAGGTGATAGAGGTGACTACCATAGAAGCAGGTATAAGGAAATCCAGTGAAAAATTCCCGATGATAGCATGAGAAGCTATGCTGCCTGTTTCCCAGAAAAACTGGTGAAAACTATATTTAAAACAAACAAAAACATTTAAAATCTCTGTAAATGGTCCTAAGGGCAAATAGCACGTGAAGAAACATCTATTCAAGAACATCAATGAAAATTCAGTAATAAAAGTGAGAGTCTGTAGTATTTGAACCAATATTCTTCTCTTGCTGCTTGCTCCAGCCCAGTGAGACGGATACTAGATTCCACACTACTGCCTTCAGGAGCATTAGGCACTCTTCTCTTAGCTCCCAGAGGAAGACTTTCTTCCCAGAGGGAGTAGAGCATCAGTGTTTCTTACTTCATCCCTCAACTGCCTACTACTGAGGTTCAGTCCTGGTTGAATGCAGTTGAGAGGTGGAGGGGTCTCTTCTTCTACTCAACCCTGGCTTGGGTGCAGCAAGCTAAAATACTGGGGCCCTGGTACCTCTTGTGTCCTGACTTTGGAGCTAGTGGTTTCACACTAAGGGAAGCTGAGAGGACCCTGTGCTCCTACCCTCATGTACCAAGTGTTGGATTCCTAGAGCAGGGTGTCCCTCTGAAGACTGCCATTGTCGTCACTCTTAACTCCAGAGCTTTGGCTCAGAGATTTTGTCTAGGGGGAGAAACAGGCCAAAACAAAATAAAACAAACAAACAAAAAGCCAAAACAGAGTCCTACTAATTTCTTCCCAAGGAACTGATTTCATTTGCAACGGAGTGAAGAAATTCCAGCCTGAAGGCACTCTGAACAGTAGAGGTTGTGGTGAATCCATTTGGGAGGAAATTCAAGCTATAGGCTAAACTGTAGGTCAAGTAGTTTGAAAGAGAGAACTAGGGAATAATACGTCAGGGAAGAGAAGTCCTGGCATCAGAACAAAATGAAAGACTTATCAGAATCTGTTGCTCCAGAGAAGTCTTATTTAATTGGATTAGTTTGTAGAGCAACTTATGCCCCAGGTATTATTAAAAACAATAGATCAGCTAGCTGGTGAATGATAAAGTTTAACCTTTAGAGGTGAGTAGGGGAAATAGATGAGGAGTCCCACTAGTACCACTGTCATCTCAGTGTGACCTTGGACATACCCAAGTTGTACTACCTTGAGGAACAACATCACAGGCTGATGCTGAGGGTAGGGGGAGATCAGCTTCACGAAAATATTCCAGTAAGTCACTAGATGAACAAGCAACTATTAACGACAAGCCCCATGGTAAGGGGTGAAATAATACTCAGACTTGCTATTATATATTACACAAAATTTCCAGTTTGCCACCCCAAAAAATAACAGGAGTCTAAAGAATCAGGAGTATATATTGATAGAAAAGTCAATCTATCAGGAGGGTACAGTGATTATAAACATATATGCCCTCAGAAACAGAGTACTAACATACATGAAGCCAAAACAAGAGAGAAGTAAATAATTCAATAATAATTAGAGACTTGAATATCCCATTTTCGATAATGGGTAGAAAATCTAGACAGAGCAGCAAATAGAAAGTTTGAACCACATGATAAACCAACTAGAACATTTTTAGGACACTCCACCTAACAAATGCAGAATATTCATTCTTCTCAAGTACACAAAACATTCCAGGGTACACCATATGTTAGGTAATAAAACAAATCTCAATGATTTAAAAGGATAGAAATAATACAAAGTATGTTCTCTGATCACAATGGCATGAAATTAGAAACTTAGCTGGTTAGGGTGCCTGGGAGGCTCAGTTGGTTAAGTGGCCAACTCTTGAGACTCTTGATTTTGGCTCAGGTCAGGATCTCAGGGTCTGGAGATCAAGCCCTATGTTGGGCTCTCTGCTCAGCGGGGAGGTTGCTTCCTCTTTCTCCCTCTCCCTCTGCCCTCCCCTGCTCACACACATCTGTACATGGTCTTTCTCTCTGTCTCTCTAATCTTTAAAATGAAAAACAGATAGTTGGAAAAATTGGGGAACTCATAATTATTTGGAAATTAAATACCATATTCACACTAAATAACCAGTGGAATCAAAGAAGATATCATAAGGGAAATAAAATACTATGCAATAAATAAAAATAAAGACAGCATACTAAAATGTATTGGATGAGACTTGCAGTTCTTAGAGGTAGATTTATAGTCGTAAATGCCTGTATTAAGAAAGAGAATTTGCAAATTAGTAACCTAAACTTTGACTTTTGAACACTGAAAGAAAAGAAAAGCTGATTAGGCTTAGAAAATAAAGGAAATAGGGAATAGATAAGCAATAGAGAAAATGAATGGAACCAAAAAGTGAGTTCTTTGAAAAAGTTATTAAAATTCACAGAACTTATCTAGATTAACCAAGAATAAAAAGACTCAACTTACTGGGATCAGAAATGAAAGAGGGGACTTTACTGCTGACTCTGTAGAAACAAAAAGAATTTTAGAAGAATCCTATATATACTTTAATGCCAACAAATTAGGTAATTTAATGAAATGGGAAAATTCCTAGAAATGCACAACTACCAAAACTGACTCTGGGGGAAAAAGTAGACATTCTGACTTGACCTATGTAATATGTGAAGAGGTTGACTAATTTTCTTTTAAATCCACAAAAAAAGTCCAGATTCAGATGCATTCACCAAATTCTACCAAACATTTCAAGAATTATAGCCAATTAGTCATAAACTCTTCTAAAAAATTAGAAGAGGAACATTTCCCAACTTTCTTTGAGGCCAGTATTGCTATGATATAAAAATCAAAGATAACAAAAGAAAAGGAAAAGAGAAAAGGTCAATATCTCTTATGAATACAGGCAAAAACCCCTCAAAATATTAGCAAACCAAATCCAGAAACATTCAAAGAGAAAAAGAAAAAAAGATTTATCCTAGAAATGTAAAGCAGCTTTAACATTTGAAAATCAATGAGTATAATATAATACATTACATCAGTACAATAAAAAGCAAAATTTACATAGTCCTCTTAATAGATGCAGAAAAAACATTTGACAGAGTCCAGTATCTTTAGATAATAAAGACATTCAACATACTAGGAATAGAAGGGGTTACCCCCAACTTGACAAAAAGCATCTACTGAAAAAACACAACTAATGTGACACTTCATGATGAAAAACTGTGTTTCCCTTAACATCAGAAAAATGAGTTTCTCTCACACAGCTTTTATTCAACATTTTACTGGATGTTTTAGGGCAGTTAGTCCAGCAAAAGAAATAGAAGCTATCCGGAAGCTATCTCTGTTTGCAGATGACATTATCTAATATATAGAAAATCCTAAATATTTCACTAAAGCAAATTAGAATAATAAATAACAAGACAAACAAACTGAAACAATTACAACTAGTAAGTTTACAGGATACATCATCAGTATACAGACATCAATTGTAGTCCTATCTACTTGGAAATAACAGTCCAAAAATGAAATAAAAAAATCTGTATTTATGATAGAGGAAATAACAAATATTTTAGGAATGAATTTAGGAAGAGGTACAAAACTTACACTGTGAAAACTACAATGCAATAGGGGGAAAACTAAAGAAGACATAATAATTGGAAAAATTCCTTGCTCATGGATCAAAATACTAAATTTTTTTTTTATAATGACTGTACTCCTAAATGTAATCTACAGAGGCAACAGAATCTCCATAAAAATTTCAGCTTACTTATATACAGAAATTTACAGTTTGATTCTAAAATGCATATGGGATTTCAAGACACCAAGAGTAGGCAAAATAGATTTGAAAGAGAATTATAAAGTTAAGACTCATACTTCTCTATCTCAAAATTAACTACAAAGCTTAAATAACCAAGGCAGTGTCATACTGCCGCAAGGGTATACATACAGACCAAGGGAATAGAATTCTGATTCCAGATACACACCTGCACATCTGTGGTCAACTGTTTTGCAGTAAGAGAACGAAGACCATTCAATGGCAAACAACAATAATCTTTTTAACAAAAACAGCTGACACAACTGGATTTGTGAAAGAATGAATGTAATCTCCTTCCTCACAGCATATACAGTAACTTACACTAAATGTATCAAAGCCTAATGCTAGAGCTACAGCTATGAAACTCTGAGAAGAAAACAAATAATTTGAACTTCATCAAGATTAAAATTAAAGTAATCTGTTTCATTGATCTACTTGTCTCATTTTGTGCCAGTACTATATATACTGTTTTGATAACTACAGCTTTGTAGTATATCTTGAAAAACTTCAAGAATTAGAACTTCTTCTAAATTCCAGTGTAGTGTTATATTAGTTTCAGTTGTACAAGATAGTGATTAATCAGTTCTAAGAAACACTTAGTGCTCATTATAAATGTACTCTTTTTTTCATTAAGATAAGTGTACTTTAAAAAAATTAATTCCAGTGTAGTTAACATAACATTAATTTCAGGTATACAATGTAGTGGTTCAGCAATTCTGTACATTACTCAGTGCTCATAATGTAAGTATACTCTTAATCACCTTCACCTACTTCACCAGTGGTGCCCCCGCCCCCACTTCCCCTCTGGTAACCATCTGGCTGTTCTTTATAGTTAATTCTTTTTTTCATTTTTCTGTGTTTTGTTTCTTAAATTCCACATGTGAGTGACATCATACAGTATATGTCTTTCTCTGACAGACTTGTCACTTAGCATTATACCCTCTATATCCATCCATGTTGTTGCAAAGAACTCAATTTAATTCTTTTTTAAGACTTAGTAATATTTCAGTGTGTGTGTGCATGTATGTGTGTGTTTTATATACGTATATATACATATATACGTATATAAAATATATATACACTGCGTTTTCATCCATGCATTAACTGATGGACACTTGAGTTGTTTCCATAATCTGGCTGTTGTAAATAATTCTGCAGTAAAGATAGGGGTGCATATATGCTTTCAAATTGGTGTTTTCACACTCTTCGGGTAAATACCCAGTAGTGAAATTTGTGGGAGGCCGCAGTAAGGTTTGTGACGAGGACCAAACCAGGCCCTGACTTGTGCCTCCTTTAAGGTCCGAATAACCTAACAAAAGGTTTAGGACAGGAAAAGTTGAGTAGCACTGAGAAAGGGTCTGTGCTATGTGTTGTGCGCTTGCCTACGTGACTTCCCACACGCTTGCTAAACAAATGAGAACAATTCGGTTGGGGTCATAAGTTCATGGCTGGTCCTTGCTGCCCTAGTACAGCCCATAACTTACTTTCAGGTTTGCTGTATCAATACAAAACAATTGTACTGGCATCAGCCATTGGGCATCACAAGGTCTGCTTATGGTTAAGTGTGAAACAACTTACGGGAACTCGTGGTTGTTTAACTAGACACAGATGTATTGCATCTCCTATTATAATATCACTATATATATGGCCTTAATGCTTTGAATAAACTTAGCACTGTTGGACATCCTCCTCAGTGCCCCTCATGCCCCCATCTCTCTGCTTCTTGAGTTCTTTTCTTCATCCTCTTACCCTCATGTTCCTGGTCGATTTGTCACGCCAGCCGCGACAGAAATTACTGAGTTGTAGGGTAGTTCTACTTCTAAATTTTTGAGCAGTTTCCATACTGTTTTCCATAGTTGCTGCCCCACTTTGCATTCCCACCAACAGTGCACGAAGGTTCTTTTCTCACCACATCCTCACCAACACTTGTTATTTCTTGTTTTGATTTTAGCCATTCTGACAGGTATGAGATAATATCTCATTGTAGTTTTATTTTTCATTCCCTGATGATTGGTGAGGTTGAACAACTTCTCCTGTGTCTATTGCCTATATGTATGTCTACCTTGGAGAAATGTCTGTTCGTGTTGTCTGCCCATTTGTTATTTGGATTATTTGTGTTTTTGGTGTCGAGTTGCCTAAGTTCTTTATATAGTTTGGACACTAGCCCTCATCATATATGTCATTTGCAAATATCTTCTATTAGGTATGTTGTCTTTTAGTTTTCTTGATTGTTTGCTTTGCAGAAGCTTTTTATTTTGATGTAGTCCCAATACTTTACTTTTGTTGCCCTCGCTTTAGGAGACATTCCTAGAAAAATATTACTATGACAGATATCAGAGACAATACTGCTTGTGTTCTCTTTTAGGATTTTTTGTGGTTTCAGGTCTCACGTTTAGGTCTTTAATCTGTTTTGAATTTATTTTTTTGTATGGTGCAAGAAAGTGGTCCAGTTTCAATCTTTTGCATATAGTTGTCCAGTTTTCCCAACACCCAATTGTTGAAGAGACTGTCTTTTCCTCATTGTATATCCTTGTCTCCTTTGTCATAGATTAATTGACCATATAATTGTAGGTTTAATTCTTGGATTTCTAATCTGTTTCATTGATCTACTTGTCTCGATTTGTGCCAGTACTATACTGTTTTGATAACAAGAGCTTTGTAGTATATCTTGAAACCTCTAGTTTTGTTCTTTTCAAGATTATTTTGGCTGTTTGGGGTCTTGTGTGGTTCCATACAAATTTTAGTATTCTTTATTTTACTTCTGTGATTTAGTTCTTTATTTTTCTGTGAAGAATGCTATTGGTATTTTCATAGGGATTGAATTAAATCTATAGATTGCTTTGGATAGTATGGGCAACAACATTTGTTCTCCCAATCTGTGATCATGGAAAATACTTTGTGTCATTTTCAGTTTCTACAGTCTTTTATTGTTTTCATAGTACAGATCTTATACCTACTTGGTTATATTTAATCCTAGTTTTTTTTAATTTTTGGTACAATTGTAAATAGGATTGTTTTCTTAATTTCTCTTTCTGCTACTTCATTGTTAGTGTGTAGAAATGCAACAGATTTATGTATATTCATTTTGTATCCTGTGACCTTAGTTACTGAATTCAAGTATCAGTGCTAGTAATTTTTTTTTGTAAAGTCTTAAGAGTTTTCTATAGATAGTATTCTGTCATCAGCAGTTATTTCTTTGTTATGAATTTGGATGCTTCTTCTTCTTTTTTTTTTTTTCCTTGTCTGATTGCTGTGGCTGAGACTTTTCATTACTTTGTTGAATAAAGGTGGTGTGAGTGGACATAGTGGACATCCTTTTCTTCTTCCCTCTCTTAGGGGAAATGTTCTCAGTTTGTCACCATTGAGTTTGATGTTAACTGTGGCTTTTTCATATATGGCATTTTATTATGTTGAGCTATGTTTTCTCTAAGCCCAATTTTTGAGAGTTTTTCACCGTAAATGAAAATCAAAAACATTTTTGCTCATAAGAATACCACCTAGAAATTAAAAAGACAACACCCAGAATGGCAGAACATATTTACAAATCTTGTAGATATTGAGGAACATGAAGGTGAAGCTGAAGTATTGAGAAAAAACTTTTGCACCTCAGGTCCCATTCAAAGTGCAAGGTAACAGTAGCCAGTTGCTATAGGTATTTGAAATCTGTGGGAAAGGAGGTTATGAGATAAGTAACAAGATCCATAGACAGCCAAACTCCTGATTAGAATAACCCCACACACTGGCACCATGACAAAAGAAATGTTAGGCTGCTTTAAAGGCACAAATACTACTTTGCTCAGTCTCTACCATTCCATATATGATATCCAGAATTTAGTAAAACTTCATCAGATAAAGAGGAAAACCTATCAATAATTAAGAGATGAAGTAATCAAAAGATTGGGTTTCAAAATGACCCACTTATTGAAATGATATGAAATTTTTAAATAATCATAATTTAACTATAATTAACTATATTTATATTAATTAATGTAACATATTAACTATAATTAATGATGACTAAAAACTATTGAAATACTGGGCATCATGTAGAAGCAGGTAGAATATTTCAGCAGGCTGGAAGGAACTTTCTTAAATAGCGAATAAGAACACTGAAAATAAATAAGGGGTGTCTGGGTGGCTAAGTTGGTTAGGGTCCAACTCTTGATTTTGTTTCTGGTCATAATTTCATTGTCCTGAGATGGAGCCCTGCATTGGCTCTACACTCAGCAAGGAGTTTGCTTGGGGATTCTCTCTCTCCTCTCCTACTGCCCCTCCCCCTGCTTGTGTGCAGTCTCTCTCTCAAATAAATAAGTCTTTAAAAAAAAAAACACTGAAAATAAAACATATAGCATTAGAGATGAATAGTTTCTCCACTGGACCAAGATGGGGAAAAAATTTGCAAGTAAACCAATAGTCATTATTGAAAAGAAACCCACAGATTAAAAAAATGGTGATTAAAAAAAAAATCACCCAACATAAAACAGCAATCAAGAACCTCTAGACAATATCAAATGGTCTAACATGCATGATATTGGAGTCTCAAAAGAAGAGAAAATGAGGGAATCAATATTGAAAGACAATGACTTCAGATTTTTCTAAGATGTATGAAAAAAAAAAAAAGCCACAGATACAGGCATCCCAAAAAATCTTGGCAGGATAAATTTCCCAGAACGCTTGTGCATGTCATAGTCAAAAGCTAAAACTTAGTGATTAAAAAAAAAAAAAAAATTCTTGAACGTGAACAGAATAAAAAACTACATACAAAAGGACAAAGGAAATAATTTCATTAGACTTTTCATTAAAAGTATATAGCCCAGAATAAAGTGAAATGACATCTTTAATGAAAAATCTTTCAACGTAGACTTTCTTAGTCATAACTTTAAAAAATGAAAGCAAAATAAAACTTTTGTGAGGTAAACAAAAGCTGGGAAGATTTATTGCCTCAGGCCTATGCTAAAAGAAATGTTTAGGGAGTTCTTTAAACAAAGGAATGTGATAACAAATCGAGAACTAGTCAGTAATAGTGCAGAGGAAAGAGTAAAAATCCTGGTAAAATAGGGGGCACCTAAGTGGACTCGGTTAGGTGTCCAACTCTCAATTTTGGCCCAGTTCCTCATCTTGGTCTTGTAGGATTAAGCTTTGCATGAACTCCATGCTCAGTAAGGAGTCTGCTTAGGATTCTCTTCCTCGGCCCCTCCCTCTGTGCTCGCATGCACACACTCTCTCTTTCTCTCTCTCTCAAGTAAATAAATCTTTTTAAAAAATCATGGTAAAATATAATAGATATTTTTCATAATCTTAACTTGCTTTAAGAGATAATGCAGAAGTAGTAACAAGGCCTTGTGGAGTTCTGACATATATAGAGGTAAAAAGAATGGCAAAAACAGCATACAAAATTAAGAGTGGGGAAATGGAAGGCGACTATTTTAAGACTCTTACACTGTATGCGAAGTGGTAGTTGAAGGTTGATTATGGTAAGTTATTGATATATATTGTAAACCCTATAGCAGTCACTTAAAAAAATAGTACAACAGTATTTCTATATAATGTGGGAAATCTATAGGAAAAAAATGGTATAGTCTTAAAACAAATTACGAATTAACTAAGGCCTGATCTCTTGTTAAAACACATTTGTTATACATTGAAAATATAAATGTATTTTAATGAAGTCTTTAATCCTAAAATCAAAATGCCTATAATTAATATAGTAAAGAATTTATTTGAAAAGATGAACAAAATGCCTATAATTAATATAGTAAAGAATTTATTTGAAAAGATGAACACCATTTTGTTCTATTCATACTCGTGAAAGTTTAAAAATACTTTGCTCTAAACAGCAAACAATAAGATGCAGTCTTTTCATTCCTTACCGTGGTAGGAAAAATAGTAAACTTGCTTTATAAAATACATTTCATGGCATTATATTTCAAAATATACCATCAAAAATCTATAGACAGTCTGAAGAGCCCCAGGCAGTAAGAGGAATGTTAAATGTAGATCCATCCATATGAAGAAAGAACATTGGTCATTTTTTCCCAATAGTTTCTGTTTTATTTTTACTTACACTGGTATTTTAGATTCAGAAGACATCGGGGAAATAGATTTTTTGTCTTTTCAGTTGTCATACAACACATTTAGTTCAAATAAAACAAAACAAAACAAGTTGAGCTTTTAATCCTAATATCAACTTTCCTATTTTTTAAACTTTCAAATTATAGTTATTGATGTAATACGATTGATAGACATACAGCAAACACATTTTCCTGCATTAACTGAACTACATTTGTTCTAATCATTCGCTTGGTGATGTTTTTACGCTCTGCATGGGAATGAGCAGTGACTGGTTTTCAGTAATCTCTTTCCATCCCCCTTTCTTTCTTTTCAGTTTTGCCTCTAGATGCTGCAGTAGATAAGGCTTTTCAAAAGCAGCATCTCGTTCATTGTCTTTCCAGTCATGGTATGATACAGAGTGACAAAGAGGAACAAGAATGTTTGGAACAACTATAATAGTATCTATTATGCATCAATCATAGAAGGATGAGCTGAATTGTGTGCAATTGATACGTGCCTATTGTCAAAGCTTTTTCTGTTACATCTGATAGAAATAATCATTCTGAGGCAGGCTTTCCTGGGAAAGATACCCTCTGTCTTTCGGACGTGTGTTTTCAGTGTGGTAGGTGGTTCTGCAGTTAACGTAAGGCACATCAAATGAGTAATTCCGTTTCAAAGAATTGGCTTTAATTATTCTGGCAATACTAAATGACCAAGCATCGAAATGTATAATACTAAGCACTGAACTGGCAGTCCTCTGAATTAGAAATTGTCTATTTTCATATTTCTATCTGGCAAGTAACTTAAGTGTGGAGAAATGCAAATGCTTCAGGGAACTGCAAATGGGTATCTGCCAAATATGTATCCATTAAGGGTAAAATATCTGGTGCTTTTAGAATCTTGAAATTTGTTTTCAGAAATCCACAGGTCACAAAAGTCCTATTTGGCACATGCATAATTTTTCTTGCGTCCATACGTAGGGCACAGGTGGCTTTGCACCATTTTCTTCTGCTAACATAATTTAAATGAAAATGTTAAATGTTTTATTCTATTTAATTTTATGATAAAATATTTTTGATTATGGTATACTTCATCAAATGTCCTTCAAAAAGTGTAATTCCAAGGTCGTCTTCTAACAGTTTTTTCAGAGACTCATTTTGTGTTTTTTTCTAACAATTTTTCAGGGATCCATTTTGTAGGAAAATATACAAATTCATAAAAACTAGAGAGATTTCTATAGCTTTATAAGCACTACCAAAAACATAATTTTCCAGTAGACACATTATTAAGAATGTAAAGTGATAAATTTCAGATTAAAAAGAGGAAAAAACTCTATAAGAAGTTGCTCTTAAACTTCTCTGTTAAGTTCTTCAGTATTTTCCTCTATCATACCTGCAAGGAAAGATCTTGCTCCAGTCTGTCATAATTGGTCCTTCTTGAGCCACAGAGCTCTTGAACTAAAGAACTTTGCAAACATGGGGAGGTGACCTAAGAATTTGACCATTGACCACTTTCGTCCTGGCTCAGCTAGTCAGGTATGGAGAGGTGACTTCTTTCTGTGATGCCTGGTAAAGCTGTCTTAATTAGATATAGATAGACTAAAGAATGGTATCAAAAGAAAGCATGTAGGCCTCCATCTCAAGATATGACACAAACCAGAATATGATTTCACCTTCTTTCTCTGGATCTCTTTACTTTCCAACCTACTTGGATATGCACAGATCTATACACAATCTGCATTGACAGACCTACATCTACATCTATGTCTTTATTTTACTTGAGAACCCTAGACTTGTATCTAGGGTTATTTAGTACCATCACTGCGAAGCTCTTTATTGAATTGCATGTTGTCTCGACATATTGTCTGGACATAAGGACTTTTCTTTTTTTTTTTCATAAGGACTTTTCTAATCGTTCTATATAATGTAGTATCTGAGTATAGACATACCATAGAATTGCACATGGGCTCAAGTATGCTACTTACCTTTCTGGACGGAACTAATGTCATTTAAATGAATATATTTCCTGCTAACCAAATCTAGGAAGTTATCACTAATTTGCAGCACACATAAATTATAATCATTCTTAATATTAATGTGATTATAATGTCAAGTTCTAGCATTACCTAGAAATAAGTATGCTTTAATATGCCATTAAATACCCTTTAGTTCTTGAAAATTATTGACATGTACAGATTAATATGGAGGTCTTTATTTTATTTGGTTTCCAAGTTTAATACAGTTTAATACTTTACACATTTGAATCTGAAACAAAAGCAAGACCCTATAAACTGATTTCTGAGGATAACATATTTCCAAATCTTTGTAGAATGTTTATTAGGACAGTGAATGTTGAGTGGAATTGTATTTATTGGAAATAAACACAATTTAGCAAAGTTGAATGGAATTATGTTTTCCTAAATCAAATCTATGTAAATTTAGCAGATAAATCTGATTCTTCATGCTTTAGTTTAAAAGCAGTCTTAGTAGCTTAATTAATTCAGTGTTAATTCACCTTCACCAGTGATTTTTTTTTATTTTGAAAGTAGGTTTTTTTTGGGGGGGGGTTTGTTTTGTTTTGTTTTAATTTGAGAGCCAGAGAGAGAGTGAGCATACACAAGAGAGCCAGCATGTGTACCTGCACAGGACCCGGGGGGGGGGGGGGAAGGCGGCCAGAGAAGGAGAAGAGACCCCCTGCTGAGCAGGAAGCCTGACCCAAGTCTGCATCCCAGGACCCTGTGATCATGACCTGAGCTGGAGACTGATATTTAACCCATTGAGACATCCAGGAGCCCCTAAATGTAGTTTCTAAAGAAAGTTGCTTTTATCTGTCCTGCTCTTACATTCTAGTCTTATATCATGGACAACTTTCTGAAAAATGTATAAAGATAGTATTTAGTACTGATTTTTTAAAAGACTTAACTTTTAATCAATATAATTCATCATAATAATGGACAATGTGCAAAATTTATCTGCAAAGAAGACTGAAGAAATTGTTAGAATCCTAAAGGGGATAGATGTCTTAATCCATTCTTGATCTATAATCTCAGGTCCTTCTCTAAATCAGAATCTGAGCCTGGTGATAGGTAGGATTGCATGGAGCACTGGGTGTTATATGCAAATAAGGAATCATGGAAAGCTACAGCAAAAACCAGTGATGTACGGTATGTTGACAAACATAACATAATTAAAAAAATAAAGTTTTAAAAAGGGAAAAAAATTAGAATCTGAACTTTACATTCTTACTCCATTTTCATCCAATTCTTAATATATTTCCCCCATCTATTGTCTATGAACTAAAAACAGCACGCACACACAAAAACACCCAAAACATTGCAGGCTCTATGTAATAGTACTGCTGTTTATATCTTCCAAAATTCACTTGAAGCCTTAACCATAACTTGATGGTATTTGGAGATGAGACCTTTAGAAAATAGTTAGATTTAGGTGATGTGGAAGCCACATAAGTGGTGATAAGAATAGTGCCCTCAGGAGAAAACAGAGAGCCTACTTCCCCTGCTTTCTCCTCTCAGGCCAGAGAAAGATTTTGTGAGCTCATAGTGAGATGGCAGCTCGCTGTATGGGAAAAGCAGAGGCTTCAGAATGAAACCTACTTTGCGAGCACCGCGATCTTGGACTTGCTAGTCTTCAGAAGTGGAAATGTATTTCTATGGTTTAAGGTACCCAGCGTAAAGCATTTTTGTTATGGCACTTCCAGCTGAATAAGGAAAGCCCTAATTTTTTGCTTAATTTGGTGTTCTTTATTGTTAGCAACTAAAAACTGATCATGACCAACTTAAGCAAGACAAAGGGATACATTTCGAAGATAGTAGGGAGCTCACATATTTAAAGAAAAATCAGAATAACCAGAACATGTAAAGTATTTGCAGAGTTGCTTTGAATATCATAGTAGCAGGAATAAGGTCACAATCATGAGGCATTTCCTTTCAGATGCTTCAGCTTCTGTTACCTTCAGTTAAACGACCTTTCATTCTCATGTGTTTTTGCTTAAGATACAAATTTCTATCAGAGAGAACTTAATTGGCCTGCTTCAGAGTAGGTAACATTTAATCCAGGATATTCATGTCAATTTTTGTAAGTGATTATATATATATATATATATATATATATATATATATATTTTGCCATCTTCTAGTTTTCTTAACAGTGTGAGGGTATTATAATTGGAAAGGGGAATGACCGTTTAAAGTATTTTAAGTAGCACAGAAATCTGATCGTTGAAATAGAAGATTAGAAGATTCATTGTTATTTCCTGGAAGCCATTTGTGTTTTTGAGTTCTCAGTCCTCTATGGTTACTACATGGCTTTCAATCATCTTGTCTTGAATCAGTTTTTTGTAACTGGAATTTTCTTAGAAAATCACTGATTTTATCTGGATTTTCATGCTTGTTAGCATTCAGTAATGCAGATTATTTTTTATAGTGAAGATTAGTTTTTTCCAGGTTTATTGAGACATAGTGACCTATTATATTGTATATTAATACAATATAACCTGTATAACATGATTTGCTGTATGTATGTATTCTGAAATGATCACCGTGCTAAGTTAACATTTGTCAGTTAACATTTTTTTCTTGTGATGAGTTTTCCTAATGTTTACTCTCTTAGCAACTTTAAATATATTTTAGAAGATATTATTAACTATAGTCACCATGCTGTGCACTTTATCTCTAGAACTTATTCATCTTATAACTGGAAATTCATACCTTTCCCCCCCTACCTTCCTTAGAAATAAAGGACATTTTAATTTTATTTCATTTCCTTAAAAAGGTTTTATTTATTTATTTGAGGGAGAGCACATGAGAGAGAGCATGAGTGGGGGTGGGGAGGGTCAGAGGGAGAGGGAGAAGCAGACTCCCTGCTGAACAGGGAGCCAGAGACAGGCCTGGTCCCAGGGCCCCAGGATCATGGGATCATGATCTGAGTGAAGGAATATGCTTAAATGAATGAGCCTCCCAGATATCCAATTTTAGTTCATTTTGAAGTGTAATTAACATACAATGTTACATTACTTTCAAGTGTACAATATAATAATTAAACAGTTCTGTACATTTCTCAGTGCTCATCAACATAGTGTACACTTAATCCCCTTTATCTGTTTACCAATCTCCCAGCCACCTCCTTCTGATAACTACCAGTTATCTGTATATGATAGTCTGTTTCTTCTGTCTCTTCTTTTCGTTGTTAAGTTTGTTTTGTTTCTTAAATTCCATGTATGAGCGAAGTCACTGGTACTTGTATTTCTCTGGCTTATTTCATTTTGCATTATATCCTCTAGGTATCTCTGTGTTGTCACAAATGGCAAGATTTCATTCTTTTTTATGCCACATAAAACTCCATTGTGTTTATATCTATGTATCTGTCACATCTTATTTATTCACCTATGGATGGGCACTTGGGTTGCTGCCATATCTTGGGTATTGTAAATAACAGTGCGATAAATATAGGGGTGCATCTGTTTTTTCAAATTAGTATTTTCATTTTCTTTGGGTAAATCCCAGTAGTGGAATTATTGGATCCTATGGTAATTCTATTTTTATTTTTTTGATGAACTTCCATACTATTTTCCACAGCGACTGCATCAATATACATTCCCACCTGCAGTGCACAAAGTTTTCTTTTATTCAAGTTCTCACCAACACTCATTATTTCTTGTGTTATTTTAGTCATTTTGGCAGGTGTGAGTTGATATCTCATTATAGTTTGGTGTTCATTTCCCTGATAATTAGTGATGTTGGTCGTCTGTGTATCTGTGTATCTTCCTTGGAAAAATGTCTATGCAGGTCCTCTTCTCATTTTTAAACTGGATTACTTGTGTTTTAGGTATTGAGTTGTAGAGGTTCTCTATATATTTTGGATATTAACCCTTTATGGGATTTAGCTTGTACATTTATTTCCTTCGATTCAATAGGTTGCATTTTGTTTTGCTGATACTTTCCTTCACTGTGTAAAAACTTTTTATTTTGATATAGTTCCAATAGTTTAATTTTGCTTTTGTTTCCCAGGCCAGAGAAAATATCTAGAGAAATGTTTCTGTGGCTAATCTCAAAGAAATTACTGTCTCTGTTTTCTTCTAAGAATTTGATGGTTTCAGATCTCACATTTAGGTTCTTAGTCTGTTTTGAGTTTATTTTTGTGTGTGGTGCAAGAAATAGTTGTTCCATTCTTTACATGTAACTGTCCAGTTTCCCCAGACTGAAGAGACTATCTTTTCCTCATTGTATATTCTTGTCTCCTTTCCCTTAGATTAATTGATCATAAACACATGAATTTATTGCCAGGTTTTCTGTTCTGTTCTGTTGATCTATGTGTCTGTTTTTGTGCCAGTACCATGCTGTTTTGACTACTATGGCTTTATCTTGGATTATGATACCTCCATCTTTATTCTTCTTTCTTAAGATTGCTTTGGCTCTTGAGGGTTTTTGTGGTTCCATCCAATTTAGGTTTCTTTGTTCTAGTTCTGTGAAAAGTGCTGGTGGTATCTTCATAGGGATTGCATCAAATCTGTAGGTTGCTTTGGGTAGTATGGATATTTTAGCTGTTTTTGTTCTGCCTATCCATGAACATGGAATATCTTTCCATTTGTATATCTTTAAATTCTTTTACCAGTGTTTTATAGTTTTCAGAGTAGAACTCTTCCACCTCCCTGGTTAAGTTTATTCCTAGGTATTTTATTAATTTTAGTGCAATTGTAAGTGGGATTATTTTCTTAACTTTTTTCCTGCTACTTCATTATTAGTGTATAGAAGTGCAATAGATGTTTGCATGTTAACTTTGTATCCTGTGGCCTTACTAAATTCATGTATGAGGTGTAGTAGTTTTTTGGTGGAGTCTTTAGGGTGTTCTATAGATAGTATCATGTCATCAGCAAATAGTGAAAGTTTTACTTTGTTATGAGTTTGGGAGCCTTTTATTATTTTCCTTGTCTAATTGCATGGCTAGGACTTCTGGTACTCTGTTGAATAAAAGTGGTAATAATGGATATCCTGTCTTATTCCTAATCTTAAAGGACGAGCTTTCAGTTTTTCATCTTTGAGTTTGATGTTAGCTGTGGTTTTTTTTTTTTTAATTAAAAAAAAATTTTTTTATTTATTTGTTTGACAGAGCTCACAAGCAGGCAGAGAGGTAGGCAGAGAGAGAGAGGAAGGGAAGCAGGCTTCCTGCTGAGCAGAGAGCCCGATGGGGGCCTCAGTCCCAGGACCCTGGGGTCATGACCCGAGCTGAAGGCAGAAGCTTTAACCCACTGAGCCACCCAGGTGCCCCAGCTGTGGTTTTTCATATATGGTATTTTATTATGTTGAAATAGGTTTCCTGTAAACTCATTTCATTGGAAGTTTTTAATCTAAATGGATGTTACACTTTGTTAAATGCTTTTTCTGCATTTATGGAGATGATCATATGTTTTTTATCCTTTCTCTTGTTAATGAGATGTATCACATTGATTGATTTATGAATATGGAATCACACTTGTATCCCTGTAATAAATTTCACTAGATCATGGTGAATGATTTTCTTTTAAATTTATTGTTAGATTCAGTATGGGTATATTTTGTTGAGGATTTTTGCATTTACGTTCATCAGAGATACTGGCCTGTAGTTGCGGGGTTTTTGTTTTGTTTTTGTTTTTTGTTTCTTTGGTTTTGGTTTTTATTTCCCTGCCCCCACCCCCAGCCCCACAGTGTCTTTAACTGGTCTTGTTATCAGGGTAGTGCTGGCCTTGTCCAATGAATTTGGAAATTTTCCATCATCTTATATTTTTTGGAATAGTTTTCTTGATTACTGATTCAATTTCATTGCTAATAATCTGACTGTTCAAATTTTGTATTTCTTCCTGATTCAGATTTAAAGGTTTTATGTTGGGACACCTGTGTGGCTCAGTGGGTTAAGCCTCTGCCTTTGGCTTTTGGACTGGGATCGAGCCCCGCATTGGGCTCTCTGCTTAAGCTCCCCCGCTGCTCAAGCAGTGGGGAGCCTGCTTCCCCCTCTCTCTCTGTCTGCTGCTCTGCCTACTTGTGATTTCTCTCTCTCTCTCTGTCAAGTAAATAAATAAATAAAATATTTTAAAAAAATACATAAAGGTTTTATGTTCCTAGGAATTTATCCATTTCTTCTAGGTTGTCCAGTTTTTGCATAATTTTTCATAATCTCTATAATCCTGTGTATTTCTGAAGTTTTGATTGGTATTTCTCCTTGTCATTTCTGATTTTACATATTGAGTCCTCTCTCTCACTGGATGAGTCTGGCTGAAGGTATATCAGTTTTGTTTAAAAAAAAAAAATAGTACCTTGATCTATTCTCTTGTTTTTTTCAGGCTCTGTTTCATCTATTTCTGCCCTAATCTTTTTGTTGTTGTTGTTTCTGCTACTGCCTTTGGACTCTGTTTTTCTTTTTCTTGCTCCTTTTGGTATAATCTTAATTGGCAGTTTGAGACTTTTCTTCTTGAAGTAGACTGGTATTGCTATAAACTTCCTTTTAGAACAGCTTTTACTGTATCTCAAAGATTAGTTTTAGACTGTTGGGTTTTCATTCCCATTTGTTTCAGTGTGTTTGTCTTTGACTTATCAGTTGACCCATTTCCTGTTTAATAGCATGTTATGTAGCCTCCATGTATTTATGTTCTTTCCAGATTTTTTTCTTGCAACAGGCTTATACATTCATACTATGTCATTGTTGGAGAAGATGCATATGATTTCAGTCCTTTTGAATTTCCTGGGACTTGTGTTGTGGCCTAAACATGTGATTTCTTCTGTAGAATGTCCCATTTGCCCTTGAAAACAATGTGTGTTCCATTGTTTTTGGATGGGATGTTCTGAATATATCTGTTAGACCCATCTAGTCCAATGTGTCATTCAAAGCCAATATTTCCTTGTTGATTTTCTGTCTGGAAGATCTATCCATTGATGTAAGTGGGGTATTAAAGTCCCTCACTATTATTATATTATTGTCAGTTTTTTCCTTTATATCTTTTAAAAGTTGCTTTATGTATTAGGTGCTTTCATGTTGGGTGCATAAATATTTACAATTGTTATATCCTCCTGTTGGATTGTTCCTTTTATCATTGGGTACTGTCCTTGTCTCTTTTTTGTTTTTGTTTAAGATCTATTTTGTCTAATATTAAGTACTATTACCCAGATTTCTCTTCACTTCCATTTGCATGTAAATGTTTTTCCATCTCTTTGCTTTCAATCTGCATGTGTCTTTATGCCTGAAGTGAGTCTTATAGGTAGCATATACACAGATCCTATGTTGCCTATTTTTTTTTTTTAAAGATTATGGGATAGAAAGCAGGGGAAGAGCAGAGGGAGAGGGACAAGCACACTCCATACTGAGCATGGAGCCTGATGTGGAACTTGAGATCACTACCTGAGCTGAAACCAAGAGTCAGATGTTTAACTGACTGAACCACCCAGGTGCCCCTAGGTCTTGCTTTTTTATCTATTCAGTCATCCTATGTATTTTGATTGGAGTTTTTAGTTCATTTACATTCGAAGGAATTATTAAGAGGTATGTAATCACTGACTTTTTATTACTTGTTTTATGGTTGTTTGTGTAGTTCTTCCCTTTTTCTCTCTTTCCTTTTTTTTTTTTTAACCCTGTTTCTTTTCTTGCTCTTTTCCTTTGTGGTTTTCTGGGTTTTTTTAGTAACATGCTTGGATTCTGTTTTTTCTATTGTTTGCACATCTGTTACATATTTTTGATTTGTGATTATTGTGAGATAGATATGTAACACCCTGTGTGTATAACAGTCTACAGTGAGTTGATGGTCACTTGAGTTTGAACCCATTCTAAAAGCAGTAAATTTTTACTCCCTCCTCCTCCCCACCACCACTTTTTATACATTACAGTGCCATACTGTACATCCTTTTATTTGTGAATCTGTTGATTGGTTTTATCCATAGAATTGATTTTACTACACTTGGGCTTTAATGTCTGTACTTGTTTTATGTATTATTAATCTAGTACTTTAATCATGTTTGTATTTATCTGTTAAGAATTTTCCTTTCATGATTTTCTTACTTCTGATCACTCAAAGAATTAACTTAAATGTTTTTACAAAGCTGGTTTAGTGGTGATGAACTCTTTTGTTTGGGAAATTCTTTGTTTCTCCTTGTATTTTCAGTGACAGCTTGGTAGATAGAGTATTCTTGGTTGCACTTTTTTTTCTTTTTTTTTCTTTTTTCCCTTTCAGCTCTTTGAATTTATTATGCCAATATTGTGGCCTACAAAATTTCTGCTAAAAAATCAGCTGATAGTTTTATGGGGTTTCCCTTGTATGTGCCTATTTTCTTTTCTCTGGCTGCTTTTAAAATTCTCTCTTTATCACCACTTTTTGTCATTTTAATTGCTATGTGTCTTAGTGTAGACTTTGACAGGTTGGTTTTGTTATGTGTCATCTGCGTGTTTTGGATCTGAGTATTTTTTCTTTCCCTAGATTAGGGAGGTTTTCAGCTATTATTTCCTCAAATAAATATTCTGCCCCATTTCTGTCTTTTCCTTTTGAGATCCCTGTAATACAAATTTTCTTTGGCTCATGATGTTGCTGAGTTCCCTTAACCTACTCTCAATTTTTTATTCTTTTTTCCTTTTGCTTTTTAACTTAGTTCCTTTCTGTTACTCTGTCTTCCAGTTCACTGATCCACTCTTTCTCTTCTAATCTAGTGATTTTCTCTAGTGTATTTTAAACTTCTGTTATTGAGTTTTTAAAATCTGATTGGTTCTATTTTTTTCTTTATAAATTTTATTTTTTTGACAGAGAGAGAGGGTGAACACAAGTAGGCAGAGTAGTAGGGAGAGGGAGAGGGAGAAGCAGGCTCCCTGCTGAGCAAGGAGTCCAATGGGCTTGTTCCCAGGACCCTGGGATCAGACCTGAGCTGAAGGAAGTCACTTAACCAATTGAGCCACCCAGGCACCCCTGATGGGTTCTTTTTTTTCTTTTTCTTTGTGGAATGTTTCACTGAGATTTTCCACTCTTTTCTCTGGTCCAGTATGAATCTTTATGACCATTACTTTGAGCTCTCTATCAGGTAAATTGCTTATCTCCATTTCATTTAGCATTTTTTCTCTTCTTTAGTCCTGTTCTTTCATCTGGGACCTATTCCTTATTCTCATTTGGGCAGGGTTTGGTTCTTGTCCCATTAGGAAACCAGTCTGGGGCCATGGTGGTCTTGTATTTATGCAGTGTCAGCAGTCAGACTGCTTTTCAGCATTGCACTGCAGGGTGATCTCCCTGCCTTGTCCCCTGAGAGGCATTTGTTGGTAAATGGGCCCAGAATTTAAGCCAGATGCTACGTGGGCTTCAGATGCACTGATGGGCATGGCACTCTCTTTGGACTGTCAGAAGATTTGGGGGCCAGGATTCCCAGTATGCTAAGTGTGTGTGTTTATCTTCTCCTCTTCCTAGAGAAAGAATCCCTTTTTGAGTGTTGCTGTCTCTGATAGGGATGTTTGCAGGAATGAGATGTGTAGGAGCTGCTTTGAAAGGACTTTTGCTGGGGAGGCTGGTCGAATGGGGCAAATCTATAGAAAATTGTGTTAAGGTGGGGGGTGCAGGTTTGTGAGACCCAAGTCAGGAGCAAGTTAGGTGAACGATGTTCTTGCTCTTTCCTGCAGGTTTCTGTCTGTCTATGCTGGGAGTGGGGTGGGGGGATGGCATTTGTGAGCTCTTTTGTTCCTGGAGAAGGCCCCTTCAGCATGAGTTCTGAGGTTCATAAATAAATCTATTTCCTGTATACTCCAGGTACTTTTCAAACTCTGTGCTCTATCTTGGCAGGGTTATTTATCTCTAAGGGCTGGAACTCCGTTTCCTATTACCCTCCAGCTCTTCCCGAGCAGACTTACTGATTTTTAAAGTACCGAGGTATAAGCCCTGTTGGTTATAAAAATTCACAAAGTTAAGCTGCACTGTCGAAGCCAGTTGTTAGGAGAACTTGACTTGTCTTTCCAGTGCAGGTCCCTTGTGTTTATAGTAGCTAGTGTTAGATCTGCTCCTCTCTCTTCTTCGTGTGGTAATGTACCTCCAGTTTATGGTTAGTCTCTTAGGATTTTGGTTCCTGACTGCATCTCTGCCCTCTCTACCCTTTCTGGTCTGTCTTCCTCTGTAGGATTAACTGTGGAAAGTCTGTTCTGCCTGGAAAGTCCGAGTTTTGGTCGTCGTCTGGGTTGGATGCACTGATGTGGCTGTTGTCTAGGTATGTCTCTGGGGCCAGGTGATCTTAGGATTCTTCTACTCTGCCATCTTTTCAAAAATGGAATTATGTGCTTTTTGACTGCTGTTACCTATTTTCTACCACCCCTGAATTCCCAATACCCCATTTCTGGCAACCAACAATCTGTTGTTTCTGTGAGTTTTTTTTGTTTGTTTGTTTGTTTGGTTGGTTGTTTTTTCCACATTTAAGTGAGATCATTCACTGTTTTTGTTTGTTTGTTTGTTTGTTTGTTTTTTGTTTTTTTTTTTCTTTCTCTGTCTAGCTTATTTCATTTGACAAAATACTCTCAGGGTCCATCTCTGATATTACAAATGGCAGGATTTTCTTATTTCTCAGGGCTAAATAATAGTGCACTGTGTGTGTGTGTGTGTGTGTGTGTGTATGTATACCACCTTTCCTTTATCCATTCATCCTTTGATGGACACTTAGGTTATTTCCATATCTTGGCTGTTATGAATACTGCTGAAATGAATGTGGATACAGATAACTCTGAGACAGTGATTTGGTTTCCTTCAGGTATATATCTGGCAGTGGACAGACATTTTTTATATATTCTTTCAACTTGTTTTCAACTCGTTGTATATGTATTTGTGTTTTTGCACTCTCTATATTACACAGTTGAATAATTATTTTTCCTCTTACCTGGTCTTGGATAGAAATAATTCTTCCCATCTGTACTATATATCACATGACTCTCCCACAGTGGTGTTCTGTGGCATCAGTAAAACACTGTGGAACTGGCACCTTTCTTTATCTTTTGCCTCTTGACTGTATTGTTTCAGTAAGTTAATAAAGATCTGATTGGTATTTGCATTTGGGCTTGTTACCCTAATTGACTCCCTTGACACCTGACAGCTTGACAGTAAGATTCAAAATGTCTTTTGATTATATCCAGATGTCCCATTTTCAACAAAAATTTTGAGGCATATAAGGAACAAGAAATTACAATACATAAAGAAACAATATAAATTCTATGTGAGAAAGCTCAGATATTGGACTTATTAAAGACAAATGATTTAAACTATGTTAAAAGTACTAAAACAATGTATAAATAACTAAAGGAAAGAATGAGAATGATGTCTCATCAGAGAATATCAATAAAGAGATAAAAATTCTAAAATGCAACAAAATTGAAGTTATGGAGGTGAAAAATGAAATAGCTAAAATGAAAAATTCACTCCCAAGACTGACTAGCAGATCCACATGCAGAAGAAAGTAGTAACACACTTAAAGGTAGGACATTTTCCACTATAAGGAAAAGAAAAATGAAGACCTCACAGACCCGTGGGATACCATCAGGCACACAAACACATGCACGTGGGAGGTACAGAAAGAGATGGAAACGAGAAATGGGGCAGAAATACTGTACAGAGAAATACAGGCAAAAAGCTTCTGAAGTTTAACTAAAGCCATTATTGAACACATTTATGAAACTCAAGAAATGGTGTAACTCTTAGAAGAAAACATAGATGTAAAATCTTCTTGACATTCCCGGTGGTAGGAGTTTCTTAGATATTACACCAAAAGCATAAACAACTAAAAGGAGAAAATGGATAAATTTGACTTTGTCATATTAAATAATTATACATAAAAGGATGCTATTAAGACATTGAAATGAGGGCGCCTGGGTGGCTCAGTGGGTTAAGCCTCTGCCTTCGGCTCAGGTCATGATCTCAGGGTCCTGGGATCGAGTCCCGCATTGGGCTCTCTGCTGGGCAGGGAGCCTGCTTCCTCCTCCTCCTCTCTCTCTCTCTCTCTCTCTCTGCCTACTTGTGATCTCTGTCTGTCAAATAAATAAATAAAATCTTAAAAAAAAAAAAGACATTGAAATGACAACCCAAACAGAGGCAGAAAATGTGGATCATTTATCTGAAGAGTTTAATATTCACAGTATTTAAAGAATTCTTACAATTAAACAATAAAGAAGTGTATGAAAAATGTATAAAATAATTTAAATAGACACTTTTCCAAAGAAATTACACGAATGGACCAAAGAACATTAAAAAAAATGTTCAACATTATAGATTATTAAGGAAATCCGAGTTAAAACCAGAAAATAACCATTTCATAACCACTTGCTATAATACGTGGACAGTGGTAAATCTTTGTGAAGATGTTTGGTGGTACCTGAAAGAGTCAAATATAGAAGTACTATATGATACAGCAGTTGCAGTCTTTGGTATGTACACCAAAAAATTGAAAGCATATGTTTACACAAAAACTTGTTCATGAATGTTTATAGCAGTTCTATTCAAAAATAGCCAGAAAGTGGAAACAACCCTGATGTTCATCAGTTGATGAATGGATAAACAGATGTGGTATATCCATACAATGAAATTTTGTTAAACAATGAAAATCAGTGAAATCCTGATAAATACTATAAAATGGATAATCTTGAAAACATTATCCTAAATGAAAAAAAACTGACATAGAAAGTCACATACGTATTCATTAATGTTAAATATCTAGAATTGGCAAATCAATAGAAAATAGATTAGTGATTACCAGAGAATGTGAATATACTAAAAATCCTTGAATTTTGCCATTTAAAATAGTGAATTTTATGGTACATGCATCATATCTCAACTAAGATATTTAAAAATACATAGTTCGAACACTCATGAAAGAAATTGAAGAAGACACAAAAAGATGGAAGACCATTCTATGCTCTTGGATTGGAGGAATAAACATAGTTAAAATGTCTATACTGCCTAGAGCAATCTATACTTATAGTGCCATTCTGATCAAAATTCCACCAGTATTTTTCAAAGAGCTGGAGCAAATAATCCTAAAATTTGTATGGAATTAGAAGAGACCCCGAATCACTAACGAATCACTAAGGAAATGTTGAAAAACAAAAATAAAATTGGGGGCATCACATTAACGGATTTCAAGCTTTACTACAAAGCTGTGATCACCAAGACAGCATGGTACTAGCATAAAACAGACACATAGACCAGTGGAACAGAGTAGAGAGCCCAGATATGGACCCTCAACTCTATGGGCAAATAATCTTCAACAAAACAGGAAAAAATACACAGGGGAAAAAAGACAGTATCTTCCATAAATGGTGCTGGGAAAACTGGACAGCCATATGTAGAAAAATGAAACTCAACCATTCTCTTACACCGTACACAAAATAAACTCAAAATGGATAAAAGACCTCAGCATGAGACAGGAATCCATCAGAATCCTAGAGGAGAACATAGGCAGTAACCTCTTTGATATCAGCCATAGCAACATCTTTCAAGATATGTCTCCAAAGGCAAAGGAAACAAAAGCAAAAATGAACTTTTGGGACTTCATCAAAATCAAAAGCTTCTGCACAGCAAAGGAAACAGTCAACAAAACAAAGAGGCAACCCACGGAATGGGAGAAGATATTTGCAAATGATAGCACAGACAAAAGGTTGATATCCAGGATCTATAAAGAACTCCTCAAACTCAACACACACAAAACAGTCATATCAAAAAATGGGCAGAAGATATGAACAGACACTTCTCCAATGACGACATACAAATGGCTATCAGACACATGAAAAAATGTTCATCATCACTAGCCATCAGGGAGATTCAAATTAAAACCACATCGAGATACCACCTTACACCAGTTAGAATGGCCAAAATTAACAAGGCAGGAAACAACATGTGTTGGAGAGGATGTGGAGAAAGGGGAACCCTCTTACACTGTTGGTGGGAATGCAAGTTGGTACAGCCACTTTGGAAAACAGTGTGGAGATTCCTCAAGAAATTAAAAATAGAGCTTCCCTATGACCCTGCAATTGCACTACTGGGTATTTACCCCAAAGATACAGATGTAGTGAAAAAAAGGGCCATCTGTACCCCAATGTTTATAGCAGCAATGGCCACAGTCTCCAAACTGTGGAAAGAACCAAGATGCCCTTCAACAGAAGAATGGATAAGGAAGATGTGGTCCATATACACTATGGAGTATTATGCCTCTATCAGAAAAGGATGAAAACCCAACTTTTGTAGCAACATGGACGGGGCTGGAAGAAATTATGCTGAGTGAAGCATAGAGAGAGAGTCAATTATCAAGCAGAGAGAGTCAATTATCATATGGTTTCACTTATTTGTAGAGCATATCAAATAGCATGGAGGACAAGGGGAGATGGAGAGGAGAAGGGAATTGAGGGAAATTGGAAGGGGAGGTGAACCATGAGAGACTATGGACTCTGAAAAACAATCTGAGGGTTTTGAAGGGGTGGGGGATGGGAGGTTGGGGGAACCAGGTGGTGGGTATTGGAGAGGGCACGGGTGTGGAGCACTGGGTGTGGTGCCAAAACAATGAATACTGTTACGCTGAAAAGAAATAAAAAATTTTTAAAAAAAGACTCAAAAAAACTTTTTTAACTCACAAAAAAAGGGCATAGTTCATTATCACATCACAAAGATAATACTTGTATAACAATACTTAAGTAAAAAAAGTAGGACATTGTTATTACATATCTCCTTTAATGTTTTTTATTTTCATAGTTTTACCACCTGGATTTATATATCTAAGTGCTGTATTCATCATTATTTTACTGAAAATTATGCTTATAAGATTCATCAACATTGCTGTAAGTTTGTTTACTTTAATTGTATATTTTTTCTATTTTATTACTGTGCTATATTTAATATATACATATTCAATTGACAGAAATTTGGAATTTTTCATATTACAAATAATATAGTAATCAATCTTTTATATGTTTCTTGATGCACATATGCATGCAATTTTGTTGGTCACACATTTTCATGGATGCACATGTGTATGTAATTCCTGAGGGGATGAATTGCTGGATGATACGCATATGCTAAGCTTTAGGAGATAATGACAGACAAATTCACACCCTCGCCAGCAAGTATGAGGGGTCCAGTTGCTTCATTTCCTTAGTGTTGTCAACATTTTGTATATATCCTTCGTTTTTGCTTACTGTTCTAGTCATCTCTCACTGCTGTAACAAAATAACCATGAGCAGATGGCTTAAACAACAGAAATTTATTTCTCACAGTTCTGGAAACTGGAATTCCAAGATTAGGGTGCTAGCAATTTATTTCATTCTGAGGCTTCTTGGCTTGCAAACTGCTTACATGCTTACATGCACTCTTCTTTGGGTGCCTAAAAGAGGAGAAAGAAAAGCAATTCCTCTGATGTTCCTTCTTATAAGGGCATTAATTCTCCACACTCAAGACCTCATACCTAAGGACCTCCAAAGGCCTCATCTTAAAATACCATCATATTGGGGCACCTAGGTGGCTTAGTGGGTTAAGCCTCTGCTTTTGGCTCAGGTCATCATCTCAGGGTTCTGGGGTCAAGCCCCACATGGGGCTTTCTGCTCAGCAGGGAGCCTGCTCCCCCCCCCCCCCGCCTCTCTGCCTACTTGTGATCTCTCTCTCTCTCAAATAATTAAGAAAAAAAATACCATCATATTGAGGGCTGGAGTTTCAACATGTAGGTAAGGAGAGAGGGACACAGACCTTCAGTCTATAGCACTGGTATTGCCATTGTCAGTGGCTTTTTTAACTTAGCTATTCTGTCTAGCATGTGGTAGTACATATTAACCAAGTATTTATTGGTATCTAGCCTACATTTAATTTAGATTTGCCCAATGACCTATAAGGTTGAGGATTTATTCATATGTGTATTGACTCATTTTCTTTTGTGAATTTTATGTTCAACTGGCTTGACAATTTTTTGGTTGCCTTTTTTCTTTTTTCCTCTTTGGATTTTTAAAATATGCTTACTATAAATGTTTTAACTTTTTTATATCCCAGTACAATTAACATACAGTATTCTATTCATTTCAGGTGTGCAATATAGTGATTGAGCAATTCTATACATTAATCAGTGCTCATCATGATAAGTATACTTTTGATTCCCTTTATCTATTTCACCCATTCATGCCACCCACCTCTCCTCTGACAAACCATCTGTTCTCTATAGTTAAGTCTCTTTTCTGCCTTGTCTCTTTTTTACTTTGTTTTTTTCCTTAAATTTAACTTATGAGTAAAATCATATGGTATTTGTCTTTCTCTGACTGATTTATATCACTTAGCATCATATCCTTTAGGTCCATCCATGTGTCTGTAAATGGCAAAATTTCATTCATTTTTATGGCTAGTATTCTGTGTATATTCTGTGTGTGTACACACACACACACACACACACACACACATCTAAGACATTATCCATTCATCTATAGATGGACAGTTCAGTTGCTTCTATAATTTAGCTATTGTAAATATTGCTGCAGTAAACATAGGGGTGCATATATCTTTTCAGATTAGTGTTTTCACATTCTCTGAGTAAATACCCAGTAGTGGAGTTACTGGATCCTATGGCCATTCTATTTTTAATTTTTTGAGGAACCTCCATACTCTTTTCCACAGTGGCCGCATCAGTTTATATTCCCAACAGTAAACAAGTGTTCCTTTTTCTCCACAACCTTACCAACACTTGTTTTTTTCCTGTGCTTGATTTTAGCCATTCTGACAGGTGTAAGATGATACCCTATTTGTGATTTTGATTCACATTTCCCTGATGATTGGTGAAGTTGATCATATTTTCCTGTGTCTGTTGGCTATCTGTATGTCCTTTTTAGGAAATATCTGTACATGTTTTTTGACAATTTGTCACTTAGATTATATGTGTTTTTTGTGTTGACTTGTGTAAGTTCTTTATATATTTTGGATACTAACCCCTTATCATATATGTCATTTACAGATATCTTCTCCCACTCAGTAGACTGTCTTTCAGGTTTTTTTTATTGTTTCCTTTGCTTTTCAGAAGCTTTTTATTTTGATGTAGTCCCAGTACTTTGTTTTTGTTTCCTTTGCTTTCAGAGACATATCTAAAAAAATGTTGCTATAGCTGATGACAGAGATACTACTGCCTGTGTTTTTTTCTAGGGTTTTTATGATTTCAGGTCTCATAGTTAGGTCTTTAATACATTTTTAGTTCATTGTGTGTATGGTGAAATAAAGTGGGCCACTTTGATTCTTTTGCATGCAGTAGTCCAGTTTTCCCAACACCATTTGTTAAAGAGACCGTCCTTTTACCATTACATATTCTTGCCCCCTTTGTTGAACTTTAAATGATCAAAAACATGGATTTCTGGGATCTCTATCCTGTTCCATTGATTGATGTATCTGTTTTTGTGCCAGTACCATATTGTTTGGGTTACTATAGCTTTATATTATATCTTGAAATTTGGGATTGCGATACCTCCAGTATTTTTTTTTAAGATTTTATATATTTATTTGACAGAGAGATCACAAGTAGGTGAAGAGAGAGAGAGGAGGAAGCAGGCTCTCCACTGAGCAGAGAGCCTGATGCCGGGCTCAATCCCAGGACACTAGGATCATGACCTGAGCTGAAGGCAGAGGCTTTAACCTACTGAGCCACCCAGGTGCCTTGCGACACCTCCAGTATTCTTGTTTTTAAAGATTACTCTGGCTATTCGGGATCTTTTGTGGCTCCAAAGAGTCCTAAAACTCTTCTAGTTCTGTGAAACATGCTATAGGTCTTTTCATGAGGATTGCATTAAACTGTAGATTGCATTGGGTAGTATGACATTTTAACAATATTCATTCTCCCACTCCATGAGCATGGAATGTTTTTGCATTTGTTTGACATCATCAGTTTTTTTCATCACTGTTTTATAGTTTTCAGAGTACAAATCTTTCACCTCCTTGGTTAAGTTTATTCCTAGGTATTTTATTATTTTTGTTACAATTGTGAATGGGATTGTTTTCTTAATTTCTCTCTCTTTTTTTTAAGATTTTATTTATTTATCAGAGAGAGAGAGCACAGGCAGACAGAGGCAGAGGGAGAAGCAGGCTCCCCGCCGAGCAAGGAGCCCGATGAGGGACTCGATCCCAGGATGCTGGGATCATGACCCGAGCCGAAGGCAGCTGCCCAACCAACTGAGCCACCCAGGTGTCCCTCTTAATTTCTCTTTATGCTACTTCATTATTAGTGTGAAGAAATGCAACAGATTTCTGTATATTGGTTTTTTTTATCCTAACTTTAGTGAGTTTATCAGTTCTAGTAATTTTCTTGGTGGAGTCTTTAGGATTTTCTATAGATAGTGTCATGTTATCAGCAGATAGTGAAAGTTTTACTTCTTTTTTACCAGTTTGGATGTCTTTTATTTCTTTTTCTTGTCTGATTGCTGTGTCTAGGATTTCTAGTACTATGCTTAATACAAGTGGTGAGAGTGGACATTCTTTTCTCTTCCTGATCTTAGGGGAAAAGCTCTCAGTTTTTCACACTTGAATTTGATTTCAGCTGTGTTGTTGTTTTTTGTTTGTTTGTTTGTTTTATATATGACCTTTTTTTTGGTGTTTCTTTGTTGTTGTTTTGTTTTTAATTTTTTTGGTCTTTATTATATTGTGGTATATTCCCTCTAAATCTACTTTGTTGAGAGTTGTTATCATTAGTGGGTGTTGTATTTGGTCAGATACTTTTTCTGTGTCTGTTGAAATGATTACTTGTTTCCCTTTTTCTTGTTAAAGTGATACATTATGTTGATTGATTTGTGAATATTGAAAAACCCTTGCATCCCTGAAATAAATCCCACTGGATCATTGTGATGAGTTTTTTACTGTGTTGTTGGATTTGGTTTGCAGATATTTTGTTGAGGATTTTACATCTATGTTCATAAGAGATATTGGGCAGTAGTTCCTTTTTTGGTATTTTCTTTATCTACTTTTGGTATCAGGGAAATGCTGGCCTCATAGAAAGGATTTGGAAGAAATTCTGTTTACATTTATCTTACTGATTTTTTAAGATTTTGAAATACATTAGATATCTAAGTTGCTTTTATGTGTTGCAAATATCTTCTACTCGATGATTCATTCTTTTCTGTCTCTTAATGCTATAACTTTACTGAGCAGAAATGTCTAAATTTAATGTTCAATTTATCAGTCTTTTCTTTTATTCTTAATTATTTGATTGTTAAATAAGTCTTTCCCTTCATGGACATAATTATCATGTATTTTCATATCTTATATTCTAGGTCAGTATAGGATGTTTATTATTGTTTGTGTTATTACTGTTCACCTTTACGTATACATCAAAATCCACCTAAAATTGATTTGCATGGAAAATATATAGTGGGAATCAGGTTTTACTCATTTTTCTAAATGAACATAAAAATTTCAACCCATTATTGACATGCCTTTATTTATGTACTGTTCTGCAGTGCCACATGGATAGATCAGGTAAAATACGTAGATAGATTGATCATACATGTGTATATCTGTTTCTGGAATCTCATCTGCCTCATTGTTTTATATGTCTATTTTTATGCCAAAACCACCATCTGCTAATTATTCTAGCTTTATATATGATACCCAGTAAAGAAATCCTCATACCATATTTTTTCATTTTCTTGGCTATATTTGCCCCATTGTATTGCCATATAAATTTTAGAATGAACTTCTCAGGCCTTAGACATCTGATAGAAATTTGATAGGGATTTTACTGACCCTACAGATACATTTGGGGAAATTTGAATACTGTATCTATGTGTCTACTTTAGTATCTCAATATTTTGATCATATATGTCTTTTGCAAGATATATTCTAGCATATTTATTTTAAAAAATTTATTACAGTTTTGCTTAAAATGTTTTTTAGTTTGTTCAAGTTATATAGATATTCAATTGGATATTGTATATTAATCTTATATGTGACAAATTGTTTAAATCAGTAATTAATGTTAATCTGGAGATTAACCTGAATTTTCTGTGTACATATCATGTGACCTATAAATGATGACAGTATAATTTTTCTTTCCAGTAAATCACTTAAAATTTTTTCATGTCTTATTTTCTCACAAGGATTACTAGTAAACAGTTCAAATACTTTGAAAGGTGTGGTAATAGTAGCCATTTGTGACTCATTCCTAATATCACATTGAAATTAAAATTCAACCATTAAGTATAGCTGTCAGTTTTTTGTAGCTTCCTTTATCACATTAGGAAAGTTCTCTTTTTATTTTCCTAAGATATTTTTATTATAAGCAAATTTATACTGAGGCCCATGGGTATTGAATTGGTTGAGTTTCTGACCCTTGGTTTTGGCTCAGGTTGTAATCTGAGGTTCCTGGGGTTGAGCCCCATGTCTTGCTATGTGCTTAGTGTGGAGTCTGTTTGAGATGTCTTTCCCTCTTCCTCTCCCCTTCCTGCTCATGTTTGCTCTCTTGCTCTGTCTCAGATAAATCTTTATAAACATTTGTATTTACACACTTTTTTTATCTGTTAAAATGATCATGTGCTTTTCTTTGTCATTTTGTTAATGACTGATTTTTGAAATTAAACCTACATTCATGGAATAAATATGAAAATGGCAATATGTTCATTGCTTGTATGATTTGTTTTAGTACTTCACATTTGTATTTGAGTAATACTGTTCTAATGTTTTCCTTTATTATGATATCTCAATGAGGGTTTGTATCAAAATTATGCTGTCCTCTTAAAATGTGTTGGAAAGTGGTATCTCTTGTCCTATCCTCTTGAAGTATTTGTATAAATTTAGCATTATTTCTTAACAGTATTATAATATCTGCTAGTGGATCTTATGAACTTAGAGCTTTGATTGAAAGAAGATTATTAAGTATAGATCAATTACTTTGCTATAGGACTGCTTATATTTTCTATTTCTTCTTATGGGTGTTTTAGAAAATTATATTTTCCAGGAATTTATTTCCTCTAAAGTTTTATAAATTTTGTCATATTTCTTCTTGTTTTTGTTTTTTATAATGTCTTCATTACCTTCTCACTGTAGAATCTGGTGATAATAACATTTCCATCTCTGACATAGGCTATTTGTGCATAATCCATCTTTGATTCATTTCCTGAGGTTTTTATTAATTTACTTCACTGAAGGTTTATTTTGTTTCTGTTGTTGTTTCATCAGGGATTTATTATTCTTTTTAAAGAACTTGCATTTAGTTTTATTGGTCCCCTTCATTGAAAAAAAATATGTATATGTGTGTGTGTGTGTGTGTGTATGTATATTTCATTTTATCAACTTCCTACTTTATATATTTAAAGATATGTATTAGCACTGGAGTGCTAACAAGGTAGAGAAAAATCTAGAGGTCCCATGTAGGGCAAGGTAGAAGTTCCAGATGGGAACAATACACTTTATATATTGTATTTGCTATTCACTCTCCTCTCACTTTCTGTCTTACTTATTCCAGTGTAATATTTATGTACAAATATTTGTTGAACAGATGAATAGCAATTATAGTTACTCCATAGTCATTATTTTTCTCTTTAACCATTAGTTTATGGGTAGAAATAGATTACATGGTTACTTAGTGTCTGTTGTGTGTGGGGGGGGAATCTAGATAGAGAAGCTAGGACTGCTATTTCTGATCTCTTATGCTGTTTTTTTTATTTTTATTGACCCCAAATTGTATTATAGTAACTGCAGAAAATTATGCTAATTTCCTGAGCTGATTTATTAGTAACACAACTCTGAATAAATATAAAACTTAAGGGAAGTTATCTTCACAGGGCCCAGAACCAGACCTAAATAAATAAATGTATAAAAATTTAGAAAAGTAAAAAGCTCTTTATTTTTGCTTCCACATTCTAGAGAAGAAAATGTGCTCTTTGGAGCACTCCACTCTCTTAGAATGTTTAATGACATGAATCAGTGTAAATTTTTAAGTGGGTCCTTAAGTATTTTGTTTATTTATTTATTTATTTATTTTTGTGCATGTTTTAACTGGTTCATAGTTGTGGAGTTCTTTAATTCAAGATCTAACATGTATCTACTTTCATTGAAATTTCACAAATTGTGTGCTCATTGAAGTGTGGTGCCTTTCCACTTGTAATTATTTAAAGAGAGAGACATAGAGTGATGATAACTTTAGATATTAACCCTTGGATTAGCTTTCTAGACACATTAGCAATGAAATGGAAAGTATTTTGCAAGTTGATACAAAGAAGAGCAGAAAAACATTAAGACTCACAAACCTGTCATTGGTTTGGCAGTGAAATACATACTTGAAATCTTATTCTTAAAAGGCATTTTGGGTTATAAAAAAAAAAGTCACAGCTTTTTATGGAATTTCCCTGGATTTTATCTTTAAGGTGAAATTTAAGACTACTTACTGCAAAAGATGTTGCCATGAATATAGTTGTTGGTTTACCTGAAGCACATTCCCTTAATATGCCAAACATAGGCAGTTATTAGTTAAAGGATTTGTGAATCTTGTTCTTAGTATGGTATATGTGAAAAATGATTGATGGTCAAGAAGATTTATAGAGAAAAGCAAATTCTTACACATTCTTCAAGGTGCCATCTAAATGTGGAGAAAGGAATAGCAAAGATGATATAGTATGATAGAATATTATTTGACATTTATATGTCAAGAGAGCACTAATAATACATACTTGTTTATCAAATATTTGTTTTCTTTCAGATAATTATGACTTGTTTTATTCTAGAAATTGGCCATTTCTAGTGCTTCTTATATTTGTAGAGATTACAGATTACTTTTGTGCTATTTATAGCAAAATACTTCAACATTGTTCTGAACAGTGCTGTCTGAAAGAACTTTATATGATGAAAATGTTTCCAGAGTTTTCCATTATAGTGGTCACTGGTCACACATGGATGTTGAGCACTTGCAATGTGGCTAGTGCAACTGAGGAGATGCATTTTAAATTTATTTTATTTTAATTAATGTAAATTTCATATTAAATGTCCACATGTGGCTGACTATCATAGTATACAGTATGCTGCTTAAGTTTATCTGAGTTAAAACATGTAAAATACTTAACAGTTTACAGATAATCAGTACTTATCATCATTTGTAGTTGCTGTTATTAATATTATGTTGGACACATGAATTCAGTTAACAAGAATATTATGCACATCTTAATATTATGCACAAAAACCCCTAAGAATCAGCTATACTAGTGAGGATCCATTCTCCTGACATTCACTGGCTTCAAAAAAAAAAAAAAAAAGAATGATTTCAATGGATTCTGTGTCCTTTGTGAAATTTGAGATCTTTTCATAATTTAAAGCTGAATTATATAATTTGTGAACTCCGTATACTTCTTGTTCTTCTTTCCTCTATTTTTCTTCTTTTTTATATTTTTAAAATCACAATGATGTAGATTTGGACTTATATCAAAAAGCTGTCAGAGGAAGAACAATGCAAATTAAAACAATCTTTATTCCTAAATGTCACGTTCAATTATGAAAACAACAAATACATACCTCTTCCATCTATTGGATAGGAAAAAATCAGTTCCATTATTTTAGTTTCATAGAATCACCATATATATTTATAAGACCTCACAAAATATTTGATTTAAATGTTTTAGGAGGCACACAACTTGCACCTGAAGAAAATTTTAATTACTCTTAAGAATACCTTAATTTCTGATCTCTGTTGATTTTCTGTTGTTACCCTCAGTTTGGAGCTACCTATAGGTCATGAATTTCCTCAGTACTCCTATGAAACAAGCCTAATCTGGATAATTGTTGCTATTATTTCTTTTGTAAAATGGCATTTTTCCTACATTTCTCCTATAGTAGCCCTGAGGTCTTTTACTAAAACCGTATTTGAATTTTAACACACTTCTGTTCTTTAAGCTTAGGCAAAGCTTCTGAATGTTTCTGGATGATAGTTTTTGTTTTGTTTTGTTTTTTAAAACTCATTTATTTGAGAGAGCACCAGGAGAGGGAGAGAAAGTCTTGAGTAGACTCCTCACTGATTGCGGAGCCTAATGCAGGACTTGATTTCAGCACCCTGAGATCACCACCTGAGCCCAAACCAAGAGTGTGATGCTTAGCCAACTGCACCACCAAGACACCCCAATAATAGTTTTAAGCTAAAAAAGTGCAGCTTCCCAAATGTATATGTACTGTAATGTTAGGGGCCAAACTTCAACAGTAAGAATAAGTGATCCTCTTTTGTGTGAATTTTTCTAGGATCAAAAATTTTGACTTCAATAAGAAAGCAATAGTTAAAAGATAATCATAGAGTGTAACTAGAATGCAGTTAATGGGCTTCAAAACAATTAACAGGGATAAAATTTGAGATTAATATGTTGGAAGGTTAATGAACAATAATATGTTTTTCCAGTCTGTCGTTTCACAAAAGGCACTAATAAGTTGGTAGTGAACCTTATATTGTATACAACTGACCTTACATTGGGCTGAGGAATGTCTTAAATGATCATGTGATAGTGATTCATGAACTTTTGTTCTTCTCTCCAAACCCTTAAGAACAGAGGACTGGCAGGTTACGGATCACTAATTTTGTCTATATCCAGTAGACTTCAAGGAAACATTCCTCTTATTATTATTTAAAGCAGATGCACATAGTTGCTTGCTATATGGTTATGTCCCTTTCTTGATCCTAACTATCCTCTAATTTTGTTCAAGTATCTACCCTTAAGTCCTTGTCAGTGAGCTTCACGGATTCGTTCTCCGCCTAGCGGGTATAGTGAAGGGTGTCCCCCAGCCATGGTGGCCTCATCACCTTTCAAGAGGTTGGCTTGGCATGGGGTCCATGTCTCTCCTGGCCAGTAAGAGTGCTGTTGCTGGGAGTGCAGCCTGATAAGGGTGTTCTTGTTGGTAAAAGGTGACACAAGAGAAATTGCCCCTTTTTCTGCCTCTGAACTTCATTGTGAATGCAACAGTGCCTCAGCTTATAAAGCTATCCTCTAACCTGTAGGGGAGCTAGCCTGAGAACATAATGTAGGAACTAAAACTTACAAATAACCAGAGTCCTTGCTGAAGGCATGGAGCTTTTGCAAAAACCAACCAAAGAAAGTGCTCTACCTCCCAATTTCCTGATTTTAGGGATTTTAATTGCCACATTATTTAAACAATTGAAATAGAGATTTTTCAGTTTCTTGAAGTCCAGAGCTTTTTAACTCATATATTTCAGTATTATTTTTTATATCTATGTGAAGATATGTGTTAAATAATTATTTGAATAAAGGCATGATTAGGATGACGATTTCACTTTTTTTTTTCCAAGATGCAGAAATAACTTTTACTTATAATTATGTGGATTAGGACTGGTGTAATTTGTCCATTCCTGCTAATCTGTATATTAATTTATTCACTTATTTTTGTTTCTAAGCTCTATCTCATTTAAGTAAGCATTTTAACACTTACATTCAGGATACAAAACAGTTTGATTTGTAATTTTAAAATATGACCATGATAAAATCAAAGGAAAACAGGAAACTCAAGTAGAACATTTTATTAAAATATTCAGATATACAAAGAATATAAGTTCTGATTCAGATTCCATGAAAACATCTAATATATTCAGTAAGAAAATTTATTTGTAAATGTTGTAATTGCACTAGTATTCTGAACCCCTTCTACTTTTACTATTGCATAAGATGAGTTTCTATCAGGTTTCAGAGTAGGATTTTCTATAAACTACATACCCTAAATCATACTGGATTTGGATGGTACTATTTCAGATGATTAGATATGGTCTCCAGGCATCCTGATGTTGTACCATATAATGGATTTGAGAATGAGTATACAGAACTCTGAAAAACAAAAACAAACAAATAAAAAAAAAAAAACCCACACATTGAAAAGGTTAGGATTTTAGGCGTTAAAGTAACAGACTTCTTTCCAGATCATACAGAATACAATGAGTTTTTAATGGATTTCTGCTGAAGTAATAACTAGAGCATTCCTGACTCTCCCCCCATTACCTACAATCCACACTGCCTACACTGCTGACAGGTCTACAGTTGGTATGTGTCCTAGGCCCTTGGGGGCATGAGAGTCACTGCCTGATCCTTACCTCTGGTGGGAGGGGGACATACAGTGGTAGGATCTTGACTACCTCTTTTCTGTGGTCCTGGTTTCTCTAAGTCTGCTGTCTTGATCATAGTTGAGTTAAACAAAACAAAACAAAAAATACAAAACAAACAAACCTGACTTTTAGTTGAGAGAGTTATATTTTATAGAGTATATTAGAAAACCTAAAAATTGGTAAGTTCTAATAGGACAAACACTGATTTCTTCAACAAAGAACATGCAAGGAAAACATGAGAGAGAAAATGGAGCCCAGAGATTAAGAGAGTCTTAGGAGACATGTCTGTCAGTTTGGATGATATATCTTATATTCATCCTGATTTTAAAAATATAGAAACAACAAATATAACCCCCCCTATTTATTTACAAGACAGTGGGGATAGGTTGAACACTGATTGAATATTTAATGGCATCAAGGAGTTACTAAATATTTAGGTATGATACTGTGGTTATATTTTTTAAAGTCTTTATCCCTTAATATTACAGCGTAAATTTTACAGGTGAAACCTAATGATATGTGGGATTTGTTTAAAAATACCCTGGTTAAAACCAAGAGTGAACCCTAATGTAGACTATAGACTCTGGATGGTGGGCAGATACAGATTTGTCAGTTTAACACATGTACCATTCTGCTGTAGGATGTTGACCATGTGTTTGTGTGTGTATGAGGGGGATATATATGAGAATTCTGTGTGTCTTCTGCTCAGTTTTGCTATGAACCTCAAAAGCTCTAAACGCGCCTGGGGGGATGCCTGGGTGGCTCAGTGGGTTAGGCCTCTGCCTTCAGCTCAGATCATGGTCTCAGGGTCCTGGGATCGAGCCCCATGTCAGGCTATCTGCTCAGTGGGGAGCCTGCTTCCCCTGCCCTGCCTGCCTCTCTGCCTAATTGTGATTTCTCTCTCTCTCTCTCTCTGTCTGTCAAAATAAATAAATAAAATCTTAAAAAAAAAAATGAACCAAACACTACCATTCTGGTGTGTAGTGGGAATGGGTGGTAATAGAGGTGAAATAAGAATGATAATGGGTTGAAATGACTGAAGTTGGGAGATGGGTATATGGTAGTTTGTTATACTGTTCTTACAATTTCTGTATCAGAATTTGAGAATTTTCTCTAAGAGGTTCTGGAAAAGTATTTTGGAGAAATCTATTTCTCTGTTACAAAGTCAGGGAAGGTACACTTAGTTTAATACAATGTCTTTGTTTCTGAAACAATAGAAATCAAAGCAGCAACAAAGTTCAACAACTGTGACAGAATTTCTTCTCTAGCCATTCTTGATGAAAGGGGAAAAAATGTGAAAGAGGAAATTTTTCTTTATTTGGATAGAAAAAAGGAAATTGCTTCCAAGTTTCTTTAGAGTCATCAGTTGCACTGCCATGTGCATACATAGCATAGTCTTGAAAGCACCTTGAAAAGTGGGTGTTTGATATGAACCCCCACTTGTGTGCCAGAGCAGCCATTTCTCAGTAGAAAGTAAAAGATGCACAGGACCTTCCTAGAAGCTTTTTAACTATTACAATTTTAAGATATTAATATAAAAATGCCAAATTTAAAACACTTATGTCACTTGTATCTTTCAGATACTAAATGTTAAAGATCAAAAAAAAAAAAAAGATTAAATTTTCTTTCCTTTCCTAAAATGAAAGTGGGTTTGTACTACCCTTGCCTACTTTGCCAGAAAGATACTTTGGGCTTCTTAAATATCCATTTATTTATTTATTATCCATTTGAAGTGGGGAGGGAGAAAGGTGGGGGCCTACATTTTAAGTTTTACTCTGTGTCTTGACTGACTTGACAGATCATCCAAATTAATTCTCTTTGTGCGCTGGGAAATACTTTCTTGTTTTCATTCCTAACAAAATAATACTGAAAGTATGTGCAACATCATTATTGAATAAAACACAAATTAAGAAGTCAAGTGTTGTGTCAGCCTTCAACCATATTAACCAAGGCTCCAAAACTACTTAGAAGTCATCTGATCTGGCACGTTGTTACTCATTTAAATAATGGTAACAATTCTTTGTGGCCTATTTTCATTTAAAAATACTAGGGGGGAAAGGAACACTTTAGCTTTCTATATGCTCACCTTGACAAGAATGAATCTGATAAAATATTGCTAAAATCAGATGTAAGCAGGTTTTCCCAGATAAGAAGTGATGAGTCATGGCTAATCCTATTTTATACCTAAGTGAATGCTCATATTATCTACTTAAGAAAGAGATGAGAAAGATTTTACTTCATTTTCTCTCTAGTCTACTTAGTGCACTGATAAGAAATAGCCCTAAAAAAGTCCCAAGAAGATGTAATACACTTTAATTTCTCCTTTAGTCTTCTAAATTAGCCGGTAATAGCCCTTTACTGCTCACACCTAAATTTAAAGCACAGAACAGAATGCTGTCCTCCCTTTTGTCTTGGGGAATAGAATACAAAGAATACTCAATAAAGAGTTACTATGGGTAGCTGAGTAATACTCTGGGTCAAACTGATATTTTCCAGATTTGTCAGGTCTTGTGGAGTATGAACAGTGACCACAAAGCCACTTAACATTGAATTGACTTTACAAACAGTTTGAATCTGTCCTGGAATGGAAAATTCTCATTACACATCCAGAGAGATTAAAACCACCTTCCAATCCCCAATAAAATAATTCCATCAAAATATTCCTCTTAGCCATGATATGGAGACATGTCCAAATAACACTGTGTGTGTGTGTGTGTGTGTGCGCGCGCGCACGCACATGTGTGAGTTTGTGTATGTGTGTATATATTTTTGCTTCTGAAACAATACAGTTCACCATTACAATACAGTTCACCATTACCACTTACCTCTGTTTTCTCTGGGTTACTCCAGTTCCCATAAACCGGATTAACAAATGCACAGTTAACACTTCCTTTAGTTTTCCTTAAAGCACACAGGACCATAACAAAAAGAATAATTATTGGAATGTAGTACAGTACATTTCCAGGTTATTACCTGGTAGACATCTTTGAGAGATACATTCTAGCCAGCCTATTTATTTTTATGAATGTATTACCATAAGTAAGGTTATTATTATTTTTTTTCTTTGCAGGACACTAAGGCAACTACATTCTTGAAAGTAAATGTTATTTGACCTCTGAATATTTAAATCAAAATAAACACAGGGAGATAAAAAGTGGCATAAATTGGTCTTAAAATTGATTTCTTAAAGTATTATTCAGGTAATACAAAGGATACAGCTATACGGAAAGGCTGCCTTAGACTTCAGAAGTGCCAAACCACCAAATCCTGAGGACTATTTTTAGTGACAGTGTTTGTCATAAAAATCTATAGCAATGAGTCATTCTTTAACATTTTAGATAGCAAATTTAAATATGAGTTTTTTGAAGAGTTCTTAATGTTAGTGTTTCCTTTAAATGAATCATAAAGAGATGTGTCCTTGATAATCTCACATGTTGGTCTAGATCTGCTAATATACTCTGATCAACTGAACTCCTAAATGATCATTTTCTTTTTGTGGTTTACTTAATTATTTAAAGAGTCCACAGACTTATTAGAAGATAACAAGTCTTGGAATACTTGGTCACAACTGTTGAGAATAAAAAATGCCCACTAGGGGAACAAAAAATATAACCAGATAACTAAATACACCCCATTAAAGATATACAGAATGATCCCATATATGCACACACACAAGCATAATGGAGAATGGAAGACCAATTGTAGGATGATTGCAGTGTCTTGAGGACAGCTAGGAGGAAAAATATAGTAACACTTGAGTATTTTTGCCTAATCAGGGTATAATGACAATAAGTCTGTCAATCATATACCCTTAAACCCTAAGGGAAAAGACAGTAAAGAGGAAACTAACTTGTTTTTTGAAAAAGAAATATTCAGTTCATGACTTCTTATTCTCATCTACCAAAACACATAGGCCAGCAGCCTAATCTGGGTAATTGTGTTTGGCTGGCAATGTGTCCTTTCTGTTGATTCAGTCTTCAAAGCTTCCTAATCTCCACTATTTCTGTACAATTGGCTTAAATATTCAATAGCTTAACCAGCTGACCCTCAGTGAGTCTACATTTTGGGTATCAATCCATAGGGGATGTGTGTGTATGTATGTATATGTATATATATATATATATATATATATATATATATATATATGGGTTATTCTTGGGAAAAAATCATAGATATGCTCTTAAATGATGCAACAAATATCTATTAATTCCTTAAATACAGTAAGTGAGTACTTGGGATTTGCTACAGTTAGGTTGAATAAGTGGTATTTTAGTCTTTGCCTTTTCTTCCTCCAGGACTAGTAGTCAATGTAAACTTCTCAGAGTGGTAAGCTCAGTAAATGATAGTTAGGTGCAGGCCTAGGCAGTGTTGCTTTTAGAATTGAGACTAGATAGGGAGTTGAATGGAAATTTAAGTATGTCACAATGCTAAAACAAAGGCTGGCACAGGAGAGACTGAACATCAAGGTAGGGGGTAACAAAACAAAATGGAATCTAGGAACTAGTTAAAGATCAGATGAATGCAGACACTACTCAGAAAAATTAATCTCAGGGTGCCTGGGTGGCTCAGTGGGTTAAGCCTCTGCCTTCTGCTCAGGTCATGATCTCAGGGTCCGGGATCGAGCCCCACATCAGGCTTTCTGCTCAGCAGGGAGTGTGCTTCCCCCTCTCTCTCTGCCTGTCTCTCTGCCTACTTGTGATCTCTCTCTCTGCCAAATAAATAAAATCTTTTAAAAAACATTTTAAAAAGAAAAATTAATCTCAGCTGAAATCAGGCATGAAATCAGGAAGCAAGAGGAAATCTAAACCATAGGCCTAGAGACAGATGGTCCAAAGGCCAGGCAGGCAACCAGGAGCCGAAGGGACAGGCTTGGCAGTCAATCGGATAGAAGTGAGGTGCAAGGAATACGAAAAGATCTTGATGTGAGACAATTACTTTTGGCTGTGGAGCTAGAATCCCAAATGACTTAGACCAAGATTGGCAGGCAGAAGTCAGGTAAATTGATCAGTTTTCCAGTTCTGTTAAATTCAGGTATTGGAGCTACTTTTTTCCCCCCTGAGAGGATTTTAAGTCTTAAATAATTTTCTATTAGAATGAAAAAAAAAGACCTATAGGTGGTAGACTTTGGGGATCCGGTGATCACAAAGAAGGAAGGTTTGCACTTAAGGTAAGAATGTGAAGTTGTAGTAAAAGAGGAAAGGGTCATGGTATGAGTAGCAGAATGTGAGCAGTGGTAAATTTGTCCTTCCTTAAATTATGTTTATTAGCAGTCACAAACTACTACTGATTTTCCTATCAAAGATACATCCCCAAATATGAATTGTTAGGCTTAATTTTTAATGTAGTTCCTGTTCATAGTATAAAATATCACCTATCATCAATAGATACTTACATTAAGTAAATTTCTAGTGTCAACTCTGTACATTTACTCTTTCAAGTACTGTGATATAATTTTCCATATGCATCAGTTATATATGTTTTATATTCAGACATAAGCAGTTTTACTTAAAATGGTAGATCACAAAAAACTACATTTATAAGCTAAGATTTGTTATATGCAAATATTTTCTGCCTCTTCTTTTGTTCTGTTTAAAACAATAAAGTGCATTCGTATAAAAAAAATGGTAGATCCTTCTGTAAGGAAAACAAAACATCTGTGAAATTTTCTGCTAGTTCTAACACTGTAATGTATAATTATAAGCCTGTATTAGGCTAAAAAATACTACATTTAACTTAACACTATCTGTCAGTAGGCATATAGCTCTAAAAGAGTTGAGATTTCAAAGAATCTCACCACTTTCAGGGATCAGCAGGGAATTGCCTTAGAAGTTTGGAGTAGAGAGAAAAAAGCAGCATGGATTACATGCGTTTTCCATCCATAACTTAATCATGCGTTCACTTAAATTATTATTAAGCTCCCGCTATGTCCAGTATGCACAGTAGCTATATAGGGTGGCATTTTGAATACGCTGAAAGAGAGATGTCATTACTGAACTAGGATAATTCCAATGGGAATTTCCAGTTTAAATTTAGTGAGCATATGTATAACTCTAAAGGAATTCAATTCATGGCATATTAACCAACAATTGTTTTAGTATAGATTAAAAACATGTAAGTGTTTATAATATGTATCTGCAGTTACCATATATGGGCAATGAAGAAAAAGAATAAAACAAAAACTCATTTTTGTTACATCTAGTAAACATGACTTTGAGGTAAATATGTGTATTTTAACAGCTTTATTCAATTATCACACATCATACAAATTTATTCATTAAAATATGATTCAGTGTTTAGTAACATTAATTTTATTAATTATTTTTAAAACTTGTGACTGTATAGGTAACATAAAATTTGACATTTTAACCACTTTTCAGTGTATAGTTCTGTGGCTTTCATTATTTTCACAGTGTTACAAACCATCACCTCTATTCACAGAATGTTTTCATCACCAGAAACAGAAACTCCATAGCCACTAAACCATAGTTTCCCATGTTCTTCTTTCTCTAGCCCTAGGTAACCTCTGATTTACCTTCTGTCTCTATGAATTTGCCTACTCTAGATACTTTAGTAAGTAGAATTGTACAATGTTTATCTTTTTGTGTCTAGCTTATTTCACTTACTATAATGTTTTCAAGGTCCACCCATATTGTAGCATGTATAAAGACTTCAGTAATTTTTAAGGCTGAGTAGTATTCCATTCTGTGCCTATGTTACAATTTGGTTACTCATTCATCTGATAATAGACACTTGAGTTGTTTCACCTTTTGGTCTATTGCAGATGATGTTATGAATGTTGACATGTGAGTATCTGAGTTCCCATTCAATTATATATCTTTTCAGATGCTAATCTGCAGTTTGTATATCTTTATTGAAGAAATGTTTATAAAAGTCTGCTGCTTTTAATTTTGTGGTTGTTCTTTGTTATTGAGTTGCAGGAGTTTTTTTTATAGACTCTGGATATTAAACTCTAATCAGATGTATGATTTCAAATATTTTTTTCTATTCTGTAGGTTGTCCTTTTAGGATTTTTAAAGTACCCTTTGATACATGAAAATTTTTGATGAAGTCCAGTTTTCTTTTTGTTTTGTTTCTTGGGCTTTCGGTTTCATCAAAGATTGCATTGTTATCTTTTCATATGTATGTTGGTCATCTGTATGTCTTCTTTGAAAAAATATCTATTCATGTCCTCTGCCCATTTTTTAATTGGATTTTTTGCCACTGAGTTGTATAAACTCTTTATATTTTGGATATGAACCCCTTGTCAGATTATATCATTTGTAAATATTTTCTCCCATTTAGTACGTGCTTTTTTGTTTTGCTGATGCTTTCCTTCGGTCTGCAAAAGCTTTTTATTTTGGTGTAGTGCCAGTAAGCTTAATTTTGTTTTTGTTTCCCTTGCCAGAGAAGACCTATCTAGAAAAGAAAAGTTTCTATGGCTGATGTTAAAGAAATTACTGCCTTTATTTTCTTCTAGAATTTATTGGTTTCAGGTCTGTATCACATGATCAGTGAAATGCAAATTAAAACCATAATGAAGTATTACCTCAAAATGGCTAAAATAAAAAACACAAGAATTAGCAAGTATTGGCGAGGATGTAGAGGAAAAGGAACCTTTGTGCACTGTTGAAGGGAATGAAGATTGGTATAGCCACTGAAAAAACAGAATTACTGTATGATCCAATAATTGCACCACTGGGTGTTTACCCAAAGAAAACAAAAACCCTAATTGGTAAAGATACATGCACTCCAATGTTTGTTTATTTTGCCTAAGTGCTCTGGTTAAGGTTTCTTATTGATTAACACATTTATCTCTAGCTTCTTGGTGCTAAAACCTTTACTAATATAAAACTAAATTATGGGGTGCCTGAGTGGCACAGTACGTTAAGAATCCAACTCTTGGTTTTGGCTCAGGTCATGATCTCAGGGTCCTGGGATCAAGCCCCGAGTCAGGCTCCATGCTCAGTGTAGAGTCTGCTTGGGGTTCTCTCTCCCTCTGCCTCTTACCATTATGTGTGCTTGCTCTCTCTTTCTCTAATCTTTTAAAACAAACAAAACATTAACAAAACCCTGAATTGTAATGACAGTGTATGATGAAAATTTTATGTCAGTGTTTGGATAGTTTTAGGATAGATTCTGATTGTCAATGTGACTATCTTTAGACTAGATGAGTGAATAAATCTTTATTTAGGGTGAAAGAAAAGGTGACAGTGAACAAGAGTATCACTCTGAATGTTGAAGAATGGCTATCAGAAAGGTTACACAAGGAATGATAAGTTGTTCTATTGAAAAGTCTATACTCCAAAACAAACATCTGTATACATAAATCATTAGCTTATTAATTAGTAACTATAATCCACTTTAATAATTTGTTTTGTTGGGCATGTCCTTTAATTTTATTTACCAAATTAATTGCTGTTTTTGGTTATCAGTGGGTTGTTTAATTTCTTTTTGTTAACAACAGACATGTTTTTCTCTAAGTTACAGTATGTCAATTTTGTGTGTCTGAGCAACTAACTAGTCAGGCTTCTTAGTCTAATCTACCAAATGCCTTCATGCCCACTACCGTCTCAGGGAACAAGCTGTCTCAATTTTTTCTCCTATTTAAAAATGGGCTTAGAAAACGCTCAGAGAAAAATGAGCTAAAAATTTTAGTGCAAATTATAAAAAAGGAAATACCATTTGAGAGGGCAATGTGTGATGATTCTGGGTGGACTGTATTATAAAATTCTATTGTAAAAAGCTGTATGCTAAAAAGTATGGAGAACTGTCATCTCTGAAACTGAGGTAATCATAATGCCGTTACCAAGGTGATTTGAAGGGATGAACATGATAATTTACCAAAAAATACTGCTGTTCATGTGTGTGTGTTTGTGTGTGTGTGAATCTTTTCTCGTGCTTCCACTAATGAAATCTGTATATATTGCTTCTAAATGTTGAAGGATAGTCTAAACTTCAAGAAATTATTGTTCCAAGTTACTTGCATGAAGGAAAAATGATGCTTTACAAAGCGATGACTCATTTCTTAAGATGGCAGAATGATAGAATATTGCTGAGTGTAGAGTCTCAGTGTAGACTCTATCATCTTGTATAATTATTTAAATATATCCAATAATTTTAGGATACAAACTATGTGCTAAACCATTGTGTTAGGTCTTGGACTTACAGAGTTGATCAGTATATGGTTCCTGCCTCTAGAACTTTTGGAGGGTGGCAGCTAATGGACTTCTGTCTCTTGGATGAAATTATATGTATATACAATGCCTACCACAGGTAGATGCCTGGTAATAGTTGAATGCAACTATTTACCTTCTTTTCTTATTCTTTACCTTCTTTTCTTATTCTTTCCTCCTTCTGTCAACATTCTTTTTTTTAAACTTTTTAGTTCTTTCTCCTGACCACAAAGCCTGGGTTCAATGAAGGGATATTGGGATAAAGAAAAATAATAAGGAAGTATCAAATTAGTAATAACAATCACTGCAGTACTTTTTTATTTTTTAATATCAACTTACAAATTTAGAGCTCACAAGGACCTTTGCAATCATTTTGTTCATGTCTATTTTACAGACAGGGCAACTGAGACTATTCCCATACTAGACCACGAGTCTTCTGGAGGAGAAATACCAAATCTACTTATTCTTCTCTCTATCACAGTACCTAATGCAGTAGGAATCAACTGACTACTTATGGAAAGAATAATTTAATGTATATGGTCTGAAGCATTTGTGGTGGAACAAAATCCACTAATCTGCTTTCTGTCCTGTTCCCTCATACCCACTTCTACCAATATACTTCATAAGTTCCTACAGAGAAAAGATAATCATTTTTACTATTTACTATCATGAAGCCACATTTGTATTTAGCTTTCTGTTCCACTTATCACAAGACTTTAAGTGGGCCAGGAGCCTACTTTTCTGCTCTGTCTCTTTCCATTTTTTTTTTTTTTCCAGTGGATTAACTGCCAGCTCAGATGAATAGCTTGGGGCTTCCAGGAAGACTAGAGGAAACGAATGAGTGTGGCCCTTCTATCTCTCTCTATTACCTAGAAACTGAAAAAGTCATATGATTGGCAAAAAAAAAAAAATTAGTACAAATAACTTATTTTACAGTATTTGAAAAGTAAAGGTCTGAGTTCCTAATATCTCATGTATCTCTGAAAAATGAGAGGTATGAAACATCCATGTATAAATATAAGAATCTTGAAATGAATTTTCAGGCTACAAAGTATTTGGTTTGTTACTATTAGGGAAAAATATTTTCTAACCATAAAAGTACATGTGACTTTTTTTTTAAAGAATACATCTAAATTATAAAATACAGTTATTTCAGTGGTGGAGACAGAATTCATTTATTCTGGGAGTCATGTCCATTATGTTAAATTTTGCTTAGCCTGATCAATGATGAATCGGGGGTGTCCCAGAGAAGTAAATCTCAATTCCACTCTCCCTGTTTCTACCTCTGTCATTTAAAACTCTTCAGTTTGTTTTTTCCAAATGTTCTTAGTCTTAAGACTTTGTTAGTATGCCTCAATCTTTCTGAGTGTGCTGATCTTTCAGATTAAAATATATTATAAAATCTTAATAGAAATAAAGTATTCCTGGGTTTCTACTTTTATTCACCTGTATTTAATGTTCATTAAACATATTTTTGTCAATTTTTTTTAAGATTTTATATATTTGAGAGAGCAAGAGTGAGAGAGAGAGAGGATGAGCAGGGGAAGCAGTAGGCAGAGGGAGAAAAAGGCTCTCCACAGAGCAAGGAGCCCATTGTGGGACTTGATCCCAGGACCCCAGGATCATGACCTGAGCTCTTGGTAGACGCTTAACCGGCTCAGTCATCCAGGCTCCCCAAGAAGAAATTTTTTCTTTTAAGAAATGATTGTTTCTTGACCAGGGTAATACTAATTTTTTTCTCTGTCCCATCAAACATTAATGAATTTTTGTTTGTTTGTTTTTGCTTCCTGATTTTAGATTGATGCACTTTTTTTTTAGTGTTTTTTTTTAATGTGTTTTTGCTTTTTTTTTTTTTTTTTTTAATCTGTTTTTGAGAGAGAGCAAGCAAGCCAGGATGACCATGGGGAGGGGGAAAGGGAGAAGCAGACTCCCTGCTGAGGAGGGAGCCTGATGCAGAACTCTATCCAGGACCTGGGGATCATAACTCTAGAGGAAGGAAGATGCTTAAATGACTGAGCCCCGCCCCAGGTGCCCGATGCACTGTTTCCTATGAAATTGTCAGTGCTCAATGATTCACATATATTATCTTTTTTTTTTCCTTTCTCTAAGCGTTAAACAAGTTTTATTTTATACCTGGTCTCTGTTCATTTCCAGTCCAGATTTTAGCCTGTTTGAATAAAACTTTTTTAAGGAGAATTATTACAAATTATAAAATTTAGACCTTATTTTGTTCTTTTGGTGTCTTTCAGCTTGCAAAGATAAGTACAATAGAAGAATATAAATTAAATAAGAAGTAGGTAGGAAGTTCAAGAAAGGAATTGTGAGGACTGGAAAAAAGAACCAGAGGTAGTGAAATGGTACAGTTCATGAATTGAGAGTCTATATATTTACTAAATGAAGGATACAGCTTTGACTTTAAGATTCTTAAATTTAAATGTAAGCAGGGCAATCAGTTACATAGGTAACTGCACTACAGCTCAGTGCAATGTAGGCTGAAAGAGCAACAAGCCCCCAGGGCAGTTCAAAATATCAGTGATAAAGTGTGCCTCAATAAAATCTGTCTCGGAGAATGTGGTAGCAAGGAGGGGCACGAATTTTATGGAACCCTTGAAGCACAACAGTGCCTCAGAGAATCTGATTTGGGGAGCATTTTGATATGTTTATGTTTATTATAAAAAAATCCAACAGATTACAATTAATAAAAAGATTACAATTTGTAGTAGGTAATTACAGAGCAAACATTAAATCTGTTATAACAAGCTAAAGGTAGAATAAAATCACATAACATCATGAGGCACTGTAAGAATAAATTGAGTCTATCAAATCACCTTTTATCATTGACTGTGTACTGTAGAATACTATATAATCTGGTATGTATTTTTTATATATACATATATATATAAATGTTTTATATATATGTTTTATATATTTTAGCAGTATTATATAGTATTTTGTGTGTGTGTATAAACATACACATATATAAAATATATATAAATATATTAAACAAACACTGTATAAATCTATATAATACTGCTAAAAGGAAAACTCAGGTCATATTCAGCTATATAAGAGTCTCTATTTCTAGCAAGATACGGAGTTTTGTTTTGTTTTGTTTTGTTTTAGAAGTAAATCTGGGAAGGAGAAAAAAAAAAAAGAAAAGCCAATTTTAATAAAGCAGGGATAAATTAGGGGGGGCATGTCCATGACTCAAGTTTTCATTTCCAAGTCCTTAAGGAACAAGCTGAACCAAATGTTTGGGTGAAAAAGTTCAGAAAGGATTGGGTTTGCAAACATATAACCAGAAATGCCACAAAAAGGAGAGGAGAGGATTAATCATCTGGGGTCACAAAACCAAACAACTGGGACACTGAATTTTGCTAAACTCATTCACATGACACAGCAACTGCCATATTTTTCTCCTACTCTTTTTGGGCAGGAAATAAATATCACTGGTACAAAACCTGTCCCTGTTTAATGCGATCTTGCTGTGGCAGAGAGCCTAAAAAGGAACATGCCCAGGAATATGGATGCAATTAGTGTGAATAAAGCTGAGCCAGGTTCCTGTAGCTTAACCTTACAGAGACCCCTCAATGTTGCCAGTGTGAGCATAGTCTCAGCTTGGCTTCTCCTCATCTGAGTGTAGTGTTAGCACATTCACAACTGCCCAACAGGAACCAGATGCAGATCTGGACTCCCTTTGGAAACATATTTGGTAGCACTTTGAAAATCTTCTTTGACCTGGTAAAATTACTAGGGGTCAATCTTTAGGAAATAATTAGGACAACAAAGATTTATGTAGAAAGAGGCTTATCACAAATTATTTGTAATAATGAAAAATTATATGTCTGATAATAGGATAATGGTTAAATGATGATACATGTACTTGAGAGGACATTAAATAGCCCTTTCGAATAATGCTAGAAAGAATATTTATTGGCTTAAGGGCGGTGTTTCTCAAAGTGTAGTCTGTGGACTGCCAGAGGTCCTAAGACCTCTTCAGAGGTATACAAATTCAAAACTATCATCATCATCATCATCATCAGACCCATTGGTAAAAGGTTCATTCAAATGCAAGCTAGATCAATGAATTTTTATTTTAACAGACTTTTTCACTGTGTTGAGATTTGCACTGATGTTGCACTGATGATTACAACTGTCAGTGCCTTAGCAGGGAACAAGACAATGGTATCTAGCTATATGTTACATTCTTCACCAGCACGTATTTGCAGTAAATTTTTTGACAAGCCCGTTTCATTTCAAAATGATCTTGTTGAAACAACAAAATTGATTTTATTAAATCTCAACTGTTCATGCAAGGTTTTTCTAGTATTCTGAGAACTATGCATAAAGCACTTTTATGGCATATTGTCTTGTGGAAAAGCACTGCAAGACCGAGTTGCATGCTAAACTAACTACTTTTTTCATGCAACGGCAATTATATTTGGAAGAATGACTGACAGCTTGTGGCTATTCAGTTTAGGGCCTTTGGCAGACATTTTACTAAAAAATGAATATGAGCAATGATATCAGAGAAAACACCTGACAGTATCTCTTGCTAATGATAAAATTTGAACTTTCAAACAAAAGTTAGAATTCTAAAAAACTTGCATTTTCCATCAGGATCACAACCGCTTCCCAGTATTTTAAAGACTTGTCTGAAATTTTTATCTTATGGTGCATAATGAAATGTTTCAACACTTGAGAAGCTACATAACTCACTTAACATTTTCTAAATGAAAAGTGCAGGACACTACAGAATGGGTAAATGATCCATTCATAGTGCCAGATAGACTAATGAATTTTTAATGTAACAGTGCAAAGACTTCATTGATAGGGTTTCAGATCCCACATTAGAACTACACTTTACCACAATGTCAAGTTTTGGTATAATAAAAAACATGCATGATTATCTAAAAATCTATGAAAATATATCTCCCTTTTCAAAAATATTTATCTATGTAAGGTTGAATTTTCTTTATATACTTCAATCAAAACAATATACTGCAGTGCTTTTAATGCAATAGTAGATACAAAAATTCAGTGCTGGCTCTCACTAAATTTTTCTTTCAGTTTGAGTACCTCTGTTCTCCTGAGCATTCTGGTTTCAAATAGGAGTAAGTACTCAATACCTGCAGGAAACAAGACATACTTTTCCTCAGTAAGTTTTTGCTATCTCTTCTAAAGATAGTTTGCTATCTCTGTATTCTTTTCCTGTCTCCTATAAATGTGATGCTATAAAGTCCTACATTAATAAAGGTCATTTTCATAAAATGATATGTATATTACATATGTATAATACATATATGAATATGTTTTTATAATATGTATTTTATCTTAATACATGATGGATTTTTTATTTTAAAATGAATTAATACTTATAATTTAAAATACTTCTCAAACACTTCTCAATAAATATAAATTTTGATAACTGAACCACATATAAAAGTTCTTTGGGGTTCTCCATAATGTTTGGTGATGTAAAGGTATCTTGAGTAAAAAATCTGAGAGTGATCAGCATAGGGAGAGAAGAAAAAAAAATTGGTAGACAACTCAAATTTCAAGATGCAAGTATGTGCACGTATCTTTATATGTGTGCACATTGATAAAAGTTTAGAAGATACATCGAAGTGGTAATAATATATATCTCTGGATGGTGGCATTAAAGATAATTTTAAATTCTCTTCTGGCACTTTGTGGTATTTCCTAGTTTATCATCGTTAAGTTGTTGTGTATTAGAATCTTGGAGAAGATGAATGGTTTTCCAGTTCAGAAACTCTCAGGAGGCATTACCCCAGCTTGAGCTCCATACCATCCTGCCCCACCCCCTGTTAAGTCATTTGCCTTAAAGATAAGATCTGCCATGCTCACCAGGTTTTCCTGGTTGCCTTCTTTTAGCATTTCTTCTCAAAGCCAGTCCGGTCCACCTTGCTGCACTACGTAACAGTTGTTGGATAGGCTGTACTCTTTCATAAATCCTGCTTTTGCTCTGAGGCTCACTCTCCATTGGCCGGAACTGAGCTAGCTCTGGAGCCAGATAAACTTTTCTTTGTATTCCACTGTGCGTGGTACATTTTACTACCAGGACATATGGTACTTTTATAATTGGAATGAAATATTTTTCCATGTAAATGGCTCTATATGAAAACTCTCTAATTTCATTATTGAATTCTTATAGACATATAATCTGTTTGATTGAAACTGATGGCAGTGTTGAAGTTAATTATCAGTCTTCATGATTTCTCTTAGCAATCACCTAGCAACTTGCTGCTTTTTAAATCTTTTTAGAAAATTTAAAATTTACAACACTATATGAAAATCTGTATAGAAAGAGTGGACTTATTTTATTATGACACAAGTTTCCAAAAATTTTAAAAAATAAACTGTTTTGGATTTATTTATATATACAGCTAAAGCTCTCTTGGACTCTCAATAAATTTAGCTTATAATACATTAAAAATGGAAAAAAAAACCAAAATGGCATTTACCTGTCTTAAAACAACCTCTCTTATAAAACATATTTAGAAATTATAAGTACCCAAGCACACAAATTAGCATTCTATGTAGATTTCTTACATTTCTACATTCTATGTAGGTTTCCCTGTTAATTCCTAGCAAATTTACCATCATTTAAAAAAAATTTTTTATTAACACATATTGTGTTATTAGCCCTAGGGATACAGGTCTGTGAATCGCCAGGTTTACACGCTTCACAGCACTCACCATAGCACATACCTTCCCCAGTGTCCATAACCAACCATCCTCTCCCTACCCCCTCCACCCGACAGCCCTCAGTTTGTTTTGTGAGATTAAGAGTCGCTTACGGTTTGTCTCCCTCTTAATCCCATTTCACTAAGAATACCTTCTAGTTCCATCTACGTCATTGCAAATAGCAAGATTTCATTTCTTTTGATGGCTGCATGGTATTCCATTTCATATATATATATGCCACATCTTCTTTATCCATTCATCTGTTGATGAAAATCTAGGTTCTTTCCATAGTTTGGCAATTGTGGACACTGTTGCTAAACATTCAGGTGCACATGCCCCTTCAGATGAGTACATTTGTATCTTTAGGGTAAATACCCAGTAGTGCAATTGCTGGGTCATAGGGTACCTCTATTTCCAACTTTTTGAGGAACCTCCACGCTGTTTTCTGGAGTGGTTGCACCAGCTTGCATTCCCACCAACAGTGTAGGAGGGTTCCCCTTTCTCTGCATCCTTGCCAGCATCTGTCATTTCCTGACTTGTTAATTTTAGCCATTCTGACTGGTGTGAGGTGGTATCTCATTGGTGCTCCACATCACTTGGCATCAGGGAAATACATACCATCATTTTTTCTTACATTACCTGTTTTAGTCACACTAACGACGCCACCCTCTGTCATGCCTTGTGCCTTTACACAAGATGTTTTGTCTTTGTGATGTTCTTCCTCCTTTTCATCTAGTGGATTTCCGTCCATGATTTCAGACTTGACTGATGCAGCACATTCTCACAGAATCCTTCTTCAATGTCTCTAGCGTATTATTCTCACCTCTGAAGCAAAGTCAGCCTCTTCTTTACCTGTGTTTCTCCATTGCTGTGCAGGAAGTGACTGTATGTGCTTAATACGTGCTTGCTGAAGAACTGCTGTTACTTGCTTTTCTAGGTGCCGCCTTCACCAAGGTCTAAGTTATTATTTATTTTTATATCCTCATCCTTAGCACAGTGCCTACCACAAAATAGATGTTTAAAAAATGTTTGCCAACAAATACCTGAATGGATTGCTAGGAGTTATATGATTTATGCCTTTCTTTTTTATAAAGATGAATATAAGCTGGTCTTTTACATTCTGTTGTCATTCTGTCCTTTGATTCATTAGTGAGCTAGAAATTTTAACACAGTAAACAGGTTGCTGAACTTATAGGAGTATCGCTAAGGATGCTTTAAGGAGAAATTGTGTGAAATATGATTCAAAAGCATAAAAGAATCTCTCAGGAGAATAGCAAGGCAGTTACTGAAGAAAAATTATGAAACTGATCCCATCTCCCCCCGCCCCCACCAAATTCCCCACCTTTTAGTAACTCCTAATGAAGGAAAATACTTAGCATCTTGATTCTCCAAAGGTGCTGAATGTACTTGCTGCATACTATGGGAGAGCAATGTGATTTACTAAATGATTAGGATACTTATCTGTACTGCCTTCCTCATTTAAGCAGGTTACTTCTTTCAGTGAGCAACTCTGATTTCTTGGACATTAGGGAACAAATGTAACATAATGTCTTCTTGCTATGTAAGATTTATAATAAACAGAAGATGCTGAAAAGATCCTTGAATCCTGACCTGGAAACAATTTTTGTTAAATAATCATCTGTATTAATATGGTAAAATATCTATATTCAGATCAAATAATTAGAACATGGGGCTGCTAGATGGTAAAGTGCTCTTTATAAGTTTTACACAGATTTTATTTCTTAGACGATTTGGAGTGTATGTCCATTGACCATAGATTTGAAACAACTTGGGATAGTTAGTAACTGCAGCATACACACTTAGGCCAGTGCAGCTTGCATTATTCATGACTTGTATTTCTCATACATTGCATATAAATTGTTTTTGTTTAGTCAGTATCTTAAATGATCATAGAACTAAACAATGACTTGATATTTAGTAAATTACATTACAAAATTGCAAATAATTTAAAAATTCACATGAAATTTCTAATTTTATTCCTTTGAGAAGTAGATTACTTTCTTTCTTAAATATTTTATTTATTGAGAGAGGGAGCAAGAGTGCACAAGTAGGGGGAGGGGCAGAGGGGCAGTAAGACTCCCCACCGAGTGTGCAGCCAGACTTGGGGCTTGATCCAAGGACCCCAAGATCATGACCCGAGCTGAAGTCAGATGCTTAACCAACTGATCCAACCAGGTGCCCCAATAAATTACTCTCTTGAAAAGATTTCATCTGTACACTCACAAATTAATTCTCTAAATAAATAGAATGAGAATAATAATGTAAGTAAAATTGTTAATCAGATTATCAGCCAGGTTGATTAGGTTAGGTGTCAGTTGCCAGGCTAAGTTTTCAGAAACTTCAGTGCCAAATCTGTCATAAAGGTGGACACCTAAATTAAATGGTCTAGTATGAGTATAGTATTGAGAATGGACACAATTACTATTTCAACTAAATTCAATTTCTTGAAATTCCCAGGTTTTTTGATGTTCAGTTTCTTCCATAGATTTTGAGTACTTGTAGGTTTTTGGTATCCTCTAATGTTCAACATTACTATTCTAAGATTTAAGCTTCTGATTATGGACTGATTTTGTAACCCATCATGGATCCCATTAATGAGTTTGCAAAGGGTTACACGTGTAGGCCTCATTTGGTATTCCTTTATTTGCTTTCAGCTTCCACAGAATGAATGAAAATTGGCCAAGCTGGATGGAATTTCTTCAAGAATATCCAACAATGATATCCCAATGTTTAGAGTCATCTGTGAGGATTCTAGTATGAATGAATTCTGGAGCATTAAGGCAAGTAAAATATTCTTTTGGAGTAAAAAAAGAAATGTTCATTTGGGTTCCAACATCCTATTTTAGATAGTTTGAAAATTAAGTTTAATAAAATATTTACTGAGATGAATTCCTACTTGCTATTTGTTGAATTTAGGAATATAAACATGAATAGGGCAAAGATCTGCCATTAAGAGGCTTCAGAGTCTGTTATAGGGGACATCAAACCAAAAGTCAGTGTGATGAAGGCTGAGAACAAAGTGCTTTGGAACCTCAGGAGTGGTTACTTCTGCCAAGTGTGACCTGGGAAGATCCACAGAGGACACCACTTTTTTTTTTTAATTAAATTAATTTATTTATTTTCAGAAAAACAGTATTCATTATTTTTCACCATACCCAGTGCTTTTTGCAATCTGTGCCCTCTATAATACCCACCACCTGTTACTCCAACCTCCCACCCCCCTGCCACTTCAAAATATAATTATTTTATAAACATATATTTTTATCCCCAGGGGTACAGGTCTGTGAATCACCAGGTTTACACACTTCACAGCACTCACCAAAGCACATACCCTCCCCAATGTCCATAATCCCACCCCCTTCTCCCAAACCCCCTCCCCCCAGCAACCCTCAGTTTGTTTTGTGAGATTAAGAGTTACTTATGGTTTGTCTCCCTCCCAATCCCATCTTGTTTCATTTATTCTTCTCCTACCCACTTAAGCCCGCATGTTGCATCACCTTCCTCATATCAGGGAGATCATATGATAGTTGTCTTTCTCTGCTTGACTTATTTCGCTAAGCATGATACGCTCTAGTTCCATCCATGTTGTCACAAATGGCAAGATTTCATTTCTTTTGATGGCTGCATAGTATTCCATTGTGTACATATACCACATCTTCTTGATCCATTCATCTGTTGATGGACATCTAGGTTCTTTCCATAGTTTGGCTATTGTGGACATTGCTGCTATAAACATTCGGGTGCACGTGCCCCTTTGGATCACTACGTTTGTATCTTTAGGGTAAATACCCAGTAGTGCAATTGCTGGGTCATAGGGCAGTTCTATTTTCAACATTTTGAGGAACCTCCATGCTGTTTTCCAGAGTGGCTGCACCAGCTTGCATTCCCACCAACAGTGTAGGAGGGTTCCCCTTTCTCCGCATCCTCGCCAGCATCTGTCATTTCCTGACTTGTTGATTTTAGCCATTCTGACTGGTGTGAGGCGATATCTCATTGTGGTTTTGATTTGTATTTCCCTGATGCCGAGTGATATGGAGCACTTTTTCATGTGTCTGTTGGCCATCTGGATGTCTTCTTTGCAGAAATGTCTGTTCATGTCCTCTGCCCATTTCTTGATTGGATTATTTGTTTTTTGGGTGTTGAGTTTGCTAAGTTCTTTATAGATTCTGGACACTAGTCCTTTATCTGATATGTCGTTTGCAAATATCTTCTCCCATTCTGTCAGTTGTCTTTTGATTTTGTTAACTGTTTCCTTTGCTGTGCAAAAGCTTTTGATCTTGATGAAATCCCAATAGTTCATTTTTGCCCTTGCTTCCCTGGCCTTTGGCGTTGTTCCTAGGAAGATGTTGCAGCGGCTGAGGTCGAAGAGGTTGCTGCCTGTGTTCTCCTCAAGGATTTTGATGGATTCCTTTCGCACATTGAGGTCCTTCATCCATTTTGAGTCTATTTTTGTGTGTGGTGTAAGGAAATGGTCCAATTTCATTTTTCTGCATGTGGCTGTCCAATTTTCCCAGCACCTTTTATTGAAGAGGCTGTCTTTTTTCCATTGGACATTCTTTCCTGCTTTGTCGAAGATTAGTTGACTGTAGAGTTGAGGGTCTATTTCTGGGCTTTCTCTTCTGTTCCATTGATCTATGTGTCTGTTTTTGTGCCAGTACCATGCTGTCTTGATGATGACAGCTTTGTAATAGAGCTTGAAGAAGAGGACACCACTTTTATGTAGCCTTTGAAAGTCTTCTTTTATTATATTTTATTTCTATGGTAAAGGAAGAAGTAAACCTAGCATATCTGGAAACTTCCCCTATATTCTTTTGACCAATAAGTTCTTGGACATTATAGTCTGGAAAGATGGCAGTTGGTATCACTCATTCTGTGTCTTGGGTATATTTAGCCCACAGAAAATCAATTCAATTATTTTCATATATTATTGCAAATTTACGAATCCCAGCCATCTGACTTTTCATCTGTCCTACATGTTACCTACATAATGCATGGTGTGCTAGGCAAGGTGCAAGACAGACCAACAGTGCTGTGCCTGCTTTCCAGAGATTTATCCACAAAGGGAATTATAAGTGAGTTCCAGATACTGTTTTTAACTATCAGTCTGTTGTTTGGTGGAAACTACCATACAGATAGATTTGCCAGGTGTCTAGTCTAATGCTGTCTAGTCTAATGCTGAATTATAATTTAGGAACTTTTTTTTTTGATAAGCCTTAACTATCACAGGGAATTGTAATGCAAATATAAAGGTAGATCACTACCAGTAAGACTGAAAACACCCTAATAGCTGAAGGTGTAATGCAGTCACATTACAACCAGAGAACACTCAGGGCCCTAAAGAACCAAGTTCAACATTCTGTTTGACTCATGCAGTTTTGGAACTGGGAGAAAACTTTAAAATAATTTATTACTCCCCATGTAGAAGGTGTAACATGGGTTACAGGAAGGAGTAATTTAAGCAACATAAACATTTTAACTTTGTAGTTCTATTTTATATTAAAAATAGAGCAGAAATATAAGAATGACACAACAAAACCATGCTTTCAACAAATACTATTTTTTTGGAGAAGGCTAAGAAAAAGAAAAGTCTATTTAATGATAAATACATAAATAAAAGTAATAGTAAACATAATATGTAGGCCCTAAATTGTGGGGACAGCCTATAAATGATAGAAGTTTGGGAAAGATGACTGATTTCAACTTCCTCATTTTACACATAAGAAAATATAGAATATAGTTTTCTTTCTGTTCTCCAAACCCATCTTTCTTCCTGGATTTTTGCATCTCTCTTAGTGGCATTATCAACCATGCAGTTGCCTAAGTACAAGATCCTCAAATCAACTTTGACAGTTGTTTTTTTCTCATCTCCTATATTAAGGCATTCAACCACTGTCTGGATTCAAGAATTTATAATCTCTCTTCTAAACCTCTTGTGTAGCCTTATGTCCTAAAAGATTAGATATTTTCTACTCTCATGCTCTGCCTCTGTGTGTGTGTGTGTGTGTGTGTTTAAACACAGATATGATCTGGTCATTCTTCTGCTTAAAACACTTTCCTGGCTTTTATCAGTTAAGGCACTACCAGGAAATAGCTGACATACTCAAATTGGAGAATTGGACATTTGATAAAGTGAAAGTCTGCAGAGGTATGCCAGAATGTAGAGGAACAAGAAGAGGTGGTACGGTAGACTGGGCCCATCATCAGGCCTGCTGTCAGCCTAGGCTGGAAGGGGGAAGAAGCAGGACATTGGAGGAAGTAGTAGTATGCAGAGGGGCTTTTGACAGTTCTTTCACTTCTAGCAGCCAGCTGGAACTTCACTGTAGGAAGTAGTCAGGGTTATGAACACCCGGGCCTTCTCTTTTTCCTCTCTCAAGGTACCCTACTCTGGCCAAACATAATGTAAATTCAGATGACAAGGGATCCCATTAATGCAGTCGATAAAGGCCATGTCTCCAGATCAACCTTCCCCTCTTCTCCATCCTGTGTAGTGGAAAAGAGTGGGGGGTGGACCTGAGGGGCAGACAGAACATAGCCAGCACTCAGCTCTATTTTTTTCTTAAATGAGTTGAAATCTCCTGAGTAGGCATTCAAACCCTGATTACCTCCTCCACAGTGTACTACTAAGTTTAATTTTTTGTCCCCCCTCCCATATTCTGTAGCTGTGCTGGCTATTTTTGGAACTCCTGAGTGTCCACATTATTTTTTTGAACTCCCTAATCTCATCTTTGTCTGGTTGCTGCCTCCCTTTTGTAGCCCTCTTAATCCTTCTTCCATGTGAATTGCTAAGCTCCCTAAAATGCCTCCATGTGATGTTTCAAGACTTGTCTTATGTACCACTCACCCCACTCAAATGAGAGGCCACAGGGTAGGAAGTGAACTCCTATGAGAGGAGCAGAAATGTCACTGTCTTGAGACAAATGCTCTTTTTCCTCTAAATACTCTATTGGCCTTTTCTTCCATTTCCAGAAAAGAACACAAAGTTTAGGATTGGGGGAAAGTATCAGGGAATAAACGGTATAGGCTTCTCTTTAAAACGGAGAAGAGAGAGGAGGAGGAATCACATATTGTCCAAGACCATTTTTAAGGGGAGGATTTGGAAACCCTGTTCTCAATTTCCCTTTTCCAACCCAAAGCAAACATTTGGCAAGATTGGCAGAGCATAGCTCCAGTATACAAAGGAACTGAGACTGGGGAGTGAGGTTCCTAGGTTTTAATGACTGTATTTCTTGTGGACAAATGCACACAAATGGAGAGAGCAAAAGTTTGCCAGCATTATGAGACACCCTTGGTTGTTGCTGCTAGTGGTTGTTGTCTAAGGCTAAGTACCTATTTCTGGGATCAGGGCAGCCTCACTAGTAACACTGTAGCTGCAAAAGAAGCTGAGTTCCTTTAACACCAAGTAAGTGAGGTTTTGGTTTTTACTAAGGATAGATATTCATTGTTGGGCCCAAGTTAGGCCTATCCGGGGATCTTGAAGTAGAAAAAGTAGCTGCCTTTCTATCTCCAAAGCTCCACATTATTATACAAGGTATTTGCAGTGACAAGGGTCTGGTAGAGAGAATATAGTATTATAGGGATAGATAACTTTATCTGTGAGCAGGGCCACTCATTCAAGCATCTCAGACAACAAGAACACCTGTATCTCCCATGGGGTTATAGGCAGCTGGTTCAGCTGTGGAGACCCTAGTCACCTTCTTTCTTATCAGAAATATAAACACCATTCATTCTCTGGATTATCCTTTCCTTCTACTTTACCCCCAGAATATTTGGATTACATTTCTATTGTTACACTTATCATAGCTAAACATATGTTATGAGATAGAAAGCAGGGTATCATCTTGTATATCATCAAGCTCTCTCAATACTAGCACATAGGAAACTTAATAAATGTTTGTGGAGCTGAACCATGAAGCATTCCCAAGATCGCATTCAGATCTTGTAATTTCCTACTCCACAGTCTTTCCACTGTTGCACATATTTACAATCCTATGAAATTACTTAGAAATTTCCAGATGCAAACTTAAAAAAAAAATCCTTACATGGACATATCTTATTTCTTAGCGTAACTAAATGAAATATGTTTATTTTCAACTTTTATTAAATTAACACAATCCTTTAGGAGTATCTGTCTCAGTACAGCATAATAGACAGCTATTTATTGCCAACTTCTCCACAGGCAAAGAAGATATAATCTAAAATAGAAAAGCAGTGGGTATTATATGGCTTCAGGTAAGGTAAGAATAAATGGTCCACTATTTATTTGTATCCTTTATTTTTCATTTCTAAGTATGTTTGATGATCGCATCTACTTTTGATTCCTAAAAACAATTCTAGAAGGCTTCCATATTTGTCACTTCCTCTCAGGTGTCATGAGTTACAATCTGGTGGATTTTGTGCCACGGGAAGGGGGTACTAGGTAATTTTCGGAGACCTTTCATGATGAACCCATCCCCACACTACAGTGCCTTGCTTATATAGTCCCTGCAGCAATGTTTGTGTATTGATGCTACCCCCAAATCTCTCCTAAAGTTCTTGACCAGAAATGGGATCTTGACCCCTCGGTGGGCTAAACATTAGGTCTTCTTTGGAATAAGTAATGGAGACAAAAAGACAAAGATATAGTTTCTCCATAAGTCTAAAGCCATAATGGGTAACTAACACCCTGTTGTAGGCAGCACCATTTTTATAAAGATGTTGAAAGAGAATTACCAAACAAAGCAGTACAAAGCAGCAGAGATGAGAGGCAGATGAAGAATACCACTGGGTCCAGCCCTTCCCGTCCTCATTCACTGTTATCTTTGAGCTCATGAAATGTACATTTTTATGCTAAATTCTTTATTCTGATAAGGCTAGCTTGAGATGATTTCTTCTGCAGTCAGAGAGTTCTCACTAATATATTTGGTAGCAAGTAGCTAACAGAAAGGTCACAGAATGTATAATAAAATCTATGAAACAGATCTCTAAAAACAACTTCAAGAAGCTTATTGCTGCGCTTAGCATTGTTTGAGCATGCAGCGCTTCGGCCTGTGTTTTTGAAAAATAGTAATAATAACAGTTTCTCTTAAGTCACTGACAGGCTTCTTATGCTACAGATCCTTTTTACAGAATCTAATGAAAAATCTCAAGGTTTATTTAGAAAGAGTAACAAATTTCCTGCTTATGTTAATTCCTGTATCCTTACATTTTGGTATTATTTTTGGTGTGAATCAAAAGACAAAAATTTGATGTGCAACATTTTTATTTAAATGTAATCTATAGACATAAGCAATGTTTTTGGTGATTCTCAGAAGCAATAATGTGAACAAAACATAGCTAGTCTTCAGTAGTCACGTAGTGGATACCAACTATGCATTCGGAGCTAGATACTGGGCACACGAGAAAAGGACTGGTTAATATGGAAACAGTTAAGTCATAATACAACATAATAGGCTGTAACTGTCTTCCTGAGGACAACATTCTGACAGCTCAGTGACTGAACCTGAAGGGAAACCAGGATGTTTTTGTTTGGTGTCAAAAATGTGTGGGTTTGTATAGCTCTGTCAGGCAGCGGGTGTGGAAAGCCATGTGTTTTGGGGGAATGGTGAGAATTTTTCCGAAGACTAGGGGGTAGAAGGGTAGGGATGGTGGAACGTTAAACTTGGTGCAGTGGTCTTTGAACATTGCCATTTGAGTTTCCCTAAAATAATTTAGAAAAAAAGAAAAAAAACCTCTCTCCTTTTATATTATTAACATCTAAAATTTTTATTATGAGTTTAGTGGTTGCAAAGGATATAATTTCTGAAATATTTTATGCGAGTTCCTTAAAATTATTGAAATTGTCTGCCATGAAATCTAAATGACAAAGTCATTCCTGCTCTCTCCTCAACTCCGACTTAATGTTCAGAAAAAGACAATGTTCAGAAAAAGAAATGTTAAAATGTGTTCCATGACAATCATCTCGATTGATTTTCAAATTCTAAGTAGGAAAGGAGAGAGAGGGAAAAAAAGAAGTAACTTGACAATGGATTCCTCTCCTACCTTTCCTTTTAGTACTTCATCCAAGTATCTTGGTACATGAGTCCCTTTTGGGGGGCTGTATTCTCAGTTCATACCCCTGTTTGACTCCCTGGGGGGTTTGCCTTTGTCCTCCCCTGTTCATTTATTTTGATGAGACTGAAGTTAAGTGTGAGGTGAAAGAAGAAATGGGAAAGAAGCAGCAGGCCAGATGCACCTTTTTCAATCAGAAGAGTAGGTTAAATTTGAATGCCTTGTTGAAACTACTTTTGCTGTACACTTTTGAGAAGTCTCTGAGACCTAAGGTAAGCATCCTCTAGGCAGGAGACCTCTGGTAGAGAGAATCGGGGCAGCTCCAGTTTTGGCCTATCTGGTTCCTCTGAGGGGCTCCTCTCCTCAGTCCCACAAATGAGAACTTCATCATCGTGGCCTCTGGGGCAGCATGTGTAGTGAGCAATTCAGGAGATCATTAACAGGACAGAATACGGTCTTGAGTGATTATTTGTGTTGGGCAATAATAGGGAATAAAACCTTTTGAGATTTTGGAACTTAGAAGAGAAGGTGCTAGAGAGAGGGAAGTGGACAGGGAGGTAAATCAGAGCGTCACAGGCAGAGATACTGTCTGGAACCTCAAGTGTTGGACCTTGCCTGCCTCTTCTCGGAACTGGAGACTAATATTTGGGTACCTGATTGAGTGAGCTATTTCAAGAAGGTAATTTAAAAACAACAAAATGCTTTTCTTCTTTTACAGTCATTTATTTCTACATCCTGTTTTATTAATCATCCTTCCTTCTCGGTCCAGTTCACATAGGTTGGGCAAATTTCATAGCTGTATCATCACTTTTAATGATCAAATGTTACTTTTTAATGATTAAAAGGTAATCCAACCCACTTGAAAGATGCCAATATCAGATTCTAACCTCAGTTTTCATCCTACTCCTTCCCCATTTCAGACTTGACATTTGACTGTAACTACTGCTTAGTAGTTACTTAGGGTAAGGAAGAAGATGAGGGTCATGCTCTGGATTTGATACATTCCCACCCCTTTTCTTGAGGCTTAACTCTCTGGTGCAGACACTGAGAAGAGGGGGAAATGGGTGCCTGGAACATTCCTACTACCTAGTTAGCTGTCCTAGTACGGGGCCCCTCTTTCCACCCCCACTGTTTGTACAATGCATTTGTGTAGTCCTGACTTTTCTGGTGGACTTCTCCTGTGACAGACTCCATGGTGATAGTATATGGAATTTGAGTGTATGTGTAAATCAGCTTCATTGGGCCCCTTCTATAATTAAATAAAAGAAAGGGGGAAAAAAGGCAGCTATGTCAGCTGTCATCTCGGTCTGGCCTCCAGTACCCTCTCCAGGAGAGGCATCACCTCACCTAAACTAGCAGCTGCCTGAACAGCCATACAACTCCAATTTGTCTCTGTTTTCTGTGCTTCTTCAGATTCACTGAAGAAGGAAGCTCTACATTTTCTTCCTTTCCTTTGGAGAATCATGCACAACCAGGATGCAGCTAAACCCCCACTGCCATCTCCTGTCTTCTTACTGTTCTCTGGTATATTATACCACAGATCTTTTAAGGCCAATGATGCAGAATATTCTCATGTCTATTTTCAGAACACTAAACCAAAAATTATCTTTGTCTGAAACCATACATATGTCAAATAGTCCCAAGAACTTTTCTTTTTCTATATTTTGCTCTAATAAGCACCAGGAAGCAGATTTTACAGATTTTTCACCTTTTTATCTGAATCTCACCAATCTGAACTGTTGATTCTCTTGGAGACCTCCTATTTGGTGTTGGGTGGTGCTGGTGGTGGCATATCCTTCCCCTTCTTTGTTGGAAAGAGGTAAAACTTCTTACCATAAATGCTGCACTACCCTAAAGACAATGACTCCAAGAATACCTCTTCCTGTTTTCTTTTCAGTCTTTTCCTTAGGGTAGACCAGAGAGATGAAAGATTGGGTGATGACAGTATAAATGGTTCTGCTTCCATTACAAGCCTTAGTGGGTTGTATTTGATGATCCCAATTACTGGTAGTCTTTGACAGCTAGGAACCTCTTATTTGAGGAATGTAGCCAGTTTCCCTCAGTTTCTTGTTAATCTTCTGCTAGAGGAGTTATTGGCACCTAAGAACTCTGGTGTGTTCAGATAGAGTGATATAAGCAGTTATGTCTAAGCTTTTCATCTTTAAATAATGAAGTTACTCTATTTCTGGTACTTCAGAGGTGGGTTCCAGATATGGAAATGACAGATACTAATATCCTACATGTTGAAGTCTTTGTATCTAGAAAACAATTCTATGTAGAAATCTAGGAAATGGTTGAATGCATAGTATGGATGTGGAGATTAGAAGAAAATTTCAGTAAGGGAAAGATGTTCTGAAGCCATTAAGATATAGACAACATTAAATCTTTGGAGATGAATGACAGCTCCCATGGTGAATATGTAGATAGGAAGGAAAGCAGATATAGAGGGAAAGTATAAAACTGAAGGACAGAAATGAGAGAGAAAAAGAAGTAGCTGTCAGGTTGTGGTGTAGTGCCAACAGCATTTGTTTAAGAGATTGCTCCATAGCCCCCATGGTACAGACGGTCCAACACATATCTGCAGGAGTGAAATTTAGGGTTCTTTTTGAATATCTCACTGGTTGTGTTAATATGACAACTTGTTCACATATTGTGATGATTAATTTTATGTGTCAATTTGGCTAGGCTATAATGCCCAAATGTTTACCCAACACTAGTCTAGATGTTGCCATGAAGGTATTTTTAGGTATGATTAACATTTACAATCAGCCAAGTTTAAGTAAAGATTCCTTCCATAATGTGGGTGGGCCTTTCAATCATTTAAAGGCTTTAACAGTAAGGACTGAGGTTTCCAGAGGAAGAAGGAATTCTGCCTCAGGGTTACAGTATAGAAGTACTACCTTATTTCTAGCCTGATACATTTGCCTGGTGGATTTTGGACTCAACCCAGCACCATCAACTCATTCCCCCGCCCGCCCCCCCAACTGGTGCACTTTTCTTTCTTGTTCTTTTTCTTTTTTTTTTCCATTTTATTTTATTTTTTACAGTGTTTCACAATTGATTGTTTATGCACCACACCCATGCTCCATGCAATACGTGCCCTCCATAATACCCACCACCAGGCTCACCCAACCCCCCACTCCTCTCCCCTCCCAAACCCTCAGTTTGTTTCTCAGAGTCCACAGTCTCTCATGGTTTGTCTCCCCCTCCGATTTCCCCCATCACACTTCTCCTCTCCATCTCCCAGTGTCCTCCATGTTATTCCTTATGCTCCACAAGTAAGTGAAACCGTATAATAATTGACTCTCTCTGCTTGACTTATTTCACCCAGCATAATCTCTTCCAGTCCCATCCATGCTGATTCAAAAGCTGATTCATCCTTTCTGATGGAGGCATAATACCCCATTGTATATATGGACCATATATTATTTATCCATTCGTCCACTGAAGGGCATCTTGGTTCTTTCCACAGTTTGGCAACTATGGCCATTGCTGCTATAAACATTGGAGTACAGATGGCCCTTCTTTTCACTACATCTGTATCTTTGGGGTAAATACCCAGTAGCACAATTGCAGGGTCATAGGGAAGCTCTATTTTTAATTTCTTAAGGAACCTCCACATTGTTTTCCCAAGTGGCTGCACCAACTTGCATTCCCACCAACAGTGTAAGAGGGTTCCCCTTTCTCCACATCCTCTCCAACACTTGTTTACTGTCTTGTTAATTTTGGCCATTCTAACTGGTGTAAGGTGGTATCTCAATGTGATTTGATTTGAATCTTCCTGATGCTAATGATGATGAACATTTTTTCATGGGCCTGTTAGCCATTTGCATATTTTCTTTGGAGAAGTGTCTGTTCATGTCTTCTGCCCATTTTTTGATGTGATTGATGTGATTATCTGTTTTGTGTGTGTTGAGTCTGATGAGTTCTTTATATGTCATGGATACCAACCCTTTGTCTGTAGTGTCATTTGTGAATATCTTCTTCCATTCCATGGGTTGCCTCTTTGTTTTGTTGACTGTTTCCTTTACTGTGCGGAAGCTTTGGATCTTGATGAAGTCCCAAAAGTTCTTTTTTGCTTTTGTTTCCTTTGCCTTTGGAGACATATCTTGAAAGAAGTTGCTGTGACCGATGTCAAAGAGGTTATTGCCTATGTTCTCCTCTAGGATTTTGATAGATTCCTGCCTCATGTTGAGGTCTTGTATCCATTTTGAGTTTATCTTTGTGTATGGTGTAAGAGAATGGTTGAGTTTCATTCTTCTACAGGAAGCTGTCCAACTTTCCCAGCAGCATTTATTGAACAGACTTTTTTCCCATGTATATTTTTTGCTGCTTTGTCTAAGATTATTGGACCCTAGTGTTGAGGATCCATATCTGGGCTCTCTACTCTGTTCTACTGGTCTATGTGCCTGTTTTTGTGCTAGTACCATGTTGTCGTGCTGATCACTGCTTTGTAATAAAGCTTGAGATCAGGCAATGTGTGCCTGTTTTTGTGCTAGTACCATATTGTCTTGCTGATCACTGCTTTGTAATAAAGCTTGAAATCAGGCAACGTGATGCCCCCAGTTTTGTTTTTCTTTTTCAACATTTTCCTAGCAATGCAGGGTCTCTTCCAGGTCCATACAAATTTCAGGATTGTTTGTTCCAGCTCTTTGAAAAATGCCAGTGGAATTTTGGTCAGGATGGCATTGACAATATAGATGGCTCTAGGCAGTGTAGACATTTTAACAATGTTTATTCTTCCAATCCATGAGCATAGGATGGTCTTCCATCTTTTTGTGTCTTCTTCAATTTCTTTCATAAGTGTCCTGTAGTTCCTCAAGTACGGATCCTTTATCTCTTCAGTTAGGTTTATTCCCAGATATCTTATGGTTCTTGGTGCTCTAGTAAATGGAATTGATTCTCTCATTTCCCTTTCTATATTTTCATTGTTAGTGTATAAGAAAGCAACCAATTTCTGTACATTGATTTTGTATCCTGCCACATTACTGAATTGTTGTATGAGTTCTAGTAGTGTGGGGTGGAGTATTTTGGGTTTTCATATATAGTATCATGTCATCTGCGAAGAGAGAAAGTTTGACTTCTTCTTTGCCAATTTGAATACTTTTTATTTCTTTTGGTTGTCTGATTGCTGTTGATAGGACTTCTAGTACTATGTTGAACAATAGTGGTGAGGGTGGACATCCTTGACGTGTCTCTGATCTCAAAGGGAAGGCTGTCAGCTTTTCCCCATTGAGGATGATATTCACTGTGGGTTTTTCATAGATAGATTTTATGAAGTTGAGGATTGTTCCCTCTATCCCTATACTTTGGATCATTTTAATCAGGAAAGGATGCTGTATCTTGTCAAATGCTTTTTCTGCATCAATTGAGAGGATCATATGTTTCTTTTCCCTTCTCTTACTGATTTGTTCTATCACATTGATTGATTTGGGAATGTTGTACCACCTCTGCATTCCCTGGATAAATTCCACCTGGTCATGGTGGATAATCTTTCTAATGTTTTGTTGGATCCTATGAGCTAGGTCCTTGTTGAGAATCTTAGGATACATATTCATCAGGGATATTGGTCTGAAATTCTCCTTTTTGGTGGGGTCTTTGCCTGGTTTGGGGATCAGGGTAATGCTGGCTTCATAAAAAGAGTCTGGAAGTTTTCCTTCTGTTTCTACTTTTTGAAAGAGCTTCGGGAGTATAGGTATTATTTCTTCTTTGAATGTTTGATAGAATTCTCCAGGGAATCTGTCAGGTCCTGGGCTGAGGTTTTTGATCACTGTCTCAATCTCCCAGTACCATCAATTCTTGCTTGAATTTCCAACTTAGCATCCTGCCCTACAAGTTTCATGCTTGCCAGCCCCCACAATTATATGAGCCAATTCTTTAAATCTCTATTTCAGTATATTAATACTTTAAATTACTATAATTAAAATGATTTCATTAATATTATGTATCATTTGCATAATTATATAAGCATGATGTAATATAATACATATTTGTAGAAATATGTTTAAGATATCTTCTATCAAGATTAATATATTTATATAATTTGTCAATATTCTATATTATATGTGTTAATATAGTTAGATATTTTAAGATATATACCCATAAATACACACACACACACACACACACACACAGAGAAATAATAGAATATCTATCTGATCATTTCTGTTTCTCTAGAGAATCCTAATACATGTGTGCATTCTAGCACAAAATTGTTATTTCACTTAGTAAGTGCATATATCTTTCTCACTAGATTACAAACTCCTTTAAGTCCACACTGATTCTCATTCATGTTTGTATCCACATTGTCTGGTATATTTAAAGCACATAAAAATAATTAATGAATTAATAGAGGAGTAAGATCTTCTTGATATTAATAAGATTGAAGATGTCATTTTTTTTTCTCCTGATGAACACCGTAGGTCTATAATAATTGTCTTAATTTTTATATACCAAGATTGGTGTCTGCTAATTACCATGATTGAGGGCTGGAGATCTGAGAAGAATTCATTACGTATACATAAAACTACCACCAAGGAAAATGCAGTTATCCAGTATTCTGTGACACATTGGTATTGGTGGAGATCTAAGTCTTTGATCACACATTCTGGCATGCAAGGGATGATGCATTTCTTTAATTCCTTTAAATGTCATTAAATCTTAGTCTGAGCCCTTATCTTGCTCAGTTCATGGAAAAGTCAAGCATTTTCATTCCTGGGGTGACATATATTCCATATGGGTGATAGGAAAGATGGATATTGGGCAGGAAGCTCCCAGGATCCTGAATGGCAATGTAGATTGTAAGCTCTTCTTACTTTTTGTTATGTTTGGTTTGGTTTTTAATTCAAATATGAAAAATATAAACTATTATATTAAGTTTCAGGTATATAATAAAATGATTCAAAAAATTCTACACATTTCTCAAACCATTAGTTTGTTCTCTGTATATGAGTTTTATTTTTTGGTCTTTTTGCTTTGTTTTCTTTTTTTTTAATGAAATTCCACATATGAGTGAAATCATATATCACTTACATTACTCAGCATTATAACCCGCTAGATCTACCCATGTTGTTGCAGATGGTAAGACTTAATTCTTCCTAATGGCTGAGAAATATCCCACTGTATGTATGTGTACATATATATCACATTTTTTTTTTTTAAATTTTGTTTAGAGAAAGAGTAAGAAAGAATGTGAACAGGGGGAGAGGGAGAAGGAGACAGAGAGCATCCCAAGCAGACTCTAAACTGAGTGCAGAGCCCGATTGGTAACTTAATCTCACAATCCTGAGCTTACGACCTGAGCTGAATCAAGGGTCATATGCTTAACTGATAGAACTACCCAGGTGCCTATATACCACATTCATCTATGATGGAAACTCGAGTTGCTTCCATAATTTGGTTATTGTAAATAATGCTTCAATAAACATCAAAATATGTATATTTTTTCAAATTAGTACTTCTCTTTCCTTTGGGTAACTGCTCACTAGTGGAAATGCTATTTTTAATGTTTAAGGAACCCCCATACTGTTTTCTATAGTAGTTGTACCAATTTGCCTTACCACCTATGGTGTGAGGGTTCCTCATTCTCTACGTCCTTGTGAACACTTCTTATTTCTTGTCATTTTTTATCTTAGGTATTCTGATAGGTGTGAGGTGCTGTTTCATTGTGGTTTTGATATGCATTTCCCTAATGATTAGTTGACATTTACCATCTTTTCATGTGTCTGTTGGCCATCTGGATATCTCCTTTGGGAAAAATGTCATGACCTGACATTAAGGTCAGATCCTCTGCCCATTTTTAGCCAGGTTGTTGTTTGGATGTTGAGTTATTTAAGTTCTTGATATCTTTTGGATGTTAACTCTTTATCAGATGTATTATTTGCAAATATCTTCTCCCATTCAGCGGGTTACCTTAATGTTTTTTCAGTTGTTCCCTTTGCAGTGCAAAAGCCTTTTTTAATGATACAATCCCGGTAGTTGAATTTTGCTTTTGTTTCCCTTGCCTGAGGAGACCAATCTAGAAAAATGTGTCAGAAATAGCACAGCCTATGTTTTCCTGTAGAGTTGATGGCTTCAGGTCTCACACTTAGATCTTCAATCCATTTGCGTTTATTTTTTTGTATGGCATAAGAAAGTGGTCACGGTTCATTCTTTTGCATGTAACAGCCCAGTTTTCCCAGCACCGTTTATTGAAGAGACTCAATTGCGTATTCTTGTCTCCTTTGTTGTAGATTAACTGACCATATAAGCATGGTTTATTTTGAGGCTCGCTAATCTGTTCTTTTGATCTATGTGCCAGTAGCATACTGTCATGATTACTACAGCTTTGTAGTATAGTTTGAAATCTGGGGTTGTGACACATCCAGTTTTCTTCTTTTTCAAGATGACTGTGGCTGTTTGGGGTCTTTTGTGATATCATATAAAATTTTAGGATTATTCTAGTTCTGTTAAAAATGCTGTTGGTATTTTGAAAGTGATTGCTTTAAATCTGTAGATTACTTTGGTAGTATGGACAATATAACACTGTCCTCTCAATTCATGAGCATGTATTATCATTCCATTTGTTTCTGTCATCTTTAATTTCCTTCTTGAATTTGTTAAGAGTTTTCAGAGTAAAGGTCTTTCACCTTGGTTAAGTTCATTCTTGGTAGTTCATTATTTTTGGTGCGATTGTAAATAGGATTATTTTCTTAATTTCTCTTTCTGCTACTTCATTATTAGTGTATAGAAATGCAGTAGATTTCTATATGTTAATTTTGTATCCTGTGAATTTACTGAATTCATTTATCAGTTTTAGTAGTTTTGTGGTGGAATATTTATGGTTTTCTACAGAGTATCTGGCATCTGCAAATAGTGAACGTTTTACTTCTTTCTTATGAATTTAGCTGCCTTTTATTTCTTTTCTTGTCTGATTGCTGTGGCCTATCATAGCAATCAGACAAATCCCGGTACTTTGTTGAATAAAACTGATGAGAGTGGACATCCTTGTTTTATTCCTGGTCTGAGAGACAAACTCTCAGTTTTTCACCACAGAGTATGATGTTAGCCATGTTTTTGTTTTGTTTTGTTTTCATATATGGCCTATATCATGTTGAGGTATGTCCCCTCTAAAACCATTTTACTGAGAGTTTTTTAATCATGAATGGATGCCATCCTTTCTCAGATGATTTTTCTGCATTTATGGAGATGATGATATGATGTTTATCCTTTCTCTTGTTAATGTAATAGATCACACTGATTTGTAAATATTGAACCACTGTTATCTCTGAAATAAATCCCACTGGATCATGGTGAATGATTTTTTTAATGTATCATTGGATTTTATTTGCTAATATTTGTTGAGGATTTTTACAACTATGTTCATTAGAGAGATTGGCCTTGTTTGCTTTTTTTCCTAGTGTCTTTATCTAGTCTTGGTATCAGGGTAATGATGGCCTTGTCCAGTGAATTTTGGAGTCTTTCCTTCATCTTATATTTTTTTGGAATAGTTTGAGAAGAATAGGTATTAACTCTTGAATAGGTATTAACTCTTCTTTAAATATTTGATAGAATTCATATTCCAAGCCATCTGGTCCTGGACTTGTATTTGTTGGGAGTTTTTTGATTACTGATTCAGTTTCATTGATGGCATTTATGCCATCAGTCTAACAAGAGAAAGGATAAAAGCCATATGATCATCTCCATAAATGCAGAAAAATCATCAGATAAAGTATGGCATCCATTCATGATAAAAAAAAAAACTCAATTCAAATTGTGTATCTCTTCCTGATTCAGATTTGAAGGTTATATGTTCCTAAGAATTTATCCATTTTTTTCTAGGTTGTCCAATTTGTTAGCATATAATTTTTCAAAATCTCTATTATTGCTGTATTTCTGTGGTTTCAGTGGGTATTTCTCCTCTTCATTTCTGATTTTATGTATTTGAGTCCTCTCTCCTTGGATGAATCTGGCTCAAGGTATATCGATCGGTTTTGTTGATATTTAAAAAAAAAAAATAGTACCTGGTTTCATTGATCTGTTCTCTTGTGGGGTTTTTTTTTTTTCTTTCATTCTCTGTTTCATTTATTTACACTCTAATATTTATTATTTTGTTCCTTCTACTGGTTTGGGGCTTTGTTTTTCTTTTTCTTGCTCCTTTAGGTGTAAGGTTAGGTTGCTTATTTGAGATTTTTCTTCCTAAGGTGGACCTATATTGCTATAAACCTCCCTTTTAGAACAGCTTTTGCTGTCTCCCAAAGATTTTTGGACCCATTTGCTGTTTAGTAGTGTGTCATTTAGCTTCCATGTATTTGTGTTCTTTCCAGATTTTTTTCTTGTGATTGATTTACACATTTTGTGGTCAGAGAAGATGCATGATATAATTTCATTTCTTTTGAATTTGCTGAGACTTGATTTATGGCCTAATAATCTGTTCTGGAGAATGTCCCATGTGCCCTTGAAAACAATGTGTATTCTATTGTTTTTGAATGGGGTTCTCTGAATATATCTATTGGATCCATCTAGTCCAATTTGCCTTCCAAAGCCACTCTTCCCTTACTGATTTTCTGTCTGGATGATTTATCCATTGATATTAGTAAGGTGTTAAAAGTCCCCTACTATTATTATATTAATGTCAGCTTAATCCTTAATATCGCTTAATAGTTTTTTTTTTTTTTTTTTATGTATTAGGTGCTTCCATGATGGGTGTGTAAATATTTACAATTGTTATATTCTCTTGTTGGATTGTTTCCTTTATCATTGGGTACTGTCCTCACCTCTTGTTACAGTCTTTAAGATTTATTTAATCTTATTTGTTTCATTTGCATGGTAAATGTTTTTCCACCCTTTGCTTTCAATTTGTATGTGTCTTTAGGTGTGAAGTGAGTCTCTTGTAGGCAGCATATACCTAGGTCTTGGTCTTTTATCGCAGTTACAGCATAAAAGGTGTAACTAAGGGGTTCCTGAGTGGCTCAGTGGCTTAAGCCTCTGCCTTCGGCTCAGGTAATGATCTCAGGGTCCTGTGGTTGAGCCCCGCATGGCATCAGGCTCTCTGCTTAGCAGGGAGTCTGCTCCCCCACCCCACTTTGCCTGCCTCTCTGCCTATTTGTGATCTCTGTCAAATAAATAAAATCTTAAAAAAAAAAGTGTAACTAAACACTGGAGTTTTTAGTTCATTTACATTCAGAGTAATTAGCAATGGGTATGTACTTATTATCATTTTGTTACTTGTTTTATGGTTGTTTGGATAGTTCTAACCTGTATCTTGTATTTCTTGCTCTCTTCCCTTGTGATTTGCTGACTTTTAGTGATCCACTTGAATTCCTTTCTCTTTATGTTTTGCATATCTGTTATAGGTTTTTGATTTGTGGTTGTCATTGGGTTGATGTATAATATCCTATGCATATAGAAATCTACAGTAGTTGAAGGTTGCTGAAGTTGGAACCCATTCTAAAAGCACAAAATCTTACCCCTCCATGTTTTATGCATATGATATCATATTTTGCATCTTTTATTTTTAATTCCTTGACTGTTTATTGATATAATTGATTTTACTGCTTTTGTGTTTTAACCTCTGTACTTGTGTTATATTTGATTAGTATGTTCGCTTTTTGTTTATTTTAAAGTTTATTTATCTCTACACCCAACTTAGGGCTTGAACTCGTAACCTAGAGATCAAAAGTTGTGTGTTCTTCTGAGCAAGTTATTTGCTCCAAATCTGATACTTTTTATTATGTTTGTATTTGCTTATGAAAATTTTCTCTTTTCAAATTTATCTTCCATTTTTACATTTTCTTTCTAATCAGACTCGATTCTAACATTTCTTGTATGACTGGTTTAGTGGAGATAAACACATTTATTTATTTACTTACTTATTTCCAGTGTTCCAAATTCACTGTTTATGCACCATACCCTGTACTCCATGCCCATACAGTGAAGAGCATTTTAAACATTTGTTTGTCTGGGAACTCTTTAACAGTCCTGTGTTATAAATCATAGCCTTGTTGGATAGAGTAATCTTGGTTGTAGATCTTTTTTTTCCTTTCAGCATTTTGAATGGATCATGCCCTTCTCTTCTGGTCTGCAGAGTTTCTGCTAAAACAGTAGCTAAGAGGCTTTATGGGGTACCTGTCTTCTGTTCTCTTGTTGCTTTTGAAGTCTTCTTTTTATCATTACTTTTTTCCATTTTAATTATTATATGGCTTGGTGTGAACCTCCTTAGGTTGATTTTGGGGCTCTCTCAGCCCCTTGCATCTAGATTTCTGTTTCCTTCTCCAGATAAGGGAAAATTTTAGCTATTTTTTTCTTTAAATCAATTTTATGCTCCTTTTCTTTCTCTTCTACTTGGATCCCTATAATGTGAGTGTTATTACACTTGATGTTGTTGCTGAGTTTGTTTAACCTATTCTCAATTTCTATTACTCTTTTCTTTCTGCTCTTCAGCTGTTTATTTTCCATTATTCTGTTCTCCAGGTCCTTCATGTGTTCTTCTACTTCCTCTAATCTACTGTTTATTTCATCTAGTGTATTTTTAATTTCAGTTATTGAGGACTTCATTTTTGGGTCTTTTTTATGTTTTTTATCTCTTTGTTAAAAGTCTCACTGAGATCCTCCATTCTTTTTTCTAGTCCAGTAAGTTCTTTACGATCATTACTTTGAATTCTATTAGGCATATTGCTTATCTCCTTTTCCTTTAGCTTTTTGCTGTGATTTTGTCCTCTTGCCTCATTTGTGATCTATTCTTATGTCCCTTCATTTTGTTTAAGTCTCTGTGTTTATTACTCTATAGTAGGAAAATCAGTTATGTCTTCTGATTTAAAATTAGTGGCCTTACAAAGAAGAGGTCCTGTGGTGCCTTTTAGAGCACTGCTCCCTGTTCACCAGAGCCAGTCACAACAGAGGCGTTTCCTTTATGTATTGCATGCATCCTGTTATGGCTGAGCCTTGTTTGCCCTCTGTCCAGTTGGCTACAGTGGCCCCCTTTCTCTGTTCTGGGTAAGGTATGATCCTTATGCTGTTGAAGGGCCAATCCGTGGTTACCTTGGGCTTTAAGTTGGTTCAGACCAAATGCCTACCATCAGCCCATTTGCTGGGGCTGTGGTAGCATCAAATTGTAGGACGCTTTTCCTGCATCATTTCCTGAGAGGTTTTCATTGGTGAGTGGGGTCTTCACTGAGACCAAATATCTGCCTCCAGTCTGTTGGGGTTGCAGTGGCCCTGAACTACAGGGTTTTTTCCTGTTCCCCATGAGGTTTTTGTTGGTGGATGATGTTGGCAGTCGTTTCAGATGTCTATCCCTAGTCCCCTGATGGGGCTGCAGTGGAACTGGTGTGTATGGTTATCTTCCCCTCTCCCCAGCTCCCCAGGGCAGGAGTCACTTGGGAGTGGTGCTTTGAACTATTGTAGTTGATTGCAGGATGATACTTGTCAGAAGCTGCTATGGAGGGATTCTTCCCCAGTGGAGCAAGTTGGATGGGATAGGTCTGCAGTAGAATGCAGGGCGTGTGGTGTTAGCAGGGTAGGTGAGGAATGTCACTAGTTCCTAGCAGGGCTACTTGTAGAATGAGTTTTGACAGTCACTGCTTTGGAATGACTCCTGCCCAACTGGGTTGGTATGATGGGGCCAGATCCATAGGAGAATGTGAGGTAGGGTATACAGTGTTAGCAAGCTAGATAATGAGTGTTCATGCTCATTCTTAAAGGTGTCTGGTTGTCTAAGCTGCCAGGGGGTAGAAATGTCACCTGCCAGTTCTTATGTTTTTGGATAAGTCTCCTAAAAATCCTTGCCCTTGCAGCATGCATTCTGAGATTAGTAAAGAAATCTACTTCATGCATGCCCCAAGTAATTTTCAGATTGCTACTGCTTTGCTATATTTTGGCTGGGTTGTTTGTTATGTTCTGTCTTTAAGGATGGCAACTCAGTTTCCTATTGCCTTCTAGCTCTTCCAAAGTAAAGCCTACTGATTTTTAAAGTACCCAGTTTTAAGCTCTTCTAGTTTATTAAAAACTCCAAAAATTAAGCCCTGCTCATTTTTGGAGTAAAATATTAGGAGGACTGGTCTCTCCAGTGCAGTTTAATCTTGTGGGAGTTTGGTTCTTGACTGTTTGTGCCTCCCACCATTTGTGGTGTCGCTGATGCTCTAGAATTAACTGTACAGAGCCTGTTCTGCCAGTCTTTGAGTCTTTTTCTGGGTTAGTTGCACTGATGTGACTGTTATCTAGGAGGGGAGAAGGTGAGCTTCGGATCCTCCTACTCCACTATCCTCTTGGGCTCTCTCCCTCTAGTAATTGGGGTCTTCTTAGTTTTGCATGAATTCTTTTGGGTACAACTCCTGGTCTCTGTTCTGTATATTGCCTAGAACCTGGAGTCTTGACCTGAAACACTGATGTTTAGAGTTCACTGGGAGGGCCAAGAAAGCATCTCATTTGCAGTTCTGTTGCCTTCCCCAGGTGCCACCAGCAAGTGGGACACTGACACCCTCATGTCTCTTAATCTGTGGAGAATGCCACATTCCCTTTCTTGTCATCAAAACTGCTTTTAACACAATGTGGAAAGTAAACTTAAGGCTTTTTACTGAAAAAAGAAGAATGATTATTGTTAAGTAGGTTCCTACATTCTGCCCAGAAGGAAAGAAATCTACAAAGCGTAGAAACACTAAAGTTACCTGCATGTAAATGAAGTGAAAGAAAAACGAAGGAACTGAAATGTTTCAGAAAATTGTTCTGCCACAGTATATTTTATTTAGCAATCAAAGGCATCACTTACCTGACTGGTACTTTTCTGTTTGCAAGAAAACACACAACTGCGATTATAATATGAATCATCAGGAAAGCTAATCCAATGCCCAGGAAAGTCCATATATCTGGAATTTCAAACCAATTAAAAAGATAAGTATGCAGTGAAAAACGTTCAAAATTCCAAATTTAAGCAAAGAGTCACAGTATCACCTACTATTCTGAGTGTATGTGAACTCTGCAGGGGAAGGGTTCACTTTGATGTGGCATCGATTTCCTTTCCATCCTTGTCCACATCTGAAAAGGAGATAAAACATGATATTTAAATTTTAAAAAGTAGAAAGCTATTTTAGCAGCATTATAATGGAATAAAATGATGAGTGTCAATAAATAATAATACAATGAATGTGGGTAACTTTGATAAGAAACCAAAAATATTAAATAAGAGCAAAAAGAAAATTAAATTTTTATTATTTTCATAATTGAGATGATTTTTAAAAATATAACCTTCTTTAAAAAAAATAAATAAAAATATAACCTTCTTGAAATTATCTCTAAGGTGGGAACTTAGCTTTCACATGCTCTTCTGTTACTTTCAGTATTGATTTGATTTTTACGAATGTCCAATCCACTTTTTTTTTTTTTAAAGATTTTATTTATTTATCAGAGAGAGAGAGAGAATGAGCACAGGCAGACAGAATGGCAAGCAGAGGCAGAGGGAGAAGCAGGCTCCCTGACGAGCAAGGAGCCCGATGTGGGACTTGATCCCAGGACGCTGGGATCATGACCTGAGCCGAAGGCAGCTGCTTAACCAACTGAGCCACCCAGGCGTCCCGTCGTCCAATCCACTTTTATTGTTCATTTGTCTCAAAGCTAAAAACTAGTATTTTTCACTAACAAACAGAATTTTTTTCAATATTGATGGAAATATTAAAATTACGTATTTACATAAATCAGACAGTATGTTTATCACTATGTCAGGATGATCCTTCGGTACATAGATTTGAAACCAGGTTAATAACATCATTGGTATATCTGCAGTACTATTATGACTTAATTAATTTTGCTTTATTTGGGGACAGCATAATGAAACCTGGAATACTGGGAGTATTTCCTTTATGGGTGGCTTTCACAACATTCCAAAATGGGGATTAGCTTATATCTCAAAGGGAAATCAGGTTTATTTTTAAGCAGTAAATATGTCAGATTTTTTTTCTGGTACAGTATGTTTGTGTGTGAGTGTGAAAGCTTATGTATTCATTTTTTTTTTTATCAGAAATAACAGGATACAAATTATTTGTATTTGTTTAGTTGAATTTTCTGCCAAGTTCATAGTACATCTCACAAATAGGATTAAAAGGTAGCTTTTGAATATGTGTGCACTGAAGCTGTGTGTTACAAGCAATGCTCTTGCAATACACAGTTGTGTATTTTCCCTCAATCTTTTTGAGCTTGAAAATTTGAATGCCTAATAGCAATTTCTGCACAAAAGCAGTAGCTTCTTTAAATATAAAAAGCTTAGAGTTTCAAGAAGATCCATAAGAAAGCCTTCTTTCTGGGATACCTAGGTGGTTCAGTAGGTTGAGTGCCTGCCTCTTGGTTTCAGTCAGGTCATGATCTCAGGGTCATGGGACTGAGCCCTGCATTGGGCTCTGCACTCAGCAGAGTCAGCTTGTCCCTCTCTCTCTGCTCTTACCCCGTCTTGTACTCTCTCTCTCTCAAGTAAAATCTTAAAAATAAAATAGGAGCACCTGGATGGCTCAGTCAGTGAAGCACCTTGGGTGAACCTGCCTTGGGTTCAGGTTGCAGTCTCAGGGTTCTGGGATGGAAGCCCTGTATCAGGCTCCTTGCTCACCCGGGAGCCTGTTTCTCCCTTTCCTTCTCCAATGCCCCTGTTTGTGCTCTCTCTCTCCCTCACTCTGGCTCAAATAAGTTAAAAAAATAAATAAATAAAATAAAAAAGAATGCCTCTTCCCTTCACAGAACTAGAACAAATAATACCAGAATTTATATGGAACCACAAGAGACCTTGAATAGCCAAAGCAGTCTTTAAAAAAAAAAAAAAGAAAGGAAAAAAAAAAGAACAATACTGAAAGATAAAATCCTGAATTTCAAGATATAATGCAAAGAAGTAGTGATCAAAACACTATGGTACTGCCACAGAAATACTTGGATAGAACAGAATGGCCCAGAAATAAACCCATGCTTATGTGGTCAATTAATCTATGAAAAAGGAGACAAGAGTATACATTGGGAGAAAGACAGTCTCTTCAATAAATGGTTCTGGGAAAATTGGACATTCCATGCAAAAGAATAAAACTGGACCATTTTCTTACACCATATACAAAAATAAATTCAAAATGGATTGAAGATATAAGTGCGAGACCTGAAACCATAAAACGCTGAGGAAAGCATAAGCAGTAATTTCTTTGCATTGGCCTTAGCAACATTCTTTTAGATAAATCTTAGGCAAGGGAAATAAAAGCAAAATTAAACTATCAGGACACCACCAAAATAAAGCCTTAAAAAAAGCTTTTGCACAGTGAAGGAAACCATCAAAAAAACAAAACGCAACCTAATGAATGGGAGAAGGTATTTGCAAATGATACATCTGAATTAATATCTGACCATTCAGGTCCTCATTGTCAAGTCATGACATTTTTCCATAGGAGAAATCCAGATGGCCAACAGACACATGAAAAGATGTTCAGCATCAACTAATCATTTGGGATATACATAGGAAAACCACAATAGATACCACCTCACACCTGTCAGAAGGGCTAGAATCAAAAAGAGAAGAAAAAAACAAGTATTGACCAGGATGGAAAAAAAAAAAAAGGAACCCTTGTGTACTGTTGGTGGGAGGGCAGATTGGTATAGCTAATACAGAAACAGTATGGAGTTTCCTCAAAAAATTAAAAATAGGAATATCTTATGATTCAGTAAATCCAGTATTGGCAATTTACGCAAAGAATATAAAAACAGTATTTTAAAAGATCAATGAACCATTAAGTTATTGCTACATCATTTAAAATAGTCATGAGGAAGTTTCTTAAGGAAGAAACTTAAGTGTCCATAAAAGATGAATAGATAAAGAAGATGTAGTATGTGAGTGTGTGTTATCCATGTAAAAGAATTAAGAGTTGCCATTTACAACAACATGGGTGTACTTAAAGGGTATAATGCTAAGTGAAATAAGTCAGACTGAGAAAGACAAATACCAAATTATTTTACTTATATGTGGAGTGTTAAAACAATGTCAGAGACCTCTAGGTAAAGAGGACAAACAATACTTGCCAGAGGGGTGGGCAGTAGGGAATGGGCAAAATGTGTTAAAGGGAGAGGGAGAAACTGCAAGAAAAAATTTCCTTATTTTTTAAAAGTAAAAATACAGGATAAATTGTTTTGATGTCTCTGAAACAATTTTTTTTTGTTGTTGTTGTTTTACTCTTGTCACTCACAAGATGTTTCTTTGTCATTCCTTAGTTTACATTGAATCTACATGCCAGTTTTCACATGCACAGACATTGTGAACTTAGTAATGGGGGACACTTTTTCCTCCTGGGTTATTTTGGCTCCTTTAGATTTTGAAGTTCCACTTCACCAGTGTCAGATCAGAACTACAACAATATTTAGGCAAATTGCAATTTTAAACAAATTGTACGTGCTTGAATGTGCCTATTAAGATAAATTCCAGTGGATGGGGTGCCTGGGTGGCTCAGTGAGTTCAAGCCTCTGCCTTCGGCTCAGGTCATGATCCTGGGGTCCTGGGATCAAGGCCGGCATAGGCATCGGGCTCTCTGCTCAGCAGGGAACCTCTGTCTGTCTGCTTGTGATCTCTGTCAAATAAATAAGTAAAATCTTAAAACAAAAACAAAAACGGATATTAAAAAAAAATAAATTCCAGTGGAAAGTATTTTGGAATACCAGTGAAAAATAACAGTGGGCGAAACTTCAGGTAAGTTGGCAGAGTAGAAGGATCCCAAGCTCACCTCATCCCTTAGATACAAGTAGGTAACACCCATGTAAAGTACAGATAAAGCAGAAAATGGCCCAAAGACTGATGGAACAGACTCTCCACAGATAAATATAGAGAAAAGACCATTTTGAAGAGGGTTGGAAGAGCAGAGGTCTGGTTGGGAGCCAAACTGACCTGCAAGTGTATGTTTTGAGAGGGATATCCACATGTGGAGGGGAGAGGAGCACACCAGACACCCCAGGCACAGGGGAACCTTGCTGAGAAGATAAATCCCCATAACATTTGGCTTTGAAAACCAGAGGGTCTTAATTTCATGCATTTTCATAATCACTAGGGCTTAACACTTGAAATCAACCGGTTTAGCTGTGGGAGAGCCAGAGGGGGATAGGCAGCAGAGTTCCACCCTTAAAGCGACCAGCATAACAGCTTCCCTGAAATGCAGTATAGAAGCAGCAGTTTGAAAAACACCTAAGGTATATAGGAAGATTTATATCCTAATCTCAGAACATATCCCAGAGGGGCAGGGATCTTTGGGAGACTGTTCCAAGAACAAGAGTGGGTGGCACCATTTCCTTGCACCATCCCCCAGCCTAGAAATGATAATACCTGTAGGAACTGGTACAACTTGATTACTTTCCACCTAGCTAGTGGCCCGACCCCACCCACTCAAACCAGTCCTCACCAGTTTTCCAAAGCAGCCACAGGTCCCCTCCCACAGACTGGAACAGTGCAAGTGAGCTTCACCCTGCCTCTGAATTTTCCTGCAGACCTGTCTCCTCCGCAGGAATTTTCCAAAGCAGCTACAGGACTCCTCCTAGAGTAGACTTGCGCAAACCTTGCTGACATTGATGTGTAACCACTGTGTTCTCTTGCTGACCTGTCCTGTTCAATATGCCCTTGGAGAGAGTCCATCCAAAGCATAGCAGTGTGCAAGCAGCCCAAACAGCCACTAGCACTACTTCAAAGTGACTCCTGCACAATGGAGAGGGGGAAAAAACAAAAAACACACATGTACCAGTTCAGTTGTAGCCACAGCAGTGGGCTGGGGGCAGGCATCTACTCTGAATATAGGCTGTGCCCACCAATGAAAGCTTCTCTGGGGATGTCACTCAGGTGCTATTATGGCTCTGAAAAAAATTCCTGATCTGATCCATCTCAAGCTCAAGGTGGCCCCTGCCTGGTCTTTCAATAGAAGGGCCAATTGCTGCCCACAACAGAAGAGAGCCATTGAGCCAACTGGAATGATGACAAATGTGGCTCCGACACAGTGGTAGGGTACATGCAGTACTACAGGCTGCATCTCTGAAGTGTCAGGTTCTGGTGAATGGGGGACATAGCATGGCAAGACACTACAGGACCTCTTCATCTAGCCACTACTTTCAAGAGAAGGAGCTATAGCTGAATATCCTAACACAGAGAAATACTGAGAGTTATTTAGACAAAATGAGACAGATGAATCTGTCCCAAATGAAAGAAAAGAACAAAATCTCAGTAAAAGAACTACCCGGAATGGAGATAATATGCCTCATAGGGAATTTAAAGTAATGGTCAGAAAGATACTCCCTGAACTTGAGGAAAGAGTAGAGGATCTCAGTAACACCTCCAACAAAGAGATGGAAAACATAAAAAAGAAGCCATAAGAGATGAATAAATAAATGAAATTAAAAATACAGTAGAGGGAATAAGTAGTAGACTAAGGGAAGGAAAATTATGAATCAGCGACCTGGAAGACTCAGTAATGGAAAGCAGTCAAGCTGAACAGGAGAAAAAAATAAAAATGAGAAAAAACATTAAGGGCACTCAGCAACACCATCAAGTGTAATAACATTCACATTATAGAGATCCCAGAAGGAAAAGAGAGAGAAAAGGGGGAGGAAAACTTATTTAAAAGCTAAAAACTTTCTGAATCTAGAGAAAGAAACAGAAGGCCAGATGCATGATGCACAGAGCCCCAAAGAAAGCCAACCCAAGGAGTTCTATACCAAGAAATAAAGTAATTTAAGTGGTGAAAAGTAGTGACAGAATTTTAAAAACAGATCCCTACAAGGGAAACCCCATGTCAGCTGACTTCTTTTTTCACAGAAATTTTGCAGGCCAGAAGGGAGTGGCATCATATATTCAAAGTACTAAAGGAAAACAAAACAAAAACAAAACCCAAACCTAAAACCAAGAATACTTTATCCACCAAGACTGTCATTCAGAATGGAAGAGATTAAAGTGTTTTTCAGAAAAACAAAAGTTAAAGGAATTCATCACTATTAAACCAGTCTTATAAGATCTATTAAAATGGGACCCTTTGATTTGAAAGGAAAATGTAGGCAGCAGTAAGAAAAGTAGGAAGCACAATAGCAGTAAAATTAAGTATATCAATAAAAATCAGTTGAGGGATTCACACAATGAAAGAAGGTAAAAAATGACACCATATACCTAAAATGTGGGGAGGAGAACAGTCAGTTTTAGTGCTTTTACCGTGGTTTCAAACTTAAGTGACCATTAACTTAATACAGACTACTGCATGTATAAATGTTATATATAAACTTAGCAGTAACCACAAATTAAAAACAGGTAATAGATAAACAACAAGTAAAGAGAAAGGAGAATCCAAGCATGTAACTCAAGAAAGCCAGCAAACCATGAGGGAAAAGAGTAAGAGAAGAAAGGAACAGAGAAGAACTACAAAACAACCAAAAAAAATAAGTAAATAAAAGTGAAAGGGCAGTAAGTACATACCAGCAATAATTACTTTGGATATAAATGGACTAAAAGCTCCCATCTAAAGACATAGGGTGACAGAATGGATTCAAAAGCAACACCCTATATGCTATGTACAAGACATTCATTTCAGGGTGCCTGGGTGGCTCAGTGGGTTAAAGCCTCTGCCTTCGGCTCGGGTCATGATCTCAGGGTCTTGGGATTGAGCCCCACTTTGGGCTCTCTGCTCAGCGGGGAGTCTGCTTCCCTTCCTCTCTCTCTGCCTCCTTGTGATCTCTGTCGAATAAATAAAAATCTTAAAAAAAAAAAAAGATACTCATTTCAGACTTAAAGACATGAACACTGAAAGTGAAGAGATGGAAAAGCATTTATCATGCAAAATGGGAATGAAAAGAAAACTGGGGTCATAATACCTGTGTCAGAGAAATACTTTTATCTTTTTAAATTTATTTTAGAGACAGAGAGTGCACAAATGGCCAGAGGGGAGGCGGAGAGAATCCTCAAGCAGACTCTCAGATGAGCATGGAGCCTGATGTGGAGCTTGATCCTAGGACCTTGATATCATAATCTAAGCCAAAATCAAGAATCAGCTGCTTAACCAACTGAGCAACATAGGCATCCTGAGATAAAATAGACATTATTTTTTAATTTAAAATTTTATTTATTTGAGAGAAAGCACACAGCAGAAGGGGCAGGGAAAGGAGAAGAGAATCTAAAGCAGACACTATGCTGAGCACAGAGCCTTATACTGGGTTTGATCTCACAGTGCTGAGATACCAGAACCTGAGCCAAAACCAAGAAGTAGACGCTTAATCCACCACACCATCCAGGTGCCCCTCCCCCAAAACAAAGACTGTAACAAAAGACAAGGATAGTACATAATCATAAAGGGAAAAATCCAACAAGAAGATATAATTGTATAACATGGAAGCACCCATATACTGAAAACAGCTTTTTAACAAACACAAAGGAAGTACAGTAATAGTAAGGAACGTTAACACCCTACTTAACATCAGTGGATCGATCATCCAGACAAAAGCAAAAAGGAAACGGTGGCTTTGAGTGACACATTGGGTTATATGGATATATAAACATACTCAGAACATCCCATCCTAAAACAGCAGAATACACATTCTTTCAAGGGCACATGGAACATTCTTCAGAATGGATCACACATTAAGCCGTAAAACAAGTCTCAACAAATTCAAAATACTGAAGTCACACCATGAATCTTTTGGACCATAATGCTATTAAAGTAGAAATAAACAAAGTGAAATCAGGAAAGAAAACAAGTACATGGGGTTAAATAATATGCTACTAAACAATGAATGGGTCAACCAGCAATGCATAGAGAAAATTAAATACATGTAGACAAATGAAAATGAAAGACAATAGTCAGAAATCTTTGGGATGCAGCAAAAGTTGTTTTCAGAGAGGTATTTATAGCTATATAGGGCTACCTGAAGAAGCAAGAAAAATCTCAAAACAACCTACCTTTACACCTAATAGAGCTAGAAAAAGAATAAATCAACCCACAACCAGCAAAAGGAAGGAAATAAAAATTTCCTTTATTTAAGAGAAGAACTTTTTTCTTTAAAGATTTCATTTATTTGGGGCGCCTGGGTGGCTCAGTGGGTTAAGCCGCTGCCTTCGGCTCAGGTCATGATCTCGGGGTCCTGGGATCGAGTCCCGCATCGGGCTCTCTGCTCAGCAGGGAGCCTGCTTCCCTCTCTCTCTCTGCCTGCCTCTCCATCTACTTGTGATTTCTCTCTGTCAAATAAGTAAATTAATAAAATCTTAAAAAAAAAAAAAAAAAAAAAAAGATTTCATTTATTTGACAGAGATAGTGAGAGGAAATACAAGCAGGAAGAGTGGGAGAGGGAGAAGCAGCTTCCCACTGAGCAGGGAGCCCAATGTGGGGCTCGATCCCAGGACTCTGGGATTATAACCTGAGCCAAAGGCAGATGCTTAACGACTGAGCCACCCAGGTGCCCCAAAAGAAGAACTTTTTTAAAAATAGAAACTAGGGACGCCTGAGTGGCTCAGTGGGTTAGGCTGCTGCCTTCTGCTCAGGTCATGATCCTAGGTCCTGGGATCGAGTCCCGCATCGGTCTCCTTGCTTGACGGGGAGCCTGCTTCTCTCTCTGCCTCTGCTTGCCACTCTGCCTGCTTGTGTGCATGTGCTGTCTCTCTCTGATAAATAAATAAAATCTTTAATAAATAAATAAAAATAGAAACTAAAAGCCAAACAAAGATAACAGATTGATGAAACTAGGAGCTGACTGGTTTAAAAGATCAACAAAATTGGGGCGCCTGGGTGGCTCAGTGGGTTAAAGCCTCTGCCTTCGGCTCAGGTCATGATCCCAGTGTCCTGGGATCGAGCCCCACATCGGGCTGTCTGCTCCACGGAGAGCCTGCTTCCTCCTCTCTCTCTCTCTCTGCCTGCCTCTCTGCCTACTTGTGATCTCTGTCTGTCAAATAAATAAATCAAATTAAAAAAAAAAAAAGATCAACAAAATTGATAAACCATTAGCCAACCTAACAGAAAGAGGACTCAAAATAAGTAAAATCAGAAACAAAAGGAAAAGTAACAGCTTACAACACAGAAGTACAAAGGATTGTAAGAGAATATTATGAAAAAATATTGGCCAACAAATTGGTCAACCTAGAAGAAATAGATGAACTCCTAGAAGCAAATAACCTCCCCGAAGTGAATCAGGATAGTCCAGGACCAGATAGCTTCCAAGGTGATTTCTAGCAAACATTTAAAGAAGTGTTAATACCTGTTATTTTCCAAGTATTCCAAAAATAGAAGAGGAAGAAAACTTTCCAGCCTAATTCTATGAGGCCAGCATTACCCTGTTCCCAAAACCAGATAAAGATACTACAAAGACAGAGAACTAGAGGCCAGTATCTCTGATGAACATGATGTAAAACTGTTCAGCTTAATCCTTCATTACATCAAAATCATACACCACAATCAAGTCGGATTTATCTCTGGGATGCAAGGGTGGTTCAGTTGTCACCAATCATGTGATGCATCACATCAACAAAAGAAAAGACAAAAAGCAAATGAGCATCTCAACAGAGGCAGAAAAAGCATTTGACCAAGCACAGCATTCATTCATGATTAAAGTGCTGGTACATCTACAGGGAACATACCTCAACATAATAAAGGTGATATATAAAAATACCCCAACCAACATCCTACTTAGTGCTGAAAAACTCAAAATAGTAGTGGAATTTGTAGCCCAGTAATCAGACACAAAAATAAATGGCATCCAAATTGGTAAGGAAGATAGGAAGATTAAAAAATACTTTCACTACTTGAAAATGAAATGATATTTATATAAAATCCTGAAGATTCCACCAAAACAACAAACCAACCAACAAAAAAACCCAGAATGGATCATTGAATTCTGTCAGTGTATAAAAAATCAATACACAGTACTCTGTTGCATTTCTATACACTAATAATGAAGTAGCAGAAAGAGAAAAGTCCCATTTACAATTGCACCAAAAAGAATAAAATACCTAGGAATAAACTTAAACAAAGAGGTGAAAGATTTGTAGTTTTTATTGTTGTTGTTCATTTTTAAGTAATCTCTACACCCAACCTGAGGCTTGAACGTATAACCAACTTTGAGATCAATAGTCACATGCTCTACCAACTGAGCCAGCCAGGTACTCCTTGTATTTTGCAAACTATCACACTTTGATCAAGAAATGGAAGATGACATAAATGGAATGATATTCCATATTCATGGATCAGTAGAATAAATATTATGAAAGTATTCATATTACCCAAAGCCATCTACAGATTTAATGCAATCCCAATGAAAATATCAATAGCATTTTTTACAGAACTAGAACAGGTAGTCCTAAAATTGGTATGGAACCAAGGGGAAAGAAAAGAAAAACAAATAGCGTAATCTTAAAAAAGGGAAAAAAAAATGGAGGTACCACAATTCCAAAATTTCAAGATATACTACAAAGATATAGTAATCAAAAGAGTATGCTATTTGCACAGAAATAGACACACAGATTAGTGGAATAGCATAAAGAGCCCAGAAATAAACCCATACTTAAACAAGGTCAATTAATCTTCAACAGAGGAGGCAGTAGAATGCAATGGGAAAAAGAAGTTTTTCAACAAATGGTACTAGGAAATCTGGACAGGTATATGGAAAAGAATGAATCTGGACCACTTTCTTAAACCATACCAAAAAATAAACTCAGAATGGATGAAGGACCTAAATGTAAGACCTCAAATCATAAAATTCGTAAAGAAAACATATTAATTTCTCTAACATTGGCCATTGAATCTTTTCTAGATAAATCTTAGGCAAGGGAAACAAAAGCCTAAATTACTGGAATTACATTAAAATAAAAAGCTCCTGCAAAGCAAAAGAAACCATCAACAAAACAAAAAGACAACTAACTGAATGGAAGAAGATATTTTCAAATGATATATCTGATAAAGAGAATCCAAATATATGATAAACTTAGATAATTCCACACCAAAACCACAAATGATCCAGTTTAAAAATGTGCAGAAGATATGAACAGACATTTCTCCAAAGAAAAGACATACAGAAGGTCCACAGACAGAAGAAAAGATGCCTGGTATCACTAATCGTCGGGGAAGTTAAATCAGAACCACAGTGAGATACCACCTAACACCTTTCAGAATGACTAAAATCAGAAACGCAAGAAACATGTTGGTGAGAATTATAAAGGAACCCTTGTGCACTGTTGGGAATTCAGACTATTTCAGCACCTGTGAAAAACACTATAGAGTTCCCTCAAAAGTTTAAAAATAAAATTATATTTGATCCAATGATCTTAATACTGATTATTTACCCAAAGAATATGAAAATACTAATCTGAAAAGACATAGGCACCCTATGTTTATTGCAGCATTTACCGTAGCCAAATTATGGAAGCAACCCAAGTGTCCATCCGTAGATGAGTGGAGAAACAAAATACACAGAGGAACACACACACAGGAACATTACTCAACCTTAGGAGGAATGAAATCTTGCCATTTGGAATAACATGGATATACTAGAGGATATAATGCTAAGTGAAATAAGAGAAAGACAAATATTTGATTGTGCTCATGTGTAATTTAAGAAACAAAATAAAGGAACAAGGGGAAAGGGAGGCATAAAACCAGACTCTAACTTTAGAGAAGAAACTAGTGGTTGGTGATCAGAGAGGAAGTGTGCAGGAGGGATGGATAACTACGGGAAGGGTATTATGAGTACCCTTATCATTGACGGCCCTGAATAAGGCATAGAATTGCTGAATCACTGTGTTGTGCAACTGAAACTAATTCTGTACTTTCATTATAATGGGAATAAAAAGAAATAGGCAAAGCCATATGGGGAAGTCATATGCATGCTGCCTGTCTACCTTGTCTCCCTTTTATTTAGCTATGCATATTTATAGATTTATGTATGTAAATAAAACCTGGTGATGAACAAGTGGGAGTATTGTATGACCTTTTCTTTGATGTTTCTTTGAGGAGTTTATACTGAAAAAATTTTGATGTTATTTTTTTTTTCCAGAAATATGGACCCTATGGATAAAAGGAAAGATAGAGGTTTAGTTGATGAAAGTTTACCTATGAAAATAACAGGAAATAAGCTTCCTTTCAGTAGGTACATAAATATATATCACCAAATTTTTATTTTTGTATTTACTTACTTATTTTTTACCAAGGACCAATTTTTTTAAAAGTATAGATCAAGTCATGTAACTGTGTGAAAACTAATGGAAAGGAATGGACTTTATGGATCAAAATTAGTTTCAAAATATGCTTTTTTTCCCTCAGTCATCTGATACAAGCTTAAAATCTTAAATTAAATTATACACGAACATATGTCAAAACATAACCCTATATCCCCATACGCAGTTCCAGTCTCCTGAATGCATATGGGGATGAAAAGTTATGTTTTAACATATGTTTCTGCATGATTTCATTTAAGACTTTAAGCATGTATTATTTTTAATCTGTTAATATCAGATGATTGAGAAAAAAGTAAACATTTGAGCATCAGTTTCATATGGAGATTACAATTTTTACCTCAGGATTTATATTTATATTCAAATTTATTAGAACTTTTTGAATCTGATTTCTTGATATAATTAAATCTCTGGGTTAGTGGGACTGGACAGTGACAGAATTTATGCTGTCTCCACCCCACATTTAAAGTACACACTGGAGTAGGGTCAGCACACCATAACCAGTTGACTTCAACAGGTGCCAGGTCCCCAAGCCCACACCAGTTCTGGTTGTGCTGGGGCACAGGAAACAAAACAAAACAAAACACCCAGGGTTTTAAAGAATGATTACCATATAAAAGCCCCAGCCCTAGAACTCAATCGAGTGGTGAGGGTGCTACTAAAATTCCCTCTGGGTAGCAGGGGCTGATGGACATAATCAATGTTCCCCCTGCACCTTGAAATCGTAGAACAGTATACAATCCCGTTCCCTAACTGGCCTGCGACCTCAGTGAACCCTGGGCCCCTAGCCCCCACCAGCCCCAGCTGTCCCACTAAGGAGGCCAAAGCGCGGTGCACACAGTAGGATACCCCTGGTTAGTGCTCTGGACCACTCCAGCCTTTGTGCCAAGGACACACAGGCACAAAGCACCCTGGAACACTCCAGGCCCATACCACTTCGGCTTTAGACAGCTTGCTTGGGCACCCCTGGATCAACATGCTCTCGAACCTTCTGGCTTTGGAACCAACTGCCCTGCCAGAGTGCCCTGGTGTGAAGCACCCAGAGAACCCCTGGCCCTTACCTGCACTGGTTCCACTCACGCCACCAGGGGATACCTCCTGTGTGGAACACATGAGAACACTCCTACCCTTATTGGCCTTGGCTTCAGTCCTGTGGCTAGGGCACCCCATGTGTTGACTACTCAGGGACAGTCCAGCTTTTACCCTGTTCAGCATCAGCTCTCCTGCATGGGCAGCCCCAGTGGGACTGGGACAGCCCAGCTTAAAACTACTTCAGCTTTAGTTGTCCCGTCACGGCACATTTTGCATAAGGAACTCAGAGACTACACTGGCTTTACACAACTGCTTTAGATTTACCTGTCCTGCAGGGGTGCTCCCTGCAGAGTGTCCCAGCACCCCTCAGCCTCTGCCCCACCTCAGCTCTAGGCACCTCTTCAGGGTGTGTGGAGAGTCCTGAAACATGATGGTTTCACTTCAGCCTTACTTATCCTGCCAAGGCATATTCTGCATGTAGAGTTTTGAGACACCCCAGATTACCTCCAATTTAACTATCCTGCCAGGGAACCCACTATGTGGAGAGCCCCAGGAACCCAGCCAGCCAGGAAAAGTAACCAAGAACACATTATCTATATAGGGAATGACCATACACAAGACCATTCCTTGAAGTTCAGAAGGAACTGTTCCACCTAATCAATGGAAACACAAAATACAGCAGATCAGGGAGACAGAATAATATTCTCCAAAACACGGAACATGACAAAATCTCAGAAAACTAAATGAAACAGAGATAAGCAATATGCCTGATTAAAGATGCTTACTGGGCTAGGGATGAGAATGGCAGAACTTAGTGAGACCTCCAATAAAGAGATAAAAAAATAAAAACCAATCACAGTTGAAGAATACAATAACAAAACATCCTCTGGAGGGAATCAGCAGATGAGTGGATGCAGAAGAACACATCCATAATCTGGCAGACAAGTGAATGGAAAGCACCCAAACTGAACAGCAAAAAGAGACAATAATTTTTAAAAAATTAGGAAAGGTTAAGTGATCTCTTGGGCAATATCAAATGAACAAACATTTGCATTATAGGGGTCCCAGAAGGAGACGGAGAGAGGTAAGAAAACTCGTGGTGAAATAAGAACTGACTTGTTCTAACTTAGAGAAGGAAATAGACACCCAGGTTTAAGAAGCAAAAAGAGTTCCAAATAGATGAACCTAAGGAACTCCAGACAGAAATGAAATCAGTAAAGTTACAGCATGCAAAATCAATATCCAGAAGTTGGTAGTGTTTCTATACACTAATGATGCAGCAGAAAGATAACACAATCCCATTTACAACTGCACCAAAAGTATTAAAATATCTAGAAATAAACTTGAGTAAGGAGGTGAAAAACCTGTACTCTAAAAACTATAAAATGTGAAAGAAATGAAGATGACATAAACAAATAGAAATTCCATGAGCATGCATTGGAAAAATTAAGTTTGTTAAAATGCTCATACTACCCAAGCAATCTATGTATTTAATGCAAATCCCTATCAAAATACCAACAGTACTATTTCAGATAATTTAAACATAAGAGCCCTAAAAACTTGTATGGAACCATGAAAGACTCCAAAGAGCCAGAGCAGTCTTGAAAAAGAACAAAACTGGAGGTATCACAATCACAGATTTCAACATACACTACAAAGCTGTATTAACCAAAACTCTATGGTACTGGTGCATACACACAAAAATAGATACATAGATCAATGGAACAGAAGAGGAAGCTCGAAAATAAACTCACATTTATGCGGTCAGTTAATTTATGACAAAAGAGGCAAAAAAAGGTACATTGGGAAAAAGTCTCTTCAATAAATGGTCCTGGGAAAACCGGACAGGTACATGGAAAAGAATGAAACTGGACCACTTTTCTACCATACACCAAAATAAAGTGGACTGACGATCTAAATGTGAGACCTGACCCATAACAACCCTAGAGAACACAGTAATTTTTCTGACACTGACTAGCATTTTTCTAGATAAGTCTCCTGAGATGAAGGAAAGAAAATTAAAATTAACTGTTGATCCTATGTCCAAGTAAAAACCTTTTGCCCAGCAAAGGAAACAATCAGCAAGACAGAAAGGCAGCTTACTAAATGGGAGGAGATATTTGCAAATTATATATTGTATAAGGGATTAATATCAAAATATATAAAGAACTTACACAACTCAACCCCCAAAAATCCAATTAAAAACGGAGATCTAGAGAAACATTCTTCCAAAGACATACAGATGGCCAAAAGACCATGAAATAATGGTCATCATCACTATCATCAGGGAAATGCAAACCTATCCCACAATGAAATATCACCTCCTCTCTCTCAGAATGGCTAAAATTAAAAAGACAATTAAAAAATGTTGGTAAGGATGTGGGGAAAAAAGGAACACTGTGCACTGCTGGCAGGAATGTAAATTGGTGCAACTAATGTGGAAAACGGTGTATAGGATCTTTTAAAAATTGAAAATGAAATACCATATAATTCAGTAATTTCACTACAGGCTATTTACCCAATGAATATGAAAATACAATTTTGAAAAGATCTATGGACCCCTATGTTTACTGAAACATTCACAATACCAAAATTATTGAATCAATCTAAGTGCTCACTGATAAATGAATGGGTAAAAAAGATGGGATACACACACACACACACACACACACACACACACGCAGGAACATTATGCAGCAATATAAAAGGATGAACTCTTCCCATCTGAGGCAACATGGATGGACCTAGAGTATATTATGCTAAGTGCAATAAATTAGACTGAGAAAAACAAATGCCATATGATTTCACTAACATGGAATCTAAACAAATGAAAATAAATTAATAAGGAAATAAAAAGCAAAGTCACAACCTGTTAAAAAAAAAAAAGAATCTTTATAATTTCAGACCCAGAAAATGTAAAATGTGCTATCTCAACTAGACTTTAATGGAACAGGTAATAACTTATTCCAAAAAACGAAGTGCTTATATATGTATTCTATAACTGTTTCAGAAAAACTGGTTATGCAGTATATACAGAAATCACCTATAACTGTTGAGATCTGGAGAGATAGGTTCAGATTTTCTTCAGATTATTAAGGGGATCCTAAAACTAGATTTTCTAGTCCTTTGCTACGGTATATTTTTCAGCTATAGTTCCTCTAATCTTCTAGTTTTTAATGTAGAAGGAAAATCCCTTCTGGAGTATGCATATTTTATATATTCCACATTAGATTTATAGGTTGGCATAATAGCACTACACTTATTTTTCTTCTTATTAGGTATTTCTATTATAACATCATGAGTATTAAATTCATATATATGTTTTTGTGTTAGAAGTCTGTATTATTCTACATTTATATCCCATGCTTCAGAAAACTCCAATATACAAAGCCCAGTAGGAATAATGTATTGAATACCTGCTATTTGCTAAAAAACCAAAATTCTAAATGTTCTAATATCTTATTTGTAATACAGTAATGTTACAAGGTAGGGATTGTTTCTTCATTTGATGACTGAGGAAATAAGGCACAGAGAGATTGAGCGGGAAGTTACCCAGAGGTATATTCTGAGTAACTTTTATATTGTATCTCTTTGGCTTCTCAGGAGATGTTCTTTTTACTACTTGGCTTTCCTTCCCATAATCTTCCTAAAGTTTATAATGGTAGTTAATTTGAAAATTCTTTGTCTGTTAGAGTAGAAACACTAGAAGAAATTTTTTGTCTTAATGGTCTGAAAATGTCCACTTATCAATTAAATCTCACCCTGGAAGCATCTCTAGGTTTGACGGCACTCAGATGTGGCCCAGGGTGGGGAAAAAAGTAAGTATCAGGTGAATGAATTTGAGGCAAGACTCTGCCACTTTCTACTTATGTAGCTTTGGAACAGTCACATAATTTTAGTTTTCTGTTATAAGCAATAAAAATTACAACTCACCTCATAGAATGCAGATGAAAATTAAAACAGTGACATGAAAACATACTGTTAACTGTAAAATGTTATTTATACCAAGCTGTTTGACACCCAGTCTTTTGCTTTCTGGTACAAATCATGGTCATGCCTGCTCCTGCTGACCTTATGCCCACATACCCTAACAGACTGGTCCTCACATTCCTGCCCTATTTTCCATTGTTGCCTGAGCCTTCGTTTAAGGATCAGGAAGCCATGAAAAGCCTTCGCCATAGCTTCTGTTTTCATGACTTATTAATTATGCCATTAAAAACATTTTTACATATGAATATGCCTGAAGGTTCTTCATCCAATACACACACATGTAAGGGAAGAAAAAGCAGGTGGCAGGCGTTGAAGATGTTTATTGCTTGCCCTGCACATTCCTCTTCCTACCACCCCCTGGTGGCTTCTACCCATTAGAGTACTGCAGGCAGGGAGAGAGTAATGCTGGCTCAATGCAGCATGAAAGCATCAGCTCAAACCCAAGTGTTTTCTGGGCCGCAGGCTGAGCGGATGTCAGCAGAAAGGGAGTGGGACAATTGAGGTAAGCCCTTAAGGAGCCATCCTTATTGTCATGGGTGAATTCATTTTAACAGAAAACAAAAAAGCAGGAAAAGCCACTATATAATCTCCCAGCCCCAAAGCTCTGAAATTCCACATTGAGTACCAGTGATTAATCTGCTTAGACTAATTTCCTGTTGATTAATTAGTTACAGCATATTTTGTAACATTAAGAATTAAGTAGGGTCCACCTGAAAGAGAAAGATAAATGTCCCACTCCATCCATGCATAAGGGCCTGGGTTTTTTGCACAAACAGGAGAAAGGGAGAAATAAAATATAATAAGACTCTTTCAGCCAGAGCCAACACCCTAAATTCAAACAGGCCTTCTGCTATTAATAGGTTATAACTGAAGAGTTATGAAACCATTTGTTTCTCAGTCCGCTTGGTAACACCCATTCATTACTCACTAACACCTGAAAAAGCCCCTCCCATCCATATTGTCATTTGTGTGCCAGTCCTAGCCTAAATGTCTCATTGCCAGGGAAAACAAATGAGCTACACATTTTCTAAACATGTGTTCATGGAGTCATTTGGTGGGAACTGGTGGAGGGTTTACTCTGTTTTTTAAAGGAGTTGAATTTTTCTAGTAAGTCTAAAGTAATAAGACAAATCAAGGGCTAATATAGAGGCAAAGTTATTTCATAAAAATGTTGATACTGCATATTCAAATCTAGGAGGGATTAGAAATATAAGTTAAATGATGTGATCCAATATTTTTCACTAATACAGGAGAATGCATTTAAATGCATTTTTCCTAATAATTATGAAATTAAAGGGAATCTTAATCCTACTCTGATAAAGGACATTCGAAGCATCAGAAAGAGGTAAGAATTTAATGCTAAATATATATATATATATATATATATATAAACAGTGTCTGAATTCCCATATCCATTCTCTACTCCTGCTTCATCATCTCAGTCACAGAAGTTCCATAAAATTACCTGGCAAACGTATCTAACATATCGTCTCCTGCCCCCATCCTGCTTAGACCATGTGGCCAGAGTCCCCTATCGCTCTACAGTAATAGGTTCCTGACTGGATGCCCTACCTTCAGACTGACAACTTCCCTGATTTAAATCCTTTACCACATTCTCACAGCTTTCAAAATCCTGTCCAGACAAAGCAGTTTTACACAGAGGCTCTTATTTGATATGACCTCTTAATAGTGGAGCTCGTATGATCTCAGTTCTGCTTTTGCTCATAAATCCTTTAATCTTTTTAAGATTTATTTTAGAGAAAGAGAGAGACAGAGTGTGCAAAGGGCAGGGGAAGGGCAGAAGCAGAGGGAGAGAGAATCTCAAGCAGGTTCCCCACTGAGCGCGGAGCCTGATGGGGGACTCAGTCTCACAACACTGAGATCATGACCTGAGCTGAAATTGAGTCAGACACTCAATTGACTGAGCCACCCAGGTGCCCCAATACTTTCCTCTAATTTAAAACCCCTTCACCTGGAGAACTTTCCGTTATATCTATTCTTACTGGCCCAAAGATGGCTTTACTCCTTATCAATCTGGCTGACTCATTTTCTCATTAAGGACATAGACCAAATAACATTTACCCCTGAAAAGCTTCCTTGGTGCCCTGTCTTTGGTTCCATGGCACCCTGCCAATTCCTGTGACAGCACTTACCACACAGTACTGCAAATGTCAGTTTCCTTATAAATACTCAGTTATTGAAGGAATCTGCACGTAGATATTTGATGAGAATATTATTTTTTTAAAGATTTTATTTATTTGACAGATATCACAAGTAGGCAGAGAGGTAAGCAGAGAGAGAAGGAAGCAGTCTCCCTGCTGAGCAGAGAGCCCAATGTGGCACTGAATCCCAGGACCCTGGGACCATGACCTGAGCCGAAAGCAGAGGCTTTAACCCACTGAGCCACTCAAGCGCCCCTGAGGAAAATATTATTATAGTCATAATAATGGCAGTTAACATGTGGATGATGTGTTACAGTGATAAAAGCACTTTTATTTTGTTACATCCGTTGTCTTGTTTAATCATTTAGCATAGTTAATGACACTTTTCCATGCATTAAACTTACCTGGAAAGTTTGTTAAAACACAGATTGTTGGGTCTATCCCCAGAATTTCTGATTCAGTAGGCCAGGGGTGACCCAATAATTTAATTTTTAATAATTCTGCCACACTTTCAGAACAATTGCCTTTGACCACTCCTATGTGGTTAAATGTTATTGTTCCCAATTTATAGAGGAAATTGAAGCTCAGAGAGCAGTGACTTTGTAAGTGGGGAATTCAGGTCCTGGGAGCTGCTGTTTATGGTCTTGTCATCTTGTCATTGTTCTATATGAATATTAATGAAATACTATACCCCATTTCCTCATAAAAAGCAGTGAATATATTATCAGATTCTGTCCTTTGGGGATAATAAATTGAAAGTGCAAATAATGGGGCATCTGGGTGGCTCAGTTGGTTAAGCATCTGCCTTTGGCTCAGGTCATGATCCCAGGGTCCTGGGATCAAGTCCCACATCGGTTCCTTGTTCAGCAGGGAGCCTGCTTCTCTCTCTGCTTGCCGCTTCCTCTGCTTGTGCTCTTTCTATCTCTCTCTGACAAATAAATCTTTAAAAAAAAAAAAAACGCAAATGACATGCCCTGTGTGGCTTTTACTGCAATTCCACTTGAACTGGTAGTTCAAGATGTAGAGGATTGCAAATATAGGAAGGAAGCACATTCAAACATCATTTCAAATTATTATAGCATCGTAGAAAAAAATGATTACTTCAGAGTAGAAACCAAGCAATAAAAATTGTTCTTTAAAAAAAAAAAAAGTTCTTTTGTTTACCTTTTGTTCAAATAGATTGGTGAGTGGTGTTGTGGCTGATGTAACACTAAAAAAAACCATTTTTAATTAAAAAATAATCTTAAGTTGATGTTTTGAGTTTTACGCTTTTACTGATTTTTTTCAGCATATAAAGTTATGAAGTAATATTTCCCTGGAGTTGAATGGAAGAAAAAAAAGGAAGAAGAAATAAGAAAATGAACTCACAAACTGGGCAACTGAAAATGGGTTGCAAGTCAATAGAAAGTAATCTTTTTCTAAGATGAAGAAGGTCAGCACATTGTTTTTTAATTTTGTTTTTTCTTGTGAAATACAGTACTAGCAAAAAATAGGGTTTTGAAAATTTTCTCTGTCATCATATGAAGTATGAAAGAAGAATTTTTTTTTTTTTAAACACAGGTTCTGATTTAGGTTAAGCAAGATCTTATCCATGTTTTCTCTCCTTCACACTGAAATACGCATGAAAACACACACATAAGCACAAATGGAGAGGCTGAAAATCAGGAAGGACAACGAATTGCTGGGCTCTAGAAGGAACTACCACTAACCACAGTATCCTTACAGGTCAGGTTTATAATCCATGGCTGTCTAAGACTCACTTTGATCTTTCGGTAAAGTAACAAGGTCCTTTACTTGCTCAGTACAAAACAAGAAATTTTCTAATGGCTTTCCAGCAAACTAACGCTATACTCTTTGTTCCCTAAGCAATAATTCAGTGTCTTCGTTTGCTAGGCCTTGTTCTAAGTGCATTGCTGCCTATTAAATTTCATGCTTTCTGGCCTCCAAACTCACTCAGCTTCATGAAGATAATGTTCTTCCCTAAACACACTAAGCTTGTTCTTGCCTCAGACACTTAATGTTTTCTGCTTTTTCTGATAATTAAGCAGTTTACCCAAATCTTGGACTAGCTTAAATTTTCATGTAATTGTTATCTTGGCTTAAATTATATACCCTCTCGGAAAGGCCTTAATCAACAAGTCTATCTAATATATACTACTGCCAGCATTCCTTCCCCATGCCTTTCCAGGACTGTTTACTTGAATTATTTTTTATTACATTTGTTACTGCCCCAATTTCATGCACATGCACACATGTGCATCTGTATTTCACATATTTAAAATATATTTGTAAGTATAAATATTAATTGGAAGTGTAGATTATATATGTGAAAAATAAATTTATGTATTATGTGTGTGTGTATATATATATATGTTAAATTATATGAAGAGAAAATTGAAAAATCTCAATGGTTTTGTAATGATAATATAAATTATAAAATTAATGTTAGTAGAAATTCACAGTAGTTCAATAGCACTTATTAATAATATATGATACTGAAAAAGCCTTAAAAGCTGCTTCAAGATGAGGCTGTTTTGTTGTTTTGTTCTTTGAAAATTTCAAAAAAGGTAATGCTCACGTTTTACATGCTGTCCCATAAAATAAAAGTCTAGGCTGCTTACTTCATGGGGCAAATGTTTGCCTGATAACAGAACCTCAAAACATAATTTGGCTCCAAAGAAAACACAATGTTACTTATAAATGTCAAAATCCTAAATAAATTCCCAGGAATCTGAATACACTATGATGTAAGATTTAGTAAAAACTGGGATGCCTGGATGGCTCAGTTGGTTAAGCATCTGCCTTCAGCTCAGATCATGATCCCAGGGTCTTGGGATCAAGTCCGCCATCAGTGGGAGCCTGCTTCATCCTCTGCCTCCTGCTCCCCCTGCTTGTGCTCTCTCTTGTGCATGCTCTCTGTCAAATAAATAAATAAAATCTTTAAAAAAATTTAGTAAACACTGCCTCTTCCTTAGGTATGCAGTTATAACCCATGAGGAAGAGGCAAAACAACCTGTATAAGGAGATCTTGTGAGTTAGTAGTATAAATACAGTAGAAAATCTGCTCTGCTCTTTGACCAGCAGATTCCCTTCCAATGTTTCCATCTTGAAATCATGATACTGAGGATTTTTCTTAAGCTATAAATGAATAATAAATAATTCTAATGTTATATAAAGTCTTCTAAATAGATAAAGTGGGTAATAGCAATAAAACTACTTTGTTATTAATGAAAAGTCCCCTAAAATATTTATTTGTCTAGATCAGTTTATTGGTGAATTCTCTCAAATTTCTAAATAAACAGAAAATTTCCAAATTATATGAGCCCTTCTAAACATATGAAAAGATATGTTTCATAAAGCTATATATCTGTTACATAAATCACATATAGGATATCCACAAAATCACAGGTCAGTCTCGTGCCAAGATGTGCAAAAGTCTCAAAATACAGGAAAAAAAAATCTATTAAGGAGTCTGAAGAACAGATATTTGTGTGTGTGTGTGTGTGTGTAATTCCACTGTTTATGTATCTGTTGTTAGAGTACGTCATGATCTTTTAAGACTTCACATTCTTGGACAAAATGAAGAGTCATGGTGTTCAATGTGTAAGCCTGGTAATGTGGGAGCTCCAGGTGACTGGCTGGAGTTGGCCCAGTGGCAGAATCTCTGAATAAGAACAGGGTGGTGTGCCCAACCAACAAAAGTCCAAGACCAGATGGTTTCACAGGTGAATTCTATAAAGCATTTGAAGAGCTGATACCTATTCAATATTCTCAAACTATTCCAAAAAAAAAAAAAAATAAGGAAAGCTTTCAAATCCATTCTATAATGCCAGCATTATCCTGGTACTGGATAAAGACACCACTAAAAAAGAATTACAGGCCAATATCCCTGATGAAAATTAATGCAAAAATCCTCAATAAAATACTAGCAAACCAAATCCAACAATACATTAGCAAAATCATTCACTATAATCAAGTGGGATTTATTTCTGCAATACAAGGGTGGTTGACTATTCACAAATCAGTCAATGTAATAGATCACATCAATATGAGAAAGGATAAAAAACATATTTTTATTTCAGTAGTTACAGAAGAAGCATTTGACAAAGTACAACATCCATTCATGATAAAAACCCTCAACAAAGTAGGTCTAGACGACATATACCTCAACATAACAAAAGCCTTATATGAAAAACTGACAGTTAAATCATACTCAATGGGAAAAAAACTGAGAACTTTTCCCCTACAGTCAGGAACATGATAAGGATGTCCACTCTCACCTCTTTCATTCCACATACTACTAGAAGTTCTAGCCTCAGCAGTCAGAGAGCAAAAAAATAAAAATAAATAAAAGTCATCTAAAGAAGAAAGAAGAAAAACTTTCAGTATTTGCAGATGACATGATAGTATCTATAGAAAACCCTAAACACCACCAAAAAAACTACTAGAACTGTTAAGTGAATTCAGTAAGGTCACAGGATACGAAATCAATATACAGAAATTCATTGTGGTTCTATACACCAATAATGAAACAGCAGGGAGTGAAAACAAGAAAACAGTCCTGCGGCACCCGGGTGGCTCAGTGGGTTAAAGCCTCTGCCTTTGGCTTAGGTTATGATCCCAGGGTCCTGGGATCGAGCCCCGCATCGGGCTCTCTGCTCAGCAGGGAGCCTACTTCCTCCTCTCTCTCTGCCTGCTTTCTGACTCCTTGTGATCTTTGTCTGTCAAATAAATAAAATCTTAAAAAAAAAAAAAAGAAAGAAAACAGCCCTATTTACACTTGCATGAAAAATAATAAAATATCTAGGGAATAAATTTAACTAAAAATGTGAAAGACCTGTACTCTGAAAATTATAAAACACTGATGAAAGAAATCGAAGATGACACAAACAAATGGCAAGATATTCTGTGCTCGTGGATTAGAAAAACAAATGCTAAAATGTCAATACGACCCAAAGTAATTTACAGATTTAAGGAAATCCCTATCAAAATGGCAACAGCATTTTTCACAGAACTAGAACAAACAATCTAAAAATTGTATGGAACTTCCAAAGACCCTGAATAGCCAAAGCAATCTTGAGAAAGAAAAAACCGGAGGTATCACAATTCCAGACTTCAAGTTGTATTGCAAAGCTGTAGTAATTAAAACAGTATAGTACTGGCACAAAAAACAGAGACATGGATCAATGGACCGGAGTAGAGAGGTCAGAAATTAACCCACACTTATATAATCAATTAATCTTCAACAAAGGAAGCAAGAATATGCAATGAAGACAGTCCCTTCAAGAAACAGTGTTGGGGAAACTGGACCACTTTCTCACACTACACACACAAAAAAACCCTCAAAATGGACTGACCACCCAAGCGCCCCTGAGAATTTGTGTTATGAAGTGGAGAAGACAGTTTTGCTGAAAGCTGGAACAGAAAGTGGGAACATGTGAGGGTTGTCTTCTTTTTAAAAATGGCATAGCTACTAGAGCACGTTTGTTAATTCAGTAAACAAGGAGAGATTGGTATCTGATGATGAGAGAAGGGTGACATAGGAGAAATTCTTAGGGTGAGTGAAAGGAATGGATTCCAGAGCCCATGGTTTATAAGGTCTTTTCTGAAAGAAGACATGAAACATAAGAACAGAACAGATCATTTGCTGATGGAACAACTGGAGAGTTCTCTGTTAATGAATCTTTTAAAGAAACTGGAGTTTAAGTAATTAACAAAGATGATACAATGTGGTGGGGATTTGAGAACCAGGGGAGAAAGCATAATATTGAAGTAATTTCTGACTTTCAGAAAGCATTCAATCTAGAAACACAATGATTTTCATGCAGTGTTGAGTGCCTAGTTGAGGTCTGTGTTTGTGTTGTGTATGAGAGAGAGAGAGAGAAACAGTGGGCATTTTGCTATATTTAGACTTTTATTAAATTATTACATACAAACTGTTCAGAAACTCAAGATGCACTAGAAGTCTAAGGCTCCTAAGACAAATACTTTCAATCTCCTTACTATTTCTTCTAGTGTGAACTTCCATTTTTATAACTAATATACATATGTGGTGGGTTTTTTTATTTATCTATTTTATTGTTATAGCTAAAAATTTCACTACATTATATAACCCGCAGTTTCTTACTTACCACCTCTTGGAGGCCTCCCTCCACCACTCAGTATAATTAAATCCATACTCAAACTTTTTAATATTATTACTAAATAAATATTGCTGCTCACAACTAAGCCAATAGCATACAAAGATTAAACATCCATTTCCTTCTTTCTTGCTTTCTTTCTGGAGTTAATTTTCCAATTTATTTAAATCTGTTTAGTTTTCTGTGCTTTCTGGCTAATTCTTAAACCCTCCAACAACTTTCTCAATACAGTTTTCCACGAGATTAAAACATCAGATAGACCATTAGTACCCTATTTCTTTTGGAAACCTCCAAAGCCCCGTCTTCCTTTAGGCCAACCTGGACTGCTTACTGTATAGGCTACTTTTCAAGAGCTTCAAGGACTTTTGTCCACCATCAGCCCTGTGTTCTATATCCCAGTGTGTCCTCTTTGGTTTCCTCCCTCATTTTGCGAGGGCAGTGCGTAGGGGACGTTCATTTTAAAAAAATCAGTTGGTTGGGAATGTCTGGCTGGATCAGTCTGTTAAGGGTCCCACTCCTGATTTCAGCTCAGGTCGTGCTCAAGGGTGGTGAGATTGAGCCCCAATTCCAGCTCCATGTTCAGTGCAGAGTTGGCTTGAGATTCTCTCTCTACCTCTGCCTCTCCCGCTGTGCACGCACACCCATGCTCTCTCACTTAATAAATCTTTATTTTTTTTTTAAGATTTTTTATTTATTTGACGGACAGAGATCACAAGTAGGCAGAGAGGCCAGCAGAGAGAGAGGGGGAAGCAGGCTCCCTGCCAAGCAGAGAGCCCCTTGCGGGGCTCGATCCCAGGACCCTGAGATCATGACCTGAGCTGAAGGCAGAGGCTTAACCCACTGAGCCACCCAGGCGCCCCTACATAAATCTTTAAAAAAAATATGTTGTTTGAAATGTTACACTTATATTCAATTTTTAGTTTGCTTGGCTTTAGAACTCAGGTATGAATATCATGTAATCTAATCAGTCAGAAGATTTACTGTCTTCTAGATATTGTCATCATTTTCTAACTTCTAGTACTTTGATTATTCTTCATTCTTTGCATGCAAACTTTTACATTCACATATAGAGTTGTCATCCCAGGTTTTCTGAAATTTCCCCATGGAGAGTCCTAGTATAATTCTTTCTTCATCCATTATACCTGACACTTCATCAAACTAGGGATTTTTTTTCATTAGTTCTTTGAAAATTCTTCATTTTATTTTCACTTTCTTTCTAGAATTCTTGGTCTTTGGATATGGAACATCCTGAATTAATCATTAAATTTTCTTATTTTTATCACATATTTCCTTGGGCTTATATATTTTTATTTTAGGAGAATGCTCTGTTTTTATCTCCCAATGTTTTTATTAATGTTTAAAAAATTCTAAGAATTATATATTTCCTAAAGCTTTTTTTCTCTATTTTTCATAGATAACAGACATAATATATTCCCACTCTGGGCACACTGAATAGAAGTAAACTTTTCTTTAGCTCCCTACATTTCTGTTTTATATGAGTTCTATTTTTTTATTTGAATCTACTGATTTATTAGCTCAACCTATTTTTCATATCAGTCTCTTCCATGTTAGCTATTATCTAGCTTTTTAAGTGTATTTAAGAGTAAAACCCTAAAAAAGATGGTCACTGGGTCTTTGTCATGGACTGTACCAGTTCACTGATAGGCTAAGGTTTAAGGCAACAAGCCTCCTTTTTTGGGTGCTGTCCCATTATGGAATTTTAGGTCTTTATTCTGGTGTCATTCAGCCTCTCAGCTGAGAGAGGCTTCAGTCTTTCACTCTGTGGTGGGTGTGGGGATTTGGCATCGGGAAGATATAAGATTAACTGCTGCTTTTCTGGGATCTGTGAAGGAAAAGGAAAATCGAGTTTTCTTCATTAAACATGTAAAAAAGCCAATTCCTGGAGCAGCATCTCGTGAGTGAGCTTTGCCAAAACTGTTCTTCCTGTGTCCAGAGTCTTTGGCACAATTTCTTCAGAGAACAGATCTCCTGAGTGGATGGGTACATTTGGGTTTGGCTATCTAAGAACTCCTTATAGACTTTCAACACATTATTTTCTGAGTGTACTGTTTGGACCCTGAGGTACTCAGGTACTCAATACCTCTGTAATCATTAGGCATTCTAGGGTGTCTGTAGAATGAATGCACTTGCGCTTCATTGGAAGCTCCTTCTGCATGTGCTTAGGATTAAGCTTGTTCCAGTAAGCTAACTCATCCTCCACCCGTATGCTGTCTCCTGAAATGCTATCAACTTCTCTTGTCCTTTGTTGTCCCTTCTTCATTACCTGCCCTTGTAGATTTATAGGGCTTTTATCCATTGCTGTTGTTATTTTGATAGGTGCGGAAAGAAGATGGGGTAAATACTTGACCTTTCAGCTTTTATAATTTAGTTCATCTACTTTTAGCTGTTCTGATGTATTCTTAGAAAATACACATGTTTCGGTTCACTCAGAAGTGAAATTTTTCCCAAGAAATTATTTTAATAATGGACCATGGGAATTAAAGTTTGGTAAGAATGGAAGTAAAGACATGAAGAAGATGATAAAGAATGTAAAAACTAGTTTGAGGTCAATGGTTTGGGACTCTGAATCAAAGTAGAGACTACTGCAGTAAATATGCTATGTTAGATATGTGGTCTGGAAGTGTGGGGCTCTAGTCAAAAGACTATTATTTGAAATCTACATATAGTATCATATCATCTGCGAAGAGTGATAATTTGACTTCTTCTTTGCCGATTTGGATGCCTTTAATTTCCTTTTGTTGTCTGATTGCTGAGGCTAGGACCTCTAGTACGATGTTGAATAGCAGTGGTGATAATGGACATCCCTGCCGTGTTCCTGACCTTAGCGGAAAAGCTTTCAGTTTTTCTCCATTGAGAATGATATTTGCGGTGGGTTTTTCATAGATGGCTTTGATGATATTGAGGTATGTGCCCTCTATCCCTACACTTTGAAGAGTTTTGATCAGGAAGGGATGTTGTACTTTGTCAAATGCTTTTTCAGCATCTATTGAGAGTATCATATGGTTCTTGTTCTTTCTTTTATTGATGTGTTGTATCACATTGACTGATTTGCGGATGTTGAACCAACCTTGCAGCCCTGGAATAAATCCCACTTGGTCGTGGTGAATAATCTTTTTAATGTACTGTTGAATCCTATTGGCTAGTATTTTGTTGAGTATTTTCGCATCTGTGTTCATCAAGGATATCGGTCTATAGCTCTCTTTTTTGGTGGGATCCTTGTCTGGTTTTGGGATCAAGGTGATGCTGGCCTCATAAAATGAGTTTGGAAGTTTTCCTTCCATTTCTATTTTTTGGAACAGTTTCAGGAGAATAGGAATTAGTTCTTCTTTAAATGTTTGGTAGAATTCCCCCGGGAAGCCGTCTGGCCCTGGGCTTTTGTTTGTTTGGAGATTTTTAATGACTGTTTCAATCTCCTTACTGGTTATGGGTCTGTTCAGGCTTTCTATTTCTTCCTGGTTCAGTTGTGGTAGTTTATACGTTTCTAGGAATGCATCCATTTCTTCCAGATTGTCGAATTTATTGCCGTAGAGTTGCTCATAGTATGTTCTTATAATAGTTTGTATTTCTTTGGTGTTAGTTGTGATCTCTCCTCTTTCATTCATGATTTTATTTATTTGGGTCCTTTCTCTTTTCTTTTTGATAAGTCGGGCCAGGGGTTTATCAATTTTATTAATTCTTTCAAAGAACCAGCTCCTACTTTCGTTGATTTGCTCTATTGTTTTTTTGGTTTCTATTTCATTGATTTCTGCTCTGAAATCTAAATAATGTAGCTATACGTGAGGACAGTGTCCAGAATGTGACTGTAAAAGTGAATGGATCTAGAAGTATAAAAGAAAAGCTAACTGGGGAGAAGTCAGAAAATTGAAAGGATCAGGATATATTTTAAAGACACACTCATTGCCTTTTAGCTCACTAAAAATGAGTACAGGAATGGAAATGAATACAACTGAAAGCCAAAACCTCTGCAGAGAGGCAGATGCTGGCAACAATGAGGAGCAGCAAATGGTGGGGCCAGTTAACACAGTTTTCAAGGGACAGTCTGTTTTCTGTTACAGCAGGGAGGTAAAGAAAGTCACTCTAGGTGATCTGAGAGGCTATGGGAAAGTTTGTTGATCATACATCTAGAGATGGACAAAAGGAAAGTATCTAAGAAAAGAGGTAGGGGACTGATTTAGATTAGTATATTTTCACAAAATGAGAGTGAAAGTCCTTGGTCATAAAAGATGGAAGAAAAAATATGTAGAAAAGCTAAAGTTTAAGTTAAGGTCCTGAATGCCTACGTTTTGATAGGGTTCAAGGCAGCTGGTCTATTCAATAGTGTAAGGTCATGCCTTGTCTTGGGGGGGGGAGAGAATAAACACAGTCAGTCAATCCTAAATAAGTGCTTGTTTAACTACCAAGACTTTGGGTAATGGCCTTTGGATTAAATCTAAATTCTTGATGATACATGAAAAATTAATATTATTTTAAAAGAATTCTGTAAGTGCTCGCTTCGGCAGCACATATACTAAAAAAATAATAATAATTCTGTAAGAAAATGCAACAATTGTTTATGATAAAATGAAAAGTAAGAAAAAACATGTTTCAAATATTACACAAACAGTATGATCTTAATTTAAAAGTAAACTTATACAACAACATATGAATTTTGACTATTTTTAAGGTTTTCTCTTGGTGTCTGGGTGGCTCAGTTGGTTAAGTGACTGCCTTCAGCTCAGGTCATAATCCCAGAGTCCTGGGATAGAGTCCCACATCAGGCTCCCTGTTCCATGGGGAGTCTGCTCCCTCTGACCCTCCCCCCTCTCATGCTCTCTCTCACTGTCTCTCTCTCAAATAAATAAATAAAATCTTAAAAAAAAAAAAGAAAACCTTAAGGTTTTCTCTTTGGTGTCCTTCTGAATTTTAAAATTTGCTATGATAAGTATATTAACATAATACTTTTTTATAAGAAAGAGACAACCAAAATCTTTTAAAATATATTACACCATGAAATGAATCTTTTCTTTTATTTACATATGGGCTTGTTTAAAAAGAAAAAAAAAGTTACTATATGAGACTTCCAGAGTAGTAATCCAGTTCACTTTGAGATCTACAAAAGGCCCTGACACTTTCAACATGAAACTGAACAAGCACTTTAAATCAATGATTTCCAGATGGCATTTAACATCAGCATCACTGAGAAAGTGATTTTAAAAAAGAAAGAGAGATCTTGTGGCCCCACCTGAGAATTACTGAAGTGAGACATCTTTCTGCCAGTTAGACATTTTCGAACTGCTTTTATAAAACAGTATAAAATGAAAAAAAGTATAAAATGAAAATTATATTAGTTTTAATGAATCATTAATCATCTAACTAGTGGGTAAATTGAATTAATCATCTTTTTTTTTCTTTTACTTTCTTTTTTTTTCTTTTTATTTTTAAAAGGAAAAGAATAGGAGGCAACTGGCTAAGGAGCTCAGGAATGGAGGAACCCTGTGGGGATGAGTTTCCTGTAGCTTTTGTTTATTTTTTTCCTTGTCTCTAATATATCCCTGTCTGCCCAGTAGAAAAGGGCACAACCATGAACAGCCATATTTTTTTTTTCAGTGTTCCAAGATTACACCCATAGTCTCATATAGTTTTAATCAGTAGAGGTTCCCTGCAAAGCCTGTTTTCTCCCTAGCCATAAAACTGGTTAAAGGTGGCCCAGCAGAACAGAGACCTTTCAACCATACAGACCTATTATCTAGACCAGTGCCAGGGAAGAAGTTGTGCCATTTCCCCATCCTATGAGGTGAATTCTTTTGAAACCATCTGAAAGCACCCAGCTTGAGTTAGGGAGCCAAGTGCAGTAGGACCCACTCAGCCCAGCCATGCTAATACTCTGTTTTGTTTTGTTTTCCATGATCATACTCTTCTGTGGGTTATCCATGGTAGATGAATACTGGCCTCTTCTCTTCAGGGTTTTCACCTTGACTTTTTCTATAGAAACAGTCACCTCCTCAGTGCACTCATCTACAAATTAAGGGCTATCACGGAGAGTTTTCAGAATAATTTTGACTCGCTTTCTTTGCTTTTATTGGATTTGTGATGGAGGTTACTTGGGTTATAGGAAAACCCTATTAATCATAAATCATGTTTTACTAAGTTATATATAGAACTGCATGAAATAGCACTAAAGCATGAACTGTTGGAAATTTTCAAACTTGACTTTTCTCTTTCTTTGGATAACCTGATGACCCTGAGTAAATCATTTAAACTTTCAATATCTTTGTCTGCATATGTCCACAGTATACTTTTTTAAGTCTCAGAAATGCTATGAATATATAATTGTTTCAAGAATGGGGAAATAATTCTGAATTCTTCACAGAGAATGACACTATATAAACTCAACAACAATGTTTGATTTTGTTCAATATGATGAATAAAAAGACTCTTTCTCTCTTTACTTTTTTTGCTTCTGCAACCTAGTACTCTAAAATGTTCTTGTGCCTTGTCTCTCACTTACAAAGAGCTGGTTAGGTAGAAACTCAATGAATACTTCCATCTTAAATTCTTTAAGTTCCACTCAAGCCACCATTTCAATGTATACACTTTGCTTCAAATAATAAGTTCATCCACTTTTATTCAATTATAAGTAACAAAATAGTGCTGGTATTGAATAGTACCTAATCAGTAGCAAAATATGGGACAAAGCCTTGTCCGATTAACTTTTTTCTCTCTAGGACTTAGAATATAGTATGTACTTGGGCTCCTTGCTCAGCGAGGAACCTGTTTCTCCCTCCACCTACTGTTCCCCCTGCTTGTGCGCTTGCTCACTCTCTTTCTGACAAATAAATGAAAGCTTTTTTTTTTTTTTAAGATTTTATTTATTTATTTGACAGAGATCACAAGTAGATGGAGAGGAAGGCAGAGAGAGAGAGAGAAGCAGGCTCCCTGCTGAGCAGAGAGCCCGATGTGGGACTCGATCCCAGGACCCTGAGACCATGACCCAAGCCAGAGGCAGCGGCTTAACCCACTGAGCCAGCCAGGTGCCCATAAATAAAACCTTAAAAAAAAAAGAATATAGTATGTACTAATTACTATACTCTTTTTTTATTATAGTCCTTCATATTAAAGTAATCTATAATTTTATTAACAGATGCTACATTTTTGATGCATTTTTAAAAACGAAAGAATGGAGGAATGGCTCTTACAGTGAATCTGTTTACATATTAGAAAGTTATTCAAAACCTCAGATTTCCTCACAAGAAGTGAGACTGTTTTCCTCAGCTTTCCCTTGTTGTTAATATTGACCTGTCATTTGTTTTCCTTTTTTAACAAAGAAAAATTGTTAAGTGTGTTAGGAATGATGGTATTGGAATAACTGAAGCATCTACCATGTCTCCTGCACAAAAAGACAGTTAACAAGCAAGTGCAGCTGCAGTCCGGTTCTTTAAAGAATGATGATCACTGTTCCTAATTAGGTCTCTCTTTAATGGAAATGTAAAGAAGTAAGAAAAGCCTTCTAGAATTAATGCCACTATTTTGATAGCCTGTTATTTTGTTCAATTGAGTGCTTATGTGAGAAAATATCCAGTGTTCTCAAGTGATTACAACTTCTTTGGACTCTCCAAAGCAAAGCAAAGCAAAACAAAACCAAACTTCCTCACATGGGGAAAGGTGAAGGTAGCTTATAAAATAATTTGGACATTTTGAAATGATATCTGACTGCTGTAAATATGCCTAGTGTCCTGTTCTTCCAATTTCATACATTCATCATGCAGATACAACAACTTAAGAGTGTTTTTTTCCATGTAACCTTTAAAACCCACGAAGGCAGCTGTCATGTCTGTCTTGTTCACTTGTTTTGTTCACCACAGCCTGGACAGGAAGCACTTTGTGGTCATTCAGTATACACATTTTGAATTAAATTGTTCTGAATGCTTATAACTTCTTGTATTGCTATCTCTGATGACCCAGAAAAAGAAGAAAACTCAGAAACCCAAAACTAAGATTGATATCCCACCAACTGCCAGAGACAGGGAGAAATTTTTTAAAATAACAAATTAGGCAAATTAGGACAAACGTACCCAGGCTTTAACATCTTATATAAGCAAACTTCATCCATAAGTTCAGTGTCTGTGCCTAGCAAAGAACAAGAAGTCATTCTGTTACTGCCATGGTGTGCTTTTATCTCTCTGTGTCTTTTCACTGGGTGATTCGCCCCAGAAAGCAACATGACACAAAGATATTGATTGGGTACATTATGTCCTCAAGATAACGTCCCCGCAGTTCAAGTCACTGAAGGTGGGGAGAAGATCCTCACACTAGCTCAGGCTATGCATTGTTTCATACACAATTCAGTATTTGTTATTCATCAGCTCAGCAGATCCAAAGGCCAGCTGGCAAGGATAGAAGATTGTCCAGCTCAGCACCTCAGAGTGGAACCTGAAATAGGACTGTTTGTGCCCGTTAACATGTGCAGTTTGATTTGTGACAGACTTCAGATCACCTAGGCAAAAATGGAGAAAGGACATGAGCACCTTATATACTCCATCCACTGTCCTCAGTCCACAAGGATACTGTACACCTTATTCAGTTCTCAGAATAGACCTATGAAGCAGCCAAGACAAACACTGCCATCCCATTTTTAAGATGGAGAAATCAAAATTTCCAGAACTCTCACAAACAATAATAGCAGAAGACAGGAAGCATCATGTTTCATGAAGACAAGGTCAGGAGAAGTACTGGACAATCTGATGGACAACCGAATGAATAAACTGTTGCCTGCTCTAAAATCATCACGTTACTCATAAAGCAACTATATAGCTTAGAAACATTGCCTAGAATGCCAATATTCTATCTACTTAGGAAGTTTTAATAAGACTACATGGAGGCTACAGATAAACACACAGCAGTGAAGGTTAATTTGGGTCAGACAGAGAGAACAAAGTTCAGTGTGTGAAATACTGCCGGAATTTTCGGTACCACAACAGCAAAAGGAATACTGAAAAACTTTGTAAGAATACTAGAAATTCGCAAGAAGTAATTGGCCCTTAATATTATTTTTAAATTCTATTTAACAAAGAAAAACATTTATAGAACTAGTAAATTGGAAAATGCAGGCAAATATGTCTGATTATTGTTCTCACATATATTAATTATAACATCAATATATTGGCTATTGTGAACAAGATCAAATAGAGCATTCTAAGATAATTGATCTTTCATAGATATTTTTCAAATATGAGGTTATAACTGGTGAGCATAATTAAACATAAAAATGACTGGAACCTTCACACACTCCACAATATACTTGACCTAATATATTTGAGCTAAGATATAAGATACAGTACTCTGGTTTTTGATAAGCTCTATAATACAGAGCTTTTTCTTAATGCCACTCTACCAAAATAATTATAATAGCTTCAAGAATTAATATGTGCTAGGCATTGTTTTAGGTGTTTTACCGATATTAACTCATTTAACCTTCACACCTACACTTGGTTCTATTACAATTTTCAATTTTCACATGAGAATTTTAAAAAGAGTAATGAACTTGCCCAAGCTTGTGCAGCTAGTTAGCATAGGAACCAGAATATCAATTCAGACACCCTGAATCCCAAATTCTATACACTCAGTCATGACATTCTGGTGTTCTAAATCAAGACTTTATGCAATTAAGGACAGTGTGTGGCCCTCTAGTAAAGCAAAGATAAGTGGAGATTGTAAGATAAATCAGAAATGTAATAAGTCTTCCTATTAGAGTTACTACCTACTTTTAAAAAATTGTATCTGGTATTTTTTCAGCATTGCATATGTCTATTTATATCTCATATAGCAACTGTTTTATTTCAGGCATAATGAGAATAATTTGGATAACACCATTCATTGTCTTATCTCCACAAATATAATGACTTTCTGGGATCTTTGGGTTCTTTAATATCAAGCGTATCTTCAAATCATCAAAAACAGTTGACCTTGAATATCATGAGTTTGAACTGCTTGGGTCCACTTAAAGGCAGCTCTTTTGTTTGTTTTTGGACAAATACAGTACAGTACTGGAAATATATTTTCTCTTCCTTATGATTTTCTTCATATTTTATTTTCTCCAACTTTCTTTATTGTAAACATATAATCCATGTAACATACAAAATGTCTTTATTGACTTTATGTTATCAATAAGGCTTCTGGTCAACCCATTATATTAGTAATTAAGTTTTGGGGGAGGCAAAAATTATACATGGATTTGTTTGACTTGTGAAGGGTTGGCACTCCTAACCCCTGTTTTGTTCAAGAGTCATCTGTTGTTAAATTGAAGAAAGGCAGGCCTAGAGTAGTAAATAGTATGGAGCAATTACGGTCAGTAATGGTCTATAAAATCACTTCTCTCTCACTGCATACAAATGACAACTCCTAGAAACAGACCCTGCTCTCGGATCTTACTGCAGAAATTTAAACATTATTCAATTTACATTTCTAAAAATTAATTTGGACATAAGACTGTGGGAGAACAACCACCACCAAAATATCCCCACACTGATGCACAGGTTTTCTTTTTCTTTTTTCTTTTTTTTTAAATCTCAAATGCAGTTTCTCCAAGTTTTGAAGCTTTATTCTGTCTACAAATTTAAACTATGTGTGATTTTTTTATCCCACAGAATATGGCAAAATATTGACCAACTGAACTATGTGTCCTGTTCTTGACAATGAGTCTTTAGTTTTACATAAATTCTGCGATGAACTTAAAGTTACTTATTAGAGGAGAAGGACTGTTCCTTTCGGTTACATAAACAGGAAAAAAGTTAATGTCCTTTACTCTTTGTCTGAACCAAATACCTCAAATCTTCATAAGAGTTTTAGGTAGCAGGTGGGGCAGGAAGCTGCAATAATGCATAAATATTCAAGAACTCAGCCCCAGCACACTCTGCTCTGTGTCTCTTTCACATTTCTTTCTTGTATCTGATTCACTTGCTACTCACTTCCTGATTTACCCCTCTGTATGTGGATATTTTCAGCTTCAATTTTCATGCTATCTCATTTTCTTTTTCATTGTATTCAACAACAAAGGTAGTTTCTTATGGCAACTTTGTTGTCTAACCTCTTTTTAATTTAAGAACATTGAATTTTAGATTCAACAGAGTTATTTGTTTGTGATTAGGAATAAGCAAATGCAAAGAAATCCAGCCATTTATCACAGCAAATGTTTCCCTTCCAAAATATAGTGAGAACAAGAAATTGTACTATTTAATATAACTCTCCTTTTGAGTTTGTCTATGTAGAAGTATGAATAACGGTCATTTGTCGCAGCCAAAGACAGCCTTCATATCTGTTTCCTTATATCTTCTTTACTGACGATTACATTATAAATCAGCAAAACATTGATAAACAGGCCTTCACTTAAAGGCTTGAATTACAACTATGTTTGATGGAATGCGTTATGCTACACATCTTGCTAATAAGATGGATTAAAAAAACATTTTTTTGATAAATTTTTTTTCTTTCCCTTCTCTTAATCTTGGTTTAGTCTTTTATCCATCAAAATTGTTTTTTCCCATTGGAAGGAGCCTGCCAGGGGAAGCATTACTCCTGCCAGGTGGATAGCAGTGCATATGGGAGGTGATAAATCATTTTGTCATTTCGAGAAAATCACAAATTCATCTGCTTTCACAGGAGACAATATTGTGCTATAAAGTCTATGGCTGCCTATTCTTAATGCTGTACATGTCAGAAAGCCACTCAGTATATCAATGATAACCCTACTCATTGTTAGCAAAAAGCTTAATTAAACTGTTAACATGTGATTACAGTTCCACTTGGATTTGACCCTCTGGGTGATTGCTGGGATCACGGATTGCTGCTGCTATCTCAAATTGTCTCATCAAGGTTTAAAAAAAAAAAGTGGAAGAAGGAGAAAAAACCTAAATGATATTTAAGGTTCCTTTCTTTCATCTATAGGTGTTTGTCTCTGTGTTTCTACTATGCTGTTCCTCTCATTAGGAAGTTAAATAGCTAATTAATTAAACTCTAAACTAAGTGTAAGAGCTTTACTGGTGAAGAAGTCAAAATTATCTTTGTGGTGAGTCAGTACTTCAGTGAACTGAAAGGCACAGGGATTTAAGGGAGGGATGTCTGCAATTTGTAGATTATCTGAAGGATGTCACAGGAAAATAGACCAGTTTTTTAAAATCTTTAGACAACTGAAAAACGTTATCTTGCATAAATTTGCATATATATTCATAATAGTAATTGTAAGCCATAAGCAATGGTGTAGAATTCAAACATTTTTATTAATACTGGAGAAACTATTCAAATGGATCACCATGGCCACCAAAGAATAACTGAGAAATTATTAAGTTTAGAAGTTGCCTTTGGATTACCTGCATAGAAGTAAGGAAGAACTAAGTCCTCTAAGATAAAAGCACAATGAAAAATTTACAAGTGGACAAAAAAAAAAGCTTGACTGAAAGAGGGCAAATGAACTTCAAACTCTTTCCCAAGTGTTCCTCTCTGGTCCTTTCTTTCCCTGCTTTTAAACCTATGGAAAATGCAACTTAGATCTAAGGAAAAATAATATTCAGTAATTGTTTAGGCTTATTCTTGCTAGGGACTTAGAGGATTCTTTGCATTTTTTTTTATTCTTTGCATTTTTAAGATGCAAAATAATTTTCAGTCCTCTCTTTTTAAAGAAATGTCATTAGCTTCTCATATTTACTCAATATGTTTTTTTTTTAATATTTATGGTATCTATATCCCATGCACCTCCCCAATTTATGAGTCGGCTTTAAGGCTGCTGATACTGTATCTGTTCCCAGGTGGGCATCTTCCACACGTTACCTTTCTAGGATCTTTTGACAATGGAGATAACCAGTTGAATCTCCTCTAGGATTTCATGATACCAACTCTCCCAGTTATCTTATGGGATATGTTATGTTCTTCTCTGCACTCTGCCTGTCCCTTGAATTTATAGTCTGGCAACTCCAAAATTAAAACCTCTGGTTCTAAATATTAAGAGCTACCTACTTTTTAGCAGGTATTCATTATGACTCATAAACATTTCTTCATATATATGAACCCTAGAAATACACGTTAATCCTGTTTTATAATTGAAAAGCTGAAATTCAGAGAGTTCAAGTAACTTGCCCAAGTCTCACAGCCTGTAAGTAGTACGAGTGGTGACTCAAATAAAAAACAGACCAAAACCATCAGCCCCTGCACCATACCATACAGATTCTGATCAACAGTCTTATCTAAGCCCTGTTTATACCAAATTCTCCGGAAGGTATCTCCCTGTGGATATTCTACAGGTGCTTCAGGTCATATCCTTCATATCCAAGGTTTAACCCAACATCATCCTGAAAAACTATCTAACATATCTGTCTCACTTAGTTCAGAGACTGTTACTCCATTAACAAGTGATTTGTACAAACCTCTGTTATCTTACGCCATTTATTTTCAATCAAGCCTATAACTGATCAGTTTTGGGGTCTTGCTGAATTCTCTCCTATATATATATATATATAGGAGAGAAATATATATACACACACATACACATACGCATGCACACACACACACACACACACATACCTATATGTATGTATATTTATATTTTCTTCGCTTGTTCCTGTAACTATAACCATCGTCCAGGCCTTCATTTCTCCTCACCTTTAATTTCCTTGAATAGACTCCTAATTGGACCCTCCTTGCTTCTGTGTGGTACTGACCCAAACTCCACTTTTAGAGCAGCCTCCACCATGCATACAGTTTTATAAGATTCAAATCCAAGAGTGTGCCTCCTCATTTCTCTCAGAATAAGACTTCCCTTTCTTATTATGGCATACATGAACTTCTATGATCTGGATACTCTTCGCCTTTAGAATTTTACCTTCTATACCTCTCTCACGTGGGCTACATATCTGAGCAGCACATTCAAGAAAAATCTTATGCATTTGGTTCCTTTTTCATAGAATATGTAATCCCCTGTCTATTTAGTAAATACCTATTTATTTTTCAAAAGCACTTCCTGTCATATGTGGGAGGCAGAGCCCACATCCCACTGGAGAAATTGAACACTCCAGACACTTGTTTTTCCAGCTTCCATGGCAGCGAAGATGTCAGCATATGACTTAGGATCTCATAAGGAGAGGCTCTCACTCTAGACTTCGAATCTGGTGCTAGGGGTTCATCATGGGGCTCCTTGTTGGTAGCACTGGGAGTCTCACCACTTACTAGCTTCTGGGACAATACTACACAACAGTGCTAGAGGTGGAACACTAACGTTCCATGACAGCTACAGTGATGCCCCTTCACCATCAGTTTTGGGGTGTGAAGTCGGCCACTGTCCCTGGCTTCATAGCCCCTGAGTACCTTCAAGTATTGCTGCAGATTGTACAGGATTTTTAAAATAAATTCCTTTCTACTGAAATCTACCAGAGCCATTTCTGTTGCTTGCAACTAAGAGCACTGATTGTCATGCCCAGGCAGGATTTAAAAAGCTGTACTCTGATCTCTTAGCATTCTTTTTGTTATGCACATCTTTTATTAAATTGTGTCTCTAATGCTCACTTGTCTTCCCCACTATATTAATCATTCTGAAGCTAGGATAATTGCCTTCTTTATGTTTCTGTCCATATCCTATCACAGGTCCTGATACATAATAGTGCTCAGTAAGTGTTTTTTTTGAATGAGGATACTGTTTAATGAATAACTAAATATTTGTGATTCTGAAGTAGTCTGCTTCTGCACATTATGCTTTTTCTCCTTCAAATAATGACCTTCTCTTAAAAATAAACAATGAAGCCTATGTAGGCTCAATCTGCCTATATTGAATCTGATGATTTAAAGTGTTTTCTAAAGATACATAACTGAGAGATCAAACAACATTCTGTCTGTTAATAAAATGTGTCTGAAAGTAAATAAGATTTAGGTACCACAGGACATCTCAACATATTCGAAGATGTCCCAGGCCCAATCAGTTTTCCTAACTAATATTCTTAACTAAAAACATCAATTTCCTAACCATGACAGTTAACTCTAAAAATTACTCTAATTAAAACAATGCCTAAGTTCTTTGGACATATGACCATCTAATTCACCTTTTTTTTTTTTTTTTTAAATAGGAGAAGGAAAGAAATGGTATATAGAAAAATTTCCGTTACTCATTTCAGTTATTCCATTTGATTCAGAGACTACCCTTAGATATAGATAACAGTTCTAGAGAAGTTGAGGAGATCGGTTTTCTACTGACTACTCAATAGAAACAGTACAAAGACTCTTAACTAGAGGGAACAAACTTAGTGTTACTGGAGGAGAAGTGGGTAGGGGGATGGGGTAACCAGGTGATGGGCATTAAGGAGGTCATGTGATATAATGAACTCTGGGTATTATATGCAACTGAGGAATCACTAAATTCTATCCTTGAAACTAATAATAACAGTTTTTTGTTAAATATAACATAGTTTTATATGTATATGTATATATATGCCTCTCTCTCTCTCTCTCTCTCTATATATATATATATATATATATATGAATTTAAATAAAGAATTTTTTAAAAAGAAAGAAAGAAAGAAACAACACCCAGTATATCCTCGGACATTCACTACAGTCTTCTGATTAGAAGGATTGACTGTCAGGTTGAAGTGACACCAGTTCTCACTCTCAGTACAAATTGCAACTGCAGATTTAACCTAATGGGACACACAGGAAGCAGTTAGTAGAGGCCTAGCTGACTTAAAAAGATGCTTATGGGAGTTGGTAGATGGCCCTGTCCTCATGGACTACGTGGTTCCAGTGCACTCAGAACACTCTGAACACTCATGAAACCAGCCTGAGATGTAGGATTATACACTTCTGGATCTCTGTGGGGTCAGAAGATGCCAGTCGAGTGGTAAAGTGGAAATCGGACTGATATCAGAAAATAAACAGATTGGGGAGGGAGCCACCTGAAGCATCCCATTGGAAAGTACTACCTCAACCCAAGAGTGCCCTGTGATTGGGGACCAGCATTAACTTGGAGTCTGGTTAAAAGGACTCAAAATGAGCAAAAGATCTTTTTTTTTTTTTTTTAAAGATTTTATTTATTTATCAGAGAGAGAGAAGGGGAGAGAGCAAGCACAGGCAGACAGAATGGCAGGCAGAGGCAGAGGGAGAAGCAGGCTCCCCGCCGAGCAAGGAGCCCGATGTGGGACTTGATCCCAGGACGCCAGGATCATGACCTGAGCCGAAGGCAGCTGCTTAACCAACTGAGCCACCCAGGCGTCCCTGAGCAAAAGATCTTAAGGGGCAACTGGTGGAATCAGGTGGTCACAGAAATGGGCCTGAACCCACGGACCCAGGACGGCCACTGCCCGAGGCCACCCATGCCAGAGGGAGTGCTGCAAAGCCTCCAGGCTGTGGTCCTTGAGCCTCTGCCTTTCAGGGGCTTGCACCAGTGCTGGGCCAGGCGCCCTCCCCATGAGAGAGTCCAATGTGTGCACCAGCCAGTGCTCTCGAGAAACACAGCCTCTTGCACTCTGCATGCTCACTGAACTACGGACTGGGGACTGAACCCACAGACTCCCCGCCCGTGCCTGAGTGCTCAGTGCAGGCGCTAGCCTGGTTGCATGCTAGAATCAGCCCAGAGTCTGAACACTTCCAGCCCAAGCCTGAAAATCTCAGCGCTCTATCTCTGGTCTACCACAGTCCAACAAAGGCAGCCATTGGAAGTGGGATCCCTGAACCAATATCACTAGCAGTTTTAGTAGCACGGGGGTGCAGAGACAAGCAGGGGTGCTTTGCATTACTCCTGAGGTGTGCGCATTACTCCTGGGGGTGCGCACGGCCTGTGGGAGATTGACGGCTCAGCTGAATTTGCAGAGGGGGAGTCCGTGTGTTCTGGACTACCCGGAGGGGAGCAGACTGAGGCTTCTCTCTGAGGGGGAGGTCTGGGCATATTTTGCTTTCCACTAAACCTCTGAAAAGTCTCAAAAAGCCACCAAAGAACAAAACCTCCAGAAAACTAAAACCTGAAAAACCAGTTTCCACAGGGCCCAGCCCCTTGATAGGGAGGGGCAGGACGACTCAACCCAATCAAGAATGAATCAAAAACAACCTGGCAGACCCCACCCCCAAAAGGCAAGCCAAAAGAATGAGAGGACAACCAGCACAAGGTCCCCATAAAACTGTAAAATCCCAACATCCGGGGAAAACAATATATTAAACTCATGGTTGCAAACCAAAGAATGAGAAGACAACCACCACAGGGTCCCCATAAAACTGTAAAGCCCCAATATCAGAGGAAAAGAAGATATTAAGCTCCCAGTATTGCCCTAAAACCTGTGTATTTCATAAATACAATTTTATTTTTAAATTTGTTCTCACTATTCTCGTTCTTTTAAATTTTTTAACCTATTTACCATTACAAGAGGTTCAATACAACAAATTCCATAATAATCTCTTAACTTGGACTTTTTTCATACATATATTTGTGTTTTCCTATTGTTTTTCTATTTTTTTAAATATACATATAGATATATGTACATAAATACTTAAGCTTCAAGGTAATCCTCTTTCTCTAATCAATACTACCCCTATATATAAACCAGTTTTAATCTCCCTTTATCTCTGGAAAGTTGAGTCCTTTAACAAAGATACCAAGATACACCCAGGAAGAATCAAAATAACCTTCCTCGCCTACACTGAGGAATTATAACCACCATTCCAACTTTTTCTTCTATCATTGTTTCTGTGTATTTGTTTTTGTTCTGGTATTATATAAATCTTATACTTGGGCTTCATTATTTACTTCTGTCAATCTTTTAATTTGTCTGTTTTTGTTCATATACCTTATAAAGCTTACCTTTGGGCCCATTCTGGCTGGGTCTTCTTCTTCTTTTTTTTTTTTTTTTCCCTGTCTCTATCCTTTTTAAATTTTTTCTTTCTTTTTGGTGGTGACTTGCAATTGCTTGGAAGTGTTTCAGAGTGCACCCTGCCTGGATCACAGTTGATATATTCAGCTACACATCCCCTTGACCACCTCTCACCAAAATGACTAGAAGGAGGAATACCCAGCAGAGGAAAAATTCAGAGACTGTGCCCTCTCCTTCAGACTTATTGGATATGGACATAAACAGTATGGTGGAAAGAGAATTCAGGGTAACAATTATCCAGGCAATCGCTAGGTTAGAGAAAACCATTAATGCCAACATGAAATCTATTAGAGCAGAAGTGAAAGCTGCCTGGGAAGAAGTTAAAAATGCTATCAATGAGATCCAATCTAATCTAAATTCTCTAACAGCTAGGGTAACCAAGGCATACAATTAGTGATCTAGAGGACAAAATGATAGAGAAAAAGGATCAGGAGTAGGCCTGGAACAAACAGCTTAGAACCATGAAAACAGAATTAGGGAAATAAATTATGCCATGAAATGTTCCAACATCAGAATTATTGAGATCCCTAAGGGGGAGGAGAAAGAAAGAAGACTAGAAGATAGAGTTGAACAAATTCTCCATAAAAATTTTCCCAATCTGGGGAATGGGACCAGTGTTTGTGTCCTAGAGGCAGAAAGATCTCCCCCCAAGATCACAGAATCTAGAAAGACCTCCAGACACCTGATTGTTAAACTGATGAATCAGAATTTTAGACAGGAGCTCTTGAGAGCAGCCAGGGGGAAGAGATTCCTTATCTACAGAGGAAGGACGATCAGAATAACATCATACCTGTCCGCAGAAACCTGGCAGGCCAGAAAGGGCTGAAAAGACATATTCCGGTTACTGAATGAGAAGAACATGAAGCCAAGAAAACTTTATCCAGCAAGGCTGACATTCAAACTGGATGGAGAGATAAAGAGCTTCCAAGACCGGCAAGGTTTAAAAGAGAATGTGACCATCAAGCCAGCACTACAAGAAATATTAAGGGGGGGAGGTTGTATAAAAGAAGAAAGAATCCAAGAGTATCATAGAGCAGAAATTTACAGAGACAGTCTATAGAAACAAGGACTTCACAGGCAACAGGATGTCAATAAAAACGTATCTTTCAATAATCACTCTCAACATGAATGGCCTAAGTGCTCCCATAAAACAGCACAGGGTTGCAGACTGGATAAAATGCCAGGACCCATCCACATGATTGTCTACAAAAGACCCATTTTGAACTTAAGGATATATCCAGACTGAGAGTGAAGGGATGGAGAAGCATCTTTCACACTGATGGGCCTCAAAAGAAAGCTGGGGTAGCGATTTTCTTATTAGATAAATTAGATTTTAAACTAAAGACTGTAGTCAGAGATAAAGAAGGACACTACATCATTCTTAACATCGATCCACCAAGAAGATCTAACAATTGTAAATATTTATGCCCCCAATACGGGAGCTCTCAACTATATAAGACAACTGTTAATCAAGATAAAGTCATATTGATATGAATACATTAATAGTAAAGGATCTTAACATGCCACTGTCAGTAATAGGTCATCCAAGCAGAAAATCAATAAAGAAACAAGAGCATTGAATGACACATTAGACCAGATGGGCCTCATAGATATATAGAGAACATTCCACCCTAAAACAACAGAATACTCATTATTCTTGAGTGCCCATGGAGCTTTCTGCAGAATAGACCACATACTGGGTCACAAATCAGGACTCAACCGGTACCGAAAGATTGGGGTTATCCTCTGCATATTTTCAGACCACAATGCTATGAAACAGGAACTCAGCCACAAGAAAAGGTTTGGAAGGAATTCAAACACTTAGAAGCTAAAGACCACCTTGCTTAAGAATGTTTGGATCAGTCTCAAGAATTCTTTCTTGGTCATCGGCTCCAGACCTCACCCCACCGAACCTCATCTATATTCTAGAGCTTCATCATTTGGTGCCTCAACGTGGGGCTGTGAGTCTTTACATTTGGACTCTGAGCTTCGGTGCAAAACTGGTTAATAGAAATATAAAATCTGAAGGGGAGGAGTCAAGATGGCAGAGGAGTAGCAGGCTGAAATGACATCAGGTAGCAGGAGATCAGCTAGATAGTTTATCAAACCATTCTGAACACCTATAAATGCAATAGGAGATCAAAGAGAAGAAGAGCAGCAATTCTAGAAACAGAAAATTGACCACTTTCTGAAAGGTGGGACCTGCAGATAAGTGATTCCAAAGTGATGGGAAGGTGGACTGCTGGGGGAGGGGCCAGCTCCCAGCAAGTGGTGGAGCAACGGAGCACAAAATCAGAACTTTTAAAAGTCTGCTCCATGGAGGGACATCACCCCAGAGGCTAGCCGTGGATAAGCCCTGGCGGGGACAGTGTGGTCTCAGGTCCCGCGGGGTCACAGAAGGATCAGGGGTATCTGATTGTCACAGAGCTTGCAGGTATTAGAGCAGGGAAGCCAGCTACAGAGATGGAGCTGAGGAGTGAGCTCTCAACTCGGGGTTACCTTAAACTGTGATCTGAGGCACAGTCAGACCACTGCTCTTTAAGCAGGGACCACATAAGATCTGGGGAGACCCCCCCTCCCCCGGAAGAGCGCAGGTATCTGCTCGGTATGGAGACTCCAGCCGGGACTCTGTGCCAGAGACAGAGATGCTTGGTCACAGGCTGGGTGAGCTCAGAGCATAGCCAGAGGCCAGGGAGATGGGAGTGATTGAGCACTTTTCTCTGAGGGTGCACTGAGGAATGGGGCCCTGAGCTCTCGGCTCCTCTGGGCCAGAGATTGGGAGGCTGCCATTTTCATTCCCGTCCTCCAGAATGCTACAGAAAGCGTTCAGGGAACGAAAGCTCCGGAAAGCGAACTTGAGCAAATTACTTAGCCTGACCCCTGGTAAGGGCGATGCAATTCTGCCTCAAGCAAAGACACTTGAGAATCACTTTAACAGGCCCCTCCCCGAGAAGATCAGCAATAAATCCAGCTAAGACCAAGCTCACTGATCAAGGACAACAGCGGAATTCCAGAGGAGGAGAAAGCAAATCATGGAATTCCTGGCTTTCTCTCCATGATTCGTTCGTCTTGCAAAGTTAATTAATTTTTTTAATTTTATTTTTTTCTTATGCTAAAATTTTAACTTACTCATTCCTCTTTTAACATTTTGTAAGTTTATCACAAGAATACCTTTCATTTTTTTCATAAAAAAATTTGAACCTTCATTATTATAGTCCTATTTTATCCTTCATAGTACCTAACTTTATATTTTGTATACACATGGGGTTATATCTTCTAAAAAAATATGGGATACAACTTCTTCTAATAGATCAAAATATACCCTAAATCTAGCACAGGGCTTTGTTGATACTCCAACCTAGATAATTCTCTCCACTTTCTTTTTCTTTATTCTCCTAACCAACTTATCAACTCCTTTTTTAGATTTTTTTTAAGTTTTCATCTTTATAGTCATATTCCATCCCTTCATTATGTGTACCCTTATTTTATGTGTGTGTGTGTGTGTGTGTGTGTGTGTGTTTATACACACACATACATAGACATACAGACATGTGTGTGTGTGTGTGTGTGTGTATGTAAGTTTTTCATTCTTTAAAATTTGGGGAGGTACTTTCATCTAAGAGACCAAAATGCTCCCAAAATTAAGTGTGTGATTCTGTTCTACCCACCAGTCTAATATATATTTTTTCTCTTTTTTATATTTTTTCCTTTTTTTAACTTTTTTTTTCCTGAACTTCTTTTTATCCCTTTTCTTCCTTCCATGATTTGGGGTCTCTTCTGATTTGGTTAAAGCACATTTTCCTGGGGTCTTTGCCACCCTTTTAGTATTTTATTCTCTCGTTCATATATTCTTACATGGATAAAATGACAAGGTGGAAAAACTCACTACAAAAAAAAAAAAAAAAGAACAAGAGGCAGTACCAAAGGCTAGGGACCTAATTAATTCGGACATTGGTAATATGTCAGATCTAGACTTCAGAATGACGAATCTCAAGGTGCTAGCTGGGCTCAAAAAAGGCATGGAAGGGGCACCTGGGTGGCTCAGTGGGTTAAGCCTCTGCCTTCGGCTCAGGTCATGATCTCAGGATCCTGGGATCGAGCCCCACATCGGGCTCTCTACTCGGCAGTGAGCCTGCTTCCTCCTCTCTCTGCCTGCCTCTCTGCCTGCTTATGATCTCTCCCTCTCTCTCTCTGTCAAATAAATAAATAAATGATTAAAAAAAAAAAAGGCATGGAATATACTAGAGAAACCCTGTCTGGAGAAATAAAGGCCCTTTCTGGAGAAATAAAAGAACTAAAATCTAACCAAGCTGAAATTTAAAAAAAAAGCTATTAATGAGGTGCAGTAAAAAATGGAGGCTCTTACTGCTAAGATGAATGAGGCAAAAGAGAGAATTAGAGATATAGAAGACCAAATGACAGAGAATAAAGAAGCTGAGCAAAAGAGAGACAAACATCTCCTAGACCACAAGGGGAGAATTCAAGAGATAAGTGATACCATACAATGAATATAAGATTATTCTAGAATATTCTAACAATATTAGAATAACTGGGATTCCAGAAAAAGAAATAAGGGGGGGGGGAGGCATATTGTAAAGAATTATTGTGGAGAATTTCTCTAATATGGCAAAGTGAATAAGCATCAAAATCCAGGAGGTGAAGAGAACACCCCTCAAAATCAGTAAGAATAAGTCCACACCCCGTCATCTAATAGTAAAATTTACAAGACTTAGTGACAAAGAGAATATGCTGAAAGAAGCCTAGAACAAGAAGTATGTAACATACAATGGTAAAATATTAGATTGGCAGCAGACTTATCCACAGAGACCTGGCAGGCCAGAAAGAACTGGCATGATATATTCAGAGCACTAAACAAGAAAAACATGCAGCCAAGAATACTATATCCAGCTAGGCTATCATTGAAAATAGGAGAGATAAAAAGCTTCCAGGACAAAAAAAAAAACTAAAAGAATTTGTAAACACCAAACCAGCCCTTCAGGAAATATTGAAAGGGTCCTCCAGGGGCGCCTGGGTGGCTCAGTGGGTTAAGCCGCTGCCTTTGGCTCAGGTCATGATCCCAGGGTCCTGGGATCAAGCCCCGCATCGGGCTCTCTGCTCAGCGGGGAGCCTGCTTCCTTCTCTCTCTCTCTACCTGCTTCTCCGATCGCCGTCTGTCAAATAAATAAAATCTTTAAAAAAAAAAAAAAAAAGAAAGGGTTCTCCAAGCAAAGAGAGAGCCTAAAAGTAGTAGATCAGAAAGGAACAGAGACAATATACAGTAACAGTCACCTTACAGGCAATACAATGGCACTAAATTTATATTGCACAATAGTTACCCTGAATGTAAATTAGCTAAATGCCCCAATCAAAAGACATAGGGTATTAGAATGTTTAAAAAAAAAATCAATATGCTACCTAGAAGAAACTCATTTTAGACACAAAGATACCTCCAGATTTAAACTGAGGGGGTAGAAAACAATTTACCATGCTAACAGATATCAAAAGAAAGCTGGGGTGGCAATCCTTATATCAGATAAGTTAGATTTTAAGCCAAACACTATAATAGATGAGGAAAGACATTATATCATACTCAAAGGGTCTGTCCAACAAGAAGTTCTAACAATTTTAAATATCTATGCTCCTAACATGGGAGCAGCCAACTATATAAACCAATTAATAACAACATCAAAGAAACACATCAACCATAATACAATAATAATAGAGGACTCTAACAACCCCTCACTGAAATGGACAGATCATCCTAACAAAAGATCAACAAGGAAATAAAGGCCTTAAATAACACACTGGACCAGATGGACATAACAGATATATTCAGAAATTCCATCCTAAAGCAACAGAATACACATTCTTCTCTAGTGCACATGGAACATTCTCCAGAATAGATCACATCCTGGGTCATAAATCAGGTCTCAACTGGTATCAAAAGACTGGAATCATTCCCTGAATATTTTCAGACCAAAATGCTCTGAAGCTAGAACTCAATCACAAGAGAAAAGTTGGAAAGGACCCAAATACATGGAGACTCAGAGCATCCTTCTAAAGGATGAATGGGTGAACCAGGAAATTAAAGAAGAATTGAAAAAAATTCATGGAAACAAATGATAATGAAAACACAATGGTTCAAAATCTGTGGGACACAGCAAAGGCAGTCCTGAGAGGAAATTATATAACTGATACAGGTCTTTCTCAGGAAACAAGAAAGGTCTCAAATACACAACCTAAATCTACACCTTAAGAAGCTGGAGAAAGAACAACAAATCAAGCCTAAATCCAGCAGGAGAAGAGAAATAAGAAAGATGGAACAGAAATTAATGAAATAGAAACCAAAAAACAAAACAGCAGAACAACTCAACAAAACTAGGAGTTGGTTCTTTGAAAGAATTAATAAGATTGATAAACCCATGGGGCTAGACTTATGAAAAAGAAAAGAGAAAGGACCCAAATAAATAAAATCATGAATGAAAGAGGAGAGATCACAACCAACACCAAAGAAATACAGACAATTTTAAGAACATATCATGAACAATTATACACCAGCAAATATGACAATCTGGAAGAAATAGATACATTCCTAGAGACATATAAACTACCATAACCGAACCACGAAGAAATAGAAAACCTGAACAGACCCATAACTAGTAAGGAGATTGAAGCAGTCATCAAAAATCTCCCAAAAACAAGAGCCCAGAGCCAGATGGCTTCCCAGGGGAATTCTACCAAACGTTTAAAGAAGAATTAATTCCTATTCTCCTGAAACTGTTCCAGAAAATAGAAATGGAAGGAAAACTCCCAAGTTCATTTTATGAGGCCAGCATTACCTTGATCCCAAAACCAAAGACCCCCATCAAAAAAGAAAATTACCGACCAAATATCCTTGTGAACACAGATGCAAAAATTCTCACCAAAATACTAGCCAATAGCATCCAACAGTACATTAAAAGGATTATTCAACACGAACAAGTGGGATTTGCTCCAGGGCTGCAAGGTTGGTTCAACATCTGCAAATTAATTAATGTGACACAATACATTAATAAAAGAAAGAACAAGAACCATATGATACTCTCAATAGATGCTGAAAAAGTGTTTGACAAAGTAAAGTATCCTTTCCTGATCAAAACTCTTCAAAGTGTAGGGATAGAGGGTGCATACCTCAATATCATCAAAGCCATCTATGAAAAACCCACAGCGAATATCATTCTCAATGGAGAAGAACTGAGAGCTTTTCCGCTATGGTCAGGAACATGGCAGGGATGTCCATTACCACCACTGCTATTCAACATATTACTAGAAGCCCTAGCCTCAGCAATCGGACAGCAAAAAGAAATTAAAGGCATCCAAATCAGCAAAGAAGTCGTCAAACTCTCACTCTTTGCAGATGATATGATACTTTATATGGAAAACCCAAAAGACTCCACTCTAACTCTGCTAGAACTTGTACAGGAATTCAGTAAAGTGTCAGGATATCAAATCAATGTACAGAAATCAGTTGCATTTCTTTACACCAACAGGACAGAAGAAAGAAATTAAGGAGTCATCCCCATTTATAATTGCACCCAAAACCATAAGATACCTAGGAATAAATCTAACCAAAGAGGCAAAGAATCTTTATTCAGAAAACTTTAAAGTACTCATGAAAGAAATTGAGGAAGACACAAAGAAATGGAAAAATGTTCCATGCTCATGGACGGGAAGAACAAATATTGTGAAAATGTTTATGCTACCTAAAGCAATCTACACGTTTAATGCAATCCCTATCAAAATCCCATCAATTTTTTTAAAGAAATGGAACAAATAATTCGAAAATTTATATGGAACCAGAAAATACCTTGAATAGCCAAATTAATATTGAAAAAGAAAGCCAAAGTTCGTGGCATCACAATTCAAGACTTTAAGCTCTATTACAAAGCTTTCATCATCAAGACAGCATGGTACTGGCACAAAAACAGACACATAGACACAATGGAACAGAAAAGAGAGCCCAGAAATAGACCCTCAACTCTATGGTCAACTAATTTTCGACAAAGCAGGAAATAATGTCCAATGGAAAAAAGAGAGTCTCTTCAACAAATGGTGTTGGGAAAATTGGACAGCCACATGCAGAACAATGAAACTGGACCATTTTCTTACACCACACATGAAAACAGACTCAAGATGGATGAAGGACCTCAGTGTGAGAAAGGAATCCATCAAAATCCTTGAGAATACAGGAAGCAACCTCTTTGACCTCGGCCACAGCAATGTCTTCCTAGGAACATCGTCAAAGAATAAATTAAACAAGATGGGATTGGGAGGGAGACAAACTGTAAGAGACTCTTAATTTCACAAAATAAACTGAGGGCTGCCAGGGGTGTAGGGAGAGGGTGGTGGGGTTATGGACACTGGGGAGGGTATATGCTATGGTGAGTGCTGTGAAGTATGTAAACTTGGTGATTCACAGACCTGTACCCCTGGGCTAATAATATATTATATGTTAATAAAATATTATTTTACAAAAAAAGAATATGTGGATCAACCAGGAAATCAAAGAAGAACTTAAACAATTCATGGAAACCAATGAGAATGGGGAAACTTTGGTCCAAAACCTATGGGATACAGCAAAGGCAGTCCTAAGGGGGAAATCCATAGCCATCTAAGCATCCCTCAAAAAAATCCCCCCCAAATCTGGATTACACCAGCTTCTTAAATAACTTAAATAACTGGAGAAGTTATATCAACAACAAATTAAGCCAACTCACAAACAAGAAGGGAAATAATCAAGATTAGACCAGAGATCAATCAGATAGAAACTAGAGATACAGTAGAACACATCTATGAAACCAGAATCTGGTTTTTTGAAAGAATATGATCGATAGACCATTGGCCAAACTAATCAAAAAAAAAAAATGAGGACCCAAATTAAAAACTATGAATGAAAAGGGTAAGATCATGGCTAACACCAAGGAAATAGAAACAATCATCAGAAATTATTATTAACAGTTATATGCTAATAACTTAAGCAACCTGGAAAAAATGGATGCATTCCTGGAAACCTATAAACTTCTGAAACTGAATCAGGAAGAAATTGACAACTTGAATAGACCAATATCTAGTAACGAGATTGAAGCAGTGATTAAAACAAAAACAAAAACTCCCAATAAACAAGAGCCCATGACCTGGCAGATTCCCTGGAGAATTGTAGTAAACATACAAAGAAGAAATAATACCTATTCTCCTTAAGCTATTTCAAAAAATAGAAACAGAAGGAAATTTTCCAGATACTTTTTATGAAGCCAGTATTACCCTGATTGCCAAACCAGAATCCACCAAAAAAGGAGAATTTCAGACCAATATTCCTGATGATTATGCATGCTAAGATTCTCAACAAGATCCTAGCTAATAGGATCCAACAGTATATTTAAAAGATTACCCACTGTAACCAGGTGGGATTCATCCATGGGATACAAAGGTGGTTCGACATTTGCAAATCAATCAATGTGATAGAACAAATCAGTAAGAGAAGAGAGAAGAACCACATGGTCCTTTCAATTGATGCAGAAAAATCATCTGTCAAGATACAGCATCTGTTCCTGATTAAAATAATTCAAAGTACAGGGATAGAGGGAACAAAAAACAAAAAACCCACAGCGAATATCATCCTCAGTGGGGAAAATCTGACAGCCTTCCCTTTGAGATCAGGAACACCACTCTTTTTCAACATAGTACTAGAAGTTCTAGCAACAGCAATCAAACAACAAAAATAGCTTTCTTATACACTAACAATGAAAACACAGAAAGGGATATGAGAGAATCAATTCCATATACTAGAGCACCAAGAACCATAAGATACCTGGGAATAAACCTAACCAAAGAGGTAAAGAATCTGTACTCGAGGAACTACAGAACACTCATGAAAAAACTGAAGGAAACACGAAAAGAAAGAAAACCATTCCATGCTCATGGATCGGAAAAATAAACATTGTTAAAATGTCTATACTGCCTAGAGCTATATATACATTCAATGCCATCCTAACCAAAATTCCACCAGCATTTTTCAAAGAGCTGGAACAAACAATCATATAATTTGTATGGAACCAGAAGAGACCCCACATTGCCAATGAAATGTTGAAAAAGAAAAAACTGGGGGCATCACACTGCCTGACTTAAAGTGTTACCACAAAGCTGTGATCACCAAGACAGCATGGTATACTGGCAGAAAAAGACACACAGACCAGTGGAACAGAGTAGATAGCCCAGGTATGGACCCTCAATTCTGTGGTCAAATTATCTTTGACAAAGCAGGAAAAAACATACAGTGGAAAAAGACAGTCTCTTCAATAAGTGGTGCTAGGAAAATTGGATAGGTACATGGTAGACCATTCTCTTACACCATACACAAAGATAAACTCTAAATGGATACATGACCTCAACATGAGGAAGGAATCTATCAAAATCCTAGAGGAGAACATAGGCAGTAACCTCTTTGACATTGGCCACAGCAACTTCTTTCAAGATATGTCTCCAAAGGCACAGGAAACAAAAGCGAAAATGAGCTTTTGGGACTTCATCTAGATCAAAACCTTCTGCACAGCACAAGAAACAGTCAACAAAACAGAAAGGTAGCCCACAGAATGGGAGGAGATATTCACAAATGATACTACAGATAAAGGGCTGATAGCCAAGATCTATAAAGAATTCCTCAAACTCAGCACACACAAAACAGATAATCATGTCAAAAAATGGGCAGAAGACATACAAATGGCTAACAGACACAGGAAAAAACCTGTTCATCATTAGCCATCAGGGAGATTCAAATCAAAACCACATTGATATACCACCTTACACCAGTTAGAATGGCCAAAATTAACAAGACAGCAAACAACATGTGTTGGAGACAATATGGAGAAAGGGGAGCCCTCTTACATGTGAATGCAAGTTGGTGCAGTCACTTTGGAAAACAGTGTGGAGGTTCCTTAGGAAATTAAAAATAGAGCTTCCCTATGACCCTGTAATTGCACTACTGGGTATTTACCCCAAAGATACAGATGTAGCGAAAAGAAGTGCCATCTTTACCCCAATGTTCATAGCAGCAATGGCCACGGTTGCCAAACTGTGGAAAGAACTAAGATGCCCTTCAACAGACAAATGCATAAAGGAGATATGGTCCATATAAACAATGGAGTCTTATGCCTCCGTCAGGAAGAATGAACACCCAGCATGGACGGGACTGGAAGAGATTATCTGAGTGACAAGAAGTCAAGCAGAGAAAGTCAATTATTATATGGTTTCACTTCCTTGTGGAGTATAAGGAATAACACAGAGGACATTGGGAGATGGACCAAAGAAGTGAGTTGGGGGAAATGAGAGGGGGAGACAAACCATGAGAGACTGTGGACTCAGAAACAAACTGAGGGTTTTAGAGGGGAGGGGGGTGAGGGGTTGGGTGAGCCTGGTGGTGGGTATTATGGAGGGCATGTATTGCAGGGAACAAGGGTGTGGTGCATAGACAATGAATTGTGGAACACTGAAAAGAAATAAAATAAAATGGGGAGAAAAAAGAAATGCAAATTCTTAGGTCCTACCTGACCTATTAAATGAGACACACTGATTTAAAAAATGCATATGAATTGGTTAAAAATCTGACTATTTTTAGAAATACCAAAAGGTTATTACAAAGACATTAGTTGGGGCTGAAATCCAATTTTACTGACCTTACAACTGGGTATTACAATTATAAATTGATGTGTCTCTGCCATAGTCTACTTTGTGGGTAAGAATTTTGTTGGACTTTACCATTCATCTTTACACATCTAAATACTGTGCTTGGCAATTTTAAAAAAATAATAAGCCATGATAGTATAACTCCTATAAGCCAGGTCCCCTTAAAATAAAAGTTTAAAAGCTGCTTTTCTTCAAGTCAATTCGGTTTTTCCTAGGACCCATTTGATGCTTGAGACACTAGTCAGTAATATCCATTTTATCCTTTCCAGCGATTTCTATATTGCTTTAATCAGTTTTTCTTATTCTTCCAAGAAATTCTAAGCAATGCTTTGATTTTGTAGCATATTTAAAATTTAACAGTACCAAGATCATAGTTGATAATAACAAACATGCATACTAAAATGTTAATTAATACTAATATATGTGATAATACTGTTATTTATCAAACATAATAAACATTTATTATTTATTTTTTTAAGATTTTGTTTATTTATTTGACAGAGATCACAAGTAGGCAGAGAGGCAGGCAGAGAGAGAGAGAGAGAGAGGGAAGCAGGCACCGCGCCAAGCAAAGAGCCTGATGCGGGGCTTGATTCCAGAACCTTGAGATCATGACCTGAGCCGAAGGCAGAGGCTTTAACCCACTGAGCCACTCAGGCACCCCAAACATAATAAACATTTAAAATATTTAATTGATTTGCAGACTAAACATCTTGAAGAAAAGCAAAGAACTCAAAGGATGAAACATTCAAAAAACCAATTTTTAAAAGAAATCTCTGTCACAGGAAGATTTCTGATGTAAACACTGACATGATTAATTGTGGGAATCTTGAGCCCAAACTGGGTCACAGTTCTAGCTCTGCTTGTTGCTAATCCTGTGACTTGAATTACTTCACTTCTATAAGCTTTAATTTTCTCATCCCTCAAATGGGGATATCCATATTACTATTTCAGAGTAGCTTTGAGGATTAACTGAGATAATACATAAAAGGTGCCCAGCAAAATGCTTGATGTTATAAAAAATATTTATACCATCTAAGTCATATATACAACTACCATGGAAACAAAAATGGGCCCATTCTTTAAGTGGAAGATAAAAACTGATGTTATTAGAAGTATATTTTTAAAAAATTATGTGGAATGGATTCCTGTCACTATGAATACATTAATAATGATAAGTGCCTACTCTAAGTAGAAGGCTTACTATTTAAGAGTTATGACCAAATTCCTATTGGCAATAAAGTGATAGATTTCTAGGAATACACAAAAATACCAACCATCTACTTACATTACTTTTTTTTTTAAGAAAAGCAAATTAAATCTTATTTAGCCTGACTTGAGGCTTACTGATTTTATTGATCTTTACAAAGAACTAGCTTTTGATTTCATCAATATTCTTTATTGACTCCCTTTTTTCAGATTTATTGATTTCTGACCAAACTCTTATTACTTTTCTTCTACTTACTTAGGATTTAATTTGTTCTTCTTTTCCTAGTTTCCTAAATGGAAACTCAGGTTATTGATTTTAGATCTTCCCTTTTTTCTAATGTATTTATTCAATACTATAATTTTTCCTCTAAGCGCTGCTTTCGATACATCCCACAAATTTTTGATGTTCTATGTTCAATTAGTTTAAAATATTTTTCATTTCCTCTGAGATTCCTTCTTTGACCATGTGTTATTTAGAAGTGCATTGTTTAAATTCCATGATTTTTTTATATTTTCCTTTTATCTTTCTATTACTGAATTCTAGTTTAATTCCCTTGTGGTCTGAGCAGACATTGTATGATTTACATTCTTTTAAGTTTGTTAAGGTATGTTTTATGGTCCAGAATGTGGTTTGTCTTGTGAATGTTTCATGTGAGTTTGAGAAGAGTGTGTATTCTGCTGTTGTGGGATGAGGTAGTCTATAGATGTCACTTATAGCCTAGATTTTTAATTAATTAATTAATTAAATTTTAAAGAGGTTTTATTTATTTATTTGACAAACAGAAATCACAAGTAGGCAGAGAGGCAGGCAGAGAGAGAGGAGGAAGCAGGCTCCCTGCTGAGCAGAGAGCCCAACGTGGGGCTCGATCCCAGGACCCTGAGATCATGACCTGAGCCAAAGGCAGAGGCTTCAACCCACTGAGCCACCCAGGCACCCCCCCCTTTTTTTTTTAATTTAAATTCAACTAGCCAACTTGAGAGTTTCCTTAGTCATTTCCAGTCTGATGAGCCCATCAAAGCCATTCTTCATCTCTTTAATTTCTAGCATTTCTTTTGGTTCTTAGAATTTTTATCTCTATATTTACATTTTCCCCCTGTTCTTGGATATCATGTACTTTATGCATTTGAGCCCAATATTAATCATAATTATTTTAAATTCCTAGTCTGATTATTTCAGTACCACTATCCTGTCTGGTTCTGATGCTTACTATGTCTCTTTAAGTTGTGTTTTCTGCCCTTTGGTATGCCCTCTAATTTTTTTCTTCCTGATAGCCAGACACTATATTCTGTGTAAAAGGAACTTCTGTAAACAGGCCTTTAGCAATAAGGTGGTGAGGTATAGGGGAATAGGAAGCAATCTATAGCCCTATAATTAAGTCTCAGCCTTTTAGTGTCTCATGAACTTCAGAAGTGTTTCTCCAGTTTTGTTTTTCCTGCCCCAGGTGGGACAGGATGGCTAGAATGGGCTGGAGTTGGGTATTTCTCCTTCCCCAAGTCAGTTAGGTCTGATTAACCAAGTCTCCCCTGAGGATAGGCCTTGCTAAGAATAGGATGCTCTGGAGTATTTAAAAATGGTTCCTTTATTTCCCTGGTTACCACTGCTGGAATAAAGGATTTTTTCTCCGATATTCATTGTGGGAATCATGTAAAGCTGCTGGAGGTAAATCTCAGAATACCGTCATGTCTCTACCTTCAAACTTTCTACTTAGTACATTTGTTAAGATTTGGTTTTAGACTTTTTAGAATGGTATGAATTAGGCCTTATTTTGGAACGTGGTCCTTACTCCTAAAAATGCAGTTTTATCTCACATCTAATTTTGCATGTTTTCAGATTTAATGTTGGTGGTGTTAACAGATGTTAACAAGATCTCTGGACTGCGGCTGAACGGGACTCTCAACACCACCCTCAGCACTACTTGACTTCTAGAATTTCTCTTCCATTTTTGACCCCATCACAGTTGTTTTCTGTTAATCCTTGAGTAGTTTTGCACTATGCATGTACAGTACCACCTTCACAGATTTCTGGATCCCAACTCTTCAGAGCTTTTCCCCACGTGGTACCCTTCTTTGCAAATGCCAGTAGCTTCAAAGGCCCTAAACATTATGTCCTGCTTAGACACCTGCTTTCAGTTGGGAAATTACGTCCAGGCAGAGCAGAGTCTATGAAACCTTGAGGCCTACCTCATAACTTTCCCTTCTTCCAGTGACTGCAGACAGGTGCTGCCTGTTAGTCCAGTGCTAGAAAAATATTTGCATTATATTTTTTGCCCAGTTTTATTACTGTTTATAAGGAGATGGCTAGTTTGATATCAGTTCATTATAATAGCTGAAAGTAAAAGTCCTAATATTTAATATTGTTGGTTAAAATATTCCATTTTGTCTATTTCTTCCTTTCTTTTTTATATATGTCTACATTCCAGGCCAAATCTTTCTTCCTTAACCGGTTGTATCCAGACTACTATATATACTGGTGGGATACAGTCCGCAATATATATTTTGTGGTTTTCTTCCTTCAGTTCCTGAGTAATAGAGGTGATAAGAATATCTTTTGGTATTCATAACCAGAGCCTTTCAACCATAACTGAGTTTATGCTAATGAGGTGACTCTTGGTGGGCCCCTAGATAGCTTCTGCCTAGAATATGATTGCCAGAGAAACCCACCTGGGAACTTCCAGCCCTGTCTCTAGACCTGAGGGGATAAGAGAATTGCTGCTGATTGGATTCAAACACCAGTGGCCAATGATTTGATCAATCATGCCTGTGTAATAGAAACTTGATTAAAAACAAAACAAAACAAAAACACCGTTAAATGGTGGGGTTTGGAGAAATCTGAGCTGGTGAACATACTGAGGGGGCCTGCAGGGTGGCGGACCGAGAGAAAGCATGAATGGTCCCCGCCTCTGTCTCATACCTTGTTCAGTGCATATACTCCATTGGGTCGTTCCGGAGCTGGATCTTTTAATAACTTGGTCATAGTAAGCAAAATGCTTTCCTGCACTTTACCGGCACTTGTGCTTGGTACCTGGAAGTGGGGGCCATCTTGTGGACCCAACAGACTTGTGGGATCTGATGTTAATTCTAGTTATAATTGAATTAAATTGTCAGACACCCCATTGGTGTCTGGAGAGTTGGCGAATTGGTTGATGTAAGGAAAATACCCACACAACTGGTATCATAAGTGTCGTGAGTAAACCAGTTCAGACCCGGTTTACTGGAGACAGTCTGGGATAATTTATCCTGCGCCAAGTGTGCCCCTCTGATATTCGAACATGTTCCAAGTAGGAGAATAAATTATAGGGTCACTTTACTTAGTTATATAACCTTGCTCAGGTGTAGTTAATCCATAGTAGTAACTTTTTAATATAAATCTCAATTGCCATGTGTCCCCAAGGGGACTGGGCATGTGAAAACCCTCTAGGTTAGTTTTATTCAAATGGATTGATATCAAAGTGAAATGCTAAGGAGTATGCTAAACATGACAAAAATGCTATACCTAAGTTGCAACATCAATTAAAGAGTTTTGAAAAGTATTATATAGAGAGAAAAACAGTTATAGTATGGCATACACTGTAATTTTTACTAACTTTTTCAAGATAAAGTAGGAGACCATCAGGAAGTACCATACTTGGAATTAGTTGCTTCAAGCTGCACCCCTAAGCTTCTCAAGGGAAATGCATTTGTTTCTTTCTGCTACTAGGACTCTTCTGATGGGGGAAAAAAACGTTTGAGGAATACTTACTTCTAGGTCATACGAAGGCATTTTTCAAATCTTATCCAGCTTTTAAAATTGCTCTCTGTGCCTTTCCTCTGTTTGCCCATTCAGCTCTCATAGGACTTTATCACTCATTACTTGGCACAGCTGTTACAACTTTTCTGTTTAAGATATATATGTATCTATAGATACAGAGGTATATATCTCTATCTCTCTCTATATATAAATATAAAATCTCCAGCACATTTTAGGTCTTCAACAACAAAGAAATGCATACTTCTGTCCCTGTACTACTGAATCAGAAAGAGTGAGAGGCCATTCATAGGTTATCTCATTCAACACAGAAAATAACCCTATGAAAAAATGTATGATTATTATTATGTCCTTTAGTATTATTTTTTTAAAATATTTTATATATTTATTTGAGAGGGAGTGATAGTGAGAGAGCACAAGCAGGGGGAGAGGTGGAGGCAGACGCCTAACCAACTGAGTCACCCAGGCACCCCTATTTTTTTTTTTAAAGCACACATGTGCCAGACACTATCCTGAATGCCAGGGAAACAGACATAAACACGTACTCAGCCCTGTAATTGAGAAGCTGACAGAGGAAGCTTTAAAACCTACTTTAGACATAAAATATTTTACATTCTACAAATAGGTTGGGTCATTGGTTAACCAAAAGTTGGAAACAATGTAACAGATGAGACACTGGAATGATTTCCCCTACTGGAATAATCCTAGCCAGCAGCTACAGGCCAATGCCCTCCCTAATGAACTGCTGAAAAAGGAAATACTAATGTGTCTCAGAGAAAATAAAAGAAAAAACAGTGTCATATTTTAGAAAGAAAAGAAAGGAAAAGTGGGGAAAACTTCATCTACATTCAATATAGTAAAACTTTGCTTTTCCTTATTTTACATGAACTACAAAACCTTCATTTAGTCAACAAAAGAAATGCAAATGAAAGAAAACCAGGGTTTGTTTTTGTATGAAAAAAAAAAGAAAGATGTTGTTTAATGCACTGTTTAGGAGTTAAGAAAATAATTTGATTCCTACCTATTTCTTATATACTGAATTCAGAAATCATAGTCCAAGATTTTATAAGATCAATGAAACCATTAAATATGAAAAATTATGAAAATTACCAGATAATGTCCTTTAGTGAGAATTGACATGTAGTTTATTCCAAGTTCTAATCTGTACCAGAAAACTGTCTATAAACTATTAAAATATAATTAATTTTATAGGATCTGTACTTACCCCAAATGGACAACAAGCAGTTTTATGAACTATTGCTTTTCTACATATGTACCTAAGGCTAATTATGAGGCTGGTAGTTATGAGATTATTATTTGTAGTCAGACATTTCATTTATATTCCAATTTTGCTACTTGTTCGCTTTGAGGAAGTTAATGACTTTGAGAAAGTTAATAAAATGTTTGATCCTCAGGCCCACTGTCTGAGAATAATATCCTCATAGAATTTTTTTCTTAAAATCGACAGTGCTACCTGACCTATAGTATTAAAAAATGATTTTCATATATTAGATGAATACGGTCTACTAACAGAACTGTTTTGGTTTCACCATGGAATCTTTTCATGAAGTAAGATCTTTGAAAATGCTAATTTTAATATTTTATTCCTTAGCATATGAAACTGCCTTGCTTGTAAGCATAAAATAGTATAGGTATATATTTATATAAGTATAAATGACCCCCTATCAGTGCACATGGCCAAATGAATGAACTGCTTCCCTGTATCCTTCTCTGACACCCACAAGTAAAGCTCTGGAGATGTTAGTTCCTTTCAACAAAGCTGACTGATGGGCAGTTATGGTGAACATCTGCTGAACCTTAGTACATCATTGTCTCTATCAAATGCATAACAACAGGGCTTCTTTGGCAGATCAGGTATCTAATAGGAGTTCAGGAAGACGCTATCCCAGGAGATCTCTGGTGTCCATACTTAGCGGCACTATAAGCTTACAAAGCACTACCTTTGAGTTTTTCAGTCCTTCAAATCAAGAGTTTGGAGAGGAAGTGTTCAGGCAGGGTCTTGCAGAAAACAGATGACATACACAACTTGGTTAATTGAGGAAGGTTTGTTAAAGGGAATTTTTGTAGATGTGAAGGAAAGGTTTAGGCAAAGCAACAAGGGGTGGAACAGTAAACCAGGACAAGTACCAGTGGGAAGTGGAAGAGGCAAAAAGAGAGAGCTCTTTCCTGAGCTCAAAATAGAACTGTGGCAGGAAGGGCTCCCTGTCAGAAGTAATGTCTCAGAAGTGGTTAGGTAGTCAGTCTGTAAGAGCCCAGAAGGGATTGGACCAGGGAAAACACTCCTTATACCCTCTGATCTCTACCAGTGTATCCCACTGGCTGAATTCAATTAGAAGCCAAAGGGCAAAGGCACCTGTTTATGTAGTCCATGAAGGTTAGCATCAGGCACAGACTGTGGAAAAAGACGGTGGAGAATAGGGAGGATGGAATATATGCTTCAAAGAGAGGACTGAAGATGCATATTTCTAGTGCAAAGTTTTTATACATTTAATATAGGGTTTAAGCTTGAAATATATCATTTAAAGGTCATTTAAAAATACAACTTAAATGACCAAGATCAGTTTTCATTTCGAGGGAAAGTTTTATTTCACTCAAAGATAATCTCCAATTCTTACCATTAAAAGCTTACTTGTTATTACCAAAAATAAAAGGACAGGGTTTAGAGGTATGGAATGTAACACAATTTGGGTCATTTAATATATATCCGTATTGAATTTACAATTTAACTCTGGGAAAGTCAGGCCTAGTGACTAGGAAATATTTTGTAAAGTACACTTGTCATAAAATTTAGGCTGCTTGTAACAGGCAGCTTGCATAAGAAACAGGTAAATCCACATTAGATTATAAGTAGAGGAACATAGCTGCAATCCTCACTGTTCTAACAAAAGCTTTCCACTCTAGGAAGGTAGCAAAAGGCTTCTAAGATTCCTTGAAGGTCTTATTGTTCCATTCTTTGCTTATTGGGTCCTATAATTTGTAATGGAGAACTAGAATATAAACAAAAAGTCCTAAGCAAAGTCCATATTGTAAAGGGAAAATTTTTAATTTCCTCACTATGAAAATAAAATTATTCATATGTCTCAAGATGATGTCTTTTCTTCTAGGAACCACACTCTTATAAATTATTATCTACATCTGTTTTCTTTTTGTATTTAAGAATAAACCTTTTCCTTTTTCATGTAAAGTCTTTGTCTAATAATATAAGGGTAATGCGTGTACATACAATTATTACTTAACATCATGAGATGTAGTCACTTTAGCCATTTTATCTAACAATAAGATTTTGAATGTTAATTCTAAATGTCATTATGCATTACTTGTGGTTTATCAGATTTATTATACCATGTATGTTATCATATAAATACATAACCTACCAAAGAAACTATACTAAATATATCTTTGGAAGAACCAGAAAGCAATTAACAAAATGAAAACAAGTATGCAGCTATCAGTAATTACTTTAAATGTAAATGGACTAAATACCCCAATCAAAAGGTATAGGGTGGTTAAATGGATTAAAAAAAAATCTTTATGCTGCCTAAAGAGACTTGCTTCAGTTCAAAAGACACACACAGACTGAAAGTGAAGGGATGGAAAAAGATACTTTATTCAAATGGAAACAAAAAGAAAGCTGGAGTAGTAATACTCATATCAAATAAAATAAGAGTTTAAAACAAAGACTATAGCAAAGGACAAAGAAGGATACCACATAAAGAGGTCAAACTAAGGAGATAGGACATTTATAAATATTCTTGCACCCAACATTTACATATATGTTGGAGTGCCTAAACATATAAAGCAAATAGTAATAGACATAAAGGGAGAAACTGACAGTAATAAAATAATAGGAGAAAACTTTAATACACCACTAACATCAATGGATAGATTATCCAGACAGAAAATAAATAAGGAAAACTGGCTTTAAATGACACATTAGGCCAGATGGATTTAATAGATATATACAGAACACTTCATCCAACAACTACAGAATACACATTCTTTTCAAGTGCACATGGAATATTCTCCAAGATGGATCACATGTTAGGCCACAAAACAAGTCTCAAAAATTCAAGAAGACTGAAATCATATCAAGCATTTTTTTCCAACCACATGGTATGAAACTAGGATCAATTTTAAGAAGAAAACTAGAAAAACACAAACATGTGGAGATTAAAGACTATGCTATGAAACAACCAATAAGTCAACAAAGAAATTAAAGAAAAAAATGTCTTGAGACAAATGTAAATGGAAAAACAACTTTTTAAAATTTATGAGGGATAGCAAAACTACTTTAAAGAGGGAAGTTGATACTTATTCAGGCCTATCTCAAGAAATAAAGTCCCCCACCAACAAACCTAACATTTTACCTAAAAGAAGTAAGTGTGATATCCATCTTAGGAATATTTTGGGGGGGGCAGTCTCCTCAGGTAAGGGCAATGATAGCAAAAATAAACAGGTAGGATTACATCATACTAAAAAGCTTCTGTACAGTGAAGTAAACCATCAACAAAATGAAAAGGTAATTTACTGAATGGGAGAAGATATTTGCAAATCATACAGTTGATGAGGCTTTAATATCCAAAATATATGGAATTTACACAACTTAATATTTTAAAAAACTACCTCATCAAAAAATGGGCAGAGGACTTGAATAGACACTTTTCCAGAGAAGACATACAGATGACCACGAGACACATGAAAAGATGCTCAACACCACTAATTACTAGGGAAATGCAGATCAAAACCACAATATCACCTTATACTTGTTGAATTTTTTTTTTTTAATCAAAAACACACAAAAATAAGTACTGGTGAGTACGTGGAGAAAAAGAAATCCTTGTACACTTGGGTGGGAATGTAAATTGGTGCAGCCTCTATGGAAAACATTACAGAAGTTCCTCAAAAAATTAAAAATAGAAATGCCATATGATCCAGCAATTCCACTTCTGGATATTTATCTGAAGGAAATAAAAACACAAATTTGAAGAGATACAGTCTGCCTTATGTTCACTGCAGCATTATTTAAATAGCCAAGATATTGGCTAAGAAGCAACCTAAGTATTCACTGACAGATGAATGGATAAAATGTGGTGTTATGTTTGCCTGTGTGTGAGTACACGTGTGTGTGTGCACGGTGCGGACACACACACACAGAGGAATATTACTGAGCCATAAAACAGAAATGAAATCTTGCCATTTGTAACCACATGGATATACCTAGACAGTATTATGCTAAATGAAACAAGTCAGAGAGACAGACACAAATACCATGTGATTTCACTTATCTGTGGAATCTAAAAATACCATGCGATTTCACTTATCTGTGGAAACAAATGAACAGACAGAATGGAAACAGACTCAAAGATACAAGAAACAAACTGTTGGTTACCAGAGGGAGGAGGATTTGGGGGGGAAGCAAAATCATGAAGGTGATTATGAGGTACAGATTTCCAGTTATAAAATAAATAAGGCATGGGGTATAATGTGCAGTATAAGGAATACCATCAAATACTGTTAACAACCCTGTATGGTGACAGAAGGTAACTGACTTTTTGTGGGTATCATTATGTAATGTATAAAAATATTGAGTCACTATGATGTACACCTGAAACTAATAGGATATTGTAGGTCAGTTATACTTCGATATAAATGTTGGGATGTTTAAATCTTATAAGTTTATGATAAACATAATTTTGGCACATTTCAATCTGATAATTTTAGCCTTTTTCTCTTATTCAAGCCTAAATTGTTTCTTCCTTTGGGATCATTATAAAAATTAATATACAAGATAAATACAGATGGCGCTAAGATGATAATAATATAAGTAGAGAGCAATTCCTAGATGTCTTCTAGTTGGATGTGAAAACCATGTATCACTATTTTTTTAATAATAAAACACATTGGGGAGGGTATGTGCTATGGTAAGTGCTGTGAATTGTCTAAGAGTGATGATTCACAGACCTGTACCCTTGAAACAAATAATATATTATACATTAATTTTAAAAAAGAAATAAAAATAAAACTCCATTTTTCTGACAATTTCCTTATTAGCTTTTTTCATTTGAAAATCAAAAAAATTATTAAATAATTTCCACATTTCAGCTCTTTTGCTGAATACCATGAATGCTGTCATTTCTAAATTGTGTAGAAAGGGGGAAGGAGGAAACTAGATAAGTTCAAGAAATTAAATAAAAGGAAATTTTTAACCACCGAGTAACAGTGACCCAAAGAGATATGTATTAGAATTAGGTGCTACTGGATACCACATATTCCAAAATAGCATAGTGCTATGAAACTCTACAAAATAATCTGATACAATATATGGTCAGGGCACAAAAGAATAACAAAATGTTCAGTGTTCAGTTTCAATTTTTGAAACACCTCGTAGATATTATTTATTTTAAAAACTAAAACAGACTTTTTCTTTCTTTCCCCTTTTTCAGGGTTGCAGACACCCCTGAATACTACAATCTTAGACTTCAGGGAATACCACCTAAGGAGTAGAACATAAAGGAACATTACCCCCTGGTGGGCATCATAGTCAAGGGTGAATCACTGGTATGCACTGAGGACAGGAGGTGACCTGAGAAATTTCAATTTAATTTAATTTAATTTGTGCGGCTTGGCTGTAGAATAGACTCTATCTCCACTACCACCAGTCCCGGAAAAAAAAAAAAAAAAAGAATTCTATTAATACAAAACGACATATTGACTCTTTAAGGCAGTTGCAACTCTTAGGTTTAATTAATGGTGACTTAAAGTATATCTTCTCTTCTTAAGTTAAAAACATTCTAATTATCTATTCTGAGAGCGATACAATGGTTAACTTCTGGTCAGAGGCATACGCACTGCAAATATGATAGAAAATACTGATGTTCAACTGTTTTACATTCACACTCTCTTATTTTAATTCTCTCTGCCAACAAAATAATTTGTGTATGTAATGTCTCACACTGATTTTATGCTAAAAGACTAGAAATGTATGCTGATTTCTGTGTACTGAAGGAATGGAACACTGAGATGTCAGTGACCCCTTCAGGGATGTTGTGGAGAGTCTGAGCCTGATTTTGAAGTGTGATTCTAGTTCTGTTGATTGACTGGCTGATGGTGTATTTCCCAAAATGTATAGTTTGAGCTAGGGAACAGTTGCTTTAAAGGGTATGAGAACCTCCTTGTGTAGTGGGCAGAGTGTTATTTCAAAGGATTCTTGTGGGAATCAAAGAGATGTATCTGTTGAATTTAAACTACTTCATTTCAGCCATGTTCCCAGGATAGAGAGGACTGTATCCTGCCATGGTTCTGCAGAAAAATAAACACGTAAGTTTCATCGATCTATGTACAATTGAACCCTACTAGATGATACAGTGGATGCTTTTTCTGAAATAAAAGCTGTCTCAAGACTAAATTTTTTCTTTACTCCTTTTTTTTTTGAGAAGAAAAAAAATGTATGTTTGGACAACATATCTGTCTCTGTATTTGAACTTCTGGACCATTCCTCACTTCCATTTCCTAACTTTTACTTCCTGTTTAGTTGTATATCTTTGGAGCTCTGACCTATTTCTTTTCTTTCTTTCTCTTTTCTTTTTTTCCTGAGATAAAGCAGAGTTTAAGAATTTAGTTTTCATGAGGCTTCAATTAAAAAAAAAAAAAAAGAACAACTAGCCTTCCTGTTACTCTGGTCACCCACATGACAAAAAGGAAGTTAAACTGTTTGCTGACATGTCTCTTATGGTTTGAGTCTGAAGTTCCTTCACAAGGAGTCTTGCCAAACACTTGGCTTCCACAGACAATCTGTTGTGGGAGGTGACCTCATTGGAATCTAAGAGCAAGGGCTTTAAAAAAAAAAAAAGGCCATAATAATTGCAAACAAACCCTACTCTGGTGAAGGACTGTTTGGTTCACATTCCTAAAGTAGCTGGAAATATACTTCCTGGATAGTTTAATAGAATAGTAGGTTTCTTCTCTTAAAAACAACTTTTCTTCCAGACATTCAAGTTCCGGCTAACAGTGCCACCATCTTCCAAGTTATTAGAAAGGGCTTAGGATAATCTTTGATTCTTTCTTCTTCTCCATCATCCTTTACTCAAATTCAGTTAATTATTAAATTCTAACATCTCTTTTCCAAAATTAATCTTCTGCTACATAAGGCTTTACTTTTAGACTAGCGGTGTGTCTGTAAGTTTTACAATTAATTTCAGTCTCTCTAAACATTCTCTCCACTCTGTTTATCTTGTGCCTTTAACAAATTTGACATGTTTTCATAATTTATGGTGAGAAACCAATAAGGAAAAAAGAAGTGGCCGTTGACACTTGATATTATTCATTGCTTTGTCTAAATGCTTCCCTTGTTATCATACCCTCCAGCATTCCTTTTCTTGACCATTAAGAACTAAAACTTCTGCCTTCTCTCCTGAATTCTTTGATCTGTCATGTGGTGCTGTGGCTCCTTTCTGGGAAAATGATCTTAACCTTGTTTTGGAGACTGCCTCTTGCCAGGAATACCAGTACTATGACTTAAACCCAGGTGCTCCCATCATTGGGCTGGCATATCTGTGGATTCATTTTTCTGTTAATTTTTATGTTAATTCATATTTCTGTAGAGGGAATGGGACATTTACCTTCCCAAAATGGAATTTTGACCATTTGATTAATGTGGTTATAACTTATCAATGACTCCCCTTGGACTCCGAGTCTGGAACCAGGTAGGCCCAAAATCCAGTTTTGTCACTCGCAAAGTGGCAAGCTGTGAGTTTCTCTATGACTAAGTTACTTTATCTGATAACAACTGTTATCAGATAAACTGTTTGCAAACATTTCACTTTTTGATTTTTGCCTTTGTGCTTAGAAGTAAAATTGATCTTTTTTGTTCTGTCCTTATCCACTATTGGTATCAACATTATTCTATCTCATAAAATGAGTAGGACGGTTTTTCCACCTCCTTTCATATGTCTGAAATAATTGGTATAAAATAGGATTATTGTTCTATGAACATTTAGTAAGTAAACTTCATCTTACAAAATCATCAGATATAGGAGCTTCCTTTGACATTATTTATTAAGTTAATATATATTTTCAATTTTCTTTTTTATATTTTATATCCTTTAATTGCTTTTCTTGACAAATTTTTACAGATACACTTTTTTTGCTTGCTATTTTTCTCTTACTTACGGTTTTTCTTTTCCACTTACAGAGTCCTCCTTGACTTTTTTTTTAAGGTTTTATTTAAATTCCTGTTAGTTAACATACTATGTAACATTAGTTTCAAGTGTACAATATAATGATTCAGCACTTCGGCACCGCACCTGGTGCTCACCAGGACAAGTGCGCTCCATAATCCCTACCACCTGTTTCCTCTACCCCCCTCCCCACTAATGGTCCCTCTGGTAACTGTCAGTTTGTTAACTATAATTGAGGCCCTTTCTTTGTTTTCCTCTCTCCGCCCCCTCCACTTTGCTTATTTGTTTTGTTTCTTAAATTCCACATATGAATGAAATCATATGATATTTGTCTTTTTCTAATTGCTTATTTCACTGAGCTAACTACTCTCTAGCTCACGTCATTGCAAATGGCAAGATTTCACCTTTTAATTTCTGAGTAATATTCCAGTGTGTGTACCTGTGTGTGTGTCTGTGTGTGTGCATGCACATATACTTATATTTCCATGCTTTGTCTATTATAGATAATGCTGCTGTAAACATCGCGGTGTATGTATTCCTTTGAATCCGTATGTTTGTATTCTTTGGGTAAATACCTATCTCTCATTTAAAACAGGAATGAAAAGGGAAAAGAGTATAACAGGAGTAAAAGTGGATAAAAGAACTTCTAAAATAAAAAAGGAATTTGCACCTAGAACTACCCTCTGAACTCTTTCCTCTTCTCAATGCTATTCCTTTCCAGATTTTAGTTCTCACTTTTTAAAACAAGTTTTAAAAATGGGTACAATTTTTGGAGTTAATAGTTAATAAATATATAGAAGAGCTTACCCGTTTCTTTAATCATCACTGCTTTTGCATCTTTACGTTCACGTTGGGATCAAAGTTTCATTTTGCTTGAGTGTTTACCAAGGAATTATTTCTTTTATCAGAAGGTCTATGTATAGTAAATATTCCTAATCTCTGTATGATGGAGAATGTTTTTATTTCAGTTTTCCAGGGCATGCAATTCTAATTTGACAATTATGTTCCCTCAGCATCTTTCCTCTGTTATCTTCTGGTGTTCATATTCTTGAGGGAGTTCCATGGTCCGTTTAATAAAACTTCAAAAGTACTGCGTGTATTTTCTTCTGCTTTTAAAATACTCCCTGCCTCCTGATACTGTGCGACTTTCCTATGCTACATTAAGGTGTGGGTTTTAGTTTTTTTGTTTTGTTTTGCATGTACATGTGCGTGTAGCATTTTATGTGCTAAATTTAAATCCACGATTTTATTCAAATCAGAAATATTCTCAGCCACTTTATTTTCTAATATTCTATTTTTCTATATTTTTAGAAATCATAGTGGCATATTTTAAAGCTCATAATCTGCCCTCTATATCTCTCTATATTTTAAGTATTATTTCATATTTTTATATCTTTTTGTCTTTCTGTGTTTTATTCTGAGTCATTTTAAAAATATCTTCTAGGGGCACCTGGGTGGCTCAGAGGGCTAAGCCTCTGCCTTCAGCTCAAGTCATGATTTCAGGGTCCTGGGATCAAGCCCCGCATTGGGCTCTCTGCTCAGCAGGGAGCCTGCTTCCTTCTCTCTCTCTACCTGCCTGCTTGTGATCTTTCTCTATCAAAGAACTAAATAAGATCTTTAAGAAATTAATTCCCTCTTCAACTGTGTTCAACTTAGATTCTATTTTAAATTTCCATGATTACTTTTTCATCCAATTTTTAAAAAAATTATAGCTGCTTCATTATTAAAAAAAATTCTACATTTTATGGACTGTATTTCTTCTTTTCGATTTTTGAGGATCTTGAACATACCTACTTTAAGCATATTTTAAATTGCTTTTTAAATTTTTGGTTGGTTTGGAGTTGGTTTTGCTTATTGTCTCTTTTATCATTAGCTTTTGTCTTATTGCCTTCGAGTTTTATTTTGTGAACTCATCCTGAATTGGAGTTCTCTCTCATGATTCTCCCTACAGCATGGTTTTAGGTTACTTTTCTTAGGTTGCTCTCCATTGTCCAAATTTTAGTGTTTCAATGCTCCATGGCTGCCACGATATTACAGATTTCAAATATGTAGTACTCACTCCCCTAGGTAGACTGGGCCAAGTACTAGTTGCAGTGCAATCTGTGTTCTCACTATGACAGGCATTCTCCTTCACAAAAAGTACAGATCAACACCACAATTGCCGTTTTTTTCATCCTGATTTCATGGGTGCAGAATCTTGCTTGCTACCTTGTTTCATATGTTTTTCCACCAAATTGGAATTATATCCAGTACCAGTTCTACAGGAGTCAGATGTCAGTCAATTTGTCCTTTCTATAGTCCTTTTTATTTGGTTTTAGCCAAGTAAGTCTCTGGAATCAAACGCTTCTTACCAAATTTTTACAGCTTGTTTTTTAATGGCCTATTATTTTTTATAGCTGTGCAGTCATAGTTGAGGACTCCAGTCTAGTTAATTCCACTTATTTTGTAGATGAGTTCTATGGAAGAGATTTCTCAGCACCTAGCCATATCCATTCTCTCCTTCTTCCTCACCAAAAGAAACCTGAGAAATGCCCAGCTAAAAAAATTATTAAACCTGACATTGCATAAGCATGGCTTCTGGGATATAGTAAAAATAAACCTTTCTGTCTTCCATGGTCTTTAAATCTACTATATATAAATAAAAATTCTAGTAGGCGTCATGACTCTCTTGCTCAGTTTAGGTAAATGAGTAAGATGATCGTCACTCTAAGTGATAAAAGCATCATTTTGGTAATTTAAGTGTTCAATCTTATGTAATAATCAAAACCCAGAACTTAAGGTTGTGTTTCTTCCCTTCTCTTAGCAGAGACCAGCTTTAGGATGGTTGCCACATTTTGGGAACACGTGACTTGGCATTTTCTTTCTCCCTCAGCCCCTCCCCTCCCACTGCTTCTGGTCCATCGCTGGGATCTGGGAAGGAGAAAAAGAACATCCTTCCTTGACTTGTGCTTCCAGTTCTCTGGGCCTTGCAAGCATGTAAAGAATCTTTGGATTTTTCAGAAGGTTGTTTTTGTCCTTCTACTTTGGGGTCTCCTCAACTCCTAGCATAACCTCTCTGGTGAAAGATTTTTTGTTTGTTTGTTTAAAACCACCAGGATGACATTACTAATTGAGTATAATATTCTATCTTCAGGAATTGTGTATTTGTGACCTACTTCTAGGGGAGACATGCACTTTTTTTTTCAAGGTTCCAGCTACTGTTCCACTGTGCCGAGCCACTGTAGGGTAGGAGCTAAGGCCAAACACCTCATATGCATGACAAACACTAGTCCTATGATTTCTTACAACTCTAGGAACTATTATCAGTGATCTCTGAGACGTCTTTCTGAAGCCAATCTCCTTGTGCTATACCTCGAGGGACAGGGTGGGACTCAACGTGGCCAAGAAATCTTCATAAATCAACTCCCTCAAATGTCCTCTGTCAACGCTTTTAATAGTTTCAATGTTACCCAAGCTGTCTAAAAATCAGTCTCTTTTAACGTGATGTTCTTACTGCTCTTTACCTCTTACTCCAAACTTCCACTGAATAACCTCTCATAGTGTATTTCTTAGGCAAAGGAGGTATATTCAGAAATTGTTATGTGAGATTCTGGTTAAGCTCCCTTTTCCTTTCTGGTTTGTTGTTGTTGGTTGTTTGTTTTGAGTTTGTTTGTTTTGAGTTGTTTAGGAAAGGATTATGATGGAGTCCCACCCCACACTGCAAATCAGGAAAAAAATCACAAATTCGTTTTGGGCATCCCTGAAGAAGTAAACTGACGTTAGTAATCATTTTTCCTAGAATTTTTATAAGAAAAAAATTTACCTTTAGGTTTAATTTCATTATAGCCAGATGTCTTTTACTAGAAGCTGAATGGGCTTCCTAATTGATACACATTCTAAGATAGAGAGAGGTTCAGAGAATTGCTGAGGTTGGTCAGTGGACTCAGATCCCTTTTGATACCCTAATCTGTGGCCTGAGAGAACACTAAGGACTGCATCCTTATCTCTGGTCCTTTGTTGGCTTTCTGTTGGGTTTAGCCAATGGAAGACAGAAGCCAGAGCTTGGACAGTAGGAGGAGAGAAAATCTGAATATGTTTGTCTGTTTCCTCCAGCTTCTATGCCAGGTCAGTTGCTGCATCTTTCCCCAACTACCCTTTCAGCTTGAACCTCCCCCTACCTCTCTACCCCTCCACCCCCCCCTCCCCAAACATACACACAGTGCTCACTGGGAACTGGTTATCTATGATCTACCCCTTGTCCCTCCAATTTAGGCTTTCTACTGCTGCTAGTCTCTGAGAGTCTTATCATTCTTTGTCATTAATTTAATCTTACCTACACCCATCATTAAAGTAAGTATTCTTGAAAGTTTTGTTATGACATCCATCTGGGTGAATTATCTTTCCTGGTGGGTTCCTGACTAATACTGCTATGTAAGTATTAAATGTAGCCAAGGCAGAATTTCTAATTCCAAGTCTAGTCTTCCTTTCCTTGTACCACACAGTATTTCATTACACTTGATTTTCAATGACTGCGTTTTATATATTGTGAAGTTTTACCATAAAAAACAAAGAAACTTGGCAAAATACTTGTCAATATGGATATGTATGTGTTCACTAGGGTGATTTATCCTAGTGAACAATATTTTATAAAATAATATATACCATTTATCAACATATACCTTTTTATTCTCATAGCTTGGATTCCCTCAGCATCATAGAATGCACACATAACCAATAGAAAAATACAATGCATTATAATTTAACTTATTACAGAGAAATTTCATATTATCACTTTTAATTCCAACAAAATGGAGAAGAGTAATATATGTAAAGCCTCATTTCCTATATTGAAGTCTTTTTTCAAACTAAACACATTTTTATTCTGACACTCTAACAAGAGAATCACGTTTTCAATTTTATCTACAAAGTTAAAAATGTCATTATTAGTATATATTTATTCCAAAATTTGAATTCTCCATGTATATTCAAAAAAGCATGCCCCTTTCGTCCTCAACATTATTAGATGGTAGTGACTCTAAAATGAAACAATTTGCTGTAAAGTGATCTTAAATGTTTTACTCTGGATCCTCAAGCAGTAAATTCAAAAGGGAATGCATTTCTCTTTGTTCGGTACCAAAATGCACGTTCTCTCCTTTTATCTTTTTCCTGCTGTCCCTGTGGCATTCGCTACAATGCATTTGTATATTCAGTTATTGCCCCACACAGAGAGAATGAAAAGGCAAGTAGGAGTTGTATCAACACTATCACTGTGATTTCTAGAATATTATTTTTTTCTATATCGTGTGTTATACTTTCCAGTTTTTGCATGTCTGTCTCTCACAATTCTTTATTTCTCTGTACGTAGTAAACAGAAGGATAATGTGGATCTCGAGATTTATAGATGACATAAAATCTAGCTACTGATCGTGAACAGTCATCACTTACTATTAAACTTGAAGACCAAAATAATTTCCATTGCCTCCTCCTTCCTCCTTGTGAAAATAAGGACAATAAACTAAGTCTATGAAGAAAACAAAGAAGCGCCCTCCATCTCGGAGGTACAGATGGACAGCAGATGAAGGCAACGGCAAACATAAACTAGGGCTTTCAGAGGATAAGAAAAGTCCCACGGGGGCTTCAAAATTAAAATGCATTGAACTACTTAGATCTGTCAACATTTCACTAGTAAGAGGGATAGGTTCAAAAAGTTCTACCTCATTTGCTAGATTTTGCTTCTGTAAGGCAGAGATCAGCCACCTAGCAACAGCACAAAAGATTCTACTCTGACATAGTTAAACTCATGCTGGCTGAGCAGGAAGAAAAGCTATGTAGGATCAGGGCAGAGCTGGATGGCCTGCCGTTCCAGTGTCACTGGGGAGCCTAGTTTGGGAAATTGTGAAATTCATTCTGAGGAATGACTTTTTGTCAGCATTCTTCAACGCTCAGGTCTCTGAGCGCCTCCACGGGGCTGTGCCTCTCCTTCCCCTTCAAGAGTACAACGACACATGCACACGGCACACACAGCAGAGAAAGAAAAGATGTTATTTCCAATCAACTGCTGTCCCATTAAAGCTCAGTCGTGCATATGCTAGGAAAATTGACAAAAATTGTGCAGATTAGAGGAAACATTTTCCTGTGCAGCTATTTTAAAAGACCAGTGAAGTAGTGGGGTTTTTCAAGTTCCTAATCCTTATAATATAGACAGCTATCTCTTGTTCTCTCTTTTAAAGCAAGTTCTTTGGCATTAGATACTGCCCCAGAAATGACCCACCACTTTTCTTCCAGGAGGAAAGAAATATCTACTTAACAGTCAGGTCATACCAGAGACTTTGGAAAATATCTGGATCACAAATCCCTGTCACCAGTGACCAGTAAACGAAATCTGGGCCATGTCCTTCCTTGCAGAATGCCCTCCCTGGATGAGTCAACAGGTCATTCAAGAGACACTTACATCAAATTGTCAAAGCAATGCAGTGTTCAGCTGTGAAAACTTATGCCTGGCAGGAAAAGTCTAAACACAATTTAACAGTTAAGTGTACAAACACACCACAACACTTTCTTTCTGGGAAAGGGGCAGAGAAGGAAAATTAGGTATTACTGTGCTTTTCATTTTCATGACTCTTTTGGCATATGTGATTGGAGAAGGATCCAGTTTGGGGGGGGGAGGGAGGGAGGTTTGGTGAGAGAGGTTATTTGCTTCATCTTCAATCACATTCCTAGTCTGTCTGGCTTGTTTGGCTCTTCACGAGGCAGAAAGTGTGTAATACTTTCTGACAACAAGGGAGAGAAACCAAGGGACAGGCCCATTTATCTTGGAGACACTGTTAAAAGCAGCCAGTTGGCTCAGCCTTTTACTGTAAGCACTGTTATTATTTTTTCAATACTGTAACTGTTTTAAGGCCTTTTTAAAAAATGTAGTTCTGAGTTACAGAAGCAGTATTTGTTAAAGAAAAAATGAAGAAACTAAAATATGAAATTGCGCTATCTCCCAAAGCCAGTTTCCTTCTAGAGAGGTCACTTACAACTCCTAACACTTTGATGTGACACTGCTAGACTTGTTTTTCATTATTTATAGGCACTCACCTTTTTACACCTTTTCCCCCTATGGATTTTAATATGTATATTATTGTAGAATTTGCATTTTTCATTTAAAAATGTAATTTTTTATGTCAGAATTTATATTTTCCATTTTAAAAACTGGTTTTACAAGATCGCATTACACTATTGTGAACTTAATTTTGTTTTCAAAACAATACTATAGGGACGCCTGGGTAGCATAGTCAGTAAAGCATCTGCCTTTGGCTCAGGTCATGATCCAGGGGTCCTGGGATCCAGCCAGACTTTGGTTTCCGCACTCAGCGGGGAGTCTGCTTATCCCTTTCTCTCTGCCCTCCTTCCCCTTGTGCTCTCTCTCACTCTTTCTCCCCCTCTCAAATAAATAAATAAAATCTTTTTTTAAAAAGGTACTAAAAAATACCAATTTCAGGATGTTTACCTACATATTTCTTGTTAATATGTCAGTAGGCTAGATTCCTAGGACAGAGGTTGCTGAGCTAAACAGTATAAATAGGGCGCCTGGGTGGCTCAGTGGGTTAAGCCACTGCCTTCGGCTCACAGGTCATGATCTCGGGGTCCTGGGATCAAGCCCCGCATAGGGCTCTCTGCTCAGCAGGGAGCCTGCCTCCTCCTCTCTCTCTGCCTGCTTCTCTGCCTACTTGTGATCTCTGTCAAATAAATAAATAAAATCTTAAAAAAAAAATAAACAGTATAAATATTGGAATCTTGAATGGGTATTTTCCCTTTGTCTTTCCTGAAAGTTTCTTTTCCTAAATGCTGTATATTTTGTTGTATATTTACTTTCCTAGATATACAGATTTTATTCATATAATCTATGTATAAAAGTGCCAGTGTTTCTACATATTCACAAATAATGGATATTCCTAATTTCTTTTTGTCACTTTAGTAAAACTGGGATTTCCAAAGGTTTACTTTGTGCTTAACCTATTAATGAAGATAGAATTTTTTCCAGGTATGTCTTGAACATTTATATTAATTCTTCTGTGAATAATCCCTGTCTAGTTACATAATTTTTATTTCTTTGTGGGAACACTATATACAGATAACGAATTAATGTAATAATTAATCCCTGTCTATAGTGTACTGTATAATACTATATAGCTTTTTTGGGCCTGTTATGTATTATTAAAAAAATGATATCATATGTATGTGTGTACACACACACACACACACACACGATATCTTTCACCATACTGCAGCTTTAATTCTGTTTGAGAACTATCCATGTGATCACATTTTCAAATTTGTTTATCTTTTCTCTTATGGCTGCTGATAAACTTATAAATGGCTTCCATATTTCAAGATTTAAAAACGTTCCTTTATTCTTTATTCTTTCTAAAAGTTTTTATAATTTTACCCTATCTATTCCTTTATTAAATATGGAATTCGTGTGTAAATGTCAATAATTTATATTCTAACTAAATGGCTAACCAATTATTTTAATACCAATTAATACTAATTCAATCCATCCATTTTCATCAACTCGAAATGATGCCTAGTTTATCCTAGTTTCACATGGCTACATTAATCTACTTGTAGAATCTTTATTCTTTTGCACTAGCCTATTTGTCTATTTCTGTCCTGGCTCCCAGTATATATCACCATGACTTTACAGCATACTTTAATATCAAGTACAACATATATCAAGTCTTAATTTTGCCTTTAAATATTTTATTTATGTGGCCATTAAAATCCACTGGTCTAAAAAAACCAACAAAAATCTAGAACACTGAAAATGTTCTTTGGTTGCCATTTGTACACTAGTGAATACTGCTGATTCTAGAAGTAAGTTTACCCATTCTTTTTCCTATCTACATAATCAAGTCCTTGAACACCCTCCATGTGAGCTTTGCAGTTTTCTATTTACTATTAAGTGTATATTCACTATTAGTGTAGGCCTGCATATATTACAATAATTTCTGCTCTTTCAGAATTGAGTTCTTTTCCCATTATTTTGTTTGGTCATTGTCCCTGCTGGTGAAAAGGAAATGTACCTAGTGTTGCATATTTATCATGTATCTGTCTACCTTGCTGAACCTCTTTTTTTTTTTTTAATCATCTAACAGTATTACACTTAATTGGCTTGAATTTCCTAGACTGTGAATATCTGCAATAATATTTGTGTTTCTTCTTTTTCAATACGTTTAACCCTTACTTCTTTGTGCTTGTTTCTTTGGCTAAAACCTCTTAAGCAAACAGAATAATAGAATAATCCCAGTGCTAACAGACCATTCTTTTTCTTATTCCTAGCTTTAAGAGAAATGCTTTTAGTTTATTGAAATAGATATATGCATTTAAGTTTTTGGAAGAGAGGGACTACATCTTTGACTTCTAAAATTTCCACTATGTCATTCAATCTACTCAACTTTAATACCTCTCCTTGGGGCAATTTTGGTAATTCATATTTAACCAGAAAATTGTTTCTTCCATGTCCTGGATTTGAAAAACAGACACCCACATGGCCTCTCAAGTTTATAGCATTAAAGATTTCTAAATGCCCTCCTCCTCTTTAAATTGGATTTTTGAAATTTGAAATGATTTTCATTTACAAAACATTTAAGCTTACTATGAATATTTGTCAGTCCTTAGTGCTTGAGTACCGTGTTTGAAAAAATAACAACGGAGGCCATGATCTTAAATTTTGATGGTTTGTTCTGTATTCCACCTCATAAAGAACTATTGTTGGTTGCTATGGAGATGATTTTGATGATGTTAAATAAGAAACTGGTTAACAGATTACTAATGCTTTCCATTGAGATACAACATTTTAAAAAATGTCCTTCAGTAAATAAAACAATTATGAATTATACATTTCAGAAATACAGAAGCCCTTTTCAGTTCACAGTGCCATGGTGACAGAGAATGTTAGTTTCTTAGTGAATATCCCTTTTCCTCTTCCCCCCCTTAGAAAAAGGTTAAGTTATTTATTCAAAGTCATGGCATTAGTAAGTGCTGGATGGAGTTCATACCTAAACTGAGGTTAACCTGTTTTTAAGACTCATATCCTAGTCTTCTTTTGTACATTGCACACAGGCTATGACTCACATGCATGTGGGTTCAGGGAGAGTTCTAGAGAGGAAGGTCTGCACAGGTTGGGACATAAAAGATGAATTTAGAGTTTTTTTCCAAGTACTCCAGGTAGGAAGGTTTAAAAAAAAGGGGGGGGGCACAAAAAGGAATGACATGAACACCCACAGGAATTAAAGAAAAAAAATAGCCAAGTGCAAATAAAACTTAGTTCTAGATTTTCCATAGGTACTTGATTCATATCTCTACTCATAGAATCTTGCAATCATAGAATCATGAGCCACCTAGTCAAATCTCCAAGGAGGAAATGTGACACAGTGATTGATAACCTAGGCATATAAACTTGGCCAAAAGACAGGTTTTGAATCTGAATTCCACCATTTCTTTCATCCCTCCCTCCCTCCCTTCCTTCCTTAAGACCTTATTGTTTAAGAAAGAGAGAGAGAGAGAGACCACAAGCAGGGGCAGCAGCAGAGCAAGAAGATGTAGACCTCCCACTGAGCAGGGAGCCCAACAAGGGCTCGATTTGCAATTGTGACCTAAGCTGAAGGCAGATGCTTAACCAACTGAGCCACCTAGGTGCCCTGAAATCCACCATTTCTTGCTTTTTGTGTCTGAGAAAATTACTTCATTTCATTCCACTAAGTCTCAATTCATTAACTGCTAAATTAGTACATGATCATCTGTCTTCTAGGTTCATGTGAAGGCCAAAGACATGTCAAACACGTAAGAAGTTCTGACATGTTATTATCAACAGTAACATTGAGATTTTTTTTTTTTTTTTAAGATTTTTACTTAATGCATTTGAGAACGAGAGAGAGTGTGAGCACAAGCAGGGCAGGAGAGGAAGAGGGAGAAGCAGACTCCCTGTTGAGCCGGGAGTCTGAGATGGGACTGGATCCCTGGACCCAGAGATCAGGACCTAAGCCAAAGGCAGACATTTAACCATCTGAGCCACCCAGGCACCCCTACTCTCCAGAATTTCAACATTTGAGTCAAATGAAAGAACTACAGAACTATTCTATATTTCTTCATTTTCCCTTATGCTGCTCCCCACATCACCTTTCTACACCTGGCTAAAGGGACACTCCTTAACTGTTCCATATTCGAGTTATACCCCATTGTGTGGATATGCCATAGTTATTAACCACTCTCCTATATGGAGACATTTAGGTTCTTTCCAATATTTTGAAATTGTAAGAATGTTGTGGTGAGTAACTTTGTTGCTCAATATTCTTATAGTGCTGGAGTTGTACCGCCAGTGTAAATTCTAATTTTGCTAGGACAAAAAGTATGTTCATATATAGGTTTTCTTAGATATTGACATATCACTTCCACAGAAGTTATACTAATTTCCATTTCTGTTAGCAAAATGTTTGTTTCTTCGCATCCTTACCAACAGAATATGTTTCTCATCAGAGAGGTGACAAAAAGAATATTAGTATCACTAAATTTGCCTTTCTGTTATGAAGTTGAATTTTTTTATGTTTGATCATCATTTTATATACCTGAAAAATAATAATCATCAGGTTTTTTAATATGATGGTTGATCTTTTCCCATATCTTGAAATAGTTCTTTAAGTATTAGGGATATTTCCTTTTTCTGAGATTTATGATATAAGCATTTCCTTTAAGATTGACCTTTGTCTTCTGACATTGCTTATGTATTTCTATATCATGCAAAATATTCTTTTTAACCTAATTCTTATGTAAATTTATCAGTATTGAATTTCATTGCATTTGGGCTTGAGTCATTGAATAAAGCACTTTCTTACATCCAGAGTTTGGAGAAATTTATCGTGTAATTCTCTAGTATGTTTATGGTCTCACCCTGCATACTGCTCCACCTGAAGATTATTTTTATGTGTGTACCTGGTTCTAAGTTTGTCTTTTTACAAATAGCTAACTAGTTGCCTGACACTCCCTGTCTAAAAGTCCATCCTGTCCAGTGATTTGAGATGCCATTTTTATCATTTACTAAATTTTCATATGCACTTGAATATATTTCTAGATGTTCTACTTTGTTCATCTGAAATGTCTTTCAGCTGTCTATACCATGTTGCTTTAACAATAAGAGCTTTATTCCAATTATACTAGTAGGGCTCCTCAGCCCCTAATAGCTTATGTATTTCCATGTTAAACTAGCTAGTCCCATGTTCATTTTCCATAGGAACTTTAATATCGAATTATTTAATCCCACAAAAAGCCTGTGGGTGTTTTTGTTAGAATTGCATTAAATATATAGATTAATTTAGGAAGAACTAAGATCCTTACTATTTTGAGCCAGCTATTCAGAAAAGAAAATGGGTTTCTACTTGTTCAAATCTTTGGGGATTGTTTTTTATCATAGAGGTGTGTTTATTTTATTAAATTTATTCCTAAATATTTTATGTTTTTTATTGTGGTTATATTTCGTTTTCCTATTGCCCCTCTAGTTTTGTTTGTGTACATACACTGTTGCCTCAATGCTAATTTTATGTCCCCCAACCTTACTTACTGAGTTGTTTTTAATTTTTTAATAACTTTTTATGATTAATTCCCTAGGGTTCTCCTGGGATACTATCATGATAATTTAACTTTATTATTATTATTATTATTATTATTATTATTATTTTGAGACAGAGATTCTCAAGCAGACTCCACTCTGAGCTCGGAGCCTGATGCAGGGCTCGAACCCATCACTCTGAGATCGTGACCTGAGCCAAAATCAGGAGTCAGACGCCTTACTGACTGAGCTACCCAGGTATCCCTTTATTAATTCTTATTTATTTATTTTACTTATGGTCAAATTATGTTGCCTACTACCTCTCATTTGATATTAAATAGCAGTAAAGACAGAGGTCATGTGTGCCTTTGTTCCCAATCTTAATGGTAATGTCTCTCATGATTCTCTGTCAAGTAAGATGCTGAATTTAATAAGGATTTGTATCAGTTGGATACCAATTCACATTTTCTTTAGTGCCTTTAAAAAAATATCAGGAATGGTAATTGAATTTTGTCAAAGACTTTTTTTTGCAATTCTGGGACAATCACAATGGGTTTCCTTGTTTCTTAGCTTTCAGAAATCTAATACTAGATTAATTCCTTTATTATTTGTTCTTTTTCCCTAGAGGCCCTGAGGAAGCATGCATATATATATATATATATATATATATATATATATATATGTCTTTGTGTGTGTGTGTTTATGTAGATAATATCAGGGAAAACACCTATCCTTCCCATTCTTGAAGGAGTATATATTTCTTCATTTTGAAGTCCCATATTTTTATTAGGCCATGTCTTGGGAGTTTCTGGCTTTGTGTCAAATTTCCCAGGTAACTTCTGGCCCTTTCATCATGCAAATTCATTCTTCTTTCATTTCTGAAAGTTTTCTTGGATTATAGTTTTAAATATTAGTTCCACTCCACTGTTTTGTTTTCCTCTTTAGGGACTCCAATTATATACATGTTCTTTATCTTCCACTTCAACTACTTTCTCTTTGGTTATGTACTTTATCTTCTTTTTGTTCCCTTGGTTATTTTTCAACTTTGTTCAGAATTCTTTAATAGAATTAATTTGAATCTATCCTCTCTTGGGAGAAGTATTATAATTTAGTCTTTCCTTTCTATTTCATTTCCTTCCTTGCTTCAATCCACTCTTATTTGATTCTTACTGTTTTGTTATCCAGTTGTATTTGGACTTTAAAATCCCAATTAAGTTTTACTCCCCACCTCACCCCCTTTCCCTAAATTTAAATGAATTAATATTTAATTCAGTTTGGAGTCAGGGTCTTGGAGTACTTTCTTTCTTGCTTCATATTTCTTTGTTTTTGTTTGTTTTGTTTTTGATGGGGAAAATGAGAGAATTCATAAGCTGAATTTTATTTTAAACAGTGGCTTTTTATAGATGGATAACTGCACTTACCTCTTAATTTTAAGCCCAGGGTTGAAGAGTTGAGGTAGTTTACAAGATTCCTATTTTAAGAGTACCCTTTTCTGTCATTGTAGCAAAGTAGACTTTCTTTGGTGAATATTTTCTATGGGTGTCTGTTCTGTCCTATACACTGGAGTGATTTTTGTTTTACCGTATGCTCCCTCACTACACTGTTTGCTGTCTACATGTAAAGTACCCAAGAGCTCCTTTGTGATTGTTTGGATTGTGGTATGTTATTTACTCATGTCTTAATACATTTTAGGAACATATTTAAAAGTACTGATACTTTTCCTTGAAATCTCAGGACTTTCCATTTGTATTTCATTCACTTATACTTTAGTCAGTGTATTATTCAAATAGCTCTTACAATGTCAAGTGTGTGTTAGGTACTAGTCATAAAAAGCTGTGGAAAATATAACCCTTATTTTCTAAGACAATGGTCTTCAAAATTTTGCCTGCATACTCTGTCTTTAACAGTTAGAAATTCCAATTGATCATTTTCCTCCTTAAACTGTTACTTTGGCCCTGTCCTAGCAAATATTTATCCTAATATAATATAGTTTATACTTAAAAGCCTTTGATTATTTTTTAAATCTTTTTTACACCAAAAGTATGAACATAGTATATATTTTTAAAATTTTTAGTGACCATAATTGTCTAAAAGTTATCCTTACAAATAAAACTAGTAAAAAGTGGACAGAATAAATTTTGATAGTCATAAAGAATAAAATTTTAATTGGAAATATATTTCTTCATAGGATATAACAGGTTCCAATACGTAGTTTAGTAAAACCAGTACTTGTAAAATAAAAGAATGAGGGAAGCAACAAAGGAACCCAGAAGGAGGGGTGAGGCATCCTCTCTGGTTGGTCTGGGAAAGGCTTCTCAGAGAAATTGCCATTTATATTTGCTCTAAAGGATTAAAAGGCATCTTTTGGGCAAATGCAGAAAAATAAAATTCTAAGTAGAGAGAACAGTGCGTGTAAATCTGAGAGAAAGAGAAGAATATGGCCTGCTCACATGCCAGATCTTTTTGGACATGTTAAATCTGTAATGCCTATGACATATCCAAAGGAACTCTGGTGTCCTATTGGCAAGCAAATTTAAGAATGTGGAACCTAGTGGGATAGGATAGTTGTTAATAAATTGTATTCCAAATCTATAAATTAACCCAAGCTTTAATACTTTTTCTGCCTAGCTTCACTAACAACATGATCTCATGTATACATATATATGAAATATATAATAAATTTATCTCTATATGTGTATATATATAATTATATATGCATTAATTTGATACTGTTTCCTATTTCTTTCTTTTAGCTTTGATGACTTGATTTTTTTTTTTTCTTTGTAACCTCTTTCCTGCCCTTTGGAATTTAATAACATAGCTCAGTCTATTTTTCAAAGAAACATACTGATATATCAAAATAATATAATAACCAAGCCTCCTTAGGTTAGGAATAATTTCCCTCTTTTGGCTCATGATTTGCTTCTTCAGCCCTCAGACATGCCACCCTGTTGGTGGTCCTCAGGTCATGGAAAACCATAGTTCACATAGTAGTGTTTATGCTTGCGGATAATTATAAACTCCAGCAACCCAAATGACTTTTTTTTTTTCTTAAGTCTCTCTTCTCTAGGATCACAGGTAAAATCTGAAGGTCCTTCCTCAAGATACCTTAGATTCCAAGAGAAAACCCAAAGACTCTTGTGACAAGCCTCCTTTTCGATACCATGAAGTTCTTATATTCACAATGCCCAGACAGAGATGGGCTTTGGTCTGTCCTTACGTCTTTGAGTGACAGAGACCTTGAATTCTCATGCCTGGGAATGACAGGGGTTTGATATAAAGCCAACATCTTTCCATAGTGCTTTATGTTTACTCTAAAGCTCTTCATTCTAAAGCCATCCTCATTGAAACTTAAATCCAAAAAAGAATAACTGTGTGTGACATGACCTGGATACGAAATTTAATTGGAAATGAATTTGATACTAAATGTAACTAGAAACAACTTACATTGTTATTTTGCATTTCAGTAAGGTATGTTATGCTTAAGGAATTTTGCTCAGTCCAAGTCAAAGGATGCATGTTGCAAGATTATTTGTGAAAGCAAATATTTCAGAAAGAAACTAAACAACCATTAATAGTATCAATGAGGTTATTTAAATGATGACAAACCCTACATTAAATATTGCAGACTACACAGCATAAAAAGGGATGATATAATAGTTCTGATGGCTAGCCTTCCTATAGTATCTTTTGTATGTCAGACACAGTACTGAGTGTCTCACATATTTAACCCCTTCAAGTCTCACAACTACCCTGTGAAGTAGGTGCTATTATCTTGTCCAGTTTGCCAGAGAAGAAGCTGGACACATTAGATTGGGAAATTTACTCAACACTACACAGCCAAGAAGTGATGGATCTAGGAACCAGATGTACCGACATGGAACAACAGCACAATATTTTATTAAGAGAAAAAAAAAAACAAGGTACAAAGGGAATGTATAAAGTATAATTCATATTTCTATAAGAAACAAATGTGTGCTGGTGTGGGTACATGTGTTGGTGAAAGGAAAACCATATTTAAGTGGAGAGAAAAATAATACTGCAAAGTGGGATTTAGATATTGGGGTTTCTACTTTTTGCCTGATGTACTAGTATATGCCTTCTAAAAGTTTATTGTAATATACATATGTTTACTTTTGCAGTTCATGGCTTTAAAGTAATTAGAGTTTGAATGAAGAAACTACCATACTGTAATATAAAAAAAAAAAACCCACAAGTCATTTTTCATACCTATGTTGAAAAGAACACTAATTCCAAACATTTGTTTATACTAGTGGCAATGAGTCATTTCACTATCTGAAAAGTATTATTTATTACTAAAAACACCATTTTAAAATATTTGATTAGTGAATTTCTTTCTACATTTGTCACACCGATTTCCTTCCTCTGGTCCCTTTGCCTCTTAATCCTCCCGCTGCATCTTCTCCCTCCTGTTAAGAGTTTTCTCATGTGAGAGAAACCCATCTCAGACGTCACCATCTGGATTTCCATTTTTAAAGTTTATTTAAGTACCAGAGGATGTTGCCAAGAACGCAAAACTCTGTTTGCTTAGCTAAGACTAGCTACAGTCTCAGAGAGCTTTCTTGTCTGGCAGGGTTAGAGAAGACAAAAATGCAAACCTTATTGTAAATAGTTGACACTAAACAACATTATCCACTCAGCTGACATAAGATGGACATTATTTATGGCATCATTCTCAATTTCTTTCAGGAGATTTTAGAAATTATACTATGCATCCTGTCTTTCCATCAACTTACAGTTTGTAAAAAATTAATTTCCATGGAAACTAATACAGGGGAAAGCATAATTTTGTTGAGATGTTGTGAAATAAATTTGTAATGAAGTAGAGAGACAAAACACTTAGAGAAACCCATTAATAATTCACTTTCAACAATGTTAAAACAGTGTCTAAACATATCTCATCAAAAAAATTTTGCTGTTGTGTTAATTGGTAGAGATACTTGCTTTTATAAGGCATAAACAACTTCTCCTAAAATATATGTGTTGACTCAGAAGGATATAAGGATTCAAACAACTATCAATCATTGTTTTCCAGATACTTCTGTGTGTTTTGTTATGACTTCAGTATCAAACTACCATCCATTCTCTAATAAGCAAAGTAATATATCCATTGGTCTGCTAGATTAAAAAGTCATAAACACAAATATAATGGAATATGCATCATTTCCTTTGGAATTTATGAAACTGTTTTTGCACAATTCCCTAAAGGGTGAGGGGAAAAAAATCAAGCAATCTTTGATATGCAGTATAAATAATTCCCCAAAGAAATCACAAGGACTGTTTTTGTTTATTTTTGCTTTAAGCATGCAAATGTATTCCTTATCTGTACCTTAACTTTGGGTACTCATAAACATCCACTGCTTAAACTAGAAAAAGGTCTTATTTATGAATTAATTTTATCCTTTATTGTTAGAAAAGAGAAATATGAAATGTGAAATAAAAAGGGAATAAGGAAATACAGACACTAAGTTCATCTGAAATAGGATGACACCCATATATAAAATCTTTTTATAACCTGATATAAATATTAAAAATAAGAGCAAATGAGTATTAAAACTACGTCCTATATAATACAAAATGTTAAGACATAAAATCATGTTAAATAATTGCCTTTTTTCTAAAATATACCCACATCTTCCTTTCTCATATTCAGACAGATAAATGCAAATAATGCCATTATCCACTATTTTTGCCTGAATAACTTTGTGTTCATTGGTGTTGTATTATACCAGCTTTGAGAAAAATAAGTCAGCCAATGGCAATAACTGTTCAAAGACAAAGTAGACAATGCTCCTTACCGACACACAGGGCCGTTCTTCTCCACTACACAATTCCCACCATTTCTGCAGTAACCCAATGGGCACTCTACAAAGAAGCATCACAAAGCCCACAGTTAATTGTAAATATTATTAGGAAGGAGGAGGACATATTACTGTTAATCGCTGCATTAAATCTAGCCACTGAGAATAAATTGCTTCTAAAAGAACAAGAATTCTCCTAGGCTACTTCTCTGTGGCCCACAAATTTGTTCTGTGGCCCTTACCACCCTTGATGTGTTCATTCTCTTCACATGCCTGAGTGGTTGACCGCAAGAGAAGACTCTTTCCTCCCCTGGATTAGCAAAATCTACTTATTTAGAACATGTCTGTAAGACATATTTGTGATTTTTTAAAATTTTTATTTATTTTCAGCATAACAGTATTCATTATTTTTGCACCACACCCAGTGCTCCATGCAATCCGTGCCCTCTCTAATACCCATCACCTGGTTTCCCCAACCCCCCCCTCCCCACCACTTCAAACCCCTCAGATTGTTTTTCAGAGTCCATAGTCTCTCATGGTTGTGATTATACTGAAATTTGTTCTTTAATGCAACATTTATTGTTTTCAGTTCCACACACGAGTCACTATCATGACAGACAATGCTTTCCTGGGTGTCCTTGTCTTCTTGGTAAAATGTCACTTGTACATGAGCATGTCTGACCTTTGCATCCATGACAAGCATCAGCATAGCTCAAATTGACCTTTGTTTCCCTGGCCCTGGTCTCTTGCTGCTTGTATCATTCCCCACTCCTAGGTTAGTGTCAACATTTATCTTCAAAGGTGATTTGCTTATAGATTAAAAAGAGGCTAGATACTGTCTCATAGGTATGACACTGGAAGTGGTTAGTGCCTTTAGCTCTTCAGGTTTCTTTACAGTTATCCTTGGATCCTCACATGTATCCTGACCTACTAAGACCTGTTGGTTTCCTTACTCACTTAATCCCCAATTTGCTTTTCTTGGCTTTTTTTTTTTTTAAAGATTTTATTTATTTATTTGACAGAGAGAGATCACAAGTAGGCAGAGAGGCAGGCAAAGAGAGAGAAAGAGAGGGAAGCAGGCTCCCTGCTGAGCAGAGAGCCCGATGCGGGACTAGATCCCAGGACCCTGAGATCATGACCTGAACTGAAGGCAGTGGCTTAATCCACTGAGCCACCCAGGCACCCTTTTTTTTTTTTTTTTTTTTTAAACAACTTCTCTCTTGCAGGATACCATTCTCCCCTGGTTGTACTGTCTTACCTCCAATACTTGGTGGAAACCTGTAATTCAACATAACTATTCTGAGCATCTGTTAATATCCAGCACTAGGCTAGGCACTGGATATATAACAATATATAACACAGGAAGTTTACAAAATTATTAAAGCTGCAGGCACCAGAGCCAGACTGCCTGAGGAAGAATCTCAACTCAACTTAATTAGCTGTATAATACAGGATAAGCTAGTTAATCTCTCTGTATCTCTGCTTCCTCTCTGTCAAACTGGATTAAAATAGTATCTATCTTAGAGTTGTTGAGAATGTTAGAACACACCTAGCTCATGATACATGCTTAAGAAATGTTGACCTAAAAAAGAGATAGGGGAACCTGGGTGGCTCAGTGGGTTAAGCCTCTGCCATGAATGATCTTAGGGTCCTGGGATCCAGGTGGCATCGGGTTCTCTGCTCAGCAGGGAGCCTGCTTCCTCCTCTCTCTCTGCCTGCCTCTCCATCTACTTGTGATCTCTCTCTGTGTGTCAAGTGGATAAATAAAATCTTTAAAAAAATAAATAAGAAATAATAAAAAAGAGACAATTGTGGTTTTTGCTCATGTTGACCTTCCAGCTTTATAGAAAATGCAAAAAAAAAAAAAAAAAGACTAGGGAGTTAAAATACAATATTAAAATTAGTTTACTTTGGAATGGATGTAACAAGGGTAACTGGAATACCAATAAGGGCACCTAAATCAAATTTGGGGAATAAAGAGAATCTTTCCCGAAGAAAATCAGCATTCATTTGGGTACGGGGGTGTATGTGTGTGTTTAAATATAGTCATAAAGACTCAGAGGCCCACGAAGAGAGTATGGTATGTTTGAGGATCGGAAGGGGGTTCAGCCTGGTTGGACCGATCACGCAGAGAGAGAAGGGGAGAAGGTCAGAGACACACGGGGGCCAGCTCATATAGGCTCAGTGAGCAGTTTAAGCTTTAACCTAGAAGGCCAGAATTTTAAGAAACTAAGTGCATGTTTCATTCTTAAAAAGACAATTCTGGATCCAGTATGTAAAGTCAAGAGAAGGGCTAAGACTAAAATGCAAGAGCCCAGTTAAGAGCTTTTTGTAATAATCCAGTAAGAAACCGTGGTTGCTTGAATGAAAGAGGTGGGGTAGGAGCCTGAGAATTGTGGGGATTTGTAAGATATTTAAATGTTGGGATTGAAAGATCCTGGTGATTATCTGGAAGAATAAAGGGTGATGTTAAAACCTCTGGCCAGGCCTCTGGTTAGCTGATGGTTTCATTCACTGAATTGGGGGATCTGAGGGGAAGGGAGAATTTGTAGGGAAAGATGCTGGTGTTTTAAGTGCCTAAGGGGACATCGAAGTGGAAGTATTCCTTGGGCAATATTATTTGCAGGTCTGAAGCTCAGATAAAATACAGGCTAGGGCATGGATTTGAAGCTTTGGATTTCTTCCTCTGCCTTTCAGCTACCATCAATTTTCAGGCTTGCCCCTCAAAAATCACTTGAGATCATTTTATTAAGTGTCACGGGGCTCACAAAGACACAGTCTTTGACTTTACAGGAGCAGACTAACCTTAGCAGAAAGAGAAACAATTTACTTGGGTCGGGAAAGGATGATGGCTTTGAACAATAGCGGAAAAGTAATAAGGAGAAGCAAAAATGTTGTGTAGGAAAACAGCCCTCGGAGAAGAGAGAGAGTCAGACTGTGGAGTCAGTCACTGAACACTGGAAAGGGGGCAGCAGAGGGAGGATGAAAGAGGAAAACCAGGGAAGGAGGAAGGTTGCAGTGTGGGAACAAATTTGCAATATACCATGTGTCTGGTGTTCTTTTTGCTCTCAAAGGTTTCCAGTGATTTGCTCTTCCAGGGAAGTAGCTGGCCCCTAAACCACGTGGGGATTTGGGGCACTGACCCTCGCACAGTTAACCACCCATAGATAACTTTGAACTCTCCCGAAACTTAACTGCCAATTGCCTACTGTTGACTGGAAGTCTTACTGATGATATAAACAGTTGGTGATAATATAAACAGTTGGTGAACATATCTTTTATATATGATGTGTATCGTATACTGTACTTCTGCAATAAAGTAAGCTAGGAGAAGAGAATGCTATGAGGGAAATCAAAGGAAGAGCAACTGCATTTCCAGTACTTTCCCGTAAAAAACTCTGCCTATCAGTGGAGCCTCACAGCTTGAACCTGTGCTACTTCAGGGTCATCTGTAGGTCCAGTCTTGCCTTCCCTCCTCCTCCCTCTTTAATTACAGCAAGGGAGTGTGGCGCTAAAGATGGGGGTACAGCTACACCCCTCGGGCTTTCAGGGCATGCTCAGCTGAACACAACAGATGTGAAATTTCCTTCCTAAACAAGAAATTAGCTGGTTTTGACTAAAAACAGCCCACCAGCATGATAAAGCATAAATAGCTAGAAACCTTTCAGATAAACCATTTTATGGTTATGTTTGGTCTTAAGTACAATTTCAGTCTTCCTCACATAAGGGCTTTGTTTTTATAAGGAAAAACAAAAACCGTAGAGTGTCTGATATTACATAGAACATCAGAATACACATAGCTGCACATTTTCCCCCCCCTGGGATTATTAGTATTTACCATGATTGCTGAGAGTAAAACAGGCTTGCTTTACATCAAAATAAAGCTGTGGAAATTTAAATATTCATTTTATTACACTGGATAATGGAGCACCGTGGAAAGGAAGCACTGGCCAGAGCAAGGAGTTAAACTTGGTATTTTGGAAGAGAGACTGTTTGTAGATGACCTCCACAGGTTCTTTATCCATAAGAATGGAAAGACACAGTACAACATCTTTTCACCTTTACTTTACTCAAAACAGTTTAAAGTAGGGAACAGCTGAAATGGGCAGGGAGGGGTCTATGACTAGTTAGCAATGAAGAGATTAAACTATTAAACTCCCAAGATATAAGCAGCTCTCAAATGTCAAGTCGGGGTCTATGGGGTTGATAGGAGAACCTCAGGCTCCTTAGCCACATCAGTGTCTCGCCGCCTTGTGCCCTCCTGCATTGGTTATTATGACCGTGTATCTGGAGGCCAGTATGATTCAACTGGAGGCTAGGAAGTGAGAGCTCTCGTACAGTGGACTGCTGAGAAGACTGATAGTCACGTGAGTCCTGGTTCTCCCTCCTTGACACCCGCTCAGGTAATGGGTTGTGTAACTTTGGACTAAGCGGTTTAAGTCTAAGCTTTCTCATGTTTAAAGTGCGAATTATATCTATCACCTTGCCTTCTAGGGCTGCTGAGAAGATAAAATGAAAGGTATTTGTAACATTTCTATACGAGTGAGTTAGGTATGCATAGTGTATTAAATAATTGTTCTCAGCCAGCTCTCTGTATTTGGGGATTGTTTAAACTGCCCATGAAACCTAATTTCTATGACCAATGCTCTCTCCAGCATTTCCTTTCCTTCTCCCCTGTGCCATTATGAGCACCACTACCACTATCATTTACTGAAGACCTGATCTGTGTCGAGACTGTCTTAAGAGTTTTACTGGCATTACCTCATTTAATCCTCATAGCAGTATGTGTTATATTCATAGAGATCCTTTTTCACAGAGAAGGAAACTGGTTAATAATATAATTTGCTCAAGTCAATAGCAAAGGAGCAACAGATACTGAACTAAATTCCAGTCCTCTAACACCTAAAGTCTATTGGTTTAAAAGTGTCAAATGATCTGCTATTCAGGTCAGAATTTCTGTATAACCCCTTGCTGTTCTTGATATTATGATCATCAGCTTCTTTGAATGGTACAGTATTTATGCACTGTCATGGATTAGATATACACCTGCCAATAACTTGCCTGTAGTTTCAGGAGCTATAAGGGTCTAAGAATCTTCCAGTAAACCAAATGGCTTGGTGCAGTAAACCAAATACCCAGTGGGCACAGACTGTTCTCTTTATCTTGAAATCCCAGCACAGGGACTGCAGAGAAGATTAACTATGGCTTAGCAATCTGGCATAGCTCTACTCTATAGTGCTTTGGTTTGGTGTATGCTTCGAGTAAAAAATGTTCTTGTTGGAAAGAAGAGTAGCTCTAACGGAGGGTATTCATTGAAAATAGAGCAAAGGGAGTTGGAGGGGGATGGGTGAAAGAGGTGACGGGATGAAGCGCACACTCATCAAGGCGAGCACGGCGTGAGACACAGCCGTGATGAGTCAATGTATTGTACACCTGACGCTGATAGAACACTACATGTTGAGACCAATGGAATTAAATTTTTAAAAAAAACTTAATAAAAATAAAACCTTCTGAAATATTATTAGGCATTACTATTATTATTATTAAACATATTAAACTGTATTCGTAACACCCCATCCTAAAAACCTCATTTTTTTTCCAAGGATTTTATTTATTTATTTATTTGAGAGCGAGAATGAGCATGAGCGGTGGGAGAAGGGAAGGGTGGAGGGAGAGGGAGAAGCATATTCCCTACTGGGAAGGGAGGAGCCTGGTGCAGGGCTTGATCCCGGGACCCCCAGGTCATGACCTGAGTCGAAGCCAGATGTTTAACTGACTGAGCCACCCAGGCATCCCTACAACTCTATATTTTTGATGCCTTTTCCTTATTCTACTTCAAAGGATGATTATCATAATTATAGTATCACCTTAACATAACTTTCATTAACCTCCACTACTACAGATGACTGGAAAAAACTCCCAATTTAAATTAAGCCAGACACATTCTGTTCAATAACCTTCTGCTGCATAAGCAACCAAAACTTGAAAATAATATGCCTTTCTAACATAACTTGGGAACACACGGCCTTGTCGAAATATACTTAACCTGCAACACTTGCATAGGGTCTGAGGTCAATGTTCCCGTTAATGACTTAAACCTCAGGTGAGGGGAGACCAGATGCTCACCGCCTGCTGTGCGACCAGGGACATTACTGGATGCTGTCAGGATCGGGCTCATAAAGTCTATGAAACGCTACCCAAAAGGGAGATGATGTTTGGAAAGAAAGAGGAAGGTGTCACGGGCATTGACACCTCTTCGTGTGGATTAAGCCTAGACACATTCTTAAACACAGAAGCATTGACTACATCGTATCTGTTTGACAAACTGAAAAGCACAGAAAATATAGAGAACAAAAAATGTAATGTGAATTTTATTTCTGAAAGCTGTTTCACGAGTTCCTTATATTACTGTAACCCAGCAGCTGGGGCAGTGTGATGTGTAAATGAACGGTGAATGAATTGCTGAATGGCTCAACTAGATGGGGCGACCAGAATATGCTCTCTGCTACTACCTCCGCGTTGTCAGGATGAATGATAAAAGTAAAATACCTAAAGTCAGACAATAACCCATCACATGTTATAGTATATTTGTTCTCACTGAGGACTATCCTGAACAAAAATCTCACCTTTATGCAAATAAATTTGGGTACTGGATATCAGTGCTTTGTCTTAATAGTTTCAAAGACTGAAACTATCTTGTTTATATTTTTCTTACTCTGGAAAGAAAGTGAAAGCATTTCCTTTGGGTATCAGTCTGATGTATAAGCATGCCTAGTACAGAAATAATGGCAGAGACCATTCATCTTTGCATATTTTATGGGACCAGATTTGCTCGCTTCTTGATTTCCTTTTGTACTCATAAAATTCAGTGCTCTGTGAGTATTCATTTCAGCAGCATAAAAAATAAGACTTTCTTGCACTGTGATCTGATTATAATTATCATGCTTTTGTCACTTATCTCATAATAGTCTGCACTCTTGAAAGATACAAAGAATACATTCTTACCTAGTTTTGATATTAAATATCTCCAATTTATTTAAAATATATGATTGAATATATCTTTTATTATGACTTTGTATTTTTGTTGTGAGAGATTTATATTGCCCCTACTTATCTATTATTTCATATATCTCCTGCATGAAATAAAAGTTCAATTACCAAGGAGAGATGTTAGCAATGGACTATAATAAATTTAGAGAATTTTAAAGCAGTTCTGATAAAAGTATAATCACAAACATACATTACCAGTTCTGATAAATATTGCAGGGTCAGGAGAGAAGAATTTTTAAAAGTCAGTCTAAAGCTTAATAAACTGACTTTTAAACATGACTAGATCATGCAAATAGAGAAGTGGGAAAATTATAATTAAAAAATTAATAACATGTTAGATTGTTTCCTTATTTTAGAAACCAAGCAATTTGCATCAAAGATATTATCAAATACTAATAACTTTAAGTTTTATTAACTTAAAATTTAGTGCTTGATTTTTCTTCATCGGGGAACATTCATTTATATAGAATAAGCATGAGTTCATTATATATTTATATATATTATATATGTTATATATTACATTATATATTTATAAGCTTTTTATATGTTAACATTAATATTCTTCCTGACCTAAACCAATAATAGAAATCCAATTATTCCATACTTGGAAATTATTTAGAATTTCAAATTTTGTTATTTTTATCATCTACGGGTTAAGTTACTGGCTTATATTGTAAAGAATATGTTAATGGAAATAGAGTACCTGTGCAGCTGGACTCATCAAGCTGGAAATCCATGCAGTCGACCAAACCATCACAGCGCTTGTGAACTGGGATACAGCTGTTAGAGGAAGTGCACATCAACGCACCATCAGAACAGCTCTCCTTGGCTGCGGGGAATAATCATCATTTTTTAAAAAATGAATTTCTTCTAATGAAATAGTAAGACAGTTTATTATACCATCCCTCATCTTTCTGGTCTTATATTTGGATTATGTATTATAGTTCTTTTTGATTTTTCAAAAAGAAGTTTATTGACAGAATCGTTTCCCAGCTGCGCACTAGGTACTGTTATACAGGCACATATGTAGAAAATCTACTGTGTATACTATGTCGTCTGAATGGATTTTAGACTTAACTTTTATGTCCAAGAAGAGCTCTCTGTTCCTCTGCTGCTCCCCTAATGTCCCTGACATTATGCTCATTTGCAGTGACAGCAACCATTACTTGAATGTTCATCAATTTCCACACGGTTGTAAATCCCGGGTGGTCACCGGGTACACGATGTAGGTCACAGCAGCTCAATGTAAGATAACTCTGTGTCTTCCTGGCGTGGTGCATTTTACTAATTCCAGAGTCTCTTGTCAGCCTGACTTCAAGAGACAAGTCCAAGTCTTGCTCATAGGATGAGTTGTTTCAGAAAAATGACTTTACCTTTGCTAACCAAGGGCACTGATACTTCTGTGGCAATCTAGTCCTGACAAGTACTCGACTTCCCCCAGATGCTACAATTAGTCCTGAAACTGTATTTTTGTCTTCCTGCCCCTCATTCTTTTGTCTCATCAGGGCTATAATTTCCTGCAAAGCGGTAAAATGTTGAGGCTCTTTTTACAAGTTAGCGCTGAAGAAGAACCCTCCATTCCAGACTGTCATTAGACATCTCTCATCTTGTATTTGCTTGAGAACCTGGAATCATGCCTGATCTCTCCTCTCTGGTTCTACTCCAGTTTTGCCCCATGCTGAAATCTATCATGTCTCTAAGCCTTTCTTTGTGATAACTCTTCCATCTAGCTTTGCTGTGTTTGGAATAGAGGGAATGTTGAAACACAGACCCATGGCATCATCTCGTCAGGAATCCTGGATAGATTTCAAAAGCATGAAATTATAACAATATTGATTATGCTGATTTTCTATGCTTAATCCTTTGAGTCCTAGGTTTCCTCAGAGATAAATGGAGGGCAAGGCTTTGTAGTGCTTAACCCAAGTTCAGCAAGAATGGTTCTGCTTTTCTCTGACTTCCCTAATGGTGTCACATACAATACCTTATTTGAACACTTTAATCCAATCCCGCTGCTAGAATTTTTTAAAGAAGGATTGACCTGGGAAGTTACTTCTACTAGGATAGAGACAAGTACAAATTTCTCAAGCTAAATTGGTATTTTAGAAGACTCAGGAATAAATGTACCCATGAAAGGGTCTTACACAAATTTTGCCAATATTATCATGATTTTTTTCTTTTCTTTAAGTATATTTATGGCTGGTGAGGTGCCTGGGTGGTTCAGAACATTAAGCGTCTGCCTTCGGCTCAGGTCATGATCCCAAGGTCCTGGGATTGAGTCCTGCACCAGGCTTCCTGCTCAGTGGAGAGTCTGCTTCCCCCTCTCCCACTCACCCTGCTTGTTTTCCTCTCTCACTATGTCTATCTCTGTCAAATAAATAAATAAAATCTTTTTTTAAAAAAGTATATTTATGGGTTGGAATTGTCTGAGTTATCATACAGTTTGACAGCTACCTATCAAAATTAATTTTCAAGTTACACACAAGTTGTTTTTAAGAGTGTGTCTGTCCATTGATTAAAAATCCTAGCTCTGAAAATTAAAGCGATGCTTTTCATTGAGTAATCCTGGGGTGCTAGAACTTCAGTTCCCACCAGTAAATATTACAGAGCTGTCCCTCCACATAAGAGTCTATGCTTAGCACTCCAACTGGAGAGTGCAGGGAAACACTTTACAGAAAGAGTGACGAGAAAACAAACAGAAAGAGTGACCAGAACATATGTAACAATAAAAGCAAAATGCCAATATGAAACCAGTTAAGAGTCCAAAAGAATAACATAAAGAAATGCCAAAAGGACAGACTTAATTGCGAAAGCATTGGTACAGATTAGTATTATAAAAATGAGAGTTTCCTTCAGTGCACAAAAGTCTGTAAGGACTGAAAGAGTAGAGTCTGGAGATGTTTTAAATTTTCATGTTTCTAGTAAAAAGCCATTTAGAAGAGTGGGAACAAAATCTGTAAGTGGGGAATCAATAGGTTTGATATTAGAACAGTGAGCAAGGCAGTTTGCCTTTCACTGGGGAGTATGTGTAAGGAGGTAGTGCAGACAAACTGAAAAACCACCCAAAACCATACTGTACAAATGCCCAATGTCCCAGAAGAGATGACCTTTAAGCTTTTGCAAAAGGTTAAATAATTTTAAGATCTACATTGACAAGATAAATGATACTGCAAACCAAGTAAACTAGGAAACAGAATAATCTTCCAACTCTTCTAAGATGAAGAGGTGTTTGTAAAAAATGAATATGTATGTACACACATGCGCTATATATTCGTGTGTGTGTGCGTGTGTGTGTGTGTGTGTGTGTGTATACACATTCTTGTCATCATTGTTTTGCATTGAAAGGGGCTGAGAGATCATATAAAATGACAGTTTTTAGGGGTTTTTAATTTTTTTTTTTAAGATTTATTTATTTGAGGGGCACCGGGGTGGCTCAGTGGGTTAAAGCCTCTGCCTTCGGCTCAGGTCATGATCCCAGGGTCCTGGGATCAAGCCTCACATCGGGCTCTCTGCTCAGCAGGGAGCCTGCTTCCCCCTCTCTCTCTGCCTGCCTCTCAGCCTACTTGTGATCTCTCTCTGTCAAATACATAACTAAAATCTTTAAAAAAAAAAAAAAAAGAGATGTATTTATTTGTGAGAGAGAACACAAATGGGAGGGCCAGAGTGAGGGAGAGAGCATCACAGGCCGACGACATTCTGAGCAGAGAGGCCGATACGGGGCTTGCTCTCATGACCCTGAGGTCACAACCTGAGCTGAAACGAAGTCTTAGATGCTTCACCAATTGAGCCCCCCAGGCACCCTAACAGTTTTAATGTTTTAGATAATATAATATGTTGAAATTTGTATACAAAGCTCATAGATAATACTCATCTACTGTTGAAGCATTATTTCAGACACTTCTACTCTTGAAAATACTCATCTACTCCAACCATATCCCCTAAAGCAATTTCCAGTGTGAGTGATAGCTTATTTTCAAATTGACTATACAGTGAAGAGCTCTAACCTGTAAGGGCTATAAATCCTCTCAGCTTTGGCCCAAATAGTATTGAAACACATAAAAAATATGCAACAAAATAAATGGTTTTAATGTACAAAAAGTCTTACTTTTCCCTTCTTGAGAAAGTTTAAATTAAGAAAGTTTGAATTTAAATTAAAATTAGATGTTTTATGAAATTTAAAACTAAATTCTTAGTTTCTATGGCATTTAAAATAGTATAATATTAAAGTTATAGATATATATCAATTTCCTTTTAAAAATAGGTGGCAAATAAATTATGACTAGCAAGTAGTATTTACTGAAACCCACACAGCAAAGTACATTGTACTGAATATAGGAAAAGTCATCAAACCATTACTTTCTTTTTCTCCTTCATTATTATTACAGATATGACAAAGAAAAATTTCAAAAATACTCCACGTAATCTACATATAAAATTTATAGGAAACTCAGATTTTGTAATTTCCCTGGATAATATCTACTTTCACCATATTCAAACATTATGGTTCAATGTCTACAGAAACATTTATTTCAATCTGTCATCCTAGAGTCTGACACTCTTTCTTACCAAAATAAGCCAAGTAACAGAACATTCTGTGACTTTTAGCTCCTTCACTCGGTATTAGAGATATATTAAACAGAAGCAATTCATGAAGGGTTCACTGGAGTTACTTTCCTAAAGCAAAATTCCCTTTATAAATTATCGTTGCTGCATACAAACATACATAAAAGTAAAGTACATGTGTCTAGGGATGTGTATCCATTTACTATGATGAAGAAAACTCATGCATGCAGCTCAGCACTTCTGAGAGCAGGGTGACCACGCTCTTGCTCCGAGAATAAAGGCTATCAGCCTTTCAAGGCATGCCTGTACCTAGCACAGGCGGGATGGGTATTTACTCTATCCTTAAACTAAAACCAACTACTACTCTTACTGAAGTATCTGGGCAGATTAAGTACTTTTTATAAAACTACAAAAACAATGTAATGGGAAAAGAGTAATAACTTATTATGTGTATTACACAATTGGCTGTATTCATCCAATTCTTCAATATCTCTGGAAAACAGACAATCACCATTATTTTAATGTTGAATAAGCCAAGGAACACTGTGGTAAGAAGCTGGCAAATGCAGAGAGATGATCTTCCGACTCTCATTGAGAAGCACCTGAGGATCCTGGGATCGCAACGAATATATTTAAAGGCGAGTAATAAAAATATTGATGATAAAGGTTGGTCCACAGATCTGAGGAGCATGACCCATTCTAAATCTTCCAAGTGTCAATCAACTTCATAAGACATGTTGACTAGTATGGGAGTATAAAGGTAGGAAGTAGGTAGACTACCCACTTTCCTATCTTTTTCACAGTCACATCCATCACTGGCAGCTTCCATGGGCCTCTCCTGGAACTTTCTGCATCTTCTCTCTCTGCTCCGGATCCAGGAGGCTGAACTATAAAGGACATATCCACATGCTTCTTGGTCCTCTAGCTTTTCCTTGGGTTTGGCTGATATGTAGAACCGGCAAGAAGTAACCCGGATGGAAGAGGCTGTGAGATCACCATGGGCTAGCTGTTCCCTGACCTGGCATCAGGAGGCTCTCTCTGATTCCGGGTTAAGACAAATCTTCCCTCTTCTCACATCCTTTGGCCCAAGGGTGATAACAGCCCCTGCTTTTACTATCTGTTGTGGTTTCTTTCTGCACACTACTTCCCTGAATAACCCCTTTATTGAATAATCTCAAATTTTACAATATTAGTGTGCCATCTCTGTCTTGTCAGCATACTGACTGAGGTAACATCTGATGAACTGGGGGAATATCAATAAGAGGAATCCTCCTAATTTTGTGCTATTTTCTTTTATAATTAAACCATATTTATTTTTCCTCCTTTTTCATTTTTTTTTTTTTAATGGAAGGGGGCTATTTTTGGTAAAGATGTACCACTTCAGTTTATTAAAAAAAAATGTTTCCAGTGGAAAGACAATATTAAATATGAATTATTTTTAAATGCTGAACTCATCACAGGTTTACATAAACATTCTGATCCCTAAAACATTTATTTTTGCAAGAATAAAAGGCCTTTAAATACCATTTTCTATTGATTTCCCTGTTTAAATTATAACCACTTCAGAATCCTTATTCCTACCAACATTTAAATGTGTACAAGGTTCTCAAAACCAACCAACTTAAAAAACAAAACAAAAAACCTCTTATTTTGTTCTATATCACATTCTAAGTGCCAGCTTCTTGGAAGAGTCAACAGTTGATGTCTCTCTTTGACTATTTTCTCTATAAAAGATTGGCTTCAGAATTCTCCCCTTCCTGTTGACAGCAAGTTCCTTTCCAAGGTCACCAGGACTTTTGCTGTGCTTTTCCCAATTCATAGTTTTTAGGCCAAATCTTACATGATCTCTCAAAAACATTCCAACCTGTGAATACTCTTCATATTTAAGACTTTCTACATCTCATTTATGGCTATCACTCTTCCTTTGCTGTCCTCCTGTGCCTGGGACCGCATCTCCGCGTCTTTAAGCATTTTGTTTTTTTCTTAACTGTCCTCCACCTTGTGTCTTCCTCTCTCTGTTATCTCCTCCAAACCCACAGCTTCAAGCCTGTATACTGAAGGCCCAGGTGATTTACGTAAATCGCTTTATCTCTTTCCTGAGCTCCACATATCCATTCTGAATACATTTCTGAGCATCTCCATGTGAATGTGCCATAAATACCACAATCAAAACATGTTTAAAATGAAGCCATAATCTTCCCCTCCGAGGTGCTTCTCTTCCGTTTTCCCCAGCTCAGGAAAGGGCAAATTTGCTGTCCTGTTGCCCAAATCAGAAACAGGGAAACTAATGTTGGTTACTTTCTCTTCCTCCTCACCTGACCATCTCTAAAGTCTCATCAAAATCTTTCCTTCACATTGTTCCCCAATCAACTCCTGTGGCATCTCCCAGCCAGCCCATCCCTCAACTCCAGCACATTCCCTGTACTACCTGAACTGTGGGTGGCGGTAGTATGATGGGTGAGGAAGGATTCTTCAAGACCTAGTCCCTGCTTATCTCTCCAGACTTATTTCTACATTTCTGACCACAAATTCCACTCCAGTTATACAAAATTTGCTTCAGGCAAACAACTTTTTCTCTACTTCCAGACCATTCTTTAGTGGAATCAAGCACCTCTGCTTCACTTGCCTAATGACTACTATCTTTCTAAATTTGCCCCTGAAATCACTTTTCTTATTAAAATTTACAGATTCCCTAGCACCACTGTTAGGAAGTACCCTACACAGTCAATAACACTGTGTTTATCTGTCACAGAACTTCTCACATTTTATTCTTGACTATCACCTTCAGTAACATATAATGTATCTACAACCTGAGTTGGTCTAATACCATATCCATCTATCATCAATGCCCGTATAATATATGGCATAGACTACATTCTTACTGAGAGTTTGTGAATGAAGAAATGACTGAATTTTTTAAAAATTACCATTCTAAATCAGTAGGTAAACCCAGAAAAACAAACAAACAAAAAAACTATTATCTTTAATCTTTTGGTCAACTGTCATCATTAGGTATTTTTATCCTATAAATTTGCCCTAGCACTTTTTTCACTAGTTTATTTTCATAACAGATTTCCTTAGAGACCCACAACTTAATCAAATATATCAGAGATGGATAGAAGCGATGCTCTCATGATACCAGTCTATTCCTAGCATGGGCTTATTTCCCTTCAGGAGCAGAATTTCCCATGTGACTCTATCATCAAACACCAAGTTTCCAGAGAGTGTCTCAAAATATAAGGATACTGTACTTTCCTAAGCTCCTATTTAAATAGCATTCGTATTTGAAATCAAGTATCATATGACTCTATTGAACTTACTAAGATTTCTTTCAACCAAATTACATTAGAGCCCTGATGGGAATAGGGATAAATTATTTGGCAGGCTTTCTCTTCTTTATTCACTTCCATTTGTTTACCTTCCTCTAAGAAAATGTTATAGGACTTGACAAGCTGGCTTTATTACAGAAAGAATCTACGTGTAGGAAATAACATGGAAATGGAAAACCAATCTCTAAGCCTAAACTAGGAAACGAAGTTCACTTATTTATGACTAAAACCTTTAAACATCCAAATGCTGTCTCCCCTTTCTTGCGTTCATCTGTACTCCTTTTCTGACAGTTATAATTCCCGATGCCCACTCAAAATAAGACACTGAAATAGCCTTATATTTCTTTCAGTGTCCCCTCTTACATTCCAAGATGTTTTTTACTACTTAAAAAGTTTTTTACTACTTAAAAAAGAAAAGTGGTCATTAACAGGTAGTTTACATAGCACTATCACTGCAACCTATGCCAATATAGAATACAGTATAATATAACACCAAGCATACAAATAATTAAATGAGATGATAGTGGTGCTTTGACTCACGATGCTTTTGTGCTCACCTTAATGACTGGTGTAATTACTTTTTTTTTTTTTTAAAGATTCTATTTATTTATTTGACAGGGAGAGATCACAAGTAGGCAGAGAGGCAGAGATATGGGGAAGCAGGCTCCCTGCTGAGCAGAAAGCCCAATGCGGGGCTCGATCCCAGGACCCTGGGATCATTACCTGAGCCGAAGGCAGAGGCTTTAACCCACTGAGCCACCCAGGCACCCCGGTGTAATTACTTCTTAACCAACACTCTCCCTTCCTTATACGAATAGGTTAGTTATAATGAAAGTAGAAAGTGCTGAATGTCAGGCTAAGGATTGTCCATATATTCTCTCAAATCCTCATAGCTCTAAAAGGCAATATTATGTGGATGCTAATAAGGCTGGTTCTAATAACCTTCCCAAGCCTGAACATGTAGTAAGTGATAAAGAGGATATTCAAACCCACGTCCGTGGGATTTACTCTCCCATGAACTCTTATTGACATATCTACCCAGGTAGTTGGTCGAGGTCCAACCTCTACCTGCATATATTCATTAAAATGAGTATTTGCCTATAGCCCTTTGCTTGAGCCAGCTTCATAAATACTTACATTGGGAAGAAAGTTTACCTACATATCCTCGATCCATTTCCAAAAACATTTGTTAAAATGGTAACAAGTCCCATATACAACTGCATCAAAAAATATCTAAAAATTAATTTAACCAAGGAGGTGAAAAATCTGTATGCTGAAAACTGTAATGATGTAAAATCTATATGCTGAAAACTGTAAGATGTTGATGAAAGAAACTGAAAACAACACAAATGGAAAGATGTATCATGCTCATGGATTGGAAGAATTAGTACTGCTAAAAGGTCCAAAATATCTGAAGCAATCTACAGATTCAATGCAATCCCCACCAAAATACCCATAGTATCTTCCACAAAACTAGAACAAATAATCCTAAAATTTGTAGGAACCACAAAAGACTCCAAATAGCCAAAATCGTGAGAAAGAACAAAGCTGAAGCATCACAATCCCAAATTTCAAACTATAATACGAAGCTATAGTAGTCAAAGTAGTATAGCACCAACAGAAATCACACACACAGATCAATGGAATAGAACAGAGCTCAGAAATAAGCATGCACATAAGGCGACTATGTCCTTTCATGACAAGGGAGACAAGAGTACACATTGGGGAAAAGACAGTCTCTTCGTTTAATGGTGCTGAAAAACTGGATGGCTACATGCAAAGGGGTAAGTCCGGAGCATTTATGCCATATACTCATATAAAGTCAAAATGGATTAAGGACCTAAATATAAGATCTGAAACCAGACAATTAAAAGAAAACATAGGCAGTAAACTTTTGGACATTGGCCTTATTTTTCTGGATTTGTCTCCCCAGGCAAGGAAAACAAAAGTGAAAATTATCCATTTGGAGTACATGAAACTAAAAAGCTTTTACACAAAGAAACTATCAGCAGAACTTAAAAAACAACAACAACAACAACAACAACAACAAAACCTTATTACATGGGAAAAGGTATTTGCAAATGGTATACCTGATAAGAGCTTATTATCCAAAACAAACAACTAACTGCACACATACTTACCCACACACACGTAATCTAACTAAAAATGGGCAGAGAGGGGCACCTGAGTGGCTCAGTGGGTTAAAGCCTCTGCTTTCCGCTCAGGTCACGATCCCAGGGTCCTGGGATCAAGCCCCACATCTGGCTCTCTGCTCATCAGGGATCCTGCTTCCCCCTCTCTCTCTGCCTGCCTCTCTGCCTACTTGTGATCTCTGTCTGTCAAATAAATAAATAAAATCTTAAAAAAAAAATGGGCAGAGGACCTGAAGAGACTATTTTTTCAAAGAAGACAACCAGATGGCCAACAGAAACATGAAAATTTGCTCAACATCATTCATCATCAGGGAAATACAAATCAAAACTACAAAGAGATATCACCTCACACTGGTAGGAATGGCTAGTGTCAAAGAAAGGAAGGGACAAGTGTTTAGCATGTAGAGAAAAAGGAACACTTGTGTACTATTGGTAAGAATGTAAAATGGTGCAGCGATAAAAATAAAACAAAAATAAACAATAAAAACAAGAAATACTACAGTGGTTCCTTAAAAAAATTAAAAACAGAACTACCCAGATGATCTAGAAATTCCACATTTGAGTATTTATACAAAGAAAACAAAACACTAATTCAAAAAGATATATGCCTTCCTATGTTTATTGCCTTATTTATAATATCCAAGATATGGAAATCAAGCATCCATCAATATATGAATGGATAAAGAAAAAGAGATACACACACACACACACACACACACACACACATTCATACATACATACACACACAATGGAATATTATATAGCCAAAAAAAGAGAATGAAATCCTACCACTTGTGACAGTATAAATGGATGGAGAGGGTATTATGCTAAGTGAGTTAAGTCAGACAAAGAAGGACATATTCCATATGTTTTCACTCCAATGCGTAATCTTAAAAACAAGCAAAAACCGAAACAGAATCACAAACACAGAGAACAAACTGGTGGCTGCCAGAGGGGAGAGGGGTTGTGGGGTGAACAAAATCATTCAAGGGGATTAAGAGGTACAAACTTCCAGTTATAAAATAAATAAGTCATGGCGATGAAAAGTACAGCATAAGAAATGTAGTCCATAATACTGTTAACAATTTTGCATGGTGGCACACGGTAATAGCCACAACAAAAAAGATAAAAAATACATAGGCGCATTCTCCACATGAATGGCTCAGATGTAAATAAAAAAGGAAATCAGGTAAGTTTAACAGAGATTAGTGTGACTACAAACAGTATGTTTCCAGAAATGCTGGAAAACCCAGCATTGCTGGTAAACCCAGCAAAGGAAATAGTAAAACCAAAAGACAACTAAACAGAATGGGAGAGGATATTTGCAAATGACATATCAGATAAAAGGCTAGTATCCAAAAATCAAAAATCTATAAAGAACTTAAACTCAACACCCAAAGAGCAAATACTCCAATCAAGAAACGGGCAGAAGACATAACAGACATTTCTGCAAAGAAGACATCCAAATGGCCAACAGACACATGAAATAGTGCTTATATGGCACTATTCATCCATTCATCTGTCGATGGACATCTGGGCCCTTTCCATAGTTTAGCTATTGTGGACAACAGCCATACTGAATGGCTACTGTGGACATCACTTGTATTTTACAGGGAAATACAAATCAAAACCACAGTGAGATACCACCTCACACCAGTCGGAATGGCTAAAATTATTAAGTCAGGAAATGACAGATGCTGGCGAGGAGGCAGAGAAAGGGGAACCCTCCTACACTTTTCAAGGGAGCGCAAGCTGGTGCAGCTACTCTGGAAAACAGAATGGAGGCTCCTCAAAAAGTTGAAAATAGAGCAAGCCTATGACCCAGCAATTGCACTACTGGGTATTTACCCCAAAGATACAAATGTAGTGATCCGAAAGGGCACGTGTACATGAATGTTTATAGCAGCAATGTCCACAATAGCCAAAATCTGGAAAGAGTCCAGATGCCCATTGACAGATGAATGGATAACGAAAATGTGATATATCTATATATCTAGATATAGATATAGATATAGATATGATGAAATAGTATGCAGCCATCAAAAATGAACTCTTGCTATTTGCAACAACATGGATGGAACCAGAGGGTATTATGCTAAGTCAAATAAGTCAATCAGAGAAAGGCAATTATCTCATGATCTCACTCATTTGAGGAATTTGAGAAACAGAGAGAGGGTCATAGGGGAAGAGAGGAAAAAACGAACTAAGATGGAACAACAGAGGGAGACAAACCATAAAAGACACTTAATCTCAGGAAACAAACCAAGGGTTGCTGGAGGGAAGGGCCTTTTGGGGGGATGGAGTGACTGGGTGATGGACACTGGGGAGGGTATGTGTTGTGGTGAGTGCTGGGTGCTATGCAAGACTGAATGAATCACAGACCTATACCCCTGGAACAAATAATACATTATAAGCTAATTTAAAAAACGCTAAGCAAGGCCTACATGCTTTGTTTAGCAACATAATACAAGCAACTATGTTACTGATGAGAAAATCACGGTAAGACTCTAGAGAACCTTGTTTCACCCGTCCAGCTCTCTTTATAATTTCCAAACTGCCTTTCTTCCCTGGCACACCGAGTTAGTGAAAATAACTCACAGCAGCCGGATTCATCTTCATTAAAGTGACAGTCGGGCACTCCATCGCATAGCAGGAGGGACGGGATACACTCGTCGCTCGAGCACTGGAACTCCATTTCACCACAGTGCTGAGGAGCAGGGCTGAGAGCACAATCCATTTCGTCAGAGCCATCTATGCAATCTTCCTGACCGTTACATTTCCCCGAGAGAGGGACGCACTGGAGTGTGTAGATACAAGAAAATTGATTGGCTTCACAGGTTGATGGCCGGGGTGCCACAGGACCTAAACAGAAAGCAAGTCATTTCCGTATGAGGAGAATTATTGCTCCATTGTTGAAACATTATAGGATACATTTATTCCTGGGTAAAAATGAAAAATTATGGTAATTTAAGTAAATTAATCTTCAATTAGGAATGATAGGAGCTCTACAAAACATCCAAGTGCTATTAGAGAAGATGTCTCTTCTTAACCTCAGAAATGACATTCTTAAAAAAAAAAAAACACACTTTCAAATTAAAGAAGAAATATTGGTTCATTGGTCTTAAATTTGACCACTAAATCAGATTTTCCTCGAGAGTAAAGATATTTTATGCAGTCAGGTAAGCATTTTGGGAAGCTGCATTCACAATTTTGAAATTTTGTGAAGGGAATTGTCAACCTACCAGTAGGAAATTAATAAACATTCTGTGGTTCCCCTTGGGAAATTTGGCTCCTGAGGCCCTGGTTAGGGCGGGGTCACAGAAGCAGACCTCTGCCATGGCTCTATCACACTCCTCTCTGCCCCTGGGTCTTGATGACAGCTCAAAGGTCACATGCTATCATATGTAAAGTGCCTACAAAGTCATACTGGATGACAAGATATTGCACTAGCAGGCATCCTGAAGATAATGTGGTTCAAACCCAAACCAACTTCTTTTACAAATGAGGACCCAGAAGCCCATAAATTTCAAGGGCCCAAAGACACAATACTAGTTTAATAAATTATTAGCACATGAAACTATTCTGCAGAAATGGTTAAAATTAGCTCTCAGTCAAAACCTAAAGCATGAAAAAAGACTGTTAACTTGTTGCAATTTCCAGAGGCCAGAAATACATGAGAATATATCTAAGTGCACTAATTTGCTGGAACATTACTAGTAGAATGGTCCTTATACTTCGTACTGTCTCTCTGACAGTAGTTGATGGGCGACTCATCTCTCTTATATATCAAGAGAGAAAAAAAATACATAATAGTGGGGACCAGTTCAGGAATAGTTTTGTATTCTTTACATCTTAAAACAACTTTTACTCATAAATTATTTAAATTATATGTAAAATTATATATTATATCTTATATAGTATATGATATAAAAATTACATAATTATATGTGATATAGATTACATATTATATGTAATATATGTGAGATTATGTAAGAATGGTAATTAATTATATAATTATATAAGAATAATTTGTTTTATGCATTAAGATGGTGATGTGACTTATTAAGAAAAAAAAAACAGAATCTGACACTTCCTCTTCCCCGATTCTCTCACTAGAGGTAATATATCTAGGATATATTTAGACTCAAATTCTGTGGGGAAAGCCATATATCTGAGGGAACCTTCCATGGAAACCAGCATATTGAACTGGAGACTCTGCTACCTTGTTCTTATTTAGCGACTGACAGGTGAGAGCAGCAGAGAGAGTTATATGCTCCCACATATATGTGGGATTAGGAACATGACAAGGATGTCCACTCTTGCCACTGTTGTTCAATATAGTACTAGAAGCCCTAGCAATAGCAATCAGACAACAAAAAGAAATAAAAGGTATTCAAACTGGCCAGGAAGAAGTTAAACTTTCTCTCTTTGCAGATGACATGATACTTTATATGGAAAACCCAAAAGGCTCCACACCTAAACTATTAGAACTCATACAGCAATTCAGTAATATGGCAGGATACAATACAAAATCAATGTACAGAAATCAGTTGCTTTCTTATACACTAAAAATGAAAATATAGAAAGGGAAATTCCAGCTACTAGAGCACCAAGAACCATAAGACACGTGGGAATAAACCTAACCAAAGAGGTAAAGAATCTGTCCTCGAGAAACTACACAACACTTATAGAAGAAATTGAAGAAGACACAAAAAGATGGAAGACCATTCCATGCTCATGGATCAGAAGAATACACATTGTTAAAATGTCTATACTTCCTAGAGCCATCTATACGTTCAGTGCCATCCCAATCAAAATTCCACTGACATTTTTCAAAGAGCTGGAACAAACAATCTTATAATTTGTATGGAAACAGAAGAGACCCCACATTGCTAATGAAATGTTGAAAAAGAAAAACAAAACTGGGGCATCATGTTGCCTGAATTCAAGCTTTACTACAAAGCTGTGATCACTAAGACAGCTTGGTACCAGCACAAAAACAGACACATAGACCAGTGGAACAGAGTAGAGAGCCTGGATATGGACCCTCAACTCTATGGTCAAATAATCTTTGACAAAGCAGGAAAAAAAAAACACAGTGGAAAAAAGACAGTCTCTACAATAAGTGGTGCTGGGAAAATTGGACAGCTATGTGTAGAAGAATGAAACCCGACCATTCTCTTACACCATACACAAAGATAAACTTGAAATGGATACAAGACCTCAATGTGATGCAGGAATCTATCAAAATCCTAGAGGAAAACATAGGCAGTAAACTCTTCAACATCGGCCACTTCTTTCAAGATATGTCTCCAAAGGCAAAGAAAACAAAAGTGAAAATTTATTTTTGGGACATCATCAAGATCAAAAGCTTCTGCACAGCAAAGGAAACAGTCAATAAAATAGAGAGGCAACCCACAGAATGGGAGACGATATTCACAAATGGCACTACAGACAAAGGGCTGATATCCAAGATTTATAAAGAACTCCTCAAACAACACACACAAAACAGATAATTATGTCAAAAAATAGGCAGAAGACATGAACAGACACTTCTCCAAAGAATACACACAAATGGGTAACAGACACATGAAAAAATATTCATCATCATAGCCATCAGGGAGATGCAAATCAAAACCACATTGTGATACCACCTTACACCAGGCAGAATGGCCAAAATTAACAAGACAGTAAACAACATGTGTTGGAGAGGATGTGGAGAAAGGGGAACCCTCTTACACTATTGGTGGGAATGCAAGTTGGTGCAGCCACTTTGGAAAACAGTGCAGAGATTCCTCAAGAAATTTAAAATAGAGCTTCCTTATGACCCTGCAATTGCACTACTGGATATTTACCCCAACAATACAGGTGTAGTGAAAAGAAGGGCCATCTGTACCCAATGTTCATAGCAGCAATGGCCACGGTCTCTAGACTGTGGAAAGAACCAAGATGCCCTTCAATGGACAAATGGATAAGGAAGATGTGGTCCATATATACAATGGAGTATTATGCCTCCATCAGGAAGATGAATACCTTTTTGTAGCCGCATGGACGGGACTGGAGGAGATTATGCTGAGTGAAATAAGTCAAGCAGAGAGTCATTATCGTATGGTTTCACTTACTTGTGGAGCATAAGGAATAACACAGAAGACATTGGGGGATGGAGAGGAGAAGGGAGTTGAGGGAAATTGGAGGGGGAGACAAACCATGAGAGACTATGGACTCTGAGAAACAAACTGAGGGTTTTGAAAGGGAGGGGAATGGGAGGTTGGGTGAGCCTGGTGGTGGGTATTATGGGGGGCACATATTGCATGGAGCATTGGGTATGCTACATTAAAAAACAATGAATTCTGGAACACTGAAAAGAAATAAAATAAAATGAAAAGAATATATATGTGATATAATTATAATTACATAATTATATATCAGATGTAGATTATATATTATATGTAATATATGTGAGATTATATAAGAATTTAATTAATTATATAATATATATAAGAATTATTTGTTTTATGCATTAGGATGGTGATGTGAATTTATTAAAAAAACAAAAACAAAAACAAAATCTGACACTTCCTCTTCCCCCTGATTCACTCACTAGTGGTAATATATCTGGGATATATTTAGACTCAAACTCTGTGGGGAAAGCCATATATTTGAGGGAACCTTCCATGGAAACCAGCATATTGAACTGGAGACTCTGCTACCTTGTCCTAACGTAACGACTAACAGGTCAGAGCAGCAGAGAGAGTTGTATGCTCCCACGAGTACGTCAGAAACTCGAACTTAGAAAAAAAAATTGCATTTAATTTTTTATACCTTTACACACACACACACCCCCACTAGATTAATCTCACATTTAAGGGTCATAGTCTTGGGTCCTGGGATCGAGTCCCGTAGCGGGCTCTCTGCTCAGCGGGGAGCCTGCTTCCTCCTCTCTCTCTCTCTGCCTGCCTCTCTGCCTACTTGTGTTCTCTCTCTGTCAAATGGATAAATAAATAAAATCTTTTAAAAAAAAAGTATAAAAAAGTATGAAAAAGTATTCTTAATTTGATTTTTTTTCTAAAATATTTTATGCATTGAACTTTTATCTTTATGAACTGAAAAAAACCATGAAGGAATTAATTATCCATATTCCAAGACAGGAACACATTCCTTATACTTCTCTCCTGTTCAGAAGGGGGTGTGTGTGTTCCTTTACATTTTTCTTTACATTGGATACACAAATATAAAATAATCTCTTTCACTGGGAGATAGTGATTCCATTATTTTAGAATTCTTTACAGGAAAAGGTATACAGAACTCACTCATTCTAGGTCCTTCTTTACAAGGAAGTTGGTGGACTTGTGCTAGCTTTTGTGGACTCTGTCTTGGGCAGCCCGGGTTCCTCGACCAAGATCAAGGCATTCTAAACCATAGGTGTCGGGAGGTTTTCAGACAGCTCACAGCTGAGTCCGGCCCCGGGAACTTCCTCCAGGAAACAGCTCCATTCACTGACTGGTGCACTGGGCCTAAAATGGCCCAGGACCTGTGCCTCAGTGAGGCACATCTCTGAAAGGGCCAGTGCGGTTCCAGAGCCCGGTGACATGGGCTGAGACCCCTACTGCGCCTGCCTCGTCCCCTACCGCCCCTCTGCCCAGTCCCACTCCCTTGGCTTCACGGGGCTTGCTGCTGGGAGGATTTCTAGTCAGCTTTCTGCATAGGAATCAGTGCCTCGGGGTCCACTTCCCTGGGAACCCGACCTAAGATACTCTCTAACCACCAAAATGTATCTTGTTTTTAACCGAATTCCTCTGAATCACTTCTTAAATTTTCCACTGAAGTATTTCTGATGCAAGAGGAACACGAACTTGCATCTCTAGGGGAGTCTAAATAGGCTCTTAGCCAGAAGCAGTTCTCCACACGCTCAGCATTTCTCTTAAGTCTCTTGTTTTATCTAATGAAAATTCTCCATTCTACTACAGAATATATCCGTGCTTTTTTCTAATATAAAAAACTTCCTCCAGGTATTCAAATGAAATGAGCACTCTGGGAAGACGTGGCAAATTTATCTTCTGAATTCAACGCGATCTGCCGCAAAATCCCTTCGAGACGTTAAGAAAGTGTTCCTAAAATTTTAATAAATGTATTTATTCATGGGTGTCACCCGTGGAGTCAGCTAATCATTAGAGGTGATATCTTTGTCATACAGTCCTGTAAAAAATGAACAGTATTAATTGTTCTTTTTTATAACCAGAATATTCTCAGCATCATCTTAAACACAGATTACTGAATGAAAAAAAAAAAAAAAGTCAATCTGAAAAGGCTAAGTATTGCCAGATTCTAACTATATGATATTCTGGAAAATGCAAAACTGTGGAGACAGAAAAATGCTCAGTGGTGACCAGGGGTTGGGGGAGAAGAGATAAATGAGTGGCGCATAGGGGACTTTAGAGCGGAGAAATTCTTCTGTACGACACTGTAATAGTGGCTACGTGTCATGCCACAGACTGAATGTTTGTGTCCCCTTGCCCCAGTTTCACACCCTGGAATGTGATGAAATCTGGAGGTGGGGCCTTCGAGAGGTGATTAGCTCATGAGGGTAGAGCCCCCACGGAGATCAAAATAACTTTTGGTCCCTCCACCTTGTGAGCACACAGCAAGAAAGCATTGTCTAAGAGAAAGCAGCGACAATATACCTCAGAATCTGTATGCTAGCCTGTAACTCATATTTGATGTTCTGCTTCTGAAATTTCTATGTTCTAGTTTCTCCAGATCCCTTCTGAAATTCAACATTTAAAGTACACAATGCTTAAGCCCCCATGTTGCATCACCACTTCCTCATATCAGGGCGGGTAGGAGAAGAATGAATGAAACAAGATGGAATTGGGAGGGAGACAAACCATAAGTGACTCTTATCTCACAAAACAAACTGAGGGTTGCTGGGGGGAGGGGGGTTGGGAGAAGGGGGTGGGGTTATGGACATTGGGGAGGGTATGTGCTATGGTGAGTGCTGTGAAGTGTGTAAACCTGGCGATTCACAGACCTGTACCCCTGGGGATAAAAATATTATATGTTTATAAAAAATTAAAAATTAAAAAAACAAATAATTGAAAAGGAAAAAAAAAGTACACAATGCTTTCAGGGTACCTGGGTGGCTTATTCGGTTAAGTGTTTAATGTCTGATTTTTAGCTCAGGTCATGATCTCAGGGTTGTGGGACTGAGCTCTGTGTGGGGCTCCGCACTCGGCGCTGGGTCTGCTTGTCCCTCTCCCTCTGCTCCTCCGCCATGTGCACTCTCTGTTTCTCTCCAATCAATCAATCAATCAAATCTTAATAAAAAATAAAGTACACAATATGATGAAAAATATAATGAAACAAGATGGGATTGGGAGGGAGACAAACCATAAGTGACTCTTAATCTCACAACAAACTGAGGGTTGCCGGGGGGAGGGGGTTTGGGAGAAGGGGGTGGGATTATGGACATTGGGGAGGGTATGTGATTTGGTGAGTGCTGTGAAGTGTGTAAACCTGGTGATTCACAGACCTATACCCCTGGGGATAAAAATATATGTTTATAAAAAATAAAAAATTTAAAAAAAAAAAATATAGAGTACACAGGCCAAGCACACTGACCCATTATTTACCAGGCCCAGTGAGCCACTTAGGCAGGTTGTTTAAAACCAGGGGAACTAAAGTGCAGGCCAGGGGTGCCTGGGTGGCTCAGTGGGTTAAGCGTCTGCTTTCGGCTCAGGTCATGATCCCAGGGTCCTGGGTTCGAGTCCCATGTCGGGCTCGCTGCTCAGCAGGTAGCCTGCTTCCCCCTCTCTCTCTGCCTGCCTCTCTGTCTACTTCTGATCTTTCTCTCTGTCAAATAAATAAAATCTTCTTAAAAAATGAAATAAAATAAAGTGCGAGGCCAATGAACACACAAGGGGACAAGTGCCAGATCGGTCCCAAGTCTGGCACGCTCTGTTGGAAATGTGCATTGCTGTTCACTGCATAACAACATGGCCAGAGCAGAACAAAGACCTCCACCAGGAAGGTAAGCTAAAATAGCACATTCAGGGCTCACAGTGTCCTTTCCATATATCCCAAAGGGCTCCGTCAGCATAGATGAAAGTAAAAGAAAGTAGGAGAGAGAAAAGGTTGCACATATGGTGGAGACTGTGACAGGGAGAGACAGGAGCAGGAAAAAAGACACTTCAGGAGAATGGTGGACTCATTTTAACAATAAGTTTCGCAGTTCAACTTAAAGGTACTTGTGGTTAAGTCACCATCCCTCAGGCTGTATCTATCTGATGAGAGGTATTGGGTGGATCTGAGGTTGGGGCAGGAGGAAGCCAGAGGCCAGTGGGCAAGCCTGGTGCACACACACACACACACCTGGTGCAATTGCGCATGCATACACATATACACACACACTATCTCCTATTAGCCATAGGGGAAAGTGTCTCAAATGAATTCCAAGTCTAACGGGTGCTGAGATCAATAATGAGGTGAATCTCCTACTGCAGTCTGCAACTGATTTACTCTCTGTATGTTAAAGCCAATGCAAGGCTGTCCCAACAGTAAAGCTACGCCCCCGCGCTACCTCCTGCCAAGGATGATTCCTCCAAGGGGAGAGGAAGTCCAGGGCGGGGGAGGGGTGCGGGGTACAGCCGGCATCACAAAGTGTGCTGAAGTCACTGCCCTCTTGTCTTTGCTGCATGAGGAGAGCAGGAAGCACACGGGCATTTACTTCAGTGTGTTTCAGCAGAAAACAGGTTAAGACATGCTGCTTTAGAGTACAGGGGATGTGTATGGTCGTTTGTTTTGACAAGAGTGGTTCTGAAACCAGTGAAAAATCCCACCATGGAAGCTATTCTAGCGCCATCAAAAAAGGGCAGGTGCATCACTGCGACCGCCTACTTGCCAAGTCTCTGCCCGGTTTTTGCCCAGAGTGGTCATTTCACATGGAGTCTGGACAATCCAAACCAGAGGTGAAGTTTTGACCTTTGTTTGAAAATACAGTGACATCTTAATGTCCAAGGGAGCACAGGTGAAGTGTGGGCTCAATATTTCTTAAATGGATGAATAATAAGGGAATGGTTTATAATAGTAGTTTTACTTTCCTTGATAATACGCAGTTAAATGACCAAAATGGATAAAATAACGAATGCACTGACTAAATGACTATGTCCATTGATTTAATTAGCCATGAAACAGGGTAGACCAGAAAATTAGAAACCAAGAAGTTCTCTCAAAAATAACCTTCCAATGTATTTTAGTAAATCTATAATTTAGCAACTAAAACTATCCTACATTCATACTGACACTATGGGTTTTTACCAATTGCTTCAGAAGGTTTATGGGATTTTTACATTAAGGACTTTGACAGACCACGTTCTCTTTATGAATAAATCTGCCCTTTTGGTTTTGCAATAAATCTCAGGATATGGTAGAAAAAACAAAAACAAAACACCTGGGATAAAAGTGAACTGACACTGTTAACTAACATTCAAATTCCCAGTAACTAAGACATTCTTCTGAACACCACAGTCTGCTTCATTCTATGTTCTACACGCACTTATAATTCCTAATATTTGGGGGTATTTCTTTTGTCCTACAGGATGTTGAACTTCCTTGGTCACTCAGTTTGGGAAGCAATTGAAATATCTTTCTCATACCAATAAAAACTACTTCATACTGACAATTTACAGTGAAACACAGTGAAACATTCTTATGATTTTCATATAAATTTAATAAGAGCCGAGAGTCCCAAGGATAATCAGATGGATTTTTATCTTTATGATTAATATGCTTAGTGAAGGCAAAATTGATTGCCTGTTTTGAAAGGAAAAAAATATGCACAAGGAAGTTCAGTTTTAAAGAGCAGGAAGTAAGCTGTTGCCAAATATTGCCATACTCAATGACATAAATGGTTAAACGCTCACTGTAAAATATATCGGTTATAAATGTGTGTATATATATTTAATTATATATATACACTCACGCACACACGTATATATTTAATTTTAATTCTTTAGAACTCTTGGTTTGAGGCTATTTTGAGTTATAATTTTATGTTTCCTGAAGGACCTTCATAAAGTATAAAAATGTTCATTTCTTTTTTCATTAATAATGGTTATCTCTAGTTTGGACTCTTAAGAGAATCATTTTGATCTACTTTAATTTCCATATCTAATAGCTTAAATATTCCTGGAAAGATGGAATGTGACCTCTGTTTGGACTAAAGAGAATCAGAAGAGTAGGGGGCACACAGAGACGTCTGGGCCGCATGCAGCGTATGTGAGAAGTCAGGAGGGCTTACACGGCTTGTCAGAAGGGCTACACAAACGGGAAACGTCAAAAGTCTGACAGAAGAGACCAAAGTCAGGGAAATCTAAAAGCTTCCAGAAGTTGGATCCAGCATGGAAGCTGATAAGAGCCTGAGAACAGATGCCAAATAGAAAGGCATCATTATTTTCAAAGGGAAGAGCTGCAGCCACTCAAGGCTAAGCTATAATAAATATAGAAGAAAGCTGAATGAATTTCAAAATGTATACAGACATACGTAGAATGTGTATATGTGCATTTGTGCAAGTACCGTGTGTTCACCCGTATGCACGCATGTACTCGCGCACAACGGTGGGTGGTTTGAAAGCACAGAGCTTTTCCATAGTGACGGGGGCGGGGGGGGGGTGCCGAGGCGGTGGGTGATGGGCACCAGAAGGGAAGCGCACACAAGGCTGTGGAGGGGTGAGTACTCTACTGCCCTAGTTCCCCCTCCCCCCCCCCCCCCAGCTCTTACGGAGGTCACACGCTTAAAAGAAAATCAGGAATACATTTAGGGAACATCAAGAGTTGAGGAAACAGGACCTAATTCAGAGGCCCCCAAAGAGTGATCCCTTTTACTCCACATCAACGTTTGCCACAATTATGGCCACTCCTTCCTAAAGGAAAAACAGTGATGGTAATGTAAATGGCTGACATTGCATAAATGAAGAATTTTCTGCCATCAACTAACCTCAAATAATCTAAAACGTGTGTGAATGTGGGAACATATATAAAATGTTGCTGGTCATTTCTTTCTTGTCATGAAGCCTGGAGCCCAGACACACCCTAGTGGATTAACCGATTCATTCCTATTTTATCATTTCCAGATGGTGTGACAGTTCCTGGTCGGACATATCTATGCTGGTGTGGCCTTAGCTATGCTCCGTGTTGGACCAGGTTGCGCACTTGACCTAATTGACTGCTGTTGTTCACTTGGTAGCTCTGGCCCACATTAACTGCAACTTTATTGAATAGTTAAAAAAAAAAAAATCCCCCAATGCTGAACTCTTGATTTCTAATTTTAGGGCCATTATTCTTAAATACATTCCTTTTTAAATTCATGCTTCATATTGCTTCCAGGATACATTCCCCAAAGGAAGACTCCTGCTCAAAAAAATGGTTCTCCAATCCTTTACAGGATTAAGGGCTGAAGTACCACTGTCCTGATGCCTGACTCAGCCTCACCCGTGTTCTCCCTCTTAAGCCTATAATTGCAGAGGAAATAATGAACATTTCAGATATGATGGTGTTATACTCTTTGCTGGCTGGGAAAGGACCAGGAAAGAAAATGTTGTTGGCAAGCTTTTACTTACAGAAATTTTGAGTATTTTGGCACCAATCAATTATTAGATTTTTGTCTAAGCATAGAAGGCTTGAGATGGAGAGTAGGAAGCTATCTCTCCATCACACACCAGAAATACAGGCACTGAAGGGAATCGAAAGAGTTTAAAGCAATCTGCAGTGAGAGAAGATTGTTCAATTTCATACACACTTAAGAAACACCTGCTGTACAAGTCTTAGGAAGGCCAAAGTACAGATGGATGATGTACTGAGGCAGGTGGTAGAGAAGACCACTCAGGGGTCAAACAGAATTCTATGGTGGTCTTTCAGAGATCTCTCAGCTGTAGTGTCTTGACTACTTCTATGACCCAACCAGAAAAAAATGGCTGTGATGCCATCACTTCCAGTTAATAGGCCACTGGCGCTGGAGACAGAGAAAAATAGAGCTATGTTTAATTTAATCAATATTAACTTTTGAGAAATATTAATCAGTAGCTCACCTCTAAGCTCAGAGTGTTGTATGTGATTATTATTATTTTAAAAAAAATGCATAATTTTTAAGATTAATTTTTCCCTCTCTGATGAAATGATTAAAAGTGATTACTTTGAAGTATATTGGGTTATCTTGCCCCATATGGGATTCTACAGAAGGAAAGACTAACATTATGTTAATTATATTACAATCAGAAAGACCAGAAGGGGCAAACAGCAAAGTCTAGATATTCTAGAACTTGGACTTACTTCCTAATTGATCAATCATTTGCTCCACCAGGCAGAAACAACCGTCATTTCTTTAGAGCTGTTTTTACCAAAACCTGGTTATTTCCCTAACCTCATGTTTTCTGTTTTGAGCAAGTTTGTTAGTGAAAATAACTCATATGAATGAACCCATTTATTCTTCATTAAGCCATGAAAGTTGTGTTTTATTTGTTTTTGTTGTTTTCTATTTCTGTCACTTCCAACTATTCTCAGAGAGAGTAACCAGTCATTTCTGGGTAAAATGTTGTCACAGGCCAATAAGATGTTATCAGAAAAACTGTTATGAGAATTGTTGAAGTCACTTGATTTTTAATTTAAAAAAATCTTCTTAAAACAGTTTGTGGATGTGTGTGTATGTTTAGTGAAGCAGTGTCACTTTTTTATTCTATTTCTTAGGCAACAAACAAACAAACAAACTTGTTTTCATAAAGTCTGGATGTTTTCTAGGTAACAACATATGTGTTCCAGGGAATTAGGAAAACCATGATAAAAGTAGACTCTAATACCCCAAGAGAACAAAACAGAGCCAGATAGATCTTGGCAATGAAAAACTCCCAGAATGTCTCAGACACACTTGGCCTGGTAAAACAGTTGGCCCTATTTCTGAGTGAAAAGAAAGGATTTAGCAAAGGTTATGATAATTTCCAAACATGACTAGGAATTTAGGAGTTGATTACTGCTTTCATATTTTAGAGAAACGGCTATATTACTACAACATGTTTTGTTTTATATAGATGTTATATTACTTATGCATTAAAATATATATTATGTATATATTATAGGCCATACATACAGAAATATGTATGTTTATGTGCTAGTATCAGTGCTCACGTAAAAGCATTCACCTTTAAGACAGAGTTAGAATAACCTGTGGTTTATCTTCAGGTTCAAAGGGAGATACTTGTCAAATCCAGCCAACCTAACGGAGTATGGTTCATAACGGGACTGAGTTTTTCATGGTTTTCATTTGGAACTTTCCCCCTAATTTAACAAAATTCCTTCCAGCCTGATAATAAGTAAGAAATCAAGTAAGAACCATTTCAGAGTATAACATGCAGGCTTCTCCAAACATAGGCAAGGGGGAACCCAGGTCTTGTTGGCATAAGCCTGCCTGGTATTAGTTTTTAATGCCATTTTCTGGTTCTTGTGTTTTGTTTTGTTTTTCCTCTAAATTTAATGTTCCTGCCTTCAGTAAAAAGGAATTATCCCGTCCTTTGATAAACTGTGAGGACTTCATAACCCACAAGAATAAATTTAAAGTCTAATAATATTCTCTAAGCCAAAAAGTGAACGGGGGTTGACTGGTTACCATTTTCTTTCAGCTTTTTTGGTAATCACCAGTGCTCATTTTAAAATTAGGCTCATGATTCACTAACTGAATCAAAATTATAAAAATGAACCATACATTAAAATCATGTTTTAAATAATTTATCTATAATTACTATATCACTTCTGATATAAAATGAATGTCTATTTTATATCATGTGCTGACTTGGAATTTTAGATTTTTCTCAACTTAAAAGTTAAAGATTACTCATTCTCACTAAAATTAAAACACACACACACACACACACACACACACACAGAACAAGACAGTGACAATGATGATTTTTTAACATGGACCAAAAAAAAAAAAGACAGAAAATAAGCCACGAATATCATAAAACACCATGTAAACTATATTATAGGAGAGCTGTAAACTTCAAGCTAAGAGAATCTGCAACAGAGTTTGGCTTCCTGTGGGGAGTTTCAAGGATAAATTCATGAAAAATGCAGTTTTGCTCTGCCCTTCAAAGTAGAAAAGCATTTACACAAGAGGAGGTAAAAGGCAGGGCGTTCCCAGCCACAGAAGTAGTGGGTCCAAAGTCATGGAGGTGGAAGACTACGGGCATAGTTGGATAGAGGCAGGGGGTGCTATTTTGAGGTATTATTTCACAGACAGAGACAGATAAGACAAGAGTTGTACTAAAGGATATGAAACTTATTTAGTAGGTAATTGAGAGCCTATAAGCATTTTTCTTCTTTGTAACTTGTATGAATTTGTGTATTTTGATTAGTTTCCCTTTTATTTCCCCTCTCTCTGTTAGAGTCCAGACAGATAATTTACTATTCTTGGTTAACTATATAATTTGGTCCATATGCTTCAGAGTATTCAAGACTGATTATGATTAAAAAAAGAACTGGCCATCATGCAGACCAGGATGGTGTGGAGGTTAGATATGAGAGCATAGCCTAAGGGACCCTGACGCATGGGCTTGGTCAAGGGTATGCTTCCAAACAGCAATTTTAATTCTGACAGGATGACACAGGGACTGTTAGAGATCATTCAGAGTGATGACAGGGGAGTAGATAGACCAGTTTCCAAAGCAAGTTTTCAAAGACAGTGGAATTAGCCAGTTTTACCCTCTGATGTACTTTATCTCACTTGCTTCCCACTTGTTTTTCTGAGTTAGATTCTCAGTATTCTATTAAATTTTTGGAACTATCCAAAATCCTTTCAACAAACTTAGTTTCTACTTAAGTTAACCCAAGTCAGATTCTGTTGCTTGGGGGAAAAAAAAATCATGATTGTGTTGAATAAGAAAGATGCCAGATCTTCTTTTCTATAATAGGTCCTAGAAGATGAATTTGGTAGTTTGCTACATGTCAGTAAATTAGATAAATCAGTAATGCCGCCATTACAGAGATTCTGGTGACTAATAAGGATGACTTGAACTAGAGTTTGAACAGTAAAATGGAAGCAAAGGGGCAGGAGGGGCAAAATCTATAGAATCTGCTGCCTGAGGTTTGTTTAGACTAAGGTAATGGAGGGGTTAAAACACACACACAATGGAGGGGTTAAAACACACACACACACACACTCTTCTGCTCGTGAGTGCCCTTCCAATCCAAATCCAGGACAGTACACAATGGAGGGGTTAAAACACACACACACACACACACACACACACACTCACTCTCTCTCTCTCTCTCTCTCTTCTGCTCGTAAGTGCCCTTCCAATCCAAATCCAGGACAGTACACAGTAGATTCCCAACTAACCTGGCTGAAGGGCCGTCCTGCTCAAGTTCACCAACACACCGAAGAGTGAGGAGCCTTCTCTAACTGCAATGTCACCTCTGCTTTCCCCTGTCTGCCTTACCCCTGCCTTACCCCCTACCTGCCCCCTGACTCCTTCTCTCTGTACTCTCTCCCTTTCCTTCCGCTTTCCTGATCCTCTTGTACAAACCCAGCCCTGCGTGATCTGGAAGGGACTTAGGAGATCATCTACTTCAGCTCCCTGATGAGGAAACATGGTCTAAGGAGTTATAATGATTTTCTCGGAATTGTACAGTTATTTAGGGACACATTCATGATTTAGACTCATGTCTCCACAATTTTAGTCCAGCTGTTACCTCCCCAGCACTCAGTACATGTTTATTCCAAATGTCATGTAACGCTTTATGTAACTTCTCTCCCTGGATCGTCAAGTGAATCCAATGGAACATGCTTCCTGGCATGTCACTATGGGGGCCCTGATACCCCCATTGGAGAAACACTGGTTCAATTGATGATTTTCTGAAAACATCTGCTTGAATCGATCACAAAGCATTGCTGTAAAAACTATACCCAAAGATTCTGGATTTTGGATGTGGGCTTGGTTGGAGGCACCTCTTTGTAGAAACTTACAGAAAGAAGACATGGTTTAATGCTAAAGATCTTACTGTTTATTCATTTGTTTGTTTGTTTTGAACTATCTTCAAAAGCAGAATCTGTCCTATAACATAGTGGGCAAGAACCTAAGGCAAATGTTAGCAACTCTGTTCACACAACTAGTTATCCTTGTTATTATGATTATTTAGAATAATAATAACTTTTCAGCCCAAATTTCCCAGTCATTGTGTTAGACTCTGGAGATGAAATAAACAAGCTCCTCTTGCTCATGAGGAGCTCAAATTAGTGGGAAGTGATATATAAATGCATGAATGTGCATATATGTATGTATATATATACATATGTACGTATGTATGTTTGCATGTGTGTGAGAAGAGCTAAGAGTAAGTAGGGGAAGGAAAGAAATGGAAGATATAGGACAAGGAAGACTTTGATGGGACAGTGACTGGGAGGAACTAAGAGTGGAAATGACTGAGAACATTTACTCTTGAAAGACAGAAGATTTTTCCTGAAACAAATGGTGACAAAAAAGAGTTTGGTTGTGGATATAGTCACATTTAGAGGTAGAAACAAGAGGTTAAGGGTGTTTGTTATTTAAGGGAGTTATTTTCTATTCAAGGGATATAAGAACATTGGCAGAGTGAAGGATGTTCAAGGGAACAGCTGGGAGATTTGAGGATTATTGTAGAAAATCAGTGCCAGGGAATGGGAAATAGATGTGTGTAGGACACTTGACCACCAGCTAAGGTGATAAACCAAAACATTTAATGGTCCCAGTGAACATGATCAGCAGCAGCCTGGAAAATACAAATGGTTATAGTAACCCAATTTCAAAGACCAATAAAGCCATTATGACTGAATATGTCTTGGATATTTTTATTTATCCTACAGAGTTTGTCCAATAAATAAATGTGTTAATACACATAATGTACTTAGCAAGATGCCTGGCATATAATTAGAACCCAAATTTATCTTTTAAAAAATTGGACATGGGGCACCTGGGTGGCTCAGTTAAGTGCCTGCCTTCAGCTTAGGTCATGATCCCAAAGTCCTGGAATTGAGCCCTGCTTCAGGCTCCCTGCCCGGCAGGGAGTTGCTTCTCCTTCTCCCTCTGCTCCCTACCCCCTGCTAGGGCTCACTCTCTCTCTCTCTCTCTCTCTCTCTGTCTCAAATGAATAAAAATCCTTTTAAAAAGTTATTAATTAAAAAATGGGACATAAAATAATTCAAAGTGCTGACTGAGAATGGAATTAAAATGTCAGATCACTAGATCTAGGATTATTAGGGGAAAAAAAGTATAAAGAAACTGTTTTATGGGAGAAAACGGGAAGCACTGAGAATCTAGAATTGCATTTTTTTCTTATTAACAATGTTTGAAAACAGGTTTTGGAGGAGTAATTAGAAATTAGAGGATATGATGATCAGATGAAAATTTTAACCCTAAAATTTTAGATAGGATGATAAGATCCAGTGTGGGAGCTGGTTATGAAGGAAGAATATTTATGAAGGTAACTGAAATTGAAAAGGTCAACACTATACATGGGCTGAGTAACCTGGAAGCTGAAATTGCCCAGGATTTAGGATCTAGAGAAAAATCACTGGAAGGATAAGAACCCAGATGTGTGGTCTTAAAAAGAAGAAAATTAAAAAAAAATTTTTTTAAATTTTTTTTTTAAGTAATCTCTATACTCAGCGTAGGCCTTGAACTTATAACCCTGGGATCAAGAGTCACATGCTCTACAGACTGAGTCAGCGAGGCTTCCCCAAAAGAAGAAACTTTTAAATAACTCTGTAAAAATAAATCTTTGAATGAGGCATAGAGTAGCCAGAAAGACAATGACCCTATTATTTAACACTGAAAATCTGAAGATTTTATAAAGAATAAACAGCCAGTTAAGCGGAAGCATCATAAATAGCAGAAATTCAGATTACAGTTAAAGGGATGATTTCTTACAAAATGTGTTATTGACAAGACTCTTGTTTTGACTAAAAGTTCTACCCTGTACTGTAGAAACAGTGAGGAGAAGGCAAATAGCCCAGGGGATGGGGAAAAGCTAACATGGACGGAAAAGACACTTTGGAAGATGACAGGTGACCAGAAGAATCCTTACCTTGTGTAAGTCTTGTGAACCTTTAGAAATAAAGAAAGGAGACGATAATGCTCCTCTAATGAAACTAACTTTCCCTACGTCTCTTAAAGGAAGGTAATCACGGTCATCTGGTTGCCTAGAGGACATGAAAACTTGATGGTTAGGTTTATGGACAGAAAAACTTTACCCCCTACAACATACACTGATCTTCCTTCAATGTATGAACAGTTTTAGGCCTGGAAACAAATGTTGTTCATCAGGAATTCCCAGTTCCTCCATATGAGGATAGTAAAACAATCCATGCACATCCCATCTACTAAGGAAATCACTTACCTCCAAAGACACATTCTGGGGTGAAAATGATGTCATCAAGGGCAATGAAGATGTCCTCATTTCCAGCCAAATCAGCTTCAAATGTCACTTTGAATGCACTAGTGCTGGAGAGAGGAACATGTCCGTATATCCAACCAGTTCTTTTACTTCCAATCGCTGACCACACAAGGATGTTTAGTCCAGATTCCTCAATGGTATATACCTAAAAACGGGGGCAAAAGAAGAAAAGGCAACTCTTTATGGTTTGGATGTTAGAGACATATGGGCATCCTGGTTGTTAATGGAAGAATGGAGTCTGGCAATGGGATAGATAGCATGACACCTCGGCTATAATACTTCCTTTCTGTTTCAAAAGAAGAGAATGCATATCGTAAGTGGACATGGCCATATACAAGTCATTTCGAAAGCCAAAGCAATGTGCAGAACATACTTACTATTCTGACAAACAGGGTATCTTCCTGAATTAACTAACATCAATACCCAGGACTTTCCAAATGCAAGAACTCACAGATTCAACACAGAAAAGTGAAAGAGCAATAAAGTTAGCTTTGAAACCAATCACCAGGCCAAGTTCCAATAATCTTTTTGAACAGTAAAAAGAAATTCAAAACAAAACAAAAAATGCCATTTCCTAATGCACTTTAAAAAAAAATCTGTATTTTAAACAACAAAAACAGGCAAGGTTGTAAACCTATTTTTCTATACTACCTTTCTGTATCTAACTTTCAGTTATCATTTCCCTAGAAATGATAGTTATACACACACATACACACACACACACACACACATAGCAATGTATGTTAGCAATCACTTATATAACGCTTTCTTTTATATGGGAAAAATATGACTCAGAGAAAAGAAAACATATAATAGTAATTTTCTTCTATTACAACAGTGTTTTTGTCTAACAACATTTCTTCCTACTAAAAAATCCTACTTTCTCACTTTTTTTCTTGGTATCAAAATTTATCTAAAGATAATTTATCCATCAAAAGTTCATTCATATTTTATACTATCAGGAGAAAATAACACCACTCATTCTGTTGCATGCAATGATATGATATTGTATGGCATTCCAGAAATACTCCACCAAATTATCTAGAGCCAGAAATTAGCATGCTGCTAACTGGAGTTAGCAACTACAATGTTACTGTACAACTACAACTACAACTGTAACGTTCACTGTTGCAAAAAGTCTGCCAGGAATCCAGCTATTAATGGACGTTAAAAAAAAATTAAAAACATATCAAGATGATCATAGAGAAAGAAAAATAGAAAAACTTGCCCCAAATTTGTAAACCTGAAAAGTGAGATTTAACATCAATGGTAGAAAAAGCACACATTTTGTAAGCAAAAGCCCTTTTTACATTGATTCCTCAGTAGATGAAATTAACTAAAAGTCAGTATGAAGGGAATTTGGGTCAACAGAGTGTTTCCAATCTCAACAGAAGCAAACATTCATCCCAAAGCTCTAAGATCTGGTGGGTACCTATCTCTCAAATAAATACAAATTTCCTCCATTTTCAAAAAATTAAAAAGGTAAGAAGCTTCCAATTCAATGTGATAAGAGGAAAACTTTATTATAAAGTCAAACAAAGTTGAAGTATCTCTTTTTTTTCCTTCATAGATCCTGAGTTACAACTTAAAGATTTAAAATGGGATGGCTTTATTTTATAACTTTTTCTACAAAAAGCAATTCAGAAAACTAAATTACATGAAGACACACCCAACACCTTTTGCTTTTTTTCAAAACCTTAGTATAAATGTATTTTATTAAGATATTTTTGTTTTTAATTTCATTTTTCTCTTTCAGTCATCTTAATCTTTAATTAAGCAAGCATGCTCTTGCCAAATTCCATCTCCCTCATGCTCCTTTTACTCTGCTTCTCCTAAATCCACCATGACATCCCTGGCCTGTTCTCCCTCCCACTGTGTCCCATCATGAGCATTAACTCTAATAGACTTCAAGCTATGGTACCCAATATTTCACCCTACTACAGTCCATATTCATTCTGATCAACTTCACTAATTCACTACTTAATTCCAATGAAACTTTTTTTTTTTAAAGATTTTCTTTATTTATTTGAGGGAGAATGAGTGAGAGAGAGCATGAGAGAGGAGAAGGTCAGAGGGAGAAGCAGACTCCCCAAGGAGCTTGGGAGCCCGATGCGGGACTCGATCCTGGAAGTCCGGGATCATGACCTGAGCCGAATGCAGTTGCTCAACCAACTGAGCCACCCAGGCACCCCCAATGAACCTTTTTGACAATCTCATGGATTGTTTCAATTGTAACATGAATTTATAATACTATCAGTGCATTAAACTGAATAATTGCTATATCCAGTGTTTCTGTAGCCACAATGGCCAATGGTAAAAATAGGAGGACCATTTAAGGGCTCCATATAATGCTGGGGTTTTTTGTGGTTTTTTTGTTTGTTTGTTTTTTGTTTTTGGCAAGTAAGAACCCTATAAAAGGTTAATATTATCTATTTCTGTCTTTCAATGAAAATAATATTCTCTGTCTTCACAGAAAATTTTTGTGATAACTGTCCACAAAATATTTTTTATTTTTCAAAAATCTATTATTTTGAAAAATAAAATGGCTAATATCCTTGAAAAATAATTTTAGTTTAATTTGTTTCAAATTTTATATTTGATTATACACATTTTACAAAAACCAATCTATGTTGCAATATTAACTTATTATTTGAAATAGCTTCTAAAATCAGCTGCTAAACAAATAATTTGGATACTGCTATTCTGATATTCTAAATGTTGGTTGGATACATAACCATTAATATAATTAATATAATTAATATAATTAATATAATTAATATAATATAATATAATCATTTTATCATGATTTTTATCATAAAACAATATGGATTCAAAGAAAACACATAAAATATAATGTATATATATTAAGTCAAGATTATATTATAATCAAGGATGATATAATTTTAACTGCTTATTATATAGGGCAGGGAAAACTTGAAGAGAACTTACTAAATCAAAACACAGAATAAAATGATACATGATTTAAATACAAATATTATAATAATATTCAATTAAATATATGGGAATTTTTTTTGAGAGGAGTCTCCTCAGCACTTATTTAGAGTGAGCATGCCTGGGGAGGAAAACATTTGACAAAAGGTGTGATGCAGTAATAAAAAATATGAGTTAATGATTCAATTACAGAACAGTATGGAAACCAGAAAGCAGTTATCTCGACAATACCCAAGTATGTAAGTTTTCCTGGTGAAAAACTGCAAGAACCAGATTAGTAGATTTTCCTGAAGTTCCTCTCCTGCAGCCAGTCACAATCTCCAAATGCCTGGCAACACGGATGGTAGGCTGGTGCTGACTTAACGTCTCCTAATGGACACTTCCAGATATCAGAGATACTTTATTCATTTCATTATGGATTTAACTTATTGAAATTAGTGTGTCAAATACAGCAGCAAGATGAAACCTTAGCTTTACTTGGTCCCAGTTACACTCAGCTATTCTGCTAGATGTCTTTCTTTCACCACTGAGGGGGTAAATTAAGGAACTGAACTACAGTAAGTCCTGATCAGTGTACAGCTTCTCATGGCTTCATTTGAAAACACTCAGATTGATATATTATAAGAAAGAAAAAAATCAAAAGTAATGAAAAGGGAAATTTCCTTCAAAAAGAAGAGATTGTAGGCATTAAACTTATTTAATAAAAGAGAAATAACACTGTCCATATTAATGAAAATTTAGCGCAGTCACGTGTGTTTTGTAAACTATACTCCGTGTGTGAATGTAGGGTAGGACTACTGACCACCCTCTACAAATCTGGAATTAGAGTTGTAGAGCGAGATTAAACAATCCATTACGTGTACACGGCACAGGCTTCCAGTCCTCCGTATGGCATATAAAATAGATCAGAAATCATCATACTGGTCCTAACAAGAAAACAGCTGAACTGAAAATCAACAACTCTTCTTAGATCCATCAGACACTTAATGTCACAGAGCCAGCATGACCACTTGTCCCCAAACTGGGAAGAATAATAGGCGGATACAAAGAATCACAGCTTACCGAGGCAGAAGCCCAGGGAAAGAAACGCTGTGGGAACAAGTAGCACGGTAGAAAAACCCAGACTGAAACTGATGAAAGGCTGGAGGCCCACTGTAGACAAGTTTCAAGTTAAACATTCTTAAAGAGCCCCTACACTTTAGTGAGTTTGACCTCTAGGAACGCCACCAGTTTCTTGTATTGTAAACTAGAGGAAAATTCCCTCAAAATTTTGGCAAATAAAGGGAAAAGTAGCCATTTTGAAATATACCCAAAGCATTCTGTTCTCCTACAGGACCTTCCCTCAAGACAAATGACTTAAAGAGACTGTAACTTACTGAGGTTTAACAAGACTGGAGAAAGGAAAATACCTAACTCCAGCTCCTAGTAGCATTCTAGGTGGGGAAAGGGAAAGAAGCAATTCCAGCAACTTCTAGCCTTCCTGTCTTACCTCAGGAGTGGAGATATAAACAAACAAACAAACAAACAAACAAACACCTGAGAGGATTGTGAAGGATACAACCCAGTGGCACAAAAAGACTCACTAAGACCTAATCATAAACCCCACAACTTACCAACACATAAGGAGAGCTTCTGCGTTAAGAACAGAAGAACACAAGGGATACAGAGCACACTGCAGGCCTTGTTTAGATATAAATCTCCCTGGAAACCCAAAGACAATAGGGAAGACAAAAATAAAGGTAACATGGAAATTATAACTGATATCTACAGTTACAGCAAAGAGTAAACATATCCTAACCTCTAGCCAGATACACATAAAACCCCACACTAAAGGCCTAACTCCTTTTACCCAGTACAAGTCAGTCTGTCAAAAAAGACAAAAAAACACAAATTGAAGAGACAGAGCAAGCATCAGAACCTGGTTTAGATATGGTAGAGATGTTGGAATTATGAAGAAAGGAATTAATACAGGTTAATAAGGTAAGGGCTTAAACATAAAAAGTAGACAATATGCAAGAATGGGTGGTAAGTATAAACAGAGAGAAGGGAACTCTAAGAAATAATCAAAAGTAAATGCTAGAAATAAACAAAAATACTCTAACAGAAAAGAAACACACCTTTGAAGGACTCATCACTATACTGGACATAGGAGAGGAAAGCATGAGTGAGCTGGAAGATATGTCAATTGAAACTACCAAATCTGAAATGCAAAGGAAAAAAAAATGACTGGGAAAAAAAAAAGGTACAGAATGTCCAAGAACTGTGAAATGCTTCCAAAAGGTGTAATATGTATAAGGTAAATACCAGGAGAAGCAAAATAACAGAAAAAATATTTAAAGTGATAATGAAGGATAATTTTCCAAAATTAATGATAAACAAAAAACCACAGATTCCTGAAAATTTGTGAACACCAAACATTTACCTACACCTTGGCATATGATTGCAGAGAATCAACGACAAGGAGAAAATCTTGAAAGAAGCCACAGGGGGTTGGGGTTTGGGTGCGGTGGTGGCAAATACCTTAATTAGAGAGAAGAAGGAATAGGAATTATATCAGACTTCTCTTTAGAAACCATGCAAACAAAAAGAGAGTGAAATAAAAATATTGGAAGTACTTAAAGAGAGAGAGAAAAAAAAGAGACTCCAACCTGGAATTCTGTACCCAATAAAATTACCCATCAAAATAAAGAATAAAGATTTTCTCAGACAAACATGAGTTAAAACAATTTTTCATTAGATCTACTGCCTTGCAAGTAAAGTTAAAAATAAATTCTTTAGAGAGAAGGAAAATTGTATCATTCAGAAAATATAATCTACATAAAAATATTGGAAAAGAATAAATTAAGAAATAAAACATTCTATTTTTATTATTAATTGATCTAACAGGTAACAGTTTGTTACTGTAATAGCAGCAAGAATGTATTCAGTGATTTTAGTTGCGGGGTAAGTGAAATAAATGAACAGCAGCATGCTATAAAGACAGAAAGGAGGACCTGAAAATACTGTTTATAATGTTCTTGCACTACCCATGAAGTGGCATAGTGTTCTTTGCAAGTGGACCTGGGTTACTTATAAATGCATACTGCAAATTCATGGGCCCAAATTTAGAAAAATAGAGTTTAAAAAGAAGTATAATCGATATGCTATGAAAGAAGAAGAAAAGGAATCATACAAAACAATTAAAAACAAAGGTAAAAAAAAGAGTAGAGAACCAAACCAAACAAAACAAAAACAAACAAAACAAAACAAAACAAAAATACCCAAAGGGGGTAAAAAAAAAAAATCAAGGTCAACAAGTATAAAAGAGAAACATATATGCTAGATAATTAATCTGAATACCAGTAATCACTTTAAATGATAGTTTTCTAAATATACCAATTAAAGAGACTGTTACAGTGAATTAAAAAAAAAAAAGACCCAACTATATGTTGCCTATAAGAAACTCGAGTTAAATATAAGGACACAGATAGATTAAAAGTAAAAGGAATAAAGATATACCATGTTAATATTAATGAAAAGAAAGCCAGAAAAGCTATATTAACTTTGGACAGAGCAAATTTCAGAGAAAGGAAAATTATCAGGGACAATAGTTTATTATAAAATGAAGAGAGTGGCCAATTCCTGAGAAGACATAACAGTCTTGCATGTGTATGCACCTAATACCACAATGTCAAATGCTTGGACAGTAACTGGAAGATGTGCAAGGAGAAACATATGAATCCACTCATATAGCTGGAGACTTCAACATCCTTCTATCACTAATTGACAATCAGGAGGCAGCAAATCAGTAAGGGCATAGCTGAACTGAACAGCGACCATCAACTTTACATTTATAGAATACTTCATGCAGCAACAACAGAAGACACAGCACTCTCAATTTCACAGGGAACACTCATAAAGACTGACAACTTTCTAAGCCATCAAGTACACTGTATCAAATTTGAAAGAACAGAAATAGTACTGTATATGCTCTCAGGTCACAATGGAATTTAACTAGAAAACAGTAACAGGAAGATATATAGGAAACCCAAAAATACTTGGAGATTATATAACACACTTCTTAGTAACACATGGATTAAAGAAGAAATAATAAGAAGAAACCATTTCAAATTAAATGAAAATAAGTGTACTTTTAATTAAAATTTGTGGGATGCAGTGAAGCAGTACTTAGAGGGAAATTTTATAGACTTAAATTCATATAATTGAAAGCAAGAAAATCTAAAATCAATCACCTAAGCTAGTTTTTTGAAAAGTATAATAAAACTATTGTTTATATTTGTTATTTTTATTGTAAATATATTTATTTATTATATTTATTTAAAATAAAATTAAACTTTTAGTCAACCTAAGGAAGCAAAAGAAGATACAAATACAAATATCAGAGATGAAAGAGGAACTATGACTAGTGATCCCATGAAAGGATAATAAAGAATTATTATTAACAACTCTATGTTCACAAATTTGATAAACTAGATGAAACTGCCAAATTCCTTGAAAGGCATATCTATCAAAATTCACACAAGGACAAATAGATAATCTCAACAGGCCTGTAATAATAAAGAAATTGAATCAATTATTCCAAAAGAGATAGCACCAAGCCCAGATAGGTTCACTGGTAAATTCTACCAGACATTTAAGAAAGAGATTATACCGGGGCACCTGGGTGGCTCAGTGGGTTAAAGCCTCTACCTTCGCCTCAGGTCATGATCCCAGGGTCCTGGGATTGAGCCCCGCATCGGGCTCTCTGCTCAGCGGGGAGCCTGCTTCCTCCTCTCTCTCTGCCTGCCTCTCTGCCTAATTGTGATCTCTGTTAAATAAATAAATAAAATCTTTAAAAAAAAAAAAAAAAGAAAGAGATTATACCAATTATATGTAATCATAACCAGAAAATAGAAAAAGAGGAAACATTTCCAAATCCATTCTATGAAGCCAGCTTTACCCTAATGCAGGTACTAGGCAAAGAAAACGCTAGAAAGAAAAATGACACAGCAGTATCACCCATGAATATATAGATTCAAAAATTCTCAGCAAATATAGGCAAATTGAATCCAATAATGTAGAGAAAGAATGACAAATAACAACTAGGTGAGATTTATTACAGGTATGATAGGCAAATAAACACTGGGAAATCGACGGATGTCATCTATCATATCAGCAGGATATAAAAGAAACATCATATGATAATATTGACGACTGATATGCAGAAAAATCATATGACAAAATCCAACACCCATTCATGATAATAACTCAAAGAAATTAGAAATAGGAAAGAAACTTCCTCAATTTAATAAAGAACATCTACAAAAAACCTAGAGCTAAGCCTATTCCTCATGGTGAGAAATTACACACTTTTCTGCTAAGATCATGAGATAAGCAAGTATATCTTCTCTCACTGCCTCTATTTGTACTGGAAGTCCTAGCTAATGTATATATAAAATAAAGAGAAGAAAAGATAAAAAGATATAATGATCAGGCTGGTTAGGTGGCACAGTTGGTTAAGCTTCCAGCACTTGTTTTGGGCTCACTTAGTGATCTCAGGATCCTGAGACACAGCCCCATGTCAGGCTTCATGTTCAGTGAGGAGTCTGCTTGCAATTCTCTTCCTCTGCCCCTCCCCACCTCTCTCTCTCAAATAAATAAATAAATAAATCTTTGAAAAAAAGATATGCTGATCATAGAAAAATAAAAATCCTTTGTTTGAAGACATCCAGATGGCCAACGGACACATGAAAAAGTGTTCCACATCACTCGGCATCAGGGAAATACAAATCAAAACCACAATTAGACACCACCTCACACCAGTCAGAATGGCTAAAATTAACAAGTCAGGAAATGACAGATGCTGACGAGGATGCAGAAAAAGGGGAACCCTCCTACACTGTTGGTGGGAATGCAAGCTGGTGCAACCTCTCTGGAAAACAGCATGGAGGTCCCTCAAAAAGTTGAAAATAGAGCTACCATATGACCCAGCAATCGCACTATTCAGTATTTACCCTAAAGATACAAAGGGGTCTGAAGGGGCATATGCACCCGAATGTTAACAGTGATCCGAAGGGGCACATGACCCGAGTGTTTACAGCAGCAGTGTCCACAATAGCCAAACTATGGAAAGAACCTAGGTGTCCATCAACAGATGAATGGATAAAGAAGATGTGGTATATATATACAATGGAATACTATGTAGCCATCAAAAGAAATGAAATCTTGCCATTTGTGACAACGTGGATGGAACTAGAGGGTATCTTGCTTAGCGAAATAAGTCAATCAGAGAAAGACAACTATCATATGATCTCCCTGATATAAGGAAGTGGAGATGCAATGTGGGGGGCTCGGGGGGGGCAGGAAAAGAATAAATGAAACAAGATGGGATTGGGAGGGAGACAAACCATAAGAGACTCTTAATCTCACAAAACAAACTGAGGGCTGCCGGGGGGAGGGGTGTAGGGAGAGGGTGGTGGGATTATGGACACTGGGGAGGGTATGTGCTATGGTGAGTGCTGTAAAGTCTGTAAACCTGGTGATTCACAGACCTGTACCCCTGGAGCTAATAATACATTTTTATGTTAGTAAAACAACAACAACAAAAAAAAAACCTTAAAAAATGCTTTTGTTTGCAAAATACATGATTGTCTACATAGAAAACCCCAAAGAATCAGCAACAACAAAAACTCCTGAAACTATTAATTTACAGCAAGGTTGCAGGATACAAGGTTAATATACAAAAGTCATTCATTTTCTTCTAACCCAACAATGAACAACTGGATTTGAAATTAAAAACATAATACTACCTATAGTAGCCCAAAAAGTACAGGCTCCATTTGAAGAACATTATAAAACTGATGAAAAAAAATGAAAGCTCTAATTAAATGGATGATATTCTGTAAGGAAGACTCAATATTGTCAAGATATAAGTTCTTCTCAGCTTGATACATAGATTCAATTCAATCCCAGTCAAAATCTCAGCAAGTAACACAGAGGCAACTGAAAAACTCATTCTAAAGTTTATAAGGAAAGACAAAAGTCAGAGAATAACCAAAACAATACTGAAGAGTAAGAACAAAGTCCAAGAAATGACACGACTTGACTGTAAGACACTTCAAAGCTACAGTGATCAAGCAGGTGGTACTGGCGAAAGACTAGACAAACTGATCAAAGAACTGAAGAGAGCCTGGAAACAGACCCACATACGTACAGTCAACTGCTTTTTGATGAAGAAACAAAGGCAACTCAGTAAGGGAGATTAGTATTTTCAACAAATGGTATTGAAACAACTAGATCCACATGCCAAAAAAAAAAAAAAAGTGATCCTAGACATGGAACTTCCATATCTCATTGAGCAAAATAAATTAAAAGTAGCTCACAGACCTAAATGTCCACCACAAAACTCTAAAAGTTCAAAGAAGATAACATGGGAGAAAAATCTATGTGATCATAAGTTGTTGTTTGGGTTTTTTTTTTTAAGATTTTATTCATTTATTTGTCAGACAGAAAGAAGAGCACACAAGCAGAGGGAGTGGCAGGCAGAGGGAGAAGGCTCTGGCTCAGAAAGCACAATGTGAGACTCAATTCCAGGACTCTGGGATCATGACCCAAGCTGAAGGCAGATGCCCAACCGACTGAGCTACCCAGCCATTCCTGATCTTGGGTTTTGAGATGACTTTTTAGCTATAAAACAAGAATCATGCATGATCCATGAGTAAAAAAACTGGTAAGGTAAACCTCATTGAAATTAAAAACTTCTGCTCTGTTAAGGACACTGTTATGACAATGAAAAGGCAACACAAAAACTGGAGAAAATATATTTTTTAAAAATTTATTTATCCCAGTGAGAAAGTGCACGTTAGAGAGCAAGTGGAGGGCAAGGAGCAGAGGGAGAGGGAGAGAATCTCAAGCAGAACACAGAGTCCTACTCGAGGCCCGACCCCATGACCCTGAGATCATGACCTGAGCTGAAACTAAGAATTCGATGCTCAACCGAATGAGGGCCCTAGGAGTACCTGGGGGAAGATTTCAAAACACACATCTGATAAAAGGACTAGTATCCAAAATATGCAAGACGTTTAAGACAAAAATGAGAAAGTAACCCAATTAAAATAGGGACAAGAGATCTGAAGAGACCCCTCACCAAAGCAGAATACAGATGGCAAATAAGCAGAGGAGCAACTCTCAACATCGTATATCACCAGGGAAATGCAAACAGAAACGGCTAGCACACTCATTAGGATGGCTAAAGTCCAAATCACTGAAAACACCAAATCCCGACAAGGAACAACAGAAACTCTTTATCACTGCCGGTAGGAATGCCAAATGGGACAGCTACTTCAGAAGACAATTTTGCAGCTTCTCACAAAACCAAATAAACTCTTATCATATGATCCAGCAACTGTGCTCCCAAAGGAGTTGAAAACTTATTTCCATACAAGAATCTACACATAAATGATTATAGCAGATTTATAATTGTCAAAACTTGGAAGCAACCAAGAGGTTCTTCAATGGGTAAACGGATAAACAAATGTTGGTGCATCTGTACACTGGAAGCTTCTTTAGTCATAAACGAAAAAATGAGCTATTGAGCCACAAAAAGACATCAGGAAACTTTAGTGTTTATTTCTAAGTGAAAGAAGCCAATGTGAAAAGGCTAGAAACTAGAAAACCTCGAGATGATAACAAAGGAAAAAATCTAGGTGACTTTGGGTTTTGTTTTGTTTGTTTGTTGGTTTTGTTCATTTGTTTTTGCTGTTTTAATTTTGTGTATGTGTTCTGAATAAGAGTTTAAGGATAACAGTACGGGAGGGAGTGGGTAGATGCTAGGGCCTGTAGTAATGAGCTTCCCAGGAATAGACAGACAGACAGGAATTGTCCAGACAGATAAGTAGACAGACAGAGGGACAGGAAAACAAAGACAAATGGGTAGGAGGCCACGACCAGTCTCAGCAGCTGTGTTGGGGCTGCAGATCCAGTTCTGCCCTGGCGACCTAGGAAATGGACAGGGCTGGCGTGGGCCTCAGTCCCCATTGGGCCCCTCTCCTCACTCGGTCTTGTGCCTCCCCAGAAACCAGGGACTTTTGCATGTGGTTTCCTGGGGGAACAGAATGGTTGTTCTGGGAGTGCAGGGAAGGCAGAGGGTGAAGGCACTTGGAGGCTCCCTGGGGAGGTGGAGGTGTGGGTGATGTGGGGGTAACAGCAGCAATGGGGTAAATCTGCTCCGTTGGGGGCTCTGCAGCTGGGGCAGGACCCTCGCACCCTGCCCACCACCGCAACATGGTGCAGATCAACACAGTTTCCAGTATAATTGTACCTTTATGGATTTCCGGAAAAGGTGAAACAATCTATAGACACAGTAAGGAAGATGAGTGGTTGCCAGGGGTGTTGGAGAAGAAGGGAGGGAGGAACAGGTCGAGCCCAGGGGACTTTCCGGGCAGTACTGTCGACAGAAGTCATGACATCCATGTGAAAACCCCCGGAATGCACAGCACCAAGAGTGAGCCCCAATGTCAACTACAGACTTTACTAATAAAGTGCTAATATTGACTCATCCAGCAAAGCAAATATGCCACAGTGATGTAAGGTGTCAATAATAGTGCAAAATTGGAGAGAGGTGTGGGGGGGCTCTATTGGAACCGTCTGCACAGGCTGCTCATTTTCTCTGGAAACCTGAAACTGCTCAAAAATTAAAGTATTAATTAAAGAATACTCTAAAAATCCAAATATACACAGTAGAGAGGCAATATAACTAGTGGAGAATTTTTCTTATTTGCTCTGATTCACTCAATTGTCTATTTTATTGGAAAAACACTAATATCTCATCCATTTCAACACCAATTAAGCATTATTCAAATGGGTCACTTGGTCCTCTCTCTCTCTCTCTCTCTTTTTTTAAGATTTATTTATTTATTTATTCATTTTAGAGAAAGAGAGGGAGAGAAAGCATGCATGCAAGTGGGTGGAGGAGGAGAGGGAGAGAGAGAATCTCAAGCAGGCTTCATGCTCAGTGCAGGGCTCCACATGGGACTTGATCTCATGATCTGAGCCTAGCGAAGAGCCTCACACTTAACAGACTGAGCCATCCAGGCGCCCAGTGCTCTGAACACATCTACTCTCTCTTTCCTCCCTTCCCTTTCCATCACACTTTCTATTTCCAATACTGGACATTTATAAAAATCACGTGACCCATCATCTCTTGCCTTGCAGATGTCAACTGCTTACCCCAGTTCCCTCTTAAGAAGCATCTTTGCCTATTAGAGGCATGAATTATCAAAGTACTAGGTACATTAAGCTATCAAAGGAAGCCCTGAAGAACTCAATAATAGCAATTTTCTAGAACCGGGCCTCATAACATAGGTAATAAAAATGTCCTTCCAGAGGTATAAATACTTCTTCAAGATCTCTCTCCCCTCCCTCTTCTTCTGCATCTCACGACTCTCTCCCTCCATGAGGCTCCCTTGCCAGTCCTCCAAAACACCAAGGACATTCTCAACTCGGGCTGTTGCACTGTTTTGTTTTGTTTTCTTGTCTGAAATATTCTCCCAGTCTGTCTCCCCTAGTTGCATGGCTCGCTCCCTGGTCTCTTTCAAGTTTACAATCTCAGCGTGGCCCACTGTGACCATCCCAGGCCCCACCAATCCTCTTCCTCAGCCTCACTGTGTTACATGGTCTTTGCAAAGAGTATCCCACTTACTCACTGATCACGTTCCTGTTTAACGTCTGTTTCATGGTGACAGCGGAAACCCTATCAGGGCAAGGAGTCTGTTTTGTTTATTTAGGTACGTCTAGAATACATGTATATAACAGGTGCTCTGCAAATATTTGCTAAAGAATCAAAGAATGGAAAAGTTCCACATTTCATAACTCCAGAGTTGGAAAGCATCTCAAGACTTTCTAGTCAAAAACTTCAGAGAAAACCAGGGAGAATGCCTGACTCCAGTCCGGGTTGGAAGCAGAATCTCGGGTTTCTCGCTTTGCAATTTTTGCCTTAGCAAATCCATTATTTTGTTTGAAAAATAAATGTATCTACTTATAAGAATCAAGATCATGCAGGTACTGCACTGAGAGCTAACAAAGCTCTCATGGCTAAGTTTACAATTAAGTGCGTGTTCACACTAAAACATCACTACGCAACTTTTTGGGTTTGGAAGTCACTGAGTTATAAAGAAGCTACAGTGCCTTAAGATAAGGAATTTATCTGAGGTTAAACAGAGGAGCAGGTGATGAAAAAACAAACAAAACCCCAAAAAACTTGGAATGATCAGAATTTGAATCAAAGAACAATCGACAATTCAGCTCTGTCTTTAAAAGTTGAAGAGCAGGCTGCCTGGGTGGCCCAGTGGGTTAAGTATCTGCCTTCAGCTCAGGTCATGGTCCCAGAGTCCTGGGATCGCGCCCCACATCAGGTTCCCTTCTCCGTGGGAAGCCTGCTTCTCCCTCTCCCACTGCCCTTGCTTGTGTTCCCTCTCTCTCTGTCAAATAAATAAATAAATGAAATAGTTTTAAAAAATAAAAATAAATAAAAAAATAAAAGTTGAAGAAATATATCACTCTTTAATACATTACACTTTTTTTTTTCTTTGTCTTTCTCATTTGAGATAGGGGATGGAGAACTCCAGTCTGTTATCTAATATCTCAAAGCAGATGAGATAAATTCATTTACATGAAACCATTGTTCAAACTAAAAAGAACTATCTAAAAGTGGCTGGTGATTATTTATGGTATAGGAAGGCATCTGGTCATCCTTATCATATTTTAAAAGTGGGAAACTTTGCTTTAGTATTTAACTTACCTAGCAATAAGAAGGCTGAACAGTGTTACAATCAGAGGCTAGGACCCAAATTCTAATCCTGGCCATCCAAATACTAATTGGATATCTTAGACTAAATTATTTAATCTCTTTGAACTGCGACTTATCCTCTATTAAGTAGAAGAAATATTAATATCTATTTGATAAGTCTGTTATTAGATCTAAATTAAAATAATGTGTACAAAGTATATAAATGTACATAAAGTACTAACACTAAGTGCATTTCCTTTCCATTATTTATTATTTACATGTTTGCTACTACACAACCTATTTCATCTATTCTAAAAAGAAAAAGTTCACATATTCGGATGAGTATGTTTGTGAGAATGTTAACTGGATGATTTCATTATGAAAAGCTGATACTCTTTGTGGGATCCCAAAAAATGATCTCACAGTACAATTTAAGATTTTTTCAGATTTTTTTACAAAAACATTGCCCGGGTCCTTATAAATAAAGGGAAGGAGGACCCTTTTCATTTAGAAATGTTCTGCATTTCCAGTCATTAGTAGCTTAGGAAGCTGGGTCTAGGACACAGGTCTCCTACCTTCCAGTCAATTGCCTTTCCTGAACATCACTCAGTTTGCAGTAAACATCACAGGCTGTATCAGAGGGGAAAGAGCTGAGAAAAATTACAGCTACTACCCATGTAAACATTGAAATGGCTGATTTTTATGTAGCTCTACAACATTAACTTCACTTTCCTTGAAAGAGGCAGACTGTTTAGGAGTAATGAGAAATAAAGGACCAACCAAATCTCTCTTACTAGCAGAATGACCTGGGTAGCATTCGATGTTACGCTGATACTCACGTGCTTTTTCTCCCTCCTGACAAGACCAACTTTAAAATGCTTTCAAAACAACTTCCCTCAAAGTGAAGGAAAATTTAGACTGCAAAATAGCAAAGGAAAAAACATGGAACTGTATCTGACTGACTTTTCTTTTAGTGTGTTCTATAAAACTGTAAATATAGGGAGAAGATGGTCTCTGGTTCTGATGGGCAACAGAAAACACGTATTTACCTCAAAATAATTCCTCAAATTAATTCCTCAAAATTCCTCAAAATAAATATAAAATATGCTTACCTATATCCCTCAAAACTATTCCACTGAAAAGACAGAAAAAAATTCTAATATAAATCCCCAGAATCACTGGAAAATGAGGAGCACAGCTACCAACACACAGAAATAGTTTTTTTAAGGACTTTCTATAGAACAAATGGAAACTGTTGGATAAAAATGCGTGAAATTGTAAAGCTTCCAAACACCTGCAGGTGAAACAAAGAGGAACAAAAAATGTTCCCAGCAGAATTCTGGAATAACCCAGATTGATGGAGGCCATAGTGGAGGAGCTGTACATGCGTCACTAAATAAGTCAACACACCTCCTAAAAAAGCCAGGTCATTCCCTTGCATTAGAAGCCATTGATTCTAGTGTTTGTACTTAGGACATCCAGGATGGGTAATCACTGCTGATGTGGGAGATGTGACACAGGAGTCCATGAGGGGCCGATGGGACGGACAACTTTACCTCCCATTCCCCACCCCCAAATAAAGAAGTTACCAGGACACCATTAACATAAGCCCAATGGAAAACAGAACTCCTCCTCTACACTAAGAGCAACATATAACCAGAAATCCTGAATCAGGACGTGCATTCCCGGCTGGAGCAGTGAAATTTCTTACTGGGTCTGAGGGCAATAAAATGCATAGAGTAATACTATTCAATCTGGATTCATCTACTTATAGGAATAGAAAAGCAACAGCAATTAATCTGACAGTTGAGGAAAATTCTGAGAGACATTATATTAAACAGAACACTGAACACCATGAGGATGAGAATAAATGGGGAAACATAAGGAAATGTAATTAATTCCCTTGAGAAACTGGGGCCTCCATCATATCTATGAAATAGGACAGGCTTTAAAATCAGCATTCAGAGTTCTCAGAAATTAACAAAATGATTGCTAAAATAAAACTCTCAGAGAAGAAATAACTAGCAGAATCAATGCAGATTAAACTCCAACCAGTGAACTGGGAAACTAAGTAAAGTGATCCTTCTAAGACTACAGTGCCAGAGAACCAAGAGATGAAAACATGGAGAATATCTGTGAAGGGATAGCAAGGACAGATCCAGAAGTTTCTATGTCTGTCTCATAGATTTTTCTAGAAAGAAATAATCAGATAAATTACAGATGAAAATCTCCCTGAGATGAAAAATGACAAAGGCCCATCAAATTGCTGTAGGGATTTATGACCTCTAAGCATAAAAAGAACATTTTCCCTGCTTCTTGACAGAAAAGAAGAATAAGTAAAAATCCTGGAGCAGAAATAATCAGACATCTCTCTTCTACAAGGCAGGTGGATAATGGATGTTAGAATACATTGAAACAACGCTGTCAATTACTTACGGAAAAAATAAGTCTGACCCTAGATCAAACTACTTTTTAATATGGGTACATATGTATGTATACACACACACACAAACACACACATTTTTTTTTTCCAGTCAATCAGGAAGTCAGAAAGCTTATCACCCATGCACAATTTCTGAAATGCATGAGCAAAACATGTTGTTAGGGCTGAATGTGCCTCCTGACCCTAACAGGAGTCCCTAACTCCTTTAGGGTACACATGTTGAACCCTAAACCCCAGTACTTTACAATGTGGCTGTATTTGAAGACAGGGGCTCTAAAGAGGTGAGTACATGAAATGGGGGCCATTCACATGGCCCTTAATCTAAGCTTGCTGGTGTCCTCAGAAGAAATAATTTGGGCACAGGAAGAGATACGGGAGCTGCACACACAGGAAGAGATACTGGGGTTGCCCACACAAAAGACACACAACTCGAGGACATGGCAAAAAGGCAAACATCTGCACCAAGGAGAGAGGACTCAAGAAATCAAACCTGCCTGCACCTTGATCTTGGACCACTAACCTCCAGGATTGTGAGAAAATAAATTACTGTTGTGTAGGCCATCCAGTCTGTGGTATCTCCTTAAGGCAGCCTTAGCAAAGTAATATCAGCAAAAAGAAGAATCCAACATAGCGGATTTTGTAGGAATCAATAAAGAGTAGTGAGAAAAGATGCCTAGAAAACATACAGAATTATATAGTATAAACGTACACTTGGTAATTGTGTTCTCGTGAGGTCTACAGTGTTTTTACGAATATGACTGTCAAGAAAGCAGATGAATTATTTACACCCTGAATCTAAGGCTCCAGCCAACAAGAATAAGACATAGGGCTATAGGAGAAGACGAGCTGGGGTAATAAAACTTGCCAAAGTTATCTTTCATTTGAGGGGTGGGTGGAGACATGCAATTGATTTTCAGTGATACTGGATAAATATTTTAAACAAAGTGATCCTTCTTAAATCTTAATCATTAAAATCTTAAATAACTTAAACAAAGTGATTTGCTAAAACCTGTATCCACTTTAGAAAGAGAGACCTAGAAAGTAAAATTTACTGGAAGTTAGGGGCACCTGGGTGGCTCAGTTGGTTAAGTATCTACCTTTGGCTCAGGTCATGATCTCAGGGTCTTGGGATCCAGCCCCTGCATCAGGCTCTTTGCTTAGCAGGGAGTCTGCCTCTCCCAATGCCTGCTGCTTCCCCTGCTTGTGCTCTTTCTCTCTGACAAGTAAAAAAAATAAAATCTTTTTATAAATTAAAATAAAGAAAATAAAATTTACTGGAAGTAAGCAAAAATTCAGGAAATCTAATCAACCCTACTAAAGACTGGTGTAGGGGAGAATATAAAACAAATAAAACACAAATAGAAAACACACAAAAAATAGGTCTATATCATGATGAAACAATAACACATGTGAAAAGGACTGAATTCAATTATAAAAGCCAGAGATTCAGATTATGGGAAAAAAAAATCTAGCCATATGGTATTTAAAACTGATATAACTAAGCCAAGTATCATGAGATAGTTAAAAATAAAGGCATGGGTAAAGTACTAGTAAAATTATTTTTTACATTATTTAAAAAAAAGAAATTTCCATATTATTAACTGAAAAAAATAAGATTTGGGGTAAAGTATAAAGAGGGACATTTAATATTGATAAAAGTTATGACTCTCCAAGCACATATAACTGCCTGGAATCTTTATACATTCAACAAAATGGCTCTGGTATATAAAAGGCTGAGAATAATGAAAACAAACTGTAACTTTCATAATTTCCCTGAAGCAGTTTAAAATATTATTTTCCTAAATTATCAAATTAAGTTGAGATAACAGTAAATATGTAGAGGAGTATGACTTAATTTATCTCTGTGCGTCTATCATCTCTCTCTCCATCTACTTATCTTTGTAGGAAGTAGTAATCATTCTTTCATACACCCAAAGAAAATTCACAAATAAACATATGAATTCCACATGTGGTAATGAAAGTATGTCAAATTAACAGGGAGAGGACACAGTAATGAATCAGTAGTATTAAAAGAACCAGCTTGCTATTTGGGGGAAAAAAAAATGAGCTTCTAACCTTTCACCATACCTACACAAAATTAATTATAAGTGGCTTAATTAGGTTAAACTAAAATTGAAATTATGTATTAACTAAAACAAATGACAAAATTTTGTGTTTTTTTAGAGCTTTTATTTACCTTTTTGAGACAGAAAGCTTATGAGGGTAGTGGGGGAGGTGGCAGCGGGAGAAGAAGAGAAGAAGAGAGAAGTAAGTCCCAGAAAAATAGTGATGGGTCTGTCAGATATGCCCCCAACTCTGTGATTCTAGCAGGGAGCCTGGCTAGAAGGGGGTCAGCATCTGGACCCCAGGATCATAACCTGAGCTGAAGACAGATGCAGACACTTAACCAACTGAGGTATCCAGGTGCCTCAAGAATATTTTGTTATTTTACAACAGGCAAGGGCTTCCTGAGCATTAAATCTAGAATCTACTAGTAAAACAGATTCACAGATTTCATAAGATAAAAATGTAAAAGGGGGAGGAGTCAAGATGGCGGAGAAGTAGCAGGCTGAGACTACTTCAGCTAGCTGGAGATCAGCTAGATAGCTTATCTAAAGATTGCAAACACCTGCAAATCCATCGGCAGATAGAAGAGAAGAAGAACAGCAATTCTAGAAACAGAAAAACAACCCCTTTCTGAAAGGCAGGACTGGAAGAGAAGTAAATCCAAAGCGACGGGAAGACAGACCCTGGGGGGAGGGGCCAGCTCACGGCAAGCGGCGGAGCAACAGAGCACAAAATCAGGACTTTTAAAAGTCTGTTCCGCTGAGGGACATCGCTCCAGAGGCTAAACCGGGGCGAAGCCCACGCGGGGTCAGCGTGGCCTCAGGTCCCGCAGGGTCACAGAAGGATCGGGGGTGTCTGAGTGTCGCAGAGCTAGCGGGTATTGGAACAGGAAAACCGGCTACAGAGACAGAGCCGACAGTAAGATCACAGCTGGGGGTTACCTTGAACCGGTCACAGGCTCGGTGAGCTCGGAGCACGGCCGGAGGTCAGGCAGACAGGAGTTACTGGGCGCTGTTCTCTGAGTGCGCACTGAGGAGTGAGGCCCTGGGCTATTGGCTCCTCCCCGGCGAGAGACCAGGAGGCCGCCATTTGTATTCCCGTCCTCCAGAACTCTACGGAAAGCGCGCAGGGAACAAAAGCTCCTGAAAGCAAACCCCAGCTGATTACTCAGCCTAGCCCCAGGTAAGGGCGGTGCAATTCCGCCTGGGGCAAAGACACTTGAGAATCACTACACCAGGCCCCTCCCGCAGAAGACCAACCAGAAATCCAGCCAAGACCAAGTTTAGGTACCAAGGAGTGCGGTTTCAATACCAAGGAGAGCAGCAGAATTCCAGAGGAGGAGAAAGCAAAGCACGGAACTCATGGCTTTCTACCTATGATTCTTTAGTCTTGCAGTTAATTTAATTTTTTTAAATTTTTTATTTTTTTCTCTTCTTCTGCTAAAATTTTTTTAACTTTTACCCTTTTCTGTTTTAACATTTTTAAACTAGTTTATCTAATATATATATATTTTCTTTTTTATACTTCTCTTTATTCGTTTTCTTTTTAAAATTCTTTTCTTTCTTCCTTTCTTTTTGTTTTTTGTCTCTTTCTTTCTTTCTCAACCTCTTTTTATCCCCCTTTTCCCCCCTCACGATTTGGAATCTCTTCTGATTTGGCTGAAGAATATTCTCCTAGGGTTGTTTGCCACACTTTTAGTATTTTACTTGCTTCTTCATATACTCTTATCTGGACAAAATGACAAGGCAAAAAAATTCACCACAAAAAAAAGAACAAGAGGCAGTACTGAAGGCTAGGGACCTAATCAATACAGACATTGGTAATATGTCAGATCTAGAGTTCAGAATGACGATTCTCAAGCTTCTAGCCAGGCTCAAAAAAGGCATGGAAGATATTAGAGAAAACCTCGCAGGAGATATAAAAGCCCTTTCTGGAGAAATAAAAGAACTAAAATCTAACCAAGTTGAAATCAAAAAAGCTATTAATGAGGTACAATAAAAAATGGAGGCTCTCGCTGCTAGGATAAATTAGGCAGAAGAAAGAAATAGCGATATAGAAGACCAAATGACAGAGAATAAAGAAGCTGAGCTAAAGAGGGACAAACAGCTACTGGACCACAAGGGGAGAATTCGAGAGATAAGTGACACCATGAGATGAAACAACATTAGAATAATTGGGATTCCAGAAGAAGAAGAAAGAGAGAGGGGAGCAGAAGGTATACTGGAGAGAATTACTGGGGAGAATTTCCCCAATATGGCAAAGGGAACAAACATCAAAATTCAGGAGGTGCAGAGAACGCCCCTCAAAATCAATAAGAATAGACCTACACCCCGTCACCTAAGAGTAAAATTTACAAGTCTTAGTGACAAAGAGAAAATCCTGAAAGCAGCCCGGGAAAAGAAGTCTGAAACAAACAATGGTAAAAATGTTAGATTGGCAGCAGACTTATATACAGAGACCTGGCAGGCCAGAAAGAGCTGGCATGATATATTCAGAGCACTAAACGAGAAAAACATGCAGCCAAGAATACTATATCCAGCTAGGCTATCATTGAAAACAGAAGGAGAGATTAAAAACTTCCAGGACAAACAAAAACTGAAGGATTTGCAAACACCAAACCAGCTCTATAGGAAATATTGAAGGCATCCTCTAAGCAAAGAGAGAGTATACAAGTGGTAGATCAGAAAGGAACAGAGACCATATACAGTAACAGTCACCTTACAGGCAATACATTGGCACTATTCATATCTCTCAATAGTTACTCTGAATGTTAAAGGACTAAATGCCCCAATCAAAAGACACAGGGTATCAGAATGGATAAAAAAACAAAATGCATCTATATGTTGCCTACAAAAAATTCATTTTAAACCTGAAGACACCTCCAGATTTAAAGTGAGGGGGTGGAAAAGAATTTACCATGCTAATGGACATCAGAAGAAAGCAGGAGTGGCAATCCTTATATCAGATCAATTAGATTTTAAGCCAAAGACTATAATAAGAGATGAGGAAGGACACTATATCATACTCAAAAGATCTGTCCAACAAGAAGATCTAACAATTTTAAATATCTATGCCCCCCAACGTGGGAGCAGCCAACTATATAAACCAATTAATAACAAAATCAAAGAAACACATCAACAATAATACATAATAGTAGAGGACTTTAACACTCCCCTCACTGAAATGAACAGATCATCTAAGCAAAAGATCAACAAGGAAATAAAGGCCTTAAACGACACACTGGACCAGATGGAAATCACAGATATATTAAGAACATTTCATCCCAAAGCAACAGAATACACATTCTTCTCTGTGCACATGGAACATTCTCCAGAATAGATCACATCCTCGGTCCTAAATCAGGACTCAACTGGTGTTAATAGACTGGGATCATTCCCTGCATATTTTCAGGCCACAATGCTCTGAAGCTAGAACTCAACCACAAGAGGAAGTTTGGAAAGAACCCAAATACATGGAGACTAAACAGCATCCTTCTAAAGAATGAATGGGTCAACCAAGAAATTAAAGAATAATTGAAAAAAATCATGGAAACAAATTATAATGAAAACACAACGGTTCAAAATCTGTGGGTCAGGACTCTGAGAGGAAAATATATAGCGGTACAAGCCTTTCTCAAGAATCAAGAAAGGTCTCAGGTACACAACCTAACCCTACACCTAAAGGAGCTGGAGAAAGAACAAGAAAGTAACCCTAAACCCAGAAGGAGAAGAGAAATCATAAAGATCAGAGCAGAATTCAGTGAATTAGAAATAGAAACCAAAAAAAAAAAAAAAAAAAAACAATAGAAAAAATCAACGAAACTAGGAGCTGGTTCTTTGAAAGAATTAATAAAATTGACAAACCCCTGGCCAGACTTATCAAAAAGAAAAGATAAAGGACCCAAATAAATAAAATCATGAATGAAAGAGGAGAGATCACAACTATCACCAAAGAAATACAGACAATTATAAGAACATACTATAAGCAACTCTATGCCAACAAATTTGAAAATCTGGAAGAAATGGATGCATTCCTAGAAACATATAAACTACCACAACTGAACCAGGAAGAAATAGAAAGCCTGAACATACCCATAACCAGTAAGGAGATTGAAACAGTCATCAAAAATCTCCAAACAAACAAAAGCCCAGGGCCAGATGGCTTCCCAGGGAATTCTACCAAACATTTAAAGAAGAACTAATTCCTATTCTCCTGAAACTCTTCCAAAAAATAGAAATGGAAGGAAAACTTCCAAACTCATTTTATGAGGCCTGCATCACCTTGATCCCAAAACCAGACAAGGATCCCATCAAAAAAGAGAGCTATAGACCAATATCCTTGATGAACACAGATGTGAAAATTCTCACCAAAATACTAGCCAATAGGATTCAACAGTACATTAAAAGGATTATTCACCACGACCAAGTGGGATTTACTCCAGGGCTGCAAGGTTGGTTCAACATCCGCAAATCAGTCAATGTGATTCAACACATCAATAAAAGAAAGAACAAGAACCATATGATACTCTCAATAGATGCTGAAAAAGCATTTGACAAAGTACAACATCCCTTCCTGATCAAAACTCTTCAAAGTGTAGGGATAGAGGGCACATACCTCAATATTATCAAAGCCATTTATGAAAAATCCACTGCAAATATCATCCTCAATGGAGAAAAACTGAAAGCTTTTCCGCTAAGGTCAGGAACACGGCAGGGATGTCCATTATCACCACTGCTATTCAACAAAGTACTAGAAGTCCTAGCCTCAGCAATCAGACAAGAAAAGGAAATTAAAGGCATCCAAATCGGCAAAGAAGAAGTCAAACTATCACTTTTCGCAGATGATATGATACTATATGTGGAAAACCCAAAAGACTCCACTCCAAAACTGCTAGAACTTGTACAGGAATTCAGTAAAGTGTCAGGATATAAAATCAATGCACAGAAATCAGCTGCATTTCTCTACACCAACAACAAGACAGAAGAGAAATTAAGGAGTCAATCTCATTACAATTGCACCCAAAACCATAAAATACCTAGGAATAAACCTAACCAAAGAGGCACAGAATCTATACTCAGAAAACTATAAAGTACTCATGAAAGAAATTGAGGAAGACACAAAGAAATGGAAAAATGTTCCATGCTCCTGGATTGGAAGAATAAATATTGTGAAAATGTCTATGCTACCTAAAGCAATCTACACATTTAATGCAATTCCTATCAAAGTACCATCCATCTTTTTCAAAGAAATAGAACAAATAATTCTAAAATTTATTTGAAACCAGAAAAGACCTCGAATAGCCAAAGGAATATTGAAAAAGAAAGCCAAAGTTGGCAGCATCACAATTCCGGACTTCAAGCTCTATTACAAAGCTGTCATCATCAAGACAGCATGGTACTGGCACAAAAACAGACACATGGATCAATGGAACATAATAGAAAGCCCAGAAATGGACCCTCAAATCTATTACCAACTAATCTTCGACAAAGCAGGAAAGAATGTCCAATGGAAAAAAGACAGCCTCTTCAATAAATGGTGTTGGGAAAATTGGACAACCACATGCAGAAAAATGAAGTTGGACCATTTCCTTACACCACACACGAAAACAGACTCAAAATGGATGAAGGACCTCAATGTGAGAAAGGAATCCATCAAAATCCTTGAGGAGATCACAGGCAGCAACCTCTTCGACCTCAGCCGCAGCAACATCTTCCTAGGAACAACGCCAAAGGCAAGGGAAGCAAGGGCAAAAATGAACTATTGGGATTTCATCAAGATCAAAAGCTTTTGCACAGCAAAGGAAACAGTTAACAGAACCAAAAGACAACTGACAGAATGGGAGAAGATATTTGCAAATGACATATCAGATAAAGGACTAGTGTCCAAAATCTGTAAAGACCTTAGCAAACTCAATACCCAAAGAACAAATAATCCAATCAAGAAATGGGCAGAGGACATGAACAGACATTTCTGCAAAGAAGACATCCAGATGGCCAACAGACACATGAAAAAGTGCTCCATATCACTTGGCATCAGGGAAATACAAATCAAAACCACAATGAGATATGACCTCACACCAGTCAGAATGGCTAAAATCAACAAGTCAGGAAATGACAGATGCTGGCGAGGATGCGGAGAAAGGGGAACCCTCCTACACTGTTGGTGGGAATGCAAGCTGGTGCAACCACTCTGGAAAACAGCATGGAGGTTCCTCAAAATGTTGAAAATAGAACTGCCCTATGACCCAGCAATTGCACTGCTGTGTATTTACCCTAAAGATGCAAACGTAGTAATCCTAAGGGGCACGTGTACCCTTTATAGCAGCAATGTCCACAATAGCCAAACTATGGAAAGAACCTAGATGTCCATCAACAAATAAATGGATCAAGAAGATGTTGTGTATATATACACAGTGGAATACTATGCAGCCATCAAAAGAAATGAAATCTTGCCATTTGAGACAATGTGAATGGAACTAGAGCATATCATGCTTAGCGAAATAAGTCAAGCAAAGAAAGACAACTATAATAGGATGTTCCCCTGATATGAGGAAGTGGTGATGCAACATGGGGGCTTAAGGGGGTAGGAGAAGAATAAATGAAACAAGAGGGAATTGAGAGGGAGACAAACCATAAGTGACTCTTGATCTCACAAAACAAACTGAGGGTTGCTGGGGGGAGGGGGGTTGGGAGAAGGGGGGTGGGAGTATGGACATTGGGGAGGGTATGTGCTTTGGTGAGTGCTGTGAAGTGTGTAAACCTGGCGATTCACAGACCTGTACCCCTGGGGATAAAAATATATGTTTATAATAAATAAAAAATTAAAATTAAAAAAATAGAGTAAATTTTGGGGTCTATAACAAATTTGGGTTTTGAAATATGATTCCCACGCTTAAAATCTATGTGTGATATTAAAAAGAAATCAAATCTCAAAAAAATGTAAAAGAAAAGGTGCTTTAACTTTGAATATGTTTTTTGTTTTTGTTTTTGTTTTAAGAAATCCAATTGTGCTTGGGACCTAGACTTCTAAGCAAAGCTGACCTTTGGTTCTTTCTCAAGGTGACTTTCCATCTTGCCCCTTTGTAGGCAGGTGTAAGAAATACCTACTTTTGCAAATTCCCACATCTCTGTCTTAAAACTGTGACTTGATTTTAATTTTTAGCAGCAAATATCTTTGACTTGAGGTCACTTTTCTTTTTCTGTTTTTCTGATATTCTGAAGGCAAAGTCTAATCTGAAGGTCAAATTAGATTAGCTCCTTCTCTCAAGTGTCAACCTTTCATATCCGGGGGCACCTTCCCATTCTGGTAATTTATCAGTCATTTCATAGGAACTTAACAGCCAGGTTTTTATCATCCTAGTTAACTTTTCTGTTATCTACAATGGAAAATACACAATACATGTTGGCATCCTTTTCTCTACCTGAGCTATAAAGTTTCATTGCTGTGAAGATCTGTACACCTGTCTTTACTAAGCTGCTGATACAAGCCCAGGATTCTTACTATGTCTTGAGTGACATGTGTGTGTTTGAGGCATGTGTAACCCCTACGTATGTGTAACCCACTGCAGTGTCGGAGGTGGTGAACTGCCTCGCAGAACTGCACACTGGATACCACCTTACCTTTCTCCTCTACCCTGAGACCTATCAGATTAAAATACAGGATACTGATATTATATAGGGAGAATTATGAATCGATTCTCAAAAAGGGAGGAAACTGCTAAAACATACTTCGGTTCCTTTCAACTATTGTTCTCGATATGACCTGTGCCACACCAGTGTGCATAACACATTTAGAACTACTGATATTTTACTTTCCATATTTCTGCTTAAAATAGCATGAAATGCTCAAATTTAGAGTACGATCCAGAATATTCCCTACAAGTCTGTTTAGAAAGCGGAAATTTGCTAAGTATGTTCAACAGCTCCTACCCTCATCTCTCTACCTTTTATGCAAGGGGAAATTTGCCCTATTATTTCCTGTCTTAAACATTTAATGGGCATTCTCAAAAACTTCCTTCATAAACTGGGTGCCATCACTTGTACGGACACGCTCATGAGGTTCGGCGTTCAACACAAATGAGAGAGCAGCGGTTTGCCTGGAACATCGGGTAAAATGTACTTTTAAAAAGAGTAAAATTAAGTGTACCTGGGGGCTCCATCAATTAAGCATCTACCATTGGCTCAGGTCATAATCCCAGCATCCTGGAATGGAGCCCCACATCAGGCTCCTCCCTCTGCCTGCTTCCCCCTCTGCTTCTGTGCTCTCTGACAAATAAATAAAATCTTTAAAAGAAATTTTTTAAAGGATAAGACTATATATAGAACACTGATGGTGCCTCCCAACAACTTTCATAATAATATATCATAAAAAATGTATTTTAAAATGAAGCATTAATAGTAAAGAAAATGAATAAAAATCTATAAATTGCCTTAAGCATATGCTATGCAAACTTGTATCTATTTGATTTTGAATATGTATTTTGTAAATCAAATATACATTAGACTTTTATGAATATATTTGCTCCCCTTTGGAAACTTAATATTTTTGCTCATTTTTCTTGTTATTCAACATAGGACTGGATGAATTTCTGCATCTGACTATTTACATGATAATTATGCCATTTTTTGGTAAAGTCTGCAAACTCAAATCAAATCTATACTGAAAACTATAATATGCAGAACATACACTAGGCAAAGCACCTTTGAAAGAATAACTATTGGTCTAACATATTATTTTAAATAATAGAAATACAGAACATAAAATATGCCAAAAAAAATACCTTCTAGTTCTAAGATGCAGTAGAGCAGAGTAATTAAAAGCACAGACCAGGGCCAGAGGATCTGGGGACACCCTGGCCTGCCATCTCCTAGCTCTCTGACCTTGAACAAGTTCCTGAAGCTTTCTCCATCTCATTTTCCTAATCTGTTAAAATGTAGATAATCGGGGCGCCTGGGTGGCTCAGTGGGTTATGCCGCTGTCTTCGGCTCAGGTCATGATCTCAGGGTCCTGGGATTGAGTCCCGCATCGGGCTCTCTGCTCAGCAGGGAGCCTGCTTCCCTCTCTCTCTCTCTGCCTGCCTCTCCGACTACTTGTGATTTCTCTCTGTCAAATAAATAAAATCTTTAAAAAAAATAAAAATAAAAATAAATTAAAAAAAATAAAATGTAGATAATGTCAGTATTGTCCCATTGGAGTGTGAAGACTACACATACACACACGCGTGCACACACACACACAGGACTTCAAACACTGGGTGGTATAGTATCCATCTGATATTTTTCTCAGTCTTTTTTTTCCCTCTGTTCTTACTATCTCCATAAACATCATATCAAAACAAACAAAATTCACAAACAAGGGGCCACAAGAAAAACCATTCCCTGATTGGAACATTTACAAATTCCACAGGGTTTAGCAGAAATCATTTGTTTAAAACTCAACACTAAGATAAAGATCATTTCAATTTCACACGGTAGGCTGACTGTTTTGAAATATGAACAATAGGCTTCTTGAAGCCCATTTAGATCTATTAATTCATCTGTTATCACTGAAGGAAACTTTAGGAAGTAGTTCATTTTTTTCCCCTCTGAGCAATTAGAAATTTCTGTAAATTTAAAAAAAAAAAGTTATGAAAAGTATCAATTGTAAAAGTTCCCTATTCATTTCCTTTCTGTGCCTTTACAAATGAGTCCAAAATAATAAAAAAGATATTAGTCATTTTTCTGGGCTCTCTATTCTGTTCCATTGATCTATGTGTCTGTTTTTGTGCCAGTACCATGCTGTCTTGATGATGACAGCTTTGTAATAGAGCTTGAAGTCCGGAATTGTGATGCCACCAACGTTGGCTTTCTTTTTCAATATCCCTTTGGCTATTCGAGGTCTTTTCTGGTTCCATATAAATTTGAGAATTATTTGTTCCATTTCTTTGAAAAAGATGGATGGTACTTTGATAGGAATTGCATTAAATGTGTAGATTGCTTTAGGTAGCATAGACATTTTCACAATATTTATTCTTCCAATCCAAGAGCATGGAACATTTTTCCATTTCTTTGTGTCTTCCTCAATTTCTTTCATGAGTGCTTTATAGTTTTCTGAGTATAGATTCTGTGTCTCTTTGGTTAGGTTTATTCCTAGGTATCTTATGGTTTTGGATGCAATTGTAAATGGGATTGACTCCTTAATATCTCTTTCTTCTGTCTTGCTGTTGGTGTAGAGAAATGCAACTGATTTCTGTGCATTGATTTTATATCCTGACACTTTACTGAATTCCTGTATAAGTTCTAGCAGTTTTGGAGTGGAGTCTTTTGGGTTTTCCACATATAGTATCATATCATCTGCGAAGAGTGATAATTTGACTTCTTCTTTGCCGATTTGGATGCCTTTAATTTCCTTTTGTTGTCTGATTGCTGAGGCTAGGACCTCTAGTACTATGTTGAATAGCAGTGGTGATAATGGACATCCCTGCCGTGTTCCTGACCTTAGCGGAAAAGCTTTCAGTTTTTCTCCATTGAGAATGATATTTGCGGTGGGTTTTTCATAGATGGCTTTGATGATATTGAGGTATGTGCCCTCTATCCCTACACTTTGAAGAGTTTTGATCAGGAAGGGATGCTGTACTTTGTCAAATGCTTTTTCAGCATCTATTGAGAGTATCATATGGTTCTTGTTCTTTCTTTTATTGATGTGTTGTATCACATTGACTGATTTGCGGATGTTGAACCAACCTTGCAGCCCTGGAATAAATCCCACTTGGTCGTGGTGAATAATCTTTTTAATGTACTGTTGAATCCTATTGGCTAGTATTTTGTTGAGTATTTTCGCATCTGTGTTCATCAAAGATATCGGTCTATAGCTCTCTTTTTTGGTGGGATCCTTGTCTGGTTTTGGGATCAAGGTGATGCTGGCCTCATAAAATGAGTTTGGAAGTTTTCCTTCCATTTCTATTTTTTGGAACAGTTTCAGGAGAATAGGAATTAGTTCTTCTTTAAATGTTTGGTAGAATTCCCCCGGGAAGCCGTCTGGCCCTGGGCTTTTGTTTGTTTGGAGATTTTTAATGACTGTTTCAATCTCCTTACTGGTTATGGGTCTGTTCAGGCTTTCTATTTCTTCCTGGTTCAGTTGTGGTAGTTTATATGTTTCTAGGAATGCATCCATTTCTTCCAGATTGTCAAATTTATTGCCGTAGAGTTGCTCATAGTATGTTCTTATAATAGTTTGTATTTCTTTGGTGTTCGTTGTGATCTCTCCTCTTTCATTCATGATTTTATTTATTTGGGTCCTTTCTCTTTTCTTTTTGATAAGTCGGGCCAGGGGTTTATCAATTTTATTAATTCTTTCAAAGAACCAGCTCCTAGTTTCGTTGATTTGTTCTATTGTTTTTTTGGTTTCTATTTCATTGATTTCTGCTCTGATCTTTATGATTTCTCTTCTCCTGCTGGGCTTAGGGTTTCTTTCTTGTTCTTTCTCCAGCTCCTTTAGGTGTAGGGTTAGGTTGTGTACCTGAGACCTTTCTTGTTTCTTGAGAAAGGCTTGTACCGCTATATATTTTCCTCTCAGGACTGCCTTTGTTGTGTCCCACAGATTTTGAACCGTTGTATTTTCATTATCATTTGTTTCCATGATTTTTTTCAATTCTTCTTTAATTTCCCGGTTGACCCATTCATTCTTTAGAAGGATACTGTTTAGTCTCCATGTATTTGGGTTCTTTCCAAACTTCCTTTTGTGGTTGAGTTCTAGCTTTAGAGCATTGTGGTCTGAAAATATGCAGGGAATGATTCCAATCTTTTGATACCGGTTGAGTCCTGATTTAGGACCGAGGATGTGATCTATTCTGGAGAATGTTCCATGTGCACTAGAGAAGAATGTGTATTCTGTTGCTTTGGGATGAAATATTCTGAATATATCTGTGATGTCCATCTGGTCCAGTGTGTCATTTAAGGCCTTTATTTCCTTGCTGATCTTTTGCTTGGATGACCTGTCCATTTCAGTGAGGGGAGTATTAAAGTCCCCTACTATTATTGTATTTTTGTTGATGTGTTTCTTTGATTTTGTTATTAATTGGTTTACCCTCAAATCTATGGTCAACTAATCTTCGACAAAGCAGGAAAGAATGTCCAATGGAAAAAAGACAGCCTCTTCAATAAATGGTGCTGGGAAAATTGGACAGCCACATGCAGAAAAATGAAATTGGACCATTTCCTTACACCACACACAAAAATAGACTCAAAATGGATGAAGGACCTCAATGTACGAAAGGAATCCATCAAAATCCTTGAGGAGAACATGGGCAGCAACCTCTTCGACCTCTGCCGCAGCAACATCTTCCTAGGAACAACGCAAAAGGCAAGGGAAGCAAGGGAAAAAATGAACTATTGGGATTTCATCAAGATCAAAAGCTTTTGCACAGCAAAGGAAACAGTTAACAAAATCAAAAGACAACTGACAGAATGGGAGAAGATATTTGCAAACGACATATCAGATAAAGGACTAGTGTCCAGAATCTATAAAGAACTTAGCAAACTCAACACCCAAAGAACAAATAATCCAATCAAGAAATGGGCAGAAGACATGAACAGACATTTCTGCAAAGAAGACATCCAGATGGCGAACAGACACATGAAAAAGTGCTCCATATCACTCGGCATCAGGGAAATACAAATCAAAACCACAATGAGATATCACCTCACACCAGTCAGAATGGCTAAAATCAACAAGTCAGGAAATGACAGATGCTGGCGAGGATGCGGAGAAAGGGGAACCCTCCTACACTGTTGGTGGGAATGCAAGCTGGTGCAGCCACTCTGGAAAACAGCATGGAGGTTCCTCAAAATGTTGAAAATAGAACTGCCCTATGACCCAGCAATTGCACTATTGGGTATTTACCCTAAAGATACAAATGTAGTGGTCCAAAGGGACACATGCACCCGAATGTTTATAGCAGCAATGTCCACAATAGCCAAACTATGGAAAGAACCTAGATGTCCATCAACAGATGAATGGATCAAGAAGATGTGGTATATATACACAATGGAATACTATGCAGCCATCAAAAGAAATGAAATCTTGCCATTTGCAACAACATGGATGGAACTAGAGCGTATCATGCTTAGCGAAATAAGTCAAGCAGAGAAAGACAGACAACTATCATATGATCTCCCTGATATGAGGAAGTGGTGATGCAACATGGAGGCTTAAGTGGGTAGAAGAAGAATAAATGAAACAAGATGGGATTGGGAGGGAGACAAACCATAAGTGACTCTTGATCTCACAAAACAAACTGAGGTTGCCGGGGGGACGGGGTTTGGGAGAAGGGGGTGGGATTATGGACATTGGGGAGGGTATGTGATTTGGTGAGTGCTGTGAAGTGTGTAAGCCTGGTGATTCACAGACCTGTACCCCAGGGGATAAAAATATATGTTTATAAAAAATAAAAAATTAAAAAAAAAAAAAAAAAAAAAAAAAAAAAGATATTAGTCATTTTTAAAGAAACTCTCTTTCCCTGTGACAAACTTTACTTCTTTTCGTCAGCATTCAATAATTCACCTGAGTTGGCTAAGTATCAAAACAAGCCAGAAGCTAGGAAGCTAAACTAATGGAACTAAGTCATCTCATGGGAAATTATTTGGTTCACTTAGGGCTCTTTTAGCAATGTGGATCAAAAAGTGACCAGCACCAATTTAAGGAGTGCTTTTAATTTTATATGTAGGGAGGTGATTGAAAGACAGAAAAAAAAAATCCTGATCTAAACAATAAAGTATGTATTAGTATTATTCTCTTATTTTCTGAGCCTTTGAATCAAAGGACACTGATGCCTGTGTGAACATTTTATTATTCTGAATATTATCCATTTATTACTCTGAATATTATTCCTTTACTATCAGGCTTCCATGTTCCTATAAAATATAAGCCTTTTCTATGCAACCTATTTTGCCAACTTTGCAGGCTGGGGTAAATCTGAATATTTTGGCTTTTTACCCTAAAAATTAATCAGAAAATCATAATTGGTTTTCACTCTGATCTCATTGACGGTACGTCTTATCTGCTTTAGCTCTATATGATGCCCTTCATTAATATACTAATAAAATGAAAGCATGTTTTATTTAGAAAATAGTTTTTTATGCCAGGTAAAGATCTAAGCATTCATTATTTATAGAAATTACTTCCCAATTTATCCTTAGCTTCGACTCTAAGCAAAACCTGGAAATCACCTCTAACTTGCCTTTTTGTTTCACTGCCGGACCTCTGGCCACCTACCACCCACCAGTCCCCATTTCTTCCCACAGAACAACTAGATAGATCTTCTAAACTTTCAAATGAGGTTATATTATTCCACAATTAAATACTCTCTGCCATCGACTGAACACGTCCCCTCAACCCCGATTCATATGCAGAAGCTCTGATTCCCAGTGTTCTCCATTTTGGAGATGAGGTGAGGTGTTTGAGAGGCAATCAGGTCACGAGGGTAGTTACCCCCCGCCACACACACACACAATGAATGGGATGCATGTCTTTATGAGACAGGGAGAGATGATCTCTCTGTAGATGAGCATGCAGTGAGAAGGCAGCCGTCTGCAAACCAGATGGGAGAGGTTCCACACCAGGAACTGAATTGGTCAGTACCTTAAACTTGGACTTCTCAGCCTCTAGTAAATTTCCATTGCTTATGCCACAGTAACCTGCTGTAGCAGCCCAAGATGACTAAGACCCTCTTCAATGACTTTCGGTGGTTCCTGGAAGTGTTCCTAAAAGACCCCTGTCTATAGGAACTGACTCTAGCCTGCTTGGTCATGATTCCCCTGACCCCCACCCCGCCCCCCCCTCACTTATTTTGCTCCAGCTATACTGTCCTTCAAATACCTTATACACTGAACTTTCTCTAGCTTGTTTTGCCTCCCAAGAGCATTCTTACTCCAGATGTTACCAAGGCTGGCTCCTTCTTTTTTTTTAAGCCTAAATTCAAATGTCATCTTTCTCAAAGACTTCCTTACCATTCAGTATAAAATAAAACTCTTTCAGCAGACCAGGAGTAACTACTTATTATAGAAACCTGTTTTATTTGCTCCAGAGTATTGCATCACAAGTTGAGGTTTTCATATTTGCATTTCTTTAAATTTATTTTCTGTCTTCCCCAACTGAAGGGCAAGTTTTTAATAAGTCAATATAAGGAGGACAAATTTAAGCTGACTGGAGCTTGCTCAAAATTTTTCATTGTGTTACAAGTTATTATCTTGAAAAGATTTGTGTTTTCTTTGGAGTGGACACTGTATCAGACTGGGCCAAGCTAGAAAATATAGACTAATGTATTTCAAACAGAAAAACTTTAATGTAGAGCACTGGTTACAAAGTTCATTGCCAAGGAAATCATGAAGCATTCTAGAGATTAATCATTATGTGTAGGAAACACCTCGAAAACCAGACAGTCAAAGGGAGGGAGTTACTGAAACTGAGATTGTGGAAAAGTTTGGCTTGTGTGGTGGAGGCAGGGCTGAACTGGAACAAGCTGAGTCATAAATGAAATGCAGTTAGAAATTCAGCAGAGGGGGGTGCTGGAGGTGGGGGAGGTAGGGAAATGGGGAAGGAGGGGGAGGGGGAAGGAGAGGAGAGGAGGAGGATGGAAAGGAATGGGGGGAGGGAGGGAGAAAGGGATAGGGAGAGAAGAAAGGCTTGTGTTCCTGCTTTCCTGTCTTTGGCCAATGGAAAGCACTGGCCAAACCTATCCGGGAAAGCAGAGAGCAAAGCAGCCTGGGAAGTGTAGTTCTCTTGGGTACAGAACAAAGCACAGAAGGGCTGGGGATGCACAGCACTTAATACAATTGCATAACATGTGTGCTGACAAGAAAGCATTCCACCACAAACTACAATCTGAAATCTCTCCTAAGAATGCCCAGCTATTTCCAGGACCCTCTACTATAACTTCACCCTGGGGGGGTATTTTGCCATACCTTTTCTAAAGGATTTTTGCAATCAATTTAAGAAATGGTTTCAGATTAGAACAATTATGATGTACCATGTGCTCCAGAACCATACATAGAATTTTCTAGACCAATAGCTGAGAAAGTGAGACCTGCCCCTTATGTTTGTCAATGACATAAGGATACATTATGAAAATGGCTTCTTTTAGATTTCTGTAAAGCCTAGGACTTTTCAGTAGCAAGTAACAGAGAATTTTACGGGCTCAGACAAGGTAGGATCCAGGATTTAAACAGAACAAATACTGTTCTGTTTCTTCATATTTTTTTTAGTTGGAGTCCTTCTTATGTTAGCTTCTTTCTCAGTCTGTCTCTCCACATTGGGGAAAGATGGTCTCCAAGAGCGCAAATGTAGTCTATCTCCTTATGACTTGTAAAACAGAAGAAAGACAAATCACCAACTACTGGAGAAGATTATGATCTGGGTCAGCTGTGGAGGCGATGCAAGAAACCTAGAGTGACCATCAACCCCAAGATGGTCTGGAGTGGGGGAGAGTGATTCCGCTTCACAAACCAGATGTCCTGCTAATCCCCCAGCACTATTCTTCCCAGTAGACCTCTCTGAACACCGGAGCATAAAAGCATCGCCATGCGTACTTGCTGCCTCTGGTTAGGAAAACCAAAAGTCACCAAAAGCTAGGTATCAAAAATCAAGAGTGGAGGCCAACATTTCTTTTTGACGTTTACATGTTTCCCGAAATATGGCTCAAAGCAATGGGTAACTTAAGTAGTTGCCTCAGAAGCTCACAAATGAACTGCCCGGGGTGGGGGTGGGGGGTGCAAAAATATTCGGTCTGACCAACCAGCTGGTGAGGAGCTCAGAGACGTAAGGATGCTCTTTTTGAACTAAGGAAGCAACATTCTGAGAGTTAGTGACTGACATCAACTCATGTTCTGTTGAAAGGTCTCTTGGCCTTTCCCTTGGTATTTACTTCCATAAATAACCACCACGGACTTGCGTCCTCTTTTACCGCAGCAAGCTGCATTTAAAACATCGGTAGAAATAATGCGCTGTGGAGTCTAAGGTTAGCAGTTATAAATTACCCTAAGTAAAATCGACCATAAGCAATAGGCTAATCTGCTGAGGTTTCAGGTACTGTATCTAAAAACTATGAAAAAAATTCCAAAGTTGTCAAAGGATCTTCATTTACTTGTTTCTAAACTGTTAAAAATGATCTTTCTCTGTTGTTTATATCCACTGCTTTTCAGGAAAACAGACGTGCCTGGAGAAATCAGTACAAATTCTCTACTTTCTTTGCATGTTTGCATTTTTACTTGAAGAGCTCTCTTTTCTATTGCTGGCTAGAATGAATAAGGCCCTTTTTTCCCCTTTCTCTCTGTTCCCAGGTTCCTCCCTAGACTTCTTCCACAGACTGCAGAACACCTGTGAAACCATGCAGGGTAAGGGATGTCAGATTTTTGAAATCAGATTTTTCATTGATTTTGTAATAGAAAAGTTACTAAACCATGTTGAGCCTCAGTTTTTAAACTATAAAATTGGGGTGAATATACTAACTCATGAGATGAATGGTGGAATTAAAGCAGAGAGCAGATACAAGTTCACAATACCCAGTAGTAACTGCTACTGTTTATAAGGGATGATGTTTGAGATACAGACATATATAATTACAAAGCAGTAACACCAGGTATTGTGTTCTGATATATAAATCTTACCATTAGAAATCAGGATTTCCAAATTGTTTCAGGCTGATTGAAACGCTTATGGATATTCCAGACAATGAAATGTAAAAATGCAGTAACCTGCTTCTTCAAAGACATTTGCATCTGATGCAGATTCTTGTCTTAAATTAGTCAAAAATGGAGCAGACAATGTTATTTTTCAGGTAAGCTGAAAGATGCTTAAAATTGTAAATTTCTTTGCTTTTACCTTGTCTGGGGAAGAAAATTCTTTTTATCATTATCCCTGCCATCACATTTCTGCATTTTTTCTAAGTTTTTAGTAGAAGATGCATGAGAATGTGCCCGTCCTCTTTTATCTCTAGATGATGTTTTCAATAGCACACACCATAATTGAGTTCAGGTGGCTGCCTTGAATGAGATAAATCTTGAATGAGATTAAGATGAATGACAGCACTGCTGGCCAAAGTCCCACTGTCCCAGAAAGAAATGAGAAATTAATGGACTCAACACCCATGTTGTATGATTTAAAAAAACAAAATGTTTAAACACATGACTTCCTGCCTTCCTTTCGTACCTTTAATACCCCCATACTCCTGGGATCAACCATGTAGAACCAGAACCGAACAGCACATATTCCGAGACTTGCTGGAAAGTACTGGGAAGTAGTGATTCTTGCCGTGTGTCCTTCTTTGTGTCCAGATGAGCTGACATACAGGAAGTGCCGGCCGCTCCCTTGAAATAGACAAATACAACTCCTTCAGCACAATGATAGGTGCCATAGCATGAGGCAGAACATATTTAAACCATGAGCAAACTTCATGCCTCCCACCCACACACAAACACACACATGTCATTTTCTTTCTGTGGAGTCACAAATCAATGATGTTTCATTCTTTTGACCCAAAAAGAAAAAACAAGAGGAAGAGGAAGAAGGAGAAGGAGAAAAAAGAATGTCACTGTGATTACATGATTCACAAAATTCACCTGAGTATGTGACTCTGACCAAAAGTGATCAAATATCTGAGCTCACTCTTTAGGTACATTTCTTTTCTTCTAATTTGCTCAAACCTGTCTGTCTATTTCAAGTTAGGAAAATATTTTGTATACTGTGTGTACAGCAGGGACATGGGGTATTGGAGGCTGATTGATAGTGTATCTCATTTCCAGTTGTTCTGATTCCCACAATGACCAAAGTAGTAGCGAATGGCAGTAAGAGTAAATGAAATGTAAACTTGAAAGTCACCATGCTGAGCGATAACTTCTATTCTCTTCAACTGCAGCCGTACATGAAAGATCTCTCCATTGAAACACAAATGGATTTTTTTCTACAGACATCACTGTCAAAATTCATCATAACTACTGTCCTCTGCATGGCTTTTATTAGGAAAGAATGAAGATAGATAGAAAGATAGATAGATAGATTGATTGATTTGCAGTGATAGCATATAATAAAGTAAATGACATTGTGTACTAACATATATATGTGTGTGTGTGTGTGTATGCTTTCTTAGGTTAGATGTTTATTTACAGTTGTAAATCAAAACTATTAAAGTATTTTCTAATTAAAATATCCTCCCCCCGGACATTTTAGTCCTGTTACTGAGATATATGGTTTTCACTCATCAATGGTACATTAATAGTACAAGAGGCTTCTTTTATGAAGCTTTCCTATTTAAGAACTTGTTGTCAGGTGAATTTAGTACTTTCTGAGGTATCAGTATATATGTTGTTACCTTTATTCCTATGGCACTGTATTCTATTTTTTTATATAATTTTTTATTTTTTATAAACATATATTTTTATCCCCAGGGGTACAGGTCTGTGACACTAGGTTTACACACTTCACAGCACTCACCAAAGCACATACCCTCCCCAATGTCCATAATCCCACCCCCTTCTCCCAAAACCCCTCCCCCCAGCAACCCTCAGTTTGTTTTGTGAGATTAAGAGTCACTTATGGTTTGTCTCCCTCCCAATCCCATCTTGTTTCATTTATTCTTCTCCTACCCACTTAAGCCCCCATGTTGCATCACCACTTCCTCATATAAGGGAGATCATATGATAGTTGTCTTTCTCTGATAGACTTATTTCGCTAAGCATGATATGCTCTAGTTCCATCCATGTTGTCGCAAATGGCAAGATTTCATTTTTTTTGATGGCTGCATAGTATTCCATTGTGTATATATACCACATCTTCTTGATCCATTTATCTGTTGATGGACATCTAGGTTCTTTCCATAGTTTGGCTATTGTGGACATTGCTGCTATAAACATTCGGGTGCACGTGCCCCTTTGGATCACTACGTTTGTATCTTTAGGGTAAATACCCAGTAGTGCAATTGCTGGGTCATAGGGCAGTTCTATTTTCAACATTTTGAGGAACCTCCATGCTGTTTTCCAGAGTGGCTGCACCAGCTTGCATTCCCACCAACAGTGTAGGAGGGTTCCCCTTTCTCCGCATCCTCGCCAGCATCTGTCATTTCCTGACTTGTTGATTTTAGCCATTCTGACTGGTGTGAGGTGATATCGCATAGTGGTTTTGATTTGTATTTCCCTGATGCCGAGTGATATGGAGCACTTTTTCATGTGTCTGTTGGCCATCTGGATGTCTTCTTTGCAGAAATGTCTGTTCATGTCCTCTGCCCATTTCTTGATTGGATTATTTGTTCTTTGGGTGTTGAGTTTGCTAAGTTCTTTATAGATTCTGGACACTAGTCCTTTATCTGATATGTCGTTTGCAAATATCTTCTCCCATTCTGTCAGTTGTCTTTTGATTTTGTTAACTGTTTCCTTTGCTGTGCAAAAGCTTTTGATCTTGATGAAATCCCAATAGTTCATTTTTGCCCTTGCTTCCCTTGCCTTTGGCGTTGTTCCTAGGAAGATGTTGCTGCGGCTGAGGTCGAAGAGGTTGCTGCCTGTGTTCTCCTCAAGGATTTTGATGGATTCCTTTCGCACATTGAGGTCCTTCATCCATTTTGAGTCTATTTTTGTGTGTGGTGTAAGGAAATGGTCCAATTTAATTTTTCTGCATGTGGCTGTCCAATTTTCCCAGCACCATTTATTGAAGAGGCTGTCTTTTTTCCATTGGACATTCTTTCCTGCTTTGTCGAAGATTAGTTGACCATAGAGTTGAGGGTCTATTTCTGGGCTCTCTATTCTGTTCCATTGATCTATGTGTCTGTTTTTGTGCCAGGACCATGCTGTCTTGATGATGACAGCTTTGCAATAGAGCTTGAAGTCCGGAATTGTGATGCCACCAACGTTGGCTTTCTTTTTCAATATCCCTTTGGCTATTCGAGGTCTTTTCTGGTTCCATATAAATTTTAGAATTACTTGTTCCATTTCTTTGAAAAAGATGGATGGTACTTTGATAGGAATTGCATTAAATGTGTAGATTGCTTTAGGTAGCATAGACATTTTCACAATATTTATTCTTCCAATCCAGGAGCATGGAACATTTTTCCATTTCTTTGTGTCTTCCTCAATTTCTTTCATGAGTACTTTATAGTTTTCTGAGTATAGATTCTGTGCCTTTTTGGTTAGGTTTATTCCTAGGTATCTTATGGTTTTGGGTGCAATTGTAAATGGGATTGACTCCTTAATTTCTCTTTCTTCTGTCTTGCTGTTGGTGTAGAGAAATGCAACTGATTTCTTTGCATTGTTTTTATATCCTGACACTTTACTGAATTCCTGTATAAGTTCTAGCAGTTTTGGAGTGGAGTCTTTTGGGTTTTCCACATATAGTATCATATCATCTGCGAAGAGTGATAATTTGACTTCTTCTTTGCCGATTTGGATGCCTTTAATTTCGTTTTGTTGTCTGATTGCTGAGGCTAGGACCTCTAGTACTATGTTGAATAGCAGTGGTGATAATGGACATCCCTGCCGTGTTCCTGACCTTAGCGGAAAAGCTTTCAGTTTTTCTCCATTGAGGATGATATTTGCGGTGGGTTTTTCATAGATGGCTTTGATGATATTGAGGTATGTGCCCTCTATCCCTACACTTTGAAGAGTTTTGATCAGGAAGGGATGCTGTGGCACTGTATTCTTCAATGCAAGGAAGACGCATGCATTACTCCCTTGAATAGAGTTAAGAACAGAAGTAGCCAAAGAGAATTGCAAAAGAGTTAGATGATCACATTCACGCCCTCTAATGGTTTAACTTTTCGCCTGTTCTTGTTCACAAATACCATTATTTCACCAAATGGATTGCCAGTAAATATAAATATGTGGTTAATAAGACAGGCTGGTTGGAATCCTCATGAAATCATTAAGGGGTTACTTGTTCTTGTATCCACTTAAAAAAAGGGAGTTGAGAGAAATTACAGAGTTCCAACCTCCCCAGTACATGGAATTTGCTCACTATTAACACTTGGCATTAGTGTGGTACTTTGTTACATTCACTGAATGAGCCTATACTGATGCATTATTATTGACTGAAGTCCATAGTTTACGTCAGGTTCATTCATTCCCTTGTGTGTTCCACGGGCTCTGACGAATGCATAACGACATGTCCACCACTGCTCTATTGTGCAGGAGAGTTTCTGTGCTTTAAGATCTCCCATGCAGCCCCTCTCCATCTCTTCCTCCCACTCTCCCCCATCAAATGCCTGGCAACCACTGATCTTTTTACTGTATCCGCTGGTTTCCCTTTTCCAGAGTATGATATGCTTGTAATGATATAGTATGTAGCCTTTCTAAGTTAGCTTCTTTCACTTAACAATATGCATTTAAGGATCTTCCATATCTTTTTTGTGGCTTGATAGCTTACTTCATTTTATCACTGAATAAAATTCCTTTGTATAGATGTACCACAGTGTGTTTATCCATTCACCTATGAAGGATATCTTGGTTTCTTCTAACTTTTAGCAATTATGAATAAAGTTCCTATAGCAACTGTGTGCATGCTTCTGTGTAAGCCTGTTTTAATTTGTGTATATACCAAGGAGCACAACTGTTGGATCTTATGGTATGTTTAGTTTTGTAAAAAATGCCAACTCTTCTTCCAACGTTGGCCGTACCATTCTGCAGCCCCATCAACAAGGAAGGAGAGTCCCCTGTCCTCTTTATCCCCATCAGCATTCATGTTGTTAGTGTTTTGGATTTTAGTTATTATACTAGGTATGCCATGGTATTTCATTTCAACTCAATGTCATTTCAATGTGCATTTTCCTGATAACATATAATATGGAGCATTTTTTCTTATACTTATTTGCCATCTATGTTCTACAGTGGGTATCTGTTCAGATTTTTTGTCTAATTTTTTACTTTTTTACTGTTAAGTTTTAAGAATTCTTTTTACATGTTGGACACAGTCCTTTCTCAGATATGTGTTTGCAACTATTTTCTCCAAGTCTGTGGCTTAAGTTTTATTTTTCTTAATAGTGTCATATGCAGAGTGGAAATTTTAATTTTAATGAAGTGCAACTCAGCAATTTTTTCATTCACAACTCAAACTTTTAGTATTGTATCTGAAAACTCATCACCAAACTTAGAGTCACCTAAATGTTCTCCTATTTTGTCTTCTAGGAGTTTTACAGTTTTACATTTTACTTTAAGATCTATAATCCATTTTGAGTTAATTTTCATGAGAGGTTTAAGTTCTGTATCTAGATTTTTTTTCATATGGATGTCCAATTGTTCTAATACCATTTATTGAAAAGACTATCCATTCTTTGTTGAACTGCCTTTGTTCATTTGTCGAATATAAGTTGATCTTACTCATATGGGTCTATCTCTGAGCTCTCTGTTCTGTTCCATTTCTCTATTTATCTATTATTTTTCCAATATTACACTGTCTTAATTACTATAGCTTCATAGTAAGTCTTGAAATAAGGTATTATACTTCCTCCAACTTTGTTTTTTTTTTTAATACTTCAATATTTTGTTGGCTATTTGAGTCTTTTGCCTCTCCATATAAACTTTAGAATCAGTTTGTTGCTATCTATAAAATTATGTTCTGGAATTTTGATTGGAATTACCTTGTACATATACATCAAATTGGGAAGAATGGACAGCTTCAAAATACTTATTCTTCCTGTCCACGAACATGGAATATCTCCCAGTTTATTTAGATCTTTGATTTCTTTCATCAGAGTTTATATTTTTTTCTCATGTAGAACCTGTACTTATTTGTTAATATTTATACTTAAGTATTTCTCTTTCTCTCTCTCTGGTATTAATATAATCATCATTGTGTTTTAAATTTCAAGTTCTAATTGTTCAGGGCTAGCATATAATAAAGTAAATGGCACTTGTGTACAAACCTTGTATCTGACAACATTGCTATAACTGTTTATTAATTCCAAGAGTTTTCTTCATGGTATATAACTGCATGTCATCTGCAAACAAACACAACTTGCTATCTATCTTCGTAATCTTTTGTTTTCCTCACTTGCCTTACTGTATTAACTAGGAATTCTGGGATGATGTTGAATATGAGTGGTGAGAACAGACAGCCTTGCCTTACTCTGCTCTTACCTGGAAAGTACCTAATATTTCACAATTATAAATGTCTGCTGTATGTTTTCTGTAGATATCTTTTTTCAGCTTTACTGAAGCATAATTGACAAATACAATTGGAATTCATTTGAAGTGTACAACATGATGATTTGACATTTGTACACACTTTGAAAGGCTTCTCACAAAGGAGTTCATCCATGCATCACCTCACATATTTACTTTGTGTGTGTGTAGGTGTATGAGAATGCTTAAGATCTACTCTCACAGCAAATTTCAAGTATATAATACAGTATTATCAACCACAGTCACCATAAAAATATGGAATATATCACAAATTCATGTGTCATCCTGTGGAAGGGCCATGCTAATCATCTCTGTATCATTTCAATTTCAGTATGTGCTGCAGGAGCAAGATATTCTTTATCAAGTTAGAGACGTTCACCTCAGTTTTTAGTTTACTGAGGTATTTTATCACAAATGGATGTTTGGATTTTTTCAAATGTTTTTTCTGCATCTATTGACATGATCATTTAATTTTTTGCTTTACTCTGTTGATGTGATGGATTACATTAATTGAATTTCAAATATAAAACAAGTCTGACATACTTGAATAATTTCCACTTGGTTGTGCTGCATATATATGTTTTCATTAGATTGGATCCGCTAATATTTTGTGGAGAACTGTTGCATCTATGTTGATGAGAGATACTGATTTGTAGTTTTCTTTTCTTGTAATGTCTTTGTTTTTTATTTCAAATCCCCGTCTGATTTAGAACAAGGCAGAAAATGCTCCTTTTGTTTGTATTTTCTGGACTATATATAACCGGTTTCATTTCCTCTTTAAATGTTTGGGAGAATTCCAAGTGAATCCAGTCAAGTCTAGTGATTTCTGATTTGGAATATTTTTAATTAGGTATTCAATTTTTAAAAAAGATTTATTTGAGAGTTCCTGAGTGTGTGGAAGTGGGGGGTGGTGCTGAGAGAGACAGAGAGAGAGAGAATCTCCAGCAAGCTTCCTGCTTGAATGTGGAGCATGAGTAGGGCTCAATTCCACAGCCCTGAGATCATGACCTGAGCTGAAATCAAGAGTTGGACATCTAACCAACTGAGCTACCCATGCACCCCTGTAAGCAATTTCTTTGTTACAAGCTTGTTTAGATTATCTATTTCTCATGTGATTTTGGTTGCTTGTGTCTTTGAAAGAATTGGTCTACTTAGATTACCAGATTTGTGGGCACTCAGTTGTACATAATATTTTTCTATTATCATTTTAGTGTCATTTTAGTGCCTATTATCACTTTAGTACCATTTCTATTATCATTTAGTGTCTACTATCATTTTTGTATCATTTAAGTAATGATGGTTCCCCCTTTAATTTCTGATAATTAGCAGTTTGTGCTTTCTGTTTAGGTTTATGTATCTAGAAGATCTTCAATTTTATTAATCTTTTCAACAAACTAGATTTTCATTTTGATTTTACCTATGATTTATTTTGATTTTTATAATTTCAAGTTTTTACTTAAATTCGAGTTAGTTAACATAATAGTGTAATATTAGTTTCAGGAGTACAATTTAGTGACTCATCACTTACACAGAACTCATCAAATGTGCCCTCCTTAATACCTAACACTAATTAACCTATCCCCCAACCAACCTCCCCTCAGCAACCCTCTTTGTTCTCTGTAGTTAAAAGTCTCTTACAGTTTGCCTCCCTCTCTCTTTTCCCTCTATGTTCATCTGTTTTGTCTCCTAAATTCTACATAAGTGAAGTCATATAGTATTTGTCTTTCTCTGACTTCTTTTGCTTAGCGTAATACACTCTAGCTCCATCCACATTCTTGCAAATAGCAAGATTTCATTATTTTTTATGGCTGAGTAATATTCCATTATCTACCTATCTATTCATCTATCTCACTTTTTTTATCCATTCGTCAGTGGATGGATATTTGGGCTCCTTCCATGATTTGACTATTGTTGACAATGCTGCTATAAACATCAGGGGACAGATGCCCCTTCGAATTTGTATTTTTTAAAATGTATTTATTTGAGAGAGAGAGAGAGAGAGAGAGAATGAGAGACTGAGAGAGAGTGATCCCAAGCAGGGGGAGGGGCAGAGGGAGAGAGAGAATCTCAAGCAGACTCCCTGCTGACCGTAACTCTCAGATCATGACCCGAACTGAAATCAAGATCAGATACTCAATGAACTGAGCCACCCAGGAGCCCCACTTCAAATCTTTACTTTGTATCCTTTGGGTAAATGCCCAGTAGTACAGCTGCTGGCTCATAGGGTAGTTCTGTTTTTAACTTTCTGCGGAAACTCCGTACTGTTTTCCACAGTGGCTGAACCAATTTATATTCCCACCAATAGTGTAAGTTCCCTTTTCTCCACATTCTTCCCCATGTGCTGTTTCCTGTGTTGTTAATTTTAGTCATTCTGACAGGTGTGAAGTGATATTAGTTTTGATTTGTATTTCCTTGAGGATGAGTGACATTGACCATCTTTTCATGTATCTTTTGGCCATCTGCATGTCTTCTTCAGAAAAATGTCTTTTCATGTCTTTGGCCCATTTCTTAACTGGATTATTTGCTTAATGATTTCCTGATTTCAATTTTATAAATTATTCTTCTTTTCCTAGTTTCCTAGGCTTCAAACAAATTATCAGTTTTAAATATTTCTCCTAATGTATGCATTTGTTGTTAAAAATCTCCCTCTATTCATTTTCACTGAATCTGACAAATTTTTATAAGTTATATTTGCTTTTTCATTTAATTCACAATAGTTGAAAATTTCCTTTGAGTTTTTTTTTCTTTGGTTTGTTATGTTATTTAGAAATCTACCCATTTAATCTTCAAGTTTTCTGGAATTTTCCAATAATATTTGTTACTGATTTCTACCTTAATTCCATTATGTTCTGAGAGCTCACATTGTAGGATTTCTTTTAAGTTTGTTAAGATGTGTTTTATGGCTCAAATGTGGGCTATCTTGGTGAATGTTCCATGTGAGCTTGTGAAGAATGTATATTCTGCTGTTGTTGAAGGATTCTATAATGTCAGTTGTATCCAGTTGATTGATGGTGCTGCTCAGCTTAACTATGTCCTTACTGATTTCTGCCTGTTGGCCCTACTATTGACAGAGGGGTGCTGAAGTCTCCAGCTGTAGTAGTGGATTCTTCTTTTTCTTCTTGCAGTGCTATTAGGTTTGCTTTGTGTATTTTGATGTTCTGAGGTTAAGGGCTTACACACTGAAGGATGTTTTGTCTTCTTAGAGTAATGACCTTTTTATCATTTGTTAATCCTCTTTATCCCTCCATGTTCTCCTTCCTATGAAGTCTTCTTTGTCTGAAATTAATGTTAATATTTTTCTCCATTCTTTCACTTTTTTCCCCATTCATTCATTCAATGTATTTATACTGGAAATGGGTTTGTTACTGACAATACATGGTTCTTCTGTTTTGTTTTAATCTTCTCTTAGTCTTTTAATTGGTGAATATAGATAGACTAGCAACATTTAAGCTGATTATTGATATAGGTGGATTAACATTTACCTTATTTGTTAGAATTTGCTATTCACTGGTATTTTTCTTTCTATTTTTCTTTCACTCTTTTTCAGTCTTCTCTGATCTTAATTGAGCATTTCATATGATTTCATTTTTTTATCATGTCTTAGCATACCAATTACATATATATTTTTAATCTTTTCTAGGGGTTGACAGTGAGTTTGCAATATACATTACCACTAATCCAAGTCCTCTTTAAAATATCATGATACCACTTCATGAGTAGTGTAAGAAACATACCAGATTATTTTCCCAGTAAACTCTCCCATCTCTTATCTCTTAGGTCAGTTGTTTGTTTTTGTCTATTTGTTTGTTTGTTTTGTTTTGTGTTTTTAGGTCCGTTAGGTGCTAATAAAATAGTTTCTCTTGAGGGCAGGTTTGTTATGAAAAAAAAGAAAGTTCTGGAAAATGTTCAAAATGGTGATTTCTTCCCTCTACCTGCTGAAAGCAGAGAGGAGCTTCCTCTGATCTTCACTGTGAAAAACTGACAGGGTTCCTAAAGGTAAAACTTACAAAAGTGTAGGGGCTTCCTAACACTGAAACCCCCTGGACTAGCTCTCCAACTCATCCACATTGAACCTGCAGCAATCCATCAGTAATTGGTGAGGATGTCCTGCCCTGTCTGGACTCCTGTTTGGCCCCATACTAATTGGAGCATCTGCTCCAGTAAGTTGTGATTCTCCATTTCCACTTGCTTGTCTCCAGTTTGGGGGCAGTGGTGTGTGTGTGGAGCTCTTAATTCTCTAATAAATTTAAAAAGAGTTGTTGATTTTTAGTTTGTTCAGCTTTTGGTTTTTTTCTTATTATGGGGAAAGAAATGATGACTTCCTAGCTCCTTACCTGCCAGACCAGAGACTGAAAGGGACTCACATCTACTTTTTTAATGATTTATTTAAGAGAAAGAGAGAAAGAACATGTGCCTGTGCACAAGTGAGTGCGGGGAGGGGCAGAGGGAGAGACTCTCCAGCAGACACCCCACTGAGCTCCAGCTGGATGTGCCGGCTCCAATCTCACAACCCTCAGGGGCTCGATGCTTAACTGATTAAGCCACCCAGGCGCCCCTATTTTCTTTTTAGGTTCCTTACTGAAAATATTTCCGTTCACTTAGAACACTTTATAAAAGTCTCACCAAAAAAAAAAAAAAAAAAAAATCTTAAGAAAACTACCAAGGAATATGATATGTGAATGGATGCTGCGAGATTTTCCTCCATATAAAATAGTAGTGGAAATAACCTGTTAAGTTTCATGGCTTGCACCATTGAACTGTTTTCTCTCCTCACTGTTTTATGAAATACATGTACTAGCTAACATTGGATTAGGAAAATTGTGCACAATATTTTAAGTCAGCCACAGAAAAGTTTGCTTTCATATTCCTTTGCAAGGATGACATGTTTGTTTTCTTATTTGGAACAGGAAGACAGGCATGTGGCATGTGCAGCCACGATAGACCTACACGCCATCAGTCACATCTCCTACAAACTGTGACTTATTCATTAAGAACACACATTTGTTAAATCTACATTCTCGGATTAAAGAAGAAGATCTAGGTGTTCCCTCATTTTATTGCCTTTTATGTCTGTAAGGATTCCCAATGCACTTGGAGAACAATATCAGACAAACCTTACAATGTTATCCTGAATAAAGAAAATATAGTATAGTCCAACTCACTATAATAATAATGTATACAGTTAAGATGAAAGCATGGAATCTAGTCATACTATACTGGATGCGAAGAAATAGCCTTGACCTAGTTCCAAATAAGAAAAATTAATGGTCAGTAGGTGTGTATGAAACTATTCTGTATTTCATAGCTCAGCTCTTAAATAGTATGACATATATAATGAGAAGTAATATACCTCCATCTCAAAAGCAAATCATGTTTAACCCTGACTTTAAATATACATATTTCCATGCTGTACTACTAACCTGATATTGAATGTCAAACATTTGGAGCAGTGAGAAAAGAACTGATTGTGTCCACTGGCATAAACTTAATCCATTTTAAAACTAGAAATTCTGAATTAAAACCTTGTATTTTGGTAAATTTATTCTTCTAACTACATAAATACACTAATCCTTTACTAACTCAGATGTTTCTTTTGAGTAATTTTAATCATGTGATACTTCTTTTTTAAAGGTAGGTTTTAAGTCTGCACAACAAAATGAATACAACCTAACCAAATTCTCCAGCCTTAGTCATTGCCTATAGGCTCCTCGTGGAACCCCAGTCACAGCATCCTCAGGATCTCAATAATTTTTTCATAGCACCCCAGGAGGAAAGCAATATTTTGGTTTTGTTATTAAGTCCTTAAGTCCAAACAACTTAAAGCCTATTAAAATACTAACAATACCACGGGCATTCGAAAAACTAATACATACAAACTGAAAAAAACAAAACAATTCTTAAATAACCACGATTACTTTCCACTAGAGAGTGTATTCATTAGGCACTGCCCAAAGTCTCAAACCTTGAAATTACATTGAACATCACCACCTTCATTTCCTATCCCATTTTTGTTTTCCCCAGTACTTACTTTAATCATAGCAACTACCATAAATCAGCTTATCAAAGATATGACATCATTGAAAGGAATGTAGAACAATATAATGTTTGCATTTTAGGGATATATTATGAAACTTAATGTAAAAAAAAAGTAATTCATGGGGGATGATAAATATCCAGGATGTTTCACTGCAGCATATTTATTTCAGTATAAGGCAATGTTTTGTAGGGCTCAACATCAAAGGTAAGCAACTCCAATTATTAGTTAGGGGACTGTGGGTGAGCTTTCAAAGTGTACCCCTCCTAGCCTCTCCTGATTTGCATATTCAATTTGGTCTTACAGCATCCTGCAGTGGAACACAAAAGTCAGAAAGTCAATTCCTGGCTGATGTATTAATGCATGCAAATGTGAACTTTTAACCATTTTAAAATTTAAGAATAGAAAACTATGCCTGGAAATTTAGAAGCAACCATTGCAAATTTGGTATTTTGGTATTTTTAATTCTAGAACTCTAGTATCCAAGCTTGACTTTGTAAGGGGAATAGACTTGTTGCAATGCCATATTTTTTCCTGAGAATCACAAAGGTGAAAAGTTGCTTAGCCTCTTGAGATTATTAATAGAAATATGTGAATTATCCAGGAACTATGTACTATATCACAAAGTTACAAAACCTTACACTGAATTATATTTTCAGAAATAGACTCATTCTTTATCTAGCAAGCTCAGACTAGACCTACTTTCAAACATTTATAAATTTTAGGTTGCTTCATTGAGAACTACCTATTTATATCTAGCAAAATCCTTGGGGAAGGTCAAACAAGCTTCCCACACGAAGTTCAGAATTTGTTAAAGCAGATAAGAAAGCTTAAAAGTCTCAACTGCCACAACATATTTAGAATTTAATGGTAAATCATTGAACCAGTTGACTTTGTTTACATGTGACTCTGTGGAATGATCAACCACCTTCATTTCCAATTCTACATTTATTTTTCCCAATCCCTACTTTTCCCAACAGTCATGGGACAGATTTTTACAGAAGCAAATTTTTTTTGATTGTCGGTCTGATTTTAAACTGCTTTATGGCTTTCTGTTGGCCATTGTAAATTAATTCTCATATATTATATTAGAATGCCTTTAATTAGGTTTGTAAAACTTTAATACTGCCAGAAGCAGTACTCCGGATTGTGGGCACTTACTAAATATGTCTGAATGTTACCTCTCTCTACACTCTGCCTCCTGATATTTTCTGTACCTTTCAGTGTAACACTTCAATTTTGTTGGTACAGGTTTTAGGATTATAAGTTCTTAGGATTCCTAGCATACAGATTTTATATGTCATATGTTAATTAATTACAATCAGGCACTGGAAAAAAGTTTCTCATCAATATTCAATTTTTACCTTAGACACTCTTTAAAGAATTACACACATTCTCAAAAACTGGAGCCACTTAGTGTCAAAGACTATAAATTCAGCATCACTTTGTTCGGCTCTCCATTGTTACTTGACAGGAGAGAGCCAAAATACATTAGCCACATTCAGAATCCAACAGTGTGCCTCACAGACATTCTTTTTCACTTTGGTGTTGGCATGCAGTAGAGACTCTAATTTGTCCTTTCGATGTGATTAGCTACAATCTTGAGTTTTTGGAAATGTTTCGTTGAGTCATTATGTCATAACATAATAAATTTGACATTTCTTTTATAAAAAGACAGTTAATACTTTCCAAAGAAAGCTATATTTTTTCAGCTCCAGTGCCCTCGGAAGAATCATACTCACTTCTACTAGGGTCAAACCATAAAAGACAATTTCCCACTTCAAGTGATCTGAATTCACTTCCCGCTTTAAATTGTAAGCAATTTTAGTCTTTTTGGTTTTTTTCCCCCTTGCTCATAAAATAAAGCTGCCTAATGGTTTTTGAAAATGTGATTCAATATGCCTCTCTTCCAAAATAGCAAATGCCCCCTTGTTCAGAGTTAGACTTACTTAGCTTGGGTCCACATCCTCTGTAATTTCTGCCGGTCCCTCACTCTACAAAGAAAGGGGAGGGGGCACAATGATTATCAGCTGAAATGCCCTCATTCTCTTTCTGTCTGCAAGTTTTAAAGACTGTGAAATGTAAACATGCTCAGAGAGAGAACAAAAGTTTTCCTTAAAGTTGTCAAAATGGCAACCACAGATCCAGTGCCTCTGAAGTCAAATGAAATGTTTTCATGGCATTTGATGAAAATGTCTGTCATTACATCACTTCTATTTGCTTTTTGAAAGGCTGTACAATGAATTGATTTGGCATTTCTTTATTTCTACCTTTTCTAACAGTTTATTCTTCAGGCATTACTCCTCTTAAGAATAATTATTACTTATTAAGAAAAAAACAGGCTATCTCATTGTAAGGCTATTTATTATTACCAAATCTTGGTGCTATGAACTGTTTCCTTCAGTAATCACTAACCTGATCTAAAAATGAAGCTTAACACTGAGACACGCCAAAACACAATCTATTCATTGTAGGGATATAGTCACCTTATTTTAAGAGATTTTAATTTGCTCAGGGATAAGTATACCTCAATCCCATGAAGGTGCCTTATGAATGGAGTTGTTGGCACTTTCAGGAATGTAGCTGGAGACAAAGGATTCTGACTCTCTTAATCTTCATAATGCAGGAACGCTGAAGAACCTCTTTTATGTGTTGTTGTCAAGATGTCTAGAGAAACAAGCATTTGCTTAATAGCATTTGTGTAACTTGATTTTATTTGCCAAATTGAGATTAAAAAGAAAACTTGTTTCCTTGTCATATAGGAAGGGAGAACTAATAAAGCATAAATCCTTTAGTTAAATGATAAATGGTATGAACTTTGACTTTGTTTAGATTTCAGACCCATTTTACCTGAAAGAGTGTGGAAAGCAAACAAGAACAGAAGAATTTCCTTTCACGGAAACAGAAAACAGTGTCATCAGGTTATTTTAATGAATATGTAATGAGCAGAAACCTTGGGCTGGCTGGCCCTATGGTTAAGCCTGCAGGTACCTGAGCTGTTGGCTTCCATTCAAATCCTGACATTACCACTTATTTGGTATGTGACCTTGGGCAGCCTATGGAAATTCTCAGGATCAGAAGCATGAAGAGATAATTATAGTCAGTACCTTACCTCATGGGGTTGTGGTAAAGATTAAAGGATACACTACATGGAAAGTGCTTAGAACAAAGGTGTAAATTAGTGCTACTCTCCTGGAAATTTAAAAAAAAATAGATCGAAAGATGATTCTAGTAGTAAAAAAAACGACAATCAATCACAAGTTATTGACTGGATGACTACTACAAGGAAGGTGCCATGTCCCTAACATTTGGATGTTAGGGAGAAAGACAAGTTATAGATCAGAACACATGAAACATACTCAAAAGAATCTGACAATGAAAGCTAGCAGTACGTACTATTTAGAAGACATATTACAGGCCAGACTACCCAGCATACCTTACTGGTACTTACAAGCTTTGTGACTTTGGGAAAATCACTGAATCCTCACGGTGTCTCATATCCACCCTCTGTCAGATGGGCGGTAATAATAATAATAATATACAGCTCACTGGGGTTATTGTGAGCCTTTAATGCCAAATATTGACATAGGCTGTAAATGCCATCTAGTTCATCTAATAAAAGATGACTTAAACTGGATGACTAAGAAAAGAATTTATAAGAGACCTATCATTATATTAAGATATTAAGGAATATAATGGAGATGGTAATAGGCAAAGAAAGTAGGTTAGAGGGGCAAAAGTTCATTCTTAAAAAATCACTAAGAGGTTCTTCCTGGTTTCTAGTCTAGCATGTAAGAAGCTTAGAGGCACAGCCTCATCTTTACAACAAAAAAAGCCAAACTAAAAAAAAATCAAAAACTCTTCTTATATCTATGAGAGAATTAGAGTAGACATCACAGGGAAAACCACTGGAGACAGGAAGGCAGATACAGAGAATCACAATTCACTGGAGCAAAACCGCAGGAGCAGGAACCACAGATGGAGCCGGCCCTGGGTGAGGAAAAGGGAAACCGCAATGAACAGACTGCCGGAGGCTCAGCATGGAGAAGCTCGGGAGAGGGGAACTCCATGGCGACAAGTCTTAAGGGCATCCCCAAAGTCTGATTTCCAGAAGCCCTACCAAGTTCCCACAGTGAAGACGGGAGAAAAATCCCCTCTGTTTCTTTCTGGGAGAGAGGAAAAGTAGCCATTTTGAAGTATGCCTATTTTTCTTAAAAAGGTCTAGAATTCCTATCCCCTAAGAGAGAGGGAAAACTGAGAAGTACTTGTCAAGGGCACAGTAAAAGAGCACAGGCTTACTGAAAGATTGTGACAGATCACAGGATTATGGAGGGTTCCTAGTGCCGTTGACTTTCACACTCAACACCTCTTCACCTTCCCACCCCATCCACAGGCTCCTATATTCCAGTGGGGGCTGCAGCGGAAAGGACACCCTCTCTCAGAGCTTACTGAGTCACTAGGGAGGGGTGCCTGGGGGCTCAGTCCATTAGGTGTCTGCTTTTGGTTCAGATCATGATCACGGGGTCCTGGGATGGAGCCCTGCGTCGGGCCCCCTGCTCTATGGGAAGTCTCCCTCTCCCTCTGCCCCTCCTTCCTGTGCCAGTATGCACACTCTCTTGTTCTGTCAAAAAGTAAATAAGATCTTTAAAAAAAAAAGGAAATTCACTAGGGAAACCAAAAGACAAGGGAGAAGCCGAGGGGGACACCAGTAGACGTTAAAACCTTCTGACTCCTATAGCTCCAGCCAACAGTAAATAGTAAATGACCTTACTTCGTACCGGATAGACAGAAAAGTTCACACCGAAGACCTCTTTACCTTGATTCCTTTTACCTGGTACACTGTATCCACTATCAATAAAAAAAATTACAAGCCACGCTAACACAGTGATATGACCAAAAGATGACATTTATAACTCCCAGAGCACATTTGAGGAACAAGAACACAAGTGTTTGTAGGAGAATTAAAATCAGAAATGTCACTTGGGGAAGAATATAGAAAGCCCTTAATGCTACCCTAAAAGTCAACGGAGAGCTTCTGATGATTTTCAGGACTAATAGTCCCCATCCTGAAACATTAATTCTGTGTCAGTGAGAAGAGTGGCCTGGTTTAGGAGAGTATTTGCACTGGTGATGAGTTTTCTTGACACTGGCAACAAGAGCCCAACAGGCACTTGTGATGACAGAAGTGAAAATGCCAAGTAAAAACATGTAAATTGAGAATGAAGAGTTCAATGAATTAGAAATTGAGAAAGACTTGTGTTAAGTAACAATAATGTCAATAACAGAAATATTAGGGGCAGCAGGAGGAGATCCTTTCGGAATGGAAGGTAAGCTTGAGTCTGGATACATGACTTGCAGACACTGGAAATTATCCCACTGATAACAGATAATGTGAGATTAGAACATGGAAATAGAGACCAGAGGCATGCAGAAATTAGCAAATTTTGAACACTGAGAGAATGAAAACTCTGTGCAATCAACAGGTGTAGGAAGAGATTTAAAATAGTAAAAGTAGGAATACTGAGTAAGACTCACAATTGGGTTTTACAAGGAAAAAGAAAAAGCATCAAAGACGCATATTAGGAAATATATCACAGTCCACTGCAGGTGAGAACTTCCAGGAAGCTGCGCATTAAGCAGTAGTGCCAAGTGCAACATGAGAAGAATCAGAATAACGCAAGAAGAATTACAAAATCATAAAGTCCTCAAAGGAGCTAGTACTTAAGCCCCATGAGAGCTGGTGTGTTTGGTAAATGTGAGTCACTAAAGTGTTTAGATCCATGACCCAGAGTGGACAGCCAAAAATTATTTGCTGAGGAAATAATATTTTTGCAGAAGATAAACTGCAGGGAACCAAAGAAAGTATATATAGTGTAGTAGAGAGTATAAACACTTTTTTGTATTGTCTCATCTTTGAAATATAAGAAAAAACAATAGTACTTAGAAGTGAAATTGAGGTTAGATTTCTTTTTTTCAAGATAAGAAAACTGTGATGCTTAAAGGCAAAAAGTATGATAATAGTAATAGGCAGTTTAAGGATACTTAGAAAAAAGGAATAAATACAAAAAGAAAAGTTTTTGAGAAGACAGAAAGGATTAAGTTTAATGGTTCATTATTTTACTGAGAAATAAAGTAGTCAACAAATACATAGGAGTTTGGTGAATTCCTTTTTGGGAAACTATAATGCCTGGATACTTGTAAAATGATGGAATAATTGACCTGAAAATTATGGAAGAAGATACTCTCATATTTGAGCAATAATGCCAAAAAGCATTATTTTTGGACATGAAAATTGCTAATATCATAAGAAGACTGTGTTAACTATTTAGTGGATGTACTTTGTTAATATACATAATGAAATATTCTGAAGATAATAAATTGGATTAAATTATTATAATTGTTACTGCTTTGCTTTCTAAGTACCTTCCACTTAAACCAGATTGGAACCTGTGAATAGATCATCTTTGGAGGTCCCAGCTGGAAGTGTGTGAATTCATAACCAAGAGACTGCACATCTTTAAACAGATCCAGAGATGGGCACTTTCCAGTATTTCTTTAGTTGATTCTAATGTTTTATTCCCTTTGTAGACAGGAAAGCCTTCCCTATGGTGTGGGCAGTGTAATACAGAATAGGACTGTCTCACAGAAACACACTGTGGGCCATTTATGTAGTCTTAGTATTTTCAGTAGTCACATTTCAAAGAGTAAAAAGAAATGGGTGAATTTTTTGTAATTTATTTTATTCTGTATATATTTTGTAATATATTTTATCAAACCCACGAATCCAAAGTGTTATTTCAATATATAAATAATTGTTGATATCATATGATCTCCCTGATATGAGGAAGTGGAGATGCAGTGTGGGGGGCTTGGGGGGGTAGGAAAAGAATAAATGAAACAAGATGGGATCAGGAGGGAGACAAACCATAAGAGACTCTTAATCTCACAAAACAAACTGAGGGTAGCCGGGGTGAGAGGGTGGTGGGGTTATGGACACTGGGGAGGGTATGTGCTATGGTGAGTGCTGTGAAGTGTGTAAACCTGGCAATTCACAGACCTCTACCCCTGGGGCTAATAATACATTATATGTTTAAAAAAATAAAAAATAAATGATAATTCTTTTATATATATATATATATATATTTTATACTACATCTTCGAAGTCCAATGTGTGTTTTATTCTTATAGCACATCTCAACTTGCATCAGCCACAGTTCAAGGGCTCAGTAGTTTGTGTAGCTACTGGCTATTATATGGGACAGTGTAGGCTATAGAACAAAGTCTTTTGAGTCACAGTCTGATATTCAAATCCTCCAGCTCAGTCATACCCATGACTTGATCAAATTTTTTAACCTTTCTAAGAATTTAGCATCTTCCATGTCACAATGTTTTAAAGATTAAATGAGATAACATCTATATCACCTTTTACACTGCCTGACTCTTAGGAAATATTTAACCGCTATTACTTCCCTTTCTCTAGATCGCTCTGGAATTTCTCCTTCTTTTGTCTGAAAAAAAAATTATTTGTTTGGATTTGAGTGAATGGATAAGAAGAGCGACTGTTTGACATCCATTCAGCCCTTTATAAAACTGAAAACAGGAACACCAGGCCCCCTCCTTCTAGTGGCTACACATGAAAATTTCCTTAACTTATTACTTCCTCCCCATACCCCCATAATTCCTACACCACCCCGCACTGGTCCTCTCCTGATTGATCCTTCTTTTACTGCTCTGTTTCCTTTCTCCCCCATTATTTTAATTTATAATGCTTGACACTGATTTTCTATCCCTTTCTGTTACATTAGCCACGAGGTGGCAGAGATCCTTCTCCGATCTGACCTACAAGTATTCTAAATACCTAAAATAGTGGCTGGCAAAAAATGAACTCATCATTTGTGAAATGAATGAATGGGAGAAAAACATTTTTTTACCATGCCAATGCATATAATTTTATCTTCCATTTCGTCACATGTATCTTTAAAGTGATGGTTGAAGCATCACACAAATCACATTTCTTTTTAACACTCTTCTCATACTTTAATGTAATTATTATTATTATGGTATATTAAGAATTAACTCCTCTTAGTGTATCCAGAAGGTATCCAATTTTAAACAGAAATCTCTTCTGAACTGGTATCATAATAAATGCCAGTGTATTAGTAAGTGATTAGATAAAAGGCAGATTTATAAATTAAATCCTTTGATATATCTCAGTGTCCTTGGAGGATCTAGCGAAGATACTATTTCTGTTATTATCATTTTTGTTGTCTTCAACTTCTACCTGTTGACAATTCTCTCGGTGTTTTCTGATTACTCAGTTCTTATTTCACATTAGACATCATATTGTCAGTTTTTTCACTTTGGGTAAGTCACACTCATCTCTTGAGGGAACAATTTTGTTTTTGGAAACTTTCACACTTCTACCAAAGTAGAAAGAATAGCATAATAAACTTCCCCCAACCCAAGACCTAGCTCCGACAAGTTCATCCGTGGTCAATTTTGTTGTCTTAACACCTACTTCCTTAACACCACTAATTTGAAAGTAATGCTGGATATCAATTACATCTCCTTTAACCACATCAGTATATATTTCTATAAGATTAGGATTACTAATCTCAGCCAAGTCTGAGAACCATTTTCTTTGGTTAAGTAAGCAAGCAGGCAGGCAAACTGTAATGCCCCAATTTTTTTTTTTTTTTTTTTAGGATTTTATTTATTTATTTGAGAGAGAGAGAGAGAGAGAGAGAGAGAGAGAGTGTGTGTGTGTGTGTGTGTGTGTGTGTGTGTGTGTGTCTGCTGCAAGCAGGGCAGGGGCAGAGGGAGAGGAGAGAGTGAATCTCAAGCAGACTCCATGCTGAACCCGAGATCATGACCTGAGCCAAAATCAAGAGTCAGATGCTCAGCTAACTGAACCCCCCAAAATCCCCTTAGTGTTTTTTTTTTAATTCTTGGATGGAGTTATCTTTATTTCCCTGCATATTTACAGTGTTGATCCAGTGTAACTCCACACATGACTGTGCCTTTATCTTAGATTGTAATTGTCTCACGATAATCTCTCCCCACTCAGATGTCTGCTTGTCTGTACCCAGCAGCTCTCTGATTTTAGTTTGTGAGAAAAAGCCCTTCTGTGGTCACGGGAGGAAATGCACGGGTGGGGCCAAGTTCCCAGCTCTGCCAGGTGATCTGAGTGCTGGTTTCCAGTGAGTTTCTCTGAAGAGTTCTTCACAATCTTTCCTGGTATTTGTATAAATCGGTTCAACCTGCCATAACAAAATACCACAGAGTGGGCGCCTTAAGCAACAGAAGGTGATTTTCTCATTTCTGTCCAAGAGGTGCTGAAAGTCCAAGAGGTGCTGGCAGGGGTTTTTCGTGAGGCTTCTCTCCTCGGCTTAGGGGCTTCTCCTTGTCTCCTCACAGGGTCTTTCTTGCGTGTGTGCACATCCCTGGTGTCCCTTCCTTTTTTTTAAGGACATCAGCATTAGATTCAGGACCCACACTTAAGACTTCGTGAATTACCCTTCTGTCCCAACTCTGAATGTCGTCACACTGAGGGTTAGGGCTTCAACGTACGAATTTTAGAGAGACAGAATCCTGTCCATAACAGTATTTTTACTTTGATTTTAGACTATTTATACAGCTTCCTTGGGAAGACCTACAGTGAACCATATTTCCCTGGGCTGGAATTTCTACTGTTTTATCCGTTCATTCTGATCCGATTGGCCTCTCCCCTGCTTCCTGGAATATCTCAAAAACTGCTGGTCCAATGATCAGATTTTAAACGTGATGGTTTAAAAAAATGTGTTATGGTACAATTATTATCTTTCTCATGTGTATGAGTGCATGAGTGTACATGAGTAAGATCAGATCAGAGTGAGCATTCTGGTAAACTGTGAGTGAAGGCTGGCTTCCGTATCTCTAACTCCATATCCTTGGCCAAGCCCCAACCTTCCAAGTGAATGAATATGAGGGTCTCCCTCTACTCTATTAGAGACCAGAGTGAGATGGTAATATCCCCCAGACTGAAAGAGAAGTTAAGTGGCCCCAGATAGAGTGGAAGGAGATTCATGATTTACAAAAGTATCTAAGGTTAACTCCTAAATTACAACCTCACACTCTCTCTATAAGATCCAACACAATAGTGAATACACATTAAGGGCAAAGCCTGCTCCTGGGAGGTCCTGGAGTGGGCTTGGGTTAGGCTCATACACCACGGGTTCAGTTCTGGCTTTGTTATTCTTTATACAGGCTTAGACAAGTCATTCAGCTTTTCTGGTTCCTCACCTGTGGGAGTAATAATAGTACCTGCCCCATCTACTCAAAAAGAAGTACCATCATCATCTGCCTGTGGCTCTGTCAACCCACGTTATCAATTAAGTTTTATCTGTTGAACACCTAGTACTTTAAATTGTCACTATATACATTAGAGCATTAGTATCACTAAGATAGTTTTAGAATATTTTTTGACCTTGTGTTGTGAATATACAATTGCACAATAGTAACTTCCTGTGCCTTACATCAGGCAGTGTATTTCATTCCAGTTACTTTACAAACATCTCCTTAACTCACACCCTTAGTTACCAACACACTGTGTATTTACTAGGCACTCAGGAAGTGCTTGTTGCATTAATTAATCCAAAATATTTTCCTGTTAATAAACACAGAAGGACACAGACAAGTAACATGAGACCTACACAAGTATTATCAAGTGCCTTTCCGTCTTCAATGCTGGAGGGAATTTAAAAACAGCAAAAAGATGACTCTTATCTTTCCCAATTTTAGAATTTAATTGTGGATATGGTCAATTATACCACAAAAAAGAAAATAAAGTTGTGAAGAAAGGGGGGGGGGAGGAGAGACAGAGAGAGAGAGACGGCAGCTTTTGTTTTATACCTTCATTAGTTCGTGTTACCCAAATGTCACTCTTGCCATTAAAGCCTGTATATACTAAGCCTAAACACTATTCATGTGCACACGAGAGTGGATTAATGTCTGTAGTTTTCCTCCACAGCTTCCACAATGGCTCCAAAAAGGCTCATAAACAGGCCTGTGATGAGCATTGAAAATGTCCTCCTTAAGGATCTAATGCTTCGTCTTGGTGACAATAAGTGAAAAGATCCATCAATACAGTTTTAATTAACAGCAACGTTGAGATGTTTAGAACTGGACCGTAGCCTCCTTGAATCGGTTGGCCTTCTCGTAAAGAATTTTGTTTTTCCCAGGGGGTCCAAATGAATTAATGTCCTTTATTTAGTGGCCCATTGTTTCAGGGAGGCCTACACAAGTTCAGTGAGCCACATTAGTGTATCAAGGAGGATCTAATCGGGCTGCTTTGAAGCAAGTACTCTGTAAAAATACAGTGTCTCAAGTAGTGATTAACAAGGAGGATAATAAAGTATTCTGTGAGAACGATTACTTTTCTCTATCTGTGGACAGCACTACTTGTGTGCAATATGCCATAATGACCAGATTCAAGACTTTTCAGGTGGCCTTTCATGAACTCACACAAGTTATAAAAGTTCAAAAAAGAAAATAAAAGCAGCCATTAATAGTCTTTAATTGTTCCATTAAAAGGTATAAAAAATAAAAAATTATATTAAAAAAAAAAAGAAAAAAAAAGGTATCAATTGATCATTCATGTTTGTCTCTCTGAGCAACGCACAGAACATTTCCCACGTCTGCTGATTATACTTTTATCTTTTCCTAGACTGAGCCTCTGAAACTGTTGTACCCTTAGAAGCATTATACTAGCAGATGTCCTCCCCGGTTTCCAAATTCTGTCTTAAGATAAGGAAAGATTTCTGCAGATGTTATCAGGAGACCTCACAGACATTGTATCTAAATGGGACTGTTGCGATCTTAGCAGCAAAAATGAAAACTGGATTATTTCTCAAAAGTTCTCAAGAAAGAGAAAGTATTTATCCTCAGGAACTATCATAAAAGTAAAAAAAAAAAAAACCAAACCAAAATTTCATCTAAATGTATTTTCACTATTGTGATGTTTACTATAAGTGAAATTGTTAGGAAATAATTTAAGAGTTTACCACTAGATAGTTTTTATAAATTATGTTATATCCAAAAAGCAGAATATCATGTTAAAAATATTTTGTAACATGTGGAACTAGAGGGTATCTAGTGACTAGAGGCCAGGAAGACCGGCAAATATCATACAGTGCACAGGACGTACCACCGTAACTCATTAGGTCACCTAAAACATCACCTGTGGCCTGGGGCACACACCCCGGGCATACTCGGATCTCAGGACATTTGGCACTGGCTGTTCCTCTGACCACAATACTCTTGACTCAGGAATCCAAATGGCTCACTAGTCATGTCCTTCAAGTCTTTTTTGAATGGCATTTTCCCACCACAGCCTAACTGACCAGCCTAGAAATTGTGATCCTTCCCCAGCTATAACACTCACAACCGTCCACATGCTATAACACTCACAACCGTCCACATGCCTTCTCAATCCTACTTCTTACTCAACTTCTAACGGACCCCATACTTTATTTCCTTACCATGTTGAATCAGTTAGCTTTTCCCTCCTTCTAGAATGTGGACTGCACTGGGGCAGTTGAGTTTTCCTCACTAACGTATCCCCAGCACCTAGAACAGTACCTAGCATTCAACAGGCCAATTCTTGAATGAATGAGGGAACAAATAAATGATGGTATGAATGAGGGACATTCATTTTATTTCCGATTATTTTCAACTACAAACAATGTTGAGGTAAATATCCTTATATACATGTGCTTATGTGGTGATCTTTTTATTTCTATATGGTCAGAATGCTTTCCAGAATGGAAAATTTCCCAGAGAAGCATGAGTATCCTTCTCTGGCCACCTGTTTCTCCATTTCTCTGCCATCCAATGGTAGTTTTTAAAAACCTTTCCCCATCTTTTTATTTTGATTTGTATTTTTCTGATAACTTGAGGACTTGAGCATCATTTGATATTTTTGTTGATTATTTGAATGCAATCACCTGTGAATGAGTTATGCAGATCTTTTCTGGTTGTTAAAATTTTCATCTCCATTAAGTCTATAAGAGTTATCTATATGTATCCAACTTGTAATTGACACACAAAAATTTTTCTAGCCTATTGTTTTCCTGTTGATTTTGTTTATGAAATTTTTAGGCCACAGCTATAATTTTTTTTAAAGATTTTATTTATTTATTTATTTGACAGCAATCACAAGTAGGCAAATAGGCAGGCAGAGAGAGAGAGGAGGAAGCAGGCTCCCCATGGAGGAGAGAGCCCAACGTGGGGCTTGATCCCAGGACCCTGGAATCATGACCTGAGTGGAAGACAGAGGCTTTAACCCACTGAGCCACCCAGGCGCCCCTACAACTATAATTTTTCACCATCATCTTTTCTTTTGTGGCTTCTGGTCTTTTGGAAGTGAGATTCTGTCTTTACATTACCCATGATTCACCCTCTGTTTTCTTGCAAGAGTTTTATTGTTTTTACTTGTTGCATTTAAGTCTTTAATTCATCCAAATATATTTCTGTCTATAAAATACAGAAAAGTAAAATACACAAAAAAAAGTCATTTTCTTTTAGCTATGTACCCAGATATGCCAACTCCATACTGAAAAAGACTATCTTTTTCCCCACTGAACTGGTCTCTGTTTTGTATTAAATCCTAATTACCAACCTCAGTGTCCTGATGGCCTATCCTGTTCCATTAACTTATAATCTAGTGTACACTAACTTCATGCTTTAAAAAAACTAAACAAACAAAACACCAAAAACCACACTTGGTGAGGAAGAGGAAATACAATCTGGCAGGTCAAATGGAGTAAGAATATTCAATTTGGAATTGAAATGCGGGCCAAATGTCAAGCAAAAATGAACTTGTAGGCTGTAATGGAACGTCTTAAAGTTTTCAATCTGCCTGAATATATAAATAATACAAGTATTCTTCTCTTTTTGCTAGTCATAGAATGGCTGAGACAAGCTTGCATATTTTTCCTTTAAAGCGTCATTTTAATTAATTCCATTATAATCTTGTCCTTTATCATTGTGCCTATGCTTCAATTGTTTTGAGTGATAGTGTATTAGAGTTCTCCAGAGAAGCAGAACCAATAAAATGTATATGAATCCAGAAAGACATTTACCATACGGAATTGGCTCATGTGATCACAGAGGCTGGCAAGCCCCCGGATCCACAGTGTGGGCTGGCGGGCTGAAGACCAGGAAAGTCAACTGGACCCATGACATCTGCATGCAGCGCTGAGGGGAATTAATTACTTCTTGCTCAGGGAGGCCAGACCTTTTTTGTTCCATTTAGGCTTTCAACTGATTGGATGAGCCCCACACCCCTTTCCCACATTATGGAGGGTAATCTTCTCAACATTCACTGATTTAAACTCTAACCTCATCCAAAGACCACCCCCCCAAGCTGACATGTAAAAGTAACCATCACAAATACCTCAGTTTTTTTTTTTTAATCCCTAAGAAAAGCTAGATTTTATCCCTAAGAAAATATAGACAAATTTTATCCCTAAGAATAGTTGTCTCTAAAATGATTATTTTTTTTATCCCTAACAAAAGTTAGATTCCAAGGTGGGGGGCGTACAGAGTAGGCAAGACTTCTGGGTAAAAGTAAATGAGAATATAAGTTTACTTCTGCTCTGATCCTATTACCTGGCAGACCATTAAGGATTCCTTTAACCTCAAATAACAAGGAAGGAGGCAAACCCTGTCAAGAGTTTGTTGATGTCCATTCCTTCCATCACCACTTACCTTTTACGTCTCAGCCCCTACACATCAGAGGGACTGGAACAATACTGGTGGCCAGCTGCTGGCCACTGGGGCCACAAGAGAACTCCTCCCATTGTTAACTTCTGCCTATGGCAGGCATTCATCTGAATGTCCCTTACTTTTTGAGTAGATAAAACCTGTGAGTCTCTTAAAACAGGAGTCATGGATTTCCTTGCTGTAGCAATGTCAGTTCTGGGTCTAGTCAATAATTCAGAGGTTACAAAGGACTCACTCTCTTTTCATGAAGACTGTTGAGCTCTGCCCACACACACACACAAGGAATGTCGTCTGATATTCACTCAAATGGTGAAGGCAGATTTCCAGGGGTGCATTACTTGGCCTGGGGATCTCTGTTAGACTTACCTGGGGTGTGATCCAAGTCTGGGCTCAATGCTTCAGCAGGAATTCTGGTGCCAATGACCCAGTCCAAGTCATCTTCAGAGTCCTGAGTAAGACTGCAGGCTGTTGTCCAGTTTCCTGAAGTTATTTCAAAATTGCAACTTCCTGGTGTGCTCGTATAATAGCCTAAGGAAAGGAAGATATTAATAGAATGTTCTGGAAATTTACACTACACTTGGTATTATACTACATTTGTGATGATTTAGAATTAGTGCCTGCCTATTTTACTTATTAATCAATTTAAAGAACTAGGACATTGGCATTCATTGGTAATTTTAATTGTACAATGTACATCGTAGCTTTTTTTTTTTTTATCAGAAAGTCTAGAGGCAGTGCATAAATACTGTCATTTATCCATGAAGGCATTGTATGGATTGACTAATAATATTATAGATGATAGATAAAACTGTGTCTACACATAAGCAATGAACATAATATTATGATAATACAGGTAAGTCAGATTGACTAAATCAATAGCTTCAATTGTCTCGAAGTTCAGTTCAGTCCCTGTGTTCATTCTGGTGTTTGAAGAGCACAGACGATTAGAGGGGCAAAGTCATTAGCTAATAAAAGGTGCCTTTGGAGAAGTAGTAAACTGTAGAGGACACACACTCTCTCAGGATACCATACTAACCAACCACATATAACATTTCAGGGCTAGTCACTCAATATTGAAAAAAGTTCTCTTCTAAGGGTTGATTGATAACTCATTAAAAATTAAGTTATTCATAATGAGACAAATTACCAGTTAATAGCTGAATGTCTACTACTTAGTCATCTGTGAAAAGTACCATCATAATACAATTGATACCTGCTTTCGTTTTTAATTTTTTTCACACAGCAGTTATTATCTTTGAGCATTCACTATAAAAGTGTGTTGTACAGACAGAATGATTGTGTGATTGTTATTAACTTTTCCTTCCTTTTTAGAGAGATGACATTTATGTTGCTTTTAATATTTCTTCTCCAGATGGTTTCCCGTTCATAACTTCTTCTTAATGTAAAACTAATACTAGCATAAAGAAACTGCATCAGGAGAAAAACTTGCTGTTAAAATGGATGACAAACATATCAAAAACAAAGTTTAAAAAAATTGTACAGAAAATGTTCTGGATTCCTGACGATATTCTCTTTAAATATCAGTATTTCACTACTCAGGCATGACTGCATCTTATCCTTAAAATCTAGAATCATTTTTAATTATGTACATTTCTTTCATTCGACATGGTATATAATGCATTTAATTTTAGATGCTTATTTATGGGCTCTCTATATCCTCTCCTTAGGTTTATCATTCCAGTATCATGATATAAATAGGTTTATAATGTGCTATCAGTACAGCTGAAAGAAAGAAATCTAGTTCTCCAGGTGTTTAGCTAACATAAGGGCAAACATGCATAATCTTCCAGTATAAATACAAAATGGCCATTGTGTGTTCTTTAGAATGATGTCATATACAGGTTCTGCACTATTGTATTTCCATGTAACTGACTCCCTAACACACAGAACCTATAAAATCATTGTTCTCTATCTTTTTTGATTCTCTGTAACCACCCTTGAACCTTCTGTTCCACCTTATCTAACATATGACTTTATGTATGACTCTAAAGATACCAATACAATCACGATAAATTCTATTTCATTCTCTCTACCTCAAAATTATGTCACTTTTTCCTTTCCCTTTTGTAGGGCTAATCTCAGCTTAAGATTTCAACACTTTATCAAGCATTCTATAGCTATTAGCATTCTATGGCTCCATTTATTTCAGTTAGAGAACTTTTCCAGGTCCTTCAATCTCACATTTTCTACCAATTCCTTTCTTATAACTTGTAAACATAACCAGGGTGCCCCTCTTGATTTAATTTTATATCCTTAAATTTCTTGCTCTGTATACCTTTCACTCAACCTTTCCCACAGCCCTTCACACTTTAATGCAGATGACCTACAAATCTAAGCCAGGATGGAATGCAGGTGTATACCTTCAAACGTTTGTTGAATATTCCACTTGGAACATACAACTGTTGTCTCAAAATCAAAAAGCCTAACATGAACTCATCATTCACCTCTCCAAATGAGTTCTTCTCAGAGATTACTGATTAAGTTCAGAGCATGAATCTTCTCTTTTCTTAAAGATTCTACCTTTGGGGCTCCTGGGTGGCTCAGTGGGTTAAAGCCTCTGCCTCCGGCTCAGGTCATGATCCTGGGGTCTGAAATCAAGCCCCGCATCAGGCTCTCTGCTCAGCAGGGGGCCTGCTTCCTCCTCTCTCTCTGCCTGCCTCTCTGCCTACTTGTGATCTCTATCAAATAAAATAATCTTAAAAAAAAAGAAAAGATTCTACCTTTGAAGTTATCTTTGGTTCTACATTCCTCATTTCCATATTCAGTCTATCACCAACACTTTGTCAGTTCTCTATTTGAAAACTTAATTCTCTCCTTCCCCTGAAGTTTATAACCTCTGTCCCAGTTCCATTGGTCCAAGCCCCTGATTTATTTAAGAGCCTATTTTTTTTTTCAGTGTAGCCTTCATTGATCAATTTTACAAACCCAAACCACATTAATCTTCTTTAAGAACGCTCTTGTGTTATTTCCATGGCTCAAAATATCGGGTTTTTCATACTATTTGAATATACTCTCCTAAACCCCTTACCTTGCATAGAATAACCTTTACTTTGATGCAAAACGTTTTGAAACTGAATCTTAAAATGACCTCTGTGCCAACTAAATTTTTCAGAAAACTATCTCTTAAATAAAAACCGATTTTTTTTTCAAATTTTATGTTTAAGATTACTTTCCTCTATTTTTTGAGTGTTTTCCTTAGTTTTGGGGGGTTCATTTATCTGTCATTCCTTCTCTCTCTTGTAGAGGACAGAAGTGCTATTTTATTTGACAATCCACCCTCTTTCATTCAGATAGCCAGACATGACTTGAAGATTATCTAAGCAATCATGATGGGCAATGTTTTCTCTTTCCTCATCTTGATTAGTTTAGCCATAGTCCTGGGATACAATCTAGACATTGAGCCTTACTGTGGAAAAGGCACCTAGGAAAAGATTGCCTTTTTCTTAAAAACAAATCAAAAGAAAGAAAATCCATTTATTCTTTCTCAGGCTATCACTGTAAAGATATGATCCTTGGGACCGAAGAGATTATATGGGTAGGGTAACTAACTTTATTACAAAGTCATTTACATGAAAATAGCCCTGGATAAAGAAGGAAGGAGTCCATGTAGTTCTAATGTTTTGATAACAGAAATTGCTAAAATCAACCAACTCTAGGATTCTTGCTTTTGACCTCTTGCTACAGGAGATAATACAGCTTCCTCACTGTATTAATTAAACATTGGTTGGTTCCAAGCAACTGAAAACCCTAAGTAGTAGAAGCTGAAACAGACAGGAATTAATTCATCTCAGTTAAAAAGAGGCCAGGAAGTTGTCTGTTTAGGGTTGGTATTGTGGTTCAGCTGTGTGGTTGTGAAGCACATATTTTCCATCTGTTATTCCTGTCACCTTCTCATCCTCCTGCTCATTCATGGTTGCAAAAGGACTGTGGTACTCCCTAGTATCACATGTGTTCAAGGCATTGAAAAAAGTGGAAGAGGAAAAGAGAAGTGACTTTTCCTCTAGTCTGGTGTTTTTCCTTCTAAAGAGATACCTTCCCCAAATTCCCATGTATACGTCATTGGCCTCTGGTGGCTACAAGGAAGTCTGGAGAAGATGGTATTTGTCGTTGGTCGCAATGCCACCACAAATAAAATTGGGAGTTCTGTTTTTAAGAAACACAAAGGAGGGCCAGGCAACCAACAGGAATTACCATGATGCTAGGCTGGCTGATGTTGAAGTTTCTACTGTAATATTTAGTAATGTATCTTCTTCATTCCATCTAGTAGATCACAGTTGTCTTTGAATGTTCAACTTCCGTCCTATCTTTCCCTTTTCAAAACACGTCAGAGTATTGTGCACGTGTGTTTTATGGCACGTAACAGTGATTATAGTTATTATTACTCATTTAGAAATCCATTACCTTTTTTTTAAAGATTTTATTTATTTATTTGACAGACAAAGATCACAAATAGGCAGAGAGGCAGGCAGAGAGAGGGGGAGGCAGGCTCCCTGCTGAGCAGAGAGCCCGATGCAGGACTCCAATCCCAGGACCCTGGGATCATGACCTGAGCCGGAGGCAGAGGCTTTAACCCACTGAGCCATCCAGGTGCCCCTCATTACTTCTTTATTGTGGATTGTCACTGTAAGTGTTTACCATTGAATTACTATAAACATTACTATGTGGGCAGTATTCCTACTGCCCATAGTGGTTCCATATATAGCTATTAAATCATAAATGATATAAGGAACTTTGTAATATTTCTTGATAATGATTATGTGGTCAGTACTTTCAAAATGGTTATTGCTCTTGATAAAGTATTTTCTAAATTGTGATCTTTGTCATGATCCCTCGAACAGGCAAAGTATTACCACCACCGTCTCAACAAATGGCATTTTCCCAGTAGTATGGTACTCCAGCCATACAGTGGTATGGTCAGTGTAAAATTGATCAACTTACTTATATATTTTTAAGAGCTGGCTCCATAATTATTTTTAATTCATCACATTCACATATTTGCCCTATTGAGCTATACCACAATACATAATACAGGGATATTTAATACTTTCTCCTCAGCATGAAATGGCTTCATAGAGTGCTGCATTGAGAAGGATATGGAAGACTTTGGGTTCAGTGGGAAAGAAGGCTCTGACTGGATAATCATGTTTGTGGCTGCTGTAAAAGGCAGCAGAGTATGCACCCATCTGCATACACCCTGCACATCCCTAGCTTAGAGTATAAAGCAATTAATACAGGCGTTAAGTAATAATTTTCTTCCAAGTAAAAAAAGAGCGCATTTTGGGACTTTATGGTTTCTTTTAAAAAGAATCGATTTCATTTATTCCAAACCAGGAATTTTTCTAATAGGAGTTAGAGATACAAAATAAAAATTTACCTTTGTTTATAACCTACAGTAAAAATTTACTTTTGAGGAATTGCTGAATTTATTTTCTGGTAAGTATATAAGGTATATATAATACATCCACTTTGGCAAATTTCAAGAGAGTATAAAAATAATGAATGAAAGAGGCTGACATTATCAATCCTAGAAGACTGAACAAATACATTCTTTATATTATTTAATTCTCAAAGTACTCTATAGAACGGATGGGATTCTAGCTAAGATAAAGATGAGGAAACAAGTCTCTGAGAATTTAAATAGTTGCTGAACATGAGAGGGCCAACATCAAAATGAAGACCAGTTTAATAAACCAAATGTCCATTTTTTCCTTATTTTTCTCCAAAGGCCATTTTGAAAATTTTATAATTTATTTCATCATCCACAACAGATTATCTGATTGCAGGAATCTAACCCTGATGTCTCCAATGTATCCAAAAGACTTTCAACATAAAATACTGATAGGGGCGCCTGGGTAGCTCAGTTGGTTGAGCGACTACCTTTGGCTCAGGTCATGATCCCGGACTTCCAGGATCGAGTCCCGCATCGGGCTCCCATCTCCTTTGGGAGTCTGCTTCTCCCTCTGACCTTCTCTCTCATGCTCTCTCTCACTCATTCTCTCTCAAATAAATAAATAAAATCTTAAAAAAAAATACTGATCAAGTCACTTTGCAGAATCAATAAGTCACCCGTATACCCACGTGTGACGTGGAGTGCTCCTTTTGGATGTGAGCAAAGTCTGTCAAAGGTCTTAAGGAAAATGACCATTTCATTTGTCAACATATTGTTTTAATTTTAATAAAATCAAATTCTGCATGCGGTTGTCCACCAAAGCTGAAGGCAACACTAACAAATATGAGCATGCAACTGACTCAGGTTCTGAAAATCAAAACTGCCTCTGTGTATTTTTACATCAATACATCAAGTAGCTGTGGGAAAAATAAAAATCATATAAAGCAGTCTGAGAGGAAAAATGAGTGAAGCCAAGGGTGGGGGGTGGGGGACGACAAAAATCAGCATTCACATTTGAAAAACCAAAATAGTAACTATTTGGGTTGTACAAGCCGATATTTACGTTTCACGGGCACGTGCACACACGTGCGCGCGCACACACACGCTTGCCTTCATCTGTACTGTGCAAATGTGCTGTGATAGCCTTATTATGAATAGTGCATGTTACATCTCAAAAGTAATCAGAATTCTTTTATAACCAACTTTTTCAAAAAGCAGAGAACACCGTATTTTGATATATCCCCTTGTATCCCCACCTAGGAGAAAGTGAGTTTCTGAAATCTAAGACAATGTCTTACTCATTTTTATATATTCAACACTTAGAAAGCTTTTCCCAGCCCATACTAATAATAGGAGTAAATGGAAGAATATAATTTGTATATAAATATTTTCAATACAGGTGCATCTGGAAGTGAGAGGAGGAACATTTACTGCCTGTAACTATTTTTCTTTGTGAACAGGACAGCTCTCCTTCCCCTCCCTGGATTATGTATGTCAATGTCACCTTGTTCAAATTATTTTTCTTTTAGAAAATTCATTTTATTTTGCAGGTGATTTTTTCTTTGACTTTGGATTGGATATTACTTATTTTCATATGCAACCAATGAATCGTTTACCACTACACCAAAAAACTAATGATACTATATGTATATAGGATACATATATACTATAATGGTACTATATGCTGATGATTTTTTAAATACTCTCTACTTGTTATGTCTGGTGGGGAAAATAGCGATTTTACAAACGTTTTGGAGCTTTCTTTTGAGCTTCACTAGAATCGGTTCTCTATAGTCAGTATCAAAAAATGTATTTTTGGGAGTACTTTAAAAAAGCTAGAAAGAACACTAGGAAAAAAAAAAAAACTAAGTTAAACCTAAATAGAAGCTTATAAAAAAAAGAACAGTAGGAAGTATCTTTCAATATATTATGAATTTCATTTGAGAGTGCATATATTATAAAGGTAATATATAATAGTTTATAAAATTAAGATTATAATACTGTGGCATTGGTAGTACAGTTTTAGGAAGTGCCAGTGATTTTTCACTCCCTTTAACACTTTGATTTCAAATTAAAATATAGCATTAATGTTGAGAAATTTATGATAAGTGAATTAAGTCCATCACAGCAAGAAAAATACTATATGGTTCCAAATACTGGTGTTAGATAGCCAGATTGTCAAATGCATAGAAACAGAGAATCAAATGGTGGCTTTCAGGGGCTGGGGGAGGGAAATTGGAGCATTAATTGTTTAATGGGTATAGAGTTTCAGTTTTTCCAGATGAAAAATGTTCTGGAGATGAAGGGTGGTGATATCTGGACAATAATGCCAAAGCACTTAATGCCACTGAACTATACAGTTAGAAATGGTTAAAATGGTAAATTTTAATGTTATGCACATTTCACCACAATTTAATGAAACTAATAAACACAAAAGAAGATAAAATGAACACTTCAGAAGCATCATTACTATAAGATCTTGAGGAATAAAAAGGATATTGAGTTAAAAAGAAAAATTTTAACATGACTTCTATGATACTCCTTACCTGTACATGCATGAAATTGTCCCAAAGGTAGAATCTAACCCCACTTTCTCTGTTTGAATTGAAGCTAGACATTTTAATTTGCATGACCACTAGAAAGATCCAAGAGTGACCTTCTAGAATTTCCGAGGCTAAATCATATGAATTCTTCCTGTTTTTCCTGTGGCTCTTGGAATGTTTGCTCTTGAAAGTATTTACTCTGGTAAAAGCCAATCCCATTCAAGATATCTGACAGTCCTGTGATAGTCCTGTTATGGAAAGCTCAAGCCATATTAGATAGCCCTGGAGAACGAGATGCTATGTCAAGCCAAACAGAGAGATCAAAGAGTAAGAATGTGCCAAATCCGGAGGGGAGGAAGCCATCTTGAAAGTGACCCTCCAGTTCCAGCGATACCTGCTGGGAGCCATGTGGATGAGAAACAACCTGCCTTGCTGATTTCTTTCTGAATTACTGATCCACAAAATTGCGTACAAAATGAAACTTTTTTAGGGTAGTTTGCTATGCAGCAAACTAGGGTAGTTTGCTATGTTTAGGGTAGTTTAGGGTAGTTTGCTATGCAGCAAACCCTAATTGCAACAGGTAGCTTATATGGTAGTGAGGTTCCCTATGAATGCCCATCAAAAAGAAATACAAAAAAAGAAAAATTCTTTGGATTTAAATACATGCTCATATTTTAAAACTACATATTTGGTTTTATGCATGACTTCTAAAAATCACTTGAATTAAAGTTTGAATAAAATAACCAATGTGGCCAATCTAGTTCCATTTTCCCAGAGCAATGTAACTGATAAAATTAATCATTTACTAGTATTTATTTGAAGTGCTCATTTTTAGCCTTATCTATAAAATCAATCTTCTGGAAAAGGAAATAAAAACCAATGAAGAAATGTAGACCAACAGGTCAGTTTTGGCGATTAAAATTCTGACACCCTCCTCCCCCTGCAGTTCTGTGCAATGACATGTTGAGAAATTTTTAGGACAAGATTTGCAGTGGTGTTTAGTATGGGGATAAAACAGTGGAGCGGGCTGAGATTTGGATGTGTGGATAAAGAACCTGGGGAAAATGTTTTGACTATTTTAAATCTCCTCTAGTGCATGGAAAAGAGTATTTCCTCTCCGTCATCAATGCCAATATGTTACTTTCTTAGTGTAGCAAAATCTGTGCTGAACGGGCTGCATGAGAGCAGACAGATCACTTACCACAGTGAGCTTCATCAGACCCATCAGGGCAGTCTGGCTTATAGTCACAGACAAGGTGGGACGCAACACACTTCTTGTTGTGGCACAAAAAATCAGTGGCTTCCGGGCAACTCTCAGAAGTCTCTCCCACTGGGGAAAAATAATAAAAACAAAGTCATTTTTATAATATTTCTTTAAAATTCTAATATCCCTTTTAGTGGTTTTACAGATACACTTAAGTTATTGGTTTTAATAGCTGTCCAAGGCAGGCTTCTAGACACCTCTCCGCTCTCGGTCTCACAGCCAGTTTTCCAGCAAATTAAATAGACTGTGCTTTCAAAATCATCCATTGCCTAAATCCAACATCTTAATCCATGCACTAAAATGTTTTGATTTGGGTGCCAGCTTAGTTTGCTAGTCTCATTTTCTGCAGCTCTCCTGGTAAGCACCTGCAGCTAAACCACAGTATGCCCTACTCCTTAAGGGCTCATGAAGAGATCACATGTTCATTTCTCCGTGTGTGCACATCTGCTACCTCCTTCACCTACATTGGCCATTCCTTCTTGGGCTCCTGGTGGTCTGCTCAACCTCAAGACTCCAGGAAACTGTTCCCCTCTCCCCTTGTTTTGCCTTTTCTTTGCCAGCCACGCCCCAGGTGGGTATGCTATGTTTCATGCCACCGGAAGAACCCTTCTATTCCTATGTTAAATGTTTACCACCTCATAGAGGAGCTGCATTACAGCTCTGTCTGCCCCTCCAGTTTCCAAGCCCCTTAGAAGCAGGAGTTTGGGTTGCATTTTCTTAAGCTCAGCATAGCTCCTAATCCATAGTTTGTGTTTAGTAAATTCTGGCTATAGTAACTGAAGGCATAATGGTTTTATCTAAAGGGAGTTTAGGAACTAGCATAGAATTTTCAAAGCAATTCATACTTTTTAATTGAAATATAATGAACATACAGTTATATTAGTTTCAGGTGTACAATACAAAGATTCACAATTCTATACATTACTATACATTACTCAGTAGTCATTAAGTGTATTCTTAATCCCACTTACCTCTTCTCACCCATCCCCCAACCCCTTCCTCTCTGTAGTCATTACTTTGTGCTCTATTTATGAGTTTGTTTGTTTTCTCTTTTTTTTTTTGCTTGTTTGGTTTCTTAAATTCCACCTATGAGTGAAATCATGATATTTGTCTTGCTCTGACTGACTTATTTCACTTAGCGTTATACCCTCTAGTCCATCCACGTTGTTGCAAATGGTTAAATAATATTCCACTGTGGGTCTGTACATATATGTGTGTGTGTGTGTGTGTGTGTGTGTGTATACACACACACATCTTTATATATAGGGTATGGTGTGTGTGTATATTTACACATAATATATATATTATATATATAAATATATATTATATATATTAAATATATTATATTTACATATAATATATATAAATCTACACACATACCATAATCATTCATCTACAAATGGATATTTGAATTGCTTCAATATCTTGACTATGTAAATAAGGCTGCATAAACAGAAGAGTGAATATACCTTTTTGAATTAGTGTTTTCATTTGCTTTATATAAATATCCAGTAATGGAATTACTGTATCATAAGGTATTTCTACTTTTAATTTTTTAAGGAACCTCTACATTGTTTTCTGCCGTGGCTACACCAGTCTTCATTCCCACCAATGGTGCATGAGGGTTCTTTTTCTCCACATTCTTGCCAACACTTGCTATTTCTGTTGTGTGTGTATGTGTGTGTGTTTTGTGGGGTTTTTTTTTTTGTCATTCTGACAGATAAAAAGTGATATCTCATTGTTTTGATTTGCATTTCCCTGATGGTTAGTAATGCTGAACACCTCTTCATGTGTCCTTATGCCATACATATGTCTTCTTTAGAAAAATGTCTGTGTCCTCTGTCCATTTTTTTAATGTGATTATTTGGGTTTTTTGGGTACTGAGTCATATCAGTTCTCATATATTTCAGATATTTATCCCTTATCAGATATATCATTTGAAAATATCTTCTTCCATTGAGTAGATTGCTTTTTTTGTCTTGCTGATGGTCTCCTTTGCTGTGCAAGAGCTTTTTATTTTGGTCTAGTACCAAGAGTTTAATTTTGCTTTGTTTCTCTTGAATGAGGAGACATGTTGAATGGAAAAATGTTTCCATTTTTCCAAAGAAATTTCCAAAAAAATTACTGCCCATATTTTCTGCTAGCAGTTTTATAGTTTCACGTCTCATATTTAGGTCTTTAATCCATTTTGAGTTTATTTTTGTGTGTGGTGTAAGAAAGTGATCCAGTTTCTTTCTTTTCCATGTAGTTGTCCGGTTTTCTCAAAATCATTTCTTGAAAGGACTATTTTTCCCCATTGTATATTCTTGCCTCCTCTCTAGCAGATGACAATATAAGTGTGGGCTTATTTCTAGATTTGCTATTATGTTTTATTGATCAATATGTCTATTTTTGTGCCATTACCATACTGGTGTGATTATTACAGATTTGTAGTACATCTTGAAATCTGGGATTGTGATACCTCCAGATTTGTTCGTCTTTTTCAAGACTGCTTCAGCAACTCAGGGTACTTTGGGGTTCCATACGAATTTTAGGAATATCTGTTCTAGTTCTATGGAAACTGTCATTGGTATTTTGATAAGGATTGCTTTAAATCCATAGATTGCTTTGAGTGGTATGGCCACTTTAACAATTTTCACAGGTAGGGTCACCTGGGTGGCTCATTTGGTTAAGTCTCTGCCTTCGGATCAGGTCATGATCTCAGGGTCCTGGGATTGAGCCCCAAAGCATCGGGCTCTCTGCTCAGCCTACTTGTGATCTCTCTCTCTGTCAAATAAATAAAATCTTAGAGATGCAACATGGGGGGGGGGGCTGGGGGTTAGGAAAAGAATAAATGAAACAAGATGGGATTGGGAGGGAGACAAAATGTAAGAGACTCTTAATGTCACAAAACAAACTGAGGGTGGGCAGGGGGGATGGGAGGTAGGGAGAGGGTGGTGGGGTTATGGACATTGGGAAGGGTATATGCTTGTGCTATGGTGAGTGCTGTGAAGTGTGTAAACCTGGCGATTCATACACCTGTACCCCTGGGGCTAATAATACATTATATGTTTGTAAAAAATTAAAAAAAAATTAAAAAAAAACAATTTTCACAGGTAAATTTTACTAAACATTTAAAGAATACCAATTCTTCTCCAACTATTCCAAAAAAATAAAAGAGGAAGGAAAGTTCCCAAATTCATTCTATAAGGCCAGATTTATTGATATTGAAACCAGACAAAGAGATATGTAGGCCCATATCTCTGATGAGCAAAGATGAAAAAATCTTCAACAAAATATTAGCAAACTGAATCCAGCAACATGTGAAAAAACTGATTCACCACAATCAAGTGGCATTTATTCCTGGGATACAAGGATGGTTCACTATTCATAAATCAATCAACATGACATCAGATTAATAAGAAAAAGGACAAAAACCATATGATCACCTCAAGAAATGCAGAAAAAACATCGACAAAGTACAACATCCATTTATGACAAAAACTACCAACAAAGTAGGTTCAGAGGGAACATATACCTCAACATAATAAAGGCCCTATATGAAAAATCCACAACTAATATCATCTTCAAGGGAGAAAAAGAAGATATTTTCATCTAAGATCAGGGCAAGGACTGTCTACTCTCACTTTTATTCAGGGTAGTACTGAAAGCCCCAATCACAACAATCAGATAAGAAAGGGAAATTAAAAGCATCCAGATTGGTAAGGAAGTAAAACTTTTACTATTTGGAGATGACATGACACTATATATAGAAAACACTAAAGACTCCACCAAAAAACTGTTAGAACTAATAGATGAATTCAGTAAAGTCACAAGATTAATAAATTAATTAAAAAAACTAATATACAGAAATTTCTGCATTCCTATACACTAATAATAAAGTAGTAGGAAAAGAAATTAAGAAAACAATCCCATTTACAGCTGCACCCACAATGACAAAATGGGAGGAAACTTAACCAAGGAATTGAAAGACCTGTACTCTGAAAACTAAAAAACATTAATGGAAGATGTTGAAGATGATATAAAAAATATTGGAAAGATATTCCATTTCCATAGATTGGAATAACCAACATTGTTAAAAGTCCATATTACCCAAAGCAATCTTAGCAATTTACATATTTGAGTATCATTTTAAATCACAGGAAGTCCAATGATGACACTTTATACCTTTACAGAGATGTGCATTAATGGTCCCAAACTGTTTTTAATCTAGTTCAACAAATTAAATAAAGCTCACAATTCCTTTGTTACAGATTATAACAGGTACATAGCTGATGTGCCTGAGATAAGGGTAATTTACTCAAAGTTAGGTAGTATTTCCATGAAGAAAAAGAGTAAATCTCTTGATAAAAATGCAAGTTTTAACTTCTATAATTTCCAGAAATAATTTACCAGTAAAATATAGTATAAAAATGAAGAAGGAAAAGAAGGCATCTAAGAAAATGGCAAGTAGTTTAAGTATGGGCATCAGCAAGAAGAATTAAAGGTCATGTTCACTGAGTGGTTTATAGAAGAAGCTTTGCCATATAATTTTTAATTAACACTAGTGAGAATTTATAGTTAACTCAGAGCAGTATGTGGGTATTATTTAGTATGCAACTCTATGCATCGGGGATTATTTTATTTCTCCATGCCATAGGCTGTGGAGCCCTATATAATTACTCCACAGAGGAAATGTGTTTTGACTTTAAATAATTCACTCTTTAGTTTTTAAAAAGGACTAGAATGGACTACATGTCTAAATGAGGCTCATTTCCTTAACAATATAGAGTAGCAATGACATGAAAAGAAATCAAGTCAGCTCTTTGCACTGCAGTAAAGCAAGCAAAGACTAAAATATCTATAGTTTAGACATCATCCCAAGAAAAAAGAAAAGAGCCTACAATTCTAAGAGAAGTAGATCTTCTTTAAGACAAGAATATAGACAGACAGTTGTTACCAAAAACACGGTGAGTAGAAAAGGCAGATTATGTTAGTGGGACTGTCTTACACATATTCAGCGACTTTCAGGTTTATTCAATCAAAATGATAAAAGTAGTACCTCCTACCTGGTTGACAAATATGTGGGATGAACAATAATCTCACAGATTCCACAGTTAATGCTATAAGAGTGGAAAGAACAGTGGTGCTCATAATAGAGGGTTGAGATAATAGGGCTGGCAGAATTGAGCATATGAAAAAAAAAAAAGAACTAGAGTTAATATTTTTTTTAGGAAAAAAAAAGGGCACCTGGGTGGCTCAGTCAGTTAAGCATCTGACTCTTGATTTCTGCTCAGGTCATGATTTCAGGGATGTACGATCGAGCTCCACGTCAGGCTCTGTGCTGAGCATGGAGACTACTGAATATTCTCTCTCTCCCACTCTCGTTGCCTCTACCCATCCCTCCCCTGCAAAAAAAAGAAAGAAAGAAAAAGAAAAAAAAGGTGGCAGAATCCTAAAGACCTAAAACCAAAGCATGATAAATCAAAAATCCTACAATGAAGAAAAGGTCTGTAGAAGAATGTAGCTGAGATATTTAAAGATTTTTATTTATTTTATTTATTTGACAGAGAGAGATCACAAGCAGACAGAGAGGCAGGCAGAGAGAGAGAGAGAGAGAGAAAGGGAAGCAGGCAACCTGCTGAGCAGAGAGCCTGATGTGGGACTCGATCCCAGGACCCTGAGATCATGACCTGAGCCAAAGGCAGCAGCTTAACCCACTGAGCCACCCAGGTGCCCTATAGCTGAGATATTTAATGCGATAAAAGGATGATGCATATGTTAAGACTAATCTGCTATGGATTGGAACAGACTGTCACCAGCCTGAAAGTGACTCCAGTTTAAAACTGGCTTTATTCTGCTTTGAAACAGAACTGACAATCAAGAAGCTCTCGCCCCTTTAAATTTCTATTTGGATTAAAAGTTTCATTATACAGAACTAATCGTTCTGTAGATTGTATTTGCCAGCAAACATGAGTTTTATCATCTTCTCAAGTGATGATATTCAATATACCCTCCATTGCAGACAGTAAATTTCACATGGACACACATCTTTCAGCACCTTCATTTCTCCTACAAAATATACTAATCATATGCAAGACATAATAGGCATATTCCCTGCCTTTGAAGACAATGCTATTTAGGTGGTAATGCCATGTCTTCTCAGGTGACTCTGTTCTGACCACTTCTCAGATTTACCTTGTTTTTGGTGACTTTTCCTAGTTGGAGAATACTGGCCAAGTCTTTCGTAGCATGCCTTTCTCCTGGAATTTGGGTTTGTTGTTGTTGTTGTTTTATTTGTTTTCCCCTCATGATTAGATAGAATTAATGGTTTGGGGGAAGAAAGACTACAGAAGTGTTATTTTCATCAGGTAGTGACAAGAGTATAAACTATTAATAGGACTTGGTAGTGCTCCTGTTGACCTTGTTCACCTGGCTGGTGTAGTGCCTGCCATGATTCTCCACTGTAAGGTCTCTTTTCTATCCCTTTCCATACTGCATTCTTCGGAAGGGAATCACTGGGTGTAGGCCACATCTACAGTGATCTACAGTCCCCCTCCTTCATGGCAGGGAATCTACATAAATTAGCTAGAATTCTTATTCATGGAAAATGTTTCTTCTCTCTCGTTTACTTATTTATTCAGCAAATATTTATTTGGATAATCTGAATATTCAGTAAATATTAGTATGGACTCAAGAATATCTTATAATTTGAGTCACAATACAATGCAACTTTATCTTATTGTCCAACTTGTTCCAACTTTGGCCAAGTGGAGCTCTTTCACTTGGCTCCTCGGTTCCTTTGATATACCCACCGATGTAGGTTTCTCTTTTTGCACACCACCTTATCTTGTAGCACTGCAAGTTGCTTCAGGCTCATCTTGCATGTTTTCTGGCCCAGTCCTAGGATCAGCCATCAGCCATTTCTCTAAGAAATGGTAGGTCCTTTTTTTAGCCTTTTTAAAGATTTTATTTATGTATTTGAGAGAGATAAAGCAAGAGAGAACAGAGTAGGAGGGAGGAGCAGAGGAAGAAGCAGACTCCCCACTGAACAGGAAGCCTGATGCAGGGCTCCATCTGGGACCCTGGGATCATGACCTGAGTGGAAGGCAGACACTTAACCAACTGAGCCACTCAAGCTCCTCGCCCTGGTTCCTTTTACTGGAAAATGTTATATGAAACCAAGCTCTGGGTACTAGGTTGCTCCTTGCCACTGAGATGTCATTGTTTCTAAGCTCTAATGACTTGAAAAGTCATGCTATTTTTTCAGTTAAAAAAATCATCAGTATTATCTCCTCAACTAATGTCTTTCCTTGAGTCTCTGTTTTCTACCTCTGGAAGTCCTATTAGAAAAATGTTGCATTTACTCCTCTGATCCTCAGTGTCTCTGTTTTTTTCCCCTCTGTCCTGTTTTTTTCCCCTCTTTCCTGTGCTGCATTCTGGTGAGTAAGATCATATATATTTTTTATATGTATATATAAAAAATATATACACATGTGTGCGTATTATATATATATATATATATATATATATATATATATATAAAGATTTATTTATTTAGAACACATGCAAGTGGGGGAAGCAGAGGGAGAGAATCTTCAAGCAGATCCACACAGAGGGCAGAGCTGGGGCTGATCTCATGAGGTCATGCCATGAGGTGAACACAGAAGTCACTGGCTTTACTGACTGAGCCATCCAGCTGCCCCAGACCCATATTAATTTGATGATTTACTCTTCAGTTTTTTCTCTAATCTCTTTGTTTCACTTTTCCATTGATAATTATGTTCAGTTATAATTTTATTACTAGTTTAACTCTTTTTATTTAGCATCCTGCCTATTCTTTTTGTCATGCTTTCCTTTTTTCTGTATCATAACCCCATTATGGCCTCAACAGCATAAATTTACAGTGGCTTCTGCACTGTCCTTGATGTTAAAGTGGTTCTAAAAATTTTAATATTAATTTGCTGTTTGGAGTTCTCACTCTTAACATCATATTCCATCCTATATGTGGAGTGGCACAATTTCGTGGTTTTGGTTTCATGACGGTAGCTCCTGTTTTGTTTGTTTTTCCCAGGCCCCTAGACAGACAACAAATTATCTTTGAGGGTTTTCTGGAAAGGACTGGGCCTTATGCAGCGGTTTCACTGTCTACCTTTCCCATTCCCCTATAGGACTAAAAAACCCGGTCTCCAGATACTATACTCTATGGCCAGGTCCTCAAAACCTTTAGGCCACTGGGAAGTTAGCATCCACTTATGATCTAGGTTTTGAATCCCTTCTTATGATCCTAAGACTGGTAGATTTTTTTTTTCTTTCTTTAAATTTAGTTTGGAGTACTAATTTGCACTTTTCAAAGTATTTTTATATGTTTTAGTGAGTGGGAAGCATATCCCACGATATAATTTTGTCAGTTCTTCCATCGCCTAAATTTCAATATAAATTTAATATTTAAAAACTGTTAATGTCTTAGACCATGTATTCTAAAGATAACCCAAAGAATGTCCCATAAAAATTTTCTCCCAATAGTTCTTTATTTAATATAAACATTACTCTAATTGCATTTTATTCAATGGTAGATCTATGCTTTAAAAAAGAATCCCTGAAATTGGCATATATGATTTTTTTTGTATCTTGTGTTCACTTAAAGGTAAACATATATCAACATCTGAGGGCATCCATTGAAGCAGAAACATTAAGATGCATTTGTACTGTCTGAAAGAGGGAACATTTTTACAGGTTAATATGTGGGTTTGCCTGGTCATTTGTCTGTTTTAACATCTTGATTATCTTTGGATAGTTTTTATGGAAGGTATGTTTCAAAAGTTTTATCATTCTAAGTAAGTTTACCTCTAGTGAGAACTGGTAGTGCTCAGCAGTAAATATCAATTTTTTTTTTAAGATTTTATTTATCTTTTTTTTTTTTTTTTTTTTTTTTTTTTTTTTTTTTTTTTGACCAACAGAGATCACGAGTAGGCAGAGAGGCAGGCAGAGAGAGAGGAGGAAGCAGGCTCCCCGCTGAGCAGAGAGCCCAACGCAGGTCTTGATCCCAAAACCCTGGGATCATGACCTGAGTGGAAGGCAGAGACTTTAACCCACTGAGCCACCCAGGCGCTCCATCAATACCGATTATTAATGGTCAGTCCAAATATGAGGACCAAAGTAATGATCTGAACCCCCATTCTTATAAAAGCTCTGTGCCCTTAGGTAAGCCATTTAATATTCATCTCTAAATGGGAATACTGAAAATCAGTCTCCCATAAAAAGTACTAAATGTTTACATCTAGTGATGTTATCAACTTAGAATCTTGTATTCATTCATCCTAGAAACATGTATTAAGCCACTGTCGGACAACATGGTAGATATTGCAATTGTTCTTACCTTCAAAGAATTTATAACCTGGGGATAAAAATTTATTAGTAAAACAGTATGGATAACACTATAATTAAAGATATTTATGTGTTGCCCTCAGAAAGCAATAAAAAGTCCAAGATTACAGTGTTGCATTAATAAATATTTAATGCAGTTCTATCATTGATGGCCTTTCAAAGTGTCTGTCATCTCAGCTAGTCATTTAACCAATTAGAAAGATAGACTGGACCACTTGACCGAGACAAAGCGGTTCCTCTATGAATCTCCTTTATAAAACTCCTTTCTTCTCAGTTTCCTTAACAAGAAAGTTTGGCAACATATGGAAGGTTCGGGTCTATTTGAAGGAAGAGCAACATCTGGTGTAAAAAAGAAAAAGGCTAAAACACATTTTGGAAGAGGATCATGCACCCCAAATCTTCCTTCACAGGTGAACTGTTTATTTCACTTGAGCACTCTCCTGCTCTGTAAATGCAATCGGGGCAAGTCTGCAAATGAAAGGAGATCTCAACATTGCTGACAACTTAATATCACATGACCCGTATTTTCAAACATCTGGAAATTAACAATACCTTCCATAGTTTCTATTCAGCAGAAGCATTTAAATCTATCTTATGTTAGAAAAATTGTTAGGTTTTAAGAAGGTCAATGCACATATCAGGCAATTCTTAGCAAGACCTCTGAAAATGTAACCTCAGTGGTCTCCGCGAAGGCAAAGTTCAGCTTGTGTCAAAATTATCAGAAGTGTTAGCAGAGTTAGTGGACCGTGTCTTGGTATACAGCAAGGGTTTAGGAACATACCAAAATAAATAAATAAATAAATAAAATGAGATTCAACTGGTGATACAGAATCAAGGTGCACGCTAAAATCTCTAAAGACTGATATTTTCATGTTTTTACGCAAAAAGATGATTTCACAAACTATTTCTAGGTTTGTATGAACGAAAATATTGATATTTTTATTTTAGATCAGGACATATGTTAAATATCCAGTGTTCTTTATGGATTCTTTGTATTCTTTAAGAACAATGGACTGCTGAACCCCAGGCAATATATCAAATCAGTGACTCAAAGGTTTAGACAGAAAAACATTATTAGAATGCCTGAGAAGGAAGGAAGGAGAAATAATAAGGAAATAAAACACCACCACCACCCAAACTCAGAATGTGATACTTTTATGCATGAATGCTTTAGTGGTTTAGTGATTCAGAAGTGCTTACCATTCCCACCTCTTTTCTAGTCATTATATACCACAACAGGATGCTTGTTCAGCTATCTGGTGAGTTCCTAATTACCATTTTGAAAGAAGTATTAACCGTGTCCATTCTGGACTTCACTATTGCCTCTGGTATGCGAAATGCCTTTCTTTTTGAAGACCCCTGTTCCCTTAGCTCCTTGGCTAAAGGAATCACATTCCTGGCCCTCTGACATTTCTTTACCTTCCTTCTCATCTCAGCTCCTTTTAGCCCAAGACTTTTAATTAATTAATTAATCAATCAATCAATTAATTTTTTTTTTTGAGAGAGAGAGAGCATGCAAGTGAGTGGCAGGAAGGGACAGAAGGAGGGAGAGAATCTTAAGCAGGCTCCATGCTCAGCAAGGAGCCAGATACAGGGCTGGATCTTGGACCCTGAGATCCTGACCGGAGCTGAAGTCAAGAGTCTGATGCTTGACTAACTGAGCCACCCAGGCACCTGTGGCTAAGACTTTTAAATGCTAACAAAACAAACTGTGATCCTCATTTATTTTCTTTTGTTCTTCCTTGGACATCATGGTTTTAGGTGCCACCTGGGCCAGATGATCTGATATCTACATCCCAATCTGTACCTCTTCCTGAATTTAGAAACCTACAATATATTTTTCTGTTGGATTTCTCTACAGCATATCAGACAAACTAAATATAACAAAAAATACACACACTTTCTTCTTTTGCCTACTTTATCTCTCCCACCTTCTTACATTACTTATAAACCTCATAATGCCTACCTATGTATGGTCCCAAACACACAGATTTTTCAACTATTTCTTGCCTGTATTCATGTTTCTATGCTCTCATCCCAGAATCCTTAACAAAAAGTGACCTTGATTTTCTCAAGGTTGGTAAAACTGATTTCAGGACATGGACTAAAAAAGAATGTGAGCAGTTAATTACATCTATTATTGATCTCTCTTGGTCCTATTATAGATTGGATGGGCTATAGCAATGGCCAATAACATATGCAATAAAAAACAATCCCATGTACGAAAATACATCTTAAAAATATAAGGAGTGAGAACCTCTCTGATTTTGGTACCATTTATGGGCTTTAATGGAGAATAAGAGATTCTAAAATGCTGAACAATCTAATTCAGACTTTGTAATTAGCCCATCTTGTCTATTATTTATGTAGTAAGGTTACTGTAGGACACTGTTATATAATTTTCAATTTATGTGCAAATTTCAGGGTCATACAATGATCAAGTTATGCTTTTGTGTGCAAAATGAATACAAACAAGTCTAATCACAGTAAATATTATCTTTGACCCTTTCCATTGAACTCTCATACATTTGTAAGATGTATAAAATTTTATTCTGCACTATATTGTCAATACACTATTTGAATCTGCTCTTCAGACTTTAAGAGGAGTACTATCGACTAAAGATGATTATTAAAACTGAGACTCAAAAAACACATTTAGAGGTACTTTAAAATTGTAAACAAATGATTTACAAAAAAAAGAGAAAATTTAAAATATTTTTTAACAAAACCTTAAAATATCCCTGAGCAAAATCTGTAACAACTGTGTGATCTGCTTAAATCAGTGGATCTTTCTGGGCTCAGGTTCTTTCTTTGACACATGGAGATACTGTAGGTCCTATATGAACTTGTGTGTGAACATCAGATGAGATGATGTATGCAATGTTTTTAGTATATGCTTGACACTTTGGTAAAAGTTCTGTTACCGTCAGTTCTTCCATTTTCTTCTGGGTTCTGGACTGCTTGTCTCTCAAAACCTTTCTTTATGTATAAAATGTGTTCTTCAAAGATTTAGCTAACAAAGAGTATATAAAGCTGATAAAACTATCCTATTTATGGATAATGGAAGTTCTAATTCATTCATCCCGGGCCAGCATTCTTTCTACAACAAAACACTGCTTTGTGAAACATTAATAATATTTTATATTATCATTTACTTTCTAAACAGAGTTAGAAAACAAAACCAGCATTAACAAATAATAAAAATTGTTGATTTAGGCTAGGATCACTTTGCAAGGATTAAATCAATACATTTTCACAATAATCTAATTGTAAAGAAGAGGCAGGGTAGCTAAATGACTTGTCCCAGGTTATACAGCTGAGAAATAGTAGAGTTAAAATTCAAACTCAGACAATGATATGAAATCCTATCATGTTATATAGTATCTAAGATCATCGCTTTTCCAATCAAAAATCTCTCCTTGTTTTGGAGAGAATTAATTGAAAGAATATAATTAAAGTTCATGTTATAAAAATAAAATTAAATAAAGTTCATGTTCTACACTTTTAAGGAAATTTGAAAAATGATAAAATATTTAATGTTTTCTTTGAACACAACATAAAACTTTTAGACTCAAAACACCTGGATACTCACTGGATTCACTAAAAATCTCAATTGCTTAATATGTTTCATAAGTTAGTTTAAAGAGAAGCTCACCAAAGAGTACATTATTTCCTAAAGAATAAAGCAAGACTGACATCTTGGGAAAAGATGTACATTTTAAATAGCTAACCTTTCAAAAATGGTATTATAACTTTTCATAATATATGTTATAGAACATTCTAAAACACCTTTATGTTACTATTATATTCTACATTTTTAAATATTATGGATGGAAAAATCACTTTTTGATTAGCATTTTGGGCAGTATGAGATTTTAGTCACCTTATTAAGATCATCTGAGAGGAAATACCTACATGTGTAATACAATATTGAAATGTTTTTTAATACAAGAGTCTTCAAAGCCAGAGATGGAACGGATTCAGCCAATTGGAAATTTCTGTTGAAATCTGGAGACAACTTCATTGGCTTAGGGCCAGCCCAGGGCAGAGGATGTATTGGAGGCTCCCGCACAAAACTGGGACCCACAGGCTTATACCTGCTCCATAGAATAAATGAGAAACCTGTCTCAGTGGCAGATGAATGTACATTAATATATGCAGATATGAAAATGGATGTGTGTGTGTGTGTATTCATATCCACACGAATCTAAAATTTCCATGAAATAACAAAAGGCTAAGGAAGAGCCAAGGTGCTCCCATAAGAGACTATAGACTCCAGAAGGGGGTAGAGTAATAGACCACCGAAACCTAAAAGACCTAGTCTGAGCCTCATGTGTTTAGAAATTTGATTTGTGACAGACCCGACATGCAGACTGGAAGGAAAACAAAGGACTAAATATATACATCATCAATCTTCAGGCTGAGCTATGGAGACATCAGAGAGTACATAAAGATTTTACAATGGAGATAAAGGAATTCAGTTTTAAGGAAATCAATTTTTAGATCTTCATTTCCAAATGCAAAGCTTCCTAAACTGCTCTGCTTGAGGACGCACCTGTGATTACTCTGGTTCTCCTTTATGCACCTGCTTTACCAGCACACTCCATACTTTGCAGAAGACAGACCTTTTCATCTTTCCTCTATCTGACATTCAGAGATATATATATATGGCCAGGTTGTGACAGGAGAGATGTGGTATTTAATGCCTCACACTTTTTATCCCCTATCTTTAAAAAAAAAAAAAATGACTCATCTGGATGGAGTTTCATGAGCTTGAAATAAAACAAAGTTAGCATGAGGCCACTTAATCATACAATATTCTTTACTACCAATGCATACATAACTAAAGCTACTTTTTTAAAATTAGGAAATTAGGAAAACTGGGGCACCTGAGTGGCTCAGTCGTTAAGCTCTGCCTTCATCTCAGGTCATGATCCCAGGGTCCTGGGATCAAACCTAGCATCAGGCTCTCTGCTCAGCAGGAAGCCTACTTTCCCTCTCCCACCTCCCTCATTTATGTTCCTGCTCTCACTGTTTCTGTCAAATGAATAAATAAAATCAAAAGAAAGAAAGGAAGGAAGGAAGGAAGGAAGGAGAAAGAGGGGAGGGTGGGAGGGGGAGGAAGAGAAGAAGGGAATTAGGACAAGTGAAGTATAAATGTAAACAGGTTTGATATTCACAAGCTCTCATCAAAGTTGTCTTCGGAAGTTTGATACAAATTAGAGAACTGCTCACAGTGAAAGCTAGAGAAGCATACGCACCCACAGAAAAATGGCAGTCCTCAGTATACATTAGTAGCTATAAGTCAGCAGTTCAGCTCATCACCTCAGAAAACTGATTCTCTATAATGAAATCACTGTGCTTGATGAATAAATATGATGGCTGAAGCCACTGTTCAACAGACTGTGTCACAAATTATGGTAGATTAAAAACAAAACTATGCCTTAGAGCAAACAAAACTATGGTTTTACTGAGAAGAAGAGAGACAATAGCCAATAAGCACATGAAAAAATGTTCACCGTCATAAATGCAAATTAGAGAAATACAAATCAAAACCCAAATGAGATACCACCTCAAGCCCATTAGGATATCTCGTAGTAAAACAAAATAAAGAAAATAATAAATAATAAATAATAAAATAAATAAACACAGAAAAATAAAAATGAAAATGAAAAATAATAAAATAAATAAATAAAAATAAATAAATGAAATAAATAAAATCAATAAATAAAAAAATAATGAGGAGGAGTCAAGATGGCAGAGAAGTAGCAGGCTGAGTCTACTTCAGCTAGCCGGAGATCAGCTAGATAGCTTATCTAAAGATTGCAAACACCTGAAAATCCATCGGCAGATCGAAGAGAAGAAGAACAGCAATTCTGGAAACAGAAAAACAACCCCTTTCTGAAAGGTAGGACCGGCGGAGAAGTGAATCCAAAGCGACGGGAAGATAGACCCCGGGGGGAGGGGCCGGCTCCTGGCAAGCGGCGGAGCAACCGCGCACAAAATCAGGACTTTTAAAAGTCTGTTCCGCTGAGGGACATCGCTCCAGAGGCTAAACCGGGGCGAAGCCCACGCGGGGTCAGCGTGGCCTCAGGTCCCGCAGGGTCACAGAAGGATCGGGGGTGTCTGAGTGTCGCAGAGCTTGCGGGTATTGGAACGGGAAAGCCGGCAACAGAAACAGAGCCGACAGTAAGCTCACAGCTCGGTGTTACCTTGAACCCGTCGCAGGCTCGGTGAGCTCGGAGCGCGGCCGGAGGTCAGGCAGACGGGAGTAACTGGGCGCTGTTCTCTGAGGGCGCACTGAGGAGTGGGGCCCTGGGCTCTCGGCTCCTCCAGGCCGGAGACCAGGAGGCCGCCATTTGTATTCCCGTCCTCCGGAACTCTACGGAAAGCGCTCAGGGAACAAAAGCTCCTGAAAGCAAACCCGAGCGGATTACTCACCCTGGCCCCAGGTAAGGGCGGTGCAATTCCGCCTGGGGCAAAGACACTTGAGAATCACTACAACAGGCCCCTCCCCCAGAAGATCAACAAGAAATCCAGCCAAGACCAAGTTCACCTACCAAGGAGTGCGGTTTCAATACCAAGGAGAGCAGCAGAATTCCAGAGGAGGAGAAAGCCAAGCACAGAACTCATGGCTTTTTCCCTGTGATTTTTTTTAGTCTTGCAGTTAATTTAATTTTTTTCTTTTTCATTTTTTGTTTTTTTCTCGCCTTCTGGTAAATTTTTTTAAACTTTTATCTTTTTATTTTTTAACGTTTTTTAACTAGTTTATCTAATATATATTTTTTCTTTTTTATATTTTTCTTATTTGTTTTCTTTTTTTTAAAATTCTTTTCTTTTTTTTTCCTTTTCTTTTTTTTTTTTCTTTCTTCCTTTTGAACCTCTTTTTATCCCCTTTCTTCCCCCTCATGATTTGGGATCACTTCTAATTTGGTTAAAGCATATTTTCCTGGGGTTGTTGCCACCCTTTTAGTATTTTCCTTGCTCCTTCATATACTTTTATCTGGACAAAATGACAAGACGGAAAAATTCAACACAAAAAAAAGAACAAGAGGCAGTACCGAAGGCTAGGGACCTAATCAATACAGACATCGGTAATATGTCAGATCTAGAGTTCAGAATGACAACTCTCAAGATTCTAGCCGGGCTCGAAAAAGGCATGGAAGATATTAGAGAAACCCTCTCAAGAGATATAAAAGCCCTTTCTGGAGAAATAAAAGAACTAAAATCTAACCAAGTTGAAATAAAAAAAGCTATTAATGAGGTGCAATCAAAAATGGAGGCTCTCGAGGGGAGTCAAGATGGCGGAGAAGTAGCAGGCTGAGACTACTTCAGCTAGCCGGAGATCAGCTAGATAGCTTATCTAAAGATTGCAAACACCTGAAAATCCATCGGCAGATCGAAGAGAAGAACAGCAATTCTGGAAACAGAAAAACAACCACTTTCTGAAAGGTAGGACCGGCGGAGAAGTGAATCCAAAGCGACGGGAAGATAGACCCCGGGGGGAGGGGCCGGCTCCCGGCAAGCGGCGGAGCAACCGCGCACAAAATCAGGACTTTTAAAAGTCTGTTCCGCTGAGGGACATCGCTCCAGAGGCTAAACCGGGGCGAAGCCCACGCGGGGTCAGCGTGGCCTCAGGTCCCGCAGGGTCACAGAAGGATCGGGGGTGTCTGAGTGTCGCAGAGCTTGCGGGTATTGGAACGGGAAAGCCGGCTACAGAGACAGAGCCGACAGTAAGCACGCAGCTCGGTGTTACCTTGAACCCGTCGCAGGCTCGGTGAGCTCGGAGCGCGGCCGGAGGTCAGGCAGACGGGAGTAACTGGGCGCGGTTCTCTGAGGAGTGGGGCCCTGGGCTCTCGGCTCCTCCGGGCCGGAGACCAGGAGGCCGCCATTTGTATTCCCGTCCTCTGGAACTCTATGGAAAGCGCTCAGGGAACAAAAGCTCCTGAAAGCAAACCCGAGCGGATTATTCACCCCGGCCCCGGGTAAGGGCGGTGTAATTCCGCCTGGGGCAAAGACACTTGAGAATCACTACAACAAGCCCCTCCCCCAGAAGATCAACAAGAAATCAGGCCGAGACCAAGTTCACCTACCAAGGAGTGCGGTTTCAATACCAAGGAGAGCAGCAGAATTCCAGAGGAGGAGAAAGCCAAGCACGGAACTCATGGCTTTTTTCCTGTGATTTTTTTTAGTCTTGCAGTTAATTTAATTTTTTCTTTTTCATTTTTTTTTTTCTCAACTTCGGGTAAAATTTTTTTTTAACTGTTACCTTTTTCTTTTTTAACGATTTTTTACTAGTTTATCTAATATATATATATATATTTTTACATTTTTCTTAGGTGTTTTCTTTTTTTAAAAATTCTTTTCTTTTCTTTTCTTTTTTTTTTCTTTTTCTTTTCTTTTCTTTTTTTTTTTTTTCTTTCTTCCTTTTTGAACCTCTTTTTATCCCCTTTCTCCCCACTCACGATTTTGGATCTCTTCTAATTTGGTTAAAGCATATTTTCCTGGGGTTGTTGCCACCCTTTTAGTATTTTACTTGCCCCTTCATTTACTCTTATCTGGACAAAATGACAAGACGTAAAAATTCAACACAAAAAAAAGAACAAGAGGCAGTACCGAAGGCTAGGGACCTAATCAATACAGACATCGGTAATATGTCAGAGCTAGAGTTCAGAATGACAATTCTCAAGGTTCTAGCCGGGCTCGAAAAAGGCATGGAAGATATTAGAGAAACCCTCTCGAGAGATATAAAAGCCCTTTCTGGAGAAATAAAAGAACTAAAATCTAACCAAGGTGAAATCAAAAAAGCTATTAATGAGGTGCAATAAAAAATGGAGGCTCTAACTGCTAGGATAAATGAGGCAGAAGAAAGAATTAGTGATATAGAAGACCAAATGACAGAGAATAAAGAAGCTGAGAAAAAGAGGGACAAACAGCTACTGGACCACGAGGGGAGAATTCGAGAGATAAGTGACACCATAAGACGAAACAACATTAGAATAATTGGGATTCCAGAAGAAGAAGAAAGTGAGAGGGGAGAGAAGGTATACTGGAGAGAATTATTGGGGAGAATTTCCCCAATATGGCAAAGGGAACGAGCATCAAAATTCAGGAGGTTCAGAGAATGCCCCTCAAAATCAATAAGAATAGGCCCACACCCCGTCACCTAACAGTAAAATTTACAAGTCTCAATGACAAAGAGAAAATCCTGAAAGCAGCCCAGGAAAAGAAGTCTGTAACATACAATGGTAAAAATATTAGATTGGCAGCTGACTTATCCACAGAGACCTGGCAGGCCAGAAAGAGCTGGCATGATATTTTCAGAGCACTAAACGAGAAAAACATGCAGCCCAGAATACTATATCCAGCTAGGCTATCATTGAAAATAGAAGGAGAGATTAAAAGCTTCCAGGACAAACAAAAACTGAAAGAATTTGCAAACACCAAACCAGCTCTACAGGAAATCTTGAAAGGGGTCCTCTAAGCAAAGAGAGTGCCTACAAGTGGTAGATCTGAAAGGAACAGAGACCATATACAGTAACAGTCACCTTACAGGCAAAACAATGGCACTAAATTCATATCTCTCAATAGTTACCCTGAATGTGAATGGGCTAAATGCCCCTGTCAAAAGACACAGGGTATCAGAATGGATAAAAAAACAAAACCCATCTATATGTTGCCTCCAAAAAACACATTTTAAGCCCGAAGACACCTCCAGATTTAAAGTGAGGGGGTGGAAAAGAATTTACCATGCTAATGGACATCAGAAGAAAGCAGGAGTGGCAATCCTTATATCAGATCAATTAGATTTTAAGCCAAAGACTATAATAAAAGATGAGGAAGGACACTATATCATACTCAAAGGGTCTGTCCAACAAGAAGATTTAACAATTTTAAATATCTATGCCCCCAATGTGGGAGCAGCCAACTATATAAACCAATTAATAACAAAATCAAAGAAACACATCAACAATCATACAATAATAGTAGGGGACTTTAACACTCCCCTCACTGAAATGGACAGGTCATCCAAGCAAAAGATCAGCAAGGAAATAAAGGCCTTAAATGACACACTGGACCAGATGGACATCACAGATATATTCAGAATATTTCATCCCAAAGCAACAGAATACACATTCTTCTCTAGTGCACATGGAACATTCTCCAGAATAGATCACATCCTCGGTCCTAAATCAGGACTCAACCGGTATCAAAAGATTGGGATCATTCCCTGCATATTTTCAGACCACAATGCTCTAAAGCTAGAACTCAACCACAAAAGGAAGTTTGGAAAGAACCCAAATACATGGAGACTAAACAGCATCCTTCTAAAGAATGAATGGGTCAACCGGGAAATTAAAGAATTGAAAAAAATCATGGAAACGAATGATAATGAAAATACAACGGTTCAAAATCTGTGGGACACAACAAAGGGAGTCCTGAGAGGAAAATATATAGCGGTACAAGCCTTTCTCAAGAAACAAGAAAGGTCTCAGGTACACAACCTAACCCTACACCTAAAGGAGCTGGAGAAAGAACAAGAGAGAAACCCTAAGCCCAGCAGGAGAAGAGAAATCATAAAGATCAGAGCAGAAATCAATGAAATAGAAACCAAAAAACAATAGAACAAATCAACGAAACTAGGAGCTGGTTCTTTGAAAGAATTAATAAAATTGATAAACCCCTGGCCCGACTTATCAAAAAGAAAAGAGAAAGGACCCAAATAAATAAAATCATGAATGAAAGAGGAGAGATCACAACTAACACCAAAGAAATACAAACTATTATAAGAACATACTATGAGCAACTCTACGGCAATAAATTTGACAATCTGGAAGAAATGGATGCATTCCTACAAACATATAAACTACCACAACTGAACCAGGAAGAAATAGAAAGCCTGAACAGACCCATAACCAGTAAGGAGATTGAAACAGTCATTAAAAATCTCCAAACAAACAAAAGCCCAGGGCCAGACGGCTTCCCGGGGGAATTCTACCAAACATTTAAAGAAGAACTAATTCCTATTCTCCTGAAACTGTTCCAAAAAATAAAAATGGAAGGAAAACTTCCAAACTCATTTTATGAGGCCAGCATCACCTTGATCCCAAAACCAGACAAGGATCCCACCAAAAAAGAGAGCTATAGACCGATATCCTTGATGAACACAGATGCGAAAATACTCAACAAAATACTAGCCAATAGGATTCAACAGTACATTAAAAAGATTACTCACCACGACCAAGTGGGATTTATTCCAGGGCTGCAAGGTTGGTTCAACATCCGCAAATCAGTCAATGTGATACAACACATCAATAAAAGAAAGAACAAGAACCATATGATACTCTCAATAGATGCTGAAAAAGCATTTGACAAAGTACAACATCCCTTCCTGATCAAAACTCTTCAAAGTGTAGGGATAGAGGGCACATACCTCAATATCATCAAAGCCATCTATGAAAAACCCACCGCAAATATCATTCTCAATGGAGAAAAACTGAAAGCTTTTCCGCTAAGGTCAGGAACACGGCAGGGATGTCCATTATCACCACTGCTATTCAACATCGTACTAGAGGTCCTAGCCTCAGCAATCAGACAACAAAACGAAATTAAAGGCATCCAAATCAGCAAAGAAGAAGTCAAATTATCACTCTTCGCAGATGATATGATACTATATGTGGAAAACCCAAAAGACCCCACTCCAAAACTGCTAGAACTTACACAGGAATTCAGTAAAGTGTCAGGATATAAAATCAATGCACAGAAATCAGTTGCATTTCTCTACACCAACAGCAAGACAGAAGAAAGAGATATTAAGGAGTCAATCCCATTTACAATTGCATCCAAAACCATAAGATACCTAGGAATAAACCTAACCAAAGAGACACAGAATCTATACTCAGAAAACTATAAAGTATTCATGAAAGAAATTGAGGAAGACACAAAGAAATGGAAAAATGTTCCATGCTCCTGGATTGGAAGAATAAATATTGTGAAAATGTCTATGCTACCTAAAGCAATCTACACATTTAATGCAATTCCTATCAAAGTACCATCCATCTTTTTCAAAGAAATGGAACAAATAATCCTAAAATTTATATGGAACCAGAAAAGACCTCGAATAGCCAAAGGGATATTGAAAAAGAAAGCTAACGTTGGTGGCATCACAATTCCGGACTTCAAGCTCTACTACAAAGCTGTCATCATCAAGACAGCATGGTACTGGCACAAAAACAGACACATAGATCAATGGAACAGAATAGAGAGCCCAGAAATAGACCCTCAAATCTATTACCAACTAATCTTCGACAAAGCAGGAAAGAATGTCCAATGGAAAAAAGACAGCCTCTTCAATAAATGGTGTTGGGAAAATTGGACAGCTACATGCAGAAAAATGAAATTGGACCATTTCCTTACACCACACACAAAAATAGACTCAAAATGGATGAAGGACCTCAATGTACCTAAGGAATCCATCAAAATCCTTGAGGAGAACACGGGCAGCAACCTCTTTGACCTCTGCCGCAGCAACATCTTCCTAGGAACAGTGCAAAAGGCAAGGGAAGCAAGGGAAAAAATGAACTACTGGGATTTCATCAAGATCAAAAGCTTTTGCACAGCAAAGGAAACAATTAACAAAATCAAAAGACAACTGACAGAATGGGAGAAGATATTTGCAAACGACATATCAGATAAAGGACTAGTGTCCAGAATCTATAAAGAACTTAGCAAACTCAACACCCAAAGAACAAATAATCCAATCAAGAAATGGGCAGAAGACATGAACAGACATTTCTGCAAAGAAGACATCCAGATGGCGAACAGACACATGAAAAAGTGCTGCATATCACTCGGCATCAGGGAAATACAAATCAAAACCACAATGAGATATCACCTCACACCAGTCAGAATGGCTAAAATCAACAAGTCAGGAAATGACAGATGCTGGCGAGGATGCGGAGAAAGGGGAACCCTCCTACACTGTTGGTGGGAATGCAAGCTGGTGCAGCCACTCTGGAAAACAGCATGGAGGTTCCTCAAAATGTTGAAAATAGAACTGCCCTATGACCCAGCAATTGCACTATTGGGTATTTACCCTAAAGATACAAATGTAGTGATCCAAAGGGACACATGCACCCAAATGTTTATAGCAGCAATGTCCACAACAGCCAAACTATGGAAAGAACCTAGATGTCCATCAACAGATGAATGGATCAAGAAGATGTGGTATATATACACAATGGAATACTATGCAGCCATCAAAAGAAATGAAATCTTGCCATTTGCAACAACATGGATGGAACTAGAGCGTATCATGCTTAGCGAAATAAGTCAAGCAGAGAAAGACAACTATCATATGATCTCCCTGATATGAGGAAGTGGTGATGCAACATGGAGGCTTAAGTGGGTAGAAGAATAAATGAAACAAGATGGGATTGGGAGGGAGACAAACCATAAGTGACTCTTAATCTCACAAAACAAACTGAGGGTTGCCGGGGGGAGGGGGTTTGGGAGAAGGGGGTGGGATTATGGACATTGGGGAGGGTATGTGATTTGGTGAGTGCTGTGAAGTGTGTAAACCTGGTGATTCACAGACCTGTACCCCTGGGGATAAAAATATATGTTTATAAAAAAAATAATGATAACAACAAATTTTGGTGAGAATATGGAGAAACCAGAATGCTTATGTACTATTGGTAGGAATGTAAAATGGCACAGGGACCATGACAAATAGAATGGCGATCCTCAAAACACTAAAATATAATTACCATATGATCCAGTGAGTCCACTTTTGGGAAACTGAAATCAAGGACTCCAACAGGTATTTATACACTCATATTCTTACTATTCATCAGAGGGAAAAGGTGGAAGACACCCAAGTGTACACTAACAGAGAAACCATAAACAAAATGTGATATATACATACCACAGAATCAAACTCAGTCTTAAGGAGGAAGGAAATTCTGACGTATACTACAACATGGATGAACTTTCTATGCTAAGTGAAGTAAGCAAATCACAAGTAAGTCTGGGTCCATCTAGATGAGGCACTTAGAGTAGTCAAATTCGTAGAAACAGGAAGTAGAATGATGATTGCTATGGGCCGTGGGTAGGGGGTGGTGGGGAGAGAAGGTTTACCTGGCACAGAGTTCCAGTTTTCCAAAATAAGGACTTCTTGGGTGGATGCCAGTGATGGTAGCACAACCATGTAAATATCTTAATGTCATTACACTACACACTTAAACACGATTAAAGTGATACATTTTATGTTCTGTTTATTTTACCACAATTAAAAAAATTTAAAAAGGAAAAAAAATGTTTGCTGATTGCCTACTAAGTGCTAGTGCTAGGTACTGTGCTAGGAGCCAGTGTTACGGCAAAGCCTGAGTTTATCTTCAGCTTAAATTTGGAAACATTTTTACTGAGGAACAAATGTTGGATGCCTAAATGTTTTGCCTTTGATTTGCATGGACTGTTGAACGTTATCATTAAAATGGCAAACATTATTGTTTAGGATATTAAGCTAGCATATGTTTTAAAGAAATATGTGAAGAATGTGGGATAAATTCGTATTCTGCAAGTATTGCATTTACAACTGAGAGGGGGATGTGTTTTTACACACTTAAACGTGAATTTTAAAAAAGACAGGCTTATTATAATAGGTAAACCTGATTTAATCTGCCATTTTGACAATGAGAACTGTGTTTCCCAAACAGTACATGTGGCAGACATTTTCAAATCAGTAGGTGAACTAATTTTGCATCACCAAAGGTTAGATATAAGTATGTCTGAATAAGTTAAAATCACATTAACTTATTTTATCAAAAAATAATTGACAAAGCTATATTAAAATTATTCATGTTTCAAATTTTTCACATCTTTAGGAGTATATTGAGTTAAACAAAGAAGAAGCATAAGAAGATTTATTAGCGGTGATTCTCTAAGTCTTGATATATAAATAATTCTTGGATACTGTTCCCAGAAACTGAGCAAATAAATGATTCTACCAACTGTACTGTAATAAATATTTTTTAAGTCGGGTGGTTTCTAATTTGTTGCTTCCAAAATCTGAGGAGTGACTTAATTTTCTGAAGCTGGGTCAAAAAATAAATTTTAATTACACAGTAGTTTTTTTTATACAGTAGTTTTTAATTTACAACCTATTTTGACATATAATACAGTTCAAACACTTGAAAGAAAATGCTATGACAAAACTCCCTTCTTAGCAATTGTTACAATCTTATATGAATGAGGCTTTTTAGCACTGAATTCTCTAAAAGCAAGTTTTAGAAATAGGATCAAATTTTTTCTAAAGATTTTATTTATTTATCTGAGAGAGAGAGAGAGAGGGTGAGCGCATGAGAAAGCTTAGTGGGGGGGGCAGAGGGAGAGGGAGAAGCAGACTCCCTGCTGAGCTAGGAGCCTACACAGGCTCCATCCCAGGACCTAGAAATCATGACCTGAGCCAAAAGCAGAAGCTTAACTCACTGAGCCACCCAGGAACCCCTAAATCAAATTATTTTTGAGCTAAGAGATAATTGCCCATGACTATATGAAACAACTGATGCAATTAATGTCACAATTCTATGCATAGTGAAGAACCTCACAACCATACAACTAGAAAAGAAGCAAGTCACCAAAAATGCACATTATTTTATAGTGTAACTCTATTTATATAAAGTACAAAAAACTGTCCAAGTTAAATAACATTATTTAGTACCATCAACTGCACTACAATAAAAATAAATTCCAGAGGATGATTATCATAAAATACAGGCCAGTGATTTTCTCCAGCAGAAAAGTGCACCTAAAAAATTTCCAAAGTGTAGATAATGCTCTTAATTTGTGTATAGTAACCTGGGGGATCACTTTATTCTAATATTAAACTGAAAATATAATTTAAGTTACTGTTTCATATGTGTAATAAGGGCTACATGTTAAAATTACATAAAGCTTGAAAAATTATGGATGCCTGAACCCCACACCCAGAGATAACAGTTTAATTGGTCTGGAAGGAGGCCTGGGTAGAGATATTATTTTAAGGTTATGATATTTAATATATACTGAGATAACAATCAATCAATGACTCAACTCATAAAAATATATCTAGGCATAAAACTGTCTTGGAAAGATGATCTCGAAATATACCAACAGTAACAGATCAGTTAGTGAATAATAAAATGGTGAACTTCTTAATTTCATTTCTTTTTGGTTTTCTTTTTTTTTTAATAGTTCAACTAAGACATTTAGCTTTTATATAGATTAAAAGAACCTTTAATACTTTGGACTATGCTTATGCTTAAAGCAATTAAGAAAATGAAAACATCACCCTGTCAAATGAATTCCGATGAGTCCTTGATAATATAGATAATCACCTAATTCCATGTTTTAGTTTCCACCAGAGTAAGACAATTAAGAGAATTCTAATTAACCACTAAGAAATAACAACTGAAAAGAAACTAGGGTGTTCCCCCAGTGTACAGCACAACAAACTAAAAAATAAAATAGTAGATCACAACACTAGGAAAGTAAAATGTACCAGAATATTATAAAGAAAACAACAATAATGTTATGGTGAATTGTTCTTGGTAGGGCACTTTGGAAAAAGAAACAACAAAAAGTATAAAGCATAATTAAAGTTACCAAAAATCTCTATTGTGATGGAGAAGTATGGCGCAAAGACATTTAAATATAAGCATTAAAATTAAAGATGAAAAACAGAAGAACATGAGACCCACATTTTTAATCTCAGAGTGTTTCTTAATGACAAAAGCAAACCTAGAAAGTAAAACCTTCATTAAATTAAATTAAATTAAACAGAATTAAGTGAATGAAATGTTCTCAAAGTACTATAAACAATATGAAATGACAATGAAAAGCAAGAAAACTGTATTTAGAATATATCTTAAAATAGAGGGTTTATATAGTTAGTGAAGAAAGAGCATGCCCAAATCAACATAAGAAAGCAAACAACTCAATAAAAATCTTTGGCAAGGAAGCTAATGGGCAAGTCTCAAAAGAAGAAATGTGAATGTGCATAAGGACCAGACTGGTTTAAAAAAGATTTAACCTCATTATTGATCGTATATATAAATTAAAACACTGTATCAACTCGCCTACTAAATTAGGAAAAATTATGGAAAAGGGAAACAATCTTGATGGAAAAGGTGGGAATTTAAGCAAGGGTTAAGGGGATATTACGGAGATTGCGGGGGTGGGCATACGCTCAAGGATTGAAAGTTAACACACAGGCACCTTAGCAGAGAGCATGTAGAGAAACAGAGCAAAGAAGTGGGTGCTCTGAAGAAGGGTGGGACAATATACCTTTATTTAGTTTTTAATTTTAGATTATTTGAGACAGAGAGAACACGAGTGTGTAAGCATGAGCAGGGGGAAGGGGAGAGGGAGAGAGAGAGAAATTCTCAGGCAAACTCCCCGCTGAACACAGAGCCTGTCTTGGGGCTCAGGGCTGGATCCCAGGATCTTGAGATCATGACTGGAGCCGAAATCAAGAGTTGGATGGTTAACTGACTTAGTCACCCAGACGCCCAGACAATATACAGTTACAGTCATAATTCTGAATGTTCTTAGGCTGAGAAGTTGCCTAGCAGGAAACTGTGGTAGGCTATTTTTCTCTAAACAAATTTCCGCTACCTTTTTCCTTAGTTTTGAATAAACACATGGCCTGGATTTCTTTATAGTTTGAACACGGATTCAAAATTAGGCTAATTAGTCATAAATGAAATTGCTGTGCAACAGAATCTTTTAAAGGACAGTTAGTATATGCTCTTTGCCTCTTTCTCTACCTTATTTTTTTTTTCCTGCCAGCTGGAAGGTAGGCATAATGACCAGACCTAAAAGCACCCATCCTGAACTGTCATCTCCCCACAATTTTTTATACACCCTTCGACCACGGCTCTATTCCCACTGCATATTCCAGGTCAGTTCATTGCTTTTTACCTATGCCATTATACTAGCCATCTACTGAAATAGTCAATTCATTTGTGTCCTATAATATTTGTTTGTAGAAAGTCTTATATTAATATTTGTTTAGTGAATGATACAACATCATAAGAATACATTGTCAATGGACCCACACTAGACTTGTTTACCTCACTCCCTTCATCTGATGATTCCCTCTGATCCATATGGTTACCGAGCTTGGGTCCCAGTAGGCTTAGGTGTACAGTATGTCCATGCCATCGGACTATAGTTCTGATAAAGGTCATCTGATCATTGATCTTGATCAATCAGAGTCCTCTACCAGAGAATTTAAAATATAATGAGTTTCTGCTGCAATGTTGTTAGGGCTCTTAAATCATGAGGCGTACTTGTGTTTTCTGCCTATGCATGGTGAAGCAGAGAAAGCTGGTTCCATGGGGGAGGGAGTGAAACAGATGTGCAGACATGCAGTTAAGAGACAAGAGGCACAGAAAAAGCATGGCTTAAGTTCCCTCTTCAATCTTGGTTCCAGAATCTTCTTGAAGCTGGACTGTGTTCCTGCTCTTGGCTTTCCTAAGATGTCTCCTATCCTTAAATAAACTCCCTTTGTGTTTAATGCTATTGGCAATTAAACTAGACCTAATTAACCTAGAGACTTCCCAGAAATTATCATGAGAATGTATAAAGACCCAAAGACCAAAAAGTAAACTAGTGGAAAGAAATCCAAACCACACTTGGTTTCTTTTGCTGAGCTCCTTCCTGACCTTTGAGTCAACAATTTGAAACTTTGTATTTCCCAAATCTGCTGAGGCAACTTTCCAGACAATTTGTGTGACTTATTTTGCTCAAATCCTTCAAGAACCCATTCTGTATTAAATATCTTTATCGCCTCCTTAAAAGAAATCATGCATGGGCTAGGTCTAGCTTGACCTTGGCACCCACTAATGTCCAGTAGTACTAGGTCCCATCTACTATCTTGATTATTTCATAGGTAATCCATGTTTCCATAGAACAATGAAGATTTTATGCAACTGACCAGGGGGGAGTTAGGTCACTACAACACAGAAGTCATGCTGATTCCTCTATAATGCTCTTCACTAAAATAATGCCTTTTGCCACCAAGTAAGGAAACCAACACAACTGAGCCAGAGAGCCAAGAAAATGCAGGGCTGTTCAGTATGCGTGTTATGCAGTGTTCACTCTGCTTCTCCACATGTTTTCTTTTGCCAAGTACTTCTTTATCATACAGTTATTCCAGTCTTTGGGCACTTTCCCCTTGTCTCCATTATTAAACAGCCTCACACATTTTTTTAAACCACCCTTCCACCAAGATTTCTGGCTTCCCAACTTACCCCCTTTTTAGATGCAGTAATATATTTTCTGAAAAGTTCTTCCATGAGGATTTTAAAATATTTTATACTGTGCTCGTATTTTTTATTACCATTATTATTGTTTATATTAGTAGTATTTACATTAGTTATCTATGCCTCACACATAAGCCCTTTCCTTGTGTGATTATTCAAAATATGAGGTTTTTCAGAAACTCACATATGCCTCAGTGTGTATGTGTTTGTGTGTTTCATGAAATATGATAGATAAGAAAGTTTGTTTCTAGCCTTGGCTTAATATTTGTACACGTACATATATATGCAAATTTTATTCAAATCTACTTCTTTATTTTTTATCCAACTGATATAAATTTTTTGTGTGAAGTATACCTATAGATTATATATATTACATGTATTTCTACTAATGTTTCAAGACTGAAGAACACACCTTTCAACTGTGTAATGGAAATTTTTTTTTAATTAACATGAATATAAAATGGAAGTTTTATTGATATGAATATTAATTTTGAATAGAAAATAATTATTAAGACATAGTTCAGTAAAAAATGAGGTTCCATATTGTCACAAATAGTTTGTGCAATGGTCTTCCCGACCAAGGTAACTGTGGAAATAGTTTAATAGTAATTAAAACAAAAATTCGAATTAGAAACTAAACAAACTGAGGATAATGTTAGTATTCAAATTTATAGTAGCCTTCATTTGAACTTAGGGGTATTTCAAAGGCATTTAATCCTTACTGAAATGTATGCTTCAGCAATTACTTTTCTTTAATATTATGAATGAATGAAGTTATATCATTGTGCTTAGATTATAATCAAGAATAATCACATTAACTATAATATTTAGTTTGTCACTGTGATATGATTATAATTATAGCTTTAAGTATGGACTTTTTTGACACTGGAACATTAATCTTATCAACTATATTGAAAGATAAAGTAATATCTGATATTTCCCAGGTATATAACAAATTATTTCAATATAATGTTAAAGTAATTAGATGTATAATGGCTTCAATTTTTTAATTTGAAATAGCTGATTATGGCTATAACAACCTCAACTGCAAAGTTCTATTTCTAAAAATATGGGCATGGGACCAAGAACAAGAATTGATGCACTGATTTTACAAGAAGCAAATAACTTGGCTCTAAGGCTTATTGAAGAACAATGTTGTTGGTTGACCGTGACAATGAAGCCTCTCTCCTGAGGCCTGTCTCCAATCAATGCAAGCAATAAAGCAAAGTGAAGACTAGCTAGCAACAACTGAAAGCAGAGGGTTGACGCCACAAGGACTCTCCAATCCCTGGCTCTGAATTTTGTGTATGTCAACTTTTTTCTCCTAACCACGTTCCCCACAAGGCTAGGAGAAGGGTTGCTGAAAGCTCATTCTTAACATAGAGTATTAGATTCTGAAAGATAGGTATCCTTCCCCCTTACATTTTCAGTTTGGGAAAAAACCTGCAAAGGATTGATAGCTTGGGTTGTGATTTCTTTTTGTTCATTAATTAAGCAACAATCCTCATGAGGTAACCTCGGAGACAACAAATGTATCTGTTTCAATACATTTGGCAACCCAGTGTCAAATACAACTTTATATATGTTTACTACAATTCTGTAACAGCTCTAGCTGTAAAAATATTCCCTCTGTAATATAGGGGATATGACCCATAACAAATAAACCCCAAATTTCAAAAACACCATTTCTGGAGGGTCACTTGTTATCCATATCCAAAATAAATTGGCAGAGGGACTTTTCTCTACCAATTCAGGAAAGACCAGGCAGGTGGAGACACAACATCTGAAAAATAAGGCCTCCTCTACCACAGCATCAGAAGGGAGACCTGGAGGGTTGTCTTCCAGCACATAAATGCTTCAACCTGCAAGTGATGCTTTACTTTCTCAGAGCGCACTGACCACATCTTTTCACATGGATCCACTTACCCAAAAGGGTCTGGGAAACATGGAAGGAAATGATGAGCATTGGGTTAGTTATACACAACTAGTGAACTGTTGAACACTACATCAAAAACTAATGATGTGGAGCACCTGGGTGGCTCAGTGGGTTAAAGCCTCTGCCTTTGGCTCAGGTCATGATCCCAGGGTCCTGGGATCGAGCCCCGCATCGGGCTCTCTGCTTGGCAGGGAGCCTGCACCACCCCCCCCCCCCGCCACCTGCTTCTCTGCCTGCTTGTGATCTCTGTCTGTCAAATAAATTAAAAAAAAAAAAAACTTAAAAAAAACTAACGACGTACTATACGTTGGCTAAATGAACATAATTAAGACAAACAAAAATGGATATTTTGCGAATAGTAAATAATATCTACAACGAAAAATGATAGGTTTAAAAAAATTGTAGTTTTTGTTCCTAAGTCCATGAACTGATATCACCACTCTTTTCCACTGATGAAGAATCAAAATTTTCGAATTAATAAAACTCAGTTACCTCTCTTTGACTAAAATCCCAAGGGTATTTATGACAATTTTAGTACTGCTACATGTTTTTATGGCTAACAATGGCTAAGGTTCTATGCTGTTAAGCATCAGTAAGGAAATCTACCCAGCTGGTATTAGTTATTGCAACCTCCAGGTACCTCAATTTTCTGGAGTTTTACTGAGAATTAGTTTAAATATGATGGTGATGATGATAATCATATGTTTAGCATTTATTGAGTAGTTAAAGAGTTTCTGTTTAAACCTCTTAGCATATGTCAATTTGTTAAATCTATAAAAGTAGGTCTGATTTTTACTGCCATAAAGATATGGAGGTGACAGAGTTGATAAGCATGTATTCAAGGTCACATGGCAAGTAAGTGGCAGTGACAAAATTGAAACCTAGGGTGACCAATTCCAGTCGGCCTGTTTAACTCCTGTGCTGTGAGGAGATCCCCAATACAGAGTAGACGTTTCTGATGACGAAGTTCTGAATGATGAGACCCACTGCTATCCCCTTACCCTTCGTCCATCAGTGCGCTTTCCTTCTGATAAATCTGCCCGGCTGGCTCAGAGGAACTCTTCACTGAGATGTTTGCAGGGTGAGCCCTTCTTTCATTTAAGGCTCTGCTCAACTGTAACCTTCAAAGAGATTGTTTCTTACCACTCTAATCAAGGTAATGATTCTCCATCGCTTTTTCCCTGTATAATTCATGGCATCTATTACCCCATGACACAATATTGCATATTACTTTGTTTATTATCTGTGTCTGCCACCAGAATGTAACTCAAGGAAGGCAGAAACTTGCTATGATCTGAATTTTCACACACATACCAAGATCTGAATAAACGGTTTCTATTAATCTACCTGTCATTCCTTCCTTCATTTCTTCCTTCCTTCCTTCTTTCCATCCGTCCATCCATCCATCCATCTGGACTCATTATCTATCCTTATATTATTCAGAGCTATAAATCATCTAACCATTAGTTATTAAAAATAAGTGGCTTTTAATTATTTCATAAGGGTGAGATGTTCAATTACTATTATTTTTTTACTCACTGCCATTCTTTTTTTTTTTTCTTTTCTCCAACATATACTTTAAAAGAAAATTATGTGAGGGGCGCCTGGGTGGCTTAGTGGGTTAAAGCCTCTGCCTTCGGCTCATGTTGTGATCCGAGTCCTGGGATGGAGCCCCACATCAGGCTCTCTGCTCTGCAGGAAGCCTGCTTCCTCCTCTGTCTCTGCCTGCCTCTCTGCCTACTTGTGATCTCTGTCTGTCAAATAAATAAAATCTTTAAAAATTTTTTAATTAAAAAAAATTATGTGAGATCTAAAAGTAACACTTGAAGCACTCATATGTTGAGCAGAAGTACAGCTTTTCATCTGAACTAAGTGACAAAGGTTAAGTTTCGAAGGCAAACTCTACAGACTTCTGTTTATAGATTTATGTATTCGTGAACTTTATATAGAGCAATCACTGTTTTGTGATCTCCCCAGTTCAATTTGAATCCAGAGTAATGCTGCACTGAAATCATTATCATCAAGCCACTATTTTTCACTCCAGATCAATTACTGTTTAAAGGACACTTAGGAGTCATACAGTTTTTGAGGGGAAAAATGAAAGGTGTGAAAGAGTAAGCCTTTTCAGTTTATGCGTGAAGACAATGCACCAGACAGCTAAAATTATAATGATGCTGGCTTCCCTTTTTTGATCTCCAAACTATTTCCCTCCCTTCACATTTAGGATTATTTGGGAAGTATGATTATTTTGTTCTGTATGAATTTAGAGAAACACAGGATAGCTACTGTGCTACTGTCTACTTAGAAGATTTTATTGACTTCTGGAAGCATTTTCTACTCCATAAATCATTCCTTCCTTTTCCCTAAACTCAAATCTAGTCATTATTCAATTCAATCTTCTAGATGTTTTAGTGGAAAAGGCAACATCTTACACTATTATTGGTTTCCACCCTAAGGGACCAGGCTAAGGGACCAGGCTTGCGAGTTTCTTGGAAACAGTTCACAGAGCAGTCCAGGAAATATAAGGCACAGGGGGCATGTGGGGAAGGGGAGGAAGTGCTGGGAGTCAAGGCAGGGGCACTGAAAGGGGAAATGGAAAATCAATGAAGCCAAACACTGCGTAACATGTGCATCTCAGCTCTGTGCAGAGGAGATGTGCACAGTACATTGCACAGAGTTTTCTGCAGTCCAGGCAATCGATACATGTTTGCTGAACAAGTGAACAGAAGAGAACCAGATCTTGAACAATGATACAAAAAGTGTGATGCCTACAATTATCAAGTCTTTTGCTCTTGCTGCTCCTTTATACTTTTAGCTAACAAATATTCAGGGTTTACTGTATATCTCATGCATTCCTCAAAGCACTTTGCATGAAGGAAATGATTTAGTCCTAAGAGCTCCCCGAGATGGAAGAACTATTATTATTTCATAGCTGAGGAAAGTGAGACAAAGGAGGATCATGTGACTTGCCTAAAATCACAGAGCGGACTGCAAGAGTGTAACCTAGGATATGCACCTAATGGTTTTGCAGAACTGGGCTACCAACAACTGACATAAATGCTACTTAGTATTCATAGTAAATGCAGTAAGTACCAGCTGAATGACGGTCCTTAATAAATAATACTCTCTTTGAAAAATGAGTGACCATTTAAATTTAGAATTGACACTTTGATAATTACAATGATGGACTATCTCATTCCTGTCTATATAAATTCCAGTCCTACATCCTTCTTCTGTAGGATGGTAGTTGCACTTTGTAAGATTTTTATTAAAAAAAAAAAAAAAAACATTTAAATCAACATGAATTTAAAAAGAGGAGATAACAAGTTCCTAATCTGTCACTTATTTTTCCATGAATAAGCTACTTGCTTCCTTGTTAACTTGCCCAAAAAGGAGACATGCTTCTTAACGTGTCCCTGGACAGACTGAAGACTATGCCTATGCCTTATTTTTCTTTTTAGAAAAATACAATAGATTTGACAGTAAATTGAAGATAGTACGGTGATGTATTCAGAATGCAAAGAAATAAAAAAATACATACAGCTTTATGTCGGTCATGTACTAAATATTGTCTAATAAATTGAGTTGTAAGTTTTTGAATGGAAAATAAAAAGTAACTATGGAGCTCAAATAGCTTCCTTATTTGCAGGTAAAGTAGATAACCACCAAACAGAAATAGAAATACATGGGAATCATATATATCCTCCACTTTCTTCCACATTCACTTTTCATCAATTTTAAACTTTGTTCCCAATTATTCGAAACTTTTAAAAATATGCATAGATTCCAGGGTTGTCAGATAATTCTGGGAAAATCTCAGAGTCCATTATGATCCTGTCATTCTGCAAATGTGAAAAGTGAAGCTCTATAATGACACGGAGGAAGTTAAAGGATTTGTGTTAAATCCCTGAAAAAGGTTATTAGTGTATAGTAACCTACATAAATCTATATAATCTATATAAATCTATAAAAACATATGGTACCTTGTTTTTTGAGATTTTCTGGCTCTTCCCCATCCCCTACTTTGAGGTGGGTCTTCCCTCTCCTTCGTCTGTCCCTAGTCTACTCCATTTTGATTCCACTCCCAGTGCTGTGTCTGTTCATGTTTTGCTTCGCTGGGTTTACGAATGGGAACCACTGAAATGGAAGGGGATCATGGTGGATCAAGCTTGAGAGTTCATGGTGTCAACGACTCCAACCCCACAGAACTTCCCGCAGAGCTCTGGACCCATTCATTCCATAGGTTTTAGCTCCCTCCAGTTTTAGCTGCCTTCTCAAACGGCATGACTGAGTTTCCCAGTGAGTGTCTGTTGGCTCTCTCATGATTCTCCTGCCTTCTCCTTTACAGACATAAATAACACACAGGTCTTGTGGCTATTGGTGGTTTATCCCTATTTGCTTATATACTGACTTTTGGAGGGATGCCTTTGCACTTAATTTTGTTGTCTATGTTTTCTGTGATTTACTGACTTTGCTAACTAGGTGCTCTGACTGTTTTGATGTGAGAACTTGGGAAAACCCAAAAACCACTCTGCATCATCACTACCATGTTTCCATAATTCTCCCTGCTTTTATACATATTTTAAACAACTTCATTGTGTTATAATTTGGAATTTACATACCATTAAGGTCACCTGTATTTTGTTTACAATTTAATGTCTTTTGTATATTTATGCAGTTGTGCAACAACTGCCATAAAAAATGTAGAATATTTCATCATCCTCCACAGAAATGCCATGTTCCTTAATAGTTACTCCTCAGCCCTTTTTTCCTTCAGCCCTATGGAACCACTAATCTACTTTCTGTCTTTACACATCTGCCTGTTATAGATATTTCATATAAATGGTATCACATAAAATATGGTCTTTTGCTATCGGTAGTATGGGACGGAAAAATAAACATGATGTAATGTTTTAAGTTCTTCACCTCAAATGGCTAACAGCAACAATTCCATGGCAGACTCTATGACAATGTGTCTGCATATGATTTGAAGTTGGCTACCTGGTGCAGGGCAATAAAACACCAACTGAGAACATGGTCATGGTCAGTAGGAAGGGTGACGACTATAACAATAAAATGTGATACACAGATTTTACTGTGTGTCAAGACTCTTCTAAGCACTTCAAATATATTAACAGATTTAATATTCACAGGAAGTTATGATGGAAGTACTATTGTTATCGTCCCCATTTTATTGATAAGGAAACTGAGGCAAACTAAAATAAAGTCACCCAAACTAGTAACTGGAAAAGTTGATTCCATACCCAGATAGTTGGACTCAAGTTTCCTTGTTCTTTTTTTTTTTTTTTTTTAATTTTTCTTTTAGAGAGAGAGAGAGTGGGTGAGTGAGAGGGAAGAAAGAGACTCTCAAGCAGATACCTGCTGAGCACAAAGCCCAATCTCACAACCCTGAGATCATGACCTGAACCGAAATGAAGAGTCGGATGCTTAACCAACTGAGCCATCCAGGTGTCCCATAAGACTCCTTGTGCTTTTCTTTTCTTTCTTTCTTTTTTTTTTTTTAAAGATTTATTTTATCTTAGAGAGACAAAGAGAGAGCTCAAGGTGGGGGTTGGGAAGCAAGAGTGACAGGAAGAGGGAGAGAAGCAGACTCCTCACAGACAGGGGAGACTGAGGGGGGCAGGGACTCGATCTCACCATCCTGAGATCATGACCTGAGCTGAAATCAAGAGTCAGATGCTTAATTGACTGAGCCACCCAGGTATCACAAGACTCTGTTCTTAATAACTGTTCTATAGTGCCTCTCTGATTTTGGGGTGTTTAGTTAAATGCCATTCTCTTCTAAATCAGTGGCAGTGCCAAGCAGCTTAGGGTAACAAATTCTGAGTAATACATTAACATTTTAATGGCATGTAGGTTAAAACTAAGAGGACACTCAAGTCCTGGCTGGGTGGCTCAGTCCTTAAGCATCTGCTTTTGACTCAGGTCATGAACCCAGCATCAATGGATCAAGCCCCACATGAGGCTCCCTGCTGTGTTCCCTCTCTCACTGTCTCAGTCAAAGAAACAAAAACAACTTAATAAAGAAAAACCTAAGGAGACAAAAGAATCATTGTCTTTTAGTTTCATAGATATTCTTGCACACTTTGTCGTAATGCTTTTTTTCTTCTATCTTAAGTAAAACATAATTTGAAAACCTTCATTACCTGTAGCAGATTGGGCTTTAACTGCTTCTTAATAAAGCAGTGGCTACTTTGTCCTAAAACATATTTGATACACAACTGACCACGTTCAAGTACAACTCGTCATGATTTGCCTCTTTATTTCCAAGACACAGTAAGAACTATAGGCCTAAAAAGTACTTTATCACTAAACATAAGATATTAAAGTATTTCTCAGTAGGCTGAGCAATGATTATAATCATGTAAATTCTCACAGGACTTCATAAGAATGGCGGGGGGGGGGACAGTGTAAACTCCTCCACAAAACTGGCAAAGTTGGAATAATAATGCTCAGATATCTTCCCTGAATCAGCCCATCTAATAATCATTCTGCCTCCCTGAAGAGGAAAGGAATCTCTTCTGTTCAATAAAAACTTCTTTCTTTCAAAAATCTTAGGAAAAAAAGTTCTGGAGATTTTTTTTTTTTTAAGTTGCCAGAATCATTTATAAATTGAAGAACTAACTATAATGGAAAATCAGCATATTACTAGGAAGGTGACTAGAGAAGAACTGAAGAAGTTCTTTCTTCTAGAACAAACGCCTACCTTCTAAGATACCTCTTCATGATTATATGTCCAGAGCCTCATTTCCTGTTGTCCAGAACCCTCTCCCAAACATCTCCACGCCCAAATCCTGTCCCATTCTCCACATGAAGACCCGGAGCTCTGCGCTCCCTACATCATCTGGGATCTTTGAAGCTGCCTTGCTCATAAAATGAGCTGCCTCAGTGAAAAGATACTTTAATGTGAGAGCAATAATAAAATGAAACAGCACTCAAGTTTAGCTCTCGGTCCCAGGAGCTCGCCTCCAAGAGAATCAGTGCAGAATTCGTTGGCAGTGTCATTCGCATGGCGCTGTTTTGGAAATTAGATGGAATAGTGCCCCGGAAAGAACTTTGCCAGTGTATTTGTAATGATTTTTGACATTTTCTGGGTAGTTTTGTAAAGAACATCTAAGTACAGTTATACTTCACACATTTGGAAGTGAGATAAATGAGAGCAAAATTGTTCAAGTTGCTGCGCACTTGCTGAAGTAGCATTTTAAATACCCAAAGCTCTGCTCTCAATTCAAGTCTGGGTTGAATTTATTTCTCCTATTTCCACTAAGTGAGGGCTTTCTACCAATTTTTTTTTAACTGGTTCATTTTAAATTGATTTAGATAAATGTATGTAAATGTTAGGCATACACTTACATTGTGTTGAAAAATAAATGCAAAGGGAAATATTTCTGTATGTCAGGGGATGGTCTGAAGCAAGAAAGGAATTAAATGCTTATGTACGAATGGTAGGGAGAAGCTATCTTCCCTTAACATGGGTGTTCAACAATTATGAAATGAACCCTTTCAACATATTTGTATGCATGTACCAAATAGATGACAGCAGAACATTTTGTAAATGAGAAGTAAAGATAAAAATGCCTAGATTACGACAGTTGTTCCAAAAAGAAGTGATTTCCAGAAACTCACCAGTCATGCAGTCTTTAAATTCAATGTCATCAACTGCCGCTCCTCCTCCCAGATCCCTGGTTCTGATGCCTTGGAATATGACTTCGAAATTCCTTAGCTTTCCTAGCAGGATGGCAGCCTTTTGCCAATGCTCAGCAGAGTTCTGCTCAGGTTCTTGCCATACTTTTGACAGTCCTTTCTCTGTCTGCAGTAGAGAAATAAACACCAAAGAAGAAACACAGCCAATCCCTTAGAACAGAAGCATTTGCTTAGGGAAAACTGATTATAAAACAAACCCTGGAACTCTGATACTATCCGTGATGTCCCTGACCTCAGCGAAACCGAGGCATGTTAGTCTACTACAGTGTTTCCTAGCAGCACCGATAAATCTGTTGGGTGTTTTCAAAGACACCACTATCTAGGAGTAGCTCACTCAGTGCTTTCCACTTCTCCTCTGCAGGTACACGAAATCCTCCATATCTCATGGGATCTGAACATTTTATAGAAACCCTGGATTATAGCTTGGGATGCTCCCCCAACCTTCTATTCATATTCTGAGTGGAAATAATTTACACAGGGGAAGAGAAGAAATGGAAGAAATGGGATGGAAGGAGGAATACGTGGGAGAAATCACTATCCCTGACGGATATAACAAAGGGATTGTGAAGTGAGCTATGGTGGCAAAGTGATGATTTCTAAGATCAGCAAGATTTCAAAAATCCTACTAATATATTATTTTGGCTATCTAAAAAATTCTATTATAATATGACGGATCACTCTTCAGTTATAAAGGAAAAATTAATTTTCTAAAACACTTATGTAAGTACCTCCTCCATATGTTTAAAGTTGGTTCTCATTGCTCTTTGGTCTTCTAGACCTAGTTCCTCCCGAGAATTAGATGTTTTAATAAATCATGATGATGGACACATTGAAGGAAGGAGAAATAAATAAACTATATATTTTCTATATATAGTATTATAAATATATGCACATCTATGTTTATGTTTATGGTTAGCCCCAAATAACTAATATCTCAGGATCCACTATTTTGTTTTCATAACAAATTAACAACAGTAACAACAAAACCTTGTGTCTGAAGCTTGTAATCAAACCGTGGAATCGAGGGAAAATACTGAGGGGAATGGCAGCCAGAAAATCAAGCAAGCTGTTCCAACAGATTTATAGCATGCAACTGTGAAATACATAATTTACAGGTATTTTTTTAATATAAGCTGAAGAAAAAGAGAAATATTGGAAAAAGGATCCAAAGGAATTACATTTTTACAGGTTCAAGCTTTTAGGGTACTAATGTTGATAAATATGGCTGACACCTTGTTGTGCTGAGGGAGACACAATCAAACAGTTCTTCCTTGGCTGAATTACAAAGAAAGTGGAGCCTCATATTAGTTAATCCAAACTTAACTTTGCAAAACAACTAATGGTGTCTAGATACATTTCTGAACAGCCTTCCCCCTCCAAAAAAAAAAATAAATAAATAATAAGAATAAGAAAAGTCTTTATACCCAGAGACTCATGTAACTTTTGCCTTGAAGGGGATGGGAAATTCGCACCTAATTAATAGGATTTTATATCCTTCTGATAACTAAAGAAGCAAAGCCTTTTTTAAGGTTAATCACTGACTGTCAGTGATGTTGTAGTGATGCGGAATCAAAGGAATGATTACTTAAATTAAAGATTAAAGTAGAGGGGGCCTGTCTGACACATAACAACATAACAGGCATGGATATTGGTAAAGTCTGCCTTAATTTACAAACTTAACTCACTTTGATAATATTTTCTATTAATCTACTTCTGAAGTTTCTAGAACCACTCATTAACTGTGACAAGCCCCCAAAGGGTTTTCAACAAATACCATCACAGAAGGTTGTGTGATTACTTTAATCCATAAAATAAAAACCATTTCTTCAATCTTACAACTGACCTTCTTGTGAAAAAGAGATTTGAATAATATATCCATTATCATATTATGTAGTAAGAAAAGAAAACAAAGGTGAATTCTTTGGAAAACCAACCATGGGTCAATCTCATGGCGGGTGACATTAGAATATCTAATATATTTACTATCATTCTTCTTTAAATAAATCAAATCTTATCCCCATAATTTCCAAAATTATGCATCCAAATGTAAAATGGGAGATTTGCTTATTAGTTTATCTGTCAATTCATTCATATATTCTGCAAACATTTGATGTTCACATGTACTATGTTAGATACCAGGGATAAAAAGGTGAAAAAAAAAAAAAAGAGAGAGAGAGAGTGTGTCTCATTGTGGAGGTAATAATCTAATATGAGAAAGTCATAAAAATAAATTACTAGAAAAGTTACATAAGTATAGGTATTTATTATTCTTATATATGTCAATATACATCAGAACAATTTTTCAAAAAGTAGTTATATGTCAATCTAATTTTTGTTCCACATACATACACTGTTGCTTTATTTACTTAATATTCTGATTTTCTATTCTTTCTAAATTGATAAAAGGAAAACCCTCTTAATTTCAACTCATGACTCTGCCACTGGCCAAGGATATATCTCTCCCATTCATCTGTATGGATGGTGAACTATCCCAAGAACCCAAGGTAATAAACATATGAAAAGTGACTGGCCACACTAATAATAGTAAAAATAGACATTAGTTCAATAATAATTAAATTATAGAAATTGAAGGAATACTCTCTTCTTATAATTTAACAATTTACCTAACTTTTAACTGATTTCCATGTATTATGCATTTTGACTCTTTATTTTATATATTGTGTATTTGTTCTGGAAATGTATTTGCCCTCATACTTTTTTTTTTTTAGTATTTTATTTATTTGACAGAGAAAGAGACAGCCAGAGAGGGAACACAAGCAGGGGGAGTGGGAGAGGGAGAAACAGGCTTCCCTCTGAGCAGGGAGCTCGATGTAGGGCTCGATCCCAGGTGCTGGGATCATGATCTGATCCAAAGGCACATGCTTAAGGATTGAGCCACCCAGGCAACCCTGCCCTCATAGTTTATGCCAGTGTTTCCCTTTTGTGTCATGAAAAGAAAATATGTGAGAAATACTAAAACTCTGCTTCCATCCACAAAGCAAAGGCTGCACAGAGCCTAGGACCGCTTCTTCCAAGACTTTTTCAAATGAAGGAAAACAAAGAGAATTTGTCACTAGTAGACATAACATAAACGAATGGCTAATAGAGTTTCTTCAAGCATAAAGGAGAGGATAAAAGAATAAACCTTAGAATAATTATCAAGAAGGGATTTAAAAAACAGCTAAAATATGAGTAAATACAGTAAACTTTCCTTGTGTTCTTGAATTTATTTTTGATGGCTGAAGAAGAATTAAAATACCATCTCATGTGGTTTTCAATGTATATAAAGAAAATAATTAAGGAATAAATACTTTAAGTGCAAGAGAGTAAAGACATAAAGGGAAGTAAAGTTGCTACACTGGAGTTGATTAAGTCTTAATGTTGCATTTTAGCAGGTCACATTTTCATCCTCAATTTTTTTCTTTTGCTCTTTAGGTTTTCTCATACATTCAGTCTCCCAAATGATTTTTAGAATAATTTAATGAATAGCTGAAACTTTAAATGTTGAATTATTTTTACCCTGAGTTATCTTTTATTTTTTTACTTATTCAGGACTCTTTATGTCACTTACTAAAACTTGTCCTTTTAATAAATAAGTTACATACTTATTATAACATTTATATCCAAATATATGGCAATGTGTGTTACAGTGGTGAGTGGGAGACAGGCAAATGGCTGGCCTGAATCACCAGAGACAGCAACTCACATTACTACTATACTACAAGCTCATAGGCCAAAGTTACTAGGCTCCCAGGGCCAAATAACTATTAAAAGATGACAATAAGTGTGGTGTCAAGATAGCAGAGGGGTAACAGACTGAGATGACATCAGGTCACAGAAGTTCAGTTAGATAGTTATCAAACCATTCTGAACACTTACAAATCCATCAGGAGATCGAAGAGAAGAAGAGCAGCAATTCTAGAAACAGAAAATCAACCACTCTCTGAGAGGTAGGATATGTGGAGAAGTGAATCTGAAGCCACGGGAAGATAGTCCATGGGAGGAAGGGCCAGTTCCCGGGAAGCGGTGGAACAACAGAGCACAAAATCATAACTTTTAAAAGTCTGCTCCACTGAGGGACATCGCTCTGAAGGCGAAGCAGGGGTGGAGCCCTTGCTGGGAGACCGTGGTCTCAGGTCCCATGGGGTCAAAGAAGGATCGGGGGTGTCTGAGTGTAGCAGAGCTCATAGGTATTAGAGCGGGGAAGCCGGCTACAGAGACGGGGCTGAGGAGTGAGCTCTCACCTCAGGATTACATTAAACTGTGATCTTTGGCACAATCAGACCACTGCTCTTTGAGCAGGGATCCCAAAAGTGGCAGATCCGGGAAGAGCCACTGGAAGAGCAGAGTGGCAGGAATCTGCTAGGGTTGGAGACTCCAGATGGGGTCATGCACCAGAGATAGAAACACTTGGTCACGGGCTGGGTGAGCTTGGAGCACAGCCAGAGACCAGGGAGATGGGAGTGATTGAGTGCTTTTCTCCAAGGGTGCACTGAGGAGTGGGTCCCCGAGCTCTCAGCTCCTCTGATCCAGAGATTGGGAGGCTACCTTTTGCATTCCAGTCCTCCAGAGCTCTACCGAAAGCTTTCAGGGAAAAGCTCCCAAGAGCAAACTCAAGCAGATTACTTATCCCGGGACCTGGCAAGGGCAGTGTAATTCCACTTCAGGCAAAGACATTTGAGAATCACTACACAGGCCCCTCCTCAGAAGATCAGCAAGACCATCCAGCCAGGACCAAGCTCACTGATCACAAACAGCGGAATTCCAGAGGAGAGGAAAACAAAGCATAGAACTCATGGCTTTCTCCCTATGATTCTTTAATCTTGCAAAGTTAATTAAATTTTTTAAATTTTACCTTTTTTTCTTATTTTAATTTTTTAAACTTTTCCTCTTAACATTTTTTAACTAGTTTATCTTAACAATACCTTTCTAAAAAAAATCTTTTAAAACCTTCATTATTATAGTCAAATTTTATCCTTCATTGTATCTAACTTTATTTTTTGTATACATAACAGGTTTTTCTTCTAAAAAATTTTGGGACAGAACTTTTTCTAATAGATCAAAATATACCATAAATCTAGCACACGGTTTTTTCTGGTCTCCAGCCTGAACAAATTTTCTCCACTTTCTTTTTCTTTCTTTCCCAACCAACTTATCAATTCCTTTTTTAGAATTTTTTTTTAAAAAATTTTCATCTTTACAGTCATATTACATCCCATCATCATGTTTACCCTTATTTTTGTATATATGTGTTCTTCTTTCTTTAAAATTTTGGGAGGTATTTTCTTCTAAGAGACCAAAATACCCCGAAAATCAAATTGGTGGCTCTGTTCTTTTCACCAGTCTAATATATATATACACATACGTGTGTGTGTGTGCATATATATATATATATATATACACATATATATATAATACACAGTGTGTATGTGTATATATATTAAATTTTATATGTATATATACAATTTTAAAATTAAAATAATAAAATATATATATATAGAAATTACTTTAAATTTTTCTTTTAAAAAAATTCCTTTTACCCCCATTATTCTCTCCTTGGTTTAAGGTCTCTTCTGATTTGGTTAGCATACATCTTTCTAGGGCCTTTGCCGCCCTTTTAGTATTTTACTCTCTTGTCCACATATTCTTACCTGCATAAAATGAGAAGGCAGAACAACTCACCACAAAAAAAAAAAAAAAAAAAAAAAAAAAAAAAAAAAAAAAAGAAAGAAAGAAAGAAAGAACAAGAGGCAGTACCAAAAGGCTAGGGACCTAATCAAAGAGAACACTGGTAATAAGTCAGATCTTGGGTTCAGAATGATGATTCTTAAGGTGCTGGAGGGTTCAGAAAAGGCATGGAAATATTAGAGGAAACCCTCCCTGGAGAAATAAAAGCCCTTTCTGGAGAAATAAAAGAACTAAAATATAACCAACCTGAAATTGTAAAAAGCTATTAATGAGGTGCAATTAAAAAATGGAGGCTCTTACTGATAGGATAAATGAGGGAGAAGAGATAATTAGTGCTATAGAGACCAAATGATGGAGAATAAAGAAGTTGAGCAAAAGAGGGACAAACAACTACTGGATCATGAGGGGAGAATTCAAGAGATAAGTGATACCATAAGATGAAACAACATTAGAATGATTGGGATTCCAGAAGAAGAAGAAAGGGGGGGCAGTAGGTATACTGGAGAGAATTACTATAGAAAATTTCCCTAATATGGAAAAGGGAACAAGCATCAAAATCCAGGAGGTGCAAGGCACCCCCCCTCAAAATCAATAAGAATAGGTCCACACCCCGACATCTAATAGTAAAATTTACAAGTCTTAATGACAAAGAGAAAAACCTGAAAGCAGCTTGGGACAAGAAGTCTGTAACATACTATGGTAAAAATATTAGATTGGCAGCAGACTTATCCACAGAGACCTGGCAGGCCAGAAATAACTGGCATGATATAGTCAGAGCACTAAATGAGAAGAACATGCAGCCAAGAATACTATATGCAACTAGGCTATCATTGAAAATAGAAGGAGAGATAAAAAGCTTCCAGGACAAACAAAAACTAAAGGAATTTGTAACAAACCAGCCCTTCAGGAGATATTGAAAGGGGTTCTCTAAGCAAAGAGAGAGCCTAAAAGTAACAGACCAGAAAGGAACAGAGACAATATATAGTAACAGTCACCTTACAGGCAATACAATGGCACTAAATTCATATCTCTCAATAGTTACACTGAATGTAAATGGGCTAAATGCCTCAATCAAAAGACACAGGGTATCAGAATGGATAAAAAAAAAAATCCATCCATATTCTGTCTACAAGAAACTCATTTTAGACCCAAAGACACCTCCAGATTTAAAGTGAAGGGGTGGAAAACAATTTTCCATGCTAATGGACATCAAAAGAAAGCTGCAGTGGCAATCCTTTTATCAGATCAACTAGATTTTAAGCCAAAGACTATAATAAGAGATGAGGAAGGACACTATATCATATTCAAAGGGTCTGTCCAACAAGAAGATCTAAAAATTTTAAATTTCTATGCCCCTAACATGGGAGGAGCCAACTATATAAACCAATTAATGACAACATCAAAGAAACACATCGATCATAATACAATAATAGTAGGTGATTCTAATATCTCCCTCACTGAAATGGGCAGATCATCTGAGCAAAAGATCAACAAGTAAATAAAGACCTTAAATGATAGACTGGACCAGATAGATCCAGATAGATACCACAGATATATTTAGAACATTCCATCCCAAAGCAACAGAATACACATTCTTCTCTAGTGCACATCGAACATTCTCCAGAACAGATCCCATCCTGGGTCACAAATCAGGTCTCAACCGAAACCAAAAGACTGGGATCATTCCCTGCATATTTTCAGACCACAATACTCTGAAGCTAGAACTCAATCACAACAGGAAATTTGGAAAAAACTCAAATACTTGGAGGCAAAAGAGCATCCTACTAAAGAATGAAGGGGTCAACCAGAAAATTAAAGAAGAACTGAAAAAATTCATGGAGACAAATGATAATGAAAACACAATGGTTCAAAATCTGTGGGACACAGCAAAGGTAGTCCTGAGAGGAAATTATATAGCAATACAAGCCTTTCTCAAAAAACAAGAAAGGTCTCAAATACACAACTTACCCTACACTTAAAAGAGCTGGAGAAAGAACAGCAAAGAAAGCCTAAACTTAGCAGGAGAAGAGAAATAAGAAAGGTCAGAGCAGATATCAATGAAATAGAAACACACACACACAAAAATACAAAAACATCATCAACAACAAAAATACCATAGAACAAACCAAAGAAACTAGGCTAGGAGCTGGTTCTTTAAAAGAATTAATAAGATTGATAAACCCCTGGCCAGACTTATCCAAAAGAAAAGAGATAGGGTCCAAATAAATAAAATCATGAATGAAAGAGGAAAGATCACAATCAACATCAAAGAAGTTGGGGTAAATTGGAAGGGGAGGTGAATCATGAGAGACTATGGACTCTGAAAAACAATCTGAGGGGTTTGAAGTGGCAGGGGCATGGGAGGTCGGGGTACCAGGTGGTGGGTATTATAGAGGGCACAGATTGCATGGAGCACTGGGTGTGGTAAAAAAAAATAATGATACTGTTATGCTGAAAATAAATGAATGAAAAAAAAAAGAAATACAGACAATTTTAAGAACATATCATGAGCAAATTTGACAATCTGGAAGAAATGGATGCATTCCTAGAGACATATAAACTACCACAACCAAACCACGAAGAAATAGAAAACCTGAACAGACCCATAGCCAGTAAGGAGATTGAAGCAGTCATCAAAAATCTCTAAACAAACAAGAGCCCAGGGCCAGGCATCCTCCCAGGGGAATTCTACCAAGCATATGAAGAAGAATTAAAACTACTCTCCTGAAACTGTTCCAAAAAATAGAAATGGAAGGAAAACTTCCAAACTCATTTTAGGAGGCCAGCATTACCTTGATACTAAATACAGACAGAGACCCCATCAAAAAACAATTACAGACCAATATCCTTGATGAACACAGATGCAAAAATTTTCACCAAAATACTAGCCAATTGGATCCAACAGTGCATTAAAAGGATTATTCACCACGACCAAGTGGGATTTATTCCAGGGCTGCAAGGTTGGTTCAACATCTGCAAATCAGTCAATGTGATACAACACATCAATAAAAGAAAGAACAAGAACCATATGATACTCTCAATAGATGCTGAAAAAGCATTTGACAAAGTACAGCATCCTTTCCTCATCAAAACTCTTCAAAGTGTAGGGATAAAGGGCACATACCTCAATATCATCAAAGCCATCTATGAAAAACCCACCACAAATATCATTCTCAATGAAGAAAAGCTGAGAGCTTTTCCGCTAAGGTCAGGAACACGGCAGGGATGTCCATTATCACCACTGCTATTTAACATAGTACTAGAAGCCCTAGCCTCAGCAATCAGACAACAAAAAGAAATTAAAGTCATTCAAATCAGCAAAGAAGTCTTCAAACTCTCACTCTTTTCAGATGATATTATACTTTATGTGGAAAACCCAAAAGACTCCACTCCAAATCTGCTAGAACTTGTATAGGAGTTCAGTAAAGTGTCAGGATATAAAATCAATGCACAGAAATCAGTTGCATTTCTTTACACCAACAACAGGACAGAAGAAAGAAATTAAGGAATTAACCCCATTTACAATTGCACCCAAAACCATAAGATACCTAGGAATAAACCCAACCAAAGAGGCAAAGTATCTATACTCAGAGAACTATAAAGTACTCATGAAAGAAACTCAGGAAGACACAAAGAAATGGAAAAACATTCCACGCTCATGGATTGGAAAAACAAATATTGTGAAAATGTCTATGCTACCTAAAGCAATCTATACATTTAATGCAATCCCTATCAAAATACCATCCATTTTTTTTTCAAATACTAAAATTTATATGGAACCAGAAAAGACCTCGAATAGTGTGAGGAATATTGAAAAAGAAAGCTAAAATTGGTGGCATCACAATTCCAGACTTCAAGCTCTATTACAAAGCTGTCATCATCAAGACAGTATGGCACTGGCACAAAAACAAATAAATCAATGGGACAGAATAGAGAGCCCAGAAATAGACACTCAACTCTATGGTCAACTAATCTTCAACAAAGCAGGAAAGAATGTCCAATGGAAAAAAAACAATCTCTTCAACAAATGGGTGTTGGGAAAATTGGACAGCCACATGCAGAAAAAAGAAACTGGACCATTTCCTTACAACACACATGAAAAGAGACTCAAGTTGGATGAAGGACTCAATGTGAGAAAGGAACCCATCAAAATCCTTGAGGAGAACACAGGCAGCAACTTCTTTGAGCTTAGCCACAGAAACTTCTTCCTGGAAATACCACCAATGGCAAGCAAGTAAAGGTAAAAATGAACTAATGGGGCTTCATCAAGACCAACAGCTTTTGCAAAGCAAAGGAAACAAGTCAACAAAACCAAAAGACAACTGACAGAATTGGAGAAAAGATTTGCGAACAACATATTAGATAAAGGGCTAGTATCCAAAATCTATAAAGAACTTAGCAAACTCAACACCCAAAGAACAAATAATCTAATCAAGAAATGGGCAGAAGACATGAAAGAACATTTCTGCAAAGAAGACATCCAGATGGCCAACAGACACATGAAAATGTACTCCTCATCACTCGGCATCAGGGAAATACAAATCAAAATCACAACGAGATGCTACCTCACACCAGTCAAAGTGGCCAAAATTAAGAAGTCAGGAAACGAAAGATGCTGGCGAGGATGCAGAGAAAGGGGAACCGTCCTACACTGTTGGTGGGAATGCAAGCTCTGGACAATAGCATAGAGGTTCCTCAAAAAGTTGAAAATAGAGCTACCCAATGACCCGGCAATTGCACTATTGGGTATTTACCATAAAGATACAAATGTAGTGATCCGAAAGGGCACATGCACTTGAATGTTTATAGCAGCAATGTCCACAATAGCCAAACTATGGAAAGAACCTAGATGTCCATCAACAGATGAATGGATAAAGAAGAGGTGGTATATATATACAATGGAATACTATATAGCCATCAAAAGAAATGAAATCTTTCCTTTTGTGACAATGTGGGTGGAACTAGAGGGTATTATGCTAAGCGAAAAAAGTCAATCAGAGAAAGAAATTATCATATGATCTCCCTGATATGAAGAAGTTGAGAGGCAACGTGGGGGGTTTGGGGGATAGCGAAGAAAAAAAAACAAAACAAGATGGGATCAGGAGGGAGACAAACCATAAGAGACTCTTAATCTCACAAAACAATTTGAGGGTTGCCTGGCGGAGAGGAGACAAGGGAGAGGGTAGTTTGGTTATGGACGTTGGGGAGAGTGTGTGCTATAGTCAGTGCTATGAAGTGTGTAAGCCTAATGATTCACAGACTGTACCCCTGGGGCTAATAATACATTATATGTTAATTAAAAAAAGATAACAATAAACTAAACAACATATAACATCTAAAGGGAAATTTAAGAAAACAGATGAAATCAGAGTTTTAGCACTGGGTTTTATATGGAAGTACAGGATAACTTGTATTGTATACCTGAAGCTAATATTATACTACCTATTAACTAACTGGAATTGAAATAAAAACTTAAACAATACATTAGAGACAAAAATAAAGGTTTCATGCATACACCTAAGAAGAGAAGCAGTGATATAGCAATATAAAATAAAACAAGAAATCATAAACATAACTAAGTAGAAATATTGGGTAAGAAAAATATAGTATGTCCATATAAACAAAATAGGTATAAAAACAGAAGAATGGTTACCACTGAAAAATTAATTAATGAGTAGAAAGAATCTGATTCCTAAACTTTCATAGGAGTCAGCAGAAAAAGGAGGAGTAGGAAGTTTAAAATATCTAAAGGATATTTTAAGGATAAAAATAGGCCTATATATGGATAAAAGGAGTTCCACAAAGATTAAGAAATAAGAAAAGAAAGGGACACATAAAAATATTAAAGACAATATTTCAGTGTGAATTATCAAATAAGATAGAAAAGAATGACAAATGTACTTATGTACTATAATAAAACTTGAGACTAGCAAAGAAAAAAATGTTAAAAATTTCCAGAAAAAGAAAAGGTCAATAATTAGATAGAAATCAGACTTCCTCATAACAATCTGGGATACAAGAAGACAGTAAAATAATAACTGTATGTATCGAAGGAAAGGACCTTGAACCTAAAGTTTTATACCCAGCCACACTGTCAGTCAAATATTAAGGCCTAAGAAAAATTATCATCCCATATACAGGACCTCAAATTTGACATAAAAAAGACCCCATCACAAATATTAGAGCATATGGTAAAATAAGAAAAGAAATTCAAGAGAATCTCTCAGAAGATTACAGAAAATGAGGGTAGTGTTAAAATATAAAAGTTGGTGGGCATCTGGGTGGTTCAACCGGTTAAGCATCTGACTCTTGGTCTAAGCTCAGGTCATGATCTCAGGGTCATGAGGATGACCCCCATGTCAGGCTTGTGCTCAGTGTGGAGTCTACCTGAGATTCTTTCCCCCTTCCTTTCCCTCCCTGTTTCTCCCCCCCTGCTTGTGTTCTCTTCCTCTCTAAAATAAATAAATAAAATCTTAAAACATCAAAGTTGGGGCCAAAGAATACAGAGTGTTATCACAAATAATCCAGAGAGAAAAATAAAGAAAGTATTCATATTATCAGTTCTTAGGACAGTGGAAAGAAGTATAGGAGAAAGTGATGGACAGAGATAATATTGTCATAAGAGCACGATAAATGGCTTATCTAGTTAAGGGATAGAAATTAATGGGGGTAAATGAGCGTAAGTAATGTGTTTTAAGTTAAAGACCAAAACCAGCCTTAAAAAAAGAAAAAAAAGTCAAAGGTAAACTTAAAAAAAAAAGAGAGAAAGAAATAGCAATTAGGAAGTTTCACCATAACAGCAACTGTAGAAATATAAATATGTTAAAGACTAAAAGCTAAATTATAAGAATAACTCCAAAAAGTCAATAGGAAAATTACAAGGCAGAAAAAAATATGTAAGAGAGATTCACAAACAATTTATGTAAGAGGAAACTTTAAAGATCAAATGACCTGCAAAGAGATCCTCAGACTCTGTGGAAGTCAGGCAATGAGAGGGTGAAAAAGCAAAATATAATGAGTATACCTCACAGAGTGCTTTGTAGCAATAGGAAATGATCATTTGGATGCACATATTTAAAACAAAGATGTATCTTTAGGGAAAAAAAGGGGGAAAATAATCAATATAATGAAAGTTATAACGCACTCAAAAAGAATAGCACATACAGTATAAAATACATACAACCAAGCATATATAAAGAAAGAAGAAGAAAAGAAAGAAAAGAAAAGAAAGGAGAGGGAAGAGAGAAAGAAATGAAGGAAAAGGAAAGGAATAACAAGCATTGGTGAGGACGTTGAAAAAATGAAATCCTTGTGGACTGTTGTTGATAATGTAAAATGGTGCAGTCACGATAGGCAACTCCTCGAAGACCAAAAATCTAACTATGGTATTATCCAGCAATCCCTCTTCTAGGTATATACCCAAAGAACTGGAATCAGGGACTTGAAGAGAAGTATTTGTACATTCATGTACATAGCAGCATTACTCACAATTCGGAAGATGTGGAAGCAACCCAAGGGCCCATTAACAGAGGAATGGAAGAATAAAATGTGCCAATACATACAATGAAATATTATTCACCCTACAAAGGAAGGGCATCTGACATTTCCTACAACATAGATACAACTTGGAGACATTATACTAAGTGAAATATGCCAGTCACGAGAAGACAAATACTTGATGACCCCACTTATATAAAGCATCTAAAGTAGTCAAATTCACAGACACAGAAAGTAAAATGTTGGCTACCGGGGCCTGGAAGAGGATGAAAAGGGGCTTCTTTTTAAGAGGTACAGAGTTTCAGTTATTCAACCTGAATTCTTAGAGGGATGACGGTGATAGCTGCACAATAATGTGAATGTACTAAGGGCCACTGAACTGTACACTTGAAAATTGTTAGGATAAGTCTAGTGTTCTATGTATTTTGCCATAATTTAAAAAGAGGCTTAAAAAATCACATCAAAGGCTCCTGTTGAGATACATTTAAAAGCAAAGGGAGAAGTATTCCAAAAAAGAAACTACCAATGTTAAAGAGATCGATTTTCAAAGAAGACAAAACAAGTATTAACATGTAAATACCAAATAATAGAGCATTTGAATTACATGAGGTAAGGACTTATAGAACTTCAAGATAAAGTAGATGAATCCACAATCATAGCTGGAGAGCTCAACATGCCTCTTAAAAATGGACAGACCAAGCAGGTGGAAAATCAGTAAAGACACAGCTGAACTCAACAGCAGAATCCATCAGTTGGACATACTTGACATCTATAGACTACTTCATCCAACAACAGCAGAATACAGATTTCTCTCAAGCTTACATGGGACAATTGTCAAGACAAACCATGCTTTGGGCCATAAAGCAAACGTATTAAGCTGAAAAAATAATAGGAATCACACAGTATCTGCTCTCATACAACAATCAAACTAAACTAGAAATCAGGGACAGAGAGATAGTTAAAAATCCTAAAATACGTGGAGATAAAACAAAACATTTCTATGTGACTCATAAGTCAAAGAAGAAGTCTCAAGAGAAATTTAAAGTATTTTTAACTAAACTGAAATGAAAATAAAACATCAAAATTTGTGCAATGTACTGAAAGGAGTACTTAGAGAGAAACTTGTAGTATTAAATGGATATATTAGAAAAGAAGAAAGATCTAAAACTAATTATCTAATTTCTTCTTTATTAATAGGGACACCTTGTATTTATTTTTCTTGTCTGATTGTTGTGGCTAGCACTATTAATTTCTACCTTCAAAACTATTTCGAATTAAGTCCAAAAAAAGGGAGAAGGAAAAGAAAAACTATAGCAGAATTCAATGAAATTGAAACAGAACACCAAAGAGAAAATCAACAAAACCAAAAGATTTTTTTTTAAGATTATTTATTTATTTGACAGACAGAGATCACAAGTAGGCAGAGAGGCAGGCAGAGAGAGAGGAGGAAGCAGGCTCCCTGCTGTGCAGAGAGCCCAATGCGGGGCTCGATCCCAGGACCCTGGGATCATGACCCGAGCCAAAGGCAGAGGCTTTAACCCACTGAGTCACCCAGGCGCCCCCCAAAAGCTATTTTTTAAAGATAAGAAAAAAGCTGATAATCCTTTAGTCATGCTAAGACAAAAAAGAGAGTGCACAAATACTAATAACAGAAATGAACGAGGGGACCATCACTATAAAGCCTATGGAAATTAAAAAGATAATAAAAGAATACTACGAACAAATTTTTGCCCACTGATTTGATGACCTACATAAAATATACTATTTCTTGAAGGGCACAATCTGCCAGAATTCACACAGAAGAAACAAATGATCTGCCTATACCGTAGCTATGAAAGAAACGGAATCAATAATTAATAACCTACCGAAACTAAAAGATTCAGACACATATGAGTTCATCTGTGAAATCTACCAAACATTTAAAAAAATAAATTCTATTGAATTCTCTATATTTTCTTTCAAAAGATAGAAGCAGAGGGAATAGTTTGTAATTCATTCTATGAGGGCAGCATTATTCTAACACCAACATAAAGACATTACAAGAAAACTAAAGACCAATATCTCTTAGAAACGTAGATGCAAAAACCCGGAACAAAATATAAGCATCTATAGATCTTAATCTAAAGAAATAAAAAAAGAGTTTTATACAGTGACCAAGTGGGATTTATCCCAGGTATGCAAAGCTGGTTCAACAATTGAAAATAAATTAATATAATCCATCACATGAATATGTAAAAAACAAAAATCACATTATATCAAGAGATGCACAAAAAGCATTTGACAAAAATCCAATGCCCATTTATGATAAAAACTCTCAGTGAACTAGGAATATAGGATAACTTCAACTTGACAAAACACATCTATAAAAAATCTACAGGAAATATACTTAATGGTGAGAAACTTGGTTTTCCCATTAAGATCCTATAGCTTAGGCGAGAATGTTCCCTCTTACACCACTCCTCTCAACACTGTACTGTAACTCTGTGCTAGTTCAGTAAGGAGAAAAAAAAGAAACAGTATATGGATTGGGAAGGAAGACAAAAAACTGTGGAACATGATAAATATTCTACTTACACTTTCTTTCCTTCTTTTTAAAGATTTTATTTATTTGACACAGATAAAGAAAGAGAACACAAGCAGGGGGAGAAGCAGGCAGAGGGAGAGGGAAAAGCAGGCTCCCTGCTGAGCGGGGAACCCCCTGTGGGGCTCAATCCCAGGATTCTGGGATCATGACCTAAGCCGAAGGCAGAAGCTTAACTGACTGAGCCACCCAGGCGCCCCAAATTAAACTTTCGCTTTGTGTCTAGTATGTCCGTGATTTTTCTTGCTGTTGTTTTTTTTTTTTCAAACTAATCAAAACAATTTAAACATTTATAAATTAGCATTATGCTCATAAAAGATTGAGCACATAAAAGATACATAAAAAGATGAAATGCCGTAGAGAGATCACTTTGAATCTAACCAATAAAAGAAAAATCATTTAATACATGGTTGGCCCTAATCATTGGCTTCACAGCCTAGTTTCATCCTCTGCCTCTGGACAAGAGTAAAACACTGAATATTTGAATCCACATGGATGATTTTAATGGTATTAAAACCTACTATAGTTATAATATTTTAAAAATACATTTTAAGGAATGGAAAGAAGTGGTTAGGGCTTAGAATAATATTTGTATCAAGTGGATAAATAATGTCTAATTCTTTAAATCCTCTAAAACTGCATAAAATCTCTTCCACAGTAATACCTAGCAAACAGGTATTCTTGCAATAATATCTTTAGTCAGTGGCTCTTGTTTTTATAGGAGTTTTTCTGCTGGGGGGTGGATAATACTGAGAAATCAATATACTCACTGGGTAGATATATGTGGTTTTTTTAAACATGTATTTGCTGAGGGTCCCCTGGGTGGCTCAGTGGGTTAAAGCCTGTCTTTGGCTCAGGTCATGATCCCACGGTCCTGGGAACGAGCCCCACATTGGGCTCTCTGCTCAGCGGGGAGCCTACTTCCTCCCCCCTCTTTCTGCCTGCCTCTCTGCCTACTTGTGATCTCTGTCAAATAAATAAATTAAAAAAACAAAACATATATTTGGCAAAACCATTTTAAACAGGATACTGTTACTTTTTTTTTGCTAGAATATTGTGCCTTTAAATCCAAAACATGCATTTCTTGACAAATTTCTTAAAAAAATTAGGCAACCAATATGTGTCACTTAAGTGAACAGTTTGTGAGTATAGAGATCAATGAAGCTGAAGTTGTATAATTAATTTCTTATAATCACTTTCATTTTACCATACCAATCCTTCTGTTTTCCAGGATTTCCAGCCACAGAATCATAAAGGCATTTGCAGTATGTAAGATAGAAAGTTCAGTTCCTTTTTCATTCATAAAAACACATTTTTGTTTTTTTTTAATCCCTATTTACATTCCCTATTTATATCCCTATTTCCATTCATATGTATTTTTGCCATATCACAGCTGATGAAAGCTCTTTATGGATCTTCCTTTGGGACTGGGAGCTACATGTTTACATGGTCTGGAGAAGTTCATACAGTGTTTGTCCTCTTTGTTTATAGAGTGATCACAAAAATCCCCATGCACAACTCTTATTTGAGTTTTTCCATATTCCACACAAATATTAATTTTTTCCCTCCATGTTCACAAGGTCACTTTCTTCCACGCTCATTGTTGAAAGCTGTTGTTTTCAGATAGAGTTAGTAGAGCTAAGGAATTTCTCCCACAGTGCCCTAGAATAATTATCATTGTTTGTTGGGTTTGGACATCAAGAGTGTCCCAATATATCTGACCCAGAACTATTTTATCATACACTGAATATGGCATTAAGATATCCTTTAACCAGGAAAGCATGAGGTATGGGTGCACCACCTCATAGACTAACTGTTGCATGGACCCATTTCTCTTGGTGGTAGAGTAAATCGTGAGTAAGCAGGGTCTATGTGCCATAGGCAGTATGGCTGACATGCTATTAAATAAAATTTGGCCCTATCAAGTGATCTCATAAAATCAATATTGACATCATGACACCAGAAGGCTGCTATACTGCTCCATTAGCAGACACCTGCAGCCTCAACATTAAAGTGGCTCACAGACCCCCTCCGGACCTCATTTCACCAGGCTTCTCTTCTTTCCTCCTCCTGCCTCAAGTGCACTCACTCTCTTGCAGTCCTCCAATAGCCCAGGCTCCTTCCCTTCTCTGCACATTCTTATGAAATCTTTTAGTTTCCTCTTCTCATCTAGTTAATTCCTACTCATGCTTCAGTGGAATCACCACCTCCTTGTACAGCTCTCGGTGATCTCCTCAACTCGATCATACCTCCTTGCCAGAGACTGAGACGACTATGTGCTTCTCCTTCACAGCACTCACCACTCTTGTAATTATATCAAGTCTTTACTAGTGTGACGACCAGATAAATATCTGCCTCTCCTCTTAGATATACAGAAGGCAATGCTGGGCAAGATCTGAGAAATGGTACCTCACACAGTGCCTTGCATATAGTGAGTGATTAATAAACAACCAGAAATGGACTGCATTTCGTAGACATATTTCTGTGAAAAGAAACAAAAGCACTTTGCGTAACAGATACTTGATGAGTATGCAATGTATAGAATATCATCTGAAAACATTTTTATTATAAAGCATCTAAAATATTTTAATTTCTTTTTCAAACTTGACAAGGATCTAGCATATTTGGAATTTGGGAGAGGAAGAAAAAACTGTAGCAGGAATGCAATTACTGGAATTACAGAAGTGCAGTATTTAGTGATAGGATTTTTTTTCTTCCCATATCACCTTAGAGAAGTGGACAGAACCTTGAGGGTGGGTTCTACCCTCACTCCTACTCTGTTGCTGATAGTACCTTTCACTTTTTACTTTTCAATATCATTTTATGCTTCAATTACCTCAATATTTGGTCATTGTCTGTCTTTCTCACCACAATTTAAGATCCGTGAGGATGAGAGCTTTCTCCCATCTTTTTCACCTCTGGAGCACCACGCCTAAAACGGATCTTGACATAGTGCAGGTCCTACAAAAGCATTTGTTTAGTGAATGAATGGATATTTAATTTCAACTTGTGAATTAAGATGTTGCATGAAATTACTAGTACAGCTGAAAATTACCTCAAAGCTTCCCTTAAAACTTCTATTTGGTTTCAGATTCTTTCTCTGATACAGGTAAACACTTATTTTAATAGGTTTAATTTATTTTAAAAAAATTTTTAAGATTTTATTTATTTATTTGACAGAGATCACAAGTAGGCAGAGAAGCAGGCAGAGAGAAAGGGGGAAGCAGGTTCCCCACTGAGCAGAGAGCCCAAGGCGGGGCTCCATCCCAGGACCCTGAGATCATGACCCGGGCCAAAGGCAGAGGCTTAACCCACTGAGCCACCTAGGTGCCCCTAATTTCAATAGGTTTAAATTGTATAACTTAATTGTCATAAACTTTTTTTTTAAGAATTTATTTATTTATTTGACAGAGAGAGATCACAAGTAGGCAGAGAGGCAGGCAGAGAGAGAGAGGAGGAAGCAGGCTCCCCGCTGAGCAGAGAGCCCGATGCGGAACTCGATCCCAGGACCCTGGGATCATGACCTGAGCCAAAAGCAGTGCCCTAACCCATTGAGCCACCCAGATGCCCCTAATTGTCATAAACTTTTAAAAACCCACCGAAAGGTATGTTCTCTAAAGAGTGTGTTATTATATGCATAGAGATAATTTTCCTACAACTGTTCTAAATCTCCGGTGATATAAAAAGGAATGCAAGAATTATCCATAATAAGGAACAGGCCATAGAGGTAAAAAGTAGACTCAGAATGATTCTTGCAAGGTCTTTATTATACTCTTTATAGAAATAGCTCACTAACCCAATTAAAATCCCCAATCTATGATATTCAAGGTGATTTCCTACTTAGTGGTTGATGGCTGGTTTCTACTGTCTTTCACACTACATTTGGTTCCTGAAGGAGAAAAACATTCCTATGGTTGAGCACAGAAGAACAATGGAAAAAAATAAAAATGAGGAGTCCTTAGGAAGCATCAGACAGGAAGAATAATATAAGGAGACAGCAAGGTCTGGAGCAAAATATCAGTCATGAATGATTGTATCTGTCCCTTGGCACACTGCTGTTCATGAGAGTTGATAATGATTCAATGCAAACAGAAGAGCAACATTTTATGACAAAATTATTGGACGTAACTCAGTTTGCTGTCTTCCTTGAGGGGTGGGGAATAATGGCAGAGAAAATAAAACAGATAAATGTGTGTACAACAGCAAATGTGTACAAAAGAATAGCAAACTTCAAGCTAAGATCCTTGTACAAATTTTTCTTCACAAAGGGACACCAGTATACATTGTTTATAAAACGTGAATAAAAATCTTTCGGTAGAGTGTTAAAAGTCATATTTGCAATTCAAATTCCTCTAAGAATCAATACTAGGTAATAAACACAAAATTCAATGTACAAAGGTGCTACTACTCAGGAAAGTATGTATTATGTATATATAAAGAATGGGAGAATTTTCTTGCTTGAATAAATCACTGGATTCCCCAAAATAGGAATAATGTTTGTTATTTAACAGAAAAGTCAAAAATACCCAAACTTCTATTCTCAGAGTAGAATAATGAAATAAAAAGATACATTGAAAAAAGATTACAAACCTAAGATATGAAAACAAAGACAAAAGTATAAGAATTAAGTCAATAACAAAAGAGATAAGACTAGCCATTAATTCAAAAAGGATAGGAATTAAATAAGATAAATAATGGTTTATTAATTAAAGATTAAAATGCCAGCTTCATAAAATGAATTGATCATTTTTCTACTTGTTTAACCCATATATTGAGCATTGACTCCTAAGTCAGGCATTCTTCCATTTGCTAATAAAATGTTATAATGATAGAAATAAAACTTCAAGTTTCTTTTTGCATAAGCTCAAAGGAGGCATGTTGAAATTGCTAACTACATTTTAATATTCCCTGATGCATGTGAGGAAAGTAATGAAATCCGAATAGATATGATTCACATGAATGCTGTATTTTAATTTCAATCAATTATTATTAGGTTTCTTTTATATGCCATTAATTCAGCTGAGTGTTGAGAAGAAAAATAAGTTATTATTTAAATGGCTCACAAAGTGAAGGGGAGAAAAACACCATATATATTGCATTCGAGTGTGAGCAAATTCCATTATATCATGGAACATGGCATAGTGCTTTGGTGGGGGTTTGCAGTGAGATGAAGGGTCTACATGAAACTAATAAGATACATTAAAGGGTGTAGCATTTGAATTGGGCCTTGAAAACTCATCAAGAGACCACCAAGTACATCAGCTATAATGGGAACATTCCAAGCAAAGAGTACCATACGATTAAAAGCACTGGCATACAGAAGTGTTGGAATATTTGGGGCCCTGAATTGTTTGATGCAATTAGAATTTCAAAAGTGTGTTAAAAACCGAAGAGTCAAGATTAGACATACAGACATACAGACCAGGGTCATGTTATGGAAAGTGTCTTTAATGCCTTTGTGAGAATTTAAGAATCAGTCCTTTAACCAATCAGAAGCCCCTGGTAGCTGATAAGTAATGGAGCAACTTAGTGAGACTGCTTCCTTGGTAGCCCGAAACTAGGAACTAGAAATCATACAAAGACTGTTGAAAATATGCAGGAAAAATATATAGGACAGAGTTCAGAAAATTTAAGGCTACAGCATTTATCAGAAGAAGTGCGTGCTTAAAGATTAGGTTCTGGATACAGATCGACTTTGGGATTTTAGTTACATCACTTACTAGCGTGTGACTTTGGGCAGGTGGCCCCATTCACTTTGATCTTTCCTTCCTTAGCTGTGAAGTAAGTGACAATGACAGCAATACTCATTCACAGTTTGTGATTTCAACCTTTTGTGATAAATGTGCTTTTTAATTCAGAATTTTTCAGTCTTTAGGAAGACATTACAGTACACCTACCCTATTTTAGGTGTATATCCAGCAAGTTTGTACTATCGATTCCACAGTAAGATACATGAATACTTCCGGAGTAAAACATGACTATTTTTCATTCAGTGGAATCAATCAAGACTAGCAATAGCCTCTTCTAGTTTTTGTCAGGTCTTGATGTCAAGTGAGTAAAAAACATTGTTTTTAATTTTCAGAGTGCTTTAGAGTTTTGAATTTAAAATTGGACAGGGAAGTGTGGACCTATAGCATCCAACACAGAAGACTGAAATGATTAAAAGAGATAATATATATAAAGGCTATTGAAGATCACCTAGCACATGGGAAACAATCCTCTGAAAATGGGGATGGGTGTGGTGGGCATGATGGAGAAGAGGCAGAGATTAGGAGAAAAAGGAGATCTTGGGCTTACCATGAGATAGAAAGCAATGTTTAGTACTTTGAGAAATAAAACGATAGAAGGTAGTAATCAGAGATTAGAATTTCAGAGTTAATAAGAGCAATTTCAGATAAACAAATCATTTTGAGCAGCTGCCTGGCTATGAAGTTTGAAGAGAAGAGAAAAGACGAAGGACATAAACATCTACCTGTATTTTATGAAGAAGGAATACCTTTGATGAAAATCACCAAATATGGAGCCTGCATTGAATTTAGATTTAGCCAGCTAAATCTTTTAGAGACCATCTACTTGTGTCCAGATTACCAAAGCCTCTCTCCCCACACCAAGAAGACAAGAAGGCAGAAAGGGAAAGTGATGTGGGGTCAGACTCTTTATTCTGTCCACAAGGTGGGGACATTGACTTAGAACAGCTGACAATGGTCAGAGATTCTGGACAAGTGATAAGAAAGAATTGTCAAGCATTTACAACTCTTGATGCTTCCAGTTCAGGAAATTATTGCATGTGATTTGATATTTGGTATGCTTGTATATGTATATGTGTAGTTATATTTTGTGTGTGTATGTGTGTGTGTGTGTGTGTGTGTGTGTGTGTGTGTGTGTGTGTGCGTGTGTGTGTGTGTGTATCTTATTGGGATGAATTCCTTCATGGGAAATTTTACAACTCTTGATGCTTCCAGTTCAGGAAATTATTGCACGTGATTTAATATTTGGTCTGCTTGTATATGTATATGTGTAGTTATATTTAGTGTGTGTGTGTGTGTGTGTGTGTGTGTATCTTATTGGGATGAATTCCTTCATGGGAAATTCCATGTCTTATTTCTGTGTTCCTCTATCAAAGATGCCATATAAAATATCTCCTATACAGAAGATAATTGAACCTTTTATTTCCTTTCTTATATGTATATACTATATATAGATTATAATAGTATTAACATAGTAATTATAGTAATACCTATAATTATTCTGGGGTCTTAGATACAGTCTTAGAATGCTAAAAACAATCCTGAAATTACCTATTAATAATTCACTTTATAAATAAGAAAACTGAGTCTCAGTAGTTGGGAAACTTGAAGCTGAGAACACACAGCAAGCAATTTAAGAGCAGAGTAGAGACTGAACTCAGATTTGTCTGAATCTAATGCCCATGCTGCCACCTACTACCGGGAACTGGAGGGCTCCGCTAACAAGAGGTCATCTGTAAGACATGGTTTATGCCCCTGCTAAACCACAAGTATTATTTCTGTTTAAAAACTGAACAACGCTTACTCTATAATTTATTATCTGGATATTTTAACTGCTGAAATGCTAGAATAAGAACCATACATGAAAGTGATTTGATTTAGCCTTTAATTTTATCTATTTATCTATCTATCTATATGATTGAATATATGTATACATACATACATATACACAAACACACACAAAATATGAGAGCCATACTAAGGTTTAATAGCATAAAAGAGCTGTATGCATTCCTTAAAGTCTTGGACGACATCACCGAGACCTGAATGCCCATTAGTGGTGGGTTAATTACTCAGCAATAAAAGGCAAGAAATTTACTAGGGACAAGAACACTACATGTAAGGAATAATTATTGCACTTATTTACTCCTGTTTTTGTTCCAGGGATTAGAAATGATGATGCTAGAGTGTAACAAGATAAAACTAAGTGATAATAAGGTGGTTAAGAAAAAACTTATGGTAAAAAGTAGGCAGATCCTAGTACACTGACCTAGATGTCGGCGATGAAATTCCTCATGACCACATTCATTAGTAAAAGGAAGCTGCAAATAGACACACACACACACACATGCACACACACACACGCACACACACACAAAAACCAGGAAGATTAGAAAAGGATTACGTGAATATATTAAAAGAATAAAATTGATAGAAAGTTCTATCCATAAATTTGAGATGCCAAAGCTGCCTCTCATTTATCAAAGACTGAAAACTCCAAAACTGCCGAGGGGCTTAGCAGAAAAAGAACAATGAGTGATGTCTTCCATGAGACTTGTATAGGAGGGCAATGCGGCTTTTTCTCGGTATTTCCCACCCCTTAAACCACATGGTCAGTGACAGAGAAACTACAACCTCTCACCACTTTCAAATCTGACTCAAGTATATTTATTTTGAGCTCAGTGGAGCATAACGGAAATAACCCAGTTCTTTACTAATTAGACATGTTTTTAACCATCATGAACCTCTCTTTCTTTATGTAAAAAATGGAAACTGTCATATTTACCCTGTGTTTTGTGACAATTAGAGATAGAGCATTTAAAGCTGCTAACATGATGCCTGGCGTGTAGGACACACAAATATTTAAGCAGTATCTTCATGCATGAATATTGAACATTATTCGGAGTACATTAAAAGTGTGTTTCTAGGGGCACCTGGGTGGCTCGGTGAGTAAAGCCTCTGCCTTCCCCTCGGGTCATGATCTCAGGGTCCTGGGATCGAGCCCCACATTGGGCTCTCTGCTCAGCGGGGAACCTGCTTCCCCTCCCCCCACGCCTGCCTCTCTGCCTACTTGTGATCTCTGTCAAATAAATAAATAAAATCTTTTTAAAAAGTATTTGTAAAATATAAAAAATTATTTAAACAAGGTCATCCCTCGTCCAGTTTTCTTTCTAGTGGGATGTTTTGGGAGCAAGAGGAAGAAAAATAAAAATGAGAAAAACAAATACAAATACATAAATATGAGATACATAGATCTCTTCAGTCTCTAGGACTAGATTAGTGCCCTAGCATTCCTGCGGGAGGGGAGGGAGACTTGGAACGAGCTGGTACCTTGCACTGGAAGGACACTCTAAGGACAAAACAGTTTCCCTGCAATCATTCTCCTGTACAATGCCCTGGACCACAGAGGTCTGCACATTCATCCTGTCAAAGTACTGCCAAATGTCCGCTAGAGATCTTTGCCCTCTTCCTTCCTCCTGTAGTTCTAACCACGTCGGGGGCATGCATGCAGGTCTTTTAATACAACAGACAGAAGAGGCTCGGGTCCTTCACTTCTGCTCCAGGCTTGCGGACTGGTAAGAATAGTCATAACCTCCCTCTGATGGCACATTCGTGGGGATCCAGTGAAAACATACATATGTGCGGGCCTGTATACACATACCTGTACACACAGACACGTGTATGTAGAGCTACTATGCCATGTGTATACACACCCGTATTTGTGCCTCCACGGCCAGACTGTGTATGTGCGCGTACGCACACTTACGTATACCCACCAGAACACTTTCCACGCTCCTGCCCCTGAGAGCCATTCTCTTTAAAAGAGAGATCGTGAATAATGGGTGGAGAGAGGACCAAACTGAGGCAAAATCAAAATAAGCTGCCAAGATTCTATTATGTAGGCTAAGACTGTTCTTTTAAGGGCCAATAAAAAGATGGGGAGTTTACACTGTCATTGAAAAGCGGTCTTAGAGCAGATCACTACTGTCTTGGAAAACCACTCTAGCAGATGAAGAAACAGAAGAGACAGCCCCTAATCATCTTTTAATGATGTGATTAAATATACAACTACAGTACTTAAAAAGACAACCCCCAAAGTAATTCATGTCAACCACTGATATCTTTTCGGAAAGTTGTTCTCTTGTTCCAACCCTACCTTCTTCCCCTTAGTTGCATTTTTCTTTTTCTTTTTCCCCCCACTCTTGGAATCTCTTCATATAGAGCTTTAAAGAGCCACCAATTTTCACGTACGGCCCCCAAATTTTCTGGTATCTGATATTAATCTGGTTGCTGGCATATGCTGCCAACTAAACTCAGCTCGGATTTTTATCGCTTTTGGACAACGGCCATTTCAAGTCTTAGAGAGCATGAACTTGTGATTTTTATGGCAAGCATTAATACTTAACACCAAACACAACTGGAGGAGTTTCTGAATACAAGAGCAATTAAGAGTGAATTTTTCATTTTACAAAAGCAACAAATCAATTTCTATAATATTTTAATCATATACTCATAATGACATTAGCTTTGATTTTTGAAATGCCCTGCAAAGAGGCAGATCTCAGGGTAATGAATGTTTGTGTGAGGGACAATCAGTAATGTTTCTTTTGTACCGCTTGAGCTGAAATAAGTTAAGATTTAAGGAACAATTAATTGGCCTAATTCCAGAAATATGAGCTAGATTTCCATACTCCCAGTTCAATTCTTAATTATGCATATATTCCAAACAAATGGCTTTTTTTTCTCTTTGCTCTATTTCAGACTTCACATGTTACATCAATCTCTTCTTAGACTGGCTTCATTTATATCTTTACATGTCATCCCTAATTAGATCAATGTTTCCCATAAATTATTCACATGACATAATCATCTCCTTTCGTTCTTGGGATATTGGTCAGCCTCCTCCTTTGTCACATTGTGTTCATTGGTAGGATGGCTGTCCTTATGTTGATTGAAATCAGATTCCCTGCCGTGTCCTGGCCTTCATAAACAGCAGAAGCAAGCGCTTCAGGGTGACATTCAGCTGCCGATGATAGAAGTCTCCTTTTTGCTTTGTCAATAGTTGGGTTCTGGGCATCACGTGCGGAAGGAACGCACAACCTTCCTTCCATGGTCCCAAATTTATTTCTCTTCTCTTCCTTCTTGGCAGTAGGGTCAGTTGGTTGTCTCATGTCTTTATACAGATGACGACCTGCCATTGGGGTCTCTCAATACTCTGGTATTCTTCTGTGGGTCCTCAAAGTGCCATCTGTCCTCCATTTTGTACAAGCAGGATACTTGTGACTTAATGCATTTAGTCTAAATCCTGATATCATCATTTGCATAGAGTACTTCATTGTAGGGTGTTTGCCTTTGGCCATCTTAGGTTCATGTTAACTCTGAAGCCTAATATTCCTTAATCACGGTCATTTGAGTTAATATAGACTACCTTAAAGATAGTAGAAATAATTATTAAGGTATTTGTTCATAGAGTTAGTTGTAGTAAAGTTCTGTCACCAACTACAGAGATTTAGAGTAAAACTTAGTAAGTAGGATTGCATTTTACCACGGAATGGCAAGATTATAAAATATATAGACCTATGCGTTGTTGGAACAATACAAACAATTACCACCTTATAAAATCTACTAAGCCAGATTTAGCTGAACCTCAAATAGCAATCACTAGGCTTCACAAAACTTCTTCAATTGGAATGTGCACATTATTTTCTGGCTGAATCCTCTCATTCTTTCCATCCTAAGGGGCCTCTTCCAACCTGACAGCATAACCCAGCAGCCATTGAATATAGAGTGAGCGCTGCAAGGGCTTGAGAAGCTCATCTGGGACTTCACTGCTTAGGAGAAGATTAGTTATGATCATGACAAGTGAGGGAAGAGCCTGGTTAATGATGGAATTGCCCTAAAGTGGAACCAGAGAGAAGAGTGCAGACCCAAACTACTTCTCTTGGGGGTATACTTGAAGCCCAAAAGTGAAGAATGAGAATGCTATCATTATTCCACACTTTGCATTTCTCATAGAAATTTCCAGGCCAATTAGTGAGGCTTCATAAACTTCCCACATTGGAGGAACAATGAAAACCCAGACAAATAAACTTTAGGAAAGAATTCTAGACAGGAAGTGAAATCTGGCTTAGGAGATTATAGGATATAGTAATTACTCTACATTGTTTCCATAGATCCAGAGTATTCTACATCTTAGCGTTCGGTATAAAAATGCAATTCTCATTTGTTAAATTTGTTGGTCTAAATCTGTGTCTTTGGGGCCAGAAAGCAATTACCACTCTATGCACAAATATCATGGGGCAATAAATATTTTCATCATTCTTAAATTCTAACGTGTTATCTCGTAAGCCTTCGGGTTTTAATTCATGACTTCTCCAAATACCATAGGTCTTCCTGTTGTAGTCTATGTGTTGCTATGTTTATTTTCTATATATGACATTTTTAATATCTAAAAGATATTTGTCTTGCTAATACTTTTATTATTTTGTTTGAAATTCATTTCTCATGCATTGATTACTATGTTCTGGCATAAGGGTATTTTATTGATCATAAAATTGCAAAGATATTGCATAGTGGCATTCCATCTCAGGGCTTCAGAGTCAATTTTGCTGAATATTATTAATGCCAACATGAGGTTAGAAAAGAAGGTAAATGGGGCAGAGCCCACATAGAAACAGTAAGGCTTCTTTAAAGGTTCAAGAAATGGATTTCCCTTCTCAAAATCTCTTCCTGGAAGAAAGGCTGTTTTTCTGCACCAGCATTTTTATCAGCCTTCTAAAGGATTTTGTTCACTACTGGGATCATTCACTGCTCTTTGTTGTGTTTTAATTATTTTTTGTTGCATCATCAAAGGCAATTTGCTACAGATGGGTCCAGTCATATGCTCCTTCCATCCTTCTTCTTGGCACAAACATACTAACTTTGGCTCTGGTCTTTGAAATCCCTGTAACTAAGCCAAACTTTCTACATGTCTTTCAAGTTGAGGGTTTTAACCCTGTCCTGTTTTAAAAGAAAGAAAAGATGCAGTAACAGTCTGCCTTTGAAGACTGGGAGGAATATGATGAATTATAAAAATCTTTTTTATGTATATCCGACAAGCCAAAACTCTGAGAGTGGGGAAAAAAGATTGGTGATATTTCTAACCATATTAATTTGAGAAGGATATATAAGATATGTTAACTAGAGCAGCAATTAATCACTGGTGCATTTGGTCAAATTTGCAATGATAAAGTGTGTTCCTTTCTTATACTCTTCAGTGTATAAAGCTTTTAAACTTTCTCTAACCCTGGAGTAATTATAATACTTTGGTTTCTGTAATGTCTTTTACTTATTTCTCTGTGGCCTCTAACCAAGAATTAAAAGTGCCCTCTTTTAAGATTGCCTTGTCCCACAATGACCCCAAGGGAATTGGGTATTACTTGGTATTCCTTATTTAACTTAGTGAGTTTCTTTGCATATCTCCAAAGTCAGCATTGTAATGTCAGTGCTTCAGATCAGAGTGCATTGGACAACCAGGGTTCAAGTCCTGGTTCTCATTAGCAGAATTTCTGCGATGTACTGTGTTGCTTTAAAACACACGTGCACGCGCACACACACACCAGAAACATCTACAGTGACAGAAAAAGATAATAAGAGCTATTATTGTTTTGACAGATTTGGAAAGGAATCCCTTTGAGACAGATGACAAAAGCACAAGATCTTTCCCATTAGTTTACCTACTGTGTCCCACTTATCTTTGGTAAGATTTACCCTCATTGAGAATCCATAGTGGACCAACAGATAGATGATTTTACACCCCTGTACACTTTGTAGCTCCTCACAGGAGGGATGTTGTGAGCCCCTTTGGTGATATCACTGCCCCTTTTGCACTACATTTGTTGTTTAGATCTTGATCCCTGAAAATTTCTGCAAAGAAAATGTGTTCTTTTGTTTCATAATATTGCTATTCAACATGATGGCAAAGGTCCAATCCAGGTAAAGAGAATAAATGCAGGGAAGACTGTTAAAGACACAATAATAACAGAGCTTTAAAAAACAATATGCTTGGGGCACCGGGGTGGCCCAGTGGGTTAAAGTTTCTGCTTTCAGTTCAGGTCATGATCTCAGGGTCCTGGCGTCGAGCCCCGCATCGGGCTCTCTGCCCAGCAGGGAGCCTGCATCCCCCCTCTCTCTCTCTGCCTGCCTCTCTGCCTACTTGTGATCTCTCTGTCATAAATAAATAAAATCTTTAAGACAACAATAACAATATGCTCCATTACTAGCTGAAACTTGATGAAATGACCTGTAATCCAAACCATGGTTCGCTGATGAGCATTAGTTAAATATAGAGATGACTTTAAAGAAAACTTATTCTTCTCTTTTTCATATTTGATAAAGAAAACAGTGACTCCACAAATAAGATAGGATAGAAACAAATATGTGATAGCTCTTCTTTCTGCAGGTAACTTTTATCTTTACATTTCCTAGAGGGCAAGGAAAGTAACACCTCACTTCAGGTCTTCCTGTTTTCCTTTTCCTAATAACAGCATTGTATTTAGTCCACTGATCCATTCAGTAAGCATTCATCATGCCTGGTTCTAGGCCTATGAATAAGGAAAGCTATCTGTCTTATGGAGCTCAGAGACTATGGGAAAAGATATAATATATAATATAAAATACTACAAACTGCTAAAATTAAAGTATGAGCAAAATGCAAAGGCCACTTTTTTTTATTAATCTCTAATTTTTTATTAACATATAATGTATTATTAGCTCCAGGGGTACAGGTCTTGGCTGGAATATTTCATGGTAATGGTGATAGTGAATTAGTTTTGAAGAGTAAGAGGAATTTTTTTTTTTTTTCCTCATTTGAAGTAAGGAAGATCATTCTGAAAAGGCCATGCATAAAACTATGAAAACCACAGAGGAACATGCATTACTGAGACAAATGTAAGTATTAATAGACTGGAATGGCTAGAGTGTAGACCTTGTGGGACTCAGCTGGCAGTGGAGGGAGGTGGGAAAACAAAGCAGTTAGCTGGAGAAGGTTGTGCATATTGAAACCATTTGAGTTCATCCTCGAGGGTAACAGGAGTCCGCCAAACGATCTTGAATAATGAAATGTGAATGTGAAATGATCGCATATGTGTTTCAGAATCCTACTTTTTGTGGATTGATAAAGGAGGTAAAAGACACAGAGACCACTATCCTAGCTGGTTAAGGACACGTGAAGATAGAATGTTAGGGAGGCCAATCCCACAGTTCCTGTGTGATAAGGGGCCTGAACTGAGATGTTGGCTATTAAGAAAGCAGGAAGTCATAAAACATTTATGGGTTAAACTAGGAGGAAATCATGATCAATTTAGTTCGAGAAAGGAAATATGTCATTTTTTCCTTAGATTTACGGAAGAGCATGTTCTCTATATGACTCTGAAAAGAAGCTTCTCATCATGTTTAACATATAGAATATGACAAGTCTTCATTTTGCAGTAATTTCAGTAATCAGAAATGTACCTATGGAAAGCCATATGACCATACTTGGTTAGCTATCATCCTACTCTAGAACAGTGATAGTAAACAACTTGGACATCATGGAAGGCCCTAACAACCCACATTTATTATAATTTTACCACATGTTAGAAACTACAGTGGGTGTTGGAGTGTATTCAAAGAACAAAACCTTAACCCCAACCTCCAAAACACTTATGCTAAAATTCCAAAAACATACCTTAAAAAATAATGGATTATGTTAAAAATTATAAACTTTTATTTTATTCTTAGTGTGGAATCTTGTAAAGTATGACATTAATGTTTGAAAGCAATGCATATGTATGCATACAGATGTTTATCCATCTGTCTATATTATCTAGCTAGCTGAATATATCCCTTAAGCCCTGATATTATGATAGTTATCAGCACATATTTATGTATGAAGCTCTACCTTTATCCTAAATCTTTGCATTGTTTGTGATGATGATACTCAGGGGTTCGTGCATGTACAACTGTTAAGACCTCTTTTAGGTGAATCTATTTGCCTTAAGAGAAATGAATCCAGAGGGCAGGGGTCTATGCATGCATATGTTTGCTATTGTAACCCCAGGGCCAAGCACGCTATAGGTACTTGGTAAACATTTGTTGAAAGACAAGGTAATGATAATTAACATGACATTGCATATTTATATGATGTGATATGTAATGTAAATATACATATCTATCATACCATATCTATCTATAACTTTGAATTGAGAACCCTACACTCTACATCGTGGTGAAGAAATGAATAAAAATAGCAGTAAAAATAACTGCACTGGGCATAAATGAAAAAGAATGGTGTCAATCTAGGAAAAGCATTTTGTATTCATTTACATGGAAGCACATTCTATCTATCTGAAAATGGTACATGTACTTAAGACATAGTTTTAGATACTTTTGTTTATGTAAATTAATATAGAAAGGTTAATTAACAACTGTACTTAGAAGTAAATTTGTTTCCCTGCCCAGAACAAAGATTGAATTTATTTTACAGAGATTATTCCTCCTGCCATATTGATACATTAATTGAATTCAATGAGTATTAAGCCTCAAATAGCTCCTTCCTCTTGTGTTCTATGACATGACAAATATAAAGGTGTGAAATACAATTTCAAAACTGAGTACTTAACAACCACTCTGGGGAATATAAATCATGCATAGATAAAGCTATTATAAAAATAAGGGAGCATTAAAGCAGGCACCAAAATCAAAGTTTCATCTGGGCATATTAAACTTACTGGGTAAATTGAACTTGAATTCACTGGACAGTTTGATGTGAGACAAGTAATAAAATAGTGGACACTTAACCTATGTGAAAGGATCAAATAACACAAGGAGACATGAAGAGAAAACAATAGGGAAGCAACGATCCTGTCCTGAGGTCGGCCAGTATTTTACAAGTTGAGCAGAAACAGAAGAGTCTGGAAAAGGAAATGAAAGGAAAAGATGGAGGACGTAGAGTAACGCCATTCAGGTAGAGCATCCCATAAGCTAAGAAAAGCAAAAGAAAGTGTTTCTAAGCAGGGATGGACACAGATGTCGAATGCTGCTGAGTGGCCAAGCAATCTGGGCATAGGAAAGTGTTACTGGCTTCAGTAAGAAAAAGCTGGTAACCTTTCCAAGAGAAGATTCAGTGAAGTTTTGAGAGGTGAACACAAATTGAAGAAGTGAGAGCAAGGAAGCTGAATCAAGACACGGTGATTGCAGTAAGGAATGAGAGAGGTAAAGGATTTTTAGAAGACCTTTGCACACCGACGTGATGCATTGAGATGGTAAGAATGAAAACACTGGAGAAAGGACAGGGTTAAGGAGGCTAACACAGAAGGAGGAGAAAGGGCTCCTGGGCAGCTCAGTCGGATAAGCCTCTGCCCTTGTCTGAGGTCATGACCCCAGGGTCCTGGGATCCAGCCCTTCTTGGGGCTCCCTAATCAGAGGAGAGTTTGCTTCTCACTCTTCCTCTGCTGCTCCCCCTGCTCAAGCTTGTGCCTGTGCTCTTTCCCTCTCTCTCAAGATCTTAAAAAAAAAAAAGGAAGAAGAAGGAGAGAGATTACAATCCAGAAAATGCATGGATGGCAACCAGAGGCCCCCCATATGGGACAAGGATATGAACTTTGGTTACTGCCAAACCCACAAGAGCGATTTAGCAAGGATTACAGATTCCAATTTTCTGGTTATTCACCTGGGCACGAGGCACTGCAGAATATATACGAGCAAACAAGGAGTGTCAGAAGGTACGTCAATGCAGATTACTCCGGTAGTGGTTATCAGGCTGCCAGCCTCCCAGCTGGGCCCCCAGCCCCCACCTGGCTGGTAAAAGACGCTGTGACTTCTGCCTTGCTCCCATAGGCAAATTAGTTGTCAGGCAACCAGTGCTTTCCTACAAACAGACAATTTGTTTACAGCCAGAAGCAAGCCACAACACTCTCCTTAGATTTTTTTTCTCTTAAAAGTCTAATTCATTAAGTAAATAAGTAGCTGCGTGTCTCTCTTTACCAAGCCCAATTCCTGATGCTTAGAATTCATCTATGAAAGAAAGAGACAAAAACCACTTTGAAACAAGTTAACTGTTCAGAGATCATAAAGACCATAAGCATACCCTTTCCTACTGGCAGTATTACAGTGTTTTTCACTTCTTAAAATTCTTTTAGTATGTCCATTAAATATGAAAACTATCCTAGGATCTTTTAAAAAATAGTTATCATGTGGAAGTCTATAGAAATAATCTACTCCCTAGGATCTATTTCTTAAAAGAGCACATTCAATGAGCTACAAAAAGAAAAAACAAACAAAGAAAGCCATTAAGACGGTCTGGTACTTGGCGTACATCCTATTAAAAAAATTCTAATTTCCTCTCTGATCAACATATAGAAATGGCACGTTGATTGCCATTTATCATGCTTAAATATGTGAATCAACTCCATTAGCATGAAGACAGTGTAATAATACATTATTTATGAAAATACAAATCATCTTAACTAATAGACTCTCAAAAATTAGAGAGATTATGGCTTTAAATTATTGATTTTGTCTAATAAGTCAGAAGGGGAATCGTAATATCATTTACTTTTTTAAAGATTTTATTTATTCATTTGAGAGAGAGAGAGATACAGAGAGAGAATGAGCAGGGGGAGAGGCAGAGGGAGGGGGAGAAGCAGGCTCCCCACTGACCAGGAGCCCAATGTGCGGCTCGATCCAAGGATCCCAGGATCATGACCTGAGCTGAAGGCAGATGTTTACCCATATGAACCACCCAGGCGCACCACTAACTATTTTTTGAGAAGTTTATGTAACCAACCTTCATTTAAATGAGTACAGATCTTATACTGATTTGAAGGTATGATCAATTCCCTCGTAGAAAAATCCTTTTATGGCTGTATATCACTAGTATGTGTGCTTTAGCTGGTTGGCCATCTATCTGGGTGGCTATTAAGGTTCTTATAAACCGCACCCAAGTCCTGCATACACTGTCCATGCCCTGTTAGGCATCCTTTAAAATTAGCTGTTTGACTCAGCAGCCTGGGTGAGCTACCTTCCCATGCCCATAGTACCTGATTCAGAGGCCCTCTTCCTGTTCCAATCATACTGCTTTGGTGTTTTTTTTTTTTTTTTCCATTTATTTATTTTCAGCATAACAGTATCATTATTTTTTCACCATACCCAGTGCTCCATGCAATCCGTGCCCTCCACCACCTGGTACCCCCAACCTCCCACCCCCCCGCCACTTCAAACCCCTCAGATTGTTTTTCAGAGTCCATAGGTTTTGAGGATATAATGTTATTTTGGGAAGAGGCCACAGTGCTCCATAGCCAATTGCTTAAAGCAGTTCAACTGAACCTTCATAATATCTTATGTCCTATGGTTTAGTGGATAAATGCCTCTGGGGTAGAACAATTTAAACGTGGAGCTAGGAAGTGCCAGGATAGGGTTTTCTCAGGGAGGGACACCTGTCTGTTAAAGGGGCAGTAACACCATTGTGAAGACATGGGACCCTGAGCTCAGATACTTTGCGGTTAAAGACTGAAGTCCAGTTGGAGATACAAAGTGAAACAAACATGCAATAGAAAAAAAGAAGACTGATGAGTCTGAAAGGCTCTTCCCCTAAGGAAGTAAGCAAATAATAATAATACTAAGGAAAATATAACAAAATAAAACAGAAAAAAATTAATCCAAAGGAAAATTAGAAGAACTTTTAAACATGAAAGATTAGGAGAGGCAGTCAGAAAGTTTGGTGCTCTCAAATAAAAACATTTGCCTTAATTATAATTCAAATAAATAAAACGAACTTAACTTTTAGTGTTGGCAATCTACAAATACCAGGGGAAAAAAGTAAAAAGTATTAAAATAAAATTAAATGAACAGAAAAGTACAATAGCTGTTCAAGGACTCTGAGATTGCCCATAAATTCCCATTGGCCTCCATTTATTTTATCACTCCCAAAATAAATTTAATTTTTCTCCACTGCTAACATCCAAAAGTAAATCTAAAAACCCATTTTACTCAAGGCATGTTTTCCATTTGGTTTAGCTATCTCTAATTCAACATATTTAAAAATCCTTGCATCCGCTGAAGGCTATTTTGTCTGTCCCATTTGCTTAATTATGTTTCTGGTGTTTACAAAAAACAAAAAGATGTTTTCTATACCTATGCTTTTAACTTTAGATATAGAGCTGCATTATAGTTTCAATAGGGTTTTATGGACTGGTTTCTGAAACAAACCATGATTTACAATATTCTTTCTATAGAAAAAAATGTGTTGCAAGTTCAAGCCAGCTGATTTATTGATCTTCTGGAAAATAAAACATCCACGCATCTGGGGCTGCCCAGCATTGATGTGAGGAAGATGTGGTTGTGGTAAAGACTTGCGGTGTATACAAGATGCTTTCTGCTGTTTTGCTATTTATGTAAAAAGTTATGCCATTTATAAATTTTATAAGAAATTTCCTAAGTCCCACAACAGTCCAGAAAATTGCTAACTTACAGAGCTTTTGGGGAATGGGTGGCTCAGAAGATGCTGATTACAACACTGATTGTCCACAGCTGTCATTACCTCTTTATGCTTCTCTTGCACACTGAAATTTACATCCCTCTCCCCAAATTTAGTACATTCCTGAGAGTAACCACCAAGTCTTTATCTCCCCCACCAGCGTCTTCCTGACCACAGCTGCGTAATTCAACTGACATGCCCCATGTCACATAAGCACTAAAACACAACCTAAAACTACCTCATCACCTTCTTTCCAAAATGAGTTTGATCCTTCTTGGACTTCCCAAATCTTCCCACTTGGAATTTTTACCCCAACCACTGAAATTCCAAACTTGGGAAATCTGTCCTTCTCTTTATCTGGCTTCCCAATTCCAAGTCACAAATCACTTATTTAACAACGTGTTTTAAGATCTTATCATATAGTGTCCATCCTATTTGTGGCAAAATGGTTTATCAATAACTACTTTATGAGTTTTAAATTACACCTGAACAGACTTTGTTCTTTCTCCCCTTCACATGCATCCCAGGTGCTACCATTAGAATTACCATCTAGAAGAGGAGTCAAGATTACTTATCCAGAGGACTAGTTCTTAGACACAGTATGTGATTATAAAAGGGGTACAGCTTCTAGAACTAGGAGAATCGAAAAAAAAATTACTGAATAATGTACTACATTTAAAAGCAAATTAACCTAGAAGAAAGGAGTGGGAAGCAGGGGTGAAGAAACTGGTGAATGCACTATTAAAAAAACCAAACCAAACCAAAACAGGACAAAAAATCATCCCCAACTCACTGGCTGTGGACTGGAGTAGGAAAAAAAGGAGAAACTGGAGAACAGTAACCCCATAGATGGATGGAGATAGTTGGGAATGTAAATAAGTGTTTTCAAAAATTCTATTTTTCACGATTAAAAGAGAAATAGTCCAATTGAATTGTGCACACCAAAGAGAAATTTAGCATACATTTTTGTAAGCATGAATCAAAAGTTGTAAGTAGAGAGAATCTCTCAAAATCAATCTAATAGTAGGAAATTGGCAAAAGAAGCAGAGGGAAACCATAGAAAATGGAATATTAACAGTAAAGTATTACTGTGTTTTATTTGAGAACTTTAATCAATGTCTCAGTCCTAAATTGAAGTAGTGTTGTAAAACAATAAAAAACATTAAAGGCAATTTATTTTATTTTATTAAATATTTTATTTACTTATCTCTTTGAGAGAGAGAAAGCATAAACTGCAGGGATTGGGGGGCGTGCAGAGGGAGAGCGAGAAACAAGCTCCCCGCTAAGCTCAACTTGGGGCTCTATCCCAGTACCCTAGGGTCATGACCTGAGCCAAAGGCAGATGCTTAACAGACTGAGCCACCCAGGTACCCCCAAAGACATTAAATAAAATGCTAGCATAAAATTATCAATAGCTCCCAAATTTCAAAACTCTTTTGGTAGTAGTTCATTGTTACCAAAAGCGATGAAGTTAGATTTAAAATCGTTGTGTCTTGGTTCTTCACTTTGTAAAGTATAACAGATAACCTTTATTATAATACTTTTCTAAAAAAATTATTTTATTTATCTGACAGACAGAGAGAGGGAAAGAGCGAGCCTAAGCAGGGGGAGCAGCAGGCAGAGGGGGAGGGAGAAGCAGACTTCCTGCTGAGCCAGGAACCTGACATGATTCTCATGGGGCTCAACCCCAGGACCGAATCACAACCGAGCAGAAGTCAGACACCTAACCAACTGAGCCACCCAGATGCCCCTCATAATGCTTTTTAAGAGAACTACAATATATTATGTGTATATGGTGTACCTGCACATAGAAGATGCTCCATAACTGGTATTTACTCTCACTTTCTTTTCAAAGGTTTCAATCTAGGTATATTGAGTAGGTTCAATATATAAAATTATTTTCTAAAATGCATGATCCAGGAAAGACTTTTTTCCCCCTTCTCTGTAAACTTTTAATTTACTCAATGTTTTAAGCATCCAACACTTATCATGACTATGAGAGTGAACAGTGACACGCCAATCACAGAATTCCCCATGATGATGGGCAAATGTGTGAGGAGAAACATGGCAAGATGTAATCTCGGGAAGAGAAATGAGGTTGTAGTTCTTCAGCTTTTTGGTGGCTGATACAGACTTGAGGTGGCTCATTTACTATCTTGGTTTTTCATTTTTAATTGTGAATCTATCCTTTGCAGGAGGTTGTGTGTTTAAGTTATGGCTGTGTCTCCACAGGACTTCAAGTTCAGCCCTAAAGGTTCTAGCTGCCCTACATCCACATTAATACTAACCTTTCAGCTCAGTGTGTCTCCACCATGCAGACAGAGTACACTGGGATTTTCCACGAAACATTTTACAAATCTGTGTTTTCAAGTATTTCAGAGACTTTCTAGGCTCACACAAGATTCCAAGAGGTGGCATACTACTTCTTTGTTGCCTTTCCTTGCTGACTGATAGGGTTTTGCTAGTACCATTTTTCTTGATTATTGGTTGACTCAATTTACGTGGGTTAATTATATGAATCCGGACCCATTTTTCCTTCCTTAAAAGCGTGGATTCCATTCTAAACTTTTTAATACAGCGTGTGTTACGAAATTTACTTACACAATAATCATTGTGAAATAAAGATGACAGAAATATATCAGAAAAATGTGTGTATATCTCCCACACAGCTCATAACTTTCTTTAAAACTCTTTAATGGAGTTCTGTAATTAAGTAGTAAAATGTTCTCTTACCGAACTACAAATCACTGTTATGCTCAAAGAATTCTAGGGAAGTACTTAGTGTCCTTTGGTCGCTTCCCTGCTAGATGTTGAGTGAAGGCTAAAAGTGGAATTTGCAAACCTCGGAGTCCTACAAGTAGACAGGCACCCTAAGCTAATGCTTGGGAGCTTGAATCCTCGAGGTAGAACAGCTCAGCCACCAACGGTAAGAAGCTAATGAGTACTCTGCAAGTTGTTGCCTCTGAGTAAGAGCGGAATGATAATGCCCTTTCCACCGAGTTATTACAAGGATTAAATGAGGCAATGTATTGAGTTAAAAGAGAGCTTCGTTTGTAAGAACAGATGAATAAGACTTAGCTACCCTTTGTTCCATTAAGCAGATGTTTATCAACTGCTTATTCAGTGTTAGGTAGCCTTCAGAGATGACTGGCATTAGACCCTACTGCATAAGCGCTAGCTGCTGCCGCTACAAGTTTCCAGAACTAGGCTAATCCATTCACAAACCCAGACATTTTAAGTTATGGTCTCCGTATCTTTCCTGAGCTTAAAATGGTAAGAGGATGGAGCGTAAACAGTATCTTCTTATACGCCCGGATTTTATACATTCAGGGTTGGCCCACACATCACCGTAGACAACTGCTACGGCCTACTTTGAAATGTCCTTCGTCCCCACGTGCTGTTGACTAAGACAGTGGCCTAATTCAGCGTCCTCGTCAAAAAAGTGTGCAACTTGATATCCTATTAAATCATATACTCATTGACAAAACTTTTCTAAAATGAAATTGCAGCATATTTATCAAAAAAGTTCCGTTAAGAGAGAGTCAATAAAACTAACCTGGAAGAAAAAAAAAATCCTTATCATCAAATAACTTATTAAAAGAGACTACGTTGCTGAGAAACATTGACACCAAGAAGATCGTTTATTGGGCGCCTGGGTGGCTCAGTGGGTTAAGCCGCTGCCTTAGGCTCAGGTCATGATCTCAGGGTCCTGGGATCGAGTCCCACATCGGGCTCTCTGCTCAGCGGGGAGTCTGCTTCCTCCTCTCTCTCCCTGCCTGCCTCTCTGCCTACTTGTGATCTCTGTCAAATAAATAAATAAAATTAAAAAAAAAAAAGAGAAACAGTAATTTATAATCTAAAAAAAAAGAAGATCCTTTATTATTATTATTATTATTATTTAATGTTCTTTTACACAAATTTAATTGCTGATGGAGTGGTGTCCAAGTCTGAAACCCCTGAAGTAACCCATAAGCTATAAAGAAATCTTAGAGTATTAAATCAATCCTCTATTCACTGCTACCATGCAGTATTTATTCCCATCTCTGCCTAGCTTAAAGTAGGTCCTCATTAAACACTGGAAAGAAGGAAGGGAGAAGCGGAAATGAGGAGGGGAGGGAGGAGGGGGATAAGGAAGGGAGGGAAGTGGGAAGGAAAGAAGCGAGGGCGGGAAGAAGGAGAGAAGGTTTAAAGGGACAGAGGGAGGGAGGAAAGGAAGGAAGGGCAGATGAGCAGTTCACTAGCTTCTGTTTCTGTTCTCCCCCAATCTATTACCGAGGTTATTTTCCTGAAGTGCACAATGTTCGCACTTAGCTGAGAGATTTAATTTAGATTTCCAGAGGTCGAGAGCTGAGCTTGTACTATGCAATTCTTTTGATTCGAAATACCTGCCTACAGCTTCATCACAAAGTGAGAATTACTTCACCTAAAATTTCAGAGTAGTGAGAAAAGTATCTGCTTTCTAGGCTTCACGTTTGTGAGGACTGCTTCGAGGTTCACTGAGAGTGATTTGTAATGAGCTTAACAAAAAATCCACACAACCTGGGCACAAAATATCAAAAACCACTTAGCATACTATCAGTTAAAACCTAAAACTTGACATGGGATAATACAGACAATATGAAAAGCAGAGTGTGTGAAAATAATACATTTGGAAATAGGAATTGATGAAATAAGAGTAAAATTGAAAAGAAACCATAAGTAGCCAGGGATATTATCTGTGCATTAATTTCTCCAAGACACGGTTTATAATAGACAAGAGCAACTTTCCAATGAACTAAAATCTGGAATACTGTGAGCTTATCATGGTAGCCATTTTGTGATAATACCAGGATCTGTAGTATCTATAATTTGCTCCTTTTGATGGCAGAGTTACTATTCCATGGATATGCCACAGTTCAGTTAATCATTCACCCACTGAAAGAAATATGGGCTCTTTCTAGGCTGTGCCTAACACAAATAACGCTGCTATCAACATCTGGGCACAACCTTTCATGTAAACATAGGTCTTCCTTTTTCTGGGGTGAACACTTGAAAGTTCAATTACTAAATCACACAGTAGTTGTATATTTATATCTTTTTGTTGATTTAAGAAATAACCAAACTGTTTTCCAGAGGGACTGTACTGTTTCATAATCTGAGCACCACAGGAGTGCCCCAGTACCCCTACACGCTTCTTGCATTTGGTGCGGACATTTTTTTTTCTTTTTAAAGATTTTATGTATTTATTTGACAGGCAGAGATCACAAGTAGTCAGAGAGGCAGGCAGAGAAAGAGGGGGAAGCAGGCTCCCCACTGAGCAGAGAACCTGACATGGGGCTCTATCCCAGGACCATGACCCCAGCCGAAAGCAGAGGCCTTAACCCACTAAGCAACCCAGGTGCCCCTGGTGTGGACATTACTTATTTATTTTTATTTTAGCCCTCCTGATGGATGTAGTGATATTTTACTGTATATTTAACATGTATTTCCCTAATAGCCAATAATACTGAAAACCCTCTCGTGTTTTTGTTTTTGCTTTTTTTTTTGGAGGGGGGCCATCTATATACTTTCTACAGTGAAACATCTCTTTATGTCTTTTGTCTCTTACCTAACTTGATGGTGCAACATTTTCTGTGTTAACATAGTCCTCTAATGTATGATTTACATTGTTTCAACACATCACACATTATTTAATGGAGTCTATGAATGCATTAGGAGGACAGGAGAGGTAATTCCTAGAAAATACACAAAGGAGGGTCAAAACCTCAGTAAAAGAGAAAGGCTGGAAACCAAAATGTGCTTGAGAAGGGAATTCGCGTGCGAAAGTTTGATATTTATTTCTCCTTTTATGGGAAGGGAATAGTCACTGTCAGTAATTCTCTTCTTGACTAATATTTGGGTTGGTCCTAGCTTAGAACATTTATAAACTCTCTGCTTTGAATACTTTTTTTTCATGACTCCTGGATACTTAAGTATTTTTTTCTTAAATGTACAAGGGAGAAACACAACTAACACAAAACATGTGGCTTCAATTTTACTTAGCACTACCAAGTTATTTTCCAAAATTTCTATACCAATTTACATTCCCATCAGAAGTGTTCAAAATCTGTTTTGAGTGTGTTGAGTTTGAGGAACTCAACACACACAAAACAGATAATCATATAAAAAAATGGGCAGAAGATAGGAACAGACACTTCTCCAATGAAGACATACAAATGGCTATCAGGGGGCGCCTGGGTGGCTCAGTGGGTTAAGCCACTGCCTTCGGCTCAGGTCATGATCTCAGGGTCCTGGGATCGAGTCCTGCATCGGGCTCTCTGCTCAGCAGGGAGCCTGCTTCCTTCTCTCTCTCTCTCTCTCTGCCTGCTTCTCTGCCTACTTGTGATCTCTGTCTGTCAAATAAATAAATTTAAAAAAAAATCTAAGAAAACAAACAAACAAACAAAAAATGGCTATCAGACACATGAAAAAATGTTCATCATCACTAGCCATCAGGGAGATTCAAATTAAAACCACATTGAGATACCACCTTACACCAGTTAGAATGGCCAAAATTAGTAAGACAGGAAACAACATGTGTTGGAGAGGATGTGGAGAGAGGGGAACCCTCTTACACTGTTGGTGGGAATGCAAGTTGGTGCAGCCACTTTGGAGAACAGTGTGGAGATTCCTCAAGAAATTAAAAATAGAGCTTCCTTATGCCCCTGCAATTGCACTACTAAGTATTTACCCCAAAGATACAGATGTAGTGAAAAGAAGGGCCATCTGTACCCCAATGTTTATTGCAGCAATGGCCACGGTCGCCAAACTCTGGAAAGAACCAAGATGCCCTTCAATCGATGAATGGATAAGGAAGATGTGGTCCATATACACTATGGAGTATTATGCCTCCATCAGAAAGGACGAATACCCAACTTTTGTAGCAACATGGAAGGGACTGGAAGAGATTATGTTGAGTGAAATAAGTCAAGCAGAGAGAGTCAATTATCATATGGTTTCACTTATTTGTGGAGCATAACAAATAGCATGGAGGACAAGGGGAGATGGAGAGGAGAAGGGAGTTGAGGGAAATTGGAAGGGGAGGTGAACCATGAGAGACTATAGACTCTGAAAAAAACCCCGAGGGTTTTGAAGGGGTTTGAAGGGGGTTTGAAGGAGGTTGGGGTACCAGGTGGTGGGTATTAGGGAGGGCACATATTGCATGGAGCACTGGGTGTGGTGCAAAAACAATGAATACTGTTACGCTGAAAAGAAATTAAAAAAAAAAAAAAAAAAAAGAAGTGTTCAAAATCTTTCACTGCTTGTCCTGTATTCTTGGCAATACTCGGTACTGTCTTGTAAATTTGTTTCTGTTGTTTTGGTTTGGTTTGGTTATTGTTGTTGTTTTGGTACTGAAATGCCTTTGGAAAGTTTTCTCAACAACTGAGTATGCAATAAGGTCTGCCTGTGTTCTGACTTGCCTTACCCTGTTTATTCCAGTGGTAGAGCATCTCTACATATGTTCAATGGCCATTTCGCACTTTGTCTTGCGTAGAATACCTACATATATCTTCTGCTTATCTGGTTATGTTTTGTAGGAATTCTTTATTTATTTACAGAGGAAATAGGGTATGGTAGTTTAAAGTTACAGATTCCTACGCTTAAATCTGAGATTTAATCCAGGCTCATGTCAAGCCAGATTCTAGGATGAGAGTACAATTAAGACTAAAAGTGGAACTTCGCCTACATCAGGAAGAGAGATCCTATCATCACTTAAGGCAGGAATCAAAGCTGTAAATGTATTTAGAGGTGGAAGAAGGTATACATGGAAAACTTAAAAAAAAAATCAATCATTAGATCATCCTTCTCTTACTCAGTGCTTTTCTGAAGAACTGGCATTCTGGTAACATGTGGACACTATTTTTTTTCTCAGCAGAGAGCTACTAAGTGAGTTGTCTGCACACTATGTCATGCTAATGTTCTCCTAACCTGTGAGATATGCTGATTATTTGAGCATTTATCATGTGGGAAAAGGGACATAATGTTTTCTTAATAGGATACATTGACATATCTCAATGTCCTTCCTTTACTTTAAAAATAAATATCCTAGTTTCACCTGGGCATTTATTTGTCATGAAAAACCCACCTCAGGAAAACATTCTGCTTTTTTAACATTATCTCCTAAATGACAGACATCCTTAGCCAGGTTATGAGAAGCAAACAATAACAGCTTGTACTCTAAGCTTAACACCTGACAGAACCTCATCATGGCTCAGTTATCAGGGAACAGAGGGACAAAGTTCTATGCACACCCATCCAAGCAGATCAGGAATTTGGCATCAAAAAAAATGGCTCCATTTAAATGAAAACTCTCATTTTTTGGATGATACATTTAGTAGTACTTAATTTATTTTTAACAAAAGATCAAAAATAAATATTCTGGATTATTCTTTTTCCTCCCTTCCCTATGCTTACTTTTAAAAACAAACAACAACAAAAAAGAACCTAAAATTTGCTAAGTGCATTAGAGGATGTGCAGCACACTCTCACTTATAGCATCTGATGATCCTAAAGCTATGAAATTCCTGTTGTAACTACCATTTTATATAGACAGATGGTAGCTCATAGATGCTATACCAGCTCATGGTCATAGGTCCTGACTAACAAGTGGCAGAGTTAGGATTTAAATCTAAGTTTCTCTCTCTGGCTACTTGTCCAGTGATCTTTTGTCATATCAAGAAGTCCACTGTGATGTTCTGTCAGCTAAATATCTCACATTTTGGGAAATGAGCTGATATAGGTCCTGGCATTTTTTGATTGCTTTGGCAAAAGGGGGGAAAGTGCATCCAAAGTCAAGATCAATTGCTATATTTAGGGGACGGTGTTATTTGAGTCTGGAATCCATCTATGCATTGAAAGATGGACCATGAGATTCCTTAACTGACTCCAAGAAATGTCAAAAGTGAAGCAAAATATAAGCCTGGGAACTAATTTTGTTTCCCCTCCAATGTTCTAAACTTCAAATTAGATTCAGGCCTGTAAAATCTAAGGCATACACCTAAGACTTGTTAGTGGTTTTATTGTGAATTAGTGGGTGAGATCAAAGGGGAACATAGTTCTCTTCCTTTGTTGAAAACAGCGAGGTGCCGAGGTGCCGGCAGGGCAGGATCAAGCCAGGAGTCTGAGTCCTAGCCAGCAACCAGAACAGAACAATCAATGACCAAAAAATATTGTTAAGAGTTGCAAGTAGAAGGGGACAAGGCTGAGAAACAGCTTCCTGATAAACAACTCAGTAGTAGACATAAAAACAAGACCAAAAATATTAGAAAATAGTGACCCTTGAAAGGGGTAGCCCTTCTTGTCCAACATAACTTTCCATAAAACTAATTAGTCATAGAGCTGCCTGCACGTTACTAGTAGTAACCACTTCCCTCATCAAAAAGGACAAGGATGTCATTCCAAGTATCTTACCAAATTCACAAATACAGAAAAAATTAGACTGAGGTGATTATATACAAAAAATCACAAATGCTTCATTTCAAATCGCATTTTCACAAATTTTGCCATTCAAAAGCAGTGAATTTTTGTTGTCATTATGTAAAACTTATTGAATAAAATGCTAATTATCTTCATGAATACACATATAGGCCCTTTATTTACATGAATATATTCACAGTAAATTATAAAGAGAAAATTGGTAAGTTTGCTTTCTTTTCTCTGTGCATAAAATTTCATATATATTCAGAGTGGTGATCATACATGAGAAGGCAAAAAAGACTGAGTACTGTGCCTTGTGTTAATGACTCTGATCTTAGCAATTCACACTGAAGTTAACATATTCAACAGAACTTTTCTAAGTGCTAACTTAAAAGAAAATATAAGTAATTTCCATTTTGTGTGTGCAAGATAAAATATGATATGGAGCTACCATTTCCCCAGAGAACTAGGAAAACAAAGTGACTCTACAGAATCTGTCAGTCAGAATAATATTCTGCAATTTATTTGTCTCTGCCTATGTTTCAATTCATAAAATTTTCTTAGAAATTTAATAGGTTTAAGACAGACCAAAAAAGTCCATGTATTTGGGATTAGAGAGTTTGGAGAAAAAAAAAGAGAGATTTTCAAGAATATGAGATAAATAAGAAACTTTTCATATGAAATAAAAAATACTGCATCTTAGCAACAATAGAATTATCTGGAGCTCCAGGTCAATAATATGTCTTTAATTGTTTTACAAAGTATAAAACATTTTTCAAGTACTTAAATATCTATTTAAAATATGAGTTTTTCCTAAATGATGTTTACTGCTGCATGGGTAGAATAGTAATAAAAAAGCATAAATGTACTCTGAACTCACTATTAATTACATATCTGTAGAGATACAATTATTCACAATCTCCCCACATCTAAGTTAAACAAAGCACATTGCCAAAAAGTTCATTTCTATGGGCCTATCATATTTGGTGCTCAAACTCAGAAAGAAAATGAAAAAGAAAAAAACTTCCTGTAATTATGACTATTTCATTCTTTATGTACCTTCTCTTTAAACATTTCTCAAAAAAAAAAAAAACCCTCAAAAGGAACAAAATTGCCTTGCAAAGGCTTAGTTTGTTTAACACTATCTGAAATTTTATTTTCTGTTTTTCAATTTATGTGTTTGTGTATGTACATGTCCTTTTGACTACAGAGAAAAATTAGGTCTGGTTCCAATGAAGTTAAGACATTTATTAACTTCAACATTCCACCTTATAATTTAGAGCTTTTCTCAAAAGTAATTTCAATGAACCCACCTCTCCCCTCCCCCTTCCCCCCCATGAATTAAGTACTCCTCCTGTAACTTAAAGAATTTTCTCACCATTCTGTCATTCAGGAACCATCGGCACCTCTAACTTTGGTGAGATTTTATTTGCTGAATGACCCTCAGTGAAGTTAAAAAGAGTCAAGATCACTCATTAAAAATATGACCCCTAAAATCCTTAGGGCTCCTGAATGCTAATGAAAAGAAATCCATGAATTGACAAAAAATATTATTTTATCCTTCTTTTTAACCTCGAGTGTCTATGTTACTTCCATGCTAGCACTCAGAATAATGATCCTTCAGCTCATAAAACTGAAGAACTAAGTACACTTTCTTGCCACTAATGGGTTAGCATAAAAGAGGACAAGGCAACGCACACTGACCATCTACAGAAAATAATAAAGAGCACACAGTTAGCAAAAAATAAAATCTAGGGACACCTGGGTGGCTCAATGGGTTAAGCCTCTGCCTTCGGTTCAGGTCATGATCTCAGAGTCCTGGAATGGAGCCCCGTACCCGGCTCTCTGCTCAGCAGGGAACCTTCTTCCTCCTATCTCTCTGCCTGCCTCTCTGCCTACTTGTGATCTCTGGCTGTCAAATAAATAAATAAAATCTTTACATAAATAAATAAATAAAATCTACTAGTATTTGAACCAACAGCAAAGTCTTCAATGAGTAATTTCATGGAAATTTGATATGTAGGCCATACAATTGATATGTAGCCATCCTACTAAAGTGGTCCTGGCACAGCATACCCAGGAGCCCGAGAGCCTACACTTGGTCCATAAAGTAAATCCATAAGGACATGGTCTAGTTGATAAAAAGAACAGTATTTCAGCAAATCCACTTTAAACATCTATTTTTTTTCTATTTTTTTTTTTTCAATTCTTAAGAGAATGATATCAATCACAACACGATCAAGGGTTTTAATTTAGGGCCAAAAAGTAGTGGTTTTATACAGTATGAACAATCTGTCTAGATTGCACAGGTAATTCTATCTTCAGATCCTACTCAACATTTACCCCAAATCTTCTACTTTGCAAATTCTTATTATTATGTATTAATATATTGCTTCCCTTGCTTATATTTAAGCTTCCTGAGATACTGATCATCTTTTTATTTTCCTAACAAGTATTTTTTTTTTATTTAAACATTTCACTGATTTACTACATAATAATATACTTAGGGTAATCCTATGCTTTATCCTCCAAACTGGGATACTTTTGAAAGTGAAAGGAGAGCTACTGATAATTACCTGGGGACAGGTTATACAAGGACTAACCCTATAAGATGCAAAACTTATTTCCATCATCCTATGTCTATCATAAATCTGTGCAGATCTCTCCAAAGTGGTACTATAATCACACTCCAAATATACATTAGATTTCAGTGGCTAGAGACTAATGTAAGTCTTCTCTATGGCAATGGTCCTAATCAAAACAACAAAATGCTATCCTAGAACTGATATTTTAAAAATGAAGACAGGGAGATAGGAATATGGGTAGGCAATAACACAAAGTTAACAATTATGTTAAAGGTTACTATAAAACACTTAAGGATGGGTTAAACAAATTTTAGAGTATCTAAAACCTGTTTGGGAAAAGGTCGGCATGGGCACAGAGCCTGGATGCTGAGGTGATATCTGTGACAATTGGCCCATCACTGAATCTTCCAGAAATACAGAGCAAGGTCTTTCCCTTCTCCCTTATCTTACTTAAAGGCTAATGACATACCACATATTAGCTTCAGGTTTAAAACATACTGATTCAATAACTCTATACCTTACACAGAGCTCACCATGGTAAGTGCAGTTACCACCTGTCACCATAAAATGTTATTATAATGTTATTGACTATATTCCCTATGCTGTACTTTTCATCTCCATGACTTATTTATAACTGGAAACCTGTGCTTCTTAATCCTCTTCATCTATTTCACTTATTCCCCTGCCCACCTCCCCTTTGGCAACCACAAATTTATTCTCTGTATTAAAAAGTTTGGGTTTTCTTCTTTAGTTTGTTTTGTCTTTTTAGATTCGATATATAAGTGAAGACATATAGTTTTTGTCTTTTTCTGACCTATTCACTAAGTATAATACATTCTTAGTCCATCCATTTTGTAGCAAATGGGAAAATCTCATTTCTTTTTTGTGGCTATATACACATATATCTATATATCTATACACACACACACACATACATACACACCCCACATCTTTATCCATTCATCTACTGATGGGGATGGGGGTTGTTTCCATATCTTGGCTATTGTAAATAATGCTGCAATAAACATAGGGTGCATTTATCTTTTCGCTAACAGGTATTCTATGTGCCTAAAATGAATCATTCATTATGGGGGACACAAAATAAATTGTAGTTGTATCCTACCTTCAAGATAGTGGTAAAAAGTGACAAGTACTAGAAGAATGTATAAAAAGACATCAATTTTTTAAAATTATGAATAATAAGAACCCATGGATACAAGCAAAAAAGATAAATGTACATGATAACATGTGTTTATATTTGCTTGATGAGAAATAGTTTAAGGGAAAAACTAAATGTAGCAATGGTGTTAAGTTAGAAAGCTTGTCATGAGAAAAGATGAGAAATGAGGTCCTCACAAGAGGAGGAGGATGTGCAGAAATTATAGCTGGGACTTGCAGAGAGGCAAGTAAAAGAATATAACAGACACTTTTAATGGGGTCAAAACCTGGTTCTTGGGAAGTAAAATTTCAGATATCACAATGGTTTGTGGCCTTCCAAACTCAATGTTACTGAGAAAAATCTTATTCTTCAGTATTTAATTAATCCTATAGTTTCTTAATCACATGAGCAGCAGTGACATGGAGTTCTTAAAAAATTACATAAAGTATATGCAAGATGAGTGCTACAAAATGTTGGTAAATGAACAGCACTGAATAGAAAAACTCTTAATTGATAGCTCAATATTAATGTCACCTTGAATGGTGGCTACTGTGTATCTTTAGCTGCCATTAGCTGTCGTTATCAATATTGTTTATATTTGATCTTAAGAGATTTTGTGCATAATTTGGGCTATGAGAACTAAATAAAATTTATATGTATTTTTAATTTAATTCTACATAAGTTACACAAACCATCATGTCAGTTACTGAAAATAAAATGTCAACAATGCCTGAATGAATATATAACAACTCACTTGATACTGGTTTTCCCATATCAAGCAAAATTTCAAAGTTAAATTCATTAAGAATTTAATTTTCAAGTGTTTTCCTTTTGCTTTTCAAAAAGCAGTTTGAATTATTTTTAAATTTGATTACACTATCACCAGTATTTGCACAGTTAACTAATTTCCAATTATAATTTGATGTATTACAATTTATTTACTGTAACTAATTACAAGTTACTCAATAAATGTGGCTATAAAGTTAAGGTAAAGCTATAGTTGACCCCGGGACCATGTGCTCTAAAACCCTCCACCCCTGCCTGCATACAAACCAGCCCCCTGACCAATGTGATTCTCATCTGAAATGACCAAGGATACCCTGGGATAGTACTCACACCATCTCTAACTATCTCACAAAAGTGGCCCCAGTACAGCACACCATGGGACTCTCCTGCCAGACCACATCTGTATCAGCTCCAGCTGGCATGCCAAGGCAGACCCAGCACAGTGTGACTTGGGCAGCTCTAGCCATCCTCCTAAAGTGGTCCTGGCACATCATACCCAGGAACCCCAGAGCCTACACTTGGTCCAGTTCCAGGGGTCAACACAGCTCGCCTGTCAAAGCCACCAGGGATACAGATTTCATACAGGGGATGCTCCTACCTGAGCCCCCTCCTTCAAGTCTGGAAGAGGTAGCTATTTCACCTAATTTGTAGAAACAAAAATAGAAAGCCAAACAAAATGAGGAGACAGAAAACTAAGTTCCAAACAAAAGAACAAGATAAGACCCAGAAAAAAAAGACATAATGGAAAAGAAATAATTAATGTTCTTGACAAAGAGTTCAAAGTAATGGTCATAAAACTGCTCACCAAATTTGGGAGAAGAATAGAGGAACACAGTAAGAATTTGAACAAAGAGTTAGAAAGTTTACAAAAGAACCCATCAAAGCTGAAAAATCCAATAACTAAAATGGAAATATACTAGAGGGAACCAACAGCAATTTAAATGATGGAAATAAAAAAAGGATCAGTGATCTGGAAGATGGGGTAGTGGACATCACCTAATCAGAAGAGCAAACAGAAAAAATAATTTCAAAAATAACGATAGTTTAAGGGAGCTCTGAGACAACAATAAGCATTCTAGCATGCACATCACAGGATTCCCAGAAGGAGAAGAGAGAGAGAAACAGTAAGAGAGAGAGAGAGAGAAAGTGGCAGAAAACTTATTTGAAGAAATAACGGCTGAAAACTTCTCTAACCTGTGGAAGGAAAAAGACATCCAAGTCTAGGAAGCACAAAGCATCCCAAAGAAAATGAACCCAAAGAGATCTACACATAGTATAAATAGAATGGCAAAAATTAAAGAGAGAATCTCAAAGGAACAAAAAAAACAAAACAAAACAAAACAAAAAAACAGTCACATGCATGGAAAACCCCATAAGACTATTAACTGATTTTTCAGCATAAACTTTACTTTTTATGTATTTTTAATTTAATGGGAGTGATAGGATATACTTGAAGTACTGAAATGAAAGACAACCAGAAATTTTGTACCGAGGCAGGTTATCATTCAAAACTCAAGAATAAATAAAGTTTCCCAGATAAACAAAACTAAAGGAGCTCATCACCATTAATCAGGCCTTACAAGAAATGCTAATGGGGGGACGCCTGGGTGGCTCAGTTGGTTGGGCAGTTGCCTTCAGCTCGGGTCATGATCCCAGCGTCTTGGGATCGAGTCCCACATCCAGCTCCTTGCTTGGCAGGGAGCCTGCTTCTCCCTCTGCCTCTGCCTGCCATTCTGTCTACCTGTGCTCACTCTCTTTCCCTCTCTCTGACAAATAAATAAAATCTTAAAAAAAAAAATGCTAATGGGTCTTAAGTAGAAAAGTAAAGGCCATAACTAGAAATAAGAAACTATATTTAAAAATGTTCACTAAAGTGCGCCTGGGTGGCTCAGTGGGTTAAAGCCTCTACCTTCAGCTCAGGTCATGATCTCAGGGTCCTGGGATCGAGCCCCACATCAGGTTCTCTGCTCAGCTGGGGGCCTGCTTCCTCCTCTCTCTCTATCTCTCTGCCTGCCTCTCTGCCTACTTGTGATCTCTGTCTGTCAAGTGAATAAATAAAATCTTTAAAAATAAATAAATAAATAAATAAAAATGTTCACTGATAAAGGCAAATACATAGTAATGAGAGTGGATCAGTCACTTAAAAAGCTAAAAAAAGTTTTGAGATGAAAACACAAAAATAGTTAAATCAACTATAATAAATAGGTAAAGTTAATAAAGTACTGAAAGGATATAAAAAAAGATGTAAAATATTACATCAAGAACATAAAACATGAATGGGAGTAAAAAGGTAATACTTTTAGAATGTTTTTGAACTTAAGTAACTATCAAATTAAACAGACACTCTAGATATAGGTTCATATACATGTACTTCATGGTATCTACAAACCAAGCACACAAGATACATAAAAAAATACAGAGGAAAAAAACCCAAACATAACACTAAAGAAAGCCATCAAACCATAAAGGAAAAGACTCCGAGAAGAAGGCAGGAACAGAGAAGAACGACAAAAACTAAACTAAACAAAAGAAAACAAAAACAAAAAACCCAAAATGGCAATAAGTACAAACATAATGAATCATTACTTTAAATGTAAATGGACTAGATGTTCCAAACAAAAAACATTAGGTGAATGGATATAAAAACAAACAAACAAACAAACAAAAAACAAGACCCATCTATATGCTGTCTGTAAGAGACTCACTTCAGATCTAAAACACACACAAATTAAAAGTGAAGGGATGGAAAAAGATATTCTGTGTGAATGGAAATGAAAAGAGTGCTGGAATAGCAGTGCTCAGAGAGACAAAAGAGACTTTAAAACAAAGACTGTCACAAAATGTCAAGAAGAACATTATATTATAATAAAGAAGTCAAAGAAGAGAACATAGAATTCATAAATATTTATGTACCCAGCATAGGGGCACTGACTCTATCAAGCAAATATTAATTGACAATAATGTAATAATAGGAGACAGCTTTAATACCCTATTTACATTAACAGATCACCCAGACAGAAAATCTGTCAGGAAGCACTGGCTTTAAATGACACAATAGACAGACTGACTCAGTAGATATATAGACAACACTGCATCCAAAAGAAGTAATATACATTCTTCTCAAATGCACAGGAACCATTCTCCAGGAGAGTTCACATAAAGAAGAAAATGAAAAGGCAAAAACAAAAGAATCAACAAAGAAATCAAACAAGAAATCAAAAACACCTTGAGAAACATGAAAATGGGAATAGAACTTTCCAAAATCTATGGGATGCAGAAAGAACTGTTATAGAAGAGAAACTCATTAGCAATTCAGGTCTACCTCACAGAAGAAAAATCCCAAGTCAACAATCAAACTTTAAGGGAACAAAAAACAAACAAACAATCAAAACAAAAAACCAGAGGAAGACCAAAGTTAGCAGAAGGAAGGGGATAATGAAGATCACAGGAAAAATAAATGAATTAGAAACTAAAAAACAAAACATCAACAAAAACAAAAACAAACAAAACCCCCACACATAATTCTGTTGATCAACAAAACCAAGAGTTGCTTCTTTGAAAAGATAAATGAAACCTATAAACTAGCCATAATCATCAAAAGAGAAAGAGGTTCCAAATAAAATCAGGAATGAAAGGGGGTAAGTTACAAGTGACAAAGAAGTATAAGAGACTGCCACTATTATATACAAACAAATTAGAAAACATAGAAAAAATGGATAAATTCCTAGAAATGCACAATCTTCGAAGACTGAATAATGAAGATACAGGCAATGTTATTAGGCCAATTAGAATTTAAAACAAACAAACAAACAAAAAAAAACCTCCCCAAAACAAAAGTCCAGAACTGGACAGCTTCACAGATGATTCTACCAATCATTTAAAGAAGAGTTGGTACCTATAATTTTCAAATTATTCCAAAAAACTGAGGAGGAAGGAATGCTTCCAAATTCATTTTGCAAGGCCAGTACTACACTGACAGCAAATCCAAAGACTCCATACAAAAAGAAAATCACATGCTGGTGTCTCTGATGAACATAATGCAAACCCCCTCAACAAAATATTAGCAAACCTAATTCAACATAATATTAAAAGGAGCATACATTATGATAAAATGGGATTTATCTCAGGGATGGAAGAATGGTTCTATGCTCACGAATCAACATGATACACCACAACAAAATGAAGAATAAAAATCATATGATTTTTTCAACAGATGTAGAAAAAGCATATCACAAAATTCAATTTTCATTTATGATAAAACCTCTCAACAAAGTATGTATGGAGGGAACAACATAATAAAGGATATACATGTCAAACCCACAGCCAACATCACACTCAATGGTGAAAAACAAAGTTTTTCCTTGAAGTTCAGAAACAAGATAAGGATGCCCAACCTTGTCACTTTTATTCAATATAGTATTAGAAGTTCTAATCAAAGCAATTAGATAATAAAAACAATTTAAATAACAGCCAGATTGGAAAGGAAGAAGTAAAACTGTCACAGTTTGCAGATGGTATTACACTATACGTAGAAAACCCTAAAGACTCTAACAAAAAAAACTGTTAGAATTAACAAATGAATTCTGCAAAGTTGTAATACAAAATTAACTTACAGAGAAGTTTATTGTGCTTCCATACACTAATAACTGTGAGGAAAAGATATTAATGAAGCAATCTCATTTACAACTGCATCAAAATAAATAAAAAGCCTAGGATTAAATTTAACTAAGGAGGTGAAGACTTGTATTTTGAAAACTATAAAACACTGATGAAGAAACTGAAGACAACACAAATAAATGGAAAGATATACTGTGCTCACAGACTGGAAGAATACTATAAAAATGTCCATACTACTCAAAGCAATCTACAGATTCAATACAATTCCCATCAATAAACCGATGACATTCCTAACATAAGTAGAACAAAGAATCCTTAAAATTTATATGAAGCCATGAAAGACTCAAAATAGCCAAAGTAATCTTGAGAAAGAACAAAGATGGAGGTATAATGGTCCCTAACGTCAAGCTATATTACAAAGCTACAGTAATCAAAATGGTATTGTACTGGTACAAAAACAGACACATGGATCAATAAAATAGAGACCCAGACACAAATATACACATATATGGTCAATCAACCTATGACAAAGGAGGCAAGAATAAACAATGAAGAAAAGAAATTCTCTTCAATAAATGATTTTGGGGAAACAGGACAGCGACATGTAGGGGAATGAAATTTAACCATTACCTTACACCATATGCAAAAATAAATTCAAAATGGACTAAAGATTTGAATGTAAGACCTGAAACCATAAAACCCCTAGAAGAAAACATAGACAGTAAACTTTTGATACGGGTCTTAGCAACAGTTTTTTGTTTTGTTTTATTTTGTTTTGTTTTGTTTTTGATCAGTTTCCTAAGGTAAGGGCAACAAAAGGCTAAAATAAACAAATGAAATTATATCAAAGTAAAAATCTTTTGTACAGTCATACATTCAATAAGGGTTTAACATCCAAAATACATAAAGAATTTATACAATACTAAAAAAAAAAAAGCAATCTGATTTAAAAATGGATAGAGAAGTTTGACAGACATGGTTCCAAAGAAGAAATACAGATGTCTAACAGGCATGTGGAAAGATGCTCAACATCACTAAACATAGGGGAAATATGCAAATCATACCAGTCATACTGGCTATTATCAAGAAGACAAAAAATAACAAATATTGGGGAGTCTGTGGAGAAAAAAGAACTCCAAAGCATTGTTGGTGGGAATCTAAATTGGTGCAGCCATCATGGAAATTATAAAAGTTCTCCAAAAAATTAAAAATAGACTACCTATAGTCAAGCAATTTCACTTTTCTTTATTTATCCAAAGAAAATGAACACACCAATTTGAGGATATATGCACCCTATGATTACTGAAGCATTATTTATAATAGCCAAGCTCTGGCAGCAACCTAAATGCCCCACAATAGAAAAATGCATAAAGATGTGCTAGGTACATACAATGGAATACTACTCAACCGTAAAAATGAAGGACATCTTGCCATTTGCAACAACATGGATGGACTCAGAGACTATTACGCTAAGTGAAATAAGTCAGATAGAAAAAGAAAACAAAGACTGTATTATTTCATTCATAGATAAAATCTAAAAAACAAAACAAACAAAACAGAATCACAAGTACAAGAAACAAACTGGAGGGGGTAGGAGTAAGGGGCTAACAAATAAATAAACAAATAAATTTGGTAAAGTGGAATAATAGGTATAAACTTCCAGATATAAAAGAAATAAGTCATGAGGAGGTAATGTACTGTTCAGGGACTACAGTTAATAATATTGTAGTAACTTCGGCACAGTGACAGATGATAATGTAACATGTAAAAATATCAAATCACTATGATATGTACCTAAACTAATATTATCTTGTATATCAATTAACTTTAAAAAAATGACATTCATAAAATATAGTATTTCCTCCAAAAAGGACAAAAGGTAAGGATCAGCAACAATTGAAAATTATAAAAATAAAAGCAACATTGTGTTAAATAACAGTAACTTCACAGTATCAGATATAAACTGAAGAGTTAAATCAATGCTTACTTTATTATTTCCATTAATATTCTATCTTTCGTTGCTGATAATTGGTAAACTCAAGGTCTGTGGGACACATCTTCTGCTTTCCTACATTTATGCATTCTCTCATTTGAAATGTCCTGCCTCCTTTTCTCTATTTATCTAAATCCTTCTTAACTGTCAAAATCCAGTTCAATTTTTTTCTTATATCCTCTAAACACTTTCAGTTCATAAACATGTTAATAGCTTTGAATTCCATTCCTAGAATATTAAATATGTTTCATACGTAATTGCCATTTAATTATCCATTGCTTGTACTTTCACTCATTCAATCAAAGTACCTACTACTGGCTAAGCACACTGCTACAGCTAGAAATAGGACAGTAAACAAGGCAGATGCAGTCTTGGTGTGGTTAAGGCTCCCCAGTCATTGGAAAATAGAACTTCAAACACAGAGTCATCCTGCAGGGTAACAGGACCACAAAAAAGACCCAGTGGTATGGAGACATGATGCTACCCAAAGAGGACACAACCTCGAAGAGGTTCCAGTTCCAAGAACACAGCACAGGAAGTCCCAAGTCACCTTCTCAGAAAGAGGATAATTTCAGAAAGAGGACAATTAAATATTGAAGAACACCCAGGGACTAATGGAGAGCTCTGGCTGTTTGTGATAGAAAGACTGAATGGCATACTGCTGCTTTTTGCAAACAGTTAATTCCACTCTAAACTCAGAAGCTCCATGACAGCTGGGAGTGTATTTAATAGATGCTTAGTAAAGATCTGTCTGAATGCGTGAACTGGAAGCGAGGGGTGGACAGAGTGGGGATTGAGCCAGAACCCAGTTTTTCCAAAGGAAAAGTTGTAGTCCTCAATAAAATAAATAAAAGAGATTGTTAGTTAGCAACAGACAGTATAAATTAGTGCATAGTATATCTTAAAGTGCCCAGATTTTCTTTGTGTCACATAATGCTATCCACAGAAGTGGAATCAGCAGATTTTGCAGAAGCCCTTCTGCAACTATGTGAAACAACTTACACATGAATAGAAAATATTTCTGACCTCTGTAGAAGATGTGAAGACAGGCACTAATCTGGAAAATGTGAATTTAAGCCTAAATATTTCTTCACTGTTGAAGAAATCTTAAAGATTTGTTTTAACCGCAATTCACCAGAGATTACAAACAGGAATATGTGATATATTCATTTCTTACAGAGGGAAGATTGCTAACGTTATTAGAATTTTGTTTATTTGGAAAATGCATACAAGGGTGAATCACAGGGGTTTTCTCTACTTGGACTCTATGATCTATAATTAGCAAACACAGATTGCCAATCTTGTAGCAGCCTCTGAGTCAGAGATGTGATTTCAGTTAGAATAATCAGCCGACAGATAAGCAATTCTAACTTATTTTGGTAGGAGCCTGTGTCACAAACTGTGTGGAAAATTAACAGAGCAGGCGTTAAAAATTAACTGATGAGAACTTGTGAATTCCAGAAATTTACTACCATGTGCTGAAGACCATTATGATTTTTCAGGCAGTGTCCTTAAAAAAAAAAGAAATGTAGTGAGAGAACAAAGGACTGTCTTCTCATGATGAATTTGTTTCAAACAGTTAAAATGAAAACATCACAGGAAACAAACAAGGGAAATGAACTAGCACATGGAATTCTTCTAAGAGACCAGTTCTGAACACAGCTGCACCTACGACTTCTCTGGGAACAAATGAATGGTAAACCTGTAAAACGACTAGCTACTTACCTCTCAAACGAGGAAAATTACAATATTGTTTTTCTTCCCTGCCTTCTCCCCTATCTTACATTACATGGAAAAATCGCTAGCTATGACCACTTACGACATGGGAAAAGACACCCCATAATTTGGGTGACGAATCTCAATATATTCATCCACTAGCAGCCAATCTGTAAATCACTGACCAGCTGAGAGCCTGCTACTAAGCCTGCTAAACCAGCCCCTTGCTGTGGCATCACCTACATGTCATGTACAATTTGCCTGTTCTGAACTTGGTTCAGAGAGATGTTACCTTCCGTGTCTTTGCGCCTCAACTATTAGGGACTGAAGGCACACTGATCTTTCTTTCTTAATAAATAAATGTAAATGCTGAGCACATAAGATAGATCCCCTTACACAATTAAAAAAAATTCAAGACTTCTTACATATAAAATAGTGGTTTTCAAGAGACCATAACACTAATGGGAGAAAAACACCTTTATTTTCACTAACTTAAACTAAAATTTGGTGTATTCTTGAGTCATGAAAGCAAGCAACAAATCATGTTGTTAATATACCTGTGACGCTCTCACCAATAATAATACTAAATATTTTAATATCACATTACAGTATTGGGGATATGTCAAAAATATCATTTTTGATTATCAGTCCTTTAAACCTATAACAGTTAATTCCATCTTCCTTCAGCTCTTATCATTTAACATATATTCACTAAGTCAAAATTTGGGATTTTAAAATATTTTAATAATCGGTAGTGTTTTCTCTAAAATTCTAGCCTTTTGCTTCATACATTTGATACAGTATGATGAGAACTGAGACATTCATCAGACTGCCAAAGAGATGTGTGACACACAGAAGCACATGATTAAGAAGCACTGGTCATGGGGCGCTGGATGGCTCCTTGATCCCTGTTTTCAGAGGGAAAAACCGTTACTAACCAAGTCTGATCATACTAAAAGCCCAAGAGAGAAGATTCCCAAAGAATAGATGTTTGCAACAGTTTTAAAGATTTCGTGTTTGAACAAAAATTAATATAACTAAGTTTTATCTAGTTAGCTTTGCTCTTATAAAAATCAAATTACATTGTTTCTTTCTTTTTTTTTTTTTTAAGAGTTTATTTATTTATTTGACAGACTGAGATCACAAGTAGGCAGAGGGGCAAGCAGAGAGAGACAGGGGAAGCAGGCTCCCTGCTGAGCAGAGAGCCCGATGCGGGGCTCAATCCCAGGAACCTGGGATCATGACCTGAGCCGAAGGCAGAGGCTTTAACCCACTGAGCCACCCAGGCGCCCCAAATTACATTGTTTCTAATTCAGTTATTTCTCACTAAATTTAAAATGCAGCTATTAAATATGATTTTGAAATTTTTGAATTATGTTAGATGTGAAGCAGAATGATTTAGATAAATATAATTACTGTCACAAGCTGTTGACAAGCTAAGTTAGAAAACAAAACTATAATAGTTGTCGAACGCTAAGTAATCATTTCCCCTCTCTAATATATGTGGATCAGTGCCACTGGAAAACTCTGATAGTAATATCACAGCTTCCTGGATATGAGAATGTTGTAAATTCTAATAGCAGAAGTTGAATGCAGTGGCTTGGAGGATAGATTTTGGAGTTAGAACTGGCTTTTAATGCTGATTATACCATTTACCATTTATGTGACCTGAGTCTCAATTTTGAGGCCTGAAAAATTAGGACAAAATACCTACCTCACAAATTTATTCTCAAGACTGAGTTAACAAGTGTAAAAGAATGAGCACATCATATGGAAAAAGGGAATCAGCTCATAACTGGGAACTGATCACAAGAGCGGCACCAGGAGTGAGAGGAAAAATGGAAGGGAAATAGCAGAAAAGGTATGAAAATACCATTCTTTTTTTTTTTAATTTTTATTTATTTATCTGACAGACAGAGATCACAAGTAGGCAGAGAGAAAGCTGGGGAAAACAGGCTCCCTGCCAAGCAGAGAGCCCAGTGTGGTACTTGATCCCAGGACCCTGGGATCATGACCTGAGCTGAAGGCAGAAGCTTTAACCCACTGAGCCACCCAGGTGCCCCTAAAAATACCATTCTTTAGAATTGGTCATAGGATTTTCCTGAAAGCAAAACTACTGGAAGCAATTAAATGAAACTGTTAGCATCTGAACAGAAACCCTCTCTTTAGTATTTGAAGCATCTGAAAAAGGTAAGTAATGTGTTGGGGGGCGTGGAGCAAGAACTTTAGAAAAATCTTAGTCAGAAATAAGCCCGAACAAATATTGCCATGTTCTCCATGATGATAAAAAGAAACATTGATTTTGATATAAATCAGGGCAGTGTGAGCTTGTGGCAATTAATTTAATAAAGCTCTGGAGGTGTTGATATCTTGTGTGCTGGAGTTTAAAATGCAAAAATCAAACTGCTTTCCCTCTCAGTTTGCTCCAGGTCAATAATAGAATACAGCCAAAATTATGCAGATTGAATTGCTAACATGCTGAAACAATTCAGGAAAAGCAAGAGAAGCTTTGGCACTAAAGACTTCGTTTAATGGATTTATGATCTAAAATCTATTAGACAGTCTTTGGGAAATCAATTTTCTATACCCAGACTCTACGTATCCTCCCATCCATGTTCCCAACATTCTTTGCTCTGAAATAATGAATAAAATGCCAAGATGACTAAAATAGGATCAGATGTTCAGTAGGCTGAGGAGATCAAAATACGCCTAAACCCGAAAATGTATCTGACACACTCCAAGTGTTGGACACTTGGAGTGTTAGCAATTAGTTGTAGATCTCCTCAGATGAGGACTGTGGTGAGCATTTTGGGGCGGGGCAGGACAGGGCGTAGTGGTGACTCAGGAAGGAGAGGGAATATTCACTCCTGTTGGTTAACCCTTACACACAACTGAGGTTCATTGTTCACTGGACTGAGGAGAAAAGCAGAGTCAGAAGACCACAGTCTTCTAAGCAGGGAAAGGAATCTGGCCTTTCATTTGTTGATTTGACCTTTTGCACTGCCTAGTGAACAAAATCTGTATTTCCATACTGAATAGGATCTTCAGATAGAAATGCCAGGTAGACAAATAGCAGAGCTCTAAATGAGAAATCAGGAAAAAAAAGAAAAGAAAAGAAAAGCCACAAAAAACAACTAGATCCATATTCTTTTTCTTAAATACCATGTGAGCTGGGGCAAGAAATATAACCTCCTAATCTTAGCCCCTTCATCTGTAAATGAATAGTTTAGATTAAACAAATTACTGGCGACCCCATCTGCTCTCAAATTCTCGGAACCACTAGGCAAGATAAAACAATGAACTAATTTAGTAATGGTCTTTCAGCGTAACTAGGTTGCTATAATCAGGACTCTCCTGAAATACATTATTTTTCTCCACTTCTGTTTTGAATAAATTATTTTTTTTCTATCACAACAGTATAACAGCCCTGAATGCCTTTGGTCAAATATGTTAAAATTCCCTACAGCACACAGTCATCTTGATTAAAATATCAACAGTTTATTATAGATGGAGTGGTTCCAAAAAACAATAATGTTCTTCCGGTAGCAGGTGTTCCTGAATTTTATTCAAATGTCTAGCTGAAAAGATGCAAAAGTTCTTTGTTTCCTAATGAGGCTAGACAGACTTTAACCCAAGAAAACCAATCGTCAAACACCAGTAAATTTAAAAACCCCTTTGAATTCTTCATCATGTATTAAAATCTACATATTACTCATCGTTGATTAACACCATCACAAAACAAGTCACTACGTAAATAGGTAAAATTAAATATATTTGTAAAACCAAGTTGACTTTTATGTAATGCAACTCTGTTCCACCCCTGAGCACTTTTTTCATTTTTTCATTTTAAATCTTAGATGGTCTGAAAAGCAATACATTTGGTGAGAAATTTAATGCTGAATGTAAATGAGTAAAAGTAAAAGGTAAGTAGAAATGATAAATGTTATCAAGAAGGAGTATACTATTAAAAAAAAAAAAGAACCCCTAAATTCAGAAAAAGACTCAGCCAATGTATTTTAAATTCTCAACAGCCAACTTTCCTCCATAGAAAGACAGAAACAAAACTGATTACATAACATTACAATCTTAACTTTTTAATCACCTGAGTTCAAGTCCGAGCTCATCCACTTTCTTATAACCTTTAACTTAAGTCCCTCTGAGTTTTGACTGACTCACCATAAATGAAGGGAACAAAATCACAGAGATCACAACTAGTCCCCATGCACTAAATCCTACTCACAAAGTGGTTTGGCCCAAGAAATGAGTTATCATTCTATCCTTCTATGTACTAAAATACTCATTTCATTTAAAAAATTCAGTTATATTTTAAAAAATTATTTCTCTTGGAAAATTCATCATGTGTGTATGTGTGTATATTTTTTACACATATAACTAAAGCAAACTCAAAGGAAAGAAAAATTAATTTCTCAATAAAATATTTTCCCATCTTCTTGTAATTCACCCATCACTTCAAGACACAAACATTACATTTGCTCCAAACATATCACTTTAGTGAAATTTAGTTCCCATGTGACTGTAAGCAAGAAATATAGAAGAAAGATAAAATATATAGAATAAGTAAAATTGTACCATTCTTTACTAATTGCTTCCTAAACAAATAGCATTGCTTTCCTGCTATTTTCCTAAATTCACACCTTTATCTCAGGAGTAGTTTAAGGATCACACATATCCATGCTAAGAACTATTACTCCTTTTGTTTTCCTAAAAAAGAAAATATTCCATGATTTCATCCCATGAAAATGGATCTCACTAAAATAGAATCTGCATTTCATAAAAAAGCAGAACTCGTTAACATCAGTGGAAAAATTCCTGGTAAGAACATAAGGATTCAGAGTCCCAGTCTGTCTCCGGACTGGTTATGTAGCCACAGGATGGGCAGGTTATTTCTATGAGACCCCTTGGCCCACCTTCAGTAAAAAAAGGACTCACATTCTTTAACTCAGAGGGCTGTGCTAAGAATTACAGGAAATTGTATTAAGAGTTGATGTATCTACTATTGTGGTTGTGATGTGTAATCAATATTGTCCTTTAAAACTACAGCGTCATTAAATGATTGCTCAATGGTTGTGTGCCTTTTGCATCTGATTGCATGTATATATTTCAGAGTTAAGATTACAAATTTTCCAGATCAGACTTTTCATTGAATTAAAATTGACATACATTATTATATTAGTTTCAGGTATATAGCATACTGATTTGATATTTTTACATATTATGAAATGATCACCTGGAGAGGACTAGTTACCATCTGTTCGTTCACAAACTTTCTACAATGTTATTGACTGTATTCCCTACGTTGTACATTACATGCCCACGAGTTATTTATTTTATAATTGGAAGTTTGTACCTCTTGATCCCCTCTGCCTATTTCAACTGTCCCTTGACCCCCTCCCCTCTAGCAACCACCAGTTTGTTGTCTGTATCTATGAGTCTGTCTTTCTCTTTGGTTTTGTTTCGTTGCTTTTTTAGATTCTACACGTAAGTGAAATCATATGGTACTTGTCTTTCTCTGACTTACTCACTTAGCACAATGCCCTCAAGGTGTATCTGTGTTGCATATGCCACGATTTCATCCCCCCCCCTCCTTTTTTATGGCTGAACAACATTCTGTTATATAAATATACCACATCTTCTTTAACATCTATCTCTCAACAGACACTTAGGTTACTGCCCTATCTTGGCTACAGTAAATAATGCTGCCATAAACACAGGCATGCATATATATATATTTTCCAATCACTGTTTTTGCTTTCTTTGTATAAATACCCATAAGTGGAATTGCTGGATCAGATGGTAGCTCTATTTTTAATTTTTTTTTTTTTAAGAAAACTTCATACTGCTTTCCAGTGGCTACACCAGTTTGCATTCCCACCAACCACGCACGAGGGCTCCCCCATCCTCACCAAGACTTGTTATTTCTTGTGTTTTTGATAAAAGCCATTCTGACAGGTATGAGGTGACATCTCACTGAGATTTTGATAAGGCAGCATATAGAAGAATCTTGCTTTTCATATCCATTGAGCCACACTCTGTCTTTTGATTGTGGACTGGTTCATTTACACTTCAAGTAATCACTGATTAAGTATGGACTTACTGTTATCTTGTTAATTGCTTTCTGGCTATTTTTGTTACTCATCTCTGTTCTTTTCTTGGTTTATTCCTTTGTGTTTATTTTCTTTACATTTAGATTCCTTTGTCTTTTACTTTTGTGTTCTTAAGTTTTTTATTTGTGGTTACTGTAAGGTTCGCATACAATACATATTTAACAGTCTCCTTTAAGTTGGCAGTAAATTAATTTTGAACATATTCCAAAGCTTTATATTTTTACTCCCCTCCTGTGCATTTTATATCTTTGATGACACGTTTTGCATCTTTTTGTGTTGTTTATCCCTTAACTAATTATTGCAGTTTTAACTAATTTTACTACTTTTGTCTTTTACCCTTTATACTCACGTTGTAAGGTGTCAGTCAGTATCCTGATGAGTTGTCTCTTCCAGTTCGGTTTTCAACTTCATGTGTTTTCCTACTAGCATTTGTGCCTTTCTCTTTTTAGCTTAGATGACCCCCTTTAACATTCCCTATGTGTATGGTCGGGTTCAGTGGTGATGAACTACTTTAGCTTCTGCTTCCGGGAAAACTCTTAATCTTGTCTTCAATTCTGAATGGGTTGGAAGTCTTCCCTTCAGCACTTTGCATCTATTGTGCAGTGCACGACCTTCTGACCTGTAACCTTCCTGCTGAGAAACCTGCGGGTAACCTTATAATGGTTCCCTTTCATACAGTGTATTGCTTTTCTCTGGCTTTTAATATCTTCTCTTTATTATTAATTCTTACTGTTTTAATTATAATGTGTCTCAGTGTGTTTCTCTTTGGGTTCATCTTTTCTCTTTTTTCAAAAGGTTTATTTACTTGTTTGTTTGTTTGAGAGAGAGAGCAGAGGGAGGAACAGGAGGAGAGAATCTTCAAGCAGACTTCCCGCTGAGTGTGGAGCCTGATGTGGGGCTTGATCCCACATCCCATGAGATCACGACCTGAACCCAAACCAAGAGCTTGTCGCTCAACTGACTGAGCTGCCCAGGCATCCCTGGGTTCCCCTTGTGTGGAACTCTCTGGGTTTTCTGGACTTGGATATTTGTTTCCTTTCCGGAATTAGGAAAAGTTTTCTGCCATCATTTCTTCGAGAATTTTTCTGGCCCTTCCTCCCCTCCTCCTTCTGGGACTCCCATCATGAAAATGTTATTCTGCTTCATACTGTCCTGGAGGTCCCTTAAGGCGTCCTGTCTTTTTGAAAATTATTTTTTGCTTTCATTTTCCTGCTGTGATTGGTGTTTTCCATTGCTCTCTTTCTGGTTCGCTGACTCATGCTTCTATTCCATCCATTCTGCTGTTGAACCCCTACAGTATTATTTCTCAGTGCCGTTTTAACATCTGTTTGGTTATTTTCTTCTATTTTTCTCTCTGTTTGTTGAAATTCTTTCTATGTTCATCCGTTCTTCTCCCGAGATCAGTGGACATCTTTATGGCCATTACTATGAATTCTTTATTAAGGGTGTTGCTTATCTCAGTTTCATTTAGGTCCTTTTCTGAGAAGTTCCCTTATTGCTTGGTTTGGAATAAACTTTTCTCTCTGCTCATTTTGTTTCTCTTTATTTCTCTCTTTATATTGGGTGAATTGGCTAGCCGTCTTGGTCTTGAAAGGATGGTCTTGTGAAGGAGTTGTTGCATGGGATCCAGAAGCACCACCTCCCTTGGCCACCAGAACCAGGCACTCTATGGGCTGCATGACTATGCTGGCTCAGACAGAGCCACAGCTGCTGTGCAGGGAGATCAGGGCTTACTTACATCGCTGACCCGTCCCAGTAGTGCACAGGGTGGCTGGGGTCCAGGGCATTCATCTGTCCTGGTTGTGCCTTGTCTGCTGCATGGGGAAGATGAGTTCCTGGTACGTGCCTGGCCTTGCTGCAGATCCGACAATGTACAGGGTGAGTGGAACATGGGGTGCTTCCCCCAGTCTGGTTATATGACGGGGAGGGCAGACCAAGCCCTCCGTGTGTTAGCGGGAGAGAGGGCACCGAAAATGGCACCCATGTTCCATCACCAGGAAGCTAGCGTGAGTGGCAAAAATGGCATGCACCAGCACCTCCAGCCCTGGATAAAATCCTCACACGTTCCTGCCTCCCTGGCAGTCACTTTAAAATTAGTAAGCAGATCTCCCTTGCTTATGGTCTCGGTACTTTTCAGTCTGTTCCTCTTATGCTGGATCTCAGTGTGAGGGGGTTTGCAGTGAGCCTTCATCGAATGGGGTATAAGTTCCTTATAGTTCAATGTTTCTCCTGGTCTTCATCCCTGATTTTATTTTTAAAATCAGATATTTAGCAGGCTCAACTTTCTGGTGCTAGCACTCAACGTGCCTGACGTGGGGAACAAGTTCTTTACTCCTTGAGTGAGAATTCCAAATTTGGGGGATCCCTCCCATTGTGGGATCACTGCATCTGTGGTAGGGTTCCCGGGAGGATGTGTCTCTGCCTGTCCCATCCTTCTCAAAGTCTCTTCTGTCTTTTGTTGTGGAAATGCTAGTCATCTAGTTCTCAGGGGTTTTTGTTTATTTACAGAGGAAAATTACATATGTAGCTATAAATCTGTTGTATATAAAGGAAGGAGTTGTGTTTAGCTTCCTAAGCTTGAACCACACCCCCGCTTCCCAAAGTAGAATTTATTGTTGTGCATGTTACCCTTAACAGTCATTCCTTCATAAGGACTGTCCCAAAAAGGGATGCCTTGAGCCTGGCCGTGAGCTCAAGGAGGACAATTCTCCTTTCCTGCAGTCCCTTCTCTGAAGAGCTCAGAGGGACATAAAGACTAAAACTTTAAGGTCTTACTCTCACGATTTTATGACCTACCTGTTGAATAGAATACATGTAATTGAACCTTTAGTGAGAAAGAAGATTTCTGGAGCTGTGAGGGACACTCTGAGAAGGAGTAATCGCGGTGGGCAAAAGTGGTCAAGGAAAATTTTGTGAGAAGCTGAATTTGCCAGATTCTGTTAGCTTTGGTAGGAGGCAAAACAGGGAAACAAGAAGGAGACTGTCCTGAGAACAGACAGGGGAGACTGAGCCAGAGGCAACCCATGCATAAATTGAGACCATTTCAAAAGCGAGAGGTAGAGAAAGAAAAGGCAGAATCCCTGCCTCCATTGTGTTTGCCATCTGGCTAACTTAATGAGCAGGTTAAAACCCAGCATGGTTCCACACAGAGAGCAGCCTAAGAAGTACTTTGTAATGATGATCAAAAAATACTTACCATCTTTTTTTTTTTTTTTTTTTATAATTTATATTATCCTGTTATTTCTTTTTTTTTAAAGATTTTATTTATTTATTTGACAGAGAGAGATCACAAGTAGGCAGAGAGGCAGGCAGAGAGAGAGAGAGGAGGAAGCAGGCTCCCTGCTGAGCAGAGAGCCCAATGCGGGACTCGATCCCAGGACCCTGAGATCATGACCTGAGCCGAAGGCAGCAGCTTAACCCACTGAGCTACCCAGGCGCCCCAAAAAATACTTACCATCTTAATTACCAAAATAAAATGATCGCCCTAAAAATCCTGAATGTAAAATCAATATACAAGATGAAAGTTTTCTCTTTTGCAATAAATGTCCCCAAAGGAGGATAAGCATCTTTCCTTTAAGCAAGTGTTAACTGTGTTTTAAAAAATATGGTAGGAATCTAGTTCCTTAAAAATGCTGTGAAATGCCCAGAGAAATCTGGTGGGAGGAACCACAGGAGTTCAACCTGACTTCACAGGAAGACTTACCTCGCAAGATAGCTTCATTTTACATTACACAGTAATAAAAAGTTTGTTACTGAGATGTAAGATTAAAGGTGAACATGAGGGAAGCAAATCCTAACAGCGAAACCCACAGAGGGGTACAAAGTCCTTCACGTGCGAAATCCTTCCCTGTGTCTGTGTCACCAAGCGTCGCGCTCAGTAACGTACGAGCAAACGACTCTTGTGAGAACTTCCAGCACTACAGTTAGGCTTCTCTATTTAGATAGAAGCATAATTCACTGTGGTATTTGCTGCATGTATCTTATCAGCATTTGTGATGATAGAAGAATCCGAAATTATGAAGTCACCTCAGGTTTTGGATAAAACATGGGCTATGCAGCCATCGTCGCGTCAGACATGGGAGTCCTGTGGCGCTCTAGTCGGGCATTCTCCGCCGGCGTTAGGCCACGCCAGGCAAGCTCATGTGTGAAAAAACAGCAGTGGCCTCAACAGCATGTTTCTAAAGTCAGCTTTCTTGCAATTCTAACCAAATTCTCTAAATAAACACACACACACACACACACACATGAACATGAACACACACACATACACACACTCATCTCCTTTTTCCTGCTGTTTTAACTTGCCAAAGGATAGAGGTATTCCTATTAATATGAATATATACTTGGCTATTTTGCTACCTGGACACTGTCACTTTGTTATACTAAATTAAAGCCCTGACTGAAACATCCAATTAATTCTCACTAAAAAAAAATGCACTATTGTGTCATAATTAATAAGCAGTTCAACGTAATCCCACCTTGATCATTCATCTGACTGGTTCAGTCCGTGGCAAGGTATGGTTAGAACCCAAATGTCTAATATTAGTTCCTTCGTGATTGCTCATACAGGAGTTAAAAATGGATAGTCCCGGGGTGCCTGAGTGGCTCAGTGGGTTAAGCCTCTGCCTTCGGCTCAGGTCATGACCTCAGGGTCCTGGGATCGAGCCCCGCATCGGGCTCTCTGCTCATCAGGGAGCCTGCTTCCCCGTCTCTCTCTGCCTGCCTCTATGCCTGCTTGTGATCTCTCTCTGTCAAATAAATAAATAAAATCTTAAAAAAAAAAAATGGATAGTCACTCTCCCTTAAGATGTACAGAAAATCGATTCTCTTTTACTGGGAAGGAGATGCCAAGATGGCAAGGAAGAACCTGAGTCTTCGACTAAATGTTATCATAAAAGGAATCTCTGGGATTCAGTCATAACCCCAGAGTCTGCTGTTGAGCTCCAAGCTAGTTCCCATGCCCATGTTGCTTATCAAACCCCCCAGAGCATCTGAACCCCAAACAGAAGTGCCCCATGATGAAAGGAAGCGTCCTCTGGTCAAGGTAGCTGAACTGTGAAAACTCCCTTCGGCCACAGGCTGCCTATAGGAACCTTCGCTAAGCTGAGAGGCAGCAGGGACAAGGATCCTACCTTAATGAGGACCTGAATGGAGCCTGTAGCTTTTGTAGATATGAAATACCAGAAGCTTAGGGTGCAGGCAGCGCCGGATTCTTGCCACACAGCGCTCCTGAGGTGTGCTTCTTCGCCCCGAAGGCCCACCGGAGTGGCCTCCAGGTACAAGAAGTGCCCTAGGAAAGAGGATAGCGTTCAGATTACGACAGAAACAACGAGGGGATTATTTTAGCTTTTCCATCTTAGTTAGGGGTTTTAACTATAGTTTATAGGATATGAGCTGCCAAAGGCATTTGCATTTGAAACAGAAAGAAAATCGAATAGCCTTGCTTCTAGCTCATGGACAAAATGATTTCCAACTGTCTGTGCTTTGAGCAAAGTACATCACAGTATGCAGATTAACTGATGTGACAGGGTATTTAGTCACTGAGTCAACAACATAGTTACAGGTATCATTTAACAGACTCGCTATACCTTCCAGTTCTTGTAAAACAATGCAAAGATATTATCTATGAAAAATAAAGGAATTATAATGTACTTCCAAAAATGCAGTCATCTACTGAGAGCAAAAATAAAATGCTGAGAATCTTAATATGTTACATGGAAGACCCTGAGTTTTATATTTATGTATTCAAATATTTGAAACATTTTTTACATGTATAGCGGAGTGTCTGCACAGAGCTCAGACCTTCCTTTCTCTGGTGTGGTCAGTTTGGCTTGGAGGATTTTGCTATATCATAGGCAAGAGGAATTGCTACTCTTAGACACCATCTTTCCTATTCTGAAGCTTCCAGGAATTCAGGGTCCTTGCTTTATTCTGCTGACAGACACCCTTTGTCCTTTGACCAAGGAGTCTGAGACTAGACCTCATGTACTCACTGCAAAAATGAGGCATTCTAACACGTCTGACAGGTGTGACCTTATAGTTAATCTGCATGTTACCATCTACAGCTTCCAAACCTGCTTTCCCTTCATATGTATCATCTCATTTCTCTAATCCCTGCTTGGGACACAGGGAAAACTGGATTCTCTCCATTTGTGGATGAGACATTTGAGAATCTGAAAAGCTACAGGGCAGGTGAATGATCCAATGAGTGGCAGAATTCAGGGTTATTAATTATAAAGATGGGTCATTGAGGAAAGGTGGCTGACGGCAGCATACATTATCATCTATCTACAACGATCAGAACAACACTAAACTTTGGTTACTCGCTATGATGTGTTGAATTGTGTCTCCTCGCCCAACCCCACAAAAATGGTGAAGTCCTAATCCCAGTTCCTGTGGAAGTGACCTTATTTGGACCTTTGTGGATGATGAAATTAAAATGAAATCATCAGGGTAGGCCCTTCAGGGTAATGAAAAGGGTAAATTTGGACACAGAGACAGACATGCGTAGAGAGAAGACAATGTAAAGACATAAGAGAATGCCACCTATAAGTCAAGTCATGTGTGAGACCACCAGAAGCTCGGAGAGAGGCATGGAATAGGCGACTCTCCCTGACAGCCCTCAAAAGGGACCAGTTCTGCTGACACCTTGATTTTGCCCATTTTCGTTCTAGCACTGTGAGAAAATGTCTGTGGTTTACATCTCTGGTACTTTGTGATGGCAGCCTCAGGAGACAAATACACTCGTCAAACGTTGGACTCGCCTGCCCTGACCCCACACTAGTCTCTCCGGAGCTCTCCAGTCGCTGTCCAGGAGGACAACAAGATGACAACACTGTGACAACGATGAGGAAAACCTACCATGTTTGTTTCCAAGTGTGTGGTCCTCAGAAGGTCGTAGGCTCTGATGAGAGCCAACTCCCAAAGCCCAATCAGAGTTTTCAGCCAGGGAGTTTTGCCAGCCACACCAGCCTTTCTCAAAAGTACAGGAGGTACCACATCCATTTTCATCCGTGTCATCTCCACAGTCATCTACAAAATTGCAGCTTTGCTCTGGTTTATAACATTTGCCATTCTGACATTCCCGATAGCCAGGGGGGCAGGAACCTAGAAAACAGAAAATAAACGAAGATGAGGAAACACTACTAACTCATCACTGAGCTTAAAAGCTAGTAAGAGTAGATTTACTTTAACATATAAAGAAACATGGTGTTCTTAGGAGTATGAGTTATCTGACACCAATCTCTCTCTCCTGATCCTGTCCAGTGCTCTGGCCAACAGATCGCTTACTAGGATTATTCAAAATGAAGAAAAAAAAAATCAAGTATCATCTTACTGATCTAGGAAAGTACCCCAAGTCTCCTTAAATACAGCATTTCCTGCAAGCTAAGTTCAAGGATATAAATTAGATCTGAAAGCCAGTGAGGCTGTCCATTTTTTATCCTGAAACAAAATCTTTAGGATACTAAAAGCATATGTATTATGGTGTATTTGGAAGCACATTCCATTACCACCCATGCATTTCAATATTTATCAGAAACCAAATACAGATATATATATATAGATAGATAGATAGATAGATAGATAGTACTTCCAAAGAAGCAGGGATATGAATATATAAATAATATTCAACTTTATAACAGATTTTTCTCTAAAAAGCATATATATCTGTCAATTGCTTAGAATTTTAGAAATAATTTCCCTACAAAGAAATATCAACAGTAGTTTTATTTTTTGCTGATTTTTCTTTTCCTCCAGAAAGCTTAAAATAAAGAGCAATGTTTCCGAAGACCTGAGTTTGAACCCTGGTATTGATCCTCTTCAGCTATGAGACTTGCATCATCCTATCCTTGATGAGTTTAGTTTCTCTATCTAAAAAAAGAAAAAAGAATAGCACCACCTACAGAAGTTAAGCTAATTAGAGAGACTACTGTTGATATCCCCAGTGCCTAGAACAGAGGTTGGCCATTAGTAGGTGATCAGAAAATACTAGTCAAATACATGAGTGAGTGAAATGCAGTGTTCTGGAAGTGGCAAACCAGTTCAGTGTGTAAGCTTAAGATATTATAATTATCCTGCTCCAATATTACAATAGGGTGTAACACCAGGGTAACAATATTTTAGTAGAAGAAGTCATTCAAAGATCCAATTTAGGATTATCCACTCCTCAGTTGCTGTGACTCCACAGTTATCAGAAATTTTCTCCCTTTCTGTCTTCCCCATCTGGTATGTACAGAAACGGATAATGCCTCCCTATTTTATTTCTGTGTGGTAGCTTCAATGGCCTGAGGCTGTCTGGGAGCTGAGGACAGGTGTGGATTGGACCTGTGGGGTGATGCAGGGATTCACTAGACGGTGTTCTGGTTGCTGAAAACTGTGGACAAAATCTCATAAAGAAGCTTTCAGGACCTGGATCAGTCCCATATTTTAGAAACTAGATGGCTAAGAGGGAAGAAGTGGGAGGACCTGGATGGGATGCCATGTAGAAACCACTGGGGAGAAGACTAGTGCTCTGAAGGCTTCTAGCCATTTTGTGTACTAAGCTGTTTCTGGATTGTTTGTTCAAAATTGCCTAATTAAATGCCCTTTACACTTGCAAAGCCTTTGAAAATAAGTTTCAACCATGCATTCTGCCTCTAACAAAACTTTCTTGTCCGGGTTAATTGCTAACAGTTTCCTTTCTTGCAGCGTGGGATTAAACTATTTTTATTTCTGCCCAGTTCAGTTTTAGCAGATTGGGGGTAAGACAAAAGGCCTTTAATGTTTCATTCACAGAGCCTGACTCAGAATCATAACATTAAAGCAATTCTAAGCTACACAGAAATGAAGAGCATGTACATTATCCTTCATTTATAGATGAAAAATAAATAATTATAGATGTTAAGCAACTTGATGATTTTTCAAGAGCAGAGATGCAATTTGGACCCAGGTCTATTGTCTTCCGAACTTTTTTTTTTCTTTCTTTTTTTTTTAATCTATTGAAAAAAAGAAGAGCAGTGATCCAGGTCAACTACCACCAGACCAGACCACCAAGAAACAAAAATGGTAGTGTTGACTACCAGATGCATTATTTCTCATGGGACTATTGAGAACCTGTGAAATTACTAGATCATTTAATTTTACACAAGTTGGCACTTGTATTGATTCTGTCAATTCCAACTTGTTTGGGGAGTAAAAAAAAAAACTGGTTCTTAAGATGCTTTTCTCCAAAGACAAACTGTAAGAGACTCTTAATCCCACAAAGCAAACTGAGGGTTGCTGAGGGTAGGAGAGTGGCGAGAGGGGGGTGGGGTTATGGACACTGGGGAAGGTATGTGCTATGGTGAGTGCTGTGAAGTGTGTAAACCTGGCGATTCACCGACCTGTACCCCTAGGGCTAATAACACATTATGTGTTAATAAAACATTTTTAAAAAATTTAAAAATTAAATTGTATCTCTAAGGAGATCACTTAGACAGTACCAATAAAAAGAGAAGTGAATTTAAAAAAAAAAAGATGCTTTTCTCCAAAGTGACTACATCAAACTTAAATTTAATTCTTTTAAAAACAAACAAGAAAGTAATTTGAACATGTTTCTAAATGGAAACACACCACAGATCCCAATATATTATACAACAGATACAGCCAATATTTTAGAATAATCATAATTTTTTAAAATTTCTAAAACATATGTAGCTACATAATTCAAAAAACATAACAATTTCAATACTACATTAGATTATTTTGAACAGAAAGCATTAATAAAAACAATTTCACATTAATAAAAACAATTTCATTGCTATCATGTGTTCCTACCCATAAAACATTTTGCCAAATATCAAGGAAAATTATAAACATTGATAGTGTTATTTACCTATTTCCAAATTATTTCCCATGTCTGTTGTTTTGTCCAAAGAAACCAGCTACTAAGGGGGAGGGTGTATGTATTTAAGTGATTCTGATATTAAAGCTTTCATGACATTATTATCACTTTGATTTTTAGTAAAAAATGTATTATTCAAATTGGACAGAGACCTTCTTGGTGGGCCGTTTATTTTTGCAAAAAGGAAATGATGAAAGTGAAAACCTCCAATGCAAATAAATCTTACAGACATCTGAAGCTTAACTTACTGGAATGAAAACTGATTCTTTGCCTCCAAATTCTTCCAGGGAATAGCCTTCCTCAACTGTGTTTATGGCAACTCTATAACCCCAGTTACTCGGAGGAAAAACAAATCTTAGAAGGAGCTCAGTGTGGCAGGGGCTAGCTCCACGTTTTGATGTCTGACTGGATTGCTGACAGTGCTTCCTCTGTGTTCCACATCCAGAAACTCAGCGCGATAGCCCAGGTACTCCCCTTACTGGCAGGCAGTTCAAACCATGTATGTCCTTAACTGTGCATGGAAATTCTCACCCCAGTCCCACCATGCACCAGAAAACTCCGAATCAATTTCCTTTCCTTGTTCCCTAAAACTGCTTTTGGACATGCCTTGGAACTACCCTGTTGTCCCAGAAGGCCTCATTATGTGAGTAATGGACATTTTCAACCCTTTGAGTGTACAATCAATATTGTCAGTTTTAGCATCCAAAAAAAATTTTGGCCAAAGGTGAGCCAATCCTCAGTTCCAAGGTGGACACAATTGTGTGTGTGTGTATAAAACTTTTTATTTCATAACATATATAATTTTTTTCATTGTTACTATTTTCGTCTAAGAGACTATCATTTTATGTGATTTTAATATAATGCTTTCCTTTCTGATTTCTGTGCCTTACCCTTGACCCCTTATGGTCCATTAAACAAAATAAAACCATGTGGTATTTTAACATAATTGAATGTCACTCCTCTATTTCAAATTCTATTTATATTTAAATTTTATTCCTCATTACAAGGAGCCAGATCTCTGAGAAAATAGTCTGTTTGGAACTAAGAACAAAGAATTTCAAGAAGAACCTAGTTTTTTTTTTTTTTTTTGTACCAGAAAATAATAAAGTGCTCAAAAAATTGTAGCATTATGATGAAAGGCTTAAGGAGGCAGCTTTTAGAGAAATTTACTGGCCAAATCAGAGACAACTTGAGTATCAAAATAAGTAATATGAAGACTTTTGCTCCCAGTATATACACAGCAGGAAACAGTAATAAACCATGAAATTATCCTTTAGCAATAAACAACTAGAAACGTAGGCAAAGTATATACAAGTGTTTATAGACACTGAACATCAGGAAATACAAGTTTGTGATCTTTTAGAGAAATGAAAAAAGGCATACCCTATGATCACCCCTAGATTTCTGTATGGAGGCACTTTCCAACTCCAATAGGATCAGCCCAGCATTAAATGGAGTCACACGCTATAGAGGAGATAGTATGGGACAGCTGGAATTTTCAAGGCTCGGTGGTGGAGGAAAGAGTGCTGTACAGAGAAGGAGACCCAGAGATATGCTCAAGTCTTGGTTTAAATTCTAGTTTTTATATTTGTAGGATAAAAATCCAAAAAGAAAGACTGAGAACAACTTCTAAGAGAATAATAACTAGGAGTTATATGCTGAAAAATTGCCAGAGTTCACAGAGGGCCACATACCTTTGAGTTTCTATCAGCCAGAATGTGGAGTCCTTGGTGAAAACACAGGGCATTCCGTAGGAGCTCCAGAGGGTACAATTTAGTAGGGGCCAAAGTAACTCTAGAAGGAAGTAGAATCTAGATCGTGGATTGGATTGGCAATCTATCATTTTAGGACCGAATCTGGCCTACCACCTGTTTAAGTAAATAATGTTTTACTGGGCCTTAGCCATGCCCACTTGTTTACACATTATCTATGGTTACTTTCACACTAAAATGGCAGTTAAGTAGTTGCAATCAAGACCATATGGCCTGCAAAGCTGAACATACTCACTCACTGAACATATTCTTTTAATCTCAACTTGTTTTTACACTAGATTACTTTAAAAACTAAAGTTTCCTGAGTTCAAGAAAAAAAAACACAGAGGAAATTTTGCAAAGAGGCAAGTGATAAGGAAATACAAACTTCCAGTCATAAAATAAGTAAGTCACAGGGATGGAAAGTGCCGCATAGGGAATATAATCAGCAATACTGTAATAACTTTATATGGTGACTACAGCTATTGTGGCGAACACTTTGCAACATATGTAATGGTTAAATCACTGTTGTCACTCCAAAATAATGTGATATTATATGTTTAACTATACTTCAATAAATCAATATCAAAAATTTTATATTAATCAAATATTAATATAAAAATATTTTTATATAATCAAAAACTAGTATCAAAAAGTTGCAGACTTCTATCTTAAATCTGTCTTTTAAAAAACTTAAACTCTATAAGGACTCGACAGAACTGTTAGCAACTTCAGCGCCTCTAGAACAAAGTTCAATGCTTTTTAAAGGACTATATCAAGCTTTAACACTTAGCAATAGGAATTCACAATTCCAGCATCAAATTAAAAATTACTAGTATGTGGGCACCTGGGTAGCTTAGTCAGTTAAGCTTCTGCCTTCAGCTCAGGTCATGATCCTGGGGTCCTGGGATCGAGCCCCACATCAGACTAATGGGAGTCTGCTTCTCTCTCTCCCTCTGCCTCTCCCCAAGCTTGTGCTCTCTCTCCCTTTCTGTCTCTCTCAAATAAATAAATAAAATCTTTAAAAAAACGAAAAAAAAAACCAACAACATTAGGGCTTTGGTTAGATTATTTTGGGGAGGGTCAAAGAAAGTAGAATTTTGATCCAGATTGGGTGCTTTCAGGAAGGAGAAATAATTACATGATTGTCTATCTTACTGATTCTTACCTAACTAAGGGATGACTAGAATAGGCTAAAGTCAGAATGGGTTGGAAACACTCCTATGAGTCAAGATAGGGAGATGTCTGGTCCTTTATTCTTTGGCCAAGCTAATGGTCGTGTTTGGCCTGTGTTCAGTCACGATTACAAAGTGATCTTGTTTTTATCGTGATCCATCGTTCTGGAGTGGCTTTGTCAGATGTTGACACTCTGTGAAATTGTTGATGTCCAACAAGAGAACCACCAGTTCAGAGCAACACCAAAGCCTAAATGATATAGTACCAGGCCAGGTCCCAGATGTCATGGGCTACTTTTCTTTTTCTCACTTTGCAGTTCTATTTATGTGGCAAGAGAGTTCCGACAAGCAGCCAACCCTGTTAAGGGATGTAAGAATAGAAAACAAAACCCTTATGGTTCTTGGGTTTTATGTAGTAAGTTAAAAAAAAAAAATGGTAGACCAGTTGCTTTGGGAGACCCTGAAACATTCTGAATGTGCTTCATATTTGTTATTTTTTTAAAGCCTCTTGATCTCTCCCCTTAGTAATCTAAAGCAAAGACTTGAAAATGTGAAGGTGTTGTGGCATCCTAAGCTTTGAGAAGAAGGCCCATCACGGTTCCAAAGTGGCTAACTACTGCAGTCTGTCAGAGACTCTTGTTCAAAAACCAACAGCTTCTCTGTTTTTAGGCTTCTTGGGCCATGGGCTCAGCCCTCGACTAAGAACAACGTGCACATTGGCTCAAATACAGTTCTGGCAGCTTCCTTCGTCTTCATTCCCATCAAATGTTCAAAATGTGTGAAGAGCACTTCCTAGAGCCTTGCTCAGCATGACAAAAATTTATACTGAATTGCCACTCATGTTCATTCAAAAAGATATTTCCAGAAAGAATAGTTTATTCCTCAGTTTTTTAATTACCCAGTTTTAATACTTAATCATTAGGAAATACTATGCTAACATTACATGCTAATATTCAAACGGTTCTAATCCTTTGCTGGAAAAGCACTCAAACAAGAAATCCAAAGCTACTTTTTAAAAATAAATATCCCTTCATGATTCTGACGTGGAGGAAATTGCTGACATCTTGGTGGTGAACAAATTGTATACCTTGAATTTCTAGTGTATCACATTTAAGAAGGTAATGAGCTTGATCATTTAAAATTATCATTTTCTGAAGTTTCAAATTCACCTATCAGGAATAACATGAAGACAGTCCAAGGAATTATTTCTGCTGTCAGGAAATGTAAAATACAGTAATATTTTATTGTTTTCCAATGTACTTGTTAGAGGCTATGAATATTTAGGGAGAATTGGTTCTAAGATATCACAAATGAAGCCACTACCATGAGACAGAGAGCTAGAGCTAGAAGTATGATGTAGGGATAAATCTCCAGATCAAAATCACTTCAGGAAAATTTTATTTTATACTTTTATGCAGTCAAATTTTTCATTCTTTCCTAAAATGGTTTTTGACAATGCAATATTAAAATTCTTCCATATTTTTTCTTTTTTTAAGGATTTTATTTATTTATTTGACAGAGAGATCACAAGCAGGCAGAGCAGCAGGCAGAGAGAGGGGTGCACGCAGGCTCCCTGCTGAGAAAGGAGCCCAATGTGGGGCTTAATCCCAGGACCCTGAGATCATGATCTGAGTTGAAGGCAGAGGCTCAACCCACTGAGCCACCCAGGTGCCCTGCCATATTTTTTTCTAGTACTATATGATTGCTGTGTAATTTCATTTTTTAAAAAATATTTCAATATTTTAAACCTTTGAAATTTACTTTGGCATACATCTCAGGACCCTGAGATCATGACCTGAGCCGAAGGCTTCGGCTTAACCCACTGAGCCATCCAGGTGCCCCACATACAGAATAAAAGAATATTCTTAAAGTGAGAAAGAGGAACACACACACGCACAACATACACACATGCTGATGTGTGTGTGTTTTAAGATTTATTTATTCATTCTGGATGGAGAGAGAGGATGAACAGGAGGGGCAGAGGGAGACGGAGAGAGAAATTTATTCATACTGAGCACGGAGCCCAATGTGGGGCTCGATCCCACGACCCTGAGACCACAACCCAAGCAGAAACCAAGAATTGGACACTTAACAGCCTGTGCCATCCAGATGCTCTTGTGCTGGTGTGTTTAGTGAATGTCTTTGGAAAGAGACATAAGAAATTAGCAGTACCTCTGGAAATAGAAAACAAAGAATTCAGAAGAAAATATTTTTCTTTAATCCAGCTCAATTTTGATGATACTGTGTATATTTAAATAAATGTTTGCTTTATTTAAAAATAACATGCCAGGACATCTACCTAGGATAAAGAAAGGATTCAAGTCGTAATTCTAGTTGGGGAATCCAAAATAGCTAACACTCCTCTAATGAGTATTAACCTGAACCGAGGGACAAGAATGTTGACAGTTTTCTGGACATCATGGTTTCTGGCAAATGGAAGACTGAACTCTCTTTATTCCAGGTGGCTGTGGACACACTGCTGAAGTTAAGGAAGAACCAAGTTCCAGTTTGGACAAGAAGATACACAGAATGAAATGCTCTATGAAATATAGAAAGATCTATACTACATTTATATAGTGGAGTATGAACTACAGAAGGCAGAATAAATAGGGAAGGAAGGTAGTGGGAAAAGAATTCAAAAGAAATCCCGTAGTCATCATTGATGCCTGTTCCTCCTTCATTTCCTGGATTCAACCAACCACTAACACTGTCCCATTTTATTTTCTCAATTTTTCTTGAACCACCCACTTCTCCAGGGACATTCGGGTCTCTCCCTAATGAAACAGCATCCTAACTGATGCTCTGCATCCACGTGAGTGCCCCTGAAATTCGTATCATACACTGTGAACACAGCAATGTTTCTGACATGCAAATTGGATGACTACACTGCTTGAACGTCCTTAAATGGCTTCCTATGAGAGTTAAGGTAAAGACCAACAATGTTACTGGACTAACGGACACAGGTTCAACTCAAGGTCCGTGTGCTGTTCACCTTTCCAACCTCATCTCATGGTCCCTCCTCAAGCCTCCACCATAAAAATCTACTAGCCTTCTTGCACTCCTCCATCCACAGATATTTTACATTTGCTGGCCACCTGCCTCTAGAAAACTCTCTTTGAAAACCTTGCACATTTCAGCTCAATTTCCACTTTCTTGCTAAACAGTCTTGATTGGTCAAGACCATCCACCACGGTCTTTCACCAATCCAGGCAGCCCTTCTTCACAAAACTTTAATAATATCCATTGTACTTGTCCACATGGTTCTGTGCATAATGACTCTTTCTCCCCTGCTAGTCCACACCGCCCATGGGGAAGAGAAACTACCATGTACTCAGAAAATGCTCCCTGTGCATTTTTCCAGGTGAACAAAGAAACGAGTGAATGAACAAGGGAAGGAATGAACTGAAGAGAACAGGAGGAGAGGCACACATCCGTGAGCAAGTGAGAGCCTTCCAGGAAATGGTTTACTGGAAGATGAGCTGGCATTTTGGTTTCTGGATAAAAATGACAGGGAAAGAGCAGTGCTTGGATTGCTGAACTTTGAGATGCCAAGACTGAACGTATTAGAGAAGGAGAGTCAATCACCTCTCACCTACTTACTGTGATGAAAATGACAAACATTTCTGAGTTTCTTTCTTCTGTTTTAGATAGTAACAGCGGTTACTGAATTTGTTCAAAATATACATTTCTAACACTTTCCGCAAAGATTTCCTTATTCTATGTATAGACAGAATTCTACAGTCACAGTCCCAGCTTAATACTAGCTGTGTATAACGTGATCTATAACAAAGCAATTTCCATTTGTAAACCTTGCCAACACGGTGAAAACAAATTCTATGTAATGAAACTAAGGCAATTATCTCATTCAAAGGGGAAAATAAAAGAAAACAAGTCATCTAAGCTAAATTCTATTAATAGGAAGCAAAACAAACCCAAAGTGTTTGTATGCCTGAACACCACTCCAGTTATGCTTCAAATTAACTGGCATAAATTAGGTTTGAATTTGTTTCAATGTATATAGTTTTTACTTTGTATACATCATTCATAATGAATAGAGTACAAAAGTTTTTTGTAACAGCATTCATATATGGGCTCTCTTTCCTTAAAACAGGCATGTATCATCAAACTAGGGTAAAATTGTTCTCCAGTATGTGTGTGTGTGTGTGTGTGTGTGTGCGCGCATATGTAGGCACATGTGCATGTCTGTATACACACACATCACATGTGTGTGTTGCAAAATTCACATGTCACATATAACTGTGTATATTTTGTGCATGCATGTTGTGAAAGCATTATATCTATGAATTTGTGTATGTATGAAAGGTGTAGTTAAAAATGACTGCAGAGCAATGTACAAGTGGATGATAAAATTAGTCGTGATGGTAACAACTAGTTAGTCATCACCTCCCACATGCTGTGCTTTGTGCTGGGTACTTGATGAATATTATCTCTAATTCTCATATGAAAAATGTTCATTACTTCTATTTTCTTTTTCTTTTTCTTAAGTTTCTATTTAAATTCCAGTTAGTTAACATATAGTGTAGTATTAGTTTCAGGAGCAGAACTTAGCGATTCATCAGTTGCCTGTAACACAGGGCTTACCATGACAGGTGCCTCCTTAATGCCCACCTCCCATTTAGTGCATCCCTAAGTATTACATGCTTCTGGTAACCAGCAGTTTGTTCTTTCTAGTGAAGAGTCTGTTTCTTGGTTTGCATGTCCCTCTCTTTTTTTTCTCCCTTGCTTGTCTGTTTCTTAAATTCCACATATGAGTAAAATCATATGGTATTTGTCTTTCTCTGACTTATTTAACTTATTAGCAAAATACTCTCTGGCTTCATCCATGTCATTGCAAATGTAAGATTTCATTCTTTTTAACAGCTGAATAATATTCCATTATATATATATGCCACTTCTTCTTTATCTGTTCTTCAGCTGATGGACCTTTGGGCTATTTCCACAATTTTATTTATCTCTATTTTCAACTGTGGCAATAAAGGATAAGAAAGCTAAAGTGCAATTCCCAAAGATTACATCTAATATGTATCTGACTTAAAATTTTGTAACTTTATTAAAATTTATCAAGCATGTGCAAAGTAAAATAATAACATTAATAATAGCTTATAATTTAATTATCAAGTGTTTACTCCTGCTTGGGCCTGTGGTATGTGCTTGCAGTACATTATGTCATATAATTCTTAAAATCACCCTGTGAGAATGGAAGAAGATATCTGCAAATGACATATCAGATAAAGGGCTAGTGTCCAAAATCTATAAAGAACTTAGCAAACTCAACACCCAAAGAACAAATAATCCAATCAAGAAATGGGCAGAGGACATGAACAGACATTTCTGCAAAGAAGACATCCAGATGGCCAACAGACACATGAAAAAGTGCTCCACATTACTTGGCATCAGGGAAATACAAACCAAAACCACAATGATATACCACCTCACACCAGTCAGAATGGCTAAAATTAACAAGTCAGGAAATGACAGATGCTGGCAAGGATGTGGAGAAAGGGGAACCCTCCTACACTGTTGGTGGGAATGCAAGCTGGTGCAACCACTCTGGACAACAGCATGGGGGTTCCTCAAAAAGTTGAAAATAGAGCTACCCTATGGCCCAGCAATTGTACTACTGGGTATTTACCCTAAAAATACAAATGTAGTGATCTGAAGGGGCACGTGCACCTGAATGTTTATAGCAGCAATGTCCACAATAGCCAAACTATGGAAAGAACCTAGATGTCCATCAACAGATGAATGGATCAAGAAGAGGTGGCATATATACACAATGGAATACTATGCAGCCATCAAAAGAAATGAAATCTTGCCATTTGCGACAACATGGATGGAACTAGAGGGTATCATGCTTAGTGAAATAAGTCAGTCGGAGAAAGACAACTATCATATGATCTCCCTGATATGAGGAAGTGGAGATGCCACATGGGGGGTTTGGAGGGTAGGAAAAGAATAAATGAAACAAGATTGGATTGGGATGGAGATAAACCATAAGTGACTCTTAATCTCACAAAACAAACCAAGGATTGCTGGGGGGAGAGGGGTCGAGCGAGGGGGGTGGGGTTATGGACATTGGGGAGGGTATGTGCTATGGTGAATGCTGTAAAGTGTGTAAACCTGGTGATTCCCAGACCTGTACCCCTGGGGATAAAAATACATTATATGTTTATAGAAAAATTAAAAGAAATTAAATTTAAAAAACATCACCCTGTGAGAGTGGTACATTGAACATCTACCATGGCACTGTGTTAGGACAGCACAATTTGTCTCACTTTATCAACCATATAATCTGATTAACCCACTCCAAACCAATATGTTCCAGGGAAGGGCTAACAGTCCTAGTCTTGTATGTGTTTGAGATGTGAACTCACACACCATGCCCCCGTTTTTGTTGTTGCACCCACCCACGACTCTTAAAATAATAATGGATGAATATGATTGTTCCACTCCTTCACACGGTAAGGAGAAGGGACAGAATACCTGAATCCCCTTGTTTATCACTGAATGGGTAACATCGATCTTGAACATGAAAACCCTGAGAGCACCCCATTCAGGTTTTATGGGGAATCTTCCAACAAAGTGTGAGGACAAATGGATCAAAGAGTCAACATGGTTAGAATGACCCAAAAATTTCATTTGGCCAACTCCAGCCTCGTGTATCAAGGGCAAACCGTTTTGTCTCTTAGTTTAAAGCATGATAAGTGGATCTACATGTCAAATAATGGATAAACACAATTTCAGAGATTACCAAAGATAAATTTTAGTATTTTAATATTTTATGTCTTTTCAGTAAGAACCGAAGTAGCCAAACGTGTAAATTAATTATATCGGCCTTGTATAAAGATGGACTAGTACAATGAATCTAGATAAAATCATCCTGCAGTTAAAATAACTGGGCCATGAGATCACTCTGAAAATATTACAATACGGAGGCATAAAGAATTATAAAAATCAGTATCTGTAAGATAAAGTCACATTATTTGCTTAGGAGAAACATAGCATTCTCTGAAACTATGCTGTAAAAAAATTTCTCCCATGGATCTTCAATATTGTAAAAGTGCTTGTCATAAATAAATAAATAAATAAATATTAAGTTAAGGGAATTAAATTTTTGATAAGACCAAAAGTATCACAAGAGTTTGCACATCATTACTTCAATTACTCCTTTATACAACAGAGAAGTAACAATATTCTCCTTTGTGCCAGGCACACTGCTCTGGCACAGGGAGTACAGTGTTGAAGATGATAGTGTTGATCCCCATGGTGTTTCTCCTCCCAGGAGGAGAAAGATAATGCTGGAATACACATACAAGGGAGTGAGAGTAAAGTATGTGTGGGCGGTGGAGGCAGTGGTCTTTTGCAGGCATCTCCAAAGATATAACACTGAACCTAAATAACCTAAAAGAACATAAAGAACCTAAATAAAATGTAACCTAAAGAACCTGAATAAAATGTAGAGCATAAAGCCATGCAAGTTAGGTCAAGGGAATCCCAAGTTACGTTTGAGTAATGGTGGAGGGTCATCGCAAAGCCCATATGGCTAGATCCTAGTGATTGTGGTTCTAAATTACAGGAGTAGAGATACAGAGGAACAGCAGGCAGGCTCCATGGCCATTGTGAAGGCTTTGGCTTTACTCTGAGATGGGGAGCTACTGGCAGTTTTTGCCCAGAATCATGGGATAATTAATAATATTAAAAAACTCTTAAAAAATAATCTTTGGCTAGTATATGGAACATGGACAATAGAGAAGCATGAATGCGTATAAGGAAACCAATTGTAAGTCTATTCCATTAACCCTGTGAGGAAATGCAGTAGGTTTATACTAGCAATATTAAGAGTATTAAATAGGCAGTGCCTGGAACACAGTGAGCACTTAACAAATGTGAGCTCCCATTATTACTGTTAGAGTACAGGCTGGATAGTATAAAGGGGATGAATTTTGAAGATGTTTTTAAGACAAAGCCCACAGAAATTTCTAAAAGACTGAAGATAGATAATCAGAGTGGGAGAGTTCAAGAATGGCTTTGAAGTTTTGGCATAAAACACTGGGTGAATGACATAAACTTTTACTCAAGTGGGAGTTGGGGAGGGATAGCGGGGAGAAATCTGAGGCAGAATAAAGTTCTATTCTAATATTATTTGTAAAAAAGAGAAATGAGAACCATGTTGGAAATTATTTTTATAGAATATTAACATGTATTATTTTGTATTAGTCTCATCTCATTCCCTAGGGAGATGTAGAGACCAGGATCCTTTTCTATAGATGAGAAAACTGAACTTGCAGGAAACATAAATGGTTTCAAAGTTTATAAATCAGCCAAGATATATTATCACAGCTAATCATGCCTTGGTGCATACTGACTGTACTGCCACATTCAGCCGTTATCTCTGGAGAAGGATAATGCTGAATTTTCCCTGAAGTTTGTTGATGAGTAACCATAACTAGCTATCCAGCTATCTATCTAACCAATGTATTTCTATACTAGGGGCTAGGCATAAATACAAAAAATAGGTTGAGAAATGAACTGAAGGGTAGAGACAATGAAGCAATTAAGGTAATCAAAGGTAACTTCCTTCTGAGGTTTTTAAAAATATAACATTTTTGTAAATAACAAATAACCAGTGTAAAGAAAAACTGTTTTTTTTTTTTTGTTGTTGTTGTTGTTTAGATTTTCTGTTGCATAATCAAGAGCCCAAATAATTTTAGTGGAGATGTACAAAACCCAGATAGTCTTAGGACCACAAATTTCACCTTCGGTAAGAGAGGGCTTAATGATAGGAAGCAAAATAGTTAACTAATCACAGCATCAAAAATCACCATATTGAGGACAAGTCACAGAACTGCAGTGATTCAAAGTCTGGATTTTTTTGTTTTGTTTTGTTTTTAAGATTTTATTTATTCATTTGACAAATGATCAAGTTGGCAGAGAAGCAGGCAGAGAGAGAGGAGGAAGCAGGCTCTCCACTGAGCAGAGATCCCAATGCGAGGCTCAATCCCAGGACCCTGAGATCATGATCTGAGCCGAAGGCAGAGGCTTTAACCCACTGAGCCATCCAGGTGCCCCTCAAAGTCTGGTTTTAATCAGTTCTTTTAGTCTTTCTGTATAAAAATGTTTCCATTACTGTAACAGTTATTACAACTGACCTCACAAGACTATTTTGAAATATAAATAAATAATTATAAGATATTTGGGCAGGGGGGGAACCAGATCACAATTTAAATAATATATCAAAACAAATTTAGGTGAACATATGCTTTGGTTAAAAATAACAAAAACATTCATTAGTAGTCATCACTTTCATTACCATAGCTATAATTAACTGAATGTCCACCAATACCAGACACCATATAGGTACAATAATTTGAATTTATAAATATACTTATAATTTCTAATCCTTACAGCATTGAAAAATAAATATTAACTTGATTTTACACTAAAATTAATGAATTTGAGCACATTCATGATGTTGGCATATGGCAGAGCTAGGATTTAGACCCAAATGGAACTAACACTGAAATTGTGCTCTTTTTCATTATAGTCCATTGCCTAGAATCCTAGGCCAAAGAGAAAAACTAAGAAATAACAAGAAGCAAATGGTTACATTTAAAGGTATTTAAAGGTATTTAAAAATAACATCTGTGTATGCAATTACAGTAAAGATTTCCTAATCACACAGTTCAATGTATGGTGGGAAAACTGAATGACATTGTGAATGCAATGCAAGATCTCTGACACGAAGGGACATGAGGCGACCAGGGTCACAGCAGCTGGATACTGAGGAACGGGATACTAAACTGCCTTATAAAGAAGAGCAGAATTCATGGAAGAAATACAGAGAATAGAAAATGCCTTTCCAGCAATTGAAAACCGGTATGATTCATAAAAACAGGCATGAGTCACAGCATGCTTGTGACTAAGAATCAACTCAATCTTACTTGACAGGCAAATGAATATTTTTATAGCACTTGATAATTTACAAACACTTTCATATGTGTGTGTGTGTGTGTGCAGAAATATACACACACGGACCTGCCCATACACGTATATGTATGATCGTATTTGTTCTCCATCAAACTATAAGAGCAATCATGGATGGAATAAACCAGTCACTACTGGATCCACAACTCAATCCACATGCTCTCACTCCAAAATTCATGTACAGAATTAGGAGAGATATAATGATGAGGGATCTTCAGCTGTCTGCTTCATGGTCAAAGCATTTCCTCACTCCCACCTTCACTGGGATTTACTCTCAACTGCTTAGTACATTACTCAGAGCCATTCACAAGTCTTACCCAGTCTGTCTTTCATCCACACCAGATACCTGGCCATTCCTCCAAACATAAAGGGACTTCTATGGGCCTGAGTCCTTGCCCATGTTCTGCCCACATTGGGGTATACTCCATTAGATCCAAGTAACTGAACTTCACCAGATACCTTATTCTTTAGGGGGAAAAAGAAGATAAAGAAACTGAGAGTGGTAGTCTGAATAATGTCCCTGCTCAAATCTCTGCAAATATGTTGTTTCACATGGCAGGGGTGGAGGTGGAGATGTGACTTTGGCACTGTGATCAAAGGCAAGGACCTTGAAATGGGAATATTATCTGGAATTCTCCTAGTAAACCTAATCTCATAAATCCTAAAAAGCCCAAGAGGAAGGATAGAAGAGCAAAGTGTGAAGACTTAAGACAGAGGCAAAAAAGATTCAAATTATGAGAGGGACTTGATTCACTATTCCTTGCTTTGAAGATGGAGAAAGAGAGCCACTAGCCAAGGAATGTGGGTGGCCTCAGAAGGCTGGATACAACCCTCAGCTGACAGCTAGCAAGGAAATGGGGAGCTGAGCCCTACAACCATGAGGAACTGAACACTGCCAACAGCCTGAATGAGCAAAGAAATGGAGTCTCTCCTAGAGCCTCTGGGAAGGAATGAATGCACCCTTCAGACTGTGATTTTCGCTCAGTGAGACCTGAGTCCCACTGAGTCTGACTTACAGAACTGTGAGATAATAAATTTGTGTTGTTGGGCTTTTTTTTAAGATTTTATTTATTTGAGACAGAGAGAGAGAGAGAGAGATATCACAAGTAGGTAGAGAGGCAGGCAGAGAGAGAAGAGGAAGCAGGCTCCCCCTTGAGCAGACAGCCTGATGTGGGGTCTATCCCAGGACCCTGAGACCATGACCTGAGCTGAAAGCAGAGACTTAACCCGCTGAGTCACACAGGCACCCAAATTTGTGTTCTTTAAAGCCACTAGATTTGTGGTATTTTGTCATGGCAACCACATAAAACTAATACAGTGGGGCATGGATGTTGTAATTAGGCAAATCTGAGTATGAATCCCACTTCTCATCTTTTCATTAAATTATATAATTTGTAAAAAGAAGATAATCTTTCACAAAAAAAAATGCATCTAAACTTCCAAACATACCATACATCTATCAACAAACAATGGCTCTCATTATTACTATTATTACTAATATAATAGCTATTGATATTACTATTTTAATTCTCTCTTTTTGGAGGATCTTCATAACACATATGTTTATCACAGTACTACTGTACATAGTGTGATTAAAAAAAAAAAGAACTGTTCATTTTCAAGGGTGTTCCTATTACACTGTAAACTTCTTTTAAAAAAGGGAAGAAGCCTATTGCATTCATCATTGCATCATTAGAGCCTCAATTATTGTTTTATATATAGTTTTCCCCTCAACAAATGTACGTTGAATTGAAACAAAGTGACATACCCATCTGAGAAGTTTGAACTTTATCTTTCAGCACAGGAAATGTTCAGAAATTATCAGCAGGGGCATGGGGGGGAGGTTGGGAAGGAACCCACCTTCCCACCTTCCCTGTGCTAGGAAGTTTAATCCTTTAAAACTGAAAAATGAATTGACAGTGGGAATGACTGGAGGCAGGAAGAGTAGTTAGGTCTTAATTAGTTTCTTTCATTTGAGATTTGACACATCAGAAAACTGGCAGAGATTGAAGTCGCTTACTTAAGGCTATATTTTTAACTGAGGAGACAAAGAGCTAAAACTCATTAAAAAGATCAAGTCCAATATTCTTTCCACTGTGCCGCATTGCTGCGTGCGGTTTAGAGTCTGGTGGCGAACTTAATGCAGAAACCTAAGAAGTAAGGTCACCCGCCCGACAGTATATCTACTTTCTAAAGTATAATGGAAAATTAACTAGGGACAGCCTCCCCTGCTTCAGCTTAATTTCCAAGGAAGCACTGATTCAGAAGGCTGAAGCTAGACATAAAATCATGCAAAGCTATTCCTGGGATTCTATGCTGATAGTAGTTTTTGGTTACAGTAGGTCTCATGAGACTCAATAAAATATGAAGAATCATGAAGAACCAAGCATAAGAATAAATACTGGGGGCAGGAGCAATGGCTAGGGATTGTTCAACCTAACAGGATTCTCTGAAATCAGGGACACACCTCTCAGGAACCGACACCAGTCCACTCTCTCAGCACATCTGATTGGGACAAACAGACCAGACCCTGGGAATGTGCAACAGGATGTGGCAAGAATTCACCACTCACTATCTACACCCCAACCTTAGTGAGTCATCTAAATATTCTAATTACAATAAGGTGAACTGTTGTGTGGCCTTAAGATTTTCTTTTTTTTTTTTTTAAACAACTAGCCAGGATGTTAGTTGCTCAAACAAATAAACTGGACCCTATGCTTCAAATTCATTGAATCAAGATATACAATAAAAATACATTCTTAAGGAAATGAAGATTTAATTTAAATTCAGTTATAATAGAGGATGCATTCTTTGAAGAGATGTATCTTGAACTGTGGGATAATTCTTATAGGACCTGGCCTGGAGACATGTGATATGCAAGATCTGATTGCTGCCTTCTGTGAGCTTACAATCCTCCTAGTAAAATAAGAAATTTGTATGTGAAACATACACAATAAGGACTGGTTTGCAGACTACTGGTCTAAGGCCAGAATAACAGTCTTTCAGAGTACTTACGGGGCTGGATGACTGCTGCCCCCCAGTGGACACCTACGGCTTTCAGTCTGGCCAAGCTATCAATAAACCAAGCCCAGACATCCTCAATGAATTCCTAGAAGCGGGCTCCCACGGTAGTCAAAGCTTTCTATTACTGGTCAAGGGGAGGGGGGGGGGGGGGGTAAAAGGTTCTGAAGATGTGCCTGCGGCCATTTTGTATAAGGAAGACATGACTGCAGATCCAGATGGCTCCTCTTTTGAATATACCCTCTCCATCTAATAAAAGAAGACTGTTGAACATTTCCAACTCAGCGGCTAGCCACTGAGTGGCTCCCAACCCAACATGGGACTCTCTGGAAGCAATATTTCAACTGGGAATCCTGTGAAAGGCACTTGGTCTCCAGGAGTTCCCCAAAACAGGCCAGTACCTGTGTCTCAAGTGAATGCAGTGGGAGACCTCCTGGGGAAGCAAGGAGTCCAGTACCTGTAGAAAACCACCACACAGAAGCTGCCTCCCTCTGTCAGAGGCTCCCGTCGGAGTAGACCTCAGTGACAGATCTGTGTAGTTCAGATGGAACGCTGGGGGATTTAAACCACAAGAGGAATGCTGCTGAGACGGCCCGTTGCACTGTGCACTACACAAGACCCCAGCCCTACTGGCCATATTTTCTACCCAACTTGCACAAAGGACCCCAGATAAGGGGGATATTGCCTTTAATATCAAAACAATCTAATTAGGTGCCAGACTTTCTTTTTGGTACTGAGGGCCACAGGGCCAAGAAAATGTTCCTTTCCTGTCTCAGAGATCGATCTTGAGCCTCAAACCCATGTTGCTCCTTACGTTTTGACTTGCTTGTCAAGAACTGTGAAGGGTTTGAACGTGGACCCTCACTGCAAGCTAGTAAGTTGGCCTGCCACAGTTTCATGCATACCATTAGGAAATCCAAGACTCTTGGCTCAGAGATAAAGGACAGTTCAATGCTCAGGATCAGAGCACTGTCCAGAACATCACAGTGTTTAGTGTAAGTTCCCTGAGTTTGAATTTCCAAGGGGGGATGTGAGGAAGAGTACATGGCACTTGGACAGGTAGTGGACTGCATTGTTAAAGAGGGGCTCTGAGCAACTCACAAGAACTCTGTGACCTTCTTTTCTCCTCTTGGAATGTTAGAATGTTTGGGGTTTTTGGATTTTTTTTTTTATATATACAAATGGGAAGACTATTTGATGGTATGATGGGCACTGCTAGTCCCACTAGAGCCTCCCTACAAGATGTTCTTTGAAATGCACAAAATCCCACTTGGACTTGAATAACACTCATAATACAAGCAGATAAAACATCAAAGCCAACAGTATGTTCAGCAGCATGCACAACAGAAGATAATATGTATCTGAATGTTCACACCCAAATGATTGCAGTTACCTCCCTTCCTGATTTCACTCCATTTCCAAAATCCAGACAATTGAATGCTTGGCTTACATGTCTCAAAAGAACCTGATACTCAAAGAGCATAAATGTTTCTATCCATCATGTTCTGCTCCTACCCCACTATATCTTCACTGGGATATAAGGCTTTCTGTTTCACCTGTAGATGGGAAACCTGAAAGGTCCACCTTGGTTCTCCCTTTTCCTTAAAGGCTGTCAGATGAGAATACTGAGGTCCAGAGTCACATAGTGGAGAAGTCTAAGGATTAATTTGTTCTAGGAGCCACACCCTTGGTTTCTCCAGTTAAGGAAAATTTATTTTTATGAAAGAATTTGGTTCTATAGAAATACCTTGTTTCAACTAGTTGCATAATCACCTGATTGTCTTGTATTGCATACTTTGCCTAGTTTAGGGAAGAATCTGTCTTTATCCTGGGCCTCTTTTGGCTCAAAATGAGCAAAACCTGCTACAAAGGGCCTCCTGGCACTAACAACACGTTTAGTGAAGTCCTCCATATTGTGGAGTAGGATGAATGCAGCAGACCTTAAAACTTATCAGTCATTCTCCATATGAGAGATTCATGTTCAGAGCTGTCATTCTGTCAAATTATACAGCAATAATGAAGCCGCTTTCACTCACATCCTCCATGGGATTGCATGGAATTATGCTGGCCTTGGAGAAGTGTCCCTGTGTTAGCTATAATGTAATCACAAAAACAGAAATCCAAAGTATCAAGCTCTCTTTGGGGCAGATGTGGTCCTCAAGTGAATCATAGTAGCTTGAAGCATGAAGTCATGTGTGGGATGGTTGCCCTTGGCCTTCTAAGAACACAACCTTTTTTACTGCTTCTTCTCCTAGGGGCACCAGCCAAGGCTCCAACAGCATTGTGGTCTCTTGTGTAAAGTGGTCCGGGATTTCCCTTCCCTTTGTCTAATTATAGGTCAGCATCTCAGTAGCACCGAGGCCCCTTGACATTTACTGATGATCATCACATTCCACACCTGAAGCCCTCAAGACCCAGGTCTCCACCCTTTTTGTAACAGGCAGCTAACAAGCCAATTCCTCTCCTCTGGGGAGAAACCAGTCACAGGAGAGTCACTCTGTGGTGACCTTGACCTACTTAATTGTCTTTGTGACTAGCTACAGAGAGTGTAAATGTCAGGGGACAGTTTGGTACAAGATGGGTTGACGGTAGACTTTCTGTCCCAACAATAGGTTAAAACTGAAAAGTAGCAGTTGAATTATTTGTAGAAGTAATGGTAAAATTGAGTCAAGCAGTATCATGTGACATATACTCTGATACATCCTACTTTTCTGGATTTTAACACCGTATACTGAAAAAAAAAAAAAAGTTGATAAACTTTGCGATGTCAAAGTAAAACCAGTAAAAATAGACATCTGTAGATGTGAAATAAGGTCCTAACTTTTAGATCACAATGATTGATTTAATGGCATCGCCTTTTAATGAAGGGTACAAAATTAACAAAAACATTAACTCAATAATATACAAATGCAGTCCTTTGCAGGTGCACCAGTGAGATGTGCCTGTTTCACACCCTCCTCACAGGTCGTCTAACCCTGGCACCCTGCCCCTAAGAAACATAAAAAATAAATGAAAGCCAGAAAGGAACATTTATCCTTTTCCCACAATAACATCAATAGACAACCTAAACATACATCACCTAGGATATACCTTAAACAATGCCCTCTAAGTTTCATATATTTACGATGGTATCAGTAAACAGAAACATCTGATTCATTCCAAATGGGGACTCCGTAAATACAAAATATTTTTGGTTGTATCATTTAAAACCTACATTCCATTTCTAAGTCTCTGTACAGCAATTACAGCTCATGCCTGCCTTGCATGTAGTAGGCATTCTAAGTATTCAACGTTGAACCGCAATATGGTTCTAAGAACAATTCACAGTTCTGATGAGAACTGCTCGGGTATGAGTAGGTTGGCCTTGGAGCAGTCAGAATATATGTAGAAAGTGAATAAAACACAGTGAATAACTAGTCAAACTATCAAAAATATTTTAAGGAGTGCCGTAGACATCCAGAAACCCGCCTCGGGAGCTGGGCTGTTTGAGAGCAAAGACAGCTGGGGAAAGTCTTATGATTTATTTAGATTTGCTTTCAGTGCAATTCCCTAGGTGGCTAAAAGGCCATGATTCCAGTTTTCTTATCCATACAAAGCATGCATTATTTAAAGAGAAGAAGAGAGGAAAGAAGGAAAGGAGGAGAAGAAGGAAATTGACTTTGAAATACTTATTCGTAGCTCTTTATTCACTTATTCTTAGCTCTTTATTACTGAAATAACCAATAGCAACAACTCAGAACAGTGGTGACCTGGAGTACAACCACGTCCTCATTCACTCTCATCTTCCAACCTGCTTCTAACTGTTGCTTTTGTAAGTAAGGTTTTGGGGGTTTGGTGTGTTTTATGGTTCCTCGTTCTCCAGGTACATGAAGCTTAATGCTATTGTCTGTGACGTACTCACTGAAGAGAAATATTTCTCCTGCATAAACAGGACCCTCATTTATGGAAATGAATGGAAGGAAATGAATGGCAACGTGACTTCTAACCAGGTATTTATCTGGAAGCCAACTGATTAGATTCAGTGTGTAAGACAAACTCTAGGGCTGGTCTATGAAAAAGAGAGAGAGAGAGAGAGAGGGAAAGAGCTCCTGAGAGTGCTTTCTGTTGCCTACAGCCACAGGGCAGCAATTCATTTATGTGATGCTTCTTTCCAGTTTCTTTCATGTCAGTGGCCTCTGGGCGGTACACTCACTTGACCAGGATGGCCGCAAATGAAAGTGACGCACCCCTGAGAACGGATTGTAGGGAAAAAAAAGTCAGGAATCCATTCGTTTTCAGAAGGGAATGGGATTAAAAATTTTAGGTAAAACTGACACTTTTTAAAAACTAAGAGATACATGGGAGTGGCATCTATGGTGATAATTTTGATAGGCTGTATTTTCAGCTCAAAATGTTTTCAAGTTTCCCTTGTGATTTCTTCTTCCTTTTTTTTTTTTTTTTTTTAAATTTTGTTTATTTATTGGAGGGAGAGAGAGAGAGACAGAGACTGATAGAGACAGAAAGCACAAGCAGGAGGAGGGGCAAAGGGAGATGTGGGATTTGATGCCAGATCATGACTGGAGCTGAAGTCAGATGCTTAAGCAACTGAGCCGTCCAAGCGCACTCTTCTCTGATGATCAATTTATTTAGAAGACTAAGCCTTAATTTTGTGTATTTGGAATATTCCAGATATGGTAATATTAATGTCTAATTAAATTCATTATGCTTAGAGAACATATGATTATGATGATTATTTGTATAATTTCCATTCGTTTAAATTTACTGACAGTAGTTTTAGGGTTCAGTATCTAATTGCATGTTCTCTGTGCACTGAAATCAGAGTGTTTGCTGTAACTATATATAAATATCCTATTGTCCTATTCCAGATTTCCTCGAATTTGCCAGCTTACACAAAGCCACTTAAGATCCCGAAGTTCTGTTTGTTACAAGTCTGGATAGGCTATACTGGGTTTTCTGCTTAAGGTCTAGTCAGATGGAAGTCTTCAAGGTATTGGTCAGACTGAACTCCTATCTGGAAGCTTGGAGAAAAATATACTTGGAAGCTCATTCAGGTTGTTGGCAAAGTCCCAAAGCTTGCAACTGTAGGTGTGAGGTCCCAGTTTCCATGCTGGCTGTCAGCCAAGGACTGCTCTTCTGCTCCTATAAGCCACCTGCGCCCCTTTCAAGTGCCCTTTACCATCCTCAGAGCCAGCAACAACTTCTGCCCGCCAGCCAGAACAATCGCTCTATTTTTTAAAGGGCTCCCAAGTAGTACTCCAGAGGCTGATCTCCTTATCTCAAGGTAAAGGACTGGAGACATGCATTACATAGACAAAACACCTGAATTGGGGTTTGAGTGAACATGGAACAGGAATCTTATTGAGAGGACGTCCTTAGAATTCTGCCAGGGACATACTGGGTGGAGTGTCCTAAAGATGTGAATTTCAACAATACAGTTGATACTGTTTTCCACACCTTGGAGTGTATTGATTCTGTTCTTGTTCTCTTAGAAATTGAGAACAAAACCCTCACATCTAGTACATTTTTAATTTTTCTAGTTCTCCTTTCAGTTGTCAGTTTTTTCATTTGTTTCCATGTATTTTGGAACTTAGCTGTTGAATGCATATACTTTTAGGAATGTATGATGAATTGACCCTTTTATAATAAATTATTATTTCCCAGTAATATTTTCTGCTTTAAAACCTACTTTGTGGGGTGCCTGGGTGGCTCAGTAGGTGAAGCATCTGCCTCCAGTTCAGGTCACGATCCCAGGGTCCTGGGATCGAGCCCCATCAGGCTCTCTGCTCAGCAGGGAGGCTGCTTCTCCTTCTTATTTTGTGTGTCACTCCCTCTATTTGTGTGCTGTCTCTCTGTCAAATAAATAAACAAAATCTTTTTTAAAAACAATTGTATTAAACCCTATTTAGTGTGAAATAATTATAGTCACTCCAGATTTATTATTAGTACCTCCATTCCATATATATTTTTTAATTTTTTTTAAAAGAGTTATTTATTTGACAGAGAGAGAGTGGCCATGAGTGAGTAAGGGGAAGGGCAGAAGGATAGAATCTCAAGTAGACTCCCCACTGAGCATGACCCAGGAGATCATGACCTGAAGAGAAAAGATAATTCCAATGCTTAGCCAACTGAACCACCCAGATGCCCCTTCTTTCTTTGCCTTTAAAGTAGGTTTCTTATAGCAGCAAGTTGTTGAATATTGCTTTTTAATCCAATAGTTGCCTTTTGATGAAGTGTTTAGGGTATTTAAATTATTGGTGATTATCCTTAAATCTCCCTTATTAGTAATTGTTTTCTCTTTGCCCTGTACCTTCTCTGTTCCTATCGTTTCCACATATTCCTTCACGTCTATATTTTTTATTATACATTTTATTTTGCATTTTATCTCTTGCACAGACTTTCTAATGATTCCATCTGTCCTCTATTCCTTCTTCCTCGTTTTTTAGCTTCTTTTGAACATTCATAATAACTGTAATTTTATCACCTCTGCTGTCTTATTAATTCACTTTTTTTCTAATTTTACAGGATTCTGCTTTGATTTAAAGTATGCATCCATAATTTATAATAGCCTACTCTCAGCTACTCTTGTCTCTGTTAATAAACATAGGTATGAACCTCACAAAAGTATACTTCCTTATTAATGTTCTCCCTGGGCTTGTGTTTTCACAAATTGTTCTACTTTATTATTGCTTTTATAAATTCATTACAATACACTGTAAATATTATTCCTTTAAACAATTACCTTTTACAATGACCTTTTAAAGGTTTTTTAATGAGAAAATTATGCTTTGTTTATCCACATATTTAGCATTTCTGGTTTTATTCATTTCTTATTTAGATCTGAGTTTCTGGATGACGCACGTTCCTTCCACCTGTACAAATCCCATTAATGATTTTTTTTAGCATATGTAGGATGATGAAGAATTTAAAAATTTAAATTAAAAAAACCTTTCAGTTTCATTTTGGAGGCTAATTTTACAATTCTCTCTTTACATTGTTTCAGCCATTAGACTGCTTATATCTTACAGGCTTTCTTTTTATTTACCTTGTTTAGCATCTGCTAAGATTTTGAGTCAGTGAGTGAACAGAATTCATGAAATACATGGATGTCCTAGACATTTCTTCAAATTACTTTCTAGTCTCCTTTTCATTCTAGGATTCAAACAAGCAGCATTTTATTTTATTTTATTTTATTTTATAAAATTTCTCTTAAGATTTTTATTTATTTATTGGAGAGAAAGAGACAGAGATGGCAAGAGAGAGCATGAGTGGGAAGGACAGGGAGAAGCTGACTTCTCGCTGAGCAGAGAGCCTGATGCAGGGCTCAACCCCAGGACTGTGAGATCATGACCGGAGCTGAAGGCAGACGAATAACCAACTGAGCCACCCAGGCTCCCCCAAACTAGTGGTATTTTAATTCATTTGATATTGTCTTGCAGGCTACTAAAGCTCTTTCTTTTTCATCTTTTTTCTTTCTCTTCTTTAATGTGGATTATTCCTATTGCTATCTTTCCAAGCTTACTGACCTTTTGTTCTATACTGTCTAACCTGCTAATCCTAGTGAATTTTTTATTTCATAATTTTCATAATCTTTCATCTCTAAAATCCATGTATTTTTTCTATATAGCTTCCATTTTTCCTGATTATATTCATATTTTTCTTCAAAACATTGATTATATTCATAATTAATTTATTAATCTCATTCTCTATTAATAATTCTATTATCTCTGGCTTTTTTTTGGTGGGGTTTTTTGGTTTTTATTGATTTTTACTGTTTTTCTTGTGTGTATATATGTTGCCCATATCTAGCAAGTTTTGACTGAGTCATGGGCACTGAAAATATAATTTTATTGATGGTCTGTTTGTTTTTTGTTTTTTTTCATTTAAAGAATCTGGTCTTTAGAGGGACATCAGCATGATGGCAGAATAGGAAGTTCTAGCCCTGTCAGCCCACAGAAAAAAAAAAAAACACCAATTTACCAACAATATATGGGCCAAAATATCTTTATGAGAAGTCTGAAATCCAGTTAATTGGTTATGGTACTCCAGACAAGCATACAGCTGACAACAGTCATGCTGAAATGGATTGGAAGGACAATTTCACTTTACCTGCATCAGCCCCTCCCCCAAGGTGGTACAGCTAGGTACCAAGAGAGATTGTGTTGGCCTAGTTTCTCCCTCAGAGAAAAGAGACTGGAACGTGCATCCAATATCCCAGCCACTTAGTGCACTGCCTGAGAGATGAGGTTCTGTCTCACGTTACATGGAGCACTGATGGAATCAGCATAGTTTTGACACCTGGAGGCTGCTAAGAACAAAGAAACGGGATGAGTGACATACCGCTGCCTGCATGATTCTATAGGGCTGAGAGAAGGTACCAAACCTTGTGACATTTTATTTCCCCTAGGAAATAATAAAAAACTGGAGTTTGTCCAATACCCTTTCAGTATACTACCCTAGGAACCAGTTTGTGCCTCACTTTACCTGGAGTGCTGAGGGCATTAGCATAGTTTGGATGCTTAGGTACAGATAAGGATAAAGTAAAGGAGTGGACAGTTTACTGAACCCAGCATGGTTCTGCAAGCTTGGGAGAGGGGGAAAAAGACTGTGAAATGATGCAAACCTTGAGGCTTCTCCTCCAGAAAGAAGGGAGAGGGGCAGAGCAAGCCTCTAAAATCCCACCTTTTCAGTGTACAATCCTTGAGGCTTGTTTCCATCTCACCTAACTTGAAATGTTGTTGGAACTAGTATGGTTTGGTGCAGATAAATTAAAAACAAAGAAAATACTGTCAGCATCTAACTGTGCCCAGCAGTTTTGTGAGATAAGGAGAAGGCATAAACTTTTCCACAAAGAAGAAGGGAGAGGAGTGGAGCATGTCTCCAATGCCCCATCCCACAGTCTAGCAGTAAGACACTGTAAAGAGCAAGAGATTACGAGATGCTGGGGGAAAAAAGGGGAGGAAAACATCTTTCTATTTAGGAATTTATATTCAAAAGTCCAGAGAGTATAATTCACTGAAAAGAACTGAGTAGCTCCTGGAATCTCAAACTGGACACACTGTTGAAGTCAAACTATAAGACTAGGAGAAGTGCCTCTTTCTTCAAATGACACCAATACTAAACCAAAAAGAACATGAAGATTCAAGAAAACATGACACAAAGGAACAAAATAAATCTCTATTAACCAACCCTGAAGAAATGGAGATCTATGAATTTCCTGGCAAATAATTTAAAATGATTATCTTAAAGAAGTTCAGTGAGTTACAAGAGAATGAAGACAGACAAATGAAATCAAGAAAACAATACTTGAACAAAATGAGAACATTAACAAAGAGATAGAAACTATACAAAAGAGGGGCCCCTAGGAGGCTCTGTCGTTATGTGTCTGCCTTTGGCTCAGGTCATAATCCCAGGGTCCTGGGACTGAGCACCACATCAGGTCCCCTGCTCGGCAGGAGACCTGCTTCTTCTCCCTCTCCCATTCCTGTGTTTGTGTTCCCTCTCTTGCTGTGTCTCTCTCTGTCAAATAAATAAAGTCTTTAAAAAAAAATACAAAGGAACCAAATAGAAGTTTAGGAACTGAGTAATACAATAATGGGCTGAAAAAAAACCCATAGAAAAATTGCTACAACAACAAATTTCATAAACAGAAGAACAGGAAATAAAAAAAAAAGTCATTTGAAATGATCCAGAAAGAAAAATATTGAAAGAGAGTGAAGAAAAACAGAGGGACTTATAGGACAACCACCAAGTGAACCAACATATGCATTATGGAAGTCCTATAAGGAGACGGTAGGGAGAAAGACATGGAATGCTTATATGGCAAAAAAAAAAAAAAAATTTAATTCCCAAATCTGGGGAAACAAATGGGACATCCGGAATGAGGAAATCCAAAAGACTCCAAAGATGATAAATCATGAGAAGTCTATACTAAGACACATTATAATCAAATAGTCAAAATTTAAACAAAAGAGAACTTTGAAAGTTTTGAAAGAAAAAAATATTTATTGCATATAAGGAGCCTCCCATAAGACTATCAGACTATTTCTCAGCAGAAATCTTACTGGCCACAAGTGGAATGACGGATTTAAAGTGCTAAAAGAAAACAAACAAACAAAAAAAAAAAACCTGCCAATCAAAAATATTGTATCACATATAACTGCCCTTCCAATGTGAATGTCTCAAGACATTCATAGACAATCAAAAAGTGAGTGAATCTATCACCACTATAACTGACTTACAGGAAATGCTAAGGGAGTTCTTCAAGTTAACCTGAAAGGATGATAAACCACATTGAAGCATAGTAAAGTATATAATTCATTGGTAAAGGCAAATATATAGACAGATACAGAATACTGTAATACTGCAATGGTTATATGTAAATCATTTTTTTTTTGAAGACCTCATCCAACTTTATTCATTGGGCAAGTTTAGAAATAATTACAGTATTGTTTGCCAGTGAAGAGAGGTGACCAAAATACTTTACAAGTTTCTTCCCTTAGAGTGAACTATTTCCTCTGTATATCTATTTGAACATAGAACAGGTTCAAAATACTTTATCAAAGGGAACAGAAAAAAAAAATCAACTTAGTCATTGTCAAAATTATCATAAGTTCTGAACTAGAGGATTTTAAATTTTAATGAGCTTTATTAGGTATTTTGTTCCCTTAACACAATGGAATACTATGCAGCCATCAAAAGAAATGAAATCTTGCCATTTGCGACAACATGGATGGAACTAGAGCGTATCATGCTTAGCGAAATAAGTCAAGCAGAGAAAGACAACTATCATATGATCTCCCTGATATGAGGAAGTGGTGATGCTATATGTAAATCATTTTTAATTCTAATTTAAAATTTAAAAGACAAAGTATTAAAAATAGCTACAACCACAAATATCTATTAGTTAATACACAATATAAAAAGATGAAACTGCGATAATAATAACTGTGTGCAACAGAGTAAAATTATAGATGACTTTGCACACAATCAGTTACCAGTTTAAAATAGACTATAATTATTCTAAGTCTCATGGTAACCAGAAAGAAAATACCTATAGGTATTTATTTATAGGTAAAAAAGGAAAGAATCAGACCATATCACTACAAAGAATCAACAAATCATTACAGAAGGCAGCAAAAGAAAGAAAGAGGGACAAAAGAACTAAAAGTCAGAAAGCAATTACAATGGTATTAGTAAGTGCTTAACTATCAATAATTACTTTAAACATAAATGCATTCAGCTGCCTAGTGAAAAGACAGAGTAGCTGACTGAATTTCTTAAAAAATCCATCCATACGCTGTCTTATAGGGGACTCACTTCAGGTTTAAGGACAGACGTAGGCTGAAAGTAAAGGAATGAAAGAAAAAAAGATATCTCACACAAACAGTAACTGAAAGACTTCTTATCAGACAAAAAGACTTTGAGTCCATTTGTCACAAGAAATAAAGGTGGCCATTATATAATGATTTAAGGGACAGATCATCAGGAATCCTTTATCACTATAAACTTTATATGCCTTAAACATCAAAGCACCTAAATTTATAAAGCAAACATTGATGGGTCTGAAGGAATAAATAGATCACAATACAAAAATAGTAGGAGACTTCAATATCCTGATTACAAAAAAGGACAGATCATCCACACAGAAACTCAATAAGGCAACAGCAAACTTAAATAACAGTAGAGTAAATGGGTCTACAGACATACACAGAATATTCCACTTAACACCAGCAGAAAATACACATTTTCATGTGCATGTGGAATATTCTCCAGGATAGATCACATTAGGTCACAAAACAAATCCTAACAAATTTAAAAGGTGGTATCTATATCAAGTATGGTTTATGACCACAATGGAATGATACTAGAAATCAAAAAGAAAGAAAATTAGAAAATTCTCAAATATGTGGAACTTAACACATTCTTAAATAACTAATGAGGCAGAGAAGAAATTACAAAGAAAATTAAATATCTCAAGACAAATGAAAATGAAAATGTAACATACCAAAATTTAGGATGTAGCAAAGTAAGTACCAAAAGTAAAATTTATAAGTGATAAACAGCTACAGTAAAACAAAACAAAAATTCAAAAACCTAATCTTACACTTCAAGAAATGTAAAAAAAAAAGAAGAAGAAGAAGAAGATTGGAATAAGCAGAAGGTATTAGAGCAGAAATAAATAAAATAGAGACTAGAAAGACCAGAGGGTCAGAAAATCTAAGAGTTGGGGATTTTTAAAAGGCAAACTAAATTGGGGCACCTGGGTGGCTCAGTGGGTTAAAGCCACTGCCTTTGGCTCGGGTCATGATCCCAGGGTCCTGGGATCAAGCCCCACATCGGTCTCTCTGCTCAGCAGAGAGCCTGCTTCTTCCTCTGCCTGCCTCTCTGCCTACTTGTGATCTCTGCCTGTCAAATAAATAAATAAAATCTTAAAAAAAAAAAAAAAGAACTAGCTCACTACAAAATAAATTAAAAAAAAAAAGGTAAACTAAATTGACAAACTTTTATCTAACTAATGAAGTAGAAGAAAATCTCAAAATTGGACATGAAAGATGAGACATTACAACAAATGGAACAGAAATACAAAGAATTACAAGACTACTATGAACAACGATACAACAAATTGGATAATACACAAGAAATGGATAAATTCCTTAAAACATATAACCTACTGAGACTAAATTTTAAAGAAATAGAAAATCTGAACAGAAAAATTACTGGTAAGGACACTGCAGTAGACACAAACCTCCCACAAACAACAGCCCAAGTGACTTTTTTTTTTTTTTTTGTCTTTTAATTTTTTTATTTTTTATAAACATATATTTTTATCCCCAGGGGTACACACACTCCAAGTGACTTTTTTTAAAAAAATTTTATTTATTTAAAAAAATGTTTATTTATTTGATGGAGAGAGAGCATGGACAAATGGGCAGAATGGCAGGCAGAGGGAGAGGGAGTAGCAGGCTCCCTGCTGAGCAGAGAGCCCGATGTGGGGCTCGATCCCAGGACTCTGGGATCATGACCTGAGCCGAAGGCAGCTTCTTAACTGAATGAGCCCCCTAGGGGCCCCTCATCAGTGACTTCTACCAAATATTTAGAGAATTATCACCAATCCTCGTCAAGGCCTTCCAAAAAACTGAATTGGAGAGACCATTCTCAAAGTCATTTTATGAGGGCACCATTACCCTGATACCAAAACCAGGCAAAGATACTACAAGAACAGAAAACTGAAAGTCAATAGTCCTGATGAATAGAGATAACAAAATACCAGCAAATCAAATTCAGTAACATGTTAAAAGGATAAACTCTATCCGCAAGTGGAGTTTATCCCTGAAATGCAGCAGTGTTTCAAATTATGCAAACAAACTAATGTGATAATCCACATAAACTTAATGGAAGATAAAAATCACATGTTCGTCCATTCAGGGATGAAAATCATGGAGCATGTATGACAAGCTCTCCACTAACATACTCAGGGGTGAAAAACTGAAAGTTTTTCCTCTAAGATCAGGAACCAGACCAGGATGCCTGCTTTCACCATTTCTATTAAACACAATATGTCTGTTTTCAAATGACATGATCTTACATGTAGAAAACCCTAAAGAGATTAAGAGTGAGGGTTGCTGGGGGGAGGGGGTTTGGGAGAAGGGGGTGGGATTATGGACATTGGGGAGGGTATGTGCTTTGGTGAGTGCTGTGAAGTGTGTAAACCTGGTGATTCACAGACCTGTACCCCTGGGGATAAAAATATATGTTTATAAAAAATAAAAAATTAAAAAAAAAAAAAGAAAACCCTAAAGAAAATTTAGGAATAAACAAACAGCGAAGGAGGTGATACTTATACAGTGAACATTATAAACCATTCATGAAGGAAATTTTAAAAGACACAAATAAATGGAAAGATACCCCTTGTTTGTGGACTGGAAGAATTAATATTGTTAAAATGTCCATATTACCCAAGCAGCCTACAGATGTCATGTAATACCTACTAAAATCCTAATGTAATTTTTTTACAGCAAAATCCATCATAAAATCAAATGGAAGCACAAAACACTCCAACTACCCAAAGCAATATTGGAAAAGAGGAACAAAGCTGGTGGAATCATACTTTCAGATTTCAAAAACATATTACAAATTTGTAGTTATAAAAATGGCATGATCCTGGCATGAAGGCAAACATACAGACCATACATACAGACCAATGGAACACAACAGACTGCCTATATATATATATAGATATAGATATAGACATATATCTATCTATAAAGATAGATCTATCTATATAGATCTATAAATCTATATAGATAGATATATGTCTATATCTATATCTAAATATAGTATGTATATATGTAACCTCTATAATCCCCAGTGAATATTCTAAAAAAAAAAATAATAAGGAACTAACCCAGTATGTACTATGTGCCCTGTTTTATGTTTGCTTTTTTTCCCCCCTGTGTCTCACTAACTTTGTGGTGGTGTCTTTAAGATCTCAGCACACATCAGTTCTTGTTTTTGTGTTACATGCAAAATGGGTGTTATATGCAACTAACGAGTCATTGAACACTGCATCAAAAACTCATGATTTCTAGATTGTGACGATCTAAATTGTGACGATCTTCCCATGTTTTCTGAACTTGGGAAGAAGAAGAGCCAGGCAGTAGGTGTAATGCTCTGCTATCAAGCTCATTCTCGAATCTGCAACAAACACTGATTGAGGCTGAGGCTCTGTTCAGGACAGTATTAAGCACAGTGGTTAGAAACACAAAACACTCTATGTAAAAAAAACTGGATTTCTCTACCATCTTGAGAATTGCAACAAGAATTATTTTTGTGTACAACATCTTATTTACATTCAGCCCTAAATACTTCTAATCGTTATTTTTAGTGTTGTCATGTCTGTTATGAGACTAAAAGCATATGGCTACATTTCAGTGGTTATACCACACAGCCCTTCATGGATGCAGAATATTTGCTTGATGACCTCACTGAAAAGTTCGATTCATTGTGAAAAATAAAAGAAAATAGCTATAAAATTTGGCTGTGCCTTGAGTCTCTGGTAATTAAATCCTCATGTGTATGTTTTGTGTGGAGTGTTGGCTGTTTTCGGCTTATTCTTGTGGCTCTCACTTCAGACCTCCAATTTTTTTCTGCCCTTTCAGCTTGGCATGCCTTCATTAGGCACATAACCCACTCAAGACAATTGTTTTGTAAGTGTGCTTATGCTTCTGTCATCTGTTAAAGGTCAAATGTTTACCAAATTGTTCAATCTTATTTTTTTTTAATTTTTTATTTTTGATAAACATATATTTTTATCCCCAGGGGTACAGGTCTGTGAATCACCAGGTTTACACACTTCACAGCACTCACCAAATCACATACCCTCCCCAATGTTCATAATCCCACCCCCTTCTCCCAAACCCCCTGCCCCCGGCAACCCTCAGTTTGTTTTGTGAGATTAAGAGTCACTTATGGTTTGTCTCCCTCCCAATCCCATCTTGTTTCATTTATTCTTCTTCTACCCACTTAAGCCTCCATGTTGTATCACCACTTCCTCATATCAGGGAGATCATATGATAGTTGTCTTTCTCTGCTTGACTTATTTCGCTAAGCATGATATGCTCTAGTTCCATCCATGTTGTTGCAAATGGCAGGATTTCATTTCTTTTGATGGCTGCATAGTATTCCATTGTGTATATATACCACATCTTCTTGATCCATTCATCTGTTGATGGACATCTAGGTTCTTTCCATAGTTTGGCTATTGTGGACATTGCTGCTATAAACATTCGGGTGCATGTGCCCCTTTGGATCACTACATTTGTATCTTTAGGGTAAATACCCAATAGTGCAATTGCTGGGTCATAGGGCAGTTCTATTTTCAACATTTTGAGGAACCTCCATGCTGTTTTCCAGAGTGGCTGCACCAGCTTGCATTCCCACCAACAGTGTAGGAGGGTTCCCCTTTTTCTCCGCATCCTCGCCAGCATCTGTCATTTCCTGACTTGTTGATTTTAGCCATTCTGACTGGTGTGAGGTGATATCTCATTGTGGTTTTGATTTGTATTTCCCTGATGCCGAGTGATATGGAGCACTTTTTCATGTGTCTGTTCGCCATCTGGATGTCTTCTTTGCAGAAATGTCTGTTCATGTCCTCTGCCCATTTCTTGATTGGATTATTTATTCTTTGGGTGTTGAGTTTGCTAAGTTCTTTATAGATTCTGGACACTAGTCCTTTATCTGATATGTCGTTTGCAAATATCTTCTCCCATTCTGTCAGTTGTCTTTTGATTTTGTTAACTGTTTCCTTTGCTGTGCAAAAGCTTTTGATCTTGATGAAATCCCAGTAGTTCATTTTTTCCCTTGCTTCCCTTGCCTTTTGCGTTGTTCCTAGGAAGATGTTGCTGCGGCAGAGGTCAAAGAGGTTGCTGCCCGTGTTCTCCTCAAGGATTTTGATGGATTCCTTTCGCACATTGAGGTCCTTCATCCATTTTGAGTCTATTTTTGTGTGTGGTGTAAGGGAATGGTCCAATTTCATTTTTCTGCATGTGGCTGTCCAATTTTCCCAGCACCATTTATTGAAAAGGCTGTCTTTTTTCCATTGGACATTCTTTCCTGCTTTGTCGAAGATTAGTTGACCATAGATTTGAGGGTCTATTTCTGGGCTCTCTATTCTGTTCCATTGATCTATGTGTCTGTTTTTGTGCCAGTACCATGCTGTCTTGATGATGACAGCTTTGTAATAGAGCCTGAAGTCCGGAATTGTGATGCCACCAACGTTGGCTCTCTTTTTCAATATCCCTTTGGCTATTCGAGGTCTTTTCTGGTTCCATATAAATTTTAGCATTATTTGTTCCATTTCTTTGAAAAAGATGGATGGTACTTTGATAGGAATTGCATTAAATGTGTAGATTGCTTTAGGTAGCATAGACATTTTCACAATATTTATTCTTCCAATCCAGGAGCATGGAACATTTTTCCATTTCTTTGTGTCTTCCTCAATTTCTTTCATGAGTACTTTATAGTTTTCTGAGTATAGATTCTGTGTCTCTTTGGTTAGGTTTATTCCTAGGTATCTTATGGTTTTGGGTGCAATTGTAAATGGGATTGACTCCTTAATTTCCCTTTCTTCTGTCTTGCTGTTGGTGTAGAGAAATGCAACTGATTTCTGTGCATTGATTTTATATCCTGACACTTTACTGAATTCCTGTATAAGTTCTAGCAGTTTTGGAGTGGAGTCTTTTGGGTTTTCCACATATAGTATCATATCATCTGCGAAGAGTGATAATTTGACTTCTTCTTTGCCGATTTGGATGCCTTTAATTTCCTTTTGTTGTCTGATTGCTGAGGCTAGGACCTCTAGTACTATGTTGAATAGCAGTGGTGATAATGGACATCCCTGCCGTGTTCCTGACCTTAGCGGAAAAGCTTTCAGTTTTTCTCCATTGAGAATGATATTTGCGGTGCGTTTTTCATAGATGGCTTTGATGATATTGAGGTATGTGCCCTCTATCCCTACACTTTGAAGAGTTTTGATCAGGAAGGGATGTTGTACTTTGTCAAATGCTTTTTCAGCATCTATTGAGAGTATCATATGGTTCTTGTTCTTACTTTTATTGATGTGTTGTATCACATTGACTGATTTGCGGATGTTGAACCAACCTTGCAGCCCTGGAATAAATCCCACTTGGTCGTGGTGAATAATCTTTTTAATGTACTGTTGAATCCTATTGGCTAGTATTTTGTTGAGTATTTTCGCATCTGTGTTCATCAAGGATATTGGTCTATAGCTCTCTTTTTTGGTGGGATCCTTGTCTGGTTTTGGGATCAAGGTGATGCTGGCCTCATTAAATGAGTTTGGAAGTTTTCCTTCCATTTCTATTTTTTGGAACAGTTTTAGGAGAATAGGAATTAGTTCTTCTTTAAATGTTTGGTAGAAATCCCCCGGGAAGCCGTCTGGCCCTGGGCTTTTGTTTGTTTGGAGATTTTTAATGACTGTTTCAATCTCCTTACTGGTTATGGGTCTGTTCAGGCTTTCTATTTCTTCCTGGTTCAGTTGTGGTAGTTTATATGTTTCTAGGAATGCATCCATTTCTTCCAGATTGTCAAATTTATTGCCGTAGAGTTGATCATAGTATGTTCTTATAATAGTTCGTATTTCTTTGGTGTTAGTTGTGATCTCTCCTCTTTCATTCATGATTTTATTTATTTGGGCCCTTTCTCTTTTCTTTTTGATAAGTCGGGCCAGGGGTTTATCAATTTTATTAATTCTTTCAAAGAACCAGCTCCTACTTTCGTTGATTTGTTCTATTGTTTTTTTGGTTTCTATTTCATTGATTTCTGCTCTGATCTTTATGATTTCTCTTCTCCTGCTGGGCTTAGGGTTTCTTTCTTGTTCTTTCTCCAGCTCCTTTAGGTGTAGGGTTAGATTGTGTACCTGAGACCTTTCTTGTTTCTTGAGAAAGGCTTGTACCGCTATATATTTTCCTCTCAGGACTGCCTTTGTTGTGTCCCACAGATTTTGAACCGTTGTATTTTCATTATCATTTGTTTCCATGATTTTTTCAATTCTTCTTTAATTTCCCGGTTGACCCATTCATTCTTTAGAAGGATGCTGTTTAGTCTCCATGTATTTTGGTTCTTTTCAAACTTCTTTTTGTGGTTGAGTTCTAGCTTTAGAGCATTGTGGTCCTAAAATATGCAGGGAATGATCCCAATCTTTTGATACCGGTTGAGTCCTGATTTAGGACTGAGGATGTGATCTATTCTGGAGAATGTTCCATGTGCACTAGAGAAGAATGTGTATTCTGTTGCTTTGGGATGAAATGTTCTGAATATATCTGTGATGTCCATCTGGTCCAGTGTGTCGTTTAAGGCCTTTATTTCCTTGCTGATCTTTTGCTTGGATGACCTGTCCATTTCAGTGAGGGGAGTGTTAAAGTCCCCTACTATTATTGTATGATTGTTGATGTGTTTCTTTGATTTTGTTATTAATTGGTTTATATAGTTGGCTGCTCCCACATTGGGGGCATAGATATTTAAAATTGTTAAATCTTCTTGTTGGACAGACCCTTTGAGTATGATATAGTGTCCTTCCTCATCTCTTATTATAGTCTTTGGCTTAAAATCTAATTGATCTGATATAAGGATTGCCACTCCTGCTTTCTTCTGATGTCCATTAGCATGGTAAATTCTTTTCCACCCCCTCACTTTAAATCTGGAGGTGTCTTCGGGCTTAAAATGTGTTTCTTGGAGGCAACATATAGATGGGTTTTGTTTTTTTATCCATTCTGATACCCTGTGTCTTTTGACAGGGGCATTTAGCCCATTAACATTCAGGGTAACTATTGAGAGATATGAATTTAGTGCCATTGTATTGCCTGTAAGGTGACTGTTACTGTATATGGTCTCTGTTCCTTTCTGATCTACCACTTGTAGGCTCTCTCTTTGCTTAGAGGACCCCTTTCAATATTTCCTGTAGAGCTGGTTTGGTATTTGCAAATTCTTTCAGTTGTTGTTTGTCCTGGAAGCTTTTAATCTCTCCTTCTATTTTCAATGATAGCCTAGCTGGATATAGTATTCTTGGCTGCATGTTTTTCTCGTTTAGTGCTCTGAAAATATCATGCCAGCTCTTTCTGGCCTGCCAGGTCTCTGTGGATAAGTCAGCTGCCAATCTAATATTTTTACCATTGTATGTTACAGACTTTTCCCGGGCTGCTTTCAGGATTTTCTCTTTGTCATTGAGACTTGTAAATTTTACTATTAGGTGACGGGGTGTGGGCCTATTCTTATTGATTTTGAGGGGCATTCTCTGTACCTCCTGTATTTTGATGCTCGTTCCCTTTGCCATATTGGGGAAATTCTCCCCAATAATTCTCTCCAGTATACCTTCTGCTCCCCTCTCACTTTCTTCTTCTTCTGGAATCCCAATTATTCTAATGTTGTTTCGTCTTATGGTGTCACTTATCTCTCGAATTCTCCCCTCGTGGTCCAGTAGCTGTTTGTCCCTCTTTTGCTCAGCTTCTTTATTCTCTGTCATTTGGTCTTCTATATCACTAATTCTTTCTTCTGCCTCATTTATCCTAGCAGTTAGAGCCTCCATTTTTTATTGCACCTCATTAATAGCTTTTTTGATTTCACCTTGGTTAGATTTTAGTTCTTTTATTTCTCCAGAAAGGGCTTTTATATCTCTCGAGAGGGTTTCTCTAATATCTTCCATGCCTTTTTCGAGCCCGGCTAGAACCTTGAGAATTGTCATTCTGAACTCTAGATCTGACATATTACCGATGTCTGTATTGATTAGGTACCTAGCCTTCGGTACTGCCTCTTGTTCTTTTTTTTGTGTTGAATTTTTACGTCTTGTCATTTTGTCCAGATAAGACTAAATGAAGGGGCAAGTAAAATACTAAAAGGGTGGCAACAACCCCAGGAAAATATGCTTTAACCAAATTAGAAGAGATCCAAAATCGTGAGTGGGGAGAAAGGGGATAAAAAGAGGTTCAAAAAGGAAGAAAGAAAAAAAAAAAAAAAAAAGAAAAGAAAAAAAAAAGAAAAGAAAAGAATTTTTAAAAAAAGAATACACCTAAGAAAAATGTAAAAAAGAAAAAATATATATATTAGATAAACTAGTATAAAATCGTTAAAAAAGAAAAAGGTAACAGTTAAAAAAAAAATTTTACCCGAAGGTGAGAAAAAAAAATGAAAAAGAAAAAATTAAATTAACTGCAAGACTAAAAAAAATCACAGGAAAAAAGCCATGAGTTCCGTGCTTGGCTTTCTCCTCCTCTGGAATTCTGCTGCTCTCCTTGGTATTGAAACCGCAGTCCTTGGTAGGTGAACTTGGTCTTGGCTGGATTTCTTGTTGATCTTCTGGGGGAGGGGCCTGTTGTAGTGATTCTCAAGTGTCTTTGCCCCAGGCGGAATTACACCGCCCTTACCCGGGGCCGGGGTGAGTAATCCGCTCGGGTTTGCTTTCAGGAGCTTTTGTTCCCTGAGCGCTTTCCGTAGAGTTCCGGAGGACGGGAATACAAATGGCGGCCTCCTGGTCTCCGGCCCGGGGGAGCCAAGAGCCCAGGGCCGCACTCCTCAGTGCGCGCTCAGAGAACCGCGCCCAGTTACTCCCGTCTGCCTGACCTCCGGCCGCGCTCCGAGCTCACCGAGCCTGCGACGGGTTCAAGGTAACACCGAGCTGTGAGCTTACTGTCGGCTCTGTTTCTGTTGCCGGCTTTCCCGTTCCAATACCCGCAAGCTCTGCGACACTCAGACACCCCCGATCCTTCTGTGACCCTGCGGGACCTGAGGCCACGCTAACCCCGCGTGGGCTTCGCCCCGGTTTAGCCTCTGGAGCGATGTCCCTCAGCGGAACAGACTTTTAAAAGTCCTGATTTTGTGCACGGTTGCTCCGCCGCTTGCCGGGAGCCGGCCCCTCCCCCCGGGGTCTATCTTCCCGTCGCTTTGGATTCACTTCTCCGCCGGTCCTACCTTTCAGAAAGTGGTTGTTTTTCTGTTTCCAGAATTGCTGTTTTTCTTCTCTTCGATCTGCCGATGGATTTTCAGGTGTTTGCAATCTTTAGAAAAGCTATCTAGCTGACCTCTGGCTAGCTGAAGTAGTCTCAGCCTGCTACTTCTCCGCCATCTTGACTCCTCCCCCCTCAATCTTATTTTTTAATTTGTGCAACTACCTATTACATCTGTGTGCCTTAAATACAGAGCAAGTCTGTCAGCAAGAAGCCACAGGTACATGATGTCAAGAACATAGCAGCGTTAGCCAAAGGTTTTTGTTTGTTTTCTGGTAGAAGATGCTTGGAGGGAACTGTGGCCTTTGCATGCATCCTATCTCTCTTCATCTGTTCAACAGTCACTAAAATGTCTTTAGTAAAACTGAAACCTACCATGGTGTCTGTAAGGGTTTGTAATAAAGGTACGTTTTCTATCAATAGTGGTGGTGTAGTTACTCATATTTTCTTCTCCTCCTTTAGTCCTCACACCACCATTCTGATGGGAATGGTACGTATCGATTATGATGTAACCCATACAGCTGGGATCTACAAGACCCCAGTTTTCTGGGGTCACTATCTTCTAGCACTTAGGAAAGAGACTAGACGAAGCATCCATCCCATGTGCTATGGAAAATCCAGAGCCCTCCTCAAAATTTCTCGGGATGATAAACATTTTTATTTCATTTATTTTTTAAAGATTGTATTTATTTATTTGTCAGAGAGAGAAAAAGAACACAAGCAGGGGGAGTGAATCAGGCTCCCGCTGAGCAAAGAGCTTGATGCAGGACTTGATCCCAGGACCCTGGGATCACTATCTGAGCTGAAGGCAGATGCTCAACCAAATGAACCACCCAGGCATCACTAAACATTTTTTAAGATTTTATTTATTTGACAGAGAAAGACACCGCAAGAGATGGAACATAAGCAGGAGAAGTGGGAGAAGGAGAAGCAGGGTTATTGATGAGCAAACAGCCCTATGAGGGGCTCGATCCCAGAACCTTGGGATCATGACCTGAGCTGAAGGCAGACGCTTACTGACTGAGCCACCCAGGTGCCCCATCCCTAAACATTTTGAATTAGTGAGTTCACCCCCATAAATTCTGCTTGATCTCCCTACTGGTAAATTTGCAACACTGGCTAGTTTGTTTCTCAATCCAGAATCCCAAGATTTTTCTTGATTTTATCTCAAGTTCTACCATTCTCTTTGTCCAGTTGCTTCGATAATCTAAATATTTCCTTAATCCATTTCTCACTGTAGTGGGCAATGGTCAACTATATTTTGGTTTATTGTGTTAAGGAAAACTATCCAATAATTGGGAATAAAATACAAAAGAGGGTCATAATCCTTTCGGTATCATATGGGGGCATTAATAAACTCATCCCAAGATTATTTAATGTTACAGAGCAATGTACCATTTGGGGCTTTCCTAGTTAGTATTAAGGGATAAGACTATTCAAATTGTCTATTTCTTCTTGTGTGAGTTTTGCAAGATTATGACTTTCAATAAATTGGTCCAGTTCATCGAAATTATAAAGTTTGTGAGGAAAGATCTGTTTATAATATTCCTTTATTATTCTCTTAACAACCATGTGATCTATAGCAAAGTTCCCTCTTTCATTTCTGCTATGAGTAATTGTTGCCAAAAGATTTAGAAACATGTGTTAGGTCCCATAAACAAGTTTGTTTCTCAAATGTGGTAAGAATCTAATTATTGAAGACATAGTATACATTCTTTTAATTTTTGGAGAAACACTGAAAGTCCTCATAGAATCTCATCATACAAGCCACATGACTCTTAGACATTCAAATGTACCAAAGGGACCTACTCCCTGAACAGTCTGGAGAAATGAGGTTGAGGGTCCCCTGACTTTATAAGGATTCCCACAGCAGACCAGGGAAGTTTATAGAAAGCACAACATTCCCAGGAGAAAAAAAAATTCTAATTCTTACCTGAATTACACAGCATGTGAAAATTCCAGGTTACTACCTCCTCAATCCTATCTTATACAAACTCAAATAAGACAAATGAAACCACATTATAAAAATCAGAGAGTAATTAAAATTAAGAGACATAAATAAGAAAATGTCACCTAAGTTGTAATCATGTAAACCTTAGCAGATAAGCCAAGAATAAAGACATTCAGACTTTACACCAACACTTCTTTACACTCTCTTCCTATCTCCATCTCTCAGACAGACACACACACACTTACATCTGTCAAATAGTATCTGATGTCATATATATATCATATTATTGTACAAGTCAATTAGGCCTATTCTGAACATCAAATTTTCATTTATTTTTACAGTTACTTAGAATAAAAGTATCAAAACAGTGCATTGTGAAAACTATATTTAGTTATTTGGAATTTTTTTTTAATGCTGTGAGATCTAAGACTCTTAAATTATTTTCCTTAATTGTTAAAGTCAGGAGGCATTTGACAGAAAAGATACATTCTTGACCTTAAGGGCATTGTTTTCAAGTTCAATAATCTATAAGATATTTCTCAAAAGAGACACACACCTGAATATATACACATACAAGTTTTATAGCATTTGTGATCATGTTTTAATAGATACCAGCTATCAGAAAATTCAGTTAAAAGTTCATTCAGTTGGAAATATCTTTCTTCCCTAAGTGCTTATGCTGCTTTCTGCTTCATAACATTAATAATAACCCTATTTTTAACTGAGGCAATAATGAAAATTACTGAAAATAAGATATACTATATATCCATAAGGAGAGATACTTAGAGATAAAACATTTGGCTAATGTGCCTGCAACCGGTCCAGTAACTTAACTGATTCCTGTGAAATGAAATTTAATGCAAGAATTTGTTCGGCATTCTGTCCTCCAGACTAGGTGCATTCATCTTCTAGGAAAATATGTAAATGACATTTGCATATCTTCCATCTTTAATGTAATAGTATGAAAGTAGCAGTCATGGTATAATCTATATTATATTTTTATGAATATTTTACTAAGATAAAATGGCTACAATTCCTAATATGTATATGATGCTATTTCTTCCATTAACTCTGATTTCATGTACATTAACTCTTGAGATAAAAATGAAATAGATTCCTTAAGATTTTATTTATTTACTTGCAGAGGGGAGAGAAAATGAGCGAGCACGAGCTGAGGGGAAAGGCAGAGGGAGAGGGAGAGGGAGAAGCAGGTTCCCTGGGAGCCTGACATGGGGCTCCCAGGACGCTGAGATCAAGACTTGAGCCAAAGGCAGATGCTTAACTAACTGAGCCACCCAGGAGTCCTGAAATAGATTCTATAAAGGAAAATTAAACCAAACAACAAGTGGAGTTGCAACTATTTCTTCTTTTCCTAGATATCTTCTACTTTATGGTCCCTTGATTTTTTTTTTTTTTTCAAATGATTGGCAGTAGAAAAACTACTAGATAATAGTCAGTTTTGGTATTAAAAGACATTTTTAAAAATAGGAAATTATAATTCTACAATTTGTATAGCCATAGAAATTCTATGATAACAAAGTTAATAATTTACAACATAACTGTCACATATCCTATTTGTCACTATAATATAAATTTACATATGCATTTTTTTTCTTGCTGCGAACTCAGTAAATCAGAAAGGCCCATTCACAAGTGGACAGGAAAGAAAAAAAAAGGCAGAAAGATTCTTCCCAAATTATTAAAAAATGGCAAGCACCATTGTTAAAAACCCCTACTCCTCAAGTAAAAATCATGCAGTGAGGGTTCCCCTTACAAGAAATACAATAGGGAAGGCCTTTTTGGGTTCAAACCCTAAGTAATAGATAACGATTTTATGAGTCATGAATAAATGTATAGGGACAAAATGAAGAAAATAATTTGTACAGTACACAGAGATGAAGGCCATAAGAAATCTGGTACATTATATTGTGCAATATAATATTCTAAGTAACCTAAATTATATAGGACTTAGGCAACAAGATAGAAATAGCTAGCACAAGACAGTTTGGTGGCAGCTGATTCAGAACTGAATGTTAGACATTTGCCACAGAGAGTCTTTTCCAAAGAACTAGAAGACTCACAGACCATGAAATTCACAAGGGGCAAGGTTATGACCTTGCTCTCTAAGAAATGACTGATGCGTATAGGCCATATGTGGTCGTGTGTAAGACCTTCTGGGGGCTGTGCAAGGTGTTTAAGCAAGAAAGAACTGGCCTAGTGCTTGAAGAGCAAACGGATAGTAAATGACTGATGCTGTGGTAGAGTATATCTACCAATCACAGAGTACGTTTCTTCTATATACACTCAGGGTCAAAATCTGAAGTAATGTCACTGGCTATATAGGTGACACCCAATTATCACAAGGCCTAAGTTCTCCATACTCTCTATAACATTATGAAACCTCAAACAATCCCACTGGAGTGGAAAAGGGATCCTTGACAATAAAAGCCAAACTATGATGAACCATCTCTAGCCCTTTTAATCTAAACATTTATCATCAATAAACTCATTCTCTCACTTATGGTCTCAATATGCTGCTGAACCCTTAGTCAAAGCAAAGTTTGCATTAACCTTTGCTTTCCTGTGCTTCAGACTCCCTAAACATAACCACTTGCATATTTTCTACCCGAATATCACTTGAATAGCTAATATTCAACATGTCTAGAATTCCCTGTACCTCTGATCCCAAAGGTCACCTGTTAAGTTATACAAAGGGGCCAAAGAAAAATTATAGGTTCCTTATGGCCAATCCTCTTTTGTCCATGGTCCCCAATCTGTGTTATCTCTACACAACACTTCTCAAATATGTCTCTCTATCCTAACACACTGCCTCGATGCACAAACTCCTTATCTTTCATTTGGAATACTGTGCTAGCTTTCCCTTCCTCCTAATTCCCTTCCTCCTACATGTCCTCAGCCTCTATTATTTTTCTAATTAACAAATGAATTACATCACCCCCAAGGTCCTAAAAAAGCCTTACAGTATCCAAGAGTTAATGAGCTCCATCAAACCCCAACGTGAATATTCATGCTCTTTAACATGGCATTCAAGGCCTGTTTCAGTTGCATCCACATGATCATTCCCATGTCTAAGGACAAACATGCGGAGTCCTGCCAATAGCTAACCACCTTCCCTTTCTGCATCCACCTCTCTGAGCATTCCTTTTACTGTGGCACGGTCTCCTTCACTTTTCATTGCCCATGCTTTGAGTTTCAGTTTAAATATCACCTGTTTATGGACAACTTTATTCCTAATAGGTACTAAGTGCATCTTCATTCTCTGAGGTCCCCTACTATACTGACAACACAACTACTGCTTCACTAAACATGCTGAATTTCATTATTTTAATTACCCTAGTCCCTAACACATTATATATGCCAAAATGCTTTGGAAGGAATAAATGAATGAAAGAGTGAATGAATGAAGAGTGTTTCAATGCTAAAGATGGAATCAGAAGCCTTGTGAGTTTTGGTCACAGATTCACTAATAACTAGATGTGTAATCTTGGAAAAATCATTTAAGTGCCATAGGACTCAATTTTATTATCTCTGAAGTGCAAGATTTTGCTAGGTAATTTCTCAAGTCACTTGTGTCTCAGTCAAAATGGTATTTTGTTCTATATCTTCAATCAGGAGACAAATGTTCAGTCATAATCTCAGGTTAGTATACTTCCCTAAGCAAACTGATGAATCACTGTTTTACTCCGTATGAGTTTGAAAACTGTTGAACCAGAAAGTAATGTAGTATGGTGGTAAGGAATGTTTAATTTTCATTAACCTAGGGCATCCTACTTACTGGGATGTGACCACCATATTCTCATGATCAAAATTAGGTTTACAAAATGCTTTTCATATTATTTACTTTTCTAGTCTTTTAGAAAAAGCTCCACAGTTGTTTTCTTTTTAAATTTTTAAGTAAATACTATGCTCCTTAGGCTGAGAATTTAATCTTTTGGAATGGTATTATTTGTACATTAAAAAGCCACACTATCCGAGAAACATATAAACTACCACAACTGAACCAGGAAGAAATAGAAAGCCTGAACAGACCCATAACCAGTAAGGAGATTGAAACAGTCATCAAAAATCTCCAAACAAACAAAAGCCCAGGGCCAGATGGCTTCCCGGGGGAATTCTACCAAACATTTAAAGAAGAACTAATTCCTATTCTCCTGAAACTCTTCCAAAAAATAGAAATGGAAGGAAAACTTCCAAACTCATTTTATGAGGCCAGCATCACCTTGATCCCAAAACCAGACAAGGATCCCATCAAAAAAGAGAGCTATAGACCAATATCCTTGATGAACACAGATGCGAAAATACTCAACAAAATACTAGCCAATAGGATTCAACAGTACATTAAAAGGATTATTCACCACGACCAAGTGGGATTTATTCCAGGGCTGCAAGGTTGGTTCAACATCCGCAAATCAGTCAATGTGATACAACACATCAATAAAAGAAAGAACAAGAACCATATGGTACTCTCAATAGATGCTGAAAAAGCATTTGACAAAGTACAGCATCCCTTCCTGATCAACACCCAAAGAACAAATAATCCAATCAAGAAATGGGCAGAGGACATGAACAGACATTTCTGCAAAGAAGACATCCAGATGGCCAACAGACACATGAAAAAGTGCTCCATATCACTCGGCATCAGGGAAATACAAATCAAAACCACAATGAGATATTACCTCACACCAGTTAGAATGGCTAAAATAAACAAGTCAGGAAATGACAGATGCTGGCGAGGATGCGGAGAAAGGGGAACCCTCCTACACTGTTGGTGGGAATGCAAGCTGGTGCAACCTCTCTGGAAAACAGCATGGAGGTTCCTCAAAATGTTGAAAATAGAACTGCCCTATGACCCAGCAATTGCACTATTGGGTATTTACCCTAAAGATACAAACATAGTGATCCAAAGGGGCACATGCACCTGAATGTTTATAGCAGCAATGTCCACAATAGCCAAACTATGGAAAGAACCTAGATGTCCATCAACAGATGAATGGATCAAGAAGATGTGGCATATATACACAATGGAATACTATGCAGCCATCAAAAGAAATGAAATCTTGCCATTTGCGACAACATGGATGGAACTAGAGCGTATCATGCTTAGCGAAATAAGTCAAGCAGAAAAAGACAACTATCATATGATCTCCCTGATATGAGGAAGTGGTGATGCAACATGGGGGCTTAAGTGGGTAGAAGAAGAATCAATGAAACAAGATGGGATTGGGAGGGAGACAAACCATAAGTGACTCTTAATCTCACAAAACAAACTGAGGGTTGCTGGGGGGAGGGGGTTTGGGAGAAGGGGGTGGGATTATGGACATTGGGGAGGGTATGTGCTTTGGTGAGTGCTTTGAAGTGTGTAAACCTGGTGATTCACAGACCTGTACCCCTGGGGATAAAAATATATGTTTATAAAAAATAAAAAATTTTAAAAAATGCAAAAAAAATAAAAAAATAAAAAATAAAATAAAAAGCCACACTAATTTAATTTCAATTCGCGGAGATATGAACAATGAAAATAACCAATATAGAAAATACATAATGTAAAAAGTACATGTAAATGTAAATGTAAAAACGAAGAGACATAAGTAAATTATTCTTTTTTTAATTTAAATTCGATTAGCCAACATGTAGAAAATCATTATTTTCAGATATAAAGTTCAATAATTCATCAGATGCATGTAACGTGCAATGCCCATTGCATAATGTGTCCTCCTTAAGGCTCATCACCCAGCTACCCCATCACTCTACCAACCTCCCCTGCGGCAACCCTCAGTTTTTTTCCTAGAGTTAAGAGTCTCTCCAGGCTTGGGGCACCCGGGTGGCTCAGTTGGTTGGGCTGCCTTCAGCTCAAGTCATGATTCCAGGGTCCTGGTATCGAGCCCAACATCAGGCTCTCTGCTCGGCGGAGAGCCTGCTTCTCTCTCTCCCCTTCTCCCTGACGCTCTGCTTACTTGTGCTCTCTCTCTAACTCTCTGTCAAATAAATAAAATATTTTTTATTTATTTTTTTTTTAAGATTTTATTTATTTATTTGACAGAGAGAGATCACAAGTAGGCAGAGAGGCAGACAGAGAGAGAGAGAGGAGGAAGCAGGCTCCCTGCTGAGCAGAGAGCCCGATGCGGGACTCGATCCCAGGACCCTGAGATCATGACCTGAGCCGAAGGCAATGGCTTAACCCACTGAGCCACCCAGGCGCCCCTAAAATATTTTTTAAAAAGTCTCTCCAGGCTTGTCTCCCTCCCTCTCTGATTTCTTCCCATTCCATTTTCCCTTCTTTCCACTATGATCCTGTCTGCAATTTCTTATATTCCTCATATGAGTGAAAGCATATGATAATTGTCTTTCTCTGATTGCCTTCTTTCGCTCAGCATAATATCCTCCAGTTCCATCCACATTGATGTAAATGGTAAGATCTCATCCTTTCTGATGGCTGCACAATATCCCATAGCATGTATGTATGTGTGAGTGTGTTTATGTGTGTATATATACACATACATACAAATACCACATCTCCTTTATCCATTCACACACACATATACCTACAAATACATACACATACATACACGCTATGGGATATTACACACATACACATACATATATATATATACATACATACATACAAATACCACATCTTCTTTATCCATTCATCTGTTGAAGGACATCTAGGTTCTTTCCATAGTTTGGCTACTGTGGACACTTCTAATTAAACACTGGAGTGCAGGTACCCCTTCAGATCACTATATTTGTATCTTTGGGGTAAGTACTTAGCAGTGCAATTGCTGGGTTCTAGGGTAGCTAGTGCTCTTTTTAGCTTCTTGAAGAACCTCCATACTGTTCTCCAGAGTGGCAGCACCAGCTTGCATCCCTACCAACACTGTAGGAGGGTTCTCCTTTTTCTGCATCCTTCCCAACATTTGATGTTTCCTGACTTATTAATTTTAGCCATTCTGGCTGGTGTGAAGTGGTATCTCATTGTGATTTTGATTTGTATTTCCCTGATGCCAAGTGATGTGGAGTACTTTTTCAGGTGTTGGCCATTTATAACATAAGTAGCTTGTTCTTAGCTCTGCTCATTTTTGAGTATAGGAACCCCTGTTTGAATACCTATGGTTGCAGATTCTGAAGAAAATCCTGCAGTGACACTGCTAAATACACTGAGGAAGTAACAGAGAACCATGCGGGGTAAAGCCATGTTTCCCAACTTTCTCACCTCATGACTCATGCAAAAATTAATATTATTTGTTTGCTGTGACAAATGGTTGGTCTGCTTACTAACAGAAGCAATCAGCCTGGCTGCCCTGGCTTGCCCAGTGCAGTAGACTGAATGTTCCTGACCATCCAAAATTCATATGCTAAAGCCCTAGTCCAGGGCAATGGTATTTGGAGGTGGGGCCTCTGGGAAGTAATTGGGTCATGGGAGCAGAGACTTTACCAATAGTATTTAGGTCCTATAAAGAACTCCGAGTGCTAGCTAGTTCTCTTTCAGCTATGTGAAAACACAGAAAGATGATAGCTGTTTAAAAACTAAGAAGAGGGCTCTCACCAAAATCTGACCATGCTGGGACCCTGATCTGGTAATTCTAACCTCTAGTAATATGAGCAATACATGTTTGTTGTTTGAGCCACCCACTTTATGGTATTTTGTTACAGCAGCCAAAGTGGATTAAAATACCCAGCCCAATTCTGGCTGACTTGAGAGTTGAGGGGATCAGTGACTCAGTACACTCTAAGCCAATTACAATACACCCATATACCAAGAATACCAGCTGGGAAGCTTCAGCCTAAGGTTTTATAGTGAAGACTAGAGTCAACTTTGGACCTTTGAAGTTGCAGGGAGCTATAAAACAGACAAATGCACATAAAACTGGGGCCAAGAAGAACACTATTCCAAAGAATAAATTATTTTTTTCAAAAGTCATCATAAAAAAATCATTGTGTATCTTGACCTTAGATCTTAGAGTAAAGTAAAATTTACTTAAAGTAAAATTCCTTGACAGTTTATTGGTATTAGCTGTATATTACACAGGTATTTTTACCAGTCCACACTATCTTATCAGCCCTTTAGACCAAGCTGAAAACTGAATTTGAAAATACAACTATCCCTGTGCTGACAACAGGTGCTTGACTGGAGCAAAACTATACCTGCTGGGAGGAACAGACACTTAACTTTAGCCAAAAAGAGATCACACAAGTCACCTTCTAACAAGTATGAGCTCACTATCAAGATTCAAAACATATCATAAGTCAGTGTGAGTAGAAGCAGTCACCAACCATCTGAAACAAGCTCACAAACACCACGAAATAGATGCTACTAAAAACAGAATATAAAACAAATTCATTTCATAAGTTTAAAAATAAAAGAGAGTAGAAACACGACACTATCCCAAATGTCGAGAAAACATTTCAAAAAAATATAAAATCTGAATTTAAATTACAATAAAAAGAATAGCAGAAGGTTAAATCCAGGTGAAATAAAAATTAGATAGGAATACAAATCTGAAGCAATCACCTAGAATGAAACAAGAAAATGGAAATACAACACTCAGTTTGAGAGAGAAAGTGATAGAGTGAGAAAGCCTGGCTACAGCTAATCTAAACTCCAGAAGGAAAGAAGAGCTAAATGAGAATAAGTAAGACGACATTCAGTGTCAAACACGCCCAAACACGCCCTCGTGAAACTGCGGAACACCCCTACAGATGGAAGACCTTAAAAGGACTTAACGAGTAATAATACAGTGAATTATCAATAACAACAACAGAATCTTGAGAAGAGGGGAATAACATACATCTTCAAACTCTGAGAGAAAGCAATGGTTAATCTATGCCTATTATATGAATAGCATATATATATATATATATATATATATATATATATACATGCTATATATATAGCATATATATATGAAAGGCATATCCATGCTCCCGACACTGCCATCAAAAGTAAAAGTAAAGGTTTATTATTAGACATTTTCAGTTGAACTAAAATCTAAGTTTATCCTCCAAAGACCCCTGAAAAAGGAATGCTAGAAAATGTTCTCCAGGGAGAAGCCAAATGATCCTAGAAAGAAAATCTGAGATGTTAGAAGAAATGCAAAGTAAACAAATGCTGTAAGAAGGGTAACTATTACAAAATAATGACAGCAGTGAGGTCAACTTTTGATGTAAAATATCTAAATAGAAATAAAGCACTTACAACTTCATAGAAGTGATTAGAAGGGAAGCTGAAGTTAAATTATCTTAAATTTTAGGTAATATCCAGGAGGATGATAAAGATAACAAGTGCATTAAACACTATACATATAAATTAAAGTTCTAAGGTAAAATCTAAATTAAAGTGTATATTTTCCAAAAGAGGCAGGGATTAAAAACTGTGTAAAATAAACTTTAAAAGTCATTAAAAAAAAAAAAGACTAAGCAAAAAGCAAAACAAATCCCTTAACCCCCAGAGATGTGGGAGATACTACAATCAACCCCATCAGAGTAGAGAGAACAAGTAGAATTCAAGGTGAGAAATACCTCCAAGCATAAAGATGGACATTTTACAATGATGAAGGCTCATTTAAGCAAGAAAACGTAACAATCCTAAGTGTATATGCACCTCATTACAAAAAGCAAAAATGGAACAGAACCAAAAGGAGAAATAGGCAAATCACAATTTTAGTTGGGAATATCACCACTGATCTTCCAGTATTGATAGAAACAGTTTAAAGATACGAAAGATTTGAACTCACTAGCAAGCAAATCGGCCTACTTAACATTCATAGAACACACACCAAACAAGAACAGAATATACATTATTTTCAAGGGGATATAGAATGGTCACCAAGATGGACCATATGCAGGGCCATAAAAAATTTAAAGAAACGAAATCAGACAGAGTATGTTGTTTTAGCACAACAAAATCAAATTAGAAATCAGGAGACAAATGGATATCTGGAAAATCCACCCAGTATTTGAAGCCAAACAACACACCTTTATATAAGCCATGGTTCAAAAAAGAAACACACAAGTAACTAGAATATATTTGAATTAGAATATATTTGAATGAAAACAGTGTATCAGAATTGATGGGATGTAGCTAAAGCAGAACAGGTGAATACATAGCTTTAAAGCCTATATTAGAAAATCCTAAAAGGTCTAAAATCCATTGTCCTAAGTTTCTATTTAAAGAAGCTACAAAAAGCCATCTTAAGTCACAGAAAGTAAAGGAAGGAAATAATAAAGAGGAGAGTCCAGGGAAAGGCAAAACAAAAGGATGAAAAAGATGAGTGAAACTCGAAGCTGTTTCTTTGAAAATATCAGTAAAATTGATAGTCTTCTCCATTGACACTAACTGAAAAAATAAACATGAGATGCAGATTACCAACATGAGAAATGAAAAGGAGGGATATCAAGACGTGTGCAGACATTAAAAACATAATAGTTTATCTTTTATGAAAAGTTTAAAACAACGAATTCGACAATTTTGGTGAAATAAATTCCTTCAAACAAACTGCCAAATCTAACTCAATTAGTAACAAAAATGGTGAATAGCTCTGTATGAATTAAATGAATAAAATCCGTAATTAACACCTTCCCACAAAGGAGACTCTAGGACAAAATTTGGCTGATCAATCATCCCACACTTTTGAGGAAAAAGACTACCAATCCAATTATGCACTCTTCAATCAAAAAGCAGAGGAAACACATTTTATGAAGTTAGTGTTACTGTAATACCCCCAAAATGATAGATCAACATTGCTCATGAAGGCAGACAATATTTTTTGGTAAACTAGTGAATAAAATCCAGTGACAGAGAAGATATAAGAGTGAAAATGTTTAAGCCAAGATGCATAGGGTTTGTCTAAATATTAATATAAATAGCCATATAGGCAAAATAATGGGGAGAAAAGCACAAAGTCTTTTCCATAGATGCAGGGGAAAAAAACTGAACATAGCCGAGCAGGAGCCAGATTATATATCCGGTGACAGGCTCCGCGTTCTTCCAACTACACCAGAACACTGCGGGTTCTCTTTTCCCTTATCCCTTTGCCTCCGGGAGTCAGGACTCCTTCCCATGGCAGCTATAGAAATACTATTTGAATTGGAGAGCATCTGCTGGTAAGGTGGCATAAAGCGAGCCTAGAAAACACCTTTCCATCCAGCAAATCCACTTCTACTGGTAGATTGTATCTCACCATACAGATCATTATAAAATATATCTGGTAAATCATCATGGAGAAGTGTTTCATCTCCAATGGGGCTTTGTGAAATTCAAAACTATTAAATGTCTCTCATCATTAATTTAATATGTATTATTAAAGCTTCAGTGTAATTTGAGTTCAAGATACAGAGATGACTTCCATACACCATAAAATCTAGTACCTGGTTTCCAGAAATTTTCATTTTAGTGCGAAAAAAATTATATGCACTCAAAAAGCTAAATGACTTCTGTTTTCTAATGAGGTATGTAACAGTTGGTACAGAAGGATAGTGTCAATGAGTTCTATTAAGTTTTAAAATCTGTATATCAATTTTACTTTTATCCTGAAATTCCTGATGATTCTTAGGTTGACAAAATGGGGAAAAGAGTGAATTAAGTTGTACTGGGATTTTATTGCTGGCAATTGTCACTTATATCATAAAACTGAGTAAATCATTGCTCAAGGAGTATTTAAAAATCTAGTCACAAGAAATTACATGTCAATTTTATCAACTTTGAATTTATTAATTTGTCTATAGATTGCTGGCAGTAATAAAAAAATACTCAGAAATCATAACCTACTATTCCCTGAAATCACATTTACACTATACCTGGTATTTTCTTTGAACATAAATGCTCACAGTAACAAACCTGGCCCTAAGTCATCAATGGTCAAGTGATGAATGGTAATTATTAGCAACAATAACAGAACAATAATCATGACTAATACTGACAAAGAATTGACCAATTGCCAGTCACTCTTATAATTGCTTTATAGATCTTATTCAAGCTTCACAACACTATGGGGTTGACTTGCTGAGTCACCGCATGTTACAGGTGAAAAATCTTATGAAGAGAGAATCAAGTACCTTGTTCAATGCCACAGAGGTAGTAAGGCCAGCTGAGAGGCAAACCTAGGTAACTGGTTTGAAAGTCCATATTCTTAAATACTACGCATATTGCTGCTTGCTGAAGGGCATGACATGTGTCTCAGTAAACACTCTTTCCTTCATGAATATAGACGTGTTAATTTTTACTTAATGGCTAAGAAATCAATATAATTTTTTAATTTTTCCTTATTGTTTCAAACACTTTTCATTTTTGAAATGGCCCTCCCTCAGCTTTCTCTCCATTTTATAAACATTAATGAACAAGTTATATAGAGATGGCAAAAAAAGCTTGAATAATTGTTTTGAACTCATTTTGCCTAGTTTTGTTTATGCCTTAACCTATTTGACACTATGTTGTATTTTTCAACTAACTATTTTGTACTAACAGAGAATCACATTGCAAGAATTGCAGAACATGTTTTATTTATCTTACCATGTCTATCTTCCCCTTCCACTTAATAAAATTTGAAAAGAGAGTCGCTCTGCTATTCCTATTTAGTTTTTTTTTCCCCTGATAAATCAAATTAGTAGTCTCTTCATAAGAACAAAATGAATTCTTCCCTTTTAAAATAACGTCACTTGAATAGGATAATATATCAACCTCTTGGCTTTAAAATCTTTTTATTCTCAATTGTTCGAATACGGCCCAACATCAAAGAATATCCACCATGCTGCCGTAGGGAAAGTAAGGTTATGGTGTCTGGAGATTTCTCTCGCAACATTCTTTTGCCACCACATGTAATCGCTTTTTGAGGGGCCCCTCGGAGAAGCAGAAACTTGGTGTAATAGGACTTGAAAATCCTTATACTAACCATAGAATCCTTAATCCAAATTAATTTGGGGTAGGAGTTGGAGGAAATAAAATATTTAACACTTATAATTTGAAGGACATGAGGACAGAGAAAAGAAAGAGATCTTCTTTAGGTGCTTTGAAGAATTTTCCAGTGAAGCCATCAGAGCCTGAAGATTTCATTTTAGGGAGCTTTATAATTATTAACTCAAGTTCTTTTATGGTTATAGGACAGATTTTCAGGTTTTCTATTTCATATTGGTTGAGTTTGGGTAGTTGATGGCATTCAAGGAATTGGTTTCTATGCCTTCTTATAATAAGGAAATAAAACTTCTGACATCTATACCAAGGGTTCTCAACCACATCAACTATCAAAATGACCAATGTATCCTTTAAAAAATACAGGTAGTGGGGCACCTGGGTGGCTCAGTGGATTATGTCTCTGCCTTCAGCTCAGGTCATGATCTTGGGGTCCTGGGATTGAGCCCTGCATCAGGCTCTCTGCTCATCAGGGAGCCTGCTTCCCCCCTCTCTCTCTGCCTGCCTTTCTGCCTAGTTGTCATCTCTCTCTCTCTCTGTCAAAATAAATAAATAAAATCTTAAAAAAAAAAATACAGGCAGCTAGGCTAGGCCTGAGGTCTTCCAGCAAAATAGCAGGATATGAGAACAGGGACAGTGTGGCTGAATGTCTGCCATTTTGACAAGGTTTTGCAGGTTATATTGGTTTGTCAACACAGTTAAGACTATTACCATAAAGTTCAATATACTTCTCTATGATTACAACCTTCTCTTTTCCCAAAGCCCTCATCCCTCACCATCACAGAGAAATTCTTCCTCTGTAATAAACATTATACTAGATCAAACTATACCATCCTATATCTGTGGATACCATTGTCTTATTTCTTATTCTTCTGGCGTTGCCATTGATGAATTACCCGTTGGCATACTCTGAGAAACATTAAACACCTGAAACATTAAAGTCACCTATCATATCTACTGTGGGGAATGCTGAATGTATACTGGTAGTAAACACTATCAGGTCCTGAACTAAGGGAAGCTCTGTGTCTATTGAACTTATTATTGATTATGGCTATGGATATTATTATATCTTATCATAATTTTATTTTCCCTTTGGTCAATAAGAGGCTTATAATATTTCTGGTCTGTCTGTAGATGCTGTGCAATATGTTATGACATGATTTTCCTATTCTAACTCTCACTCCACAGCATATTATTTCATAGCATTGTTCTGCAGTTTGTCCCACATATCTGTCTTCTGCTACTGATGTACTTTCTAGCTGGATACAGAGCTACTCCCAGAAATCCTTAGCGTCATCATGGGACTAGATTCTTGCCAGTATCACCCCAAGTACGCTATGGCAACTTCCAAAAATGGTTCATAATTTTCTCTACATCTTCATCAATCGTTTTCACTGTCTCTCCAACCATCTCACTACCACCATCTTGGATCAGGAATACTGAAGACTGTGAATAATTGCCTTAAATGGACAGCAGTAAATTGGGTCCCTAGAAACTTGGGTCCCTATACCCTTCGTTGAAGATACACACACAGGCATACACACACACACACACTCTCTCTCTCTTTCTTTCTCCTCCCCATACCCTCTCTCTATATACATATAGGAATGTATATATGTGTATGTGTATATACTTTAGTACAAATTATATATATACTTCTTCAAATCACTTATGGAATAAGATGTGATACTAAAAGAAAAGCATATAACTGTCTCAAAAAATTTGCACAGGACTTCAGAAAATATGTTAACTAGGTTAGTGATAGCTTGAAAATAACCTATAACATTTGTGCTGCTAGGCTATGTACCAATCATGAAATCTTTAATGTGAACATTTACCATGAAAATATTACATTGGAATTTTTAATTTATCTGAAATAAACTACTATAGTAATATAAATTGAAATCTCAGTGATATGGCATGGCAAGATTATACAATATAATTTCTAGCATACTAAACTGTTCTCTGTATTACAAGCAAATGGATTTCTACATCACTACTCTACTGACTACTCTATTGTACTATGCATGCAGTCTAAATAAAGCATGTAAGAAACAGCAGTGTATGCTTATATATGCAGTCAGAGTCACTGAAAACATTTAAAAAGTAGCTAATGCACACATATATTGAAATGAACTTTCTTTGAAAAGGCAATAAAGATGTCAAAATTAAAGTCCCTTCACAAATAGCGTCTCAATTTACCAGTACAAACAATAATTTATGCTAAGTGAGCAGTAAAGAACTGCATTTCATTCAGTTCAATTGCTTGTGCAATATCCAACATGAAGAAGAAACAACCTGGTCACAAATTGGTTTGAACCGATAAATGTGTTTTCTTGAATATTTAGTGCTGATAGAAAATTCCAATTTTTCTATTTCCATGCTGACTTATATCCTCAGTTTGATTTTGGGTCATAGCCACAAAACAGTGGAAAACCTGCCAAACCTTCTTGGCTAATTGGTCTTTATAGTTTTTAGGAAAATACTGTGAACAATAACCAACCCACAGATTCAAGGGCAATTCAAAGTGAGGAACAGTACATATAAAAGTGTGAGAGGGGATCCAGTTCAAGAAGGCCATGTACAAGAATCCTTAACTCACCTCCTCCCATAGATACACCAAATGTGCAACTACATATGGAAAAACTTCCTAAAAGAAAACCTAAAAACTGGTGAAGCAAGTCCTATGCATCAGGAAACAACAGAAGGCTCACATTAAAGCAGATGGCAACTAAGCACCAGAGAGGTCAAAGCTATGGTCAAAGTCTCACACTTAATGCAAAGCTCTGTGAGAGCAGGGCCTGTTTTGTATCCTTCTGTTTCCCCAGTGCCTATAGTAGAAACTGACATGCAAAGTAGGAGTTCAATAAATCATCATTGGGGAGGTGGTTCAAAATGGTGGCAGAGGAAGATCCTGAAATAACCTCCTGCCATAGACACAACAAATCTACAGCTACATATAGAAAAAATTCTGAGAACCACCTGAGTGACTACTCCACAAAAGAGGGTAAAAGGGCCTCATCAAGACAGAGAGAAGAGGCACAGACATCACTTCACCAAAACCGCACTCCTGGCACAGTAACCCACCAGTGTGAGGGATCTACAAATATGGAACTTCTCTCTTTGGAACAAGGGGTTTCTGTTCCACAGTAGACACACCAGGCCTTCAAAGGTGGATCACAAAGACAAGCCCCCAAAATGTTTGGCTTTGAAGGCAACTGGGCTCACATCCAGGAGAACCACAAGACTGTAGAGAATTGAGATTCTGCTCTTGAAAGATCACACAGAGGTTCACTATCCCCAAGACCCAGAGCAACTGCAGTAGTTTGAAGAATCTAAATCATATGTGCACGAGATTCACTTACTAATCTTTTTTTTTAAGATTTTATTTATTTATTTGACTGACGGAGATCACAAGTAAGCAGAGAGGCAGGCAGAGAGAGAGAGAGGAGGAAGCAGGCTCCCTGCTGAGCAGAAAGCCCGATGCGGGACTCAATCCCAGGACTCTGGGATCATGACCTGAGCTGAAGGCAGAGGCTTTAACCCACTGAGCCACCCAGGCGCCCCGATTCACTTACTAATCTTAAAGAGGCTGCAAAAAAAGTCTCTTGTATTACTATTCAGGGACAGAGGTGCTGGTGAGCACCATTTTTATGCTCTTCCTTTACCTGGCTAGTGCTGACACTGCTAAGTACAATTTTTGTACTATCATTCTCTCCAACTAGTGCCTGCCCCCACGCACAGGGCCATGGCCCTGCCAGAGGCAAATAGTGAGCACAATATCCTCATGTCCTATTTCCACAGTCCCAAGCACCCCACCCCACCACACTGCCTCAACAGTCCCACCCAAGACAGTAAGTGAGCACCTTACCCCCACCACTCATACATACCTTCAGGAGACAGGAGGCAAACACCGTGCCTACTCCCTGCCTTTGTGGTGTCCCACGGCCAGCAGGTGCGTGCAGCCCACACAAAGGATATATCTTGAATGCCAGCTTGTTATGTACAAGTGGACAGATCCCAAGGGTTCTGAACCAATCAGGGAGATGGTTTGAAAGACAATCAAGACAAAGATTAAACAATAAGTTACATCTCCCACACAAGGCCACCTGTTCAGGAATGGGAAAGATAGCTATTTTGCCTAATACAGAGAAATGAACACAGACTCAACCAAAATGAGGAAATGAGAACATGTTACAAATAAAAGAACATGATAAAACCCCAGGGGAATAAAAAACTTCAATGAAATGGAGGTAAGTAATTTACTTGATAGAGGTCCAAAGTAATTGTCATAAAGATGTCCACTGAGGTTGGGAGAAGGATGGTTGAATGCTGAGAGAACTTCAGTAAAGATACAGAAAATATAAGAAAACACCAAAGAGAAATGACAGAGTTAAAGAAAATCATAACTGCACTAAAAAATACACTGGTGGGATTCAACAGCAGATTAGATGAAGCACAAGACAGACTGGTGGTGATCTGGAATTTGGGGCCACGGAACTCACCCAAACGAAGTACAAAAAGAAATAAAAATTTTAAAAAGTGACAATAACTTGAGGGATTTATAGAACAACAGCAAATGCGGTTATATCTCATTCCAGGAATCCCAGAAGGAGAGGAGAAAAAGAAAGTGGCAGAAAATATATTTGCAGGATTGATGGCCAAAATCTTCCCTAATCCAGGGAAGAAAACAGACACCCAGCTCCCACAAGCCTAGGGAGTTTCAAATAATAAGAACCAAGAGGGATCTACAACAACACACATTATAATTAAACTGTTAAAGTGAAAAATAGAAAATCTTTAAAAAGCAAAAGAAAACAACCCGTTACATACCAGAAAACACCATAGGTTATCAAAGGATTTCTCAGCAGAAACTTTGTAAGCCAGAAAAAAGAAACATGAGTATTCAAAGCGCTGACAAGAAAAAGCTTCCAATCAAGAATTCTCTACCATGAATATTCTACAAAGAGTACTGAGAGACAATGAGTTTTCTAGACAAGCATAAGCTAAAGGAGTTCACCACCAATAAACCAGTACTATAAGTAATTTAAAGGGATGGCCATCAGTTTAAAAAAAAAAAAGAGTACTAAATTACCAATAAGAAAACATAAGAAAGTAAAAATCTCACTAGCCAAGGTAAATATATAGGAAAGGGAGTGGAATAATCATTTAGCTAGTACAGAGATTAAAATAAGACAAAAGTAGAAAAAAACTAATTAGATAGGGGAGACATAAAAAATGTAAACTATAGCATCAAAAACATTAATGGGAGGGGAATAAAATGTATTAAATCTTTACTTGATTTTAATTTAAAGTAGACTGGTGTGTGTGTGTGTGTGTGTGTGTTTCTCCTTATATATAAGCCTCATGGTAACCAAAAAGCAAAAACCTGTAATAGGCATAGAAAGAATAATGAGAAAGAAATTTCAGCAAAATACAACAGAAGGTCATGAAACCACAAAAGAACAAAGAGGAAAAGAAAGGAATCGAGAGAAACTATAGAACAGCCAGAAAACAGTTAAAAAATGGCATTTCTCAGTCTCATACCTATCAGTACATACCAATTAGTTATTACTGTACATGGACTAAAAATGGACTAAATTGTCCAAGCAAAAGACACACGGTGAATGGATTAAAAAACAAGACCTAACCGTGTGCTGCCCATAAGTGACACACATCGGGTGTAAGAACACAACACAGACTGAAAGGAAAGGGTCGGAACAAGATGTTTCATGCAAAGGGAAAACACAAGTGGGGTGTAGCTATACGTACGGACATCAGAAAAGAGACTTTAAAACAAAGACTGTAATAAAAACAAAGAAGCATATTACATAATGAAAAGGGGTCAATCCAACAAGAACATATAACACTTGTAAATATTTATGCACCCAACACAGGAGCAATTGTATATATAAACATATAATATATATAATATAAAGTACATATTAACAGACCTAGGGAAAAATCGACCACAAACAATAATATTAAAGGATTTTAATACTTCATTTATATCAACGGATAAATCATGCAGACAGAAAGTAAATAAGGAAACATAAATATTGGCCTCAAATAACACATCTGACCTCATGGACTTAACAGACATACAGAACATTCCATCCCAAAGAAGTAGAATGCACTTTCTTTTCAAATGTACCTGGAACATGCCTCAGGACATACCACATGCTTAACCACAAAACAAGTCTCAGTAAGCTAAGACTGAAATCATACCAAACAATTTTCTGATCACAGTGGTATAAATTAGAAATCTATTATATGAAGAAAAGTGGGAAAATCAAAAATTTTTAGTGATTAAACAACATACTATTAAAAAACCAATGGGTCAACAAGGAAATCCAAGGAGAAATCAAATGATACTTTGATACAGTGAAAATGCAACTTCAACATACCAAAATCTGCAGGATGAAGCAAAAGTGGTTTTAAGAGCAGAGTTTGTAGCAACACAGGTCTACCTTAAAACAAGACAATCTCAAATAGGCAATCTAACTTGACACTTTTAGAAACTAGGAAAAGAAAAATGAATAAAGCCTAAAATTAGTAGAAGAAGGAAATAGCAAAGGCCAGAGGGAACATAAATAAAATAGGCTAAAAATACAATAGAAAAAAAATCAATAAAAGTAAGAGCTTGTTCTTTGAAAAGATAAAATTGACAAACCTTGTTCACTAAGGAAAAAAAAAGAGGATTTGGACAAATCAAAACAGAAATGAAAGATGAAAAATTACAACTGTCACCATAAAAATATAAAGGATTATAAGAGACTACCATGAACAATTACAGACTGAAAAATCAGACAATTTAGAAAAAAAAAAAAAGGATAAATTCCTAGAAGGAAACTATCTTCCAAGACTAAATCATGAAAAAAAAATCTGAATAAAATCTGAATAAATGATTATTAGTAAGGAGATTAAATTACCAATAAAAAAAACTTAAACAAGAAAGGTTTAGGACCAGATGACTTCTCTTGTAAATTTCAACAAACATAAAAGATTTAACACCTTATCTTTCTCAAACCTTTCCAAATAAATGAAGAGGAGCAAATACTTCCAAACTCATAAAATGAGATCAGCATTACCATGATACCAAAAACAGACATGGGACACCACATACACACACACACACACACATCATCATCATCATCATATTTCATCATCATCATCATATTTATAATTATAATTATAACCACAAGTCAGTAACTGCAATATAGGGACAAAAATCTTCACCATAATAGTAACAAAGTGAATTCAATAATACAATAAAAAGACCATATATCATGATGAAGTGAGACTTATTCTATAGATGCAAGGATGTGTCAACCAACATCTGCAAATCAAGCAATGTGATACTCCACATCAACAAAGTATAAAAATTAAGTGACCATCTCAATAGATGCAGAAAAAGCATTTGATAAAATTCAACATCAGTTATGATAAAAACTCTCAATAAAGTGGGTATAGAAGAAACAAATCTGAATATAATAAGGGCTATAAATAACACCTAAGGGCTAACATCAGACTCAATTGTGAAAAGCTAAAAGCTTTTCTGTTAAGATTACTATGTTTATAAAAAATAAAAAATTATATTAAAAAAAAAAGATTACTAACAAGAACCCCTACTCTTGCCATTTTCATTGAAGACAGTATTTGAAGTCTTGGAGCAATCGGGCAAGGAAAAGAAATAAAGACCAAACTGGAAAAAGAGAAGTGAAACTATCATTATTTGTAGAAGACATGATTTTATATAGAGAAAATCCTAAAGATTTTGCAAAAAAACAAAAAAAATTAACAGACTGTTACAGTAAAGGAATTTAGTAAAGTTGCACAAAATCAATATGCAAAATCAATATGCAAAAATACGCTTTGTTTTTCTACTAACTACGTTGTTTTTCTAACTAACAAAAAATTATCAGAAGGAGAAATTAAGAAAGTAAAACAATCCTATTTACAGTTGCTTCAAAAATAATAAAATGCCTAAAAATAAATTTAACCAAGGAGCTGAAAGACCTATAGTCTGAAAACTATAAGACACTGATGAAATAAACTGAAGAAGACACAAATAAATGGATGATCATCCCAGGTTAATGGACTAGAATTAATATATTTTAAAAATATCCATTTAACACAATGAAATATATAGATTCAAGGCAATCCTTACCAAAATGCCAATGACATTTTTCACAGAAATAGAACAATCCTAAAATATGTATGGAACCACAAAAATCCTCAATAGCCAAAGCAATCTTGTGGAAGAACAACAAAGATGATGTCATCATGCTCCCTAATTTCTAACTATATTACAAAGCTATAGTAACCAATATAGTACGATATTGGCCTAAAACACAAAGATCCATAGAATAGAACAGAAAGTTGAGAATAAACAAAAGCATATATAGACAATTAACTTATGATACACAGACAAGAATACACAGTGGGGAAAAGACAGTCTCTTCAATAAATGGTTCTGGAAAAACTGGACAGCCATATGCAAAAGAGTGAAAATGGACCACTGTTTTACATCAGACACAAAACTATTAGAAGAAACCATAGATGATAAACTCCTTGGCACTTCTCTTGGTAATAAACACATTTTTTTTTTGTTATCTACACCAAAGGCAATGGCACCAAAAGCAAAAATAAAAAAAAATGGGACTATATCAAACTAAAAAGTTTCTGCAAAGTGAATGAAACCATCAACAAAACAGACAATTTACTGAATGGGAGAAGATAGTTGTAAATCATATATCCAACAAGGGGTTAATATCTGAAATATATAAAGAAGTCATTTGGGGGCACCTGGGTGGCTCAGTGGGTTAAAGCCTCTGCCTTTGGCCCAGATCATAATCCCAGGGTCCTGGAATCGAGCCGTGCATTGGGCTCTCTGCTCAGCAGGAAGCCTGCTTCCTCCTCTCTCTCTCTCTGCTTGCCTCTCTGCCTACTTGTGATCTCTGTCAAATAAATTTAAAAAAGAAAAATCTTTTTTTTTTTTTTAGATTTTTAAAAATTTATTTATTTGACGGACAGAGATCAGAGAGAGAAAGGAGGAAGCAGGCTCCCTGCTGAGCAGAGAGCCCAATGCGGGGCTCAATCCCAGGACCCTGGGATCATGCCTGGGGCGGAAGGCAGAGGGTTTAACCCACTGAGCCACTCAGGTCCCCCAAAGCTTTATGTTTTACACCTGAAACTAACTTAAAGTTGTATTTCAATTATATCTCAACAATAACAAAAAAGGAAACTTACAAGAACACATTTCCTTAAAAGTTTTATAGAAACATTTTCCTCATGCTTTACATTATCCCTTTTTCTTCTTTCTTTTTTTTTAATTTAATATTTACTAAAATGTAAAAAAGAAACCTGTAAAAAAATAAGATGAACTTTTATCTTTCCCTTCTACTGAAATAGCATATATTTTAGCAATGACTTAGTTTTCTCCAAAAAGTGTAAATTCACATTTTCTAAGAATTTCAATCTTTAAAAGACCACTTGAAAACATTCATTTGGCCAGAGGACTTATTTCACAAGAGTATTGATTTTTTTAATCATTAATGATCTTACTATAGATTATTCATGAAGAATATAATGACAAAGAAAAATAGATGGTCTGACTGGTAATCTCAGACTTGAGAAACCTGATGATTTTTTTAAAAACTAGACCAGTCTTGCCTTCATTATACATAACCTACTTATACAGATAAAATTTAAATTATTTTTTATTTTTCAATAATAATATAACTCTCTATATAGAGAGTTTTAAAAGCTAAAAACTATTTCAGGTAACTCATGTCTCATTCCACACTAAGTTTATTATTATTACTTTGGATAAATTCATTTTTGCCTCTTTTACCTATTTTGTCTGCTATTTTCTATGTGTGTATAAATAAAATATTTATGCTAATCCTTGAATTTTTAAATTTTAGGTACTACCTATTGCTTTTGACCTTTGGGAAATAAGGACATAAGTCTTACACAACTCTCTTCTCCAACACATACATCTATCCCCATATATCTGAAAGCTATTATAATTTTTGGTGAAATTCATATTCAGTGTTCATTATCATTACAAATTATATATATATACACATTAGTCTTTTGACTTAATGTATATGTCAAATGTACATGTATATGTATTACATTTACATTTACACAATTATTAGTTTTCTTATTCTCAATTATTTGTATGTTTTCTTGAAGATACTGCTTCTGCAATTTACGCCTCCTGACCCAATCTTAGCTGACTGCCTTGTGAACCAACTCCATACCCATATCTATGAGAATTACCTTCGACTTTCTCATTAGGTCACTTAGAAAATAATTACTGAGGGATGCCTGATTAGCTCAGTTGGCTAATCTTTTGCCTTTGGCTCAGGTCATGATCCCAGAGTCCTGGGATAGAGCCCCGCATGGGGCTCTCTGCTTAGTGGGGAGTCTGCTTCCCCCTCTCCCTCTGCCTGCCTCTCTGCCTGTCTGTGCTCTTATTCTCTCTCACTCAAAGTCAAATAAATAAAATCTTAAAAAAAAAAAGAAAGAAAAATAATTACTGAGCTCCAATTATTTGCCAAGCAGTAAAACAAACAAACAACAAACAAAAAAACAAGCAACTCTAAAAATGTCTGAAAACATGCAATAAAATTCTGTAAGGGGAAATGTAACATAAATATATAAATGAATTTGATAGATATACTATAAAAGATGAGGTAACTGTAAACAAAATATAAAAAAACAAAAGCTGGGGCGCCTGGGTGGCTCAGTTTTTAAAGGACTGCCTTTGGCTCAGGTCATGATCCCAGGGTCCTGGGATCGAGCCCTGCATTATCATTGGGCTCCCTGCTCAGAGGGGAGCCTGCTTCTCCCTCTCCCACTCCCCCTGCTTGTGTTCCCTCTCTCACTGTATCTCTCTCTGTCAAATAAATAAAATCTTTTTTTAAAAAAAAGTTACAGAGCAATGCTTTTGATTAATATATATGCAAAACCCCTCAACAAACACTTATCAGCTATAATCTAAAATGTAGACAGGACAATACACTCTAATCAAGGGGGCTTAAATCTAAGAATGCAAAGCTTGTTCAAGATTTGAAAATCGGCCAATGTAATACAGATATTAAAGAAGAAATAAACACATGATTTTCTTCATAAATCCAGAAAGAGCATTTGACAAAATTTAATATCCAATCATGATTAAATCTCTTAGAAGATCAGGAATATAAAGAAACTTCTTCACACTGATAAATGGACACGACGTTAAATTATACAACTAACATTATACTTAATGGAAAAAGACAGACTGCTTTCTTTTAAAATGAGAAGCAAGGCAAAATGTCTCTGCCCATGACTAATTTTTCTTAAGAATCTTATTTATATATTTATTTATTTGAGAGAGAGAGAGAGAAAGAGGAACAGAACATACTTGCATGAGTGAGGTTTAGGGCACAGGGAGAAGCAAAGAGCAGGGTGCCTGACACAGGGTCGATACTAGGACCTTGGGACCATGATCTAAGCTGAAGGCAGACGCTTAACCATCTAAGCCACCCAGGTGCCTCACCACCACTTATTTTTGGTGTTGCCCTCCATGTCCATTCTAGCCAGCAAGAAAAATAAATAAACTCTTGAAGCTGGGAAAGGAAGAATAACATTGTCTTTTATCGTGTTCCATGATTTTAAATCCTAAAGAATTCATGAAAGATGACTATAAAAATTAATATGTGAATTTTAAAAAGCTATAGATATAACATTATCACAAACTCAAATATAAATAATCAACCCCTGTAAAATAAGACAAAATAAAGCAGTACAACTAATAATAGCATTACAAAGTTAGAGATAACTTTTTTTAAATATGGAAGACCTACATGATAAAACTACAAAGCAGGACTGAGAGAAATTAAAAAATACTTGAATAATGGCAGAGATATGTCATGTCCATGGATAGGAAGACTTAGTATTACTCATATATCAATTCATCCTAAATTGACAGATACAATGCTATGACAACCAACAATCAATATCCTAGCAGACTCAAAAATTTATATAAAAATAGGTAGGGGCGCCTGGGTGGCTCAGTGGGTTAAGCCACTGCCTCTGGCTCTGGTGATGGTCTCAGGGTCCTGGGATCAAGCCCCATGTCTGGCTTTCTTTTCAGCAGAGAGCCTACTTCCCCCTCTGTCTCTGCCTGCCTCTCTGCCTACTTGTGATCTCTCTCTGTCAAATAAATAAATAAACTCTAAAAGAAAAAAATATATATACGTAGGATGTAAAACAGGTAGTGAGAGTAAACAGATAAATCAGTAGAAGAGAGCAAAGGACTAGTTTTAGTTCTACAGTTATACGATTAATCTTTGACAAAAGTTTCCAGGCAATCAATAGGTAAACAACAGTAATTTCAACGAATGATGTTAGAAAACCATGCATGATAATAATTAATGATGAACCAGGAACATAAATATAAAAGCTAAAGCTTTATGGGCGCCTGGGTGGCTCAGTCAGTCAAGCATCTGCTTTGGGGTCAGGTCATGATCCCAGGGTCCCAGGATTAAGCCTAGCTTGCAGGCTCTCCTTCTGCAGCTCTCCCTGCTTATGTGCTCACTTGCACACACTCTCTCTGCCAAATAAACAAAATCAATCTTAAAAAATAAAAAGCTAAAGCTTTAAAACTTATGAGAAATTATAGAAGGATATTTTTGTGACCTTAGATATGGGAAGTTTCCTTAGTAAGACTCAGAAAGTAGTAAGAATTATGGGAAAAAATTGATAAATTGGACATTTCCCAACAGCAGAAGACACCATTAAAGAGATGGGACACCAATATGTTGAGGGGGCAAAAACATGTAATAACATATATATGCTGATATGAGATATCCTAGTATTTAATATCTATAACTCAGTATTAAACATACAAATGAAAAAAAAATGCTTACACAGATACTCCAAAGAGGAATATATACAGATGACCAATAAGCACAAGTACAAGCCATCAGGAGAAAGTAAACTGAAACCACAGTGAGATATCATTTCATACCTATGAGAACTAAGATTAAAAAATAACAAACGAAATCTGGCAAAAAACAAACTGGCAATCTCATACATTGCTAGCGGGATTACAAAATAATAACTTTTTAATAATGCAAGGCATACATCTGTCCTATGACCAAGGAATTGCAGTAACAGGTATTTATAAGAAGAAAACATATTTTCACAAAGAGATATACACACAAATTTTCCTAGCATCTTAATTCACAGTATCCAATAATTTGAAACAACCCATGTGTTCATCAAGAGAATGAATGCATGATAATATATTCACATAACAGAATATTCTTCATTGATAAAAAGAAACAAATTAGTAATACACTTGACAATATAAATTTCAAAATCTTGTGCTGAGCAAGAGGATCCAGATATAACACTGATAGGAAGCTCATGTCAGGCAAATCTAATATATAAGGATAAACGTCAGAACATTGGTTGCCTCAGATTGGAGAGATGGAGGGGGTAGTTCTTTTTAGAGGGGAGTATTAATCAGAAGAAAAAGGAAAACTTCTGGGGTGGCAGAAATGTTCTATACTTTGATGTGATTTGGTTTATACTGCATGAACTTGTCAAAATCTATTGCACTATATACTGAAAATATGCACATTTCATGATATCTAAATTGTACTTCATTTTCAAAAAGGAAAAACAAGATGAAAAGATCCAAAATAAGTCTTACCAGAGATCCAGAGAGAAAAGACTGAATGAGGGAAAAGCAATATCAAAAGACATAATAGCTTAGAATGTTTAAGAATTCATGAAGCACATCAATCCTCAGATTCAAAAGTTCAATGAATCTCAAGCAGAATAAAAAGAGGACTACCTTAATTCACACAATTTACTGGAATATCAGAGAAAATAAGAAAATGTTAAGTGCGGAGGGGGAAAGAAACTACTTATGAAGGAATGGCAATTAGATTAAGAGCTGATTTCTTGATCTCAACAGTAGAAGCCAACATATAGTGAGAAAACGGCCATTAAAATATTTAATAGAAAATCATGGTCAAACTAAACCTGTATGCCCAATGAAACTATCATTCAAACATTATGTTGATATTAAAGCATTTAATTAGATTCAACATTAAAATATTATCATTCAATGGATTACTTATAGTTATGTTTCAGGGAGCAAGAAAGTATTTCCAGAAAAAAAGTTCAGAGGATATAAATAGAAAAATGAGGAAGAAACTGGGTGTAAAAGTGTCAAACCTTTTCCTGTATTAAAATATTTCTAGATGAAAAGATTTCAAAGACAGAACATGCATATTCTGGCACAAAACTGTACATTAGCAACTGTGGTATTTTAAATAATACTCTGATTAAATAATTTTATTCTGGTTAATCTATCCATATGACTGTTAAAGCAATGTTCATTGGAAATTCCAAATATAGTTAAAATAATAACCCTCAGATAACCTACTTCTCTATATTTTTTCCACAAAATAAAAGAAATGGCTCATGTGGAAAAAATCCTAAAGTGAATAAAGGACATTTTGTTGGAACAATAATACAGTTAAAAATTAAAGTATTTTAAACTGCAGCTCTCCATGACTACATAAGTAGGGTACAGCCAATTGGCATTTAAAGTGAAACTGAAATTTCCCGACATATTAAGTTCACTGGGTCGTGAAATATATTTGATTTCACACAATCATATTTTTCTTCCAAGAGAAACATTATCTCTGTTGTTTCACTGACACTCAACCATTCAAATAGCTTATCATATGACCATTCCTGGTTTTTATGTAACTGGAATATATTTTGGGGTCACAAAAAATAAAAATAGTTGAATGTTACCTTGATAACCAAGATAATATGCTGATAATGTTATGATTTCTAACTTTGCTTATAATAGAAATATTTCAGTAAGGATCAAGTTTATAGGAAACACAAACACATTAATTACTTAAGAGATCACAAATGCAGTGTTCTTTTTGGAGTTCCTAAGAACCAAAATGTAAATGCAAAGGAAGATATTTAACTTTCCAAAGCATATTTTTGAGAATTATGTAATGATATCATATTACTAATCATTTAGTAAGAAATGAAGTATTCATTACAATGGTTTACCAAGTACAATTTAAATTATTTCAGTAGTTATTCAATAAATACAGTGTAAGGTGCTACCTGAAAAATGTTTTTGAACACTGTCTTCAGTTAATTCCATTCTTGAGTTTCATCATTTCCTAACACTTTATCCAAAAAGAGGTGATTTTTAGTTCCCAGTTCTTTCTTATTCTCTCGTATAAAAACTGGTTTTCCCTTCCTTCTTCCAAGCTCAATTTTTTTTTTAACTTATGTGGCCCTTTCTAACACTTTCCATCATATGCTCTGATTCTACCTGCAAGCAAATTATTCTGTATTCTCAGAATCAGAATGGCACATTTGTAAAACCCATACAACTACAAGTAATCAAAAAAATAAAATCAAACTTTCTGTACCAAATGCTTGATTGATCAGGATTCAAACACAGATAATACAAATTACTCTATTTTAAACAGAATGTGATTTCATAGAGAATTATATAGAGAATATACAGAGAAATAGTTAAAGGAGTGATCTGTTGTGTGGTCCCAGAGGAATAACTCCCAGAATTGACTTCCCAAGAGGCCAACTATCAACACAGAAATCATAGAACATCTTTGTTGGTGACATCTGGAAAACTAGAGATCCTCTAAGTATAACTAGAGACAATAGCCAAATAAACATCAAAATTACACAGTATCCAACAAAAGCAGCCAAATTGAATTCAACAGTATATTAAAAGGATAATTCACCATGATCAAGTGGGATTTATTCCAAGGATGCAAAAGTGGTTCAATATTCTCAAATCAATCAATGTGATACATTACATTAACAAAATGAAGGATAAAGACCAAATGATTATCTCAACAGATGCCGAAAAAGCACTTGACAAAATACAATATTTGTTCATGACAAAAACTCTCAACAATGTGGGTTTAGAGAAAACATACCTGAACTTGATAAAGGCCACATATGAAAAAAACAGAGATAACATCATATTCAATGATGAAAACCTGAAAACTCTGTCTCAGATCAGGAAGAAGAGAAAGATGTCCACTATCGCCACATTCATTCAACATATTACTGAAAGTCCTAGCCACAGCTATCAGACAAGGACCCAAATTGTTAAGGACAAAGAAAAACTGTCATGATTTACAGATTATTAATACACACACACACACACACACACACACACACACACGTGTATGTATATATATGATACAAAATCTAAAGGAACCTATCATGTTTCTTTAAATTAAAAAAAAAAGCACCAGAAAAAGAAATTAAGAAAACAACGTCATTTACAATTGAACCAAAAAGAAGAAAATGCCTAGAATAGCAAGAGATTAAAAAAAAACCTATACTCTGAAAACAGTAAGATGTTGATAAGAGAAACTGAAGATGACACAAACAAATGAAAAGATAAACCATGCTCATGGACTGGAAGAACTAGTTAGTACTGTTAAAATGTCCATACTATGCAAAACAATCTACAGTTTCAATGCCATCTGTACCAAAATACCCATAGCACTTTTCAAAGAACTAGAACAAATAATGCTAGAATTTATGTGGTAACACAAAATACCTCAAATAGCCAAAGCAATTTTGGGAAAAAAAGAACAAAGCTGGAGGTATCACAATCCTTGATTTCAAGAAATACTACCAAGTTATATTAATCAAAACATTATGGGGGCGCCTGGGTGGCTCAGTGGGTTAAGCCGCTGCCTTCAGCTCAGGTCATGATCTCAGGGTCCTGGGATCGAGTCCCACGTCGGGCTCTCTGCTCAGCAGGGAGCCTGCTTCCCTCTCTCTCTCTCTCTCTCTCTCTCTCTCTGCCTGCCTCTCTGCCTACTTGTGATCTCTCTGTGTCAAATAAATAAATAAAATCTTAAAAAAAAAAAACATTATGGTACTGGCACAAAAATAGACCAAAGATCAATGGAACAGAATAGAAAGCCTAGAAATAAAGCCACATATTTATGGTTCATTAATCTGACAAAGGAGGTAGGAATATAAAATGGGGGAAAGACAGTCTCTTCAACAAATGGTGTTGGAAAAGTGAACAGGTACATGCAAAGGAATGAAACTGGATTGCTCTCTTATACCCTACGCAAAAATAAACTCAAAATGGGTTAAACACCTAAATGTAATACCTAAAACCATAAAATTTCTAAAGAAAACTTGGACAGTAATCTCTTGGACAACAGCCTTAGCAACATATTTCTAGATATGTTTCCTTTGGCAAGGGAAAAAAGGGGGAAATAGCTACTGGAACTACACCAAAATAAAAAGCTTTTGCACACCAAGTGAAACCATCAAACAAAAAGGCAATCCATGGAACGTGAGAAAATATTCCAATAAAGGATAATAGCCAAAATGTGTAAATAACTTATACAACTTAACAGCGAAAACAAACAAACAAAAAAAAAAAAAAACCTGATTAAAAAAGGGGGAGGCAGGGGACCTGAATATGCATTTTTTCCAAGGAAGACATAAGAATGGTCAATAGACAAATGAAAAGATGTTCAACATCATTAATCATCAAGGAAATACAAATCAAAACCACAATGAGGTAACGCCTCACACCAGTCAGAATTGCCAGGGTCAAAAGACAAGTAATAGGTGCTGGCAAGGATGTGAAGAAAAGGAACATTCATGCATTGTTGGTGAGAATGTGATTTGACACAGCCACCATACAAAAGAGTACAGCAGTTTATCAAAACAGTAAACATATAAATACCATATGAACCAGTAATTCCACTGTTGGGTATTTACCCAAAGAAAACAAAAGCACTAATTTGAAAAGATAAATGCACCCTTGTGTTTATTGCAGCATAATTTACAATAGCCAAAGTATGGAACAAATCAGATGCCCACTGACGGATGAATGGAGAGACCGCTCTCTCTCTCTCTCTCTCTCTCTCTCACACACACACACACACCCACACACATAATGGGATATTAGTCATACAAAGGAATGAAAGTTTGTAATTTTAAGCAACATGGATGGAACTCGAGGGTGTTAGGCTAAGTGAAATAAGTCATGGAAAGGCAAATACCACATGATTTCAGTCACACGTGGAATCTAAAAAGCAAAACAAATGAACAAACAGACTCATAAATACATAGAACTTGGGGTTGCCAGGGTGAGTGGGTTGATGAGCAAAACAGGTGTGAGAGGATGAAGAAGTACAAACTTGCAGTTATAAAATAAATAAGAAGATCAAAAGTATAGTATAGGAAATATTGTCAATAATATTGTAATAATACTGTACGGTGACATATGGTGACTACACTTAGTTGTGGTAATCATTGAGTAATGCATATAATTGTTCAATCACTATGTGGTACACCTGCAACTAATATAACATTATATGTCAACAAAATAATGAAATTCTTGCTTTAGCATTTAAAATAAGTATTTAAAAAAATACCACTTTGCCACTAGCATCTAAAATACTATATAAAATACTCTTTCCAAAAAACCCACAAAACGTTACTAAGAAAAATTAAAAATCATCTAAATAAATGCACTTACCCTTGCCATAGAGAAGGTTAATTTTTTTTTAAAGATGTATTTATTTGACAGAGAGAGATACAGGGAGAGAGGGAACACAAGCATGGGGAGTGGGAGAGGGAGAAGTAGGCTTCCTGCCAGGCAGGGAGCCCGATGTGGGGGCTTGATCTCAGGACCCTGGGATCATGACCAAAGCCAAAGACAGACATTTCATGAATGAGCCACCCAGGCACCCCTAGAAGGTTAATATTTTAAAATATTAATTGCTGCGGTGCCTGGGTGGCTCAATGGTTAATCCTCTGCCTTCGGCTCAGGTCATGATCTTGGGGTGCTGGGATCAAGCCCCACATCAGGCTCTCTGTTCAGCAGGGAGCCTACATCCCCCCTCTTTCTCTGCCTACCTCTCTGCCTACTTGTGACCTCTCTGTGTCAAATAAATAAAATCTTAAAAAAAATTAAAATTATTAGTTGCTTTTCTATTTACCAATGAAAAAATTAAATTTCAAAAACATACCTCTTACAAAACATTACAATTTTCATTAAAATATAAATTAAAAAAAATATTAAATGTCTTGGGGCACTTGGGTGGCTCAGTGGGTTAAAGCCTCTGCCTTCGGCTCAGGTCATGATCCCAGGGTCCTGGGATTGAGCCCCACATCAGGCTCTCTGCTCAGCAGGGAGCCTGCTTCCTCCTCTCTCTCTGCCTGCCTCTCTGCCAACTTGTGATCTCTGTCTGTCAAATAAATAAATAAAATCTTTTAAAAAATATTAAATGTCTTTACCATTAAACTAGAATGCATTACTGGATCTTCTAATCCATGGAAATAAAATGTTCTTCCATTTATTGCAGAAGAGAAATGCTATATGCCTAACTATTGAAGAGTTTTATTACAAGAAGCAGGAAAAAAAACTGGCCATTGCAGAACAAATAGAGCACACCTCCAATCCCAGATGATTCCATAAAAAATGAAATCTTGTTTTCTCAGCTGCATTTACTTTTATATAGTTAATTTGTATAATAATTATATTGTAGTAAAGCAATATGAAGGAATAAATTTTCAAAAAAAACTTCCCTGGTTACCTTAACAACTAAAGAAAAATTTTAAATTAATGTATCACCAATATTAGCTAATAAAAAGAAAAATGGTAGATGTGTGTATGTGCATATATGTATATATACATACACACACACACCTACACACACACACACATATATATATAATGGATTATTATTCAGGCATAAAAAAGTACAAAATTGAGACACTGGGTGGCTCAGTTGGCTAAGCCACTGCCTTCAGCTCAGGTCATGATGCCAGTGTTCTGGGATGGAGCCCCACATTGGGCTTCTTGCTCAGCAGGGAGCCTGCTTCTCTCTCCGCCTCTGCCTGCCTCTCTGCCTGCTTGTGCCTGTGCTCTCTCTCTCTCTCTGACAAATAAATAAGTAAAGTCTTAAAAAAAAAAAAAGTACAAAATATTGGCATTTGCTGCAATGTGTTGGATGGAGCTAGAGAGTATGATGCTATGTGAAATAAATCAGTCAGAGAAACACAAACACCATATGATTTCACTCGTGTGGAGTTTAAGAAGCAATACTAATGAGCAAAGTGATTAAAAAAAAAAAAAAAGAAAGAGAGGCAAACCATACCACAAACTCTTAATTACAGAGAACAGACTGATGGCTACCAGAAGGGAGGTGGGTGGGGGGGATGGGTGAAACACGTGATGGGAGGAGGGCACTTACTGTGATGAGCACTGGGTATTGTATGGAAGTGCTGAATCACTATATTGCACAAATGAAACTCACATTACACTGTATGAGAACTAGAATAAAAGTAAAACCTTAAAAATTATTTTTTACCTTATTACCTATTTTACCTTATTACCTAAAATTATTATTATTATACCTTATTAATTTCTACTAACACACTCTATAATTTCATAAGAAGCACTGATTTCATGAATTTAAAAGTGATACATGGGATAAATAATGTGGGAGAAGCCCCTGAATAAATATTTATAAAACTGCTTACTCTGTTATGCTATTTCCAAAACCGATTTTAAGTATTCTAAATATATTGGCTAGCATGTTGCACTAATTTTATACAATATCCGTCATACAACCTATAAAACTAAAAGAAAGAGATTTCATAAAATAGAGTCTATTGCAGCAATACACAAATGTGGGACAGGAGAAAGTGGAAGGCGAGGCAGACACTTAGCTGTCACAGTGAGAAAAGCTAAGTTTTCCTTGGAATATAGAAAAAAGCAGAAGGGTTCCAGAAAAAATTAATTGTATTAAAGAAGAAAAGAGAGGCCATGGAGTCAGTGATGTTACTAGTTATTACATCCATGAACAGAAGATGGGTATTTTTTCAATGGACCTGGACCTAAGTGGCAAGCGCGCGCGCACACACACACACACACACACACACACACATACAAAAGCAGAACTCTCAAACTTGAAGAGGCCCAGTCAGTATCTCACTGTTCAAATCCAAACTCTCACATGTCCAAGTGCTGGCTAACTGTATCCACCACTGTGTCCCACCGAATACTTAAGCTAAGCATAGCCCCTTCCTACACATTGTTGGTAATGTGTTCCAAAGAGGCAGAAATTGGGTTTTGAAATGCTACACCCGTAGCTAATTTCCATTATTTAAATTGGAAAATATAATGCATTACCTATCTACCCATGTATTTACAACTAAGTTCTAAAAATGCAAATGAAACAGTGAAACACCAATAAAGCTATTGTATTTATTACTGTATTTTGAGAGCCATAAATTCATTTGAACCAGCAATGTCTGTCAGTTTGATTAGCTGGTCTTTTGAGAGTTCACTGTTGTCTTCCTACGACTAACATTACATGTTTACACGAACAAACTTAGAAGTCAATCTGTCAATGAGATATTCTAAGAGTTCTTTCTTTTTTTTTTGGTCTACCACTGCAAAGCCAGCTCTCCTTGATCAAAATGTTATATTTTTCTTTCTCTTCTCTTACATCATAATCTTTCACTTGTTTTGCTTTCCTCTCTACAGATTTTTTCAAGACTTTCTCAATTTCTAGAAGCAGTCCTTGTACAATTTAGACAACGCATGACTACCTATGAAAGTCACTGAAGAAACACAGTCAAGACAAATGCACAATGAAATAATGGCTCAGGGTGCATTTGCTGCTGTGACATCGTTCTCTTAGCCGTAAAAATGCCCGAGATGAATATCCTATGTAATGCTACTGCAGGGAATTCTGAAAACATCTTTGTCTACCAATTGTATTTGGAATGCGACTTGAGATTTTCCCTGTAGAACATATTGCTTAAAGAGTACTCTAATGAGTTTTGGTGATCTAAATATATTTTCCAGTATAAATATTAGTGCCCTCTCCCAACAACAACACAAAATAAAGAAGAAGAGATACATGGATACGAGCATGCTATGGATTTGAGTATTTAAAAACAAGAGGTATTCTACTGTAACATTAACTTGGGAAACACTCTGTAAAGAGTATGCCTGTATCAACTTCTTTCCTCTTCCCTCTATCACACCCAAGCAAGCCATCCACCTCTGTGATTTTCAAGAATATTTTTTTTCCTCTGCATGATTATGAATAGTAAGTGAGATCAACAAATTCATTTTTTAAATTATTTTCAGCGGTAGAATTTAGGGATTCATTCAAGCAATGAGGTGTTTGGGGCTATTGTGAGAGCCATTTCTTTGAAGGGAATGAGAAAGACAAAGCAGGTCTGAACCCCTGCTTTGAGCAATTAAGTTGGAATATGTTGGAGAAAAAATAGCAAGTAGACAATATGCTTTCAATAAATTTCAGTGTACACAGTGAAACTTTGTAATCTCTCTAGCAGGGAAGAGGGATAACAAGGAAAAAAAGGAAGTAACATTTTTGCTGAACGTCAACTATTTGCCAGGTATTGTTTAAAACACACTGAATATTATTATCTTAACTGTTTTTCAAATCACTCAGAAGTAAATTCCAATTGTCTCATTTTTGGAGACAAGGAAGATAAGAATTAGAGAGGTTAAGTAGACCAGATGACATTATACATGTAGTGGGGCTTGCAAAGGTCCAAGCCCATGTCTTTAAACCTCAGACGCACGCATTTTGCACTAAGCATTCTGTACAGGGTTCATTAAATCAGAGCCAAGCACAATTGGCCAAATTTTCCTAACTCAGGACTCTGCCTGAGCTGCTGTGCCAGCATTTTAATCAGTAGGTAGCAGCCTTTTAATTACTGGCAAATATTTCAGGGAAATGAGTGACCTCAAAGAGGCGCTAATCCATTTGGTGCCCATTGCCTTACATTTTCTTAAAGCAAAAGTTGATTAGCATGTGATATCCCAAAATATATTTGTTGTATAACTCATATTTGGAAATGACTGTAGGGATTTAAAACACACTCACACCCACACACACACATACACCTGCTCCCTGCCTTCATTATACTCAGAATTTTTATTAAATGTCTGCCAACAATGCAGAGAATATGGTAGTGACTAAATTTGCATATGGACATTTAGAAGATGAATCCTGGTTGCCTTTTTCTTATTAAAATTCATTAAATAATTATTTTTATCCATCATCACTTAGCAATTAACAAAATTGCCATCAAAATAAGCTCTCAAATATAACTTGTAGAGACTTAAAAATAATTTAATATCACTTTTGCTAATAAAGCCCTGGGTCTTATTTGACTAATTAGAATCACTGATTTCAGATTCAATTCAATTGCATCTTCCTAAATATATATGTTTTGTCTCCTCTTGTCTTTCCTATTTTAAGCCACCCTTGATGGAACTGATAGCCTACCCACATGAATATCAATGAAAAGCATGTGAATAAGAGTCATTTTCAAAAGTTTAATGGACGTAGCTACTGTTTATGGCCCATAATGCCACTTACCCTTCTTCAATCTGTACAAGTTCCAAGTTAAGTGTTTTCGCAGGAAAGAGAAATTAGCAGCCTTTTCAAGATAGGTATATACACATGTTATTAATGACACATCAAAAATAGTTAATTAGACTGTCAGAAAGTGATAAGACTGAGCAATTACAATGCAATGTGAAAAAATTATATGTGATCTCAGCAAAAAACAAAACATTTTTTTCAAAATATATGAAAGAAACATATTCTTAATAAAGTGCAAATAATGGAGGCTTACTCTCAAATATCTGTATCACCTAAGGAAAACTGACAAAGATGCCCCAAATAAAGGATAATATGAGTTGATTTTATTGAATAAATGTCTACCATGAGCCAAACATGAGACTAAGCAAATTACATAGGCAATGACCTCTTTATCCTCAGGGGCCTAGGAAATAAGAGATACTCTTTCTGCTTTACAGATGAGGAAATTTGAGTCTCAGGGCAGTTAGGCAATGCATAGTAGTAAGAAGGGAGTCTGAGATGAGTAGCTAGTCTGCTCAAACATGGTACCTGTGCTTTCATACTTGGTGTTGGGGAAACATACCTGTACTCCCATTTAAAGAATATAACTGCAATTCTTGGATATTCATGAACTCTGCCCTAACTAAATGGAACCCTATGACAGACCTGAAAATGTCCTAGAATATTCACTTCACCTCCTGGACTGTCCACTATATGTCCACTATGTCCACAATGGTGGCCATTAGCCAGAAGAGGCTACTGAGCAACTGAAATGTAGGTAATGCAGGCAATCCCAACTGAGGTGTGTTGTGAGAATAAAATATACAGAATTTAAAATATCTTATTAATATTTTATATTGCCTTTGTATTGAAATGATAATATTTTTGATATGTTAAGTTAATAAAAATATATTGATTTCACTTTTTTTAAAATAGAACTACTAGAAAACATAAAATTACGTATGTGGTTCACATTTGCGACTCTCCTTATACTTCTGTTAGACATTCATGGTATCAGAGCAGAGATTCTTTTATTTTCCATTCATCAAAAAGTTTAATATGGATGGCCAACAGACACATGAAAAAGTGCTGCACATCATTCAGCATCAGGGAAAAACAAATCAAAACCACAATGAGATACCACCTCACCTCATTCAGAATGGCTAAAATTAACAAGTCAGGAAATGACAGATGCTGACGAGGATGCGGAGAAAGGGGAACCCTCCTACACTGTTGGTGGGAATGCAACAGTGATGTGTTCAGGATACCACCCTCCTCCACCCATCCTGAAAATCTACAGAGAAAGAGAGAGAGAGAGAGAGAGAGGGAGCATTCCTTTAAAAATATCAGTGACTCCAACAGAGTCCTCTAAACTCAAGATGATACCATAGTGTGTCAGAATCACTTCATAGTTCAAGTCTAAACAAGGTGTAGCTTTTCACTTTTCCCAAGAGAAGGTCATATACTTAAAGTTTCTGGAGGCATAGTTACAAATACTCCAATAGTCTGTAGGAATGTTAACTCTATACACACATATTTCTCATCTGCCACATTTGAATGTGGGTATTGGAGCTAAGGGAGCCATCAAAAAATTCAAGTATTTCACCTTATTTTTCAGAGTGTTCATCAATAATATAAATAAAGACATTTGGTGGTTTTTTTAAAAATTTTTCTTCTTGGAGTCCTTCTACCACAGCCATTTCTACCAGTTACCGTACTTTATGCAAAGGAATACGATATTTTATTTTGAGCTTTTACTATTTCCTTTGCTTTCCCTTCCTTTCTTTCTTCCTTCTTATTTGTTTCCTAAGACTAGTCAATACATTTTCAATGCATGTTCATTTGGGGAAAAAACTGAAACAAGCCAATAATTGAGTTGGTCCCAGGTTAGCTCCCTATTTCATTTGTAATATTATCGCAGAGACTCAGGGGTACTAGGTTCCTGCTTCAGACAAATTATCCACTCACAAGACAGGCCATCTTGGCAGCCTGTGTGACACCGTCTCTCCTGTCTCATGCCCTTAGGCGTGCCCACAGTGCTTTCCTCCCCACATTCATTATTTGATCTACTGCGCTCACACTCGGCAACTCTATCCAGCAAACTGAAGGAGGCTTTCCTTCCTATAAGCCCTAGGTGAGGTTCCAAACTCCTGCACATTCTATAAATTATCCTCAAATCAGATGCCCTCAGCTGGGGGTTTTCTTCATTTTTTTTTTTTTTTTTTTGCATTCTCATAAAGTTTTGTATATTTCTCCTGGCACTTAATTATAGCCTACCTACTATTAGAGTTACTTGAGGTGTTTTTCCTATAACCCGTTACCATACTGAATTATTCTTAAGAGCAGAGATTCTTTTATTTTCCATTCATCAAAAAGTTTAATATGGATGGCGAACAGACACATGAAAAAGTGCTCTACATCATTCAGCATCACGGAAATACAAATCAAAACCACAATGAGATACCACCTCACATCAGTCAGAATGGCTAAAATTAACAAGTCAGGAAATGACAGATGCTGACGAGGATGCGGAGAAAGGGGAACCCTCCTACACTGTTGGTGGGAATGCAAGCTGGTGCAACCACTCTGGAAAACCACATGGAGGTTCCTCAAAAAGTTGAAAATAGAGCTATCCTACGACCCAGCAATTGCACTACTGGGTATTTACCCTAAACATATAAATGTAGTGATCTGAAGGGGCACGTGCACCTGAATATTTATAGCAGCAATGTCTACAATGGCCAAACTATGGACAGAACCTAGATGAATAGATAAAGAAGAGGTGGCATATATACACAACGGAATACTATGCAGCCATTTGTGATGACGTGGATGGAACTAGAGGGTATTATGCTTAGCGGAAAAAGTCAATCGGAGAAAGACAACTATCATATGATCTCCCTGATATGAGGAAGTGGAGATGCAACTTGGAGGGCTTCAGGGGCAGGAAAAGAATAAATGAAACAAGAGGGGATCGGGAGGGAGACAAACCATAAGAGACTCTTCATCTCACAAAACAAACTGAGGGTTGCTGGGGGGAGGGGTGTAGGGAAAGGGTGGCTGGGTTATGAAAACTGGGGTGGGTATGTGCTATAGTGAGTGCTGTGAAGTATGTAAACCTGGCAATTCACAGACCTGTACCCCTGGGGCTAATAATACATTATATATTTATAAAAAATTTTTAAAAATTATAAAAAAGAAAGAAAGAAAGAAAAAAGTTTAATATGACACTTCAAGTATCATAAGGATAGACAAAGAACTCTATCATTATTAATATGTGTCCTTCATTTGATAATATATATTTTATACCACTTTGTAGATAACTTTTAAATTTTCCTTTTGGAAATGGCTTTTAACTAACTTTTATCTGAGGTTTCACAATTTAAGAATCTGACATTCCCAACAAGACTGATTTGTTCTTCACGCACCCTGCTTTATAGTTTTTCTTTAAAGTTTGAAGTGGTTGAACATAAACCTTGCTCCCCTCACTACATAGATGCTATTAGATTATTTTTTCAAAGGCTAGACCTATACACAAGCTAGTATAGCCACCATCCAGTCAACACAGAATGGAAAGCAAAGCTTTTCTCAAAGAAGTAGATGAAATCTGAGGTATCTGAAATGCTCCTGCATTACAATTTCATGAGGACATTTATACCTAAACAGCCTTCAAATGTTCATTTGTTTTTCTCTATACTAATCCACATAGTGCTAGAAACATGTCAGGGAAAGACTCTGTTCAACATGCAGTCAACTGGGAAACATCTATCTAGAAACTTCCTCTTAACCAAATGAAAATACTAAATGTAATGTTCCTTATTCCATCTACCATGCTAAAAACCAGAGCAAACATTTGTTCTTTTTAAAGCACTTTCTTTTTCACTAATTATGAAAGATATAATTTATATACCAAAGGAATGGCACTTTCGGTTTCTTCAGTAAACTCAGGGTTTAAATATTAATATGTCCTACAAAGTGACAAAATCTGTTGTCCTTTCATTTTAATAACATAAACAGCATTTATTTCATTCCAAAATCTGTTGTCCTTTCATTTTAATAACATAGACAGCATTTATTTTCATTCCATACCACTGAGAGATCACACAGATCAATAGTGCTTGCTATTCCCACTTCCTACAACATTGTTACTATACACATTATATTGAACATATACATACCAATATGCTGATATAATTCCTTAGACAAATTACCAAAGAAGAGTTTAAAAGAGTATATGAACATATTCAATCTCCTGAACTATTTAAATATGTAAATGCAACCGTTCAAGTCGCAATATCCACAGGTCTAAAAAGAATAAAGTAAATGGCCCATCCACAGTCATGCCTAATTAAAATCAAGTAACTCTGTTTCTGATGTTCTTATATTTCATTGGGTAAAATGATATTTGTTAAGGATTGAATTCTGAATCGGACTGCAAACAAAGGAGTCTTCTCTTATTTTGTTGATCTAAGAAGCAGCTGACTAAACAGATGTCAGAAACTAGTAAACACACTGAAGCTTGGAAAAAATCTGGAGAACAGCATTATGAGTCAAGGCTTGAAAGATTTTAAGACTTTTTTCTTTATGAAAGCAATGAATCACTCGGGGTTTCTGTTATTTCTTCTCCATTTCTTTCCTTCCCTTCCACCTTTCCACTCTATAAAAATACCAAGTAATCACAACTTAAAATGTTGTTGTTAAAATGTACCTGTTGGAAGAGGCTCGGGGAGGTCTCCTGTCACAGAGCGGTGAGGTGACAGACAGCCCTTTGTAAGCACAATGTCATCGAGGGCAATATCACCATGGTGTCCTTCACCAACTCTTCCTTCAAATTGAAGTTGGAAGTCTTCATCGCCAGACAGTGATAGTTCCTTCTGCTGCCAGAAATTGCCTTGTTCTACAGTGAGGTTAAGTAGGACCTTTGTTTGGTTGGATACTGACACCTGGATCAAGGTGAGTGCCCCAATGCCATTTCCATACATGTGATAATGAAAAATGATCTGTAACCAGAAACAGAAATATTGTATATAGCTAGTACGATTAACTCCACTTTACTTTCAGTTGTATAATATCGCCCTCTCCTTTATTAACAGACTCCCAAAGGAAAACTAGATCTGCGTGGCCTGTTGTTCTGTGAGTACTGTAGTACTGTGTGGAGTCAGGCCAGCCTTAAATTATAAGTCTCGATATATGGAAGACAGAGCAGTAAGAATCAAAAAGAAATTTAGATGAAAACCTGAGCAGAGTTTATTTTCATTCTTTAACTTCTAAATGGTGAATTTCCCAATAAACTCCTAAAAGTCCACTGGCAAAGGAATAAAATATCGTTAAAATATGATCCATTATCTAAAGACTCTTCATGATTAAACAATAGTAGGAACTAAAGAAGACCATTTTCAGTCTTTTAAATTTTAAATCATTTTCTTCAAAAGAGTGGAGTACTCTGATGCTTATTCTACCATATTCCTTGCACTTGAAACACGTTTTTAGATATGTACGATTTTCAGGGCTCCGCTATCTACCACCAACTACCAGCAACAGAACAGCAGTTATCCAAATTTAGCTGAAATGCTAGAGATATGATCTAAGAAAGAAGCCTTGGGCATTTCTCCCCCCACAAGAAAAATCAATATAAGTAGTTTCAAAGATTAACAACTCACCAGATTCTTAGTTATTGTTACACAGAAGGGAAAAGTTAGGGGAAATTCTAGGAGAAAGAACTGTATAGGTTAGAAAAAATATGAACTCAGAGCACTTTTAAGCTTTTATCTTATCATGTGTATGAATGAGGGCACACAGTAAAGGTGAGTGATCCCCACACAGAATAAAGGTATTTTTGAAACACCAGCAGTCATGTAATATTACACTTTAGAGAATGAAAGGAATGAATGTGCTTAAGGGGAAAAGAATCTGATTAAACAAAATATGCAGTGCATACTTCAAAAAGCATCAACTTAATAGAGTAAGTAAGCCATGTGAAGTGACACTACTCAAATTTCCTAGCTGATGAAACCTTCAGGCATTCTTCTGTGATCCAAAATCGTTTCTTCTATTGAAAAAACTTTCCAACACAAGCTCTGTGACCGTTATGACTTGTTCTGGGAGAAGACCCATGAAATCTGGGTTATATGACTCATGAAAGGAAGAAACATAAGGGGCCTATGGCCAACATCTTGACCAGCATCAACAGACAAGAGAAAATGGTCCAGTGTGCGTCACACATGTCTGTCTGGATTCCCTGCAGTCACAGACATGGCCTTTCTAGTCATCTGCCTTGTTTTGTCTTATTTGTGCAACAAATCTGAGGCCTACCTCTTAAGTTGCAATAAATATTTCCCTGTCTTCTTGAGGTCATTTCTTGAATGATCCCATGTGGTTAACATGCAAATATATAGACATGTGTGTGTCAATACATGTTAAGAAAATACTTGACAACAATGTAGTCTAACTGCAGGGCATAGTGAGGGAATGCTAAGTATGAGATTCAACTAGTGAGGTACTTTCTCTGAAAATTTCAGAGTTACTCAAAGGTCTCATCCTTTCCCATATCAATCTGTCTCATTCTTCCTACCATCCATCCCTAAAAAGGAAGAAAAATCTTCAATTTGATTTTGTTCTGCTTCAAGGTATTCCACAAGGTCAAGTGACAGAAAGGATTTTCATGAAATCTGGGAGGTCACTCTGCTTACCTGATATACATATTTTTTATATGAGCTACACAGTCATTCCCAGCATGACCTTTCCTCACTTCTTTGTATTCAATCTATATCATAAATATTCATAAACTGAACCATTCTTCATTAATTTTTTGACATTTCTTCTAGGCATATTTCATTATTCTCACACAGATGTTTAAAACAGTGGGGACTACAGTTCCAGGACCAGGGAAAAATAGAGATGGATGAAATCCTGAGTTACTACACTATGAAAAACAAAGCTTTGGAGCATTTTTAGAGGAAGCTTAAGTTAAAAAGCCATGAAGTCAAGCTGGAATACTCTACATTTTGTGTTTAATTTTTAATTAGCTTTCTAAGACTAAAATTTGTAAATTTCAGAACATCTATGAACATAAGAGATTTGTAGATAGAGACTTGACATATAAAATCTGGTGTGCTTGGGCTTTGTTTTGGAGAAACCTATCAAGTAATGTGGAAAACAACAAAACAGATGAGAAATACATTTGATTAAAATTCATTTTTTTTTCCAAACGAATTAGATAAAGTTTAATGTTATCCTGTATAATTTGTTATATTTGCTTTAGACTGCTGAGTTCTCTCTCTAAAACTCTGATCAGATCATGTCACTCTCTTGCAGAAAATTCTATCAAATGTGCCTCACAAGATAATAGAAATGAGGTTATCCCCTGAGAGTTAAACTACGAAATCAACTTAAGATAAAACAGAAAAACTTCCAATACAAACTAAAAGCTTAACATGCATTAAAACCATGACAATGGTAGGAGGTGAAGGCTGCTTGGTACAAAACAGAGGAGGGAGCACCTGTAATGGGGGCAGGGAATCTGGGGCACCTTGGGTCAAAGGTTTAAAATGTCTCCTTCCAAAGGTTAAGGCTCTGTGGTGGAGGCGGCAACACAAGAATATTATACTTTGAAAACAAAGATTTCGATCATGCTATTGTCTTTGATCATCAGCTGACATCTTTCTGAATGTAATTTGCTTTCCTTTCAGTGTTCAGACCCTGAGAACTCACCAGTCAGAATATGTGTGTTCTGATCCTACGGAGATCACACTTCCCATTGTAAATATAAATGCCACATTTATTCATATACTATTCTTTTTAAGCAAGATTCTTGGGAAGCCATCTCTGAGTGTTTAATTTATGTTATATGTAAAGCTAAGTTTAGATCCTAACTCAGCTGACTCCCATTCTTTGTGAAATAAAAGCAATCAATAAACAAAAGGGACGGACCTGAAAATACACAGTCATCATAGAGGCCGGTTGTCCCAAAGAGCCATACTGTCCTATTTATACTTATAATAGTACTAACATTTTCCTGAAAGTTCCACAGGATAATAGCCAAACCCTCTTCTTCTCCTGGCTACAGAAGTTCTTCTACCATTTTTTAGGGCTAATTTTCATCTTTCCTTTTTCATGAAGACTTTTTCAACCATTTTACAGTGGATCCAGCTCTAACATTTGTTCGTGGGAATATTTAAGTATATACTACTTGAATTTTCTGATGGTAAAATTCTCATAATTCCAGTTGTTAGGATCAATTTTATTTTTTTATTTTAGCCAGAAGCTTCCATTGAGCTTAAACAATAACTTTGTTGTTTAACCCGTAAACTGTCCCTGCTCCCCTTCCCCCAGGGGACCTACTTAAAAACAAGTCCCAGAAACCAGCTCAAGGTAACAGAGCCCAGATACAAGGGTGGGTCAGGCCCGGTGGAGACACCCAATCAGTAGGGGGTTGCATACTATCTCCCTAGCTACCAAGGAGTATGGGCCCCAGCCCTTTGGAAGCCTTTTTTGGCGCCAGTCCTAATCAAGGTGTAATAGGCTGGTTCAAATGTCTACTAGGGTAAATTGTAACTCATTTGGTCACCTAGCATCACTGTGGAGTTTCCTGTGTGTGTTACAATCTCATTGGCCACCAGTGCGTGGCCAGGCCTGACCGCATGGCCTTTGCCCTTAATAGCTAGACGGAAATAGAGAAGGGTCACCCTCTCTTGTAAGAGGTGTGTCCCCAAATGTTCGGTCTGATTCTTGATGCTTGGCACGAAATAAAGCTTTGCTTGACCTTCGCTTTGTATCAGTCTCGCTCCTTTAATCACGGACCCATTATTGGGCCATAACACAGTAAGTACTAAATTCCTTGAGGGGAAGCAACTGCATTTTACTTCCTTTGTACTATCCATACTTTACGGATAGTAACCATGAAGTCTTCCGGTGCTTTCCACAATTCGAATAACTATGGAATTTATCAATAGGATAAATTCTTCCCACAGCTCTAACAACCTTTCTGTATTGGTATTCTGTATTCCATTTTCTGTATTAGTGCTCTCAGCAGTCACAACATTTCTGGGTATTTTGCTTACCTTGCAATCTTTGCTTCTTCTGCTGATGACTGGACTGGAAATTCTGGCAGCCCTCATGGGCTGCTGAGGGAACAAGCTCTTTATGAAGATGTAATGACCAGAGGAGTTTCCAAAGGTGTGATCAGCAGCTGGCTCTGTGCCTACAGCAGGGAGGCTGCTAGCTTTCAGATTCCAGTCAAAGTCATCACCCTGCTCCTGCTCCCAAGAACAGAGGTCAAATTCAAAATCACAGCGCCCACTGGAGGTACCTGGAAAACATTTCCCAAATTATGGCAGAGAGAAAATTAGCAGATTTTAAGATACGCAGTCCAAAACTAGAGCAATCTTGACACATCCTGTAACAGCACCTGAGAAAATTATCCTGACACTAGCATTAAAATAGAATATTTAAAATCTATGTTTAATAATTAATGCTTCCGTATTTTATCTCAGAGAAGACTCAAATATCCAATAAATTAACCTAGCAAAACTTCAAAGTGTTATGTTACCAAAGATTTTGAAAGCCATTTAATAATTTGTCTACAATATTTTTAATATTTCAACCAACTTGTTTTTAACAATTACCCATGAAAACTTCCAGAGACAAAAATCAACCATGATCTTAGGTCATTTTTGTTGGCCAACTGCACCAGTCCCAACATGAACTGAACTCCTAAGTTTGGTAAAATAAAAGCTGATTATCTAGCAAGGCTTGGGAAGACGTGGGAGTAGTACAGTTCACATTTGGTTACTACTTTGTTTTTAGAAACTAAGGTTTCTAAGAATTAAAATTCTGATCAATGTAATTAAGATGCTAGAATGGCTCAGGGAAGCAACTCTGTGTGTAAGAAAGAGGTGCATAAAAAGACAAAAGGGATAAAATTACATTTTTATTGAGGGAAAAGAAAGCAATTTTGTCCTAAAATGAAACTGGTTATTTAGAGATAGGAGACTTACACCAAAATCTGTATTGAAAAAGAAAAAAAAAAGAAGAATAAAGAAATCTGTAAAACATTTGTGAAGGGGAATCACTGGAGCATTTTTGCTAGGGTCAGGACTGACTTGGATTGGAATAAATGGGTTTTAAAAGTACACTAGTATAAAATTGAAACCTGGTTTCTCTCTCTGCTAAAAAAGATGGTTTTCTTAGATTATTGCTCTGCTTTAGTAAGAAATTAAAAGCAGAGTTTCTGTTTTGTCTTTATCAGGTCTTGACTACTTGAAGCAGTTAAAACTTCTCAAAATTAAAGGGGCAAAGTTTTTCTAACAACTATATAATCCAATGTTTTTGCCTATGAAATCCCTTATTAACCTTGTCGGTAAAAGAAATAATGAAATATTGAGTTTTATAGTGACCTGTGACCCTAATTAGATTACATGCTTTAGAACCTTCTGATATTGTTAACAATCCTCCCAAACATTCAAATTCTCCCAAACATTCAAATTCTCAATTGTCTTTTTGACAAAAAAAAAAAAAAAAGGAAAACAAAAGAAAATAATATTTTAGTTTGCTACATATAGCCATTTCCATGGCTTGTGCAAGTTTACTTTTCCACAAACCTGATTCTCAGTCCCAATATCAATGAGATGATATTTAAGTATTACACACATAACCTCCTCTAAACACCTATTTAGTCAATGTAATTTTATTTCTTCTTTCTCCTCATCTTTGCTCCTCAGGTCCTGCTAGGGAATTCAGGAAGCTTCTTATTCTGTTCAATACAGTTTGGGTTGGGAAATGCTGCCTAAAGTAAAAGTTATAATCACTGAAATTGTTTTTTAAAACAAAATCCTCATTTTAGAGATGAGAAATTGTGAAACAGAAAAAGATAAAAAGTGTACTAATTGGAATTTATTATAATAAGTTACAGAAATTAAATATGTTAGGTTGCATGAAATACCAATGATCTCTCCCAGGTTCCTAAAAATATTTTATTACAAATATTGCTAAAGTTTTCTTCTACTTCCAGGACAGCAAGAATTACTGAGTTCAACTATGACCTCATTGACCTTCTGCCTACTGAGGCTATCCATTTCTTTTCTTTTTTATTGTGTTATGTTAGTCACCATACAGTATGACATTAGTTTTTGCTGTAGTGTTTCATGATTCATTGTTGGCATAGAACACGCAGTGCTCCATGCCCTACGTGCCCTCCTTAATACCCGTCACCCAGCTCACCCATCCAATGCCTGACTTCAAGCTGTATTACAAAGCTGTGCTCATCAAGACAGCATGGTACTGGCACAAAAACAGACACACAGACCAATGGGTCTATTTCTGATAGATGGGTACAGAAATCTCCAACTACAATAGTCGATTCATCTATTCTTGCAATTCTAGTAGTTTTTGTTGCATGTTGTATGACATTCTATTAGATGCATACACATTAGGGATTGGCATGCCTCCTTGGGGAAGTGACTCCTTCATTGTTATGTAATGCCTTTATTTATCCTTGATAACTTTAAAAGTGTTTATTTTACCTTCATTTATTTTCCAAGGCTCTCTTTCCCTTTTGAGGATTTGAGTTTCTGATTTAGATCATTTTCCTTGATATAAAAACTTTTTTTTTTCAAAGTAGGTTTTCTGGCAAAAAAAAAAAAATTCTCGCAATTTGTGTTTGTCTGACAGAGTTGAGAAAGTATTTGTCTTTTACTTTTGAAGGATAATTTCACAGCGTATGAATTCAAGGTTGGTAGTTTGGTGTTGTTGTTTATCCCCCCAAACACCTTAAATGTTTCAATCTACTCAGTTCTCATTTGGGTAATTTCTGAGAAGTATAATTCTTACCTTTGTTCCTCTGTAGGGAAAGCATCTTATCTCTCCAACTTCTCTAAAGATTTTACTTTGATTTTCCATAGCTTAGAAAGGATATATGTAAGTGTAGGGGTGCTTTTTGTTTGATTGGTTTTTTTGTTGTTGTTGTTACATTTTTGTTTTGTTTTTGCATTTATCCTGCTTCATGTTCTATGCTGTGGTTTTGTGTCCAACATTCATTTGGGGAGAATTCTTAGTCATTATTTTTCCAAATGTTTCTTCTGTTCCTTTCCTCTTTCTTATCCATGTGGTATTCCCGCTACACACATATCTTGTTGTGAAGTCCTTGAACATCTGTTGTTTTTTCTCAGTCTTTGTTATTTCTGCTTTTCAGTTTTGGAAATTTCTATTGTGATGTCTTCTAGTTCAGATATCGTTCTTCAGCTGTGTCCAGGCGACTAATAAGCCCACCAAAGCTTACTCGTTTCTGTCGCAGAGGTTTTGATCTCCAGGATTTCTTTTTGATTCTGAGGATCTCTGTTTACACTGTGCATCTTTCTTGCTTGCTGTTTTATCCACTAAAGGCCTTAGCACACTGATCATAGTTATTTTAAATACCTGGTTTAATAATTCCAACATGCCTGTCATGTCTCTTTCTAATTCTTCCTTTCTCCATGTGATACTTTCTCAATAGCTGGACATGATACACTGGGTAAGAGGAACTGCTATAAATAGGCCTTAATGTGGGGAGAGGGGAAGAATTCTAGAGTTCTATGATTAGGTCTCAGTCTTTTAGGGATCATGAACCTCTGGACTGTGAACCTCACAAGCATTTCTCAGATTTTTTTTCTCCTCTCCTTACATGGAACGGGATATCTAGAGAGGGTTAGCAATAGAGATTTCCCTTCCACGAGGCCAGTTAGGCTCTGAAAATACCCTGGCAGTTTAGGCTTTCATTGTCTGAGGGAACGCCTTGTGAGGAAAAGCAAAGTGCTCTGTGATACCTTAAAATGGTTTCCACCGCCCCCCCGCCCCCAGCTGTTGGAAGCAGGAGAGGATTTTTCTCTGATATTTACTGGAAACCTGGCCAAACTCCTTGCAGTATTACATTTATACACAATATCATAAATAAAGATTATAAATATCAATCTCATAATATTATAGGGTGTTCCAATAAGTGGGTTTCCTGAAGTTTTTAACTCTTGGGCTTGTCCATGTGGCACGTCATCAATAACCAATTCGGATCTCTTACCCAGGTACTGGTTCCGTTAGTGGATTCTGCCCCCAAGTTTCTAATCTGCTAATGTGTGATTCCCTGGGTTTACTTGCCTCTCTTCAATCTCGGAGATATTTGTCCTGTGGATTTAATAAGAGTTCTTGATTTCTTAGTCTCTTCAGCCTTTGACTTGTTAGAAGAGAGCTGTGACCTCCAAAATCATCATATATAGCACTGGACAGTAGGAACTACACAAACCTCTTCCTATAATTCTGCTGGTAAATCCTACAGCTGATGATGTAAGTGATGATGCTGTAAAACTGAGCATTGTGTTACTAAGAGTTTGTATTTTCTAAAATTGTATGTTTAGGATACTTTTCATGTTCTTTATGTTTAAAGGCATGATGCAGCATAAAGCCAATGAGCAATCTGATCTTAAGTAATAAAATGTACAGGTCAGAATTCTTTGATAATATTCTTTATTAAGTTCTCTCTGAATATTAAAGTGAAAATGAAAATATTAAAAACCTTACTTTTATGTGAGGTGGTGCTCAAAAACTAAAAATAGTTAAAAAGGATCAAAGTTGCAGCATGTTAAGTATTTATATAGTTTTGTCTCTTCAAGAAAGCTAGTTAGAACAAGTTCTCAAATATTTAAGGAAATTTAATGTACATGAGAGTAGGAATGATTCTGCCACCAAAGCTCTCAGGGCCCTGTTCCTCAGTGCACAGGCCAAAGGAAGACAGGTGCACATCCCAGCTGAAGCCACAGCAATTCTGGGACAAAGATTCTATACTATTGTTAATAGAATGTAATCAACAGACTCTTTAAGATTCTCCAAATTCTGCTAGGCACCAAAATCGTGTCTTTCTTTATGGATTCATTCTTACAGTTAGCATAGATCAGTATAATTGTTTAAATACACAAAAATAACTATTAAGTTATTTCAAATAAAGCAGAAAACTTGAAAATACATGGGTCTTACCATTGTTTTGATACCATTTTGGAGGGTAAAGACCACTAAGATGAAAGTTAATTTTATCACAACATCCAAAAAAAAAAAAAAAAAAAAAAACTTGCCCAATAGTGAAGAATGGCCTTCAGTTTTTGAAATAACTAAAAATTAATTAACTTAAGAAAGCATCAAGACTAATATGCTTTTTAAAAAATGGTTTAACAGTCTAGCTAACACTGATTTTTACTACTTTCAGGGATAGAGAAAATTTCTCTGTCATAATTCTGTCACCAAATGAACATAATGGCATTTTCTATCCAATTGCTGATTTGATTTTTTAAAAATTGCATTTGATACTTTCTGGTAATTTATTCTTTCCTACAATAAACTGTAATAGTCTCTTTTGCTTTAGAATAGTCAAGTTCTCCTAAGTATCCTTTTAGAGGCCTGAGAGGTAAATACATTAAAATAATAATGAACCCCAACTAAGCATCGTTTAGAAGCTGAATAGTTGTCTTAATTAAAAATTATAAAATGAAGTAACTAAATCAGTTCACCTTGTGTTGGAAAATTGATCAGCCCATGAAGACTAGTTTGCCATATAGACCAGCATCCAGAAAGGCCAACTGCATAAAGAAATGATGTTGGGAGATGGAGAGAAGTGAGTTGGGGGAAATTGGAGGCGGAGGCAAACCATGAAAGACTGTGGACTCTGAGAAAAAAAAACTTAGGATTTTGGAGGGGGGGTGGGTGAACCTGGTGGTGGGTACTAAGGAGGGCACTTATTGCATGGAGAACTGGGTGTGGTGCAAAAACAATGAATTCTGGAACACTGAAAAGAAATAAAATGAAATTTTTTTAAAAATGATGTTTGCTGGAGAAAATCGGATTTATTCTGTTTCAAAAATCATACAAATGATGCTACATGAATTTCTATCATGTAAATTCTGTTTTTCTTCTGATATTTACTATTGTTTTAAAGATATTTTTCCTTGGAAATTTTAATTCTAATGTATCAGTGGGGAAAATACAATAAGCAGGCATAAGTTGTTAAGATTTCAGATCACTGTGATGAGAAGGCACAACTTATAATTTCATATTTCACAATTTCCCCTGGGTGCCAGGTGAGAAAAGCAGCAAACAGTCTTTTGTGCAGATGCCAATTCCTGTCACTTCATGGAGCAATTAATGCCAGAACCAGACAGGTGTGCCATCAGGAAGACAATGATCACCTTTGTCTGCAACTGTACCATCCATCAAACCAGGTTCTACCTTTCTAAACACTATAACTTTTCCATCGATCACTATCTTCATGAGCATGAAATATCAGTTTCATTTAAAAAGTTCGTAATTTTGAAAGGCAATAATCTAAATCCTTTTAAGACACAACCATCAAATTCCTAAAATTAAGATCTCAATGTTCTATTCAATTGTTCATTCAATATAGATTTATTGAGCATATGCTATAAATAAGGCACATTTAGGAAGATAAAAAACTAACTGGAAGGGGGGCTATTGTATATTGGTTGATAAGAAAGCTAAAGTTCAGAGTACGATACTAAGCAAAGTATCACATTGTAAGTAGCAGAACTATGAGTTAAAGAATGATATACACAGAACCCTGTGCCACTACTCCCTCTTATAATATAGTATGCAGTGCTCCAGGATGGGAGTTGCAAATAATAATAAATAATAATAATAAATCTATAAATACTACAGGCTAAGAAACTGTAGGTGTCTATGAGAAAATTCTCAAAGAGATCTCTTTACATGTAGGCGGCTATGAAAAGATGGCAACCCTCCACTTTGACTTGATTCTTCTTGAGGTAGTTTATCAATTCTTTTACACTATTCATCTAAATATGAATGTCCTACGGACTTATGGGCATATGGAAGAAGGGTCTGTAGTCAAAGGAATAAGATGAATCCTACAAATTATTATCTCTGTTTAAGGAAGATTTAAAAATACACGAGCATATTATTAACACACTAGCTCTGAGAAATCCCATAATATGGAAACTAGTTTTTTACATAACAAAGAATATTCCCAACCTATCTAAGGAAGCTATGAATTTATTTATTTACTTATTTAGTAGAACTATGAGAATTGTGTAGATTATTACATTGATGATGCACAGGACAAGTTTTACAAATTCTATTAAAATAAACAAGAAAAAAAAACATAATTTGAGAAATTAGTTTCCAGTTATAAATGGGGTACTTTCTCAGTTTTGTGACTTTGGAGATTGTTTTAGTTTCTTAGTAATTCCATAATAAAGTACAACAAAATGGGTAGCTTTAAACAATAGAGATTTATTCCCTCAAAGCTGCTAAGGATAGCAGTCTGAAATCAATGTGTCTGCAGTGCCATGTTCTCCCTCATGGCCCTAGCGGAGAATACTTCCCTGAATCCTTATAGCTTCTCGTGGATACTGGCAAACTAAGCATTCATTGGCTTATAGATACATTCCTCCAGTCACATGACATTCTGTGTGTTCTCACACTATCTTCCCTCTGGATATCTATGTCCATATTTGCTCTTCTTAAAAGTGTTAACAGTCATTGAGCTAGGGCATACCTTAATCTAGTATGACCTCATTTTAACTCAGTACATCTGCAAAGACCCTGCTTCAGCTAAGGTCACATTCACCTTCACTTCGTGAACGTGAGTTTTGGGAAGACATTATACAATCAAATACTGGAATGATTATGTTCTTTAAAGCAACTCTCTTGGATTTTGAGGTATATAATCACATCATTAGAAAATCATTATAATTTCGTGTTAATGTATTTCATTTCACGCCTTACATACTGCATAGAACCAGAACAAGAGTGTTAAATAATAATAGTAAACACTCGCAATATAATCTTGATTTTAATAAAAATATTTCATTATTTCCTTCAATTTATCCAATCATCTGTAAGATGTTAAAGTTCTATCATTCCATATATTACAGAAAGCACTTAACAGTTTGTTATGATTTTTTTCGGTGGTTTATTTGGTTACATGGACAGTGTCTTATTTCCTTTAAACAGTGTAAGATTTTGACCTCAAAATGTATAATGGTTCTATATTTGAATTTGGCTTGCTACCATTTTCAGTTCTTCTACATTTATTTTCACAAGGAGTTTGAACTACAGTTTTCTTACTTTTCCAGTTTTTTTGGAGGGTTTTTTATCAGTGATTTATTAGCTTCATAAAACAAATCAGTCATTTTTATATGTTAGAATAGTTTCTTTGGTCATTAGCAATTCATTAAAATGTGATAGAATCCTGTAGTACCTATCTCAAGAGACAAAATCAAGGACATTTGTTGATAACTTTATTGGATAGTTAATGGTCTATTCAGGTTCTCTACTTCATTAGTTAATTTTGGCATTTTTCTCATAGAAAGTTAACTAGCTCATTGATATTTTCAAGCTATCACAAAGTTATTGGTATCTATGTGGTTATTAATTCTCCTTTAACAAGGCCACATTTATTCAAATGTGTTTTTCTCCTTTTTTAAAATTAAAAGTTGGGGGTGCCTGGGTGGCTCAGTGGGTTAAGCTGCTGCCTTCGGTCATGATCGCAGGTCATGATCGCAGGGTCCTGGGATCGAGTCCCGCATCAGGCTCTCTGCTCAGCAGGGAGCCTGCTTCCTCCTCTCTCTCTCTCTCTGCCTGCCTCTCTGCCTACTTGTCATCTCTCTCTGTCAAATAAATAAATAAAAAATCTTAAAAAAAATGAAAAGTTCGTATTTTATCTACCTTAAAAAATAACATACTTTTGAATTTATCATTTGAATTGCTTGTTTTCCAAATCATTACTTCTTTCTCCTGAGTTTCTTAATATTACATTTTTTACAAATTTTTATTTTTAAATAATTTCAAACTTATAGAAAAGTTGTAAGGATAGCATAGCACCGAAAACCTTTGACATTTAAATAAAATAAGGGAATAACTGTTTTGAATAATAAATTTATTCTAAAAATATCAACAACTTGAAAGAAATGAGAGAATAGAGAATACCTTTAAAAAAAAAAACTTAAAACCGAAACAAATCTGAATGAGATTCTATCCATTACAAAAACTGAATTCATAATAAAACATTTCCCACATACCCAACTTTAAACTCAGATGGCTTCATGGGTCAAATCAATTGAGCTTTTTTTTTAAATTTTTTATTTTTTATAAACATATATTTTTCCCCAGGGGTACAGGTCTGTGAATCACCAAGTTTACACACTTCACAGCACTCACCAAAGCACATACCCTCCCCAATGTCCATAATCCCACCCCTCAATTGAACTTTTAAGGGTGAAACTGTATTAACTTACACCAACTCTCTCAAAACATAAGGAAAAGAGAACTCTTCCCAACTCTCCTTATGAAGCCAGTATAATGCCAATACCAAAGGCAGACAAGCAACTACAGGAAATTTAGAGACCAATTCCCCCATAAACATAGGTGCAAAAATCTTTAACAATACATTTATTAAGGAATGTGTTTGACTTAATGTTCAAAAATCAACTAAGGTAATTCATTACTTTAATACAAAGGGAGAAAAAAATCATATGATCTTCTCATCTAGATGCAGGAAAGGCACTGATAATATTCAACACTTCTTTTTTTTTTTTTTTTTTTTTATTATCATTAGTTTTTTATTTTTTTTTTATTTTTATTTTTTTTTTAATTTTTTATTTTTTATAAACATATATTTCTTTATGATAAAACTTGATGTAAACTATCAATAAAAGGGATCTCATTCAAACTGAAAAAAGGGACCTGTGGAGAACATATAGCTAGTTTCAGACTTAAATGTTAAATACTGCAGAATTCTACCCTAAGACTGGGAACAGAGTAAGTAGTCCAAAAGTCCAAAAGCCCACCTCTTTTATTCAACAACGGTCCAGAAAGTTCTAGTCTGTGCAATAGGAAAAGCAAGTAAAATGGAATTGAAGAGAAAGCATATGAAATCACATAAATTAATCAATTATCTACACAAAAAATTTCTAAGAAATCTGTATGGTAACTACTAGAACTCTTAACTAAATTTGGAAAGGTTATAGGATACAAGGAAAATATAAAAAACTCAATTGGATTTCTACAAGTTATCAGCAAAAAGTTACAAGTTGAAATTAGAAAGTAATTTTATTCACAAGTATGAAAAGAATAAAGTATTTGGAATACATATTAAAAAGACATGTCTATACTGGACTTGTTTATATAGGATGTCATCCCTGGAAAACTCAGGGTCATTAACATGCAGTTTTCCTCCAGTTTCTTTTATAGATTCAATATGAACCTATCTGAAATCCCAGAGAGTCTTTTTGTAAAAATGTTTGTGTATATAGTAAATATGCAGACACATAATAGAAAGAAGTGTGAAAGAACTTTTTTGGATGATATAAATGTACTATATTTGTGATATATGTGCATGTACTTGTCAAAACACCAAATTGTGATGTATGCACTATATATTTCATCTTAAAAAACTAAGAACAAATATCAAATTCTAATTATTTTGCTTGCTTCTAACAGTGATATATGTTGGCATTTCTGAAATTAGAATGCTTTCTGCGTATTCTAGATTTGAGCAATTAAATATAAAAATTGATTTAACTTGGTACTAGGCTGTTAATGTTGTAAATACAGGTGACAAATATGAAAATGTGGTACTGGATTAAAATTGGTGTTATCCATGGTGGATGGATGGATGAATGGATAGGTAGCTGGAGAGGTGGACAGGTAGACTGATAGGTAGGTAAATAGGTAGATAGGTAGACAGGCAGGTAAACAGATAGACAATAGCCATGGAAATACGCAAACACATGTATACATATACATAAATTTACTAGCTCTGTCCACTGAGAAGGCCAAGAAGTAATGACTCATTAAAAAAATAATCTTGATTTTTAAACTATCACTCTCCACTAAAAACAATCAGGGCTATTTAGAGCTGATATCAAGTCTGGGGAAGAAAAAGTATAAGATCAGTGTGGGATATTTTGTTGTGCAAGATGAAAGGAAGTGATCAAAGAGTGATTAACAACTTTGAAAAGTTCATAGAAGATAGTTTACAGGAGTTCCTAATAGCCTAAGCTGGAATAATTCGATAATCAGAATAAATTATGATGATTATAACCCTTTGGATGAAATTTTAATCTGTAAGACCATAATAATATAAATAAATAACAAGTTAAGAAATGAATAGAGCAAAGGCAAAGCTCTTCTTTATAGTAGAAAACCAATTTGTGTGGAGTGAAGACATAAGAAAAGCATCAGTGGGCTGTATGGACCCAGCAATCCCAATTTTGGGTATATCCAAAAAAAAGTCAAGAACATGACGAGATAACTGCACTCTGACATGCACTGTGGTATTATTCACAATAGTCATGATAAGGAAACAACCTCAACATACACTGATGGGAGAACAGATAGAGAGAAAAGGTGGTGTTTACATAAAATGGGGTATTATTCAGCCATAAAAAAGGAAATACTGTCATATTTGACAACATGGTTGAATTTGAAATACGCTAACTGAATTAAGTCAGTTGAAGAAAGAAAAAATATTGCATGATTCAACTTATATGAGGTATCTAAAATAGCCAAACTCAAAGAAACAGAAAGTAGTATGATGATTGCCAGAAGCTGCAGAGAGGAGCTAATGGGGAGTTGCTGTCCACAATGGGTATAAAGTTTCAGGTATGCAAAATGAAAAACTTGTAGAGATCTACTATATAACAGAGTGCCCAGAGTAAATACCATATTTCATTCACTTAAAAATTTGTTGGGGGTAGATCTCAGGTTAAATGTTCTTACTAGAATGGAAGGAAGGAAGGAAGGAAGGAAATCAATCAATCATCAATAGGAGCTAAAACTAGCTGAACGTTTGGCAAGGGCAGTATATTTTCATACTCACTGGTATTTGCATATGAATTAATAATTCTTTTAAAAAGAATTACTTTATAGAAGAGAGATGTGATTGACTATACTTTAACCAATTGTTCAAAGTAAACATCAGGAATAGGAGCACAAATCAACACATGCCTCCTCATATGATGCACTGAGAAGGATGCATGATTACATCTGTGGTACTTTTCTTTTTCTAAGATTTATTATTTGTTTTCAAAGAGAGAGATAAAGCATGCATGGGGGAGGGGCAGAGGGACTGAGATCCTCAATACTGTGCTGAGATCCTCAATACTTGTTTATTCATTATGGCTATATTCTTATTTAGATCCTCAAACACATTTGTAACACCTGTTTTAAATCTCCTGTTTACTAAATCCAAGTTGTTGTTGTTTTTTTTAAATCATTTCTGGCTCTAGTTATTTTTTTTAAGATTTTATCTATTTATTTGAGAGAGAAAACATATGCAAAGAGGAGCAGAGGGAGAGAGACAACGGTGGAGCCTGATGAAGGGCTCGATCCCACAATGGTGAGATCAACTGAGCCAAAAATCAAGAGTCAGACACTGAACTGACTGAGCCACCCAGGAGCCCCAGGCTCAATTTCTACTGATATTTTGTTTTTGTTCTCTCAAATTAATATCAATTTTCCTGTTTCTTAATATGTGTATTTTTTCCCTTTTTACTTATGTGGTAGGATTATAGCAAATTAGAATTATGCCATGTTCCTTAAAAATGTGTTACATTTTTTACAGTTAATTCCTGACAGATCTTCTTTATCTAATCAAGCTAAATTTTATTATTGTTTTGGTTAGGTATATTAAAATTTTCCACTTAACCTTAAGATTATGCTCCTAGGGGCACCTGGGTGGCTCAGTGGGTTAAAGCCTCTGCCTTCAGCTCAGGTCATGATCTCAGGGTCCTGGGATCAAGCCCCACATCACACTCTCTGCTCAGCGGGGAGCCTGCTTCCTCCTCTCTCTCTGCCTGCCTCTCTGCCTACTTGTGATCTCTATCTATCAAACAAATAAATAAAATCTTTTTAAAAAAAAAAGATTATGCTCCTGTTGATAACCTGGTTACTTATTGTGATCTTATTTGAATGCCTGAAGTGTTTAGCACCACCTTTCAACACCAGTTGTGCTAGAACTTTCATATGTCTCCAAATTGCTTACCTCTGGAATAAACATTCAGTCCTCAGTTCTGCACCATATCATCTTTCCTTAGAGGGTTGTACCATGGGCACAGAGAGTCTAACTCTTAGCCACAGACCTGTGGTTAATCCCCACAAAATCTTCTAGGGCAATCTTCTAGGGACCAGTTTCTTTTCTCAGATAGTCACTTCAGCAGCCAAGAATTCTAATCTCTCAATTTAGTGACACCGATATTATTTTTTTAACTCTACCTCTGCTCTGTGATACAAAAATTTCCTCACACAGAAATCTTTGACAATCTTGAGGCAATTATGAAACTCATCTTTTCTATTTCCATCTCTAAAGAATCACAGTCCTAAGCTACAAATTGTGTAATGACTGAAAACATTTGTCTTATATATTATGTCCCATTCTGTAGCTGCTTTTGACAAAGGAACAAGACCAGTAATGGCTTTTTTTGACAGATGGAAGCACAAGTTCTTCCTAATATTATTTTATATTCTAGTATCTTACCTACCTGATTCTCTTATTACTTTGCTTCAATAATGTATGCAAATATGCATGCATATTTTATGTTATGATATTTAAGCTTTTCAATTTATTTTTAATCATATTTTACGAATGTTTTAACTTTAGTATATTAAGTGCATTTTTGTTTCTTTTTTATTCAGTAATTATTTAAAAGAGTAAAAAATATGTATCTAATTGCCCTGGCATTTTAACTTAAATTTAAAATTAATATTTGGTTTTACCATATTTCCAGTGAATAATATGACCTCTATAATTTCTATAATAAGTGTATTAAATTGTCTCTTAAATCGTGACAAATTTGTAAATGTAATAAGTATGGTTAAAAGAAATCCTTTCATTTTTATTTTTTTTTTATTTTTTTTTTTAAGATTTTATTTATTTTATTTGACAGAGAGAGAGATCACAAGTAGGCAGAGAGTCAGGCAGAGACAGAGGGGGAAGCAGGCTCCCTGCTGAGCAGAGAGCCTGATGTGGGGCTCGATCCCAGGACACTGAGATCATGACCCGAGCCAAAGGCAGCGGCTTAATCCACTGAGCCACCCAGGCGCCCCTACTTTCATTTTTAATGTTCAAAGTAGTCTATGCTTTTTTGGGGTACCGGGGTGGCTCAGTTGGTTGAGCAACTGCCTTCCGCTCGGGTCATGATCCTGGAGTCCCAGGATCGAGTCCTGCATCAGGCTCCCAGCTCCGCAGGGAGTCTGCTTCCCCCTGTGACCTTCTGCCTCTCCTGCTCTTTCTCACTGTCTCTCTCTCAAATAAATAAATAAAATAAAAAAACAAAGTACTCTATGCCTTTTTAATTTACAAGTGACCCTTGAACAACACAAGTTTGAACTGTGTAGGTCCACTAATACATGGATTTTTTTTCCCTATAAAAGTACTTTCTTTTATGATTTTCTTCATAACATTTCCTTTCCTCTGCCTAACTTAAACATACAAAATATGTGTTAATAGACTGTTTACGTTATTGGTAAGGCTTCCAGTCAATTGCAGGCTACAAGTTCATTTTAGGGGGAGTAAAAGTTATATGGGGATATTAAAATGAGTTTGTGTGTGTGAGATAGTCACCATCCCTGACTCATGTTTTTCAAGGGTTAACTGTAATGAATTAACTAGTTAATGTGTATGTTTTTAATCTAATCAGAAAAATAGAGGTATTTTGAAATATGGTTCAGCTTATGGATCTTCAGATTTTTCTTGTTATACAGCAAAGAGTTTAGTTTTATAAATTTAGTTATCCTATTTGAGGCAGAAAGCTTCAAAATTACATCTTTGTTTTAGATTTCACCTTTTATCATTCAATAATTTTGATTCAGAAATTTTGATTTAATCTTTCACTATGTCATAAATTGCTGTCCATGTTTTATTCACTTATATCAATGCCTACATTTATATATCACTAACAATATTCCTTTGGTAAAACTTACTCCTGTAAGTTATGAGGAAATTTAGTTCTTAATTAGGGTAACTTAATTTTAAGTACCTTAAATACTTTTAATTTTATGAAAACCATATATCCTATATATTGGCTATTATTTGTTTTACATATGCCCTATTGTCTTACTTATCATAACCAATTATGCCCAGTACGAATTTTCATCCTCTGCCATATTTATTATTTCCTCTCAGTCTTTCATATCTTTGAACATTTTTCTTTCTGTCCTAAGATTTTCAAATTTGTTCTCCCTAGCAATAATTCACTCTTCTATAATGTCATTCCTGCTCAAACTTTCATTTAGGGTTGTAATTATTTTTCATATAATTTTTATTGTCCTATCTTATTGATTATAAGGTCTTACAGATTTTAAAAAATTATAGATTATCTTATGGATAATTAAGATAATACCTTATAGATCTTGTCTTATCTAATTTCATCTTAACCTTTTCTTTCCTTTCCTCTTATGGCCTTCTACTTATATTTTATACAATCTGTAATTTCTTACAATATGTTGGATATGTACAACAATATATACATATATATACACATGCACACATACATATATATGTATATATTTGCTTTACCTGGGTTACTGTAATAAAAACATTTCAGAAGAATTAAATCCCTCTGATGTTCCTATTTTTTGTTGTTGTTTTACCAGTCGACATTTAGATAATATTGCAGAGCTGGTTATTATCAATAAGGTATGAAACTTTCCTTTGGCTGATTCAGTATTATCTGGTAATTTGTAGAAGAGTTATACCTGGAGGTCATAGACTATTCATATTCCAATTTCTAGTGCATAACAAACTGCAGTTAATGTAATCTTTTATAATGAGGTGTGACTATTTCTTCTTGGCCCTATGACTCTTTAATTAACAGAACGCAAAACAATCAGAAACAACTAAAAAAAAAAAAAACCTATATTTGTCAACTAGCACCAATTCCCAGCATGTTCTTGGGTACATACTCTCCCTAACTCTTCAACAGCCAATGCCAGTCCTCACTAGTCAGTAGTACTATATGAGTCCAAATGCAGCTTCTTGCCTTCTTTTACATAATGTTGTTTCTTATTTCTGGAAAAATGATGATGGGGCGGGGGGGAATCAAGGAGATGTAAATAGGTTTTCTTTTGCTCACATTTTAAATGGAAAACTCTCTTAAAAAGTTAGATACTATTTTTATATTACTTAAAACCAAATAGCTACATATTGGCTGCTTTATCTTACTTAAAATAAAACCAATTAGCCTTATATTGACTGGTGAAATTCAAAAGCTATAGATATATAATTTCACTTTCTATTGTGTATGGATAGAAAAAGCCCAACTGATTTTTGCGAAATATTTAGGTAATGAGGAGTGACAGCACCAAGATGACAAAATAGATTGTTCCTGACTTCACTTCCCTCATAAGAACAACTCTGACACCATTGCAAGAATCCTAGATCACAGGGGTCAGCATGAATCTGCCCCTGCATCAGAGAGACCAGGACAGACTGTATTAGAAAGATTAAAAAAGCAGCTACACATTGACTGTACTACCCTTCCCCCCAGCCAGAGAAGCGACATGCAGAGAGATCACCCCGAGCCTCAGTTACTCCAGCAGGAAATGAGAAACCAAGCAGGACAACCAGAACTCTACAACATGTGTGTCTGTTTTGCAGGAGCTTCTACTCTGATGCTGCACCACAAGGATTACAGGATAATCATCAGGGCTCAACCACTGGGAAACACACTGACAGAGAAGTGGGGAGGGGCTTATAAAAGGCTCAAGGGTCTTGACAGATGGAGTTCATACCTGCAGTGACCAAGTAGTAACTCCACCCAGCATTTTGTTCATCTGTAGAATCAAGAAATTATGTACTCCAAACATAAAATGCGGAAGGTTGCAGATGTGCCTGACTTGGATCCTCAAAGGAGGAGTTCAGCTGGCCCCAAAGACAGGTTTGCCTACAACCCGGCAAAGAGCTGAATCACATCTCCACACTCTCTGGAGAGTGTCTTTCAGCCCCATATGACCACAAAAACTGGTGATAACTCCTACAATCAGTGCGCCCCAGTGCTACCTGAGCTGAGAAGTGGGTGGGCACAGCTGATCATCTCCAGAGCAATACCAGGACCAGGCATAAAATGTTCCCCTGCACTGCCCAGGCAGGGGGACTAATTCATAACCAAGGCTGGAGGTGTATCATGGCCCCTCCTGACTTGAAGTCTATATGGAAAAAACTAAAGGCCTGGAGTGAGCCATTCCCATCCTGTCCAGACATAGCCCCACCAGCCGTGGAGTGTCTCTAGCCTCATCTGACCAGATGAACTGGCAAGAACTCCTTGAAGCCATGAAAGTTAGTAAAGCTTGAACCAAGAAACAAGCATGTAAAGCCAACAGTCTACAGAGCAAAGCCAGTGGCCCTATCTGGCTAGGAAAGCTGGTGTGCAAGCTGGCTTGATTTAACACAACAAAGACTTTTTTATTGGCCTTAACCATTTCTCCTGCTGTACTAGGGCAGGGAATCAACTTCACAGCCCTACTGAACACAGATTTCAACCTATCTGACCAGAGAACCTAACTCGAACACATAAGAAGCTATGCAATGTGGTCCAGATATGGAACACCTGGACAGAGAGTATACTTCATGACTTCCCCCTGTATGCAAAGCAAAGCTAGCAGCTTCACATGACCAACAAATTCTTTGCACACTCTGGCCTGATTTAGGACCCCAAGCAATGAGTCATACAAGTTCTCGATTCCTATCTGGGGCCATACAAGTTCTCGATTCCTATTTGGCTACCCAGTTAGGGCTGGGAAGCTATTTTATAACCCACCTAATAATGAACATAGTACCCACTCCCCAAAATTTAATAAGCCTGACTAGAGAATCAAAGAACTACAGAGCCCAAAATAAAGCCTCATATGTGTAGGGAAGCCCTATCCAGCTATTCCCAGCTAGTGGCACAATCCCCTATCTCAGTCCTCAGAGCACAAGCAGTTGATCCACCAAAAAATGGACCAAATGGGAAACTCCAGCTGCCCAAAGACATTACCAGAAGGCACACCCAAAATCCCAAACTGAGCTTTCTAAGGAAAGAGCAGCCATCAAACACACACACATACACACACACACAAATTCCATACCTGAAAAATATAATAACTGAACAATTCAATATAGAGTTTAAATGCACAATCAGCCATATGGAAGAAAGATTAAACAACCTAGAGAATTAGACTTTGGAAATTATCTAGCCAGAGATAAAATGAAAAGGAGTGAAGGAAACCTATGGGAATATGGAATACAAGGAAAAGAAGCAATATTTGTATTACAGAAATTCCAGAAAAGGGAGAGAAAGACAAAAAGACAGAAAGTATACTTAAAGCAATAACAGCTGAAAACTTCCCAAACCTGGGTAAAGAAATGGTCATCCAGATTCATAACACCCAAAAGACCCTGAATACATCTGGCTTAATAGGGCAACAATGAGACAAAATTTAATAATCATTAAATTGTCAGAAGTCAAATACAAAAAAAGAATTTGAAGAACAACAAAAAAAAAGAATAGATAAAAGATACAAAGGGAACTACATAAGACTTTGGTGTATTTTTCAACAGAAACTATTCAGGCTAGGAGAGAATGGGATGACATCGGTAACATTTCACATTGTGAAACATAAATAAATAAATAGATAGATAAATGTCGACCAACAAATCTATACCTAGTAAAGCCATCCTTCAGAAATGAGGCAGGATAAAGATTTTCCCAAACAAACAAAAACTGATGGAGTCCATTACCACAAGATCTGCCTTATAAGAAATGTTAACAGGTACTGAGTGGAAGAAAAAGAATGCTAACTAATAACACAAAAACATAAAACATAAAAGGTAATATAAATCTCACTGGTAATAGTAACTATATAATTATAGTTAGATTCTGAAATATGCTAATAATGATGCATAGTTAATTTACAACTCTAGTTTACAGGTTTAAAAAATATAGTACAATTACCATAACTACAATCATTATTCATTATACAATATTTAAAAAATGTAAATTATGACATAAATGATTTTAAAATGTAGGAAAGGAAAAAGCAAAAGTATAGAGTTTACTAATTCTATAAAAGTTAAATTGTTTCAGTTTAAAATAAGGTGTCCAATTTAAGAAATTTTATGTAAGCTTCATGATAACCACAAAGGAAATTCTGTCATAAAAACACAGAAGAACATAATGAAGATGTCCAAGCATACTGAAATTAAAAGACAACAAAATACAAGACACAGTGTAAAGAACAAAGAATAACAAATCTACGAAATATACAGAAAACAATGAGCAAACTGTCAATAGTAAGTACTTACCTACAGCAATGTAAGTGGACAAATCCTCCAATTGAAAGACTTAGGGTGAATGGATTAAAAAAAGAGACAATCCAACAGTATGCTGCCTAAAAGAGGCTCACTTTAGCCTTAAAGACATTGACTGTGAGTGAAGTGATGGAAAAAGATGTTTTTTAAGTAAATAGTAACCAAGAATAATAATAATAGTAATAAATTTAATAATAAAAGCAGGGGTAGCTATGCTTCTATCAGACAAAATAGATTTTAAACTAAAAATGGTACAAAAAGAAAAAAATATCATTTTATAAAGACAAGGGAGTGCATACATTAAGAAGATATAACGTTGCAAATATTTATGAGCCCCAAATTACAGCATCTAAATAGGTAAAGTAAAACGTAACAGAACTAAAAGGAGAAATAAACAGAAATGCAATAATATTGGGGCATTTCAAACAATACTAGCTCTTAACAAAGAACAGATGATCCAGATACAGAATCAATAAGGAAATATTGGATTTGAACAACACTACAGGCCAAATAGACCTAAAAGACATATATAGCACATTCTGTCCAACAGTAGCAGAATACACAGTTTTCTCAAGTACACATAGAAGATTCTCTTGGATATTTCACAAAACAAATCTTAGTGAATTCAAGAAGACTGAAGTATCTTCTTTGACCAGGATGGCATGAATCTACAAATTAATAAAAACAGGAAAAATAGAAAACTCATGAACATATGAAAATGAACAACACCCTCCTGAACAAGCAGTAATTCAAGGAATAATGTAAAGGGGAAACAAAAAAGATTGTTGATACAAAAATGGAAACACAATGTACCAGAATTTGTGAGATGCAGAAAAAAGCCGGTCTCAGAGGGAAATACGTAACACCTATATTAAGAAGCAAGAAAATACCAAATAAAGAACCTAATTCTACATCATTAAGGAAAAAAAAAGAACAAATCAAGTCCAAATTTAGCAAAAGAAAGGAAAAAATAAAGATTAGAATGGAAATAAAATAGAGAACAGAAGAAAACAAAAAGATTAAACAAACAAAAAAATTGCTCTTTGAAAAGATAAATAAAATTGACAAATCTCAAGCTCATTTAACCAAGGAAAAAAGAAGCTAAATCAACAATATTATAAATGGAAAACACTTATAGAGAATTATAAGAATTATAACGGATGCCACAGAAATCAAGATCATTTAGGAGGCTATTCTGAAGAAATATACACCATCCACTGAGCAAACCAAAAGAAAAGGAAAAACTTTTAGAAATATACAACTTATCAGGACTGAATACTGAATAATGAAAAAAATTGAAAATCTAAATAGGCCAATTACTGGTAAGAAGACTGAATTACTAATAAAAATTCCAGCAATGAAGAAAGACCTAGAGTCAGGTAATTTCACTGGTGAATTTTACCAAATATTTAAAGAAAAATTGATACCAATCCTTCCCAAATTCTTCCAAAATATCAAGAAGAAAGGAACACTCCCAAATACATTTTAGGAGGCCAGAATTATCTTTATTCCAAAACCAGAAAAGATTACTACTAGAAAAGAAAACTATAGGCCAATATCCCTTGTTAATGTAGATGCAAAAATTCTCAGTATAATACCAGAAAATTGAGTTTGGCAGCACATTGAATTCACCATGTCAAGTGGTTTTGATCCCTGGCATGAAAGGATGATCCACCTTATGCAAGTCAGTGTGATACATCACATTAGCAGAATAATAAAAAATCATATGACCAGGGTGCCCGGGTGGCTCAGTGTGTTAAGCCTTTGTCTTCAGCTCAGGTCATGATCTCAGGGTCCTGGAATCAAGCCCTGCATCGGGCTCTCTGCTCAGCAGGGAGCCTGCTCCCCACTGCCCTACCTGCCTCTATCTCTACTTGTGATCTCCCTCTCTCTCTGTCAAATAAATAAATAAAATCTTTTAAAAAATCATATGACCATCTATCTCATTGGACAAAGAACATTTGGGAAAATTCAATATCCATTTTTTATTAGAAACTCTGAATAAATTAGGTAGAGAAAGAACATTTCTCAACATAATAAAGGCCATATATGACAAGCCCACAACTAACATATTCAATGGGGAAAGGTTGAAAGCTTTTCCTTTAAGATAAGGAACAAGATAAAGATATCTACTCCCACCCCTCCTATTCAGCATTGTATTAGAAATCACATCTGTCATGTTTTATCCTTATAGAATTTTTCACTAAATAAGAAAATATGACTTTATATTTGACTTTATGGTTATTTCAATTCAATAAATGTAACATATAGCATAAAAAAAAAAAAAGAAATCCTAGCCAGAGCAATCAGGCAAGAAAGGAAATAAAATGTATCAGAAACAGAAAGAAAGAAGCAAAATTGTTTCCATTTACAGATGACACGGTTTTATATAAAACATCACAAACACTAGACCAAAAAATTTTAGATATAATCAAGGAATTCAGGAAAATTGCAGAATCCAAAAATAATATTCAGTAGTGTTTCTTTACAGTACCACTGAATTTTCTTTTCTCTTTCTTTTTTTTTTTTAAGAATTAATTTATTTATTTCACAGAAAGAAAGACCAAAGCAGGCAGAGGTAGAGGGAGAAGCAGGCTTTCTGCTGAACAAAGAGCCCAACGTGGAGCTCAGTCCAAGGACCCTGTGATCATGACCCGAGCCAAAGGCAGACACTTTACCAACTGAGCCACCCAGGCTCCCCATCAATGGATTTTCAGAAAAGAAAAAGAAATGAAAAAGTAAAAAAGAGGACATCTGCTCCTCCTCTCCCTCTGCCTGCCACTCCCCTGCTTTGCTCTCTCTGACAAATAAAGAAAATCTTAAAAAAAAAAAAAAAGAAATGTATTCCATTTACAACAGCATCAAAAACAATAAAATACTTAAGAATTAATTTAACTAAGGAGGTGAACAATCTCTCCTCTGACAAGAACAAAACACTGATGAAAGAAATTTTTAAAAGACACAAATAAATGGAAAGGTATCCCATGCTCATGCACTGGAAGAATATTTTTAATATATCAATACTACCAGCAGCCGTCTATTGCTTCACGATGCATATCCTACCAAAATTCTCAATATTCTTATGTAATTTTTTTACAGAAGTAGAAAAAGCACTCGTTAAATTTATATGGAGCCACAAAAGACCCCTAGAAACCAAAGAAAATATGAGAAAGAAGAACAAAGCAGGAGGCATCATGCTTCCTGACTACATGCTATAGTATAAAGTTATAATAACCAAAACAGCAGTATGATACTAGCAGAAAAACAGACAAGTAGATGAATGAAACAGAATGAGAGCCCCAACATAAACCCAAGCACATAAAGTTAACTCATTTTTGACAAGGGAGACAAGAATACACAATAAAGAATAGTCTGTTCAGTAAATGATGCTGGGGCAATTGGATATTCACATGTAAAAGAATGAAATTGGACCTAGTCCAATTCTACACCAGTCACAAAAATTAACTCAAAATAAAGACTTAAATGTAAGACCTGAAACCAAGATACCCTTAAACACACACACACACACACACAGAGAGAGAGAGAGAGAGAGAGAGAAATAAACCTGCTTGGCAAAGGTCTTGGTAATGAGTTTTTGGATATGACACCAAAAGCACAAGAAATAAAATAAAAAATTAAAAAACAGGACTACATCAAACTAAAGTTTCTGTACACTGAAGGAGATCTTCAACAAAATGAAAAGACAACCTACAGAATGGGAAAAATATCTGCAAACCATATATCTGATAAGGGGTTAATATCCATAATATATAAAGAACTCATAAAGCTTAATAGCAAAACCAAAAAAAAAAAATTAAAAATGGGCAAAGAATCTGAAGAGACATGTCTCTTAAGACATTTTTTAAAAAGGCCAACAGGTACACGAAAAGGTACTCAACGTTACTGGTCATTAGAGAAACGCAAATAAAAACCACAATGAGTTATCCCCTCATGCATATAGAATTGCCATCATCAAAAAGACAAGAGACAATAAATGCTGGAATGAATGGAGAGAAAATGGGGAACTTCTATCTGTTGGTGAGATTGAAAAATTGTTAGAGACACTATGGAAAACAGTATGGAGGATTTTCAATAAATTAAAAATAGTACTACTGTATGACCTAACCATTCTATTTCTGGGAATATATCCAAAGGATACAAAAACACTAACTTGAAAAGATAACTGTACCCCCATATTCACAGCAATATTATCTACAATAAATAAAATTACACACACACACACACACACTGATGAAAGAAATTTTTAAAAGACACAAATAAATGGAAAGGTATCCCATGCTCATGCACTGGAAGAATTTATATGGAGCCACAAAAGATATTATTTAGCCACGAAAAATTAGGAAATCCTACCATTTGTGACAACATGGATGTACTTTTGTACTATGGAGAGAGTTATTAATACAGATTCCTCTATTACCTAAGAAACTCATCTACATAATAGGGCAACCTTTGTTTCCCAAACATCTCCTGCCACTTTCCTGCTAACAGTCTTTCTCCCCTTTGTAACCTCAGATCCCTATTCATCTCCTTAGTCCATGTAAGCATCATGTTACCTCACTGTCTTTGGAATTCCCATGTCTGTGTGGATTCCTTACATATGTTCAATTAAATTTTATTTTCTCCTGTTAATCTGTCTTATGTCAATTTGATTCTCAGTCCAACTGGAAAGATTTTGAATGGCAGAGAAAATTCTTCTTCCCCAACAATATGTATAGGACTTTTATGCTGAAAACTAAAATAATGATTAAAAAAAGGAAATGTAAATTATGAAGAGACATACGGTGCTCACAGACTGGAATACTCAACATCTGAAGTATGTTACTACTCCCAAACTGATATATGCATTTAATGAAATTCTTATCAAAACTAATAAAATATTATTTATAGACAGGATTCTTCTAAAATTTATATGAAGAGTCCAACTAGATTAACATAACTGATTTTGAAAAGAAGAATGAATTAGGAGGAATCACTCACCCCAATTTCAAGATTTATTATATTGTTAGTTTTAGTTAATAAAACTATGGTATTGATAGAGGAATAAAATCTTTGAACAGTAAAACAGAACAGAGAACCCAGAAATAGCTTCACATAAGTACAGCCAATACTTGGCAAGGATACAAAACCAGTCAAATGAAGAGAGAACAATCTTGTCAATAGTGTTGCAGGAATTAGATAATCACGGGGAAAAAAATCTTGGCCTAAATCTCATACCATATATGAAAATTTTTTAAAAAAATGAGTCATGAACTTAAATATAACACTATACAGTTTAACAAGAAAACATGGGGCAGGTGGAAAACAAACCTGTGACCTAAAATTTGGTGAAGTGTGTTCAGATATGCTATCAAAAGCATGATTCCTAACAGGAAAGATCAATAAATAGGACTGTATCAAAATAAAATTAAAATGTGTGCTCTTTTCCTATTAAGAGAATGAAAAGACAATCTAAAGCCTGGGAGAAAATATTTGCATTCACTTATCTGGCAAAGGACATATCTATAATGTATATCAAGAAAAAAAAACCTTCAAAATTCAACAGTTTAAAAATTAAATTAGAAAATAGGCAAAAGTCATGAAGAAATATTTTGCCAAAGAGGATATATCTACATGGCAAAGAAACATAAGAGATGTTCAACGTCATGAGCTATCAAGAAAACGCAAATTAAGACCTTGATTAGGTATTACTAAAATGAAAACAGTGCAAATACCAAATGTTCACAAAGCAGCAGAGAAACTGGATCTCTCATGCACTGTTAGTGGTAATATAAAAGTACACAGCTGCTCTGAAAAACAGTATCATGGTCTGTTACATCCATGCCATAGGACATGACTCAGTAAGAAAAAAAGAAATATGACTTATGCACACAACACTTTTGATGGATCACAAGAAGATTATGCTGAATGAGAAAAAGTCTCAAAAGGTCACATACTATATGGTTCCATTTACATAAGTTTCTCAAAATGACAAACAATAAACATGGGGAACCAAGTAACAGTTTCCCAAGGCTAAGATAAGAATGATAGGAGTGTAAGTATAAAGGATATGCTCAAGGAAGATCTTCGTGGGGATGGAATATTTTAACTTTGGTAATGATTATGTGAATTTATGGACAAAATAAAGTAATGAAGAATTCTACATGTACATCAAACCAGTGTCAGTTTCCCAGTTTTAATATTATAATATAGTATCACTGAGGGAAATGCATGAAGGGCACACCGATTTCTCTCTACTACCTCTATAACTTCCTATGAATTTGTAATTACTTCAAAATCTGAAGTTAAAAAATTCATATCATTCTCCAGTTATCACTGGGTGACATTGGGAATTTAACTTCCTTTGAGTTTCCTTATTTTATCAGGTAATAATAATAAATTTTCTAAGCAACATTTTCCAGACAGTTTCACGAAACAAATGTTCTATACAGAATACAATCGTTCCCATACAAAAAGGGTTTGGGGGGTTAATCTGGAAAACCCTGCTGATAATACCAACTTTTTGAAATTTACAAGTGTAAATTGATTGAAAGATACTCTTAACACATAAATTATTTCTTTCCTGATAAACTACTTGATTTCATAATATAGACAAAACTACCCTTACACCCATCACTTAAAACACTGTCTTCGGGAGAGCAGGGACCAGTACTGGAAATTTGGGAAAGACTATGAGAGCTTTCTGAATCCCAGTCATTCAGCTACAGTCTACAGTAATGAATTTCTGATGCTTAAGACAATTGATCCTTCACCAGAAGCCTGTTTTTTTTAATAACATTATGATACCTGACCTACTTTCTCACATAATCTCCCAAAGAAAACTTCAGTTATTCACAGTCCGTGATTAATAAAGTCTCTAAAAACACACTAGCTGTTTTCAAGGTGATGTATTACTTTCGAAAGCTCATGCTGGGATTAGTATTTTATATATAACTAAATTATCTCTCCTTGTCCCCTCTAAAAGTGATCTGTACCTTATTCTAACTCTCATTATTAATGTGAATGCTTATGTATCTCTTTTACTAGACAACGAGTTCACAGTTACTTGGGTAATATTTTGTTTTTGTTTGTTTATGCTCCAGGGCCACTTATATCTGAGGTACCCAATGTTAACCCAATAAATAAATGAAAAGTACATGTCAGAGATGCAAGCATTAATTACAAAATGCTTGGTTAAATTTTATATGACTATTGACAAGAAACGAAGTAATTGTCTAGGTCAGTGGTTTTCAGTGATGTGCATTACTGCACAGTTGCCCTCCAACTGGGGGACCCTATGCTTTCAATTTCATTTTTTGCCATGACTGAGCACAAATTTGTATATGCTAAATGTTTCAGAGGGAATACTGAACTGGATATGGCAGAGAAGTAATATACATAATTCCACAGTGAGCAACAATTAAAATACATATAATAGTATCAGGCCATTCCTCCTACTCCCCCCAAATTCATCTTCTTATTAAAAAATGAGAGAATTCTTCTGTCTTGCTGTATTCTGCTATAACAAATGAAAGAAGGCAGCCATAATATAAGTCAACTCAGAACAAATGTTCACAAAGAAAAAATTCTGAAGGATAACTATGTCAGGAAATTATAGTTACACATGTATGGAAACCAAAAGACATTGCTACTGACAAGGTGATAATATAGAAAGGATTGTGTTTTCTTTTTTATTATTATTTCATTTTTGATTTTTTAATTTTTTTATAAACATATATTTTTATCCCCAGGGGTACAGGTCTGTGAATCGCCAGGTTTACATACTTCACAGCACTCACCATAGCACATACCCTCCCCAATGTCCATAACCCCATCCCCCCTCTCAACCCCCCTCCTAACAGCAACCCTCAGTTTGTTTTTGTGATATAAAGAGTCACTTATGGTTTGTCTCCCTTCCAATCCCATCTTGTTTCATTGATTCTTCTCCTACCCCCTTAACCCCCCATGTTGCATCTCCACTTCCTCATATCAGGGAGATCATATAATAGTTGTCTTTCTCCGCTTGACTTATTTCGCTAAGCATGATTCCCTCTAGTTCCATCCACGTCATCACAAATGGCAAGATTGCATTTCTTTTGATGGCTGCATAGTATTCCATTGTGTATATACACCACATCTTCTTGATCCATTCATCTGTTGATGAACACCTAGGTTCTTTCCATAGTTTGGCTATTGTAGACATTACTGCTATAAACATTCAGGTGCACGTGCCCCTTTGGATCACTACATTTGTATCTTTAGGGTAAATACCCAAGGATGGTGTTTTCATGATGGCTGACTCTTTAAATACCTTTGAGTGTTTTTAAAAATTCTGGCACAAATTCCTGATATCACTTAGTTTAATCTATTATTTTTTTCATTCTTTATTCAAATGGCAACTTCTTAAAGAGGATGTCTCTGACCAGCCTATTTAAAACCATATCCACCATTCTAAACATTTTCTTTCCTACTTTTCGCTATTTTACGTTTCATTAGACCCTTACTGTTATGAAATACACTGTGTCATTTTACTTATTTTGCTTAAGTTTGTGTCCCTCTGCAACACTACCAACAACAACAGAAGCTCCTGGAAAGCAGGAAATTTGTCTACACTCTTCACCACATCCAAATAATCAGAATGTTGGCACATAATAGATGTTGAATAAATACTACTGAATGAATGAGTAAATTTTCATTTTAAATTTTTTTCTTAATACCTCCAATAAATTATAGCTAGTAATCATATACATATATAAACACTAAACCCTGACTTCAACATAACTGTATTAATTAAACTCATCAAGTAGATACACACAGAATGATATTTTTTCTTAAATTTCAAACACTACTGTCACCGGTTAAAAGCCTGATATCTGTGCATATGTCAATAAGGAAATAAAGAACAAAATAATAGCACTCCTTTCACCCTTTTTCAAAATTTTGTATTGTTTAGGTTAGTGCTTTTCAAATTTTAATGTACATGTGACTCACTGGAAGTTGTCATTAAAATACAATTTATGATTCTGGGATGGGTACTGAATTCTAAGAACTGTTTATCCATGGATCCAGATTTGAGTATCAGAGTTCAGATTTTTTTTCACAGTGTTAAATTACACACTAATATTTCTAAAACCTAGCATTTTGAGGAAATTTTAATTCAGTAGGGAAAATGTGCTTTAAAATATTTATAATGACTCACGGGCGCCTGGGTGGCTCTGTGGGTTAAGCCGCTGCCTTCGGCTCAGGTCATGATCTCAGGGTCCTGGGATCGAGTCCCCCATCGAGCTCTCTGCTCAGCAGGGAGCCTGCTTCCCTCTCTCTCTCTCTCTGCCTGCCTCTCTGCCTACTTGTGATCTCTGTCAAATAAATAAATAAAATCTTTAAAAAAATATTTATAATGACTCAAATAAGGCTGCTATTAATAATTCAGTATAAGAGTATGCAATATTATTTATCAAATGTCCTTTCACCAAGAGGGAACCCAAGTAAACTATGGTCTGTGATGGATAATGATAACATCATTGTAGGCTCACTGATTATAACAAATCACCACTTCAGTGGGGGACCCTGATAGTAGGAAAGACTGTACGTATATGGGAGCTCTGATTTGCTGTGAACCTAAAACTGCCGTTAAAAGCAGAAAAAGAGTACTTCACCATAGAGTTGAGGGTCCATATCTGGGCTCTCTACTCTGTTCCACTGGTCTATGTGTCTATTTTTGTGCCAGTACCATGCTGTTTGGTGATCACAGCTTTGTAGTAAAGCTTGAAATCAGTCAATGTGATGCCCCCAGCTTTTTCTCTTTCAGCATTTCCTTAGCAATTCGGAGTCTCTTCTGGTTCCATACAAATTTTAGGATTGTTTGTTCCAGCTTTTCGAAAAAAGCTAGTGGAATTTTGATCAGGATGGCACTGAAAGTATAGATGGCTCTAGGCTGTATAGACATTTTAACAATGTTAAAATGCATAAGCACGGATGGTCTTCCATTTTTGTGTGTCTTCTTCCATGTCTTTCATGAGTGTTTTGTAGTTCCTCGAGTACAGATCCTTTATCTCTTTGGTTAGGTTTATTCCCAGGTATCTTATGGTTCTTGGTGCTCTAGTGAATGGAATTGATTCTCTCACTTCCCTTTCTATATTTTCATTGTATAAGAAAGCAACTGATTTTGTATCCTGCCATATTACTGAATTACTTTATGAGTTCCAGTAGTTTGGGGGTGGAGTGTTTTGGATTTCCATATAAAGTATCATGTCATCTGTGAAGAGAGAAAGCTTGACTTCTTCTTTACCAATTTGAATATTTTATTTCTTTTTGTTGTCTGATTGCTGTTGTTAGAACATCTAGGACTATGTTGAATAACAGTGGCAAGAGTGGACATCCTTGTCGTGTTCCTGATTTCAAAGGGAAGGCTGCCAGCTTCTCCCAATTGAAGATATCTTCTGTGGGTTTTTCACAGACAGATTGTATGAAGTTGAGGAATGTTCTCTCTATCCCTATACTTTGAATCATTTTAATCAGCAAAGGATGCTGTATCTTGTCAAATGCTTTTTCTGCATCGAGAGGACCATGTGGTTCTTCTCTCTTTTATTTTCTATCACATTGACTGATTTGTGAATGTTGAACCACCCCTGCATCCCAGGGATAAATCCAACCTGGTCATAGTGGATAATCTTTTTTAATGTACTATTGGATCTTATTAGCTAGGATCTTGTTGAGAATCTTGGCATCCATATTCTTCAGGGATACTGGTCTGAAATTCTCCTTTTTGGTGGGATCTTTGCCTGGTTTGGGGATCAGGGTAATGCTGGCTTCGTAAAAGAGTCTGGAAGTTTTCCTTCTGTTTCTATTTTTTGAAACAGCTTCAGGAGAATAGGTATTATTTCTTCTTTGAATGTTTGGTAGAATTCTCCAGGGAATCTGTCAGGTCCTGGGCTCTGGTGCTAGGAAAATTGGATAGTATGTGTAGAAAAACGAAACTTGACCATTCTCTTACACAACACACAAAGATAAACTCGAAATGGATACAATACCTCAACATGAGGCAGCAATCTATGAAAATCCTAGAGGAGAACATAGGCAGTAACATCTTCGACATCGGCCACAGCAACTTCTTTCAAGATAGGTCTCCAAAGGCAAAGGAAACAATAATGACCAATAGTGAAAATGAACTTTTGGGACTTCATTAAGATCAAAAGCTTCTACACAGCAAAGGAACAGTCAACAAAACAAAGAGGCAACCCATGGAATAGGAGAAGATATTTGAAAATGACACTACAGACCAAAGGCTGATATCCAAGATCTATAAAGAACTCCTCAAACTCAACACACACAAAACAGATAACCACGTCAGAAAATGGGCAGAAGACATGAACAGACACTTCTCCAAAGACGACATACAAAATGGCTAACAGACACATGAAAAATGTTCATCATTAGCCATCAGGGAAATTCAAATCAAAACCACATCGAGATAACACATTACACCACTTAGAATGACAAAAATTAACAAGACAGGAAATGACAAGTGTTGGAGAGGATGTGGAGAAAGAGGAACCCCCTTACGCTGTTGGTGGGAATGCAAGTTGGTGCAGCCAGTTTGGAAAAGAGTGTCGAGATTCCTCAAGAAATTAAAAACAAAGCTACCATAAGACCCTGCAATTGCACTAGTGGCATTTACCCCAAAGATACAGATGTAGCGAAAAGAAGGGCCATCTGTACCCCCAGTGTTCATAGCAGCAATGGCCACAGTCACTAAACTGTGGAAAGAACCAAGATGCCCTTCAACAGATGAATGGATGAACAAGATATGGTCCATATACACATGGAGTAGTATGCCTCCATCAGAAAGGATGAACTGCAAACATTATTTGCAAATCATACATTTGACTATATTTGATAAAGGTTTAAGATCTAAAATATATCAATAACTCCTATTCCTCAACAACAATAAACAATCCATTAAAGAGACAGACAAAGGATTTCAATACACATTTTTCCTAAAAAGATACACAAATAGCCATTAAGTGCAAGAAATGATGCTTCACATTATCTGTCAGTAGGGAATGGCAAATCTAAATCACAATGAGATTCCACTCTATCATTTACTATAATGGCTATTTTTTAAAAAAGGAATTATAACAAGAATAATAAACAACAAGTGTTAGCTAAGTTCCAGACCATGGAGACAGCCAAATTTCCTTAACATTACCGTTTGCCCTCCCCCCATTTATGGTCTCCCTCAGTTTACTCTGCATTTTCCCATAGCACTTGTCACCTTTTAAAAACTCTTTAATTTTTTATAGACAAATGTGGGGGTAGGTGGAAGACAGAGGAGGGAGAAAGAGAACATTTTTTGTTTAAATATAGAAGATGAGAAAACTCATTTTTTTTCTGTTTCACTTACTGACATATACTAGGTGTCTCCAACACAGCTTAACATAAAACTTCTCAATAAATACATGTTAAATTTATTCGCTCTGTTTTGTCCCACCTCCTTTGAAGGGGTTTTAAAATTTTATATCTTTACAAACCTTCTCTGTCTTTTAACTATGTTCTATTCCATTAATTTGCACAGTAGCTAATTAGCTTCTAATATAAGATTTCTATATAAAGTTTCTATATTAGTTTCTGAAATAAACTAATATGAATTATATATTAGTTTCTAGTATCTATAAATTCTTCTCTATGTATTCACTAGACTAAATCCCACAAGATTTGTGTGCATTGTTTTTATTAGTTAAAACATTTTCTAATTTTACTATAATTTTTTTATTGGACGGGAGGAATAGGTTACTAAAAGTGTGTTTCTCCTAACCAATAGTTATTTTCCAGCTTTTATTTTCTAACTGATTTCCAATCTAATTAAAAAGACATAATGTGCCACTTTAATCCATTTTAAAGCATTAAAATTTCCTTAATGTTTAACAATACTATAATCTATTTTTTGATAAATATACTGTGTATGCTTCAAAAGAATAGATATCTACAGATGGTAAATACAGTGTTACCTTTGCCCATTAGGTTCAGATTCCTTACTAATTATGTTGATTAAATATCCGGCATCCTTACTAATCATGGTACAGAATTAAATTACTTTCAGTATGCCTGAGACACTCTTAATTATGTATAAACAATAAATATGCTAATTAGACTATATGTTGAAACAAAAAATATGGATGCTTTCTGAACAAGCTTCTATATCATTGGCAAAGATATGTTCAAATAAGATTTTAGAGTTGTCAGACATACATATTACTTTCTTCTTGTTTACTATGTCCCATATTTTACACATGATATTTATATAGTAAAGCCAAAAATAACATTTTAATTTTTCTGCCAAATTTTATTTTCAGAGTCTATATTGACCTACAGAAAATTAAGCAGCAGGTACTACTATTTTATAAAAGATTATTCTCTTCCTTTGCATCAGAGACAGTCCATTCCCTTAAAGGGAGTTTTAAAATCTTTCTGCTATTCCTCCATGGTGTATTTCTACCTAATGATATTTCAGAAATTTTCTTAGAGTTTTGATATTCAATCAGAATTTACGTAGGATTCTAAATAAAACAAAAAAACAAAACCCCCAAGTACTACAGAACTCAAGGCTGGATTTTTGATTGGTTGTCCAAATTTCTGCAATTGGTTGCCCAAATTTCTGCAATCAGTTGCTATGGTAATTTTTAAGATTTTTTTTTCCCTTCCTATTCTTCTGGGACTAATCAGAGCATCAAAATTTACAGTATACACAGGATAACAACTTATAATGCATATGGCATATGTTAGCTACTTTATATTTAAAATGTTTAATATTATAAAATGAGATTATAGGTAAATTTTTAAAAATACATAATATTTAAGCAATGTTATTTAAAAAATTATACATAAACAGTGAATCTTGGAACCCTACATCAAAAACAAATGATGTACTGTATAGTGACTAACATAACAATCTAAAAAAAAAAGTACAAATAAGTAAATAAATAATCATACTCATATAGGAGAACCAGTATCAAAATGGGGTCTCTTTTATAAGGTCTAATGTCTTATTGTTGTTTATTTGTTCTAAGAGCTGAAAAAGTTTTCTTTTTTCTATATAATATCTGGAAGTAATTCAGCTTTCTTGCTCTAATATTACTGATATGCGTAGCCCACTCAAACCTTAAACAAGGGTAATTTGGCAATCACTTCACCAAAAAACACATTCTAGTGCAACTTTCCCTCCAAAGTGTGATGATTACTTTTACCTTTATTTTTCATACAAAAGAACTACCAGCATTATGCTACGTGAAGTAAGTCAGAGAAAGCCAACAAATACCAGATGATTTGTATGTGGAATCTAAAACATGGAACAATTAAATAAACAAACAAAAAGCAGAACCAAACCTATAAATACTGAGAGCTATGTGATGGTTGCCAGAGGGTAAGAGGGTGGGGGATGGGCAAGATGGGCGAAGGGCAGTTGGGAGACACAGACTTCCTGTTACAGACTGAGTAAGTCATGGGGATGAAAAATACAGCACAGGGACTACAGTCAATGGTATCGCAATAGTACTGTGTGGGACAGCAGGCAGCTACACTGGTGCCGAGCACAGCATGGTGTATAGAGCCGCTGAATCACTATGCTGTACACCTGAAACCATGTAACTGTGTCCACTGCGCTCAAAAAAGGAAGAACGACCACGACAGTAAGTTCCCATACATTTCAGACTCTGTCAGCATATCAGCATCCTTTCCTGAACACAGACAAAGCATTTTTTGATAGATTTACAAATTTAGAACCTAAATACAAAGAGTTCTGGGAAACTTTGGCTATAAATAAATCAATACTTTCAAAATTACATTACATTTTATCTGGGGAAAGAGATAGATTGGCAACATAAGAAATAAAATTCAAAAGCATAATATCTGTTCTATTTGATAACCTAATAGATTTCTGTGATATTGAAATGAAAATGGCAATGAATAAATTGTAAAAACCATTTGATGCAGAAAGTATACGTGGAGCAGAAAACATTTATAAGGTAAAGATAAATATTAATTCAGAACTCAAGATTAGCCAAATATTTTTGCTTGGTTCCTATGTGCTAATAATTAGATATTGTACAAAACAATCCACAAGTAAAGGAACAGTTACTTGATATAAATGGGATTTCTATGTCTACAACTTTTTTTTTATGTTGTTAAGATTCAGCATTACACAGAGGAGGTATGGTAGCTTGAGCAAAGCAGTGAATCATAAAGTACTTGATTCTAGGATCAATTCTGTCAACACCAGTCTTAAGAACTCTGACAAAATCTTAAGCACTCCTGTTGGCAGCTTTGTCTGTGCAATATACACTAAGTCTCTGTCCCACTCACCCCTCAGGGCTTCTGTGAAGATCAAGCAGACATTAGTAAATGAGATGGCTTTGAAAGTTAAAAGTTCTATCCAAATGAGAGCTCTCATTCTACTGAAATTGTTCCTGATATTCACAGATTTGGTTCAGCAACAACAACAAAGGCTCAAACTAAAATATTCTTGCTCAGAAATTATTACTAGTAAGTAGAATAATTTATCAACCTTCATTTCAAAGATCTGTATTCACTTCATTTGCAATGAAATGAGGTAATAACGAGGCTGTGTTGCACAATTTACAGACTTACCAAATGAGCACATATGGCCCATTTAGCTAAGGATATTTTAATAGGTGCTGTTTATTATGAGTTGATCTCCTACAATAATATCACATAGCTGATATGTATTTCCTTTAGAAGACCGCTTTGTTTAATATCTAGGTATTTACATATTTTTTTAACATTTATCACATCTCTTAATTTACACAAGAGAATAAAAACTCTCTCCAGCGCATCAAAGCACAGAGGCCAGTGAGCCCTGCATGAATTGGCATTGATGGATGTTTTGCTTGTCTTCTTCCCAAAACATTCTTTCATATGAAAAATACCTGTTTCCATTCTGTTTGTCTTCGAAGACACCTGTTTTTCAATTTATTGCCAATTATCTCACATATAACCAAGCCACCAACTAGTTTTAAATGAATTACAGTTCTAAATTAAGTATGGAGAGAAAGAAGGAAATGTATTTACATAGGTAAATCACCTTACCTGCCTTGGCCGCTAGGCTATGCATACTTTGTATGTTTCAGCAACTAACACACTACATGCAAGCTAAGGTTGTAGGAGACAAAGGGAAAAAGGAGGAAACAGAACACTTCCACTTACTGCAAATGAAAGTAGACTCATCTGAATTATCAGCGCAGTCATTCACAAAATCACACAGCTTGTCCTTTGCAATGCATTGCTTGTTGGCACACGTGAACTCTTGAGCGGTACACTTCCTGTCTGGACTAAGTAGGGGGGCACAATCTTGAAAGGAAATATCGTCCACTGCTACATCTCCCATGTAACTGATACCACGCTTTGCCCTAAAGACAATCTTAAAAAAACAAAAACAAAAAAAAGGTAAGGAAGAGAGGAAAGAAGTAAATAAATCCAATTTTAGTTGAACTAATAATTCAAAATTTGAGGCAGGTTTTAAATATAGGACATCAGATTTGAATCTAAGAAAAACACCCCCAAAATGAAACTGACCCAAAATGCCTGAGGGTCATCCCACAAATGCGGGAGGGGCAACAGCACTGCTCTTGTCTAGATTTTTAGGACAGGCGGCAAAGAAAACCCGTAGGAGGCACCAAGCTACCAGTGCTGCTTCTGCAGCTCTCATCCAAAACAAGATCTGCTCGCTTCTTAGGGCCTCACTTGCACCCTGTATGGGAGGAAGGAGGCCAATCAGGTGACAAAGCACACGAAGAGAAAAAAGATACAACCACATCCTTTATTGTGACCAATATGTTGCCACTCCTCAGATCTGTCCACCCCAACTATGTGAAAGGAAAGATATCAAACCTCAATACCATGAGTTTTTTTTTTTTAATTGCCCCCATATTCGGAATGGAAATGATTTTCATTTGCCTTTGATGTAAGTGATTGACAAAATTCTCATTTGTGCCACTGACAGGGAGGTCCCTCTGAACATGGTCTCCAAATGAATTAGAAATTATTAAAACTAGTAACAGGAGCTGCTAACATGTTTAAAAATTTCGTCTTCAGTTGTAACACTACCAATGCTTGGAAGAACAATTAACACTGTTTCACAGAATACAAGAAGTCACAAATTATTTAGTTTCAAATTTCTAAGTGACATTAATTCAGAATGCTTCTATTAAATTTTTCTGCATGCCAAATATGTATTTGTGCATTAACATAAAAAATATTCCCTTTTTAAAGTAAATGTAGAACAATTCAAAATGAGTTAACAAGGAATACAGATTTATTTGTGATTTTATACAAATATTTATTGTTCAAGCTCCCAAACACCTTTTGACCAAATCTAAACATTTTTCTTGAAAGAATTACAATTTCTCCTGAGGATGTGTTATGCTTTCATGTGACTCCATGAAAACTTCTGTGTTGTCCTTTTAAGATTAGATTTTAGAATTGAAAATCACACCTCTCAAATGATCAAAACCAAAAAAAAAAAATACAATTTTTATGTAAATTCATACACCAAATTTACATAAACTGTTCTTCATAATAGATACGCTGGAAAAGAAAAATAAATTTGATTGAGAGGTTGGAAGTCATTTATTTCGAAGAGGTAAAATTAGAAAGAATAAGGACTACAGTGTTTTATAAGGAAACACCATTACACAAATGAAAAGGCCACTCTATTTTCTGGATGCATCTAAACATTTAAATATGTGATATAATGTTCTATGAAAAAGGAATCAGATAATAAGTGTTTCCTTATTAATTTATTCTTGTGCAGTTCTATAGATGGACTCTCAGGTGCCTGCGAGGTCCAAATGATCAAATCCCTGCTTATATCCCAATGCTCCATAAAATGTTGGTTAAGATTCCATAGACTTTCCTACTGAATGTGATTACACTTTTTTTTTTTTTTAAAGAATTATATTTTTTCAGTAGAATAAAAGCAGGGTCAATTATTCTGGAAAAGTTGGAAAGCAATATGGCACAGCGTGTGTTTGAATTATGAACTTAATGAATTGGCCCTGTTGACAGTCTCCCTACGCCACTTTGTAGTCTGCAACTAGGAGTTCCCTCATGTGTAGGTAATTGTGTATTCTATCTATAAAAGGGGATAATGATCATACAATTACTGTAAAACTAAAACAAATAAATGTTTCAAGTTTATAGACTAGTAAGTGCTTAGTAAGTGCTAAGTATATGCCAGTTCTAGTTAATCAAACTATTTTAATTAAACACTCTGTTTACATTTGAGGGCTCCCAAACAAAACTCTGAAAACTACCCAGTACTGATTCCGCATATAACTTCTAACCATATCTTTGACTTTTCTCAAGGGTTAGAGTTTCACTTCTTCCTAAGGTGAGAGGGGTGACACTGTAAAAATGGAAGAAACATGGACAGTATGCCTGGCTATATCAGGCTATCTGCAGTGCACAGTAATGAGCTTTGCACATAGTGGGGGCTTAGTAGGTCTGTATTGAAAGAAAGAGTGAATCACCAAAAAACATCAAATATTTACAAGCCGTTATTATCTTATTTTAAGATTCAAACAACACAGGCATATATCTCTTCAATCAAATTTCAATATATGAGAAAGCACATTTCAGCAAGGCTAAGTTAATTAATAATTGATTCTTCCTGCTGAAATTCCCCTTAATGTTATTTTGAACATGATTTTACTATACAAATATTCCACTTGCCCAGAACTAGTTAAGAATTCATTGCCTGGGGTAGAAGCCTATGTCCAGCAACAGCGAAACCTTCTCCATGTTCTTGCTGAGGATTCTTCTACCCTCAATTAAAAGACGTTAGGGAATGAACTGGCGGAATCATTTTAAAAATAAATTTCATATTGTGCAATATAAAAGTGCAGTCCAATAATTACATCTTCAGGCTGAACTTATTTCTTATCAATTTCCTAAATTATCTACAAATGACATAAGAAAACAGGACTCCAGTGAGAGGCCAAAAACATACAGACTTTACCACACCTGCCATTCCAAGAAATTGGGGACAGTACTGTATTAATCCCTTTACAGAGAAGTAGCTAGTTTCCACTGGAATGGAGAGGGGCTGATCTCTCATACAGCACATAACTATATAGAGTTACTGACTGTGCACAGCAAAACAGGCTACTATATACAGAGGACTAGAAATGCAATAATTAGCCAAGATATATCTTCTATCTAGAGATAAATGGTTCTAAATTCATGAAATTAAGCCCTGTGCAATTAAGACTAAGAAAATGTTCCCCAGCATAAATGCCTCTGGATTCTCACTCTCCTGATTCAAATCTTACAATTTTAATAGCTAAGCCTCATCTTTCAAGAAAATCCCCTTCTGTCAAATACATGCACAACACAAACACACAGACACACACACACACACACACACACACACACACACCCATGAGCTTTTATTTTCTTGATAACCCATAAAAAACAAAATCCACATCAATTATCTTGGCATGTAATTACCTTCAATTTAAGCACACATGCTAATTCTTATTTTAAATTTATAGATATGTATAGGTCATATTCTCCTAATATTATTGTAATCTACATGAAGACAAATACAGCATTATATAATTTCATGCCATCCCCAAATATTTTTTAATTAGGTAAATCTATTACCTCTATCAAGGTTCAACAATACAATGTGCTTCAAAAGTCTTTTTAATTAGCTTTGAAATAGAGTAACATAATTACTCTTCAGTCTCTGAGATTATATCTGTAAAATCAAGGGATGTGTTCTTTATACGAGGAGGCTGATTGTAAAGTGCAGCATAAGTTTGGCATTAAAATTACGTAGTCCTAGAACATGGTTGGTTGTCTGGTTGGGAGAAATGAGGACATCTGGAACTGTTAAATTCCTTATGGAAATGACATGGAGTGGTAAGTGTTCATATACCATATCAGGAATGGGAGGGAAAAAAGGCTATGAGTAGAGGAAATAAAGTAGGATTAAAGAAAAAGAAAATGAAAACCCTCCCTCGTCACCCAACAACTCCTTGGCTTACCAACCTGTATTTGTGACTGAACACCTAGAAACACTTCTACTTTCTTCCACTGTGCACCTTGCTGTCCTCTTTGAGCCCACAATTTAGAAGTAACATTGTCTTTCTTGCTGAGTACCTATAGAGATAAATCAAGTAAGAGGTGTTAAACTATTCTGTCTTGATAAATTTTAAACATTTAGAATTTGCCCAGTGAGTTTTTAAAATTTTAATATCACCTTGAAGTTCCCTAGAGAAAAGTGGGGACAGTTTTCATTACATGTCTTTGTTTTCTACATAGCAATGTGTCTCCAGGATCCCTCACAAGCTTTATGTAATAAAGGTATACATGAGTATCTGTCAGTCAAGTCCAAAGGGTCTAGACGCGATCTCATTAACTCTTAAGTACATTGGCTTAAAAAAAAAAAAAAAAAAAAAAAAAAAAAAAAACACAAAAAAAAAACCAAAACCCAAAAACCTGACATTAGTAACAACTGGAATTTTATAAATTAAATAATGTTCATGGAGTCGAAATGAAAAGCACTTACTGCTTACTAAAACGGTTTTGGGCTTTGGTTTATTGTTTTTGTTTTTGAGGATGATTTCCCTTCCTCATGCTCTTGGGATCAGTGGGGACAGTGTGTTAAAATAGGAATCCACTCAATTCTAACAGCACACCTGGATGATATGAGTGAGCGATGACCCCTCCTGTGATGGTAAGAGCTCCCCACCCAAGAGCCTTGAAACCTTGCATTCTCATCAGTACTGTATCCTTACTCTTAAGGGAAATTCCGATTAGTCTCAGCAGACAAATTATCCTGGCTCTCCTTTTAGAATGTTACAGAATAAACCAAAAAGAGAGTAACTGAAGAGAACAGGAAAAAGCAGAACTATTCTACCTTTTAAAGTAACAGACTTAGTTGGCTTATTTAAGGATTTCACAACATTACTTTTTTAAAAATACAATATGTACAACTGACAGAATAATTCTGGTAATGGGTTTGTGAAAGGTTTTGACTTCTGCAAGTGAAGGTAACTTTTAATGGTTTCATTATCTCCTTACTTTCAATTAAATTGAAATAGCTATTTTTTATTGGAGTATAAATAACATTCAAGCTATTAATTTTATAGAAATAGAGTTTCCAGACCCTTTAGAATCTCTAAGTAATATGGGGCTAACAAAAATAATACCATAGTTTCAGTCTATATAATTTAAGTTAAAACAACAGGCTATCAAGGTCAAAAAATATAATTTCAAAAAAAAATAAATTTTATGAATACTTTAAAAAAGGATGGGAAATAGATCTTTGTATGAAAACCATTCTACATACAAATGACTAAGAAAAATGTGTTTATGCACAAAAATAAGGATCACAAGTATTACCATTTTAGTTAATTTGATAACTACTTTTAACATTTTAATATTTTATCATTTTTCACCTAATACAAATTGTACCTGAAAAAGGAAAGTATATTTCAGATAATTAATCTTAACTACAAAATATACCAGTTAAATAATTCTTATTTTTCTGATGAAAACCCTGTAGTAAGCTGTATTGTTTGCCAAGAACCGTTTTTTTAAAAAATCAATGTAAAACAAATGATAAGGTATAACTTTAATCCATAAGACTACTGGATGTTTTTAGATTATCAAACATGCATGCATACTTACATACAAATAAGTTTACTTCTAAATCATTATTAGTAAGGAATCTCACCTATAATAAAGAAGGTAATTCCTCCAAAACTGGTAAGTAAATATATTTTCAAGTAAAAAAAAAAAAAAAAAAAAAAAACAAAAACCAAAAACCTAACAGCATCTGTAAAATATGGCAATCTAAAACATATTTGGAAAAATAAATATTTAATATAGCCAGGAAAAGCTTCAAATAAGAGAGTAATAAAATGAGGAGATAAAGCACCTAATACTAAAATTATAATCAAAAGGTATAGGGGAAGAAGTGGTTACGCAGCTAGATTGCAGTCTGTTTCTTTCTTTATTGGGGGTGGGGGGAGTAGGTAACCTACCTGTAATCTTTTTGCAAATATGCTAAACATAGACTTCTTTGCTAGCAAATTAATGGTATTTGACAAGGGGAAGAGCCCTTTGCTATGCCTACGTTTAGCAAGATAATCCTGGACTAAAACTGCCACAGTAAACGATTCTAGAATTTTGGGATTGGTCTTTCAGACATGGCTTCCTGGAAAATGCTACCTAGGGTATGAAATAGTACAAACAGAGATGTCAGACAACTGAGTTGGCTTGTTCTGTGCAAATGCTGCAACTACACATATTACTTAAAACCTCATACATTGTATAAGCATGTCCAAGATGGGAAAAAAGGACCTAGGCATCTGCACTGAGACTCCAGGACCTCTCTCTCTGGTTTGCCTATATCACTTGGTCTTCTAAAAGAAATTGGAACCCCTGGAAAAAGTTAACTCCAGGGATGGAACAACATAAAAACAACATGAGTCTGGAACGTCTTCTTGGACAGAAAAAAAAAGAAACTGCTCAAAGACTGATGGGATTGTCAAAGAGACAGAGAAGTCAGCTAAAACGGTCTCCTAAGAGTAAATCTAGGACAATTTAAGAATCAATGAAAAATAACAAAAATAATAGATAATAACAAATTGAATACAAAATTGAATCCACACTAATATAAATCCATAAATGGAGAGGTAATTTTCTTGGTCATGGTGGTGATAGTGTTTTATAATAGAAAACCAACCAACAAATATAAACAGAATAATACAGCTAAAAAATCACAATTAAAAATCTTCAGAGTAGGGGCACCTGGATGGCTCAGTGGGTTAAAGACTCTGCCTTCGGCTCAGATCATGATCGCAGGGTCCTGGGATCGAGCCCCGCATTGGGCTCTCTGCTCAGCGGGGAGCCTGCTTCCTCCTCTTTCTCTCTCTACCTGACTCTCTGCCTACTTGTGATCTGTCTGTCAAATAAATAAATAAAATCTTAAAAAAAAAAAAAAGAATCATCAGAGTTAAATTAATCCAGTAAAAAATACTAAGCAAAAACTAGCATGTAAAATTGACTTGAGAACAGGATTTTACATACTATCAAAATATCTCTTCACAAAATATTTATTGATAACAAAGAGAACAAAGTAGTAAGACCTATAGATATCATATACTACCAATGGAATGCAGTAAAAAAAAAAACAGTTTTGGTGATACTACAGCAAATATATATAAAATATATAAATAATATATATATAAATATATATGATATATATATATAATATTTATATAGAGGATTAACACTGAACCAAATCTAAATTGAGTGGATTCTATATATCAGATTGGATTATAATATTTTAAATTATCAAGATCATAAAAGCCTAGAGAAGATTAAGGAATCATTCCAATTCAAAAGACACTAGGAAGAAATAACTAGGTATGATACACGATCCTGTCTGGAATTTTTCCTATAAAAGATGGTCTGGAACAATGCGCCAAAAAATAGGAACTCTGAGCGAAAGTTATATGGGGGTTCTCTGTGAAATTCTTGCAACAGTTTGAAATAGTTTAAACAGTAATTCTGAAACAGTTTAATTCTTCTAACCAAGAAACAACTGGAAAAAGACAATTAAAAAATGTAGTTGCAGCGCCATGGGCAGAAGATGCACATTCAAAGGTCCCTGAAGCGTGTGAGACCCATTTGCACTGTTCTTAGAACACTGGTATTCTCAGAACGCTGTTGCTAAAACCTACCTGAAACATTTCAAGTACAAAACTGTACTACACAAGCTGTAACCTCAGAATAAAGATAATAACCATAAAATGAAGAGTAAAAACAGCCTACTGGCCATTCAGGTCTAATTCTGCTAATAAGGCTATTTTTTAAAATCATACCATACTGAAACTAGTAAGGCGTTGATAATTACCCATTCTCATCTATTTGCAGACTATATTTTAATAACACTAAATTGTACAGTATGAATTTTTATAGAGAAAATTTAGAAAGTACAATTGCCTAAGGAGTACCTGGAGAGAACCCACTGTGACACCATTCATATGAGTCCAGAACAACAGGGTGCACCTTGGTCCCGTGCGCGAAATAACAGGAGTGAGTAGATCAGCCATGTCACCAAATTTTCCATTTGAGCTATCAGCATACAGGTACCAGCCATCTGTGGTATTTCTGCAGAAAGTACAGTGTGTATTAGATTTACAAAAAAGAAGAAAATCATAAAATATAATACAGTTCATCACTGACCATATTTTATGTTTCTGTAAGTTTTCCTAGAAGCATAATAATGTTTTATAGCATAATGATGATTCACAATCTTCAGCAGGAATAATCTACTGCTTTTTTCTTGTAGCCAGGAGGATGCCACAGTCGGTTCATTCAAGACTAGCTCCATCTGATCAGTTTCTAGGGGATGGGGACAAAGGTCACAGGCCTTAGCCTCATCTCATCCCAGAGGCACTGGGACAGGAGAGCAGAAATTCTGTCCTCCTGCCCAGACAGGGTCTGCCCACCGTGGCTGCTTTTCTGAGGGAGTGAATCCAATGTTTACTTAAGAAATACCACGTTGAGGGCACCGGGTGGTTCAATTGGTTAAGCGTCTGCCTCCAGTTCAGGTCACGATCCCAAGGTCATGGGATTGAGCCCCCCATCAAGCTCCCTGGTCTGTGCGGGGGGAGCCTGTTTCTCCCTCTCCCTTGCCTACTGCTCTGCCTGCTTGTATTCTGTCTGTCAAATAAATAAATAAAATCTTTTAAAAATATAAAAAGGAAGGAAGGGAGGGAGGAGGACCGTGTTGACAGCTGAAGAAAGATGCCCAACACTGTGGACACCTGACTCTCAGCCAGGCCCTGGTCTCCTTTCCGGCACTGCCAGTGGGGTGTCCCAGAGCACATGAACAAACATGGCAGGGACAAGGACCATATGCCCTGCACTCCCTCTGCACCCTGATCCTGTGGTACAAAAACCACTCACCACCTTCCTCAAAGCCTTCTTGTGCCTGGGTATTCCCTGCTTCTATCAGTCCCTTCCTCCAAGGCTCTCAGCTCCTTGACCTATCAGCTCTCTCCTAGAAAGTCAGGGTTTGGAGCAGTAAGATTATTTTTGCTTGAATCTTTTTTTCTAAGGAAAGGAAAAGAGCATTCTGGTAATCTTTATGCTGTTGCAGGTCATATTTTTTTTTTTAAGAAAACAGATCTTAATAGCCTAGATGTCTGAGCTTCAGCATCAGAGTATCTTTTGGAAACTTGGAATAGCAAGAGTTCTGCCTCTACAGCCTAAGGAGGGGACCCCTCACTCTCTGCCTCACCCCTCACTCGTGCTTGCTCCAAACTGCCTGTGTTTCCAGGCCATCCATCACGCGCACTGCTCAACTTTGATCCTGCTTGCGCGTGCACCTCCTACATATATGGGGGGCACTGGTGGGTGTTGGGTTATTACTCTCCCCTGACTCCTTTCCCTGCCCTTGGTCTGTCTGGTGGCCCCCAGTCAGTCACCTAGGAACTTGGCCATCCTCCCACAATGGGCTGAGACATAGTTTTGGGAATGCCAGACCCATCTCTGATCCTGTCTGCTAGTCTTGGAGGACAGGGGTTCCCTGTCTAGAGAGATGTCCTCAGAGCAGAAACCAGGAAGTAGGACTTGAGGTTGGTAACATAAGCTTCCAGAACTGAATCCACTGCCACTGGTTGCCAGATGTGTCCACATCTTTTTCCATGAGAGCCCACAGGCGGAAGGGAATTGATTGAGGAACGTTTTAAAGAAATCTTTTGTGCCCCAGGGGCCCTAAGCAGGAGAAAGCAGGTTGCAATGATTTAACATTTGTTTGGGGTCAACTCAGGGGCAAGGAGGCTTTAGCCTAGGAACAAAGTAAGTTTCAAATACTAGATAATAAATCCATTTTTCTTTACTTTCTTTTTTTTACGCAGAAGCTGGTAATCTAGCACCTGCATGTGAACAGCTTTATATGAATATTTTTGTACTTGGGTTTCTTGGTTTCTTGGGTTGGTGTGATAGGTTTTATTTAAGCTCCTTGAACACTATGAATCCCCCTAATGTGGATGGATGACTCAGGCTTTGTAAATTCAGGGATGTTTGTGTGAATAAAGTTATTTGATGGCATCAAAGTAGCCAAAAAAAAAAAAAAAAAAAAAAAACGGAGAGAGAGAGAGAAGGAGAGAAAGAAAGAATTACTCTACTATTTTGATTTACAATCCATGTATCAGTTGGTACAATGTGTACAAATTATGGAAAAGGCTGAAATTACCAGGTCTAATGTGTAATTACTTGGTTGTGTGCTTTTTCTTTGTTTTGTTATTTATAATAATATTGCTAATAATGTCAGTCTTGTATGGCTTTTTTTTTCAACATTTAATTTTTTTACTGAAGTGTAACTGACAATGTTATTCGTTTCAGATGAATCACATATTGACTCAACAATTCTAAACATTACTCAGTGCTCACCATGATAAGTGTAGTCACCATTTGTCACCATATATTATTACAACATTATTGACAATATTCCCTATGCTGTATGTTTCATCTTTGTGACTTACTTACTTTATAACTGGAAATTTAAAGTCTGTACCTCTCAATCGATTTTGCCTATCCCCCCCATCTACTTACCCTCTAGAAACCACCAGTTTGTTCTCTGTATTTAAGAGTCTGCTTGGTTTTCTGTTCATTCTTTAGATTCCACGTGTGAGTGAAATCATATTTTCATGTGTGTAAAAAGGACTCTAATCTCTTAATCTCACAAAACAAACTGAGGGCTGCTGGGGGGAGGGGGGTTGGGAGAAGGGGGGTGGGGTTATGGACTTTGGGGAGGGTATGCGCTTTGGTGAGTGCTGTGAAGTGTGTAAACCTGGTGATTCACAGACCTGTACCCCTGGGGATAAAAATATATGTTTATAAAAAATAAAAAATTTAAAAAAAAAAGGACTCTAAAGAACTGAATACTTTTAGAAGAGGCACATAAAAAAGAAAAATATTTATAAAAAATTAAGCATGTAAAATAGCAAACTGGCCTGGGGTTCTACTTAGAAGTCTAAAAGGTTTTCAAGGTTCAAGTTTAATCTCTATTAATTTAGGTCAGTTTTACTTAAATATTGTTAATATTTTAACAAGCTGGTAGATAATTTTTAAAGTGTGTCTTTTTCTCCTACCTCTGAATCAAAGAGGAAAGGTTGAAAACAACTGAATATCAATATAATCTTGCCATAAAAGAAAGAGTTGATGCCCCCACTTTAAATATCAATTTCTAAAAGAAATAATAAAACATTAAAGACAGCTAGGTAACACACAGTCTTCTGAAGTATTAAATGAAGAGATGACTCCCCACAGTTTGGGCATTTTCACGCATTTTGATTAATTAGATTTCTTACCACTTTCTCACTTAAGTATTATGCTAGATACTATAGAATGTAAATTTGCTACTTATTTAAACCATTTTTATCTTGAAAGTTTCATCATTTTTCTTGAGGAAAGAAATGTGAATCACTAATAGCAAATCAATGGAGAAAAACATGTAAGTATTCATTCAACCCCCACATATTTATCATCAGTCTCTGCAGTTTTGTCTGCCTGAGGCCCCAGGAATGGGATTGTGGGCACAGCATACAACAGGGGTTGGTCTCTGACCTCATCATTTACTAAGTGGACAACATTAGACAGTTAGTTAACCTCTTATAACATATTAGTTTCTTCATTTATGAAATGTTCCATATAACATCTTAAGAATTAGAAATAAAAGGTGCCTGGGTGGCTCAGTCATTGAACATCTGCCAATGGCTCAGGTCATGATCCCAGGGTTCTGGGATCGAATCTTACCTCAGGCTCCCTGTTCCATAGGGGGTCTGCTTCTCCCTCTACTATTCCTCCAACTCATTCTCTCAATCTCTCTCTCAAATAATAAACAAATAAAACATTTTTTTAAAAAAGAATTAAAAATAAAATAAAGGAACATCTAAAACAGTACCCAGCCTATCTTATATATTTAATAAATGACAGTTGTGATTTGTGGTTATGTTTATGTCATTAGTTGCTGCTAATGGAATAGAGAGTATAGTGTCCTACAAACCACAGAGGGTATGAGTCAAGATCATTTGTTAAGAGACAGGATCATTAAATTAATTTGAATTAATAATGTCTCAATACATAAGCACTTCCAGCTTTGTTCCTTGTGTGCCTAATATCCCAGCATCCTAGGGATATCAAGAACAGAAATTAATATATAACTGATTCACTGATTTATAGATTCACTGAGATCTAGCACAATTTCTACAAATATTTTTTCCCAGATTGGCAAGCAGATATTAAGCTTCTTATGGAAATCCAAAAGACCAAGAATAGCCAATTTTAACATAAAGGAGAACAAAGTTAGAGAATTTATTGACAGATGTGTTCATTATGCAGGTGGGATAATCAAGACACAGAGATACTGGAGTAAAGACAGGCAAATGGACCAGATAAATGGATGGAATAGTCCTAACACCCATTTATATATATATATGTGCACACCTGACTTATGAAAAGTTTGGTTCTTCAGAGCACTAAAGGAAGGACTATCTCTTCTGTGTGTACTGAATAAATTAGGTAGCAATGTGGGAAAAAAAAAAACAAAACCTGCCCTTATTTCACAGCCTTCAAAAAATAATAAATTCCAGGTAGATGGCACCTGCAGTATAAAAGGTCAAACAATAAAGCTTCTCTAAGATGATCTTCATGATATGAAGTGAGAGTTTTAATAATATACAAAAATTGCTAACATGAGGGGAAGTGTTTAAAAATGGACTGTATTCAAATCAAGGATTTCTATCAAAGATACTGAAATGATGATCAAAGTCATCACTGAAACATCATTAGCAAATTGGAGGAAAACCTATGTATCGTGTTTAATGAATATAATATTTGCTGACTGCTTGCTACGTGCCATGGACTATGCAGGATGTTCAACCATGTGTGTGTGTGTGTAGGGGCTCTATTTTGTTTTCAAAGCAGTACCTGGTTCATAGAAACTCAAAAACTACTCAATACACAAAATAAATGATTAAAATTAGTAAAAACATTTGTAGAAATAAAAAGACTAAAGGAGTGATAGAACTATGGATTCAGATGAAATTATTCATGAAAAGTTGATAAATGTCTCTCACACTGAGGGGAGAAAAACAACATAAGAAAAGACAAAACAAACCCAACAAGAAACCGTGGAGGAATTAACTGACCAAAAGTCACAATTCTGGCAATGATAAAAGCATCTAGTCAAAGTTCTTCCATTGGAGGTCTCTGTACTAATTTCCCCAGAAACTATGCACTGAACAACCATGCATGTTTAATTTTCCTGAATCAATATCACCCGTTAAAATTTGAATGCAAATATAAAACACTAAAACCATATCTTATATTATATACCCCTGTAAAACTTCCCACCTTCAAGAAGAAGAAAAAAGGAGATATTGATACCAGGTGATCAATTTGAACACTGCAAGCAACAAAACTGCATCGGTGTTTTTACATCCTACTGTGAACACAGTGCTGGTGGAGCGGTACCTCCATCGGTCACCAATCTTACGTACATTAATTGTGGGCACATGACATAGTATGTATGATCCCTAATGGAAAAATGACAAATTACACAAACACTTGCCTGTGTCTAGGATGAGATTATTCAAGCGTGTACCTGCAAAGGAAATCAACTCGCCTCCTGGAATGAGCCAAGCAGTAATGACCACACCTGACAATGTTGTCTCGCACAAAATATCAGCATCTCTCCATCGGCCTTCAAAAGGTCTTTTCTCATTTGAGGTACGAAGTAGAACTTTGTATAGGTATATCTATATTTTCTAATAAAACATATCATAAACCACATGGAAAGTGTTGTAACACTTGAAGGAGTGTTGTACACCCAGGAGTTGCAAAAGTAAACATACCAGGTGATGATGTAAAAGTCATTAAAAATAGTGATTATAAAAAGAGATCTTTTGGGTGGCTCAGTGGGTCAAAGCCTCTGCCTTCAGTCAGGTCATGATCTTAGGGTCCTGGGATTGAGCCCCGCATCGGGCTCTCAGCTCAGCGGCGAGCCTGCTTCCCCACCCTAACCCTGCCTGCCTCTCTGCCTACTTGTGATCTCTGTCTGTCAAATAAATAAATAAAATCTTAAAAAAAAAAAGAGAGAGATGTTTTTTACAGTGTATGCTATTTTAAGGAAAGTCTTCCAGGCCTCATAGGAAGATCAGTTTCTGCAAGTCTTAACATTACATAAAGTAAGCAATTAAAATATTGCCTTTATCCTCTTATTTGAGAATCTCCTGGGTATTCCCGCTAATTAAATTAGTAAGAAAAAAATACACTTAGATGGACAAATCAAAATATTTTTGAGTTAGAACAAACTAATGTTTGACCCTGTGCATCTATAATATCAGGCACATACTCTCTAAGCTTATTTGGGGGGCTTAAAAATGTCCTTTAATTTGTCATGATATTACAGGCGTTTTTAACATATCTGATGAGATATGATCTAGTAAGAGTGGTCATGAAGTTTATTAGCTTCATGTGTAGCAGAAAATATAACGTGTTCAATAATACAATTATTCTGCTGGTCCCCACAGCATTATGCTACTATCTATAATGAACAATTCTTGAGTGAAATCTGCCTGCTCACACGATTTCTCTTACTGCTCCCCCACTGACCCACCAACTGCTGTAGTAGGCTTCTTTTTTTTTTTTTTTTTTTTTAAGATTTTATTTATTTACCAGAGAGAGAGAGAGAGAGAGCGAGCGAGCACAGGCAGACAGAATGGCAGGCAGAGGGAGAAGCAGGCTCCCTGACGAGCAAGGAGCCCGATGTGGGACTCGATCCCAGGACGCTGGGATCATGACCTGAGCCGAAGGCAGCTGCTTGACCAACTGAGCCACCCAGGTGTCCCTGTAGTAGGCTTCTTAAGCAACCATACCAGTCAGTGCTCCCGTGTGCGATTTTCAGAATACAAATTAAGGGAAAAGGAATTTTAGCTCTTGAGCATCAAATCTTACTAGCTGCATCCCCAAGGTTCTGACTCTAAAACACAACACACATGCCGTCTACAGTATGCTTTGGTGATTCAGAAGAGACCAAAAAAAAAAAAAGGGGGGGGAAACGGCTCTATTTCAATTTATTAGTCCTTTTACAAATACACATCTGATCCTGCCATCCTGCTTAGAAAAATCTTCAATCCAGGGGAACCTGGCTCAGTAGGTTGAGCATCTGACTCTTAGTTTAGGCTCAGGTCATGATTTCAGGGTCATGGGATTGAGCACGAAGTCAGGCTCCACATTCAGTAAGGATTCTGCCTGCTCACACGATTTCTCTAAAATAAATAAATCGGGGGGCCCTGGGTGGGTCAAAAAGTTAAGCCTCTGCCTTCGGCTCAGGTCATGGTCTCAGGCTCCTGGGATCGAGCCCTGCATTGGGCTCTCTGCTCGGCAGGGAGCCTGCTTCCCTCTCTCTCTCTGCCTGCCTCTCTGCCTACTTGTCATTTCTCTCTCTGTGTCAAATAAATAAATAAATCTTTAATAAATAATAAATAAAATCTTTTAAAATAAAATAATATAAAATGAAATAAGTAAATCTTTAAAAAAAATCTTCAATACAGGGACGCCTGGGTGGCTCAGTTGGTTGAGCAGCTGCCTTCGGCTCAGGTCATGATCCCAGCATCCTGGGATCGAGTCCCACATCGGGCTCCTTGCTTGGCAGGGAGCCTGCTTCTCCATCTGCCTCTGCCTGCCATTCTGTCTGCCTGTGCTCGCTCTCTCTCCCTCTCTCTCTGACAAATAAGTAAATAAAATCTTAAAAAAAAAAAAATCTTCAATGCATCTTTACTGAGTCAAAGACCCTTGAACTAAACTATACGCCATTACACGACAATAAAAAAAAACTTCAGTAAAATACAAATCTATTCACTACCCACGGTGTCCAGATCAGCTGACATAGCTTTTTTCAGAGCACGGCCTTCTAGATAAAGGAAACAGTGAATTAATTTGCATTCTGGTGCAAGCTCTTTATATCATCATGTATTTGTAAGTAATGGTACATTTTATACTGCACTGATAGATAACACACAGACATAACTATGTCTGATTTTTATTTTTTCTGAAGGCCACATAGTAAATATTTTAGGTTTTGTGGGCCATAAGATCTCTGTTACAACTATTAAACTTCTGTCTTTGTAGGATAAAAGCTTCGATGGACTGCTTAAATGAATGGTTAGAGCCATGTTCCAATAAAACTGTATTTACAGAAACAGGCCTCAGGCCAGAATTGGCCCATAGACCATACTTTGCTCACCACTATTTTATGCATAAAGTCTCCATTCATTGGGATCAGAGGAATAACTTTCCATAAAAATATCTGGCATCGACTTTCACATATTACTTTACTCAGACACCCAGATTTATAACTATTGTAACATTCATGTAATGACTTGAATACATCAGGCCCTTTCTTTTCTTTGTCTCCCTTGTATCTGTCCTTCTCCTGAGCATACTTAACAACCTCTGCTCTTGGTCTGTCCTCTATACTACTTTGATATTTCCTCCACAACTTATTTCATATATACTCTTATTTCCAAGCCCCCTTAGATTCCTAGGCTCTGAAGTCCTTGATTCAAAATTACCCCCTCACCTAAAACTTTCCTAGCATTTCTTAGATGTATTCTTCACATTACATTTTAATTCACTGAATATAAAGCTTTATTCCCCCGCAGATTCTATACATATCAAGGAACAGATTTTAACTCACTTATCTACATCACCCTGTGAATCCAGAAAACCTTGCAAAGTGGCTTAAACTCACTGGTACTCAATAAATATTTCCTGAATCTGTTGCTGAAGATTAAATAAAAGTGTTAGATAATTTGTGATTTTCTGTATCAAAATTCTCCTTTACAAGTGCAAGTTATCTCAATTTAAAGAAAAGGGGGGGGGACTTAAAATTTTAGCAAAGTGCTTTTGGATTTCTCTTTCCTAGTTTCATGAAATAAAAATGAAGTCATGCACAACATTTGCTGAAATTTTATACAACCACCTGGGGTTTTCCCAACTCAAATTCAATATAACATGTATCAAAGCCAACTATTTTAATTAGGAGCCCCCACAGTTCCTGTTTCAATAAAGTATGGCATTCACTGCAGAAAATCTTTGTGAGGCAAGTTTTTACACACACACACACACACACACACACACACACACACAACAGTGGATAAATTTCAAAATTGAATTATACAATGTAGCTGTATTTATTTATTTTCTAATTTCAAAACAGAAAATTTAAAGGCTCATTAATTATATTCTTTGTAAAATAGAATTTAGGCCAAAAAAAAAAAATACTGGTTTCTGAGATGGAAAAAAGTATTTGAGGCTTTTAGATTGGTTTTTAAATTGTAGCCTTTCTTTTTTTTTTTTTTTAAAGATTTATTTATTTATTTGACAGACAGAAATCACAAGGAGGCAGAGAGGCAGGCAGAGAAAGAGGAGGAAGCAGGCTCCCCACTGAGGAGAGAGCCTGATGCGGAGCTCTATCCCAGGACCCAGGGATCATGACCTGAGCCGAAGGCAGAGGCTTTAACCCACTGAGCCACCCAGGTGCCCCTAAATTGTAACCTTTCAATTAGAGAGTATTAATAACAGTTTGTCATTCAATATTTGTAACAAAGCTGAGAAGCTGCAGTCATAACCACTACTACTTCACAGATAAGGAAAATTAAATAATTTGCCTGTGCTAATTCTTTTGGTGAGTATTAAAATCACGACCACACTTAGATCCTTCTCCCCATGTTTCATATTCTAAACTAGTTGTCCTCTAAGTATGATGTCAGAACCAGCCACATTAGGATTACCTGGAAATTCACTTTAATCACCAGATCTTGGGCCCTATCTCGGCATACTGAATCAAGAACCCCCAGTGTAGAGTTCAGCAGTCTGCCTAACAAATTCTCCAGCTTATTCAGGTACGTGCTAAGTTTTGAGATCCACTGCCCAAAACTACCTACACTAACAGCTAAAATAGTATCTAAGTTGCCAAATCAGATGCTAACCCAAAAGAAATACTTAGAAAACAGACATTCAAGCTTAAATTTTCTTCTCAAAATGAACACTCTGTGGAAAATAAATAACTATAAGATTAGAGAATTTCTTAACACTTGTTTTTTGCAACATCTCATTTTCTATTACACATCATGTAGAACACAGGCACTATCCTCTATTTAAAAAAAAAAAAGAGAGAGAGAGAGAGAGAAAGTTGGCTGACGGAGGTATGGGTTGGAATTCTTAGTTAAATATATTTGAGAAACTCAATGAGCAATTCCAGAGTACCAGTTACATCCACACATACCTACACACAGATTTGATGTAAATAATTCTTTAGGAGTTCTGTCATGGGTTCTCCATTATGTCTTTTTTTTTTTTTAAACTAACTCACACATCCTTAATGTATTTGACCAAAAAAAAAATAAAAATAAAGTCTGGCACATCATATGTCCTCAACTAAATATTTGTCAAGTGAATGAATAATGAATAAAACAAATAAAACAACCGATGAACTGTTTTAGAGAATCAAGAGGTAAGTAATACCTTCTAATAAAAAATTTTGACCTAGATTTCAAAACAAATTAGAGTAATTTAAATTTTTTTGAGAAAATAAAAATTATTTTAAAATTATACTTTATCAGGGACGCCTGGGTGGCTCAGTGGGTTAAGCTGCTGCCTTCGGCTCAGGTCATGATCCCAGCGTCCTGGGATCAAGTCCCACATCGGGCTCCTTGCTTGGCGGGGAGCCAGCTTCTCCCTCTGCCTCTGCCTGCCACTCTGTCTGCCTGTGATTGCTCTCGCTTCTCTCTCTATGACAAATAAATAAATAAAATCTTTAAAAAAAAATTATACTTTATCAGAAATGACAATTATTAATGCAAGAATTTATTTACATGTTACTGTGAATGAAAGTTCCATTTGTTTCAGACAAATCTGTTCCAGGTTCCAAGGCAAAGGAAGTTATCAGGATAAAGAACAGTATTACATATTGATAAAGAGGTCAATAGTCTAAGAAGGCATAATAATCCTTAATGTGCATGAGCTTAACAACAGAATATCAAACTATGTGAGGCAAAAACTAACAGAATTTTTAAAAAGCAAAAAACAAAAGTAAAAACAACAAAAAAAAAACAGATGAATTTGCTATCATAGTTAGAGACTTCAACACCTCTGTATCAGAAATTGACACATTTCATAGGCAAAGGATCAGTTAAGAACAAAGGTGAACTCAACATCACTAATCAGATGAATGTTATTGACGTCTGTAAACTACTTTATCCAATAACATCAGAATATACATTCTTCTCAAGCTCATATGGAACATCCACATCTAATAAGGACTGTTAAATAAAACACACAAAAAAATTCTTAATACGCAACAATAAAAAACAAATAACCCGATTATAAAAAGGGCCAGGTTTGAGAACTGTCTGTCCATCACAGGTTGTATGGAGTCAGCTGGTGGGTCTGTGAGACCCCAAAATGGAGAGCTTCTTTGCTTCCCAGCAGCTGCCCCCAGTGGCCCTATGGCTGTCACCATGCCACGAGATGATTATGTTGAGTGGCCTTAGAAGCACTATGGCTACTGGATGGATGATCATGAGAAAAAGAGAAAGAATGAAGGTCAAGAGGCTCAAGATCGATCAGGGGGATGGGTGAGCCCGGTGATGGGTATTAAGGAGGGCACAGACTGCATGGAGCACTGGGTGTTATATGCATACAATGAATCATGGAACACAACATCAAAACTAATGATGCACTGTATGGTGACTATGTACCTTAATAAAATATAATAATAATAATTAAAAAAATAATGAAGGCAAAATGATGAAAGCTAAGCTCTACCATAAACAGTACCATGCCAGGAAAATACAAATGAAAAAGGCCCGAGCTGCATGAAAAGACAAACACCAAATGAAAGAAAGATGAAAGGTCTCCACAAGGAGCAGTACCTGTGTATCTGCTGGACAGGGAGGAACAGTCCAGAGCTACAGTACTTTCCAATATGATTAAACAAAAATGAAACGAGAAAGTAGGAAAATGGGAAGTTCCTTTGCACAAAGTTTGCGCCCGGGAAGAAACAGAAATATTAAAAGTTATCTGAAGAGAAAGAATGATGGAATAGGATGGTTACTAATGTCTGCTTTGTTGGAGATGGTTTTACTCAAAAACTATCCAAATATGAGAGATTCATTAGGCCAATGGACTTACGATTCAAAAAGGCCCATGCAATACAGCCCGAACTGAAAGCCACCTTTTGCCTGCCGATACTTGGTGTAAAAAAAGAATCCCTCATCCCAACTATATACCACTCTGGGTGTTACTACCAAAGATACTGTTATTGAGGTGAACGTGAGTGACTTGGACCTTGGAAGACATGGAGGCAAGGTTATTTGCAGAAAACATTGCCCCAGTTACCAACAATCTTGAAAACAATGGATGGATAAATGCAGTCTTGCTTTGAGAGCAGTTTCAGACAAATAACTCCTTATAATTACTGAAGACTACATACCAATCAGAGAAAACCACCACTACTGTCATGGTTCTGAATACCACCAAACAGCCTAACATATCTGCAGTCACCAAGAAAACTATTTATCCTATTGTAAAAAGCATTAAAATACCCCTGTTTAAGAGAGAGAGAGAGGAAAAAAAAAGAGACAGGAAGAAGAAGAAAAAAAAAAAGAAATGAGGCAAACACCGAATGGACACTTCACCAAAGAAAATATGCAGGAGACAAAAAACACGCATATCAAAAGATGCTCCATACAGATGTTGTTCAGGGTAATGCAAATTAAAACAATGAGATGTTGGGACACCTGGCTGGCTCAGTTGGTTCTACAACTGCTTTCACCTCAGGTCATGATCCCAGGGTCCTGGGATCAAGTCCCACATAGGGCTCCTTGGTCAGTGAGGAGTCTGCTTCTCCCTCTGCCTGCCACTCCCTGGTTTGTGCTCTGACAAATAAACAAAATCTTTTTTTTTTTAATATTTTATTTATTTATTTGACAGACAGAGATCACAAGTAGGCCGAGAGGCAGGCAGAGAGAGAGAGAGGAGGAAGCAGGCTCCCCGCTGAGCAGAGAGCCCAATGCGGGACTCGATCCCGGGACCCCGAGATCATGACCTGAGCCGAAGGCAGCGGCTTAACCCACTGACCCACCCAGGCGCCCCAAATAAACAAAATCTTAAATAAATAAAACAGAACTATGAGATGTTACTATATGCCTATTAAAATGGCCAAAATCCAGAAACTAACAACACCAAATGCTGGCAAGGATGTAGAGTAACAGGAATTCTCATACATTAATGGTGGGAATGCAAAACTGTATAGCCAGTTTAAAAGACTGTTTGATAATTTCTTACAAAACTGAACATATTCTTCTTCATATGATCCAGAAATTATGCTCCTTGTTATTTAGCCAAAGGAGATGAAAATTTATTTCCAGACAGAAACCCACACATGGATGTTTATAGCAACTTTATATACAAATGCCAAAACTTGGGAGCAACCGAATGTCCTTCTGTAGGCAAATAAACTTTGATACATCGAACAATGGAATATTATTCAGCACTAAAAAGAAATGAACTATGAAGCCATGAAAAGACAAGGAGGAAACTTAAGTGCATATTATTCACTGAAAAAGCCAACTGGAAAAAGCTATATGATGTATGATTCCAACTATGTGATATTCTAGCAAAGGCAAAACTATGGAGACAATAAAGGTTAGTAATTGCCAGGGCTTTGGTAGGTAGAAAGAAAAGAAAGAATAGGCAAAGCAGAGGATTTTTAGGACAATTAAGGTACTCTCCATTAATGGTGGATAGATGCCATTACATGTTTGTCCACACCCATAGAATGTATAAAACCAAAAGTAAACTGTAATGTAAAATATGGGTATTTTTGTATGTCATTTAAGTCCCTCAACTGTAACAAATACAATGGCATTAATTCTAGAGAATGAAGCCGAGTTCATCTTGCACATAAGGGAAGAATCTATAGATACAGATACAGATACAAAGAGAGGCTTAATATATCACACAGATGCATTACAAATAGAAGCAAGGTAGAAGACACAAAATTACTTGAAAATTAAAAATTTCAGTATGGTATACAAATGATGTAGCCATTAGTTTATTGATTTCAATGTCATGCAAAAATAAGAGAGAATTCTTAATATTTCCTGAAACAATAAGAGCCAGCAGTGTTTGTGGCAAATGCATTTATTTATTAAGACCGACCTGATTTTTAAAAAATTCAATCTTGGGGTGCCTGGGTGGCTCAGTGGGTTAAGCCTCTGCCTTCAGCTCGGGTCATGAGCTCAGGGTCCTGTGATCGAGCCCCACATCGGGCTCTCTGCTCAGCAAGGAGCCTGCTCCACCCTCTCTCTCTGCCTGCCTCTCTGCCTACTTGTGATCTCTGTCTGTCAAATAAATAAGTAAAATCTTAAAAAAAAATTTTAAAAAATAATAAATTCAATCTTTCCAGCACTGATTTATAAGGATATTTATTCAAAACTTTACTTGTAACTTCATTGGAATTTTGAAAGTTCCATAATACAACTAGCAAATTGGATTCTGCTCACTAGAGTCATGATTTTCTCCAAATTTATGAAATGGACTTATAATGTTATAGGATTGTGAAATTCACAGTAAGCATAAATCAATATAAGTTACAGCCAAAACTTATTTTGGAATGCTATATAGATGAAATTTCAGTACTAGTGGGGATTAAAATGGTTCTGTCCCCCCTCTCCCCAAAGATAATAATCATAAGTATTATGTAAAATATGTAAAGTTAATTCAAAAATACAAACTAGGAAACTTACAAAGAAGAAACAATCAGAGGAAAACATAATACACACACAAACCTGCAATGCAGAGTGGTGAGAACTGTGCTTTTGTGGCTTTTTGATCTGAGAAAACTGACAATCTCTCTTACCCTTTGGCTATTTTTGCAGAAAATGGCACAATTATAACCTCACTGGTGAAAGGAAGCAGGGATCATTATTTGGAAGAAATTTTAGAGGAGAAATCCTAACAACAAAGCTACGCAGGTATAGGAAAGACAACAAGAAGTAAGGGAAAATGCAGGTAGAGATCAGAGAAAAAACTATACTCAAAAACTAGAGCTACATGGACCCAATCTTCAAAGCTGAGGTTTCTCCTAACAGTAAATTTTTAACCAGACATAATTCAAACAGCAAGAGGCACAAAGCTGTTAAGTCCTGGTAGACTTAAAGTTTCAGAAGAGAGAGCCTGAAACTGACAGAGCACAGAAAAATAGAGAAGGAATTCGCAAAAAAGCAACAGTGGAAAGCCATAAAAACAGAGCAGAAATAGGAGTAGTTGCATATGGTGCAAGAGATAAAGTTTACAGTTTGAAACCAGATAAATTAACCACTTACTAAAACAAGAAACAAAAATCTTCATATGAACATGACAGACTCCAGAGTCACTAAAATATATTATCAATAATATAATTTTCAATAAAAAATTTCTAGACATAAAAATTTTTTTTCTAGACATGCAGGAAAAACATGTAGTGTGACCATTATGGACTAAAAAATAACCAAATGGGTAAAGATGTTGGACATATCAAACCAAGATTTTTATGCCACCTTTCATAAATATATCCAATAAACTAAAGGAAAATTATTCAAATAAATTAAAGAACATTATGATATAAATGAATGTACAGATGGATAATCTCTAGAGTAAAATGGGGACTCTAAATGAACAAACTACTAGTAATTCAGAGAATGAAATGTACAGCAATCAAAATTAAAAAATAAGATGATACAGGAGCTCAACAATAGTATGGATTGAATAAACTTTACATCAGTAAAGTTATCAACTCAAGAATCACAAGGATAACTGATTTAAAAAAATTACCACGAATACAAAACAGTCCAATATTGATATAAATGGAATCGCAGAACAGGAAAGATAAAATATTTGAAAAACTAAATGACTGAAAACCTTAAGTTTGGTAGAAAACAATGCAAGGATCTAGAAAGCTTAATAATAGATACACTATAGCCAAAATGTTATAATCCAAACATAAACAGAAAATCTTGTTTAAGCAAAGAAAAATGATTCATTTAATAAAGACAAACATCAATATGAATAAAAATAGATACCTGAAATGATTGAAAATATTGAAATTTCTTTTCAAAGTGTTGAATAAAAATGAACAAGAATTCTACAGCCAGTGAAACTGTCTTTAAAACTGAAAGGGAATTAAAGAAACTTTTAAATTGAAAAAGAGGGGGAATCATTTACCAGCAGACCTTTACCACAAGAAATGCTAAAAAAACAAAAAACAAAAAACAAAAAAAACCTGAAGGAATATCTTTAGAAAGCCTGCAGAAATAACATAAGCTAGGAATTCAGATGGATTAAAATGATGTTCTTAAAAATTATATATATATGCAATTTTATATATCTTACTTATATATTTTAAGTTATATATGCAATACATATATGTGTGTGGACTCTTTTTTTTTTCTCTTACTCCTACTAAAAGGCATAAGACAGAACAAAGCAAAAGTAACAACATTGTTTTGATAGGCTTGTAATTCTGTAAAGACTCAGAGAGGTGGCTGTTTTTAACAAATGTCTGATTTTCAACCAAAAAAAAAAATCACAAGATATAAAACACAGGAAAGGGACTATAAGTAAATATGCCAACAAACTCCTTCAAAAAATTGAACTGAACACTTCCTAACTCACTCTATGAGGCCAGTACCTCCCTGATAGCAAAGATAAACACAAAGACACAAAGACAAAAATATATATAGACACTAAAATATATATAGATAAAACACCCTACTGGCCAACTCCCTGATAAATATGTAAAACTGCTCATCAAAATACTGGCAAGCAGAATGCAGCAGGAAAGAAAAAATTGTACACCGTGACCAAGTGGGATTTATTCCTATAATGCAAGGATAGTTTAACATACAACAATCAATCAGTGTAACCCACCCTCATCAACAGAATAAAGGAAAATAACTATATAATTATCTCAATTGAAGCAGAAAAAGCACTTGAAAAACCCCAATGCCCTTCCATAATAAGATTCAACAAAGTAGGAACAAAAGGAAACTACCTAACATAATAAAGGCCAAATATGAAAAGCCCACACTTAACTTCAGACTCAGTGGTGAGAGACTGAAAGTTTTTCCTCAGAGGAACAAAACAAAGAGGATTGCTTTCACTATTGCTATTTAACATATTATTGGAAGTCCTTAAACAGAGGAATTAAGGAGGAAAAAGAAATAAAAGACACCCAAATTGTAAGAAAAACTAGCAAAATAACCTCTGCAGGCAATACTATCTTCTATGTAGGAAACATGAAAGCTTCCACCAAAACCAAACCTCATAGAATAAAGAAATTAAGCAAAATTGTGGAATACAAATCAGCATGCAAAAACCAGTTGTGCTTTCACACTAATGTTGAATAATCCACAAAAGCATTAAAAAAAACTATTCCATTTATAAGCACATGAAGAAGGATAAAATGTTTAGTAACAAACTCAACCAAAAAGGCAAAATACTTGTACACTGAAAAACTATATATTTCTGAGAGAATTTAAAGACAAATTAATGAGATTACATCCCCTGTTCATTTATCAGAAGACTTCATATTATGAAAATATCAGTAATGCTCAAAGGAATTTACATAGTTAATGCAATTGTTACCAAAATCCCAATAATCTTTTTCCACAATACTAAATAAATCCATTCTAAAATTCATGTGAATCTCAAGGGATCCCAAACAACCAGAACAATCTTGAAAAAGAAGAACAAAGCTAGAGGATTTATACTTCTTGAAATCAAAATTTACCAAAATATGTGGTAAGCCACAATAAGCAAAACAGAATTACACTGTCATAAAGACAGACATAAAGTCCAATAGAATAGAAAAAAGAGTACAGAAATAAACCCTCACACATATGGTCAGATTTTGACAAGAGTATTAAGACTAGTCAATGGGAAAAGGACAGTCTTCTCAATAAATGGGGGCGGGAAAACCAGATATCCATCTGCAAAATAACTACCTTGCATATAAATACCCCCTCAAATCTCCTCTAATTTACCCAGAGTATTACTTATATTATAGTTTCCTACAGGTGCAATGGCATGACAATGACTGAGAAGCACAGCTGTATTTACGCCTCCTTGCCTAGTTATTGGCCAGTTAATTTAGTTGTAGGAATACAGGAACCGAAAGTCAAAGGAGAAACTGAAGGGGGCAGAAATATAGCACTCTGTCTCAAAAAAGTAGTATCTGTAATAGAGAGACAACTGTGTAAAGATACTTTCCTGTAAAAGGCAGTTTTCCTTAGACTATAATCTAAAATCAGCATCAGCCTGCTAGTGTAGGGGGATAAAAGTAAGTACAAGCAGCCTGTTATCAGGTAATAGGCTGGTCAGATGTAAATGACGATCACATATATGCAAATGAAGCAAGGCTTTCTGGTCAGATTCTTACTCCTTCAATATTACCAGGGTCTGGAAAACAAAAAAGTGTCATATGCTCAAATTGGAAATGATTCCTTTATTGCAATATTCACAACCGGAAAGACCTTGCAAGAGGTTAAAAGCTATGCGGTCTTCAGAACCGAAACACTTCTTCTGTAGCATGTTTTTTTTTTTTTTAAAAAAAGCTGCACTACACTTAACCAGAGATTAAATTAGTAATAGAGCAGCCATGGTACATAAATCTATTCTCCTGCATTATCCACAAAAAGCTGACCCTCGGATTTAGACATTCACCGTGAGAGAGAAAATTTGATTCTTGTTCTTAACCTCCTCAAAGTCACGTTTACTTGAGGGGATTCCTGTCCCTGTGCTGTGCCACCAGAGTTCAGTAGCAGTATTTTAATGCCTTATACGCTTTGTTAAGGATGATCGTGAATTATCATACTTTGATCTTTGCATTATTCTACAGCACCCCTCATCAACAATTGCCATTATCAGTTATTTATAGCATCACTGGTCTGTAATGGAAAGGCCAATCTAAATACTGAATATGTAAAAGATGTAGATCATGTAGGAAGTCTTTCGAATGTAAACAAACACCACCACAGCATTTGGCAGCTCATTCCCTTTTTTCTAAGGATAGGAGCACAGAATGGTCCAACGGGAATCTCACGAAGGCAACACTATCAATGAAACGCAAATGATAGCAAGCTACAGCAGTTAAGTACTGTTAAAAGGGAATTCTTTCTTGATTTGAACATGAACACTGAAAAAGTCTAGTACAGAACACCTTAGGACCTGATATTTCCATCTCCTAAAAAGCTTATCATGCCCTTTCATTTTAGACAGGGCTTTGAAATAGGCTGATTCTATTGACTAGAACTACTGGGTGTTCATATGCAGATGTTCCAGAAGTTTTATTGATAAAAAGTTAAAGCACTGAATTTAAGAATTTAAAATAATTTAGGAACAAGATAATTTAATTTTTAAAATCTACATTTTCTAGTTAACTTGATAAAAGCTTTCCCAGAGTACTATTTTGAGTTCATGACGTCCTAGCCAACAGTATGACTGTGTTTGGTTAGAAAACTTTGTATTTAATTTAAAAGAGACTGAGAAGTAATCCCTGGCAGGAAATTTAGATCTCTAAAGAGAATAGGAGAAAGTTTAATTTTAAACCTAGTGATTTCCCCAAAGAAATTCTAGTTCAAGACATTTTTCTCTTTTTTTTTTATGAGAAACTTTATACAACTCATGTTAAATATATCCAAAGTGAATAAAAGTAATGTACTTGTGCATGTGAGTTAAGAATATAAGACAGAAGGAAATAATTCATAAAAGCACTACAATTCTATCTATAGCAGCTTAGAAAAGAAAAAAAATAATTTTTTATCCTCAAGATTTTATTATTGTCACCGATCTCCTTTGGCTTTGCCTTCAGCTCTTTTTTTAAAGGACTCTTCTCCTTCGGCCCAAATATTAAATGTTTCATTTTTGTCGTCTTTTCATCATTGATGGAATCCCTTTTCACGTAGCCACCTGATGTGAGATAAGCCCTAAGCTAGGTGTTGACTACAACAGTCAAATTCATCAACACCTTTTCCTTTGAGATGTTCACAGTATCATGAAGGAGGCAGACAAGTAAGTTAATATGGATGGTATTCTGGGACATATGCTGTAATAGAAAAAACACCCATAGAAGAAATATTTGAATCAGACTAGGGAGAGGGACCAGGAAAACTTTCCTAGGAGAGCTGACTTTCAACTCAGTTTCAAAGGTTAGGTAATTATTCAATGAAAGCAGGATCTGTGAGCTTGGGACTCCCAGTTCAATTTGGCTAATATAAGACACTAGCAAGAGACTGGAGGGTGGGAGGAAAAAATCATCCCAGGTGTTTATATCCACAACCCCATGCTCTCTGCATCACCAAGGTTCTGACAGGGAGCTGTGCACTTTTAAGGGTTTTTCCCTTTGGGAGCAATGCCTCTTCTGCAGCTCCAGCTTTTCCTGTGTTTGTACAACCCAGTCTCCTTCCTTTGTCCCTGTGAGTTTAGAGATGATGATAATGGCTTCATTTTTGCTGCTCTCGGGTACCTCACCGGCCCTGCCCATGTCCAGGATGAGTTCACCATGACATCAAAGAGGCCAACTGCATACCTGGCAGTAAAAACTGGCACAGAATCCATTTTTCCTATTACACTGTGAACCCTTTAAAGGTAAAGAGGTATCTTTTCTGTCTCAGGTACCTCAGCTTTTAATACAGCACTTGGAACAAAAGAGTTCAATGAATGTAAATTTCCAAATTCAGAGGAAAAAAAGATGCAATTCAATCTTCAGAAAAAAATTATTTTGCTTTTGGAATATTATAAATCAAGTACAGCTACACTAAGAAAGAAATGCAAGAGACTTACAATGGATGGAGTAAGATTTTGTTTTAGAACATTAAAAGAATGGTATTATACTTTATAATCTGGGTTTTAAGCTTATATTGAAAATCAGAATTAGGAAAGATGAATAAATTGGAAATGATAGGATTTAAGGTTTTCCCATTACCATAATTCTAAATGTAATAGTTGTTATATAATTGTTTTTTTTTTTAAGATTTTATTTATTTATTTGACAGAGAGAAATTACAAGCAGATGGAGAGGCAGGCAGAGAGAGAGAGGAAAGCAGGCTCTCTGCTGAGCAGAGAGCCCGATGCGGGACTCGATCCCAGGACCCTGAGATCATGACCTGAGCCGAAGGCAGCAGCTTAACCCACTGAGCCACCCAGGCGCCCCAATTGTTATATAATTGTTAAAGGAACCAAAATTTCTTTTGTTTTTGCTTGCCAACTGGATTTCATCTAACAGAGGAGATGTATGCAGTTTAAATTTATTTTTAGAGGACACATGGCAATCAGAGTAGAACTTGGGCTTTTTCTAACGTGATGATTTTGACTTTCTAATTAGAACCTCCAATGAACAATAGTCACCAATACTTAATAATTTATAGTACCTCTTTTTTTTTCCTCTGCTTACTTAATTCTCTTACTTACCCTGCATCTTATAAAAGAACAAAAGTATTTTTTACCAAAATGTACCCACTTATAGTTCTGATCACATTTATATTTGGCCATATTTATGTCCTTAAACTGAAACTTATTATATGTGGAATTCTCTATAGTATATCCGTATGGTGCTATGTCAGACTTTACATGAAGTTCCATGGATTTTTATTGTTAAAGTCGTTCAGTATTTACAAACTAATGCTATGAATCATGTCAAGGTTATGGACCCCCTGAAGGAGGTAGAAGGTAATGAATTTAATGATTACATGTACATTCTTTGTCAGAGTTTGTTGGTTGAATAATGGAAGCAGTCCATAAAAATTTACTATATTACTAACTCCCATTCAAGATTTCTTTGAAACAAAAGGTATGTTTACCAAATTCTCGATAATCAAAGAAACACTGGCAGTGTGATTTACATTTTCTCAGATATATCAACATCACACTGCATACGGACAAGCTAAAACTTCAAGAAAGAAAAGAGCTCACTTATGACACTTGTCACCAGATCACAAAGGTGGCAAGTACAAGAATTCATATTGAAATTGAAGGTTTTCATAGTACAAATTGATAGTAATGATATTACATGTTTTCTAACATAAATCAACATGTAGCTTAATTTAGATATAACTAGTGGCATTATATACGTGGTCTACAAATCTACAAAAATAATTTCAAGAATGCTTTGTTGATAGCGATGAATTTAAAGTTGTTTTTCAGGACCCTGAGTGCATCACATGTACAACTGGATACCATCTACGTCCCAGTCAATAAACCAGAGAATGACTCTAAGATTAACTGAACAAACTCCACAACTAAATGAAGAGAAGCAGCTGCATCTGAAAGGTTCAGAAGGTCAGAAAGGCAGAGGGAGGCTGCTTGAAGCAAGGAGGAAGCTGCACAAGAAGAGAGGGCAGAGAAATGGGTCCCTGCACCAGAGGGCTCGCTCATGTGGGGAAGACTAATCCTCCTAACATGTGGCTTTAAAAACCAGAGAGGCTGAATTCTTGACGTTTGTAAAATCAATGGGACTTGCAACCTGGAGCTTTGAAGGTCACCTGACTCAGCAATGGGTGAGCCAAGAGGACAAGAAATATTAAGTTGCAGCCCTTAAATAGACACCATCCTGTGTGGAGAGGCACATTTAAAGGTTGTCTATACAATAATAGGGGTAAATGAGAGACACATCTGTTCATACTGATTTTGGGCCATGTTGGGGGACATCTTTGAAAACCATTTTCCTCCCCTGACCCTCAGCATAAACAGAGACATCTGCAGAAATCTGGGCTGCATAGACACTTGTAGTCTCAGAGCAAATTTTGTTAAAGCTGCCTGCACAGCACAACCAGCCACCTGGAGCACAGCTGCCTCCATGAGCCCTACCCAGTTTCCAAACAAAGCCCAGCTGCATGCCACCAGTCACTTTCACAAACCAAGACCAGCAATGCCTAATCATCAATGCATACTGAGCCCAGTTTAGCACCCACAGTCTCCCCTGCTTGCAGCCCCCAGTCACCACAGCACACTGGGATCCAGCATAAAACACAGGCCCTAGCAAATTTTGTTAACATTGCCACCACACCCCCAAGGTCCACAGCAGACAACCCCCACCAGAGCTGGCCAGCCTGTGTCCCACTAACACCACAAACAGCAAACAGAGCCCAAAGGCAGAGAGTCAGTGAGGAAAAAAGGAAAAGTGACTCAGACATAGTAGCAGGACATAAGCATCACATATAGGATACTCTCCTGAAGAACGAGTTTCTGGTGACAGGGGACACTGCACTGCAGGGCACTCTGGGATCTCCTCTTCATAAAGTCACTGCTTCCAAGAGCAGAAGACATAGCTGACTGACTTGACACACAGAAACAGAACAAAGAGGCAGACAATGTGAGGAGACAGAAATTTATCCCTGCACTAACTGAATTTAAATTTAAAAAAATAATTATTTTTTTTTTGTGAGATTAAGAGTCACTTATGGTTTGTCTCCCTCCCAATCCCATCTTGTTTCATTTATTCTTCTCCTACCCACTTAAGCCCCCCATGTTGCTGGGGGGAGGGGGTTTGGGAGAAGAGGGGTGGGATTATGGACATTGGGGAGGGTATGTGCTTTGGTGAGTGCTGTGAAGTGTGTAAACCTGGTGATTCACAGACCTGTACCCCTGGGGATAAAAGTATATGTTTATAAAAAATAAAAAATTTAAAAAAATGATTTTTTTAAAAAAAGACATTTATCCCAAATGAAAGAACAGGACAAAGCAGAGATCTAAGAAAAGCAGATATAGGTAACATGCTTGATAGAAAATTCAAAGCAATGATCACAAGGAGACTCACTGGGCTTAGGAAAACAGTAGAAGACATGAGTTCAACCCTTAACACAGAGATGAGGAATTACAGTGGAGATAAAAAGGCTCAAGAAAAAAAAAAAAAAAGAGAAACATTTGATGAAATGAGTAGGAGGATTAAAGAAGCAGAAGAATGAATGAGGGACCTACAAAGCAGAATAATGGAAAGTAATTAGGCTAAACAAAAGAGAGAAAAAAGAATTACACCAAATGAGATTAGACTTAGGGAACTCAGGGGCACCATCAAACATAATAACATTCATATTATAGGAGTCTGAGAAGAAGAAGAAAGAGAAAAGGAGCCAGAGAATTTATTTAAAGAAATAATAGCTGAAAACTTCCTTAATATGGAGGAGGAAACAGACATCCAGATCCAGAAGGCACAAAGAACACCCATCAGAATCAATAAAAGGCCAAAGACATAATGGAATCAACCCTGCAAAATATAATGATAAAGAAGAAAAAAAATTCTTAAAAGCAACAAAAGTAGTCAACAACCTCCGAGGGACAACCCCTTGAGGCTAGTGGGAGATTTTTCACTAGAATCTCTGCAAGCCAAAATGCCATGATATAATCAAAGTTTGGAATGGGAAAAGTCTGTAGCCAAGAACACTCTATGCAATAAGGCTATCATTCAGAATAGAAAGAAAAAGAGTTTCCCCAAACAAAAACTAAAGGAGTTTGTGACCAGTAAACCAGACCTGGAAGAAATATTAATGGGAACTCTTTGAGTGCAAAGGAGAGATCAAAAGTTTTAGTAAAAAGGTAGGAAACAAAAAAGCAGTAAAAATGAGTATTTCTGTAAAAAATCTGTAAAGAAACTCTAAAAAAGGAAATAAAATTAATAATATAAGATGGCAACAATACATGCCTATCTAATTACTTTGAATATAAATGGACTAAACACTCCCATCAAAATATACAGGGTGACAGAAGAGATTAAAAAAAAAAAAAAACCACAACACTATGAAACTAGAAGTCAACTGTAAGAAAAAAATCTGGAAAGAGCATAATATATGGAGGTTAAATAACATGTTATTATACATTGGTTAAGTAACCTGGAAATCAAAGAAGAAATAAAAAAGTACATAAAAACAACTGAATATGAGAACATAATGGTCCAAAATCTTTGGGATACAGCAAAAGTGATTCTAAGGAAGTCGTTCACAGAAGTATGGGCCTAACTCAAGAAGCAACCAAAACCTCAAATAAACAACCTAACTTTATACATAAAGGAGCTAGAAAGAGAACAACAAACAAAACCTAAAACCCATAAAAAAAAAGTAATAAAAATTACAGCAGATTAAGTGATATAGAAACTAAAAAAAAAACAAACAAAAAACAGATCAATGAAATCAGGAGATGGTTCTTTGAAAAAAAGCAATAAAATTCTTATATTTCTACCCAGACTTAAAAGAAAAAAAAAAGAGAGAAAAGACTTAAATTTAAAAAATCACAAATGAGAGAGGAGAAATAGCACCACAAAAATACAATTATAAGAGAATATTATGAAAAAGTCTATGCCAACAAATTGGACAACCTAGAAGAAATGGATAAATTCCCAGAATCATATCAACTATCAAAACTGAAACAGGAAGAAATAGAAAATTTGAACAGACCAATAATCAGAAAAGAAACTGAATCAATAATCAATAGAGTCTCAATAAACACAAGTCTAAGACCAGGTGGCTTCACAGAGGAATTCTACCAAACACATAAAGAAGAAATACTACCCGCTCTCCTCAAACTATTCTGAAAATAGAAAAGTACAGACAATTTCCAAATTCATTCTATGAGCCCAGCATTATTCTGATACCAAAACTGTATGATAAAGGCACCACTAAAAAAGAGAACTACAGGCCAATATCCCTGATGAACATGAATGCAAAAAATCCTCAATAAAATACTAGCAAACCAAATCCAACAATATATATTTTTTTTAAATCACAATTAGTGGGGTTTATTCCTGGATTGCAAGGGTGGTTCAATATTCACAAATCAATGTGATAAATCACACCAATAAAAGATAAGAACTACATGATCATTCCAATAGATGCAGAAAAAGCATTTGACAAAGTACAACATCCATTCATGATAAATAACTTCAACGAAGTAGGTTTAGAGGTAACACACCTCAACATAATAAAGGCCATATATGAAAAACTCACAGCTTGCACCATCCTTAATAGGGAAAAATTGAGAGCTTCTAAGATCAGGAACAAGACAAGGATGTCTACTCTCACTTTTATTCAACATAGTATTGGAAGTCCTAGCCACAGCCATCAGACAACATAAAGAAATAAAAGTATCAAAATTGGTAAGAAAGAAGTCAAACTCACTACTTGCAGATGACATGATACTATATATAAAATATCTGAAAGACTACATGAAAAAACTGCTAGAACTGATAAACTGAATAAAGTCATGGGCTACAAAATCAATCTACAGAAGTGTTGTATTTCTATACACCATTAAAGAAGCAGAAAGAGAAACTGAGGAATAAATCCCATGTACAGTTGCACCCAAAATAAGATATTAGGAATAAACCTAACCAAAGAGGTAAAAGACCTATACTGTGAAAAGTAGAAAATAATAATGAAATAATTCCAAGATGACACAAAGAAATAAAAAGACATTCCATGTTCATGGATTATAAGAACAAATATTGTTAAGTAATGTATTGTCTATAGTACCCAAATATATCTACATATTTAATGCAGTCCCTATCAAAATACAACCAGCATTTTTTTTAAAGATTTTATTTATTTATTTGACAGAGAGAGAGATCACAAGCAGGCGGAGAGAGAAGGGGAAGCAGGATCCCCGCTGAGCAGAGAGCCCAATGCAAGCTTCGATCCCAGGACCCTGAGATCATGACCTGAGCCCAAGGTAGAGGCTTAATCCACTGAGTCACCCAGATGCCCCAACCAGCCATTTTTAAGGAGCCAGAACAAATAATCTTAAATCTGTATGAAGTCAAAAAAGACCCCAAATAGCCTAAGCAATCTTGAAAAAAAAAAGCAAAGCTAGAGGCAACACAATTCAGACTTCAAGTCTGCCATGATCAAGATAGTATGGTATTGGCAACAAACAAACAAACAAAACACAGACACAGAGATCTGAGGAATAGAATAAAAAACCCAGAAGTAAACCCATAACTATTGGCTCAATTAATCTTCAACAAATCAAGAAGGAATATCCAATAGGAAAAGGGCATTCTCCTCTAAAAATGACGTTGGGGCTGGCTCAGGGGGAGGGAGCCTGCTTCCCCCACCCCCTGCCTGTCTCTATCCCTACTTGTGATCTCTGTCAAATAAATAAATAAAATCTTTTAAAAAAATGATGTTGGGAAAACTGGATAGCAACACGCAAAAGGAACTAAAATTTTCTTACACCATACACAAAAATAAATTCAAAATGGAGTAAAGACCTAAATGTGAGACCTGAAACCATAAAATCCTAGAAGAGAGCACAGGCAATAGCCTCTCTTATATCAGCCATAGCAACTGTTTTCTAGATTTGTTTCCTGAGGCAAAACAAAAACAAAAACAAAAATGAACTACTGGGACTAAAAAGCTTCTGCAAGTGAGGGGAATAATCAACAGTGAGGGGAATAATCAACAAAACTAAAAGGCAACATACAGAACTGGAGAAAATATTTGCAAATGGCCTATCCTATAAAGGATTAGTACCTAAAATACAATCAATGAAGGAATGTGGAATGAAGAAACAAAACATATAAGCAAATGAAAAAACAAAACAAATTAGTACCTAAAAGTGAGGGGAATAATCAACAAAACTAAAAGGCAACATACAGAACTGAAGAAAATATTTGCAAATGGCCTATCCTATAAAGGATTAGTACCTAAAGTACATAAAGAACTTAAAAGACACAACACCCAAAAAAACAAATAACCCAAATTAAAAATGGCCAAGACATGAACAAACATTTCTACAAAGACATCCAGATGGCCAAAAGACACATGAAAAGATATTCAACATCACTTGCCATCAGGGAAATGCAAATCAAAACTACAATGAGATATTACCTCACACCTGTCAAAAAAGGCTAAAATCAACAACACAAGAAGCAAGAGGTGTTGGCAAGAGTGTGGAGAAAGGGGAACCTCGCACTGTTGGTGGGAATGCAAACTGGTGCAGCCACTGTGGAAAACAGTATATAGTTTCCTCTAAGAGTTAAAAAGTAGAACTACCCTATGATCCAGCCATGGCACTACTGGGTATTTACCCAAAGAATACAGAAACACTAATTCAAAGGGATACGTGCACCTATATGTATACAGTAGGATTCTTTTACAATAGCCAAAATATGAAGGCAGCCCACGTGTCCACTGATTGAGGAATGGATAAAGAAATGGAACAGCCCGTCATGACACACAGCCACACAGATGTGCAGTGACACCAGGCCCAGAGAGCACACTGGGCGGTTCTCAGTGCACTGAGTTTCAGAATAGGGAAAGAGTCCCAGGGCAATGGACATCAAAACTATGTGAACCCTCTGGTGTGGGGTCTGACTGGGGAGGGCCTGAGCGAGTTCTGGGCACTGGGAATGTTCTATGTCTGGATCTGGGTATGATTACTTGGGCACATGGGTGTGTAAAAATTCAAGAGCTGTTCACTTAAGATTTGTTCATCTTGTAATCTGTCAATAACATCAATATAGGAGAAATAAAAGAAGACCTTGGTGTGGAAAAAAAAAAAAGTCACACACACACACACACACACAAAGGGAATATTGCTCAGCCATAAAAAGGAATGCAGTCTCACCATTTGCAATGGCATGGATGAAGCTTTAGCATCTAATGCTAAGTGAAATAAGTCAGAGAAAGATAAATACCGTATGATTTCATTCATATGCGGAATGAAGAAACAAAACAAATAAGCAAAGGGGAGGGGAAGAAAGAGAGAAACCAAGAGATGGACTCTTAATTACAAAGAACTGATGGTGGCGGGGGGGGGAATGGGGGGTGTGAAACAGGTGATGGAAATTAAGGAGAACTACATTATACACCTGAAACTGATGTAACACTGCATGTTAGTAGGAATTATAATAAAAACTTTTTAAAAAGTTGTCTTTCAATTCCTGATGTACATCTTTGATTCAGATGTTAATAATACAAAGAGAGAATTTATTTCACTTGAACAGAAGAAGTTTTGAAACGGATATGCTGTTGCTTTAATATCAGAGTGGTTAATTGTTATAAACACAATGAGCCAGTTTCTCAATATGATGACAACATGAGAGGAAAATAATATTTTGGTCTTGAACTCAAGTATACTTGGAACAACTTGAGTACCTGAATTTACTTTTTCAACTGTGAAGTTTATGAAGTCTACACCGAAAACAACTCTTCCCAATAGAAACTTAGAGTTCAAATTGCAATGTGAAATGTAAAGTTCACACTGGATATTGAAAACTGATTATAAAAAGGAACATAAATATCTCAATTTTATATTTATTACATGTTGAAATGAAGTTTGCATATATTGGGTAGAGAAATATACCATAAATAATCTCATCTATTTAAACAACCTCATCTATTTTTCTTTTTGTATAATATAACTTCTGGAAAATTTTTAAGTTACACATGGTTTGCCTTATATTTCTACTGGAAAGCCTGAATACAGTGTTCTAGATACATGAATTAGTTCAAGTTAACCAATTCTATAGCTTACCTCTACACGCTGATTTTTCTGTTTAGTATCTTTCTGAGAGAGGTGTATCAAAATCTCCCATTTTAATTGTGATTTGTGTATTTATATCTGTGTCTTCTGGTCATTCTGCAAATTTGTAGTTATATTTTTAAAGATATGTTATAAAAGACACCAATTTAGAATGGCTACCTAAGTTTAGTGCAATAACAATCTTCTCATTAAAAAAGTCTTTTTTTTTTTTTTAAGGATTTCACTTATTTTATTTGAGAGAGAGAGAGAGAGAGAGATTGGGAGCAGGAAAAGGGGAAGGGACAGAGGAAGAAGGGAAGAAGCAGACTCCCTACAGAGCAGGGAGCCTAAAATGGGGCTCAATCCCAGGACCCAGAGATCATGCCCTGAGCTGAAGGCAGATGCTTACTGACTGAGCCACCCAGGCGCCCCTAAATGATCTTCAGTCTCTGGTAGCATTTTTGACCAAATGTCTATTTTCTCCATGTTAGCACTGTCAAACTGCCTTTCTTGTTTTGGTCTCTTAATGGCATATATATATATTTTTTTATTTTGTTGGCTTACTTTTTTTTTTTTTTAATCATACTATTTTCAAACCTGCTAAATCTTTTTCATTTAAAGTGCTTGTCTTATAAGCACCACAGAGCTGGGTTTTGGTTTGTGTTCCCTTTTATCCAGTTTTTGACTTTAGTATTTAGTCCACACATATTTAAATATTACAACTGTATGGTTTAATGTACCTCCAAACCATTTTTTCCTGTGTTCCAACATTTTTTTTAATTTTTTATTTTTTATAAACATATATTTTTATTAATTTCTTGTTCCTCCTTTCATCCTTCTAGTGAGTTAGCCAAGATTTTTTTATTCCACTTTCTGCTCCTCTCTATTATCTTTTAATTTTAACCTCTTTTTAGAGATAGGACATTCTCAATTTAATTATGTGTTAAAAAATTCACTTCTCACCTACAGAATATAGGAGTCCAAAATAAATGTACCCCTTTCCTGCTTATTTTTTACAACAATCTTATTGAGATATAATTCATACCCCATAAAGTTCACATTTATAAAGCACATAATTCAGATATTTTTTTAATATCACCGAGTTGTGAATCCATTAACACTGTTCTACAATACGTTCATCACCCCCAAAAAGTGACTTCCTATCCACTAGTGGTCACTGTACATTCCACACCCCGCCAGCCTGGGTAACCACGTACTTACTATTGTCTCGACAGAGGTGCCAATTCTGGACACTTCATCTCAGTGGAATTATAAAATATATGGCCCATACATATATTTTTTTCTTTCCCTTTTTTAGCTCTGCACTAAAAGAAGATTCTCTGCAGTCATGTTCTTCTCTTACACCCCAGTGATTGCTTTACCCTTTTGGCACTGATTTTTTCTAGTAATCCAATAATCAAAGAGAACATGCACAAACTCTCGAGGGTTTATGTTTCTTAAGACAGTGGAATGTTCCCTCCGTAATATTGTTAGTCTTTCTTGTCTTTAACTGGTGATTTGCAAACCATCTCCTCACGAAATCTTTATTTCTCATTCTGGTACCAATATCCTTCCAGTCACCGTGACACTGAATCTGGGAATCAAACATTTCCCTGCCAACCATTTGCTCTGAATTATTAATTCTGTATGTAATAAAATGAATGTTTATCATTCCCCCATAATGGCTATAACCACCACTTTACCTCTGCTTGATGAAATTCCGGGCAGTTCAAACAATACCTTTTCATCAGACTTTTCTTCCTTGTGCACTATCCACCAGAGTACTTTCTTTATGGGCTTTAAATTCTGTTTTTGTTTTGGGGTTGTTTTTTGGTTTTTTTTTTTTAAGATTTTATTTATTTATTTATTTATTTATTTGACAGAGAGCAAGATCACAAGTAGGCAGAGAAGCAGGCAGAGAGAGAAGAGGAAGCAGGCTCCCTGCAGAGCAGAGAGCCCGATGCGGGGCTGGATCCCAGGACCCTGGGACCACGACCCAAGCCAAAGGCAGACGCTTTAACCCACTGAGAGCCCAGGTGCCCCTAAATTCTGTCTTAAATGATACCTAATTTTTAAAATCTGTCTTATCTGTACTCCTAAATTTTAAAACTCTTGCATCTTCTTTTGTTGCTAGCATAAAACATTCCACATAAATCGTGTACAAAAATCTCTCTTAAATTAAATTTTAACATGCCTTCACAAGTAATGTATCTTAGGGAATATCATGTTACAGTTTTCATATTTATGAAGCAGTCTATGTAGTGGCTACATTCTTACAAAAATTTGACTAGATACATAGAGACAATTCTGAGAAATAGCAATGATGATACAGTGTTTAAAATCTAAAATCTGAACCCAAGCCTTATTATCTCAGAAATCACATTACTGTAATTGCATTTTTATGCCACAACAAAAATACCCTATATTCAGTTGCCTAAAGAAATTATCTATATGTACTCTCTTTTAATCTTACAATGGTAGAGTTTTAGGAACTTCTTTTAATTATTTTATGCCCAAATAATGAGGAAAATGAAATTACTTCATAAAAGTGAAAACAATTATCAGTAAATAATAAAGTATCCCAATTAAAACAAAGTTCACAGAATGAGTATACTTCTGGGAGCATTATTACTTGTACTTCCTTAATTTAATTTTTATTACTTTTAAAATCTAACCTTGTTATCAAAATATAATGTTATTAAAATACATATGATAAAGTATAATATCATAAACTTAAAGACACACAAACCCATAAAATATGGATTGAAACACTAAATGGAGTCACAGATAAAACTAGATCACAAAATGCATTCTGTATGTTTCACAGAATCACTAATATGAGATTAAATACCTGATTCAGAGCTTTCTATGAGCCAATATAAACAGGGAAGCATGAACAGTGATACTATTCAGAGCCTCAAGGGAGCACAAAACCAAAGCACCTTCATTACCCCTTTGGCATCACTGAATTTCTACAGTGGCAGGGACCCCCCCCCCCCACACACACACACACTGTTGATGGGCTACACTTCTCAATGCAGTATGATGTTGATAATGGTGAAAAGCTATCAGAAGCCCACTCCTGTATGAGAATTGGGGCAGGAAATTGTCTCTGGAGCTGGTGTTTCAAGTTATCTGTATGACACCTGGATATCGGTAGCTTTTAACTGTGTCTCCAGGTAATTCTAAGCGCTGCCAATTTGAACCATCGGATCTCGACTAAACAAATGAGACCACAGAGTGTGGTTTCCAGACTAGCAGGAAACCATGTCACCAGGGAACTTGTTAAAAATGTAAATTCTTAGGGTCTACCCCAGACCCACTTAATCAAAAATTCTAGAGTGAGCCCAAGATGCCTGTGTTTTAACAAGCTCTCCAGGTGATTCTGATGCAGGCTTGAGAAGAGCAGAACTAAAAAATCCTCAGCAAAGCAGAATGAGATCACCTTGATTGGCTCCTATCCACAAATTCTGGTGTCTGGATATTAGGAAAGAAGGCAGGCAAGAATGGTTTGGGGCACTGGACATTTCCTGATGACTGTTTTCTCTCCAGGTCGTCATCACTAACACTTCTCTCATCTTCTCTGCTCTTTCTTGAGAACTATTTATAGACTACCATTTTTTCCTCTCTTCCCATCTCCTGTGGCATAAAACCGCAATCAAATCATGTCATAAATCTTGAAAATGCTTAGCTTTTAAGCGAGAGAGATGTATGAGAACATGGAGGGCTGCATTTAAGAGCACAGACTTTAGCATAGGTGAGATCTGGATTTCAAGGTTCCTGGCTCTCAAGCTTACTAAACTGTGGGCTCACAGGCAAGCTGGTTAACATCTGAACTTTGATTAGCTCATATGTAAAACAGGGATAATTATACCACCCCCCAAAAAAACTTCACTGTGAGGACTGAACGTGATCACACAATAATTACTCAGTTAGTACTGCTTTCATTTGGAAGATGCTTCATTATACAAAAGCCACTCCTGTTCATTTATCAGACCTTCCTGGGGGCTTTGTGTAGTCAGAGAGGTCACGGGGAAGACACACACCTACTGAAATGTCACAACTTACGTATAAACCTGGCATTTCCCCCCATTTTCATCAACATCGTGCACTTCACTCTTGTTCTTTCAAACAGGCAAATTAAAGGTAGGTTTTAGATAGAAACTATAGACATAATTTATTTTTACTCAACTTAAAGTTTACTACTGATACATAAATCACCTGAAGCCTCTCTAGAGAAAACAATTTAAAGTAGAAATAATTCTTTCCATTAGCCAACACATTTATATTATCTATGAATTGGTAAGCACATTGGTGCTAGTAGCTATTATGTATAAGACTATGCATACTTTTAATAAATGTATTGAAAGGTTTTGCATAGGTACCTTTTAAATAAATACTAGTGTCAGTCAAAGGAGTGAGATCTATTCATTAATGCATGAAAAAATATTATGTTCTTTATTATGTCATCTTCTATCCTTTGGCTATTTAGCCCATAAAATAGAACAAAATATAAACAAAGCTTTTTTTTTTTTCTTTTTTTTGTAATCAGCTATCTTTTTTGATAAACTAATTGGATCTTCCCCCTGGATAACTAAGGCAAAACTACTCTTCTTGGATAGTAAGGTCACTAAAAACTTGAAGAAAATTAGTTCCAAACAGCGACCTTGCTGAAAAAAATCCATGAGATAAAGGAACTATACTTCCAATTTCATTATGACTGCAATTCTAAGAGACAGACTTTATAAGATCAATGTAAACAGTACCTTAGTCTGTGCCAGATAGCATTACTAAATGAAAACTACCTGTGCTTCTAGTTTATGATTTAATTCAAATATCATATAACTCTCAGGAACAATTTATGTTCTTAATGTCAGAGGTATTTGGATGGCTGCATTAAAGTCATATCATCCTGCAAATAAATATCTTTTTATTTATTTTTATTTTTTAAAGATTTATTTACTTGAGAGGGAGAGAGAATGTGTGTGCATGCACACACACACGAGTGGGGGAAGGGGCTAGAGAGTGGGAGAGAGAATATCAAGCAGATTCTGAGCTGAGTGAAGAGCCCTACATAGGGTTCAATCTCACAACCCTGAGATTGTGAGCCCCAAATCAAAATTCAGACGCTTAAAAGACTGAGCCACCTAGGCACCTCTAAACATCTTTTTAATAGGCAAAACACAAACACTAGATTTAAGTAAAAACCTTCATTCCATAGAGAAAATGCACTGTCCTCCTTGTATTTCTGTGCCTACTTAATGGATACACAACCAACAGAGAAGATAATAGAGCTTTCTTTACTGCTCTATTAAAGTTCACATGTACTTTTTTTACACTAAGCCTCATGTAGACTTTGTTAACTTCTGCTCAATTTATTTCAGTATCTCAAAATCAAAAAGTTGAAATTCAATCCAGTGAGTTTCTTTTAAATGGATAGAAGTTTAAAAACCCACTTTTATGCTACTCCTTGGTGACCGAAAATATTAAACTAAACTAATAATGTTTATAATGAAGATTAAAATGCCAAATTGAAAGTAGAACTAAATCAAGCAGGTACAAGCAAAGAAATGTTTTCATTAGAATAAAATTACCTAAGAATGCAGATTACAGTAAAAGATGCATTTGGCTAAATTTTAGGAAGCTGCTTTATAATGTAAACTCAAAAGAAGCATATTCAAAGCACAAGGGCTTACTTCCAAGTGTAAAGTAGCTTGGATAGAAAAAATCAAATAACCCCAACTGAAGGAAATGGGGTGCCCAGAGGCTGGGAATACTTTTCAATAACAAGGCATCAAATTAGAATTAGAGAAGCATCACAGATGACATAGGTCAACAGTAACCTTAGAAACTTTGTTGCTATATTGGAAGAAAAGATGGTTTTTGAACCTGGCAGAGCTAATTCTGCAAGACGGAAACAGCCAGTTGTTTCTGAAGGGAGAGAGTCCCATGTCACAGCAAACTAGTAAGGTATGTTGGATGAACGTAGTCACATGCATTCATTGCTGGGTGAACAGCTGTAAGCAGGTGCATGCTTTAATGAAGGGGCAACATAAAAGCAGATCCCTGGCTACGTGTGACAGAGAGAGCCTTGCCTTTGATGATTCTACTCAACATGGACATCATTAAGTACTAGCAATAGAAAGACACCAGAATCAGGAGGTAGATTTTGTTATCTAGGACTATGCATCTTTCAGTGAGAAAGTATAGTAAATTAAAGCAGACTGCATTTATAGGCACATCTTGGAGATCCTGTGGCTCAGTTGCAGACCACCAAAATGAAGCAAATATCTCAATAAAGCAAATCAAATTAATTATTTGTGTTCCCCACTGAATATAAAAGTTATGTTTACACAATATTGTAATCTATTAAGTGCACAAAAGCATTATGTAAAAAAAAAACAGTGTATATATCTTATGCTTAAAATTACTGAATTACTAACAAATGTTAACCATCATATGATCTTCCAGTGAGTTGTAATCACTGATCATAGATTCATATAACAAATCGAGTAGTAATGAAAAAGTTTGAAATACTGCAAGAAAAAAAAAAGTGTGAAGCACGATAAAACAAGGCATGCCTATATTAAAGGGTGCCAAACAGATTAGTTATTAAGGAAAAGGAGGTGTTTTTTCTCATAACATTTACCAAAATAAGTTGTCAGATGAATTAAGGACATAATTGTGAGACACTGGAACTACTGACATACAATAGAAAATACAAGTGAATTTTATGTGAACATTTATATAGAAGGCCTTTCTAAGTGTAAAAGATGGAGTGATGTCAGCAAGATGGCAGGAAAAATGGTTCTTGTTTAGTCCCGTCAGAGAAAGACCAACTAGCAACTATCCATAAATAAGGCACAATGGTAAGAATCCCGGAGCCAGGGGTGAGGCTGAAGTACCCCCATTGGCTCATTTAAAAAAAAAATGCATTTGAAGGGTAAAAGGCACAGTTTCACTGACCCAATCACCCCTTCCCAAAGCCAGTGCAGCATGGCACCAAGATGTACCCCCAGAAACCTCTGGTTTCTCCACTGTGAATAAGAGACCAAGGTGCGCATCCAGCTTCCCCAATGGTACAGGTGCTTCTAAGGATGCCCACTTAGGTCTCATCTCATAGGACTCCCTGGACAAACAAGTGGAGTTAGACATCCAGGTATCACTGACAGAGAGGGAAAAGGAGTCCATAATGCAGGGATCATGGTGAGCTGTGGTCCTGCTGGTGGTACTACCTGAGCAGAGATCTTAGCCAGTGACGCTTTCCATTTGCATCACCAAAATGATGACCTCCTTAGGCCAGGGAGCTCAACTGGCTAGGTTTGGGTCTGGGTCCCCAGCCAAAGGGTCCTCTATGTATAGCCCATTCTATAGCCTGACCACACAAGGCAGGAAGTCTGCAACCCCACCCAAGGTGAACACTGCCTCTGGCCCCACCCAGACAGGGAACCTAATCAGTGAGCCCGGGGAGGTCCCACAGCCTAGGTTATGACCCCACACAGACAGGGAGCCAAGCCAGTAGCCCTGCCCAGCTGTTAAGTGGAGACAACAGCTCTGCCTAACCAGGACACCTGAATAGTGACCATGGGCAGCCTTGGAGCTCAGCATAGAGTATTGCCAGGACACACAGCATAGCTGGTGGTCCTGTCCATCACTGGAACCTAGCCCACAGCTCTGCCTCACTGCTGAGCATAGCCTGAGGTTCCACCTAATCCCAAGAGGTCTTACCTGAAGGCGGAGTCATGCCAGAGGCACATCTAGCTGTGGAGGAGGATGGCCTGCATCCCATGCAACCAAGCCCAGCTGCAGGCCCAGCCTGCAGCCCCAGCTAAACGCAGAGTCCAGCCAGTAGCACCACTTTGCCAGGGAACCCGGCCTGTGACCCCAGCAAACCAGAGGTGAATGCTGAGGCCAGCCAGTGGCTCCACTGGACCATGGAGCCAAAGAAGCCAAACTGACCGCCACCAACAAGGGAACCAGCCAAGCTTTGAATGCCAAGCTGAGTCAGCAGGCTCATCCAACCACAGAGCTCAGCCAGAAGCACTCCCACCTCAGAGAACAGACGGGAGCCTTCCCGAATTAGAAACCTTAATAAAAAGCCCCTCCTGCCCACAGTTACTTCCATCTGACCCACCCAAGCCCCACAGTGAACTATTACTGGCTTACAAGAGAAAGCTGAAACTGTTAAGTTCCTTTATGTAAGCATTATGGCAACAGTAAAGGAAAAACCTATAGTAGATAAATAAAATATTGAGATAGAAGAGTCAGTCAAACACACCACCACAAAGAATCATCACATCACAGGCAGAAGACAGCAAGAGACAATAAACAGAATAAAGGAACTACAAAACAGCAAGAAAACAATAAAATGGCAATAGTAAGAACCAACTTATCAATAATTACTTTCAGCAGAGGTGGATAAAATTCTTCAATTCAAAGCTTTAGAGAGGCTGAAGGGTTAAAAAATGAGAGACTAGACCCAACTATATGCGATCTGCCCGAGATTAACTACAGTTTTAAAGACACTCATAGGCTGAAAGTGAAGAGACAGAAAAGATTCCACACAAACGGTAACCAAAAGAGAGGAGGGGCAGCTATACTAAAGCAAATAGACTTTAAGTTACAAATAGACACAAGAAACACAAAAAGAAGGTCACTGTAAGATGACAAAAATGATATAACAATTATAAATATTTATGCATTTGACATTAAAACATATAAATATATAAAGCAAAAAATAACAGAACTACATGGAGAAATTAACAATACAGTAATAGTGAGGGATTTTAATATTCCACATCCAATAGTGGACTACTCAGACAGGAATCAATAAAGAGCACTACAGTGTTTACAGTGTTATTTGACTATATACATGATTATATATAACATGTGACTATGTTACATGACTGACTATTGCTATTTGAGTTAACACTATATGGTGATATTTGAACAACACCAAAGACCAAACAGACACAGCAGACATATACGGAACATTCCGTCCAATGGCAGCAGAAACACATCCTTCTCAAGTCCATACAGAACATTTTCCAGGATAGATTGTATGTTCAGCTATTTAAAAAACTTAACAAATTCCAGAAAATTAAAATTACCTGCCTTTTCTGACCACAATGGTATGAAACTGATATCAATAACGGGAGGAAAGCTGGGAAATTTACAAATATATGGAAATCAAAACATGCTCCAGAATAAACGATGGCTCAAAGGAGAAATTTAAAAAAAATCTTCGTACAAAATTTATGGGATGCATTAAAAGATGTTCTAAGAAGAAAGCTTACAGTTACAAACGCCTACATTAAAAAAAGAAGGATCTCAAATGAGCAATACAACTTTACACGTCAAGGAACTTGAACTAAGGTCAAAGTTAACAGAAGAAAAAAATAGTAAGATTAGACCAGAAATAAATAAAATATAGAAAAAGAAAACAAAATAAAAAACCAACAAAACTAAGGGTTAGGTTTTGAAAAAGGAAACAAAATTGACAAACCTTTCACTAGGCTAACCAAGAAAAAAAAAAGAGAAGACTCAGATGAATAAAATTATCAGTGAAAGATGGATATTACAATGAAACAAAATAATTCCAAAATATCAGAAGAGACTATTACAAGCAATTATATACCAACAAATTGGATAATCTAGAAGAAATTGATAAATTCCTAAAAACATACAACCTATCAAGACTGAATCAAGAAGAAATAGAGTATCGGAACAGATTGAGAATGAGTAAAACTAAACTTAAAGAATATGGTTGGCAGACATAACCATGTACAACCTGAAAATTTTGAAATGTAAAAGCATCATAAACTAATAAAAGGCCAATAAAAATAGGGAAAAGTCTTTACAAAATTCCTAACAAGTAAAAAATACCTTGAGGCTTTAAAAGATCATGTAAGTCAATAAGAAAAATAATAACCACTACCTACTGAAAACCAAGCAAAGAGCACAAATAGGAAATACAGACACACATACACAAAAATACAAATGGACAAGGCACACATACACACAAACTTGATTACCCTGATTAGAATTGAAGAAACAGAAAAATTTATATTTAGCTGCTACTTTAACCCTATTTTAAAACTTGAACTGTGAAAAAGAAAAATACTCAAGCATACAGAAAAACAGACGTAGTCATGCATGGCTTTCAAAAAAAGATACATTTTTGAGGAATAATTTAAAATTGTAAATCAAATGGTTAAAAAATGAATAATAAGATAAAAATTCTACGCTGTTTTGTTTACTCGTAGGATATAATCTGCAATGCGTGCAAACCTGTATATAGTCCAGTAAAGACTGATTAAATTTGTGTATAACCAAAATCAACTCACAAATCAATAGTGAGGAACCGAATTAGTGATTCAGGTTGCATCCACTTAATGAAATACCATTGGCCCATTAGTATTAGTGAATTAGTGAATAGTTGTTCACAGATTGTATATAAAATTAAAAGAAGGTTAACTGAAAATAGTAGTTTTTATTTATTGTATTAATTGAAAGCAATGTGGTTGATTGTGTAGACATACCCACACATAATGCTTTTATCATGATGGTATAATTATCATGGATGTGATTTATCTTTCCTACTTATATTCAGACATTTTCCTACAATAGAGATGGATTCCCTCTTTTGTGGTAAAGTAAAAGAATTTTTGTAGAAACTAAAAAAGGCAAGAAATTTTTCAGGGAGTCAGTATGCGGTCTTTACCAAAAGTATTATCTTAGTTCATCTGCATTATCCAGTCACAACCAAAAATAGAGACCTCCTTCAAGTATTATTAAAGACACACACACAACCAAGATAGAGCTGAAGACTTGGTAACTGAACCTCCCAGTGGACCTCTCTTTCAATAAGTTACGTGTTTTCCCAGCATCACATATTTGTTCATGCATATGATGGTCCTACGTGTGATTAAGTTTTCTATCCTTTCTAGATGCTCAGAAAACACATGCCTACCATAATAAATTATGGGGGCCTAACCAAGGCTACCTCCACATCTTTCAGGCCACAGAGCTCTGGGATGCTTCCTCTAGATTGTATCTAAAAATAACAGTTCTGTGCAGGAAATAGAATAAAACTACATTTTTCTTTTCATTTTAACATAGGTAAAGGAAAAGCATATTCAAAAATTATACAATGAAAATGAATTTCTAATATCTGAATGCAGTTACAACTATAATATAAAATTTTTGGATTATTAAACAGTGATCTTTGATAACAATGTAAAATCGTACACTGCATGACGAATTTATCTCCTTAAAACTTCAGCTTCAGCAGATAGCAAATATACCACCCTAACCAATGTGGATCTGTTATTTTAGGTATGGTGTGCAAATGTGACTTTTGGTAAAGATTTTTCTCAAATTCTGTAATTTTAAGCCACTGTAGTTAACTTTTAAAATTACTTACCAAGCTAAAATACACTGGAATAAAATTAAAATTAAAGTGATTTAATTCACTTCATTAACACAAATTATTAATGTATGGAAATATACAGAATAGGTGCTTAACTCAAGGACAATGTAAAGAGGAGCAATTTTTTCCTTGGCTTTAGAGGTCCAGCCACGCTTCATATTCAGTCCTGTGGCAACATGGCCAGAAATGTCGCTTCCCACGAGTATTACAACCATTAAGAGAAAATTATTACAGTTAATTTAGATTTTGACTGTTTGCACTTTTATTTTTATTTCAGCAAAAGTGTTACTAAAACCCGGTATTTAACCATTATTCCAGATTTATAAAACTGGATCTTTTAGAAATTATATTGAGAGAGTGTTAAAGCATCTAAATTGGCCTATAAAATACTAGCTTATCTTCCTACCAAAGAAGGCTTGGAGAAAGCAATAATTCTAGTATTTAATGTCTAAGAGATTAAAGCTTTGGAAATTGTTATTGTAGCAGAGCAGAAGACATTAAAATATTTTCAGTTTTACTGAAGCTTTTATCCACATTTACATCCAGCACTCGGATACATGATGATATGCACGGTTATGTCACAGGGACAGTTCACATTATTTATGTGGCTTTTAGTTTATAATGATGTGAAGCCTGCACAAATGCATTAAGTACGTTGGAAGGCAGGTGCACTTCCAACAGTGGGTGCGGTGCTATAACTCATTTCCTCCTGAAAGACAATGACTAGTGTTATGAAGTAAAAGGAAAAATCTAAGAAAATGTACTTCTACTTTACAAATGACAGACTTAAGAAATGGTATTCTACCTAATCTGCATTTTAAATGAGATAGTTCATATTCAAATAATTTCTCAACACTTTGTAAGCAAACTAAAATCCAATGTATTTTAAAGTACCTGTCTTCTGTAGATAGGCAAAAACAGTCTGAGAAAAAAAGTGTTGGGGATTATACAATGAATGGAGCAATGTAGAGGGTGCCTTGAAATTACATGTCTTCTAGATTAACTGAGAATAAAGATATTTTCCTTTTTTTTTTTTTTTTGGTAGATTTTATTTATTTGAGAGACAGAGAGGGAGAGAGTAAGCAGGACGGACAGGAAGAGAGACTCTGAGGCAGACTCTGGGCTGAGTCTATCCCACGACCCCAGGCTCCATCCTGACCCCAAGATCATGACCTGAATGGAAACCGAGTCAGATGCTCAACTGACTGAACCACCCAGAGCCCCCCTGAGGGTAAAGATATTTCTTGCACACTATTTCTCAGTTATTAACAGTTACTTTTCAAGACACAAATTTCATTTTATTTTTAAATGAAATTACCTTAGAACAAATTTTTTGTCTTGAAACATTTTGTACTATTTTTTTTAATTAGTCACTAGATTGAGAGAAAAATGAATCTGCTCTGACCAAAACTGGAATAAGGAATTGAGAAAGCCAACCTCTGTCTTTCAGCAATACCTTCCCCACCTCCTGCCATGGAGTCGTCTAGGGATGAGGTTCTAGAACCTTCTAGGAATTACACTAAAATACAGATTCCCGGATGTACTCCTTGAGAGTTTGAATCAAGTGTTTTGAATCTGCATTTAAATATATTGTATGTATATATAAATTGACAGTGGCCCCAATCGCCATTTCGAAAAACTTCCAAAAGGCTTCTGTCAGCATAGTTAGAAATCACTAATCTGGAATAGGCATCTATATTTCCCTACACATCTTTCCATATCAACAATGAAGTATGGAGAATTTAACTTTGCCTGAGGGGATGATTTTATACTCCAGATAACACTTAATATTAAACCTTGTGTAACCAACAGATGGGCATTTAGTCTAAAAAATTTTTTTAAAAATTGACTTAAGGGCCAAGAACTCAAGACTTTGCTCTCCTTGGCTTCTTACAATAAAAATAAATAGTAAGTTGGATCAAACAAAGTCTCCTTCTAGGAGATAAAAACAATTATAAATTTATGGTACTTAGCTACAAACCAATTTACATGCTATGGTAAAACTGCCTGAGCTAAAAGACTAGGCTAATTAAACCGAATCTGAAGGTCAGAGTAGAGAAGTCTGAGATCATATAAAACTACAAACAGGGAGTTCAGTCAGTTGAGCACCCAACTCTTGGTTTCCACTCAGGTCATGACACAACAATTCCAAATCTACAATATTCTAAACATATTTAAATTTGAATTAGCTTCAAAGCCTAGGTGTTAGGCAATCCCAATATCTTAACTCAATGTTAAGCGATTAAAAAAAATTCTCAACTGACTACGACTAATGTTCTTGCTGAGTTCCCCAGTAGTACCCGGTATGCGAATGGATATAAACTCATTTTTCTTCTGAGTTTTTTTTCTTTTTTACTACATTATGTTTCTTTTCCCAAAACACTAAGAAATTAACTTTTCAACTAAATGTTCCCTGTCACTGTATAAGTTAAAGGAAATGTAAATTTCACCCAACCCCAATCTCAAAAGAACATGATGGTATTTACACTGAAAGCACTTTACTTTATTTCACCTGAGTATCGGAGTATCGCTGAGAACAGTATTGATTTCTATGTGCCCTGATTTCAATCCTAGGTAAAAATCACGCTTAGGTGCCCTTAGTTGGGCCTTGTGGAGCAGAGTGTAGAAAGAATCCATTCGCCAAGCCCTTTGCCAAGGCTGTGCCTGCATGTCCCCAGCCTGAGAAAAAGAGATACCTTTTTCTAAGTCATATTAAAGTGCTGAATAAACCAGTGGTACTCTCCACAAAGTGAAAATTAAAGATATAACCCTTTTTTTAAGCTACATTTTGGATACTTAGGCTTATGAGGCCATGAAAGCGTGAAGACCAAACGGTAGAATGTCCCTTGGAACATCGCTTCTTTTAGCTTTTACCACAACATTTTCATCATGAATCACACATATTAAGATGTTATCTAAGGGGAACCTGGGCAGCACACTTGGTTGCATCCGACTCCTGGTTTTAGCTCAGGTCATGATCGCAAATCCGTGGGACTAAGGCCCGTATCAGGCTCTGCACTGGGCGTCAAGTCTGTTTGAGATTCTCTCTCTCCCTACCCTGCCCCCCCTACCCCAATTTCTCTCTCTGTAAAATAAATAAATGATTTTTTTTTTAAAGTTGTTATCTAAGACTTGACTACACAATGAAAACTTCCCGACATATTCCCACACCACCATTACTTTCCTAGACTTTTTATGGCTTCATTAAATATATGAAATGAGAGACTATTTTGAAATATACTAATGTGCTCTTTTTCTTTTGCAGTTCTGATTTTTACCAACCTGAGCCTGAACCCATGTCTGCCTTTAGGAGAGCTTCTATCACAGAATGTGAAGACGAAGAAAGAATTGGTCCAGAGCTTTTTGATTTTCAAAATTGGGTTTTGAAAACTATTTCAAACACAATGGGCTTAAACACCTGGCTTTAAATTTCTGGAGCCAAACATCTGAGAGAAAAAAAGCATTTTCTAAGATAGAAAAAGCTTCCCTTTGAATCTTGGAACACTGAAAAAATAAAATGAAAAAAAAAATAGCAAAAGAAAGGAAGGAAGGAAGAGTGAGCCTCCCTTTAAATATAAAATAATAAAATTTGGAAAATGGAGCTTGGAGATATACTATAAGCCACTGAGTAGGATGGATATATGATGCATAAAAACTACTCCTCAGGACAAAGGAAAAATGTCAAACCTTCCTTGGCTGCAGAAGGAGCCTAGAGAGAGAGGAGAGGACAGCTAGGGGAGATGCAAGCTTTGGGACCATCACTCCCTTTTCCAGATTCATTGTCATGTACAGCGAATCTATTAAACATTATCTGACTAGTGAATATTATTCAGGGACACCTAGGTGGCTCAGTCCATTAAGCAACTGCCTTCAGCTCAGGTCATGATCCCGGAGTCCTGGGAACAAGTCCTGCATCAGGCTCCTTGCTCAGCAGGGAGCCTGCTTCTCCCTCTGCCTCTGCCTGCTGCTCCCCATTCCTGGGCATGCTTGCTCTCTCTCCCTCTCTCTCTCTCTCTCTCTCTGTCAAATGAATAAATAAAATCTTTAAAATTTTTTTCTTACTTAAAATATATTTTTTTGCTTGCAGCCTATAATTATAAAGCACAAATATATAGGTTCTAACCATCAACTAATTCACTCAACAAATAATTATGGAGACTTATTATGTACCAGTCATTTAGAAAGAATGCAATAAAGAAGGAAGCCACAGACCCTGTGATTCCTCAAAGACTGAACAGTCTACGTTGGGGATGGGCAAGGCAAGGAGAGAGACAGGAAGTTAAAAGCCAACTCTATTACTGTGCTTATAACATGCTACCGTGTTTCTATTCAGACCTTTCCCACATAGAAGGAAGATTCCAGTCCGCCTTTTTCTTGGTGGAAATACAGATTATTAAGGCAGTGTGGTTTATTTGGATGTGCCAAAGAAACTTCCTGAAATTGCCCTTTGCTTTTCTATGAGTCAGAAGCAGCCCACAGAAAATGGGTAGACGGAAACCTCCCAAATTCACTGCCAACTGTTGAAAGTGATCTAAACGCTTGGTATTCTTATCTGCCACTCTATATACTTTGGGCAACATGGTTGCTAATATCAAAATCAAATGATGGTAAAACTGGAACCATTTCAACGAAATAAAACAACAAAAGAGAGATGAGGACACCAGAGTAAAAAAGTCAGCCCAGGAGGTATTATGGCTCTCTTCAAGCACCAGGCCATGTTGGCCAGGGCAACGATGGACAGGCAGCAGACACGCCACTGTTAGTTTTCTTTGAAACAGAAGCCACACAAGGAGAGCTCTTCAAGGTGTGAAGGCAGAAAGGTTCTGAAGACATTCTCTGTAATATAAATGGGGATCCCCTTGCTTTCTTCAGTAATACTTCCATGAAACCCTTAAAAGGAAAGAATGACTGGTAGGATCTGCTAAGAAGGAAGCACTCAATATATCTGTGGCCTATAAAACAGGGAGAGGTGTAAGTTATGAAGCCTTGAAAAGGAAAGACCAAAATAAATGACAACGAAGATCAAAGGCTGGAAGAGGAGGAAAGGGGTGAGGAGAAGGAGGAGCTAAAAAAAAAAAAAGAAAGAAAGAAAAGAAAACAGATAAAAGATTTGGACAGGGGAAGGAATGGATAGATAATTTTTTAATTAAGACAAATTTTTTTTAATTTTTTAAGTAGGCTTCAAGCCCAACATGGGGCTTGAACTCACGACCCTGAGATCAAAAGTCACATGCTCTACTGACTGAGCCAGCCAGGCATCCCTGAATGATCATTTTAAAACAACATATTCATAGTGCTTTTCCATGAGTAGTTATATTACAAATTATTTTTCTTATTTTTTTATATTTTCTTTTCTCTAGTTTCTATGACTTTTATGAGCGTTCACAGCCTTTTCTTTTTTTTTTAAGATATTATTTATTTATTTTGAGAGAGAGGACAAGTTGGGTAAGGAGCAGAGGGAAAAGTAGACTGCAGTGGGGTGAGAAGCAGAGAGAGAGAGGGAGAAGCAGACTCTCTGCTGAGCAGGAAACCCACTGTGGGGCTTGATTCCAGGACTGCGGGTTCATGACCTAAGCAGAAGGCAGACTCTTAACCAACTGAGCCACCCAGAGGCCCTGATTGACAGCTTTTTTTTCAACTGAATGGCTGTATGTTTTTTCTCAATTTTATATAAAAGAGTACACTTAGCCCATTTAGTCTGTAATTTCATCACTCATTGGCTTAGGGTAGGTAAGACAGTATGGCAAGAATTTGGGAACTGCTTAACACATAGTTCCTAAGAGACATGTTCAAAGCATGTGGTCACTTACGTTGTATGATCCACCAGTGGCCTGTGATTTTCTTCCCCATGATGAATACTGATTCCATTACCAAGTCCCCATCTGAATGTGTTCGAATCTTGAATTAGGTTTTCTGGGATTGGCTGGTACCACTGACACAGGCTTCCTTTTTCAAAGCTGCAAACTTTCGTAGCTTGAATAGAGTAGAACGAAGACAAATGAGCTAACCACAATAAATGTGTCCACAAAAGGTAATTTCTACCCGTATCAAGCACTGTCTTACTATTTGGGTTTTTAAAAATTATTTCTTAAGCATAATTAAAATAATTAGAAAAACGATTTCTACTATCATTAGTTTTAAAGAAATCTATGTGCACTATATTCAAATATCTATAGCAGCTATAACATGGAAATAAATGCATATACTGAAGAATTAGTTCTGATAAGGAGGTGAGATTTTAATTAGGTCCTCAAATAGCAATCTCGGAATTCCAAGTCTCTTCTAAACATTGCTTACCAAGTTCTGGTAAGTCTGTTCTTCTGCCACAGCATTATTACAAAGCTGAACTTCAGCTCAGCCTTTGAAGGGGTTAGACTAAATTCCAAACTCCTTAAGTTCAAAGCAATAATATTTTCCTTGAAAGTTTTCAATGTCCTTGTAATGACTGTAACTTGATATCACATGAAATTACAAGTCCATCGGGCAGCTGGGTGGCCCAGTGGGTTAAAGCCTCTGCCTTCGGCTCCGGTTGTGATCTCAGGGTCCTGGGATCGAGCCTGGCATCAGGCTCTCTGCTCAGCAGGGAGCCTGCTTCCCTTCCTCTCTCTCTGCCTCCCTCCCTGCCTACTTGTGATCTGTCAAATAAATAAATAAAATCTTAAAAAAAAAAAAAAAGAAATTACAAGTCCAGTGATTTGTGAAATACATAGGCTGTGTGTGAAATATTCTTTCTTCCTCTCTGAAGATGTCCATGTGTCTCTCTTAAATTCTCCACTGTTCCTATGTGTGCCGTAGAAGACTCCATATTTTAAATAGTATAAGCCATGTTGGCAAACCATCACCATCTTTTAGGAACTTGAGTTCATGATTTAATGTAAAGTTTGAGAAGGAAACAACAAAAAAAAAGTGATTTTTTAATCCTGACACTCAGGCATGTCATTTAATCTGACATTAATAGTGATAATATAATTATATTAATCTTGTGAAGAGATTTTTTTTTTCTACTTGTTTCAGAGGTAGAGTCCAGTGGTTCAGCAGCTGCATAGAACACCCAGTGCTCATTCCATCACAGGCCCTCCTTAATGCCCATCACCCAGTGACCCCATATCCCCACCCACCAGACATTTAAAATTCAATAGGATTCTGTTCTTTATATCATTAAAAAAGAAAATAGTTATTGATTTTTTTAAAAATTATAGGACATAAAGTTTTAGTCAAGCAAGACGAATAAGCTCGAAGATCTGCTGTACAACATTATACCCATAGTCAACAATAATACATCATGCACTTAAAAATGTGTTGAGGGCAGCTCTCGTGTTGTGTTCCTTATAAAATAAAAAGCATTAAAAATGCAAGACCACAGGTAACAGACAGATTTATTATATGACAGCGGTTCTTACAAAAAGATGGAGGAAGAAAGACCACATGATTTGTTGAGAGTAAGAAATGCAGTTCATATGTATTCAAAGTAAATCAATAACCCCAGGATTTTAAAATAATAATTTTACAGGAGACATTCATTCAGGACATTTAAAGAACTTTATCAAAACCGCCTACCCAATCATCAAGGACGCCACTAAAACTGCAAAGGTGAACAAAGAAGTCAGTATTCGCTAAAGATACTCATTAGGCGGAATTAATTCTGTGTAAACTTTCAGAAACACAACTTACGTGTGATCAAAACAGGATATGGTCTTCCCACGAGTTAAGTCTGAATACCACAACGCTTTCCATTATAATATCCCCCATCTGCAATGCACTATACGTATCCCTAGCCAACTTGAGTTAATGACTATGTTGTCTCATTCACAGAGTGAGTTAAGCATTGATTTTATGAGTTTTGGGGTCTAGCTAAGTTGGTTAATTTATTGTGTATCTATACATTAAGAAGCATTTCTTTTTCTATGTTAAATTAATATGAACCTCATTTGGCTTTTCAAGTTTTAGATTTTCTGCATAATGCTGACAGAAGACAGAACAGAGTTCCACTACACTCTGTATTATCTGCATGGTTTGAACCCTTCATTTCATTAAGATACTTGAGAAATATTACAGTATAGGGCATTCATATACCATCCAATAAATAGTAAGGAAGGGGAAAAAAAGCAAAAGTGTTCACTCCTTCTGAGCTTGTGCTTTGCCCCTGCAGGCACACAGATCAATTTTTTTTCCTCTAAGATTGTATCTCCGGCTGAGAAGTTCACTTGTAAATTAAAAATCTGCCCTAAAAGCCAGAGATTAGCAGATGCCGATAAGTAAAAACCACCTTTCAATAGGACCCAGGTGCTGAAGGGCCCATCTGTATTAGTATTCGTTCTTATGAATTCTACATATTTAACATAGTATTCATTTTCTATTTTGGCAATGGCAAAATTTGGACAAATTCATCTATTTTGAGAGTATTATAATACTTCCATTTTAAACATTCCTATTTTGTGAGTGTGAGGAATAGAAGAGAGACAAACGGTGGAGGTGGGGAGCACCTAGTCAATCACAGTCTCAGAGTCCAGTAAAGTCCAGGAAACAAGTGTTTTGAATCTAAAACTTCAATTTAGAAACACTTACCTCTTGTTGAGCATCACAGAAGAATGCAACGCTGACTCTTCTACTATAATTTTCTATACAAGCAACGTTTACGTTTAAGAACCTATTCTAAGCCAAGTCAAAAATTTCTAACTAGCACATGAGGCCATGCTACTTAAAGATCACATTAGTATTGTCTTATCCATCTTATGCTATGTTTTAATACAAAACAGGAATTCACCTACCACAGAATGATTCATCTGACTGGTCGGGACAGTCATTTCTAAAGTCACATTTCTGGATTTTTTCAACACAGTGACCATCGGTCCTGCAAACAAATTCAGCGTCTGTACAGTTGTGTGGAGGCAATGTTACTGGAGCTGACACTTCTGGTGGAGTTGGGAGGTCCACTGGCAAAGTACCTTGGTCAGGGATAACATATAGGCATAATTCAGTAGATTCTCTAAGATTTGACACAATAAGCTTTTATACGTACATTTCACATTCAATATTATAAAGAACATTTGGTAGTCTTTGGTAATGTGCTGAATTTCACATAAGCGTAGAAGTTGGAGTTCTTGGTCTTAGCAACATCAAATAGTTGGATATAAATAGACGAAGGTACAGAGAGAAATTACTGAAAAACTGCTCAAAACTCACTGAATAAATGGAAGGCTCGAGGACAGGGCTGGGATCCCTGGGAATCAAGGGAGCCCCAGATGCTGGCATTAGGTACCAGCGTTAAGGTCTGGTTGAACCTTCTAGTCCACCAGGTAAATAAACATGGCTCTTCCACTGCAACAATGAACCCAGCAGCTCCTCATCCCTGTTTCACCTGCCCCTACATATTCAAAGTTGCAAGACAGAGATTCCTATGCAAGTATTTATATAATTAAGATAATAATTTCTGAAATTACCGAGCTGAGAAGAAATTTAGAGAAGCTAATTTATACTGTAAGTTAGTCAATCAACCTTTATTAATAACACCCCATATCACGGGCATGGGAGGTGCAACTGACTGAAAGCCAAAGGTTTTCATTGCTGTCAAATAATTTACTGAGTAGTGGATAAGGCACTCAGGTCAATCTTTCATTACAGTTCCATAGGATCCATGTATGAGAAAGAGTATAACACCGTGGAAGCAAGAAGGACACCTACCCTGTCACTCCTGCATTCACAGCACAATTCACAGACTGTGGTACATGGTGGGCGCACTATCATCACTTAGAAATGAGTGAATAGACAGACAGATGGAAGGATGGATGGATGGATGGATGGATGGACGGACGGATGGATGACAGAGGGAATGAACAGATGGACAACTGGAAGACTGTACAATGTATAGAAAACACATGAAAAGTATACATTAGTTGTGAGGTAGGGAAGATTTCCTGGAAAAATAATGTCTTCAGTTTTTAGCTTTATTTTTTTTAAAGATTTTATTTAATTACACGAGAGAGACAGAGAGTAAGAGCATATGCACAAGCAGGGGGAGGGGCAAAGGGAGAGGGAGAGGGAGAAGCAGACTCGCCAATGAACACAGAGCCCCACACAGGGCTTGAACCCAGGACCCTGACTGAGATCATGATGTGAGCCAAAGTCGGATGCTTAAACAACTGAGCCACCCAGACACAAGTTTTTAGTTTTAAAAGATGAGGCGTTGTAGACGAAATGAAAATGGGAATAAGCTCCTTTTGGACAATGAGCAAAGATTTGTGTGAAGGCAGAAAAATACACTGGCCCATAGTTTTTCAAATGCTGTGAGGATTTGGCATGGGGAACATTCTGTGATAGAGTAAGAATGCATGTGATAAAGTCACTAGATGTGGTACTAGTTGGGGGACAATTAGCATATCATAAAGAGCTAAGTGGGGCCAATTTAGGAGTTTGAAATAAATATAAAAAGCGGTGGAGAAATACCAAGGTACACAATCCCCACTTTAAGAGATACTTTTCTGGCATCGGTGTGAAGAATGATTTGCAGGTGGTTCTGACAGGAACAGGAACAGCTAAGCTTTTACTTTAATTCCAGGCAACTAAGAAACCAAAGCAGAGAGAGTACGGAGGAAAAAGCAGAGACCTGAGCAACGTCAAACACCCAGTACTTAGAGGACTGGGGATTTGGGTGGTATTGGGAATTTGAGGAAAGTCCAAAAAATACTACTTGGCTTCTCAGCTCAAGTTTTGAAATAATTAAGAACTAATAAGACAAAAGCATGTAAGATAAATCAAAATATCAACATTTTATGAAGTTAATAATGACCTATTATCTATAGACAAGTGGTCTTTTAAAGCATAAAACTCAGAAAGCAGCAGCCTTATAATCTGTCCTGGAAACTTCCAGCTTGCCTTGTACAGAAGGAAGCCTACCGTTGTGAACTACTGCAAGAAGTTAAGCAGATCTCATTCTCCCTTCAGCTAACCAGCTCAAAAAAGAAAAGAAACTAAGGCAACATGTACGCATGCTCTGGCCCTCCTTGCAAACTGGGTAGTCCGCTCTGACTTTTCCACGCAGCTGACATTAGGGTTCACTCTTAGGGTTTTACTGCTATGGGTTTTACCAAACATGCAATGATGCTTCCACCATAGTGTCACACAGAGGAGTTTCACTGCACTCAATTCCTTCATTGTCTGAGTCCCTGGCAACCCTGGATCCTCTTACTGTCTCCATAGGGTTCCCCTTCACAGAGTGTCATACAGCTGGCATCGCATGTTACCTTTTCAGATAGGCTTCCTCCTCTGAATAACATGCATTCAAGTTTATTCCAGGTCATTTCAACGGCCTGACACTTTATTTCTTTCCAGCACTGAACAGTATTCACTGTTTAGGGCATTCAATTAAATGAACACCGGTTAAATATTTATTGTAGGAAAGGTCTGTATCTCTTGCCAAGCAGGGCAGGACCTTAATACACCTTCCTTATTAGACAGTATTAACGTGCACTGCAATACCCATCGCTGTCCATTTCTTTTTGAATCTTTCTTTGTGAACACATGCCAGTGTTATTTCCAGGACAAACCATCTGAAATGAAATTGCAGTTATAGGGTATGTGATCAGTCAACTTAAGCAATCGTTTTCAAAAGTGATTTTACACATTTCCACTCAGAAATGTGTGCATTTCTCATCTTCTCCGAACCCAGCTAACACGTGGCATTATCCAATGTAAGAAAGATCTACCAGGGCAATGAGTCTGAAATAATAATTCCTTCATATCTTAACCTGTATTTCCCTAATTACTGAGAATTTTTCTTTTTAATTTTAGGGGCTACTCAAGTACCTTGCCCTCGCTTTTGACTAACTGTTCACATGCCCTGCTCTTTTTTTTCTATTGCATTCTTTGGGTTGTTTTTCCTTTCTTATTAATTTATAGTTTTATTTCCCATATACTCTATACTAATCCTCTGTCATTTACTTGGGTGAAAAATACATTCTACTAGTCTATGGTAGGTCTTTTCTTTTTGTATGGTTTCTTTCAAAATAAAAATTTCTAATTCAATGCCTTCCAATTTATCAGTTTTTCCTTTATGGTATGTAGTTTGAAGCTTCACTGGAAAAAAAAAATTCTTTCCTCCTTTTTTTATCATCAATATTTTTTCTGTGATTTTCACAAAATTTTGATAGTTTTACTCTTTACATTTAGGTCTTTACTCCATCTGGACTTTACTGTTATCTGTTCTATACGATATGAACTTAAATCAATTTTCCTTATATGAGTGTCCAATTTTGGATCTACTGATCTATTAAGCAACTCAAAATTTTCTCACTTATTCTATATTTGATCATGAAATGTATTACTCATATATAAGAATGGATAGAAAACATATACCTTGTTTAAATAGTAATAAAAAGGAACAGCCATAAATCTACCATCCAGCTTATGAAATTAAAATTCACAGCTTTTGAACCCTCCACTGTTTCCCTGCTGACCCCAGGCTGCCATCCCTCCAGGCCTGCGGTACGCTGAATCTTGTGTTTTACATTCCTGTTTTCATTGGCTCTTTGCTGAAAGATTGTATTTATTTATTTTTAGAGATAGAGAGCTCATATGGGGGGAGGGCACAGTGTGGGAAGCAGAGGTAGGGAGACAAGCCGGCTATACCCTGAGCAGGGAGCCCGACATGGGGCTTGAACTCACAACCCTGAGATCGTGACCTGAGCCAAAATCAACAGCTGGACGCTCAGCTGACCCAGCAACCGAGGCACCCCATTTTCATTTGCTTTTATCATCTTCCTCGTTTGCATATATGCCAGATATCCTACAGTGCCCATTAGCTCATGATGTGATCAAATAAGCTGATGTCGCAAACATCTTAGAACAGTGACTATACAGCTGGAATAGCATGTAGGTCCTTTTTGAATAAATAAGCCATTTAAATTTGAACTTGGATGAATGGACTCATTCTCTATATGAATTTCGGAAACTTGATTTATTTCCTGAGCAATGTGTATTCACCCATCCATGTTAATAATGTTCTGGCAGTTCACATAGTTTGACTGCTGTATAAGATTTCACTATGTGATCAAATATATCATTTAGCCATTCTATCATCAGTGATTTTTTTTTTTAAGTTGATTCTGTTTGAGGTTTTATTTCATACATTTCTCCTGATGTTTCTAGGAGTGGAATTGCTTAGTCAGAGAGAATAGAGAACTGTATGTCAACTTTACTAGAAAAAGCTGAACTGTTTTCCAAAGTCACTGCATCAATTTCCATACCTCCCAGCAGTGTGTAAATATTCTGATTGTGTGGCCCACACACTATCCATTGGTGGATGCGGATTTACGCACGTGTCTGCCACTTCCTCTGCTGTCTGTTCCCCTGCGCCTCTCAGCCCTTGTTGGGCTCATTTCATCTCTGTCTGATGCTCACATTTACATAGTTCATCTGGTGAGAGTCTGGTGAAGCAAAGTCTTCTTTTGTGTATGTGCAGATATTATCCTCTGAAAGCCTTTCTTCACCCTCATTCCTGGAAGTTTTTTTTTTGCTCGAGGCTAATAGTTATTATTTCGCAGGACTTTTAAATTCAATTCAACTCTCTTCTGACTCTCATGCTTGTTGTTGCGAAGTCTGTCATGAGTCTAATTGTGGTCTTTTTGTAATTGTATTTTAATCTCTGGCTATTTTTAACATAATCCTCTCTCTTCTTTGTTGTTTTTCTAATTCATTTCCAGGAGTCAAGACCTGGACATATTCTTACTATAATATTTTGCGCAAGGTTCACGACACTTCTAAATCTGTGCCTTATATTAATTTTAAGCCAGTGCAGTCTTTGAAAATGACTTCTCCATTTTCTTCATTCTCTTTCTGGAACTCCAACAGCTTTTATAATCAATCCTTCAGGTAAGTCTACTCCTCCATTCCCCCCCCCCATATGTATATATTACACTATGAAACTCTCATACCTATTTTCCCACTGACAAATCAAAACATCGACTTTTATCTTTGAGCGGTTTAATTCACGCACTGAGATTTTTATTTCATTTATTTCTCATTTCAAGAAAGCCAAGAGGATTTTTTTTTTAAATATTCTGTTTCCTCCCCACAGTCCCTAAATACTTTTTTAAAACAATATCATGCTATTTTCTTAGGGATTAGAATCCTTTAGTATTTTTAAGTATTTATTAGTTTTCTATTTTTTACATAACAAATTTCCACAGACTTTAGAAGTTAAGACTAATAATCAGTTATTGTCTGACACAGTCTCTGGGAATGCAAGGTGCAGAAGAGGCTTAGCTTGGTAGTTCTGACATGGAGTCTCTTAAGATTGCTATCAAGATGTCAGCCAAGGGATGCCTGGGTGGCTCAGTGGGTAAAGCCGCTGCCTTCGGCTCAGGTCATGATTCCAGGGTCCTGGGATCGAGTCCCACATCGGGCTCTCTGCTCAGCAGGGGGCCTGCTTCCCTTCCTCTCTCTCTGCCTGCCTCTCTGCCTAGTTGTGATTTCCCTCTGTCAAATAAATAAATAAAATCTTTAAAAAAAAAAAAAAAGATGTCAGCCAAGAAAACAATCATCTGAGGACTGCACTGGGGCTAGAAAATCTGCTTCCAAGGGGGCTCACTCACATTCCTGAGATGTTAGTGCTTCTATTGGCAGGAGGCTTCAAGCTCCCAGGCTTTCCCCACAGGGCTGCTTGAGTATCCGTTTGACATGGTGTCTGGCTTCCCCTCAGACTGAGTGATCCAAGGGAAGACAGAAGTCTAGTTTTGGAAACTACTCCTAGTCACTGCCGTGTGGGTCAATGGTTACACAGGTCAGCGTGAGAGGAAACTGGTACACAGGGCATGAATAACCAGAGTGGGGAATCACTGAGAGCTTTTTGACTATGGTTACCATAATTTGCTATATTTACTTTTCTTTGTCACTTAGTGTGTCCAAGAGTTCTTCTAGATCAACCTTGAGTCGTTTCTCTTGGAACCCCACTGGTAGCCCCAGTCCAGGTATGGAATGTTCCTTTTGGCCCTATTTTACCTTTTCTGCCCTCTCATCTAGCCCATATTTTCTTATGTCTTAACTCTGAAATCACATTATGCCTCCTGTTCTATTTTCCCATACTCTGTTCCTCTCATCTGGGGATTTCTCTTTTTTAAGCTTGACTTAGCATTTAAATGCATGTTATATTTGACTTTTCTAGATATATGTCATGTTACATTGTTCAGATCACCTGGTCTTTCATATTATTAAAACCAGTAGTCGTAACTGCATCCTTAGGCCTGATTTCAATTTAAATGAAGAAACCATTTCCCTTAAGAAGAAATCATGACCATGAATGGGTATCTTAGAAAAAGAAGGTTGATGAGCCAATGCTCTGGAAAAATAGAGACAACTCATTTTTGTATATCAGAAGTGAGCCAGCAATGACAGATAAAAGGACCAGTACTCTGAAACAGAAATTGTAAGATCCTGAAATACTTTGTCCTCATTACTCTGTTAGTCTACCAGAATGAGTTCATCTTAAAAACCAAGTTAAGTCCAATAGGTTTCTATTTGATAGCAACAGAAGAGTAAATGAGAAAAGTGTCTCTTATTCCAGATCCAAACTGGAAAAGGTGGTGTTTGTAGCTGTCTACAAAGATGAAGTTGCAGCTGATTCCTTGACAGCTGGTATGTAGGAGTAAAACAAAGGCCTGAAACATGGTTAGACCAAGACACAATTTGGAAACTGAGGCATGCAAAAGACTGCAAGTTTCCTGACATATTCTCTGGCTTGGGCAGATGGTCCAGACTTTCATCCCAAGAGCATGAAAGTCAACTTGCTCTATACTGCAGTGACTTCAAACAGTCTTTCCTAAAGTATCATCATACTCTCAACTCAGGTGATACTAGAAATTACTTTATGCAGTTTTGAACAATTTTAATAGTAAAATATATCTAGAACAATATGCCCATTTTAGTCAGTTTGGGCTGCTATACCAAGATACCATAGACTAGGTGGCTTAAACAACAAATTCCTAAGAGTTCTGGAGGCTGAATGCCCAACATCATGGTGCAGCATGGTTGGGTTCTTGATGAGGGCTCTCCTCTTGCTTATGATCTCTTGGGCCTTTCCTTGGTGCATTCATGCAGAGAAAGAGATGTATGTCTCTTCCTCTTCTCCTAAGAGCACTAATCCCATCAGGAGGGCAGCACCTTCCTGACCTACTCTAGCCCCAATTACTTCTAAAAGGCCCCACCTCTAAATACCATCACATTGGGTGTGCAGGCTTCAACATATGACTATTGTGAGGACATAAACATTCAGTCCATTGAAAAGGTTATGACAATTATTTTTCACCTATTTTTAACCTTAAAAGGCTAGTGCTGGTAGTAAAGATAAATGAAAGTAATGATGAAGTCAAACCAACAAACAGAAACAACACAAATATCTTTGCATGTTGAACAAAATTGCAAAGGTGAAATGTAGATGACTGAAATTTACACTAGGAAGCAGATTAGTCTGGCTAATCTGATCTTCTTACGCTTCCCTAAGCCACATGGAAACCAACTCACCCGCCCACCTGTCATCCTAAGTAAATGACTCAATGTTCTAACTTCTTGCTCAGATGTCCTCAATGTTATAACTTGTTGCTCTATGAATTCTTGTAGCAAATATACTTCATGTTACCCCAATATAATCTTTCTGATGAAAGAAAACACACTTTATACTAGACGTCACTTCCTATAGCCATTCCTGCATTGGTAATTAAGAAAATAAAACCAGTATTTTATTTTCTTTTTAATCTTCAAAGCCATCTTTTTATTTATCTTTCAAAAATAGTGTACTGGACATTTATTTTTCTTTGATCATTTTATAAAACCAGTATTTTAACACCTCTAGTCCTTGATAAATTATTACCAGTTTCAACATACCTTAACTGTGTGAACTGCTTGACTGATGACATGCCTAGTTCTTCTTTTATCCATATCTTTATCTATAGTTCTTCTTTAGTCTACGTTTTTCCTGGGACTTCTGATGTTAAGAAATATATTTAATTTAAAAATCTAAAATATACTTGAAAATCTTCAAGATACAATTGAAGGTGCCCCTAAAAGAGAGCACAAGCAGGGGAGCTGCAGGCAGAGGGAGAAGCGGACTCCCCCTAGCAAGGATCCCAATATAGAACTCGATCCCAGGACCCTGGGATCTTGACCTGAGCAGAAGGCAAACACTTAAATGACTGAGCCACCCAGCCACCACAACTCAGCTCTTTTTGAAACATTTTTGCTTTAACTCATGCATTCAATGAAATTTTCTAGGTGGCACCAAGTATTTTCCATCTTTACAAACACTATCACATATGAAAGTGACTACAAGTAGACTAAAGTAGCAGTTGAACAATTTTCAAGCTAAAATCAAAGTATTTTAACAGCCTTCTCCATTTTTGGTATTTAGCATTTCTCTCAAAAGATGACAAAATAGGGGCACCTGGGGGGCTCAGTGGGTTAAAGCCTCTGCCTTCGGCTCAGGTCATGATCCCAGGGTCCTGGGATCAAGCCCCGCATTGAGCTCTCTGCTCAGCAGGGAGCCTGCTTCCTCCTCTCTCTCTCTCTCTCTGCTGCCTCTCTGCCTACTTGTGATCTCTGTCTGTCAAATAAATAAATAAAATCTTAAAAAAAAAAGATGACAAAATAAAGGTTTGACTTTACAATAGGTTAAGGTTACTTATTTGTCCAATTTGATTTTCTAGAAACAATAAAAATACTAAGTTGAATGGACCACAGGCTTTGGCCAATTTTTTTCATATATATTTGCTACTATTTTCTACATATTTCTAATATATTTCCACTTATTGCTAATATTCCTATATGCTTCCTATATTTTGCAAGACTACACCAAACATACTAAAACCAGAATACTTAAGACTGCCATCATGAGTTTCAAATTTCTCCAGAAGTCTTTTATTAAACTGTAAATATTTCCAATAATTTGCTTTTTCAGAGTCCATATTTCCTTTAGAAAAACAGGGAAGATTTTAAAATGAAATACCTTTATGGAACGGATTATTCTCAGGCAAACATAACAGACACACCAAATGACTTAAAATTATAAAGTAAAAAGCTGCAGGCGAGGCCTTAAAAATGAAGAAGTAAAAAGTACCCAAACTTTTCCCCTTGCCTTTTCATTCATGCTGAAACAAACATTCCTCTTTGCAGAAAGAAGGGTGACTGGAGCAAGCATTTACACATAAAGCTGGTGAGACATTGAGGTTAATGAGGAGGGATGCCAAAAATACACATAAAGCTGGTGAGACATTGAGGTTAATGAGGAGGGATGCCAAAAATACACAGCTCAGTCAGTTTAACAATGACAACAACAAAACCATTGGAGGAGGACATCATAAAAATTATGCTTAAGCATCCTATAAACAGTGACCACACCTTCTCAACTGTAAGCCCTCATCAGCTGCAAGATATACCACGGACATCGTAACAACTTCCCTGAAAAAAAATAAAACACTAATACCTTGGGAGACCGGATATTCATTCTAATAATTGATATATCTAGCAAGTAACAATTCTGATATTGCTGAATTCTGAGTTTTTAAAATAGGATGAAAAGCACTTAGGTGATTTTTTTTTTCAGTTTGTACACAGTATGCTGTGATGTCATGTAGTTATGACTTTAGTTTTACAAACGACCCAGCTATCTCACAAATAATCCTTGAGGCAAGATAGAAGCTGTCGTATGTGGTCTGCTGGAGGGAACACCCTTCTTGCTTTTCTCATACAGTTTGGAGAAAGAGTCATGAAAAACAGATATTTTCTATGGGACACTTATTTTTAAATCTGAATATTGTCTGGCAACAATTCTTACTTAATCATCTACTCTGATGATCTGGTTCAAAGTGAGGGGATTTGACTTTGCCACCATCTTCCATGACTCTCTACTCTGGGAATGAGCAACATCATTATACACTGACACAAAAATAATCACAGGATTCTATTGCATGGTTAAGTTTGTCTACTTTCCCTAGAAATGCAATTAATCTTGTCTAAATGTCTTTTCTCTAGTATCCTCCTGGATTAGTTTTAAAATAATCTATATTCATCAAGATACGAAAACAGAGAAGGTACAATCCATAACAGAGAACTTATTTGAAAATTAAGTTAGAAACAACTGGAAGTGAGAACATGAGAAAGAGCTGACCTAGGAAAGCAAATAATGATGTTGTAGGAAAAAGTGAAATGAAACTAAGCTCACGGCATATATGCTATTGGGGGGAAACTAATGAAAGTTTGCAGTTGCAAGGTTACTAGTCAACACTGTTTTGAACTACGGTAACAATGGGAAAAAAAAAAACAAGAAATTTGAGAATTATTTTGGAGTTGGAGTCAGCAAGTTTTGCAAGTAGGCAATCTTAAGGGGAAAGTCAAAGAATACTGTGGAATTTCAATCTGGGTTGCTGGAGAATAGTGACGTCATAAAAAGGTGTAAGGAATGAGGGAAAAAGAGGCTGATTTTGAGGAAATAGGTAAAAACGGAATAAAGGACTCCTTATGGTCATTTAGCACAAGATGAAAGATATTGGTTATGTGCCAACCCACATTTTGGGGATTAGGTCAATATTTTGCATCTGTGTGTATGTATTTTTAAGTTTTGTTTTATTAGCCAAGGAAGAAAAACACTGTAGATAATCAGTTCATATTGGAAAACAAATCAACATCTGTAAGAGAATCTACATGTGCTGATCCTGTTTCAGCTAACATAAGGAAAAAAAAAAAAACTGGTCATCATCAAGGGCAATATTTTTATTGAAAGCCGAAATTTTATTTTTACGTTCATCTTATGAAAAGATGACATCAAATTCCTTTAAGAAACCTATCGTTTCAACAAGCTCTGTGGTTTTAATCCGGTGTTTCTTTTGTTACGAAGCCAACATTAAAACCATATAATTCAGGCAGTTTTTAAAATTCCATATTTTTCATCCAAAACTTGAACCAGAAAATCAGGACTAATGGTCTGTAACTGATACTTCACATCTCTGCCTCTGGGTCTGGCCACTTCATTCTCTCTCTCTCCTTTGGAACCATCAGCCACAGAGTGTAAGTAGCAAGATAACCAGAGTAGCAACAGTATCGGCAGTAACTTGTGTTCCCTTCTGTATTATTTTATGGTCTCCCCTGCCACTGGGGTCACAGTGATGCTCCCTAAACTCAGACTCGGGGCCGATTTGGGAAAAGCCCTGGGCACTGAAATCACAGGTTCTTAGATGAAACTCTCATTCCTTCCCTCAACTATGTATTTTCATCCCTGCCCTTCAGGATCTTTACATTTAATTTTTCACATCTATAAAGTAGAATATATATTCTCTTCCTTGTGAGGTTAGTGTTTTTGGTGAGCTTTAGGATAGTGGTTAACACTGTTCTCCTAACAAGTAGACATAATTTGTTACTTTTTAGCTAGGCAGCCTTGGGCAGGTTATCCCCTTCTCGGTGTGCTCCATAAAACTGGGAGAGCAAAGAGATCAACCCTATCCTACATTTAAGATCTCTTTACTGACAACGGACTAGACATTATTCTTGACTCTTAAAAGGTTAGAGGATTGGGGGCACCTGGGTGGTTCAGTCATTTAAGCAACCAAGTCTTGATTCAGGCTCAGGTCATGATTTTAGGGTTGTAAGATCGAGCCCCATGTGGGGATCCATGCTGGATGTGGAACCTGCTTATGATTCTCTCTCTCCCTCTCCCTCTGCCCCCTCCACTCCCCCTGCCCACCCATTCGCGGTGCATGTGTCACTCTCTCACTAAAAAAATAAAACATCAAAACCAAAGAAGTTAGAGTAGTATGCAAGATCATACACATGAGTGGTAAATGCTATTAGTATACCGATTCATCACCTCTCTCTCTCTCTCATAAGGACTTTCTGTATTCCTATCCTTGCCACTTCAGTTGAGAAGGTTTCCCTGCGGCCTTGTTAGTCTTGACCACGTGACCTATTCTGACCAGTGGATGTGAGCAGACATTGTGCACAGCATGTCCCAACAGAAGCTTTAAGTGTGTTTTCTTTTTCCTGCCCTCTACTTCACAACAAAATATGTCAAAATCTGTCCTCTAGCTTTGTCCCAGATAAACAGGACAGAAGAAACAGAAATACACAACCTGAAGCTCTACAGAATTAAGAAGAGCTCTGAACAAGAAACACATACTTCTGCCATTATTGTTCTCTGCCCACCCACATGCTTAAGAGCAAGAAATAAATGTCTGTGGTTATAAGCCATGGAGGCTCGGCTTTCAACAAAATCTAGGCTATGAGTGTGTCTTATAAGTTATAAAAAACTATAAATCATAAATTTATAATTTATACATAATTTATAATAAATATTTATAAATCATAAAAATTTATAAATCATAAAAATATTTTTATATATATTATATATAACAGGCCTGTTATATATATTATATATTTACTTATAAAATTTATAAGTTATATAAATAATATTGTAGCAATAATAAACTAAAATATATATCAAAACTATATAAAGCACTTCAAAAGATATAGGCATCTCTCCACCTTTCTACCCATTTATCCAACAAAGGTTAACACTAAGTAATATTATGTGCCAGATGCTGTTTAAGTTCTGGACATAAGACAGTGATCAATTAAAAATCACTGCTGTCAGGCAGCTAACAGTATTGTTGGGGGAAACAGAAACAGAACCATAAGGGTGATAGGCGTTGCAGAGAAAAATAACATAAGAAGAAGAAAAAAAATGTCAATGAAGAGACGCTGTCTGTGTGTGTGTGTGTGTGTGTGTGTGTGTGTGTGTGTATGTGATGTTCAGAGAAATCCTTACTAATGAAGAAACTTCGGAGCAGATCAGAAAGAAGCACTTCAGGGAGTGGAGTATTTATCTCTTCTCAGGAAGAGGGACAGAAAGGTGTAGAAGCCCTGAGGCTTAAGTGGGCTGGAGGATTTAAGGATTAGCGGAGAGGCCTTGTAGATAAGAGAAGTCAAGCAGAAGCCCAGGGGTGGTGGGTGAAGTCCAGAGGTATGAGGGCACCAGGCATGCCTGCCCTGGAACCTACTATAGAAGTTGGCTTTTGCTCTCCATGAAAGAGGATATCATAGGAAGACTTTGATGACGGGAGTGCATGCTCTTATCTAAGTTTGAAAAAGATCATTCGCCTGCTGTTTGGAGAACAGATTATATTCCCAAGGATAGAAGCAGAGATCGCTTAAAAGGCAATGATGATAATCCATGCAGACACAGTGGTGGCTTGGACCTTGGACGGAAGCAGTCGACTCTGGATATATCTGAAGCTACTAGCGATGCAGATTTGTTCATGAAAAATACACAAAGAGAAATAAACTGTCATTTACCGAGACAGGGAGGCGTGGAAGAATGGCAAGATGGAGGGCACCATCAGTAGCCAAGAATTCACTTGCAGCCATCAAGAGATAAGGGTGAACTTGTTCAATTCTAATTTCCTTCTTGCTGGTCTTATCCAGAGAAGGATTTGGCTTTCTGCAGAGTTCTGTGGAAACCATGACACAGAGCAGTTAAGGGAACTAATCCTGCCAGGATGATGAGGTAGAGACTCAGAGCTGAGTCCCACAGGACAATGAAAAGAACCGGAGTCCAGCCCTGATTGTGTCCAGGGAGAGGCTGGTGCTCTTCTAACCAGTAACACTACAGTGACGGAGCAGGACTGAAGGTTAAGTCTTCAGAACTGAGAGTGCTTTCTACATGGATTATTGCAATTGCTTTTTAAATTACTGTGCCTCTGATCTCTTTGGAAAGGAAGCTGTGCTCCCCCTTGCTGGGCAATTTAAGAGCCTCCAGCCTCTGAGCTTGATAACCAGTCCCATTAGATTGCTACCATTTTTTTTTATACTGCCTGGGTGGAGCTTTGCCTGGGGTGTTTGTTTTAGCTTTATTTTAGTTTATCATAGGCTTGTCTTAGGTTATTTCCCTTCATTATCTTTGAGAAGTCTACCAGACCTCTAAGTTGAGATGTTCAGTAGGTAGTTAGTAAACAAGTCTGGATCTCAGGGAAAAGGCTGAGGATGGAAAGAGAAATCTGGGAAACATATATTTGTGTTGTTGGCTTTTTTTTTTTTTCCATAAAAGAAATGTGTGATACAGAGAAGAAATGGTTGACAGCAATCCTTAGGAATATTTAGTGTAACCTGACAGGAAACCATCTCTGAAGGTAATGGAGAGATGTATACATTCTCCAAAACAATGTAATTATAAGGTGACCAATTCGGTTGTTATAATCCCTCAAGTATAATGGAATTATGGTTTAACGTCAGACATGATTTCCTAATATTTTCCACATGATGAGACAGAAGCATAACTGATTCAAACCTCTTTACCATGTTTGCAAAGATATTAAGACTAATTACTAGCAAAGATTCAGTGATCTTTTCCAGAGTTAATACACTAACAGAACAGAAGGGTATTTTTAGAATATTGTGGGAATGAAATACTGATTTCCTCCACAGCCTTTTTTCCCCAAGTAAATAGGTTTGAGAATACTCATATGTTAAAATGTTCTTCCTTACCAGGATAGAGGGTACAGTCCATGAATGACAAATCATCGACAGCAATGTCTCCAGTGAAGCCATCTCCTACTGAAGCCTCCACCAACACCTAAGAAAAATACAAGAAATCTGTTGATACTGAGAAGGACACTAACTTATGGAAACTCACGGTAGGAGAAAAAAAATCAGCATTTGCTTAAAGAGAAATTCCTTCCAAGCCATTGAAAAAAATACTTTCTGATAGTGTTTCTAAACAGGTATCTTATCCCTACCTAGATGATTCCAGTAAGGAAGCTCCATTCCTTTGTGGGCCCATTAGAAACATGAAGCCCCTTGTGCTTCCAGTGATTTTCCAAAAATTATAATAGATCAGATTTATATCTACTTCCCTATAACTTTCAACCTTTAGTTTAAGACTCACCCCACATTTTTTTTTTCTGATCCTTTGAGTATTTGAGGACAAATCGTCTCCTTTTCCCACCTTTGCCCAAAGAGTTCATCTGTTTCCAAGGTCAGAGCTCCTCATTGCTCAAGAAATCCAATTTGTGGCCAGAGGGACTTGGCAGCATGTACATTTTTAAGAGCTTTAGAATTTTCTCGCACTGACCTAATTCTGTAACACTTTATGAAACTGGCTAATCGTTATTAGATCTCTTTCAGAACCGCATTAATCACAGCAAACTCCGATGACATCTGTGCTGTTCCAGGAGCACCAATTCCACCAAACCTCCAGGAAAACACGAAATACTGACAAACCACTACAGTATATGGCAGATTGTGATTAGGCCTGAAATTTACTATAATAGAATTAATCATGATAAATTATTTTAATACTTATGCAAATATGCTGCATATTGAATAGGAATCCTGCTATAATTTAATATAGAAGAACTCAAGCAAACTCAGTAAACACTTTCTGTTTTCCCATTATTTATATAAATATAGGTTTCTGTCGTCTTTTTCATCACAAATGCTGTATGTGGGAGCTGAAATTTTATTTCTTTTTTTTTTTTAATTCTTAGCTTCTCTTCAAACTTGTCTCACACATTATTTATGGGTATCTTAGCTGAAGGGGAGTTTTAAAAGATTAAATTGCTAACCTCAAACCTCTTGACATCTTTTCCATCTTTTTCTAGTCTTTCTTGAGAACTATCCGAGTTTACTCCATCATTTGTCAATAAGGAAATTAAACAACGTGGGAAAGGTATGTACCAATGGGTGAAAGTAACCCACCTACTACTGCCAGAGGAACATTTATGTACCAGTACTATGGAAGAAGTGTCCTGGTGTTTTATAACAGATCTCCCCAAATATAAAAGCACTCTTTGTTTCTCTATGGTCATGAATGAAAGAACTATTATCGACAGAATACAAAAATGCAGAAAGAGGGGCGCCTGGGTGGCTCAGTGGGTTAAGCCTTTGCCTTCAGCTCGGGTCGTGCTCTCAGGGTCCTGGGATCGAGCCCCACATCGGGCTCTTTGCTCAGCGGGGAGCCTGCTTCCTCCTCTCTCTCTCTTTCTCTCTCTGCCTGCCTCTCTGACTACTTGTGATCTCTCTCTGTCAAATAAATAAATAAAATCTTTAAAAATAAATGCAGAAAGAATACTCAGTAGAAAATCATACAATTATTCTAGTAAACAAAAATTCAGCGGTCAGAATTTGGCAGAACATACGAAAGAAAATATTTTTTTGTTCTATTAAAACAAAGAAGACAGCAGTTGGGTCCTTGAGAGGGAAAAGGCAAATGCAAAGATTAATTACCAATTAATTCCCTGGATCAATAGGTCTATCTCACTGCAGGACCACATACGACATGCTAAGAAAGGCTGAGAAGATGCAAGAAAAAGAAAAAATTAGGGTCAATAAGAAGAAACACAACTGACCTTGCTGCACTGCTCATGATTATATTAGCTCATGAATGAGGAGGAATAGAAAATAATATAGAAATCCCAAAGTTTGTGGAAAGCACTGTGCCTGTCCATATAAGTATCTGTAAGCTAACTCTGGGGACATATACATACTTCTCTCCACTTGAGAATGTGGACTCAACTGTTCCAAAGTACTCTTTTTGTTGTCATAATGTAATCACAAATTTAAGCAATGGCCACTTGTGAAAATTATGAATATTCTCATTTGTGGGCCACACGAGGTAAGCACACCTCTGAATGGATGCTGTTTGCAAAATCTTGTTTCTATTGGAGTTCACTGCACATTACATGAGAAGCATTTTCATAGTGCTTGTATTAGCATTAGGTGCCAAGAAGAAGGCAAAGAAATAATCTGAGGCAGAAGGCAGTCAAGTATTGTGCTAAGACACAATGTAACCATAATTTTTGCCAAAATATATTCCATTTCCTAACCCTCTAAATGTTAACATTTTTGAAAATAAACTATAACTTCACACTGAAATACTAAAAATGTCAGTTTGTATGAATATCTGCAGTCTCAGCCTCTTCCAAATATTTCATTAAACCAACCATTAAAAAAAAAAAAAAAGAGCCTACGTGGTAACAAATCACATTTTGAGAAAGTTATGAATGTTCAGGTTGAATTCTACCTTTGCCCTATATTTAGATGTGGTCTTGCAAAACACTCTGCATGTTATCCTGAGAAACTAGTCCTAAGAAAATAGTCACACACAAAAAAGAACAAACCCAAATGTCTTTATTCTGGAAAATTCACTTTCATTTCTGGTGTTTTTCCCAGAATAAATGGGAGGATGGTAAAACACAAACATTATTGTATGCAGGGCAGTACTGCCGTTCTGGAAATTAAAGAAGCCACATTTTACTCTTAAGTGCCATTTGTACCTCACTGAATTACTTATAGGGCAATTGGAAATTCCAGTTTGGTCTAAATGACCTGCATAATCTGTAGAGGCCAATTCTACTTACATTAGAACTATCACTGGCTTGGAACTCTTATAAACTATTCCAGTGCTTCTAAGTTGCTGTTTTCATGGGCTGCTGCATCTAGATGCTCCAACTAAAGACAGAGTGGCCTTGCCAACTACATTCCAACTTGTACTTCTAATTTAACCAAAGACTCAGCTATTAGAAGGGTCTCAAGACTTGCCTGAACTCATCTGCCTCTATATTTAGGAAGTTCTGAATTACTGGCCAAGCATTTTAAGTGATCTGGAAACTCCCATTATTGTATATATGTAACACACCATTTAATCATAATTTTACTGAAATATCTTTAATTTCCTAACGTATATATGTATCTATATTTGTGAACTAACTCATAGGAAAGAAAAAATGGTATTAACTCAACCTGACATCCCAATACCCTAACCATCCCATGTTTGTAAAAGAATACAAAATTCAAACATAGTATATCGATTTCTAATATAATGCATCTTCAGAAAGACTTGAAAGGATTTCTACTTTAAGATAAAAACAAAACAAAACAAACAAACAAAAACCCTATACTCAATGTAGAGCAACTACAACTCCAATGCACTGCTGATGGGAATCCAAAATGGTGCAACCACTTTGGAAATGGTTTGGCAGCTTCTTATAAAATTAAACATGTGCTTCCCTACAATGTTGCAGTCCCACACACAGGTATTGTTTACCTAAGAGAAATGAAGCCATGCCAAGCGAAAACCTGTTCACAAAGTTTATAGCAGCTTTATTTACAATCTTCATCTCCAAAAGCTGAAAACAATTCGAATATCCTTCACCTGGTAAATAGGAAAGCAACTTGTGGGAGATCTATACAATGGAATTCCACTCAGCAATGGAAAGAAACAAACTAGGGGTACATATAACGACAGCTGTGAGCCACAAAAGCATTGCACCTAGTGACAGAAGCTGGGCTCAAAAGGCTACATATTTGATCAATCCATTTACACAACATTCCAGAATAGGAAGAACTATGGAGAAAGAAATCAGAAGAGTATTGCCAGGGGCTGTGGGGAGAAGACAAGGACTGATGACACAGAAGAATGGAGATCTGGGGAGATGAGGGATAGATTTCCTCAGTTGTGGAGCTGATCACCTAAACAGGATGAATTTTACTTATGTAAATTATACATCAATAAACAAAACCATTTACTCTATACTCACTGCTATAAATCATTATCCCAAGTAGTATTTTCACTCTTTTTCTAAATTACTAATTTCATGCAAGAAATTTTATAATTAGCACATAGTAATCTGAAGTAACTCACTGTATTTTTTAATTCAGCTATGAAAATTTGCTTATGATCCACGAATAATTTTCCAGAGAATATTTGTTTTCCCTTATACTTCCTAGTGATGTCCACTTACTTTCATTTACTATTTCCATAATTAAAAATGCAGAAACAAAGAAAATGAGAAACATAAAAATTCTCTTTTACCCTGTTTTTATACTTGACTAACAGCTGAAGTAGCCAAACTCTCATAAACACATCCAGACAACTAATATTTTACCAGATAAGCTACAATTTAAGGGCTCATAGAAAGTCAGCTTGGGATCTCAAACTTTCTAGGTTAATATCTAGGGAAATATTTGCTAGATTTAACATAAAAAGGTCATAAAATCACTACTGGAATTTTTTATACAACCTTGAAACTAATCTCAAGGAAATAAAACTTAGATTTGTCTGACAAATTTTGTGTTTCCTTTGTCCTTTTTTTTTTTTTTTTGTATGTCTCTGGCCATATCACATACCCAAAAGTGCAGAATAATTAGAGTTTTCCAATTATTATACAATGTATATGAGCATTATTTATCATTAAACATGGGTCACAAATGTTTTACCTAAATTGTGTATATACTGAGCACAGAAATGGATAATAAAAATAAAACCATGGCACTAGAGAGATGAAATGAAATGTGGGAACAGATAAGCAGGGAAAGCGTAATAAAAGGATTACTTAAAATGTCTGACGTCTGCCTCATCTGTTTAAGATCTGTTTGGGGAAAAAAATCATGGCAAAATTTTTGTTGGTATTTTGGCCACATACCATGTATCTTCTTACCTAATATCAGGCATAATGTATGACTTCCTAAGAATTTTTTATTCTTTAATGATTGTGTGCTTTGGCATTGTGCCAAATGTTTCCATGGTTACCAAAAAGAATTAAAAAAAAGTCTATCTTGGTGATTTTTCACTAAGACAGGATGGCTCCCAGGAGTGTGGTTTGATCAAAACAGGGCTTTCAAGGAGAACAGGTTGCCAAATATTTTAAAAGTAGGATTCTTTCACAAAAAGATACTGTCCTGTAGTTGCTACGGTCCCGTTACTCCCTATTAAAAACTAACTCTAAGGCTGAGTGTCCACCGCCATTTATTATTTAACACCTGACCTACTTCCAATTCCTATCCCTTGCCTGGTTCCCACAGGCATTTGAGTTTGCAATTCGTTGTGCATGTTAGGTCAGAAACCATGAAGGGTCTGAGACTTGACCCTGCTCACAAGCTAACAAGATAGCCTCCCCCGCTTCATACACATATACGGACAGAAGACACCAGACGCTTGATTTAGAGGGACAGCAAACAGCATCAGCCAGGAGAATTCCTTCTACTTTTCCCTCAATTAGATGTTTTCCTCCACAGAAGAAGATCTCAACATGAGGACACTAACTGTCATAAACTGCTGAGACACCTGCTCATCTCAAATTCTAGAGAGGGAGGGAGGATTGGAAGGAGGGAGAGAGAGAACTTAATCTGAAATTTGTAAGCAAATGTCTCAGGGTAAAGGCTATTCAAACACACTCCTCACTCAGATACGGAACTGTGAAGAACACAAGAAATCCACAGAGAATTACCTCCCAGCAACGTAGCTGGATGCTGCCACATTGCTGATGTATTTAATTCGTGGAAGCACTATCACTCCTGCCAATGTAGGTGTAAATTAAAATGTTTTTTTTTTTAATTAAAAGGTTTATATCAATTCAGCCTCCTTTTCTCTTACACAATACCCCATTTTTTACTATTCTAAACTAAATGGGTATAATTCATTGGAGTCTTCCGGAGATGACCACCCACCTGCTGTTGGTCTAGCTCCTTTCATACCCACAGAATCTTTTCCCATCAGACTTTCTGCTGTATTGAGAGTAGAGATTTAAAAGAAAGGAAAAAAATCAAGGAATGGAGAATGCGTTTGGAGCATTCAAAATATCATTCACGTTTCCTTATTTTGACAGAATTCTGTTATTCTTGAATGAAAGAAACAGAAACCTTAAAAAATCATGTCTAAGTATGCAGGTCATGTGAAATTGATTTGTTTTCCACGATTGTTAAAGGGCTGGCAAACCACAGCAGGTCTTCTGAGGTATTTCATGTAGTTTCAGATGTACGAGAAGAGCCAAAACTTTAGTGAGTTCCCCCGTGCCCTCAAATATAGTTGCCTAATATGCCCGAGTTAAAAAAAAAAATAAATAAATGTTAATCAGTCTGAAACTAATTGGCTACTTGACACTCCGCAAACTCACACATTACTTAAAACATCCTCTGGAGACCCACATACCATGTAACCCATTTCACATCTCATCTATTACTTCAATGTGGACAAATAATACTCAATTTCCCCTGTCCTGGGAATTTACAGAAGCAATCTGACTGGAGGTTACAAAGAAGCATTTAATTGAAAATAGTCTAGTCCATATCAAAGAGGAAAAAAGGTAAAGAAGGTTTGGAACTATTAAAAGTTCATAAAAGTAGGTTTTTTGTTATTTAAAAATGATGCAGTAAGGTATAATAAGATTTTCCTACAATACAATACTGGCCAAGTGACTGGCTCGCACATGCCAGATTGAAATTTCTTTAAGGAGCAGAGTTCTAAAATTCCTACTGTTATTTTTTTTTTTCTAATCATGAGGCTAATTTTTCATCCCCTATGCCATTAAAGGTAATAGTTAAAGAGAAAAAAGAACTGTCATTTACTGTTTTGATACACAATGCTCTTTTACGATATTATCTACCTTTCATTCTTTTCATGAAAGGCGGCTCCAAATAATAAACCCTGCACATCTACTACGTGACAACCTAAAGGTGATCTGTACCTAAAGCACCAAGAACTAGGTCATAGATTTAAACCCAAACAATAACACTCATTTGCCTCTTAGTCTAGTTTAATATCCCCTAATACCCACCAAGTAGTTATCATGCAAAATCCTATTTCAGGTGTTGGCATCAATGCTACTCCTTCAGAGAAGCCTTCCTTTATCACATAAGCTGAGGAAATTTTCCTTTATAATTTTCTCATAATTTTTAATTATATCAGTATTTGTACATTTAAATGCTTGTCGATCTAGAGACTTTAAGGACAGGCTCCATGAGACTCTTCTGAGGAATACACAGCACCCACAACAGTGTCAGGCACACAGTAAGTACTTAATAAGCACCTGAATGCTTCAGGGAAAAATAATAAATTTCAACTAAAATTACTGATGTCATTCAATGCAATCCCTATCAAAATACCCAGGGCATTTTTCACAGAACTGTAAGAAAAAATTCTAAAATTTGCATGGAACCACAAAAGACTTGGAATAGCCAAAGCAACTTGGAGAAAGAAAAACGAAGTTGGAGGTATCACATCTTGTGATGTTAAACTATACTACGAAGCTCTGGTAACTAAACAGTATGGTACTAGCATGAAAATGGACACACAGATGAATAAAACAGAAGAGATTCCAGGAATAAACCCTCAGTAATATGGTCAATTAATCTTTGACACAGGAGGCAAGAATATACTATGGGAAAAAGATAGTCTCTTTAGTTAGTGGTGCTGGGATAACTGGACAGCTACATGCAAAAGAATGAAACTAGACCACGTTGTTATACCAAATACAAAAATAAACTCAAAATAGATTAAAGATTTAAATGTAAAACTAGAAATCATAAAACTTCTGGAAGAAAGCATAGACAGTAAGCTCTTTCACACTGGTCTTGGAAATATTTCTTTAGATCTTTCTTCTCAGGCATGGAAACAAAAGCAAAAATGGGACTATATCACACACATTGCACAGTGAAAGAAACAAAATGAAAGGGTGACCTACTGAATCAGAGAAGATATTTACAAATGATATAAGTGATAAGCGGTTAATATACAAAACATATAAAAAATTCACACAACTCAGTACCCCTCTGAAAGATCTGATTTAAAAATGGGCAGAGGACATGACTAGGTATTTCTTCAAAGATGACATACAGATGGCCAACAGGTATCAGAAAGACACTCGATGTCACTTTTCATCTTTTCATCAGGGAAACGTAAATCAAAGCCACAATAAGGTATCACTTAACACCTGTCAGAATGGCTAAAATAAAAAACACAGGAAACAACAAGTGTTGACAAGGTTGTGGAGGAAAAGGAACCCTTGGGCACCGTTGGTGAGAATGCAAACTGATGCAGCCACTATGGGAAACAACATGGAGATTCCTCCAAAAATTAAAAATAGAATTACCACATGATCCAGTAGTTCCACTTCTGAGTACTTATACAAGGAAGATGAAAACACTAACTCAAAAAGGTAACATGCATCCCTATGTTCACTGAAGCATTATTTACAATAGCCAAACTATTGTAGCAACGAAAGGGTCCATCAATAGATGAAGGGATAAAGAATATATGGTGTGTGTGTGTATGTGTGGAATCTAAAAAAACCAGAGAGACATAGAACAATCTGGTGGTTGTCAGAGGCGAGAGGAGCGGGAGCTGGGTAAAATAGGGGAAGGGGATTAAAAGGTACAAACTACCTGTTATAAGATAAGACAGAGGGATGCAATGTACACCATAGAGAATACAGTTAATGATACTGTAACAGCTTTATACAGTGACAGATGGTAGCTAGATGTACCATGATGATCACTTTGTAGTGTATGTAAATGCTGAATCACTATGCTGTACACAGAAACGTAATATTGCATGTCAACTACATTTAAAGTAAAATGAAATTATTGGTGTTACTCATAATGTCATACCATATTGCCCACATGTTTCACAAGACACATGATTATCGTATCAACCAAAAGGTGCAATACGTATTGACTTGTCCTAGTATTTCACATCACATACCTAAACTGTTGACAAATTAAGTCCTTTTTTTCTTTTACAATTCCCCGTGTCTTTCCCTTCTTTACAGTGCCTTGTTCCTGGATTCCGATTCAATTTCTAACCTGTATTTATAGAGCTCTCCTATGCTTTTCTTCCTTTTTCCATTTCTAATGCAAATATATCTGCATTTCCAGGTTCTTCCTTTTTAATCTTCAGTTTGTTTTTGAAGCATTTCTTTTTTTCTGTGATGGTATAAAATACATTTGTTACAGGGGTTTTATCTCCATGTAATTGATAGCTTTACCAGTTGTAGGCATGTGTAAGGAGGGGAGGAATCTACCTCACGGAAATCCATGATTTCACAGATATTCATGCTTTAGGCTAAAGTACATAATGGACCTTCCTAAAGCACAGAATTACAAGAATACCACACAGAAATACCCATAAATGCTGCACACCCTTTAACACAGTCACTAAACATCTCTCCCTAAATGCTTGGAAGAGTGGATAATTTTAACCACAGAGAGCTAGAGGAAAATCTACACTGTATTTTACATCCCGGGAAGCCCCTGCGACCCAAATCAAATAAAAATAAAAAGCAAAAATACAGATTCTTAAGAATTTCCTTTGGAGTTTCTGATAGGATATGTATAAAGACTGAGAATCTATATTTTTCTCAAAAGACTCCAGAGGATTCTAATCATCAGGAACATTTGAGAACTAATCTAATCCAAATTCTGTGTTTTTAAAAGAACAAAGTAAAGTTCTTTGCCTGACAAGGTATTAATACACACTATATATATATGTGTGTATATATGTACACATATATATACACACACATACATATATGTATGTATATAAACACAAACAGATAAATGCCCCCAGAGACATAGTATTTTGTCTTAAAACAGAAATAAAATCTCACATATGAATGCCTCTTAAACCAGATTTTTGTCCATTAGACCATGTTACCAGGAAATACATATTAGGCACAGATTTATTTTGTTGTTCAAAAGGAAGTTTTTCCTGACTTTTTCCTAAACTCCAGATGATTCCTAGTTGTATCTTATAGCCTCCTGTACACTAGCTAAAGCCTTGTGATAAAATCAGTTTCCATTTGGCTAAGCTCCCTGTTCAGTTTCTACTACCTAAGAATCAATTCTGTTTCTTCTAGATCTCCAGGTCTCTCCTCCAAAATACTGCATCTCACAGTGAGCTCTCAGTATTTGAGCTTCTGCAGGATATGAGTTTTCTTTAATGACAATATTTTGACACTAAAACAAAATTAGAACTAGCACAAGATGAAAGCCACTTAGTACAGTATTTATTTAAACCTGCTTTTCATCCCCAGGATTGTAAAGGTACACTTGTGCAATGCTGCAAGCTCATCAATAGAAATCACAAGTTACTGAAATGCAATCTAAAAATCAGCTGAGAAACCATTCTCACTGCCCTGGTCCTGATGATCCTGGCTCACTCTCCCCCTGAAGGAGGTACAGACAGGCGTCCGCATAACTGAGACAACTCACACACAAGGCTTCGACACTCTCAGAAGTGTTAAAGACAACAAGATACAGAAAGACCAGTCGACATTTTGTCTGGCAAATAAAAGATAAAGTCTGCAATAAATGAGTCTCAAAGTAAATCTAAAATCTAAGTATACCTAAAAAACAGTTGGTTTCTGAGCTGCATGTTGATGCACCTGCTGGTTCTCCAGAAAATACAAGCAAGCAATGGCCTTTTACAATAAGTCATTAGCCTTGGAACTCTCCTAGTTTTGAACCGGGTGGAAATCAGAGTTTCACCTGTCACTAATTCCGTAAAAATTAATTCTACATAAAATTAAGCATGCAAGGAAAGGTGACGCCTCAGGAAGAAATTAGTGGGGGAACAAATGTAGTAAACCATATATATAAACAGGATGGTGTAATGTGGTACTAAAAAAAGATTGTCACTTAACCTGTTTTAAAACATGGGGACTTTTCTTAGAAAATGAGTTGTTCGTTTAGAAGGCATTTTTTGATAGAAGAGTAGACAGATTCCTTTAGTTTAAATTAAGGATAAGACATTCACTTCCCTGTAATTTATACAAGTAAGTTTTCCCTTCGCAAACCCGCACTTTTATGCCCTTTGCATCATCCTCATCCTTGTATTAGGGACTTCTTTCCCATCTGTTCTATTAAACCTTCTAAACACTTCTATTTTGCTTCCAGTCTCATCAGAGAACCATTGCTCCACATCTAAGCCTTCTGAACCAGAAGAGTGGTTCTACCCCAAGTTTCTTAGTAAATACAGTTGATGCTTGCATAGAGCATAGTTCGGGGTGTCAACCTCTGTGCATTTGAAAATTTTTGTATAACTTTTGAGTCCCCAAATACTTGACTACTAATAGTTAACTGTTAACCAGAAGCCTTACCAATGACAAAGAGTTGATCAATATGCAGTTTGTATATGTATCGCAGATTGTATTCTTAGAATAAAACAAGTCATTAAGAAAGTCCTTAGGAGGGCTGCCTGGATGGATTTGTCAGTTGAGTATCCAACTCTTGGTTTAGGCTCAGATCATGAACTCAGGGTCATGAGATCAAGCCCAGCACTGGGCTCTGCACTCAGCGGGGAGCCAGCTCCCTATTTGATCTCTCTCCTGCTCCCTCCAGTCACATGCATGCATGTGCTTTCTTTCTCTCAAAAAAATAAATAAATCTTTTAGGGTGTCTGGGTGGCTCAGTGGGTTAAAGCCTCTGCCTTTGGCTCAGGTCATGATCCCAGGGTCCTGGGATCGAGCCCCGCATCAGGCTCTCTGCTCATTGGGGAGCTTGCTTCCTCCTCTCTTTCTGACTGCCTCTCTGCCTACTTGTGATCTCTCTCTCTGTCAAATAAATAAATAAAATCTTTAGAAAAAAATAAATAAATAAACCTTTTGGAAAATTCCACAAAAAAAGTCCTAAGAAAGAGAAAATACCTTTACAGTACTATACCATATTTATGGGGAAAATATCCATGTGTAAGTGCATCTACATGATACAAACCCATGTTGTTCAAGGCTCAACTGCATCCCCAAACCTGGCTGGCAAAGGAGCACTGATACAATACCCAACATAGGTTTCAGCGAGTGAATGTTTTCTGTCTCCAGGGTAAGAGAGAAAAGGCCTGCTAGTGCTGGCTGTCTGCCTATAGAGTCATGCAAACAAATCAAAGTGCTTGGAAATGGTAAAAGTTATGTTCAAAGCAGCAACTGGTAATATGGCAACAAGCAGGAAAAAAAAAAACCAGAATCATGACTAAAGATGACTGAGAATTTCTAAGATCAGCAACAACAAAAAATACTGCTTTGATTGTTGAAAGAACATCAACAATCTTCTGGAATCCACAGTGGCTGGTTAGAAAGATCAGAGCTCAGCAAACCTGTAAGTAAATTTTTATTATTTTTACCTGGAAGCCTTATGGAAAAAAAAAATGGCCTTTTTTGGTTTGTTTTTCAATTTGAACATAGCCATACCAATTTATGTTGTATTCTCGAAGCTACTCTCATGGTACAGTGACAGAGTTGAACAGTCCTGACAGTGACTACAGTTGTGGAGCCTAAAATATTTAGTACCTCACTCTTGAAAAGAGAAGTGTGCAAATGGCTGTTATAGATTAAAACTGTTTTGACTGTAAGAATCAATAACACAATGAAAAGGTCCTTTACAACCTTTGATTTTTTTTTAAGCAACTTAAAAATACAAAAAGATCTTAACACATCACTTGATGTTGAATCATTAAGACTAAAGTGTTTCAAAGTTGCCCTTTTAGGATCCATAATTCCTTTCTATCAGAGTAAATATTAAGAGCTTTGTCTTCAACTCCATTCTAAATCCAAAAAATAAATAAATAAATAAAAGTGTCAGGAATATTTGTGGATCTTTGCATTTTTAAGACTCGTAGCTAAACTCGTGAAATGCAAAACACATTTTATACTATATACTCTTCAGTGTACTCTTATGTGAACTCTACTCTCGGCTAATACCTACAAAAAGGAAAAGTGTATCTGCAATAATATTTTAAAATAGGGGCACCTGCACGGCTCGGTGGGTTAAGCCTCTGCCTTCGGCTCAGGTCATATCTTGGGGTCCTGGGATCCAGCCTTGCATCAGGCTCTCTGCTCAGCAGGGAGCCTGCCCCCTGACACCCCAACTGTTGTTTCTCTGCCTACTTGTGATCTCTCTCTCTCTCTCTCTCTCTCGTCAAATAAATTTTTTAAAAAATATTTTAAAAAATAATATTTTAAAATATTTTGGAAAATTGTAACTTCATCCATGAAGCCAAATTTTCTACACAGCAATATTCCATTTTATTTGCTTTTGGTGGTTTTATAGGTTGGAGTCTAAGTTTTGGACATATAAATGGAATATCAAAATGTTCTCTCTAACATGAGGCAAAGTACTGAAAGTAGGCATTTTATTTGCGAGGTTAACTCTGAACAAAAAAGCATAAAGGGTAGAGTGAGACAAGGAAGGAAGGCTGGCTGAAAAGGACTTATCAACACTGGGTTGGAACATGATGGGCTTGTGGGGAACCTAAAGAAATAATTTAAGAATTCCTAATCTAGGAGAAGCAATCCTCTATCAGCCACGAGTGGCCTCATGGGCACAAACTCTCCCCAACTTCTTGGCTGCACCTCCATGAATATCTCACTTCATGAAGTGTATAGAACCATGAGAAGTAAGCCAGTCCAAGCACACACCTACACACATTTTGTCAAAAAGAGATGGAAATCCAGGCTTGAAAAGTCACCTATTCCTGCTATCTGCCTTTTGGTCCTTCAACACTTTAAATAATCGCCCTATGTGAGCCAAGTTGGTATTTTCAACTACCAGAGACATGCTGAATGGTTATCCCAAATCTCACTTCACTTTGTATTTCTGCCCTAAATTGCAGACTTTTTTTTCCCAATCATGGGCTGGGCATTTCTCCTTTGATGTCCCACAGAAATGTCAAAGTTTAAAATGTCTAAAAATACAATTAATTAATTAATTAATATTAATTAAAATAAAAAATAAAATAAAATGTCTGAAAGCAGCTCCTTTTTCTCCCTAAAACTCCCTCTCCCTTTCTCCATTCTATCTTTCAACCGATAGCTCCTAATGTTGTCCCCCCAAAAATTCTGAATTATCCCTGACTATTCACCTTCCTTCACGCTACACATGCAAGCTCAACTGAATTACTTTCTAAATATTTCTTGAAGCCCTTTCATTCCATCTGGACTAGCCTATGTTCCCTTTTTAAGCTCTGATTGTCTCTTACCTAGACTAATATACATCAGTATATTGTATACATTATATATTGGTATATTAGTATATTATATATAATATACATTATATATAGTATATTAGTATATTTTATATAATATACATTATATAGTATATTATTATATTAGTATATTATATACATTAGTAATTGTATATAAATTACATATATATACAATGTACAATACATATACACATCAGATGTACATACGTAACATTATGTACATGCCATTATATATAACTATACAAATATATAAATACATAAATAAATAAAAACATAATATATAAATGTATGATATATAGCATATAGTTGCACATATATATGTATTTATAGCATGTATATGTGTATATAGTTAATGGTATCCCTATTTCAAACATGTCCTCCTCATAGGCAATACAACGATTCTATCTAAAGTCTCTTCTGATTAGCTCAGTCAACAGAATAAAAGCTTTAATGGTTCCCCATCACTTGTAGGTCAATACATGCACTCTAGAACACGACCTGTGAGACATTCCCTGTTCTAGCTTCAGTCTACTTCTTCCTGCCTCAAACTTTGTGCACCCTGAATTCCAGATCTGCTCCGTACTTCTTCACAAGAGCATGCTACTTGCATAGGTCTCTACTCCCCAAACCCAAGATGGCTTTCTCCTTCTAATGCTTTAAGATGTAACTCTTACAACATTTCCCTTAAAATCACCATGCTAAGTCAGATGTCATTATCTTTTTTATAGTACTTGCTTGCTTGTCTCTGTCTCACTTTGTCCCCTCTGTGCTCTATGAAGACAATAATCATCTAGTATTCATATCTGTAGCCCACCAAGTGGCACAACACCTAGGGCATTGTAGAACCTAATATCAGTGAACAAATGAGTACACCAACAAACGTGAATTAGCACTTAAATAAAAAGGTTACCTTTGAACCAAGTTAAAATTTACACAGGGAGATTATACTCAAAAGTTCATTTTTGCTATTTATGTTCCATTTTCTTACAGACAACTCATTACTTACTTTCAATGTATCAATACTCCTTGCAGGTATAAAAAAAAGGAACTATAATAATTTTATCTAAGATATATGAAAATACAGCTACTGATATCCAAAAAACATTGTATTAGTTGAAAATAAATTAAAAGCACACCACGACTGTGTGTTTTAGGTATTCAAAAATAACTGGAATTTATAATAGCTTATACTAGAAGTTAAGGAAAGCTTTCTGTAACAATATGAGAAGCTAAGTTTTATTTTCTAATAAAGATTGTTATGGCTCTTACAATATACATAAAAAATTATAAAGTTCAATTGTAAATTTAAAAACTAGAATTTTTAGTACTTTATAACTGAAATAATTTTAGATTATTTCATTATTCTAATGAGGAGTTAGGTCACTAAAAGATCAAGGAACATCAATAGGATCACAAGATCCCTTAGTAAAATATTTAAACATAGGAATCAATGTACTGTAACTCCTGGACTAAGTCATTTCTAATTTATCATATTGTTTCCTCAGTACTTCTAAAAATAAATTTGCAAAACATGAAAGTTTCACTTCTTTCTCCACCAATGTGAAGGCCTTTTACTTCTTTTTTTGGTCTGTTGTGGCTAGGACTTTCAATAACATATTGAATATAAGTAGTAAGAGTGGATAACCTTGTTCTTTTCCTGATTTTACAGGAAAAGCTCTCAGTTCTTCCCCACTGAGTGGGATGTTAGCTGTGGGTTTTTCAGATACGGTTTTTATTATGTGGAATATGTTCCCTCTAAATCTACTTCGCTGAGTTTTTTTGTTTGTTTGTTTTGTTTTTTTAAAGATTTTATTTATTTATTTGAGAGAGAGACAGTTCGAGAGAGCATGAGTGAGGAAAAGGTCAGAGGGAGAGGCAGATTCCCCATGGAGCTGGAAGGCCCATGTGTGACCCAATCCGGGGACTCCGGGATCATGACCTGAGCCGAAGGCAGTTGTCCACCCAACTGAGCCACCCAGGAGCCCAGAGAGTTTTTTTTTTTTTTTTTTAATGAGTGGATATTGTATGTTCTTAAATACTTTTCCTATGTCCATTGAGATAATCATATAGGGTTTTTATCCTTTCTTTTGCTAAAGTGATTTATCATGTTGATTGATTTGCAAATACTGAACCACCCCCTGAATCCCAGGAATAAATCTCACTTGACCATGGTGAATTCATTTTTATTGTTGGATTCAGTTTCCTAATTCTTGAATATTTTTTTGCATCTGTGTTCATGAGGGATATTGGCTCACAGTTTTCATTTTTTGTAGTGTCTTTGGTCTGGGTTTGTTGTCAGGGTAATATTGGCCTTCTAAAATAAATTTGGATTCGATTTCATTACTGGTAAGAAGTCTCTTGAAATGGGGGGGGCGGGAGGAGTCAAGATGGCGGAGAAGTAGCAAGCTGAGACTGCTTCAGCTAGCCGGAGATCAGCTAGATAGCTTATCTAAAGATTGCAAACACCTGCAAATCCATCGGAGATCGAAGAGAAGAAGAACAGCAATTCTGGAAACAGAAAAACAACCACTTTCTGAAAGGTAGGACCGGCGGAGAAGTGAATCCAAAGCGACGGGAAGATAGACCCCGGGGGGAGGGGCCGGCTCCCGGCAAGCGGCAGAGCAACCGCGCACAAAATCAGGACTTTTAAAAGTCTGTTCCGCTGAGGGACATCGCTCCAGAGGCTAAACCGGGGCGAAGCCCACGCGGGGTCAGCGTGGCCTCAGGTCCCGCAGGGTCACAGAAGGATCGGGGGTGTCTGAGTGTCGCAGAGCTTGCGGGTATTGGAACGGGAAAGCCGGCTACAGAGACAGAGCCCACAGTAAGCTCGCAGCTCGGTGTTACCTTGAACCGGTCGCAGGCTCGGTGAGCTCGGAGCGCGGCCGGAGGTCAGGCAGACGGGAGTGACTGGGCGCTGTTCTCTGAGAGCGCACTGAGGAGTGGGGCCCCGGGCTGTCGGCTCCTCCGGGCCGGAGACCAGGAGGCCGCCATTTGTATTCCCGTCCTCTGGAACTCTACGGAAAGCGCTCAGGGAACAAAAGCTCCTGAAAGCAAAAACGAGCGGATTACTCACCCCGGCCCCTGTTAAGGGCAGTGTAATTCCGCCTGGGGCAAAGACACTTGAGAATCACTACAGCAGGCCCCTCCCCCAGAAGATCAACAAGAAATCCAGCCGAGACCAAGTTCACCTACCAAGGAGTGCGGTTTCAATACCAAGGAGAGCAGCAGAATCCCAGAGGAGGAGAAAGCCAAGCACGGAACTCATGGCTTTTTTCCTGTGATTTTTTTTAGTCTTACAGTTAATTTAATTTTTTCTTTTTCATTTTTTTTTTCTCGCCTTTGGGTAAAATGTTTTTTTTACTGTTACCTTTTTCTTTTTTAACGATTTTTTACTAGTTTATCTAATATATATATTTTTTCTTTTTTACATTTTTCTTAGGTGTTTTCTTTTTTTTAAAATTCTTTTCTTTTCTTTTTATTTCTTTTCTTTTCTTTTTTTTTTTTTTTTTCGTTCTTCCTTTTTGAACCTCTTTTTATCCCCTTTCTCCCCACTCAGGATTCTGGATCTCTTCTAATTTGGTTAAAGCATATTTTCCTGGGGTTGTTGCCACCCTTTTAGTATTTTACTTGCCCCTTCATTTACTCTTATCTGGACAAAATGACAAGACGTAAAAATTCAACACAAAAAAAAGAACAAGAGGCAGTACCGAAGGCTAGGGACCTAATCAATACAGACATCGGTAATACGTCAGATCTAGAGTTCAGAATGACAATTCTCAAGGTTCTAGCCGGGCTCGAAAAAGGCATGGAAGATATTAGAGAAACCCTCTCGAGAGATATAAAAGCCCTTTCTGGAGAAATAAAAGAACTAAAATCTAACCAAGGTGAAAATCAAAAAAAGCTATTAATGAGGTGCAATCAAAAATGGAGGCTCTCACTGCTAGGATAAATGAGGCAGAAGAAAGAATTAGTGATATAGAAGACCAAATGACAGAGAATAAAGAAGCTGAGCAAAAGAGGGACAAACAGCTACTGGACCACAAGGGGAGAATTCGAGAGATAAGTGACACCATAAGACGAAACAACATTAGAATAATTGGGATTCCAGAAGAAGAATAAAGAGAGAGGGGAGCAGAAGGTATACTGGAGAGAATTATTGGGGAGAATTTCCCCAATATGGCAAAGGGAACGAGCATCAAAATTCAGGAGGTTCAGAGAACGCCCCTCAAAATCAATAAGAATAGGCCCACACCCCGTCACCTAATAGTACAATTTACAAGTCTCAGTGACAAAGAGAAAATCCTGAAAGCAGCCCGGGAAAAGAAGTCTGTAACATACAATGGTAAAAATATTAGATTGGCAGCTGACTGATCCACAGAGACCTGGCAGGCCAGAAAGAGCTGGCATGATATTTTCAGAGCACTAAACGAGAAAAACATGCAGCCAAGAATACTATATCCAGCTAGGCTATCATTGAAAATAGAGGAGAGATTAAAAGCTTCCAGGACAAACAACAACTGAAAGAATTTGCAAATACCAAACCAGCTCTACAGGAAATATTGAGAGGGGTCCTCTAAGCAAAGAGAGAGCCTACAAGTGGTAGATCAGAAAGGAACAGAGACCATATACAGTAACAGTCACCTTACAGGCAATACAATGGCACTAAATTCATATCTCTCAATAGTTACCCTGAAAGTTAATGTGCTAAATGCCCCTGTCAAAAGACACAGGGTATCAGAATGGATAAAAAAACAAAACCCATCTATATGTTGCCTCCAAGAAACACATTTTAAGCCCGAAGACACCTCCAGATTTAAAGTGAGGGGGTGGAAAAGAATTTACCATGCTAATGGACATCAGAAGAAAGCAGGAGTGGCAATCCTTATATCAGATCAATTAGATTTTAAGCCAAAGACTATAATAAGAGATGAGGAAGGACACTATATCATACTCAAAGGGTCTGTCCAACAAGAAGATTTAACAATTTTAAATATCTATGCCCCCAATGTGGGAGCAGCCAGCTATATAAACCAATTAATAACAAAATCAAAGAAACACATCAACAATAATACAATAATAGTAGGGGACTTTAACACTCCCCTCACTGAAATGGACAGGTCATCCAAGCAAAAGATCAGCAAGGAAATAAAGGCCTTAAACGACACACTGGACCAGATGGACATCACAGATATATTCAGAATATTTCATCCCAAAGCAACAGAATACACATTCTTCTCTAGTGCACATGGAACATTCTCCAGAATAGATCACATCCTCGGTCCTAAATCAGGACTCAACCGGTATCAAAAGATTGGGATCATTCCCTGCATATTTTCAGACCACAATGCTCTAAAGCTAGAACTCAACCACAAAAGAAGTTTGGAAAGAACCCAAATACATGGAGACTAAACAGTATCCTTCTAAAGAATGAATGGGTCAACCGGGAAATTAAGGAAGAATTGAAAAAAATCATGGAAACAAATGATAATGAAAATACAACGGTTCAAAATCTGTGGGACACAACAAAGGCAGTCCTGAGAGGAAAATATATAGCGGTACAAGCCTTTCTCAAGAAACAAGAAAGGTCTCAGGTACACAACCTAACCCTACACCTAAAGGAGCTGGAGAAAGAACAAGAAAGAAACCCTAAGCCCAGCAGGAGAAGAGAAATCATAAAGATCAGAGCAGAAATCAATGAAATAGAAACCAAAAAAACAATAGAACAAATCAACAAAACTAGGAGCTGGTTCTTTGAAAGAATTAATAAAATTGATAAACCCCTGGCCCGACTTATCAAAAAGAAAAGAGAAAGGACCCAAATAAATAAAATCATGAATGAAAGAGGAGAGATCACAACTAACACCAAAGAAATATAAACTATTATAAGAACATACTATGAGCAACTCTACGGCAATAAATTTGACAATCTGGAAGAAATGGATGCATTCCTAGAAACATATAAACTACCACAACTGAACCAGGAAGAAATAGAAAGCCTGAACAGACCCATAACCAGTAAGGAGATTGAAACAGTCATTAAAAATCTCCAAACAAACAAAAGCCCAGGGCCAGACGGCTTCCCGGGGGAATTCTACCAAACATTTAAAGAAGAACTAATTCCTATTCTCCTGAAACTGTTCCAAAAAATAGAAATGGAAGGAAAACTTCCAAACTCATTTTATGAGGCCAGCATCACCTTGATCCCAAAACCAGACAAGGATCCCACCAAAAAAGAGAGCTATAGACCGATATCCTTGATGAACACAGATGCGAAAATACTCAACAAAATACTAGCCAATAGGATTCAACACTACATTAAAAGGATTATTCACCACGACCAAGTGGGATTTATTCCAGGGCTGCAAGGTTGGTTCAACATCCGCAAATCAGTCAATGTGATAGAACACATCAATAAAAGAAAGAACAAGAACCATATGATACTCTCAATAGATGCTGAAAAAGCATTTGACAAAGTACAGCATCCCTTCCTGATCAAAACTCTTCAAAGAGTAGGGATAAAGGGCACATACCTCAATATCATCAAAGCCATCTATGAAAAACCCACCGCAAATATCATTCTCAATGGAGAAAAACTGAAAGCTTTTCCGCTAAGGTCAGGAACACGGCAGGGATGTCCATTATCACCACTGCTATTCAACATCGTACTAGAGGTCCTAGCCTCAGCAATCAGACAACAAAACGAAATTAAAGGCATCCAAATCGGCAAAGAAGAAGTCAAATTATCACTCTTCGCAGATGATATGATACTATATGTGGAAAACCCAAAAGACTCCACTCCAAAACTGCTAGAACTTATACAGGAATTCAGTAAAGTGTCGGGATATAAAATCAATGCACAGAAATCAGTTGCATTTCTCTACACCAACAGCAAGACAGAAGAAAGAGATATTAAGGAGTCAATCCCATTTACAATTGCATCCAAAACCATAAGATACCTAGGAATAAACCTAACCAAAGAGACACAGAATCTATACTCAGAAAACTATAAAGTATTCATGAGAGAAATTGAGGAAGACACAAAGAAATGGAAAAATGTTCCATGCTCCTGGATTGGAAGAATACATATTGTGAAAATGTCTATGCTACCTAAAGCAATCTACACATTTAATGCAATTCCTATCAAAGTACCATCCATCTTTTTCAAAGAAATGGAACAAATAATGCTAAAATTTATATGGAACCAGAAAAGACCTCGAATAGCCAAAGGGATATTGAAAAAGAAAGCCAACGTTGGTGGCATCACAATTCCGGACTTCAAGCTCTATTACAAAGCTGTCATCATCAAGACAGCATGGTACTGGCACAAAAACAGACACATAGATCAATGGAACAGAACAGAGAGCCCAGAAATGGACCCTCAACTCTATGACCAACTAATCTTCGACAAAGCAGGAAAGAATGTCCAATGGAAAAAAGACAGCCTCTTCAATAAATGGTGCTGGGAAAATTGGACAGCCACATGCAGAAAAATGAAATTGGACCATTTCCTTACACCACACACAAAAATAGACTCAAAATGGATGAAGGACCTCAATGTACGAAAGGAATCCATCAAAATCCTTGAGGAGAACACGGGCAGCAACCTCTTCAACCTCTGCCGCAGCAACATCTTCCTAGGAACAACGCAAAAGGCAAGGGAAGCAAGGGCAAAAATGAACTATTGGGATTTCATCAAGATCAAAAGCTTTTGCACAGCAAAGGAAACAGTTAACAAAATCAAAAGACAACTGACAGAATGGGAGAAGATATTTGCAAACGACATATCAGATAAAGGACTAGTGTCCAGAATCTATAAAGAACTTAGCAAACTCAACACCCAAAGAACAAATAATCCAATCAAGAAATGGGCAGAGGACATGAACAGACATTTCTGCAAAGAAGACATCCAGATGGCCAACAGACACATGAAAAAGTGCTCCATATCACTGGGCATCAGGGAAATACAAATCAAAACCACAATGAGATATCACCTCACACCAGTCAGAATGGCTAAAATCAACAAGTCAGGAAATGACAGATGCTGGCGAGGATGCGGAGAAAGGGGAACCCTCCTACACTGTTGGTGGGAATGCAAGCTGGTGCAGCCACTCTGGAAAACAGCATGGAGGTTCCTCAAAATGTTGAAAATAGAACTGCCCTATGACCCAGCAATTGCACTATTGGGTATTTACCCTAAAGATACAAATGTAGTGATCCAAAGGGACACATGCACCCGAATGTTTATAGCAGCAATGTCCACAATAGCCAAACTATGGAAAGAACCTAGATGTCCATCAACAGATGAATGGATCAAGAAGATGTGGTATATATACACAATGGAGTACTATGCAGCCATCAAAAGAAATGAAATCTTGCCATTTGCAACAACATGGATGGAACTAGAGCATATCATGCTTAGCAAAATAAGTCAATTGGAGAAAGACAACTATCATATGATCTCCCTGATATGAGGAAGTGGTGATGCAACATGGAGGCTTAAGTGGGTAGAAGAAGAATAAATGAAAGAAGATGGGATTGGGAGGGAGACAAACCATAAGTGACTCTTAATCTCACAAAACAAACTGAGGATTGCTGGGGGGAGGGGGTTTGGGAGAAGGGGGTGGGATTATGGACATTGGGGAGGGTATGTGATTTGGTGAGTGCTGTGAAGTGTGTAAACCTGGTGATTCACAGACCTGTACCCCTGGGGATAAAAATATATGTTTATAAAAAATAAAAAATTTAAAAAAAAAAAAAGAAGTCTCTTGAAATCATCTATTTCTTCCTGATTCACTTCAAAAGGTTATTTTCTTCTAGGAATTTATCTGTTTATGTATTCCAGTTCCTTGGCATATAATTTTTCATAATATTTTCTCATAATCCTTTGTACTTCTGTGGTGTCAGTTGTTATTTCTCCTTCTGACTTCAGTCCTGTTTTTTTTTAAATGAGTCCTGTTAAAGGTTTATCAATTTTCTTTGATCCTTTTTAAAATACCGGCTCCTAATCTGCTCTATTTTTTTAGTTCTCTATATCACTTATTTCTGCTTTAATCTTCATTCTCTCCTTTTTTCTTTCTTTATTATTTCTATCTTTATTATTTTTCTTTATTTATTATCTTTCTTTATTTATTATCTTTATTATTTCTCTCCTTATTTTTCTAGCTCCTTTAAGTATAATATTAGGTTGTTTGAGATTTTTTTGTTTATTGAGGTAGGCCTGTATTGCTTCCCTCTTAGAACAGCTTTGGCTGTTTCACAATGTGAAACATTGTATGTTCATCTTCATCTATATCCATGTACTTTTTAAATTTCCTCTTTAATTTCTTGTTGACCTATTCATTATTTAGTAGCATATTATTTAGCCTCCATGTACTTGTATTCCTTCCAGATTTTTTTTCTTGTGATTGATTTCCAGTTTCATACAGCTGTGGTCAGAAAAGAGGCAGGACATGATTTCAAATTTGAATTTGAGAGACTTGTTTGATATTATTAATAAAATGTCCTGGAGACTCCACCAACATTCAGAACTTAATAAATTCAGTAAAGTCTCAGGATACAAAATTTCTATACAGAAGTTTGTTGCCTTTCTATATACTAATAATAAAGTAGCAGAAAAACAAATCAAGAAAACAATTCCATTTATAATTATACCAAAGATAATAAAATACCTAGAAATGAACTAGACCAAAGAGGTGAAAGACCTGTACTCTGTCAACTATAAAATCCTGATGGAAGAAACTGAAGATGACACAAATGGAAAGATGTTTCATGCTTATGGAATGGAAAAGCCAATATTGTCAAAATATCCATATTACCTAAAGCAATCTACAAATTTAATGCAATCCATACCAAAATACCAAAATCATTTTTTCAGAGAACCACAGAAACCAGAAAAAACTCCAAATAGCCAAAGCACTCTTGAAGAAGAAAAACAAAGCTGGAGGTATCACAATCCCAGATTTCAAAACATACTCCAAACCTGTAGGAATCAAACCAGTACAGTAATAGCATAAAAACAGACACAAAGATCAATGGAACTGAAAAGAGGGTCCAGACATAAACCCACACTTACATAGTCAATTAATCTATAACACAGAAGGCAAGAATATACAATGGGGGAAAGATAGTATCTTCAGCAAACAGTGCTGGTGAAACCAGAGAGCTTCATGCAAAAGAATTAAACTAGTTCACTTTCTTATACCATCCACAAAAATAGATTCAAAATGGACTAAAAAACTAAATGTGAGACCTGAAACTATAAAGCCCCTAGAGGAGAACACATGCAGTAATTTCTCTGACATTAGCCATTTCTCAAGACACCTATCCTTAGGCAAAATTAAACTGTTGGAACTACATCAAAATAAAAAAGCTTCTGCATAGCATAAGAATCTATCAATGAAGCTAAAAGGCAATCTACAGAATGGGAGAAGATATTTGCAAATGGCACATCTGATAAAGGGTTAGAATCCAAAACATATAAAGAACTTATACAACTCAACACCAAAAAATCCAACCACCAGAACAAAAATACAACAATAATAACAACAACAAACCCAATTCAATTTTAACACGAGCTGAGTACCCAAATAAACATTTTTTACAAGAAAGACATACAGATGGCCAAAAGATACATGAAAGGATACTCAGTATCATTCATCATCAGGAAAAAGGAAATTGAAACCAAAATGAGGTATTACTATACACCTGTCACCGTGGTTAAAATCATAAAGACAATAAATAACAAGTGTAGGTGAGGATATGGAGGAAAAAACCCTCATGCACTGTTGGTAGGAATGCCAATTGTTGCAGCCACTATGAAAAACAGTATGGAAGTTCCTCAAAAAATTAAAAATAAAACTACCATATGATTCGGTACTTCTACTGCTGGCTATTTGTATAAAGAAAATGAAAGCACTAATTTGAAAAGATATGTGTATCCATATGTTTACTGCAGCATTATTTATAATAGCCAAGACACGGAAGCAACCCAAGTATCCCTCCATAATGAAAGGATAAAGAAGTGGCATATATATACATATAATCACAATGCAGTGTTATTCAGCCATAAAAAAAGAATGAAATCTTGTCATTTGCAACAACATGGATGTATCTAGAATGTATAAGGCTAAATGAAATATGTCAGTCAGAGAACAGCAAATACCATATGATTCCACTCTTATGTGGCATTTAAGAAATAAAACAAAGGAACAAACAAAGAAAAACAGGGACAAACACACAAGCAAACAAACAAAAAAAACCCAAAGTCTTAAATACAGAGAACAAACTGCTGGTTGCCAGAAGGGAGGTAGGTTGTGGGATGGATAAAACAGATAAAGAGAATTAGGAGTACACTTTTCTCGATGAGCACTGGGAAATGTATAGAGTTATAGAATCACCACACTGTATCCCTGAAACTAATATAACAATTATATTATATAACAATGTTATATTTTTTAAATGAAAAATTAAATTTGCTTTACATGTATAGCACTGAATAACAAACTCAGCATAAGAGCATAACAATCCGTGCATTTATCAAAGTTAAATAAGAAAATTCCATATTAAAAGCATCTCAGAATAACCGAATATAAATAGTAATCGAACAGTAAAACTTCTTGGGAAAGCATTTTTCTTACCCCCCCCAAAAGGAAACAAATTGAAAAAATAAGATAAATTCTATGTAAACATGATGGAGTATAAGCTAATTCATTTTAATCCAATTCTTCAAATTGAAGCAAATTGAATTGAGTTATTCTCATTTTTCATTACAATCTTGTTTTCATTACATTATACTTCATATTAAATATAAAATCTATTTTTCATCTTAACACATGCTAGAATTACAAAGATTCACCATATTGGAATCACTTTGAAGAGTATTTGTTTCCAACTAAGTTTTTCCTTTTTTTAAAGATTATTGGAAAGATTTTATAATTCAACAGCTTTATTCAAACAAGATGATTCTTCTTCATCCCAAGAACTCAGGTCCATAAGGAAAAGTAAAAAGCATCTTGCAGATGACAAAGTGTTAACGATAAGGGTGCTTGAACCATTTCCATTTTTGGAACACTAAAAATCAAGAAGTAACAGGCTGGAGGTCACAGATTCACTTATTTGGGGACTGTCACCACTATATTCACTGAAATTCATGTTTTTTATTCTAGCTGATACAGTGAAAATTATAAGAAATTGGTCCCTGTTTCATAGGCAATTGCAATCTCAGTGCTAATACTGCTGATAATTTATATAAAAACTAATACCCGTGACAGAACATTGCAACAACTGTCTGAATACACATCCTACTTCACTTTCTATAAAAAAAGCAAACACTCATGTTACACGGTCTTGGTTTGAGTTCAAAAGTACTTTTGTTTTAAAAGCAATTTAGTAACTAAGAACTTAACTCTAAATCTTAAAAACCTGGTTCTACTCGATATTTTTTTAAAAATTATTTTGTCTTTATATTAGACTTATAGAAAAGATGCAAAACAACACAAATAGTCCCCTTATGTCCTTCAACCTACTTCCCCTAATGTTAATATTTTACAGAACAGTCCCCATTTTCTCCATGAAAGAATAGAACCCCTGTGTTGGACTCTGGGGGAAATAACAAGAAGATAATGTAGAAAACACAGCACCTGGCACACAGAGAGTATTAAATAAGTATTAGCCATAGCAATTGTTTTGTTTTATATCTACATGAATAAAGCTTTTCTAGAAATACATGTTTGAGGGATGCCTGGGTGGCTCAGTAGGTTAAGCATCTGTACTTGGCTCAGGTCATGATCTCAGAGCCCTGGGATTGAGTCCCACATCCAGCTCCCTGCTCAGTAAGGAGACTGCTTCTCCCTCTCCCACTGCCTGCCCCATTTGTACGCTTGCTTGCTCGCTCGCTCTCTCTCTCTCTCTCTCTCTCTTTGACAAATAAATAAAATCTTAGGGGGGGAGAAAAGTAAAGAAAAGAAAATGAATACAGGCTAGACAAAACAAAACAAAACAAACAAAACAAAGGTAAAGCTCCATAACCTGGCTTTGAGTTTCTAAATAATTACGGTTATGGCCAAAATGTAATGGAAAAATGTTTCAGGCGAGATTCCTGTAAAACAGATAGAAATTTGGGTACAAGACTTTTAACAGCACCCCTGCCTACCCCTTGGAAGCAACCCCTGTGGGGAGTGAAAGGAAGAAGAATGGGAAAACTGAGGAGTTCACCTGGGAGGCAGTCAAAACAGAGCCCTCAGGCAATCCCACAGGGTGCTCAAGAACTGGGATGGCCCTTCAAAGTTGCCCCAAACTGAAGTAAAAGTACTGAGTTCTTATATCCAGCACTGGCTATTTTTTTCAGATATGGGCTCTCTCCATGGAGAAAGCATCTCCTTGGCATATTACCTCCCTTGAGGGCAACTTCTAGAGATAAAATCAGCTGGGAGACATTAGCTGCCAACAATCACAGCATCTGAGAGAGAAATACTTCAACATGAGGAAGGATTTGGGTCAGGTACAACAAACTACACAGGTCCAACTTTTCATGAGAAACTTTGTGGGCAGAGCTAACTCACGGCCAGTGAGTTATTCCATAACTACATAACCTATTTATTCAGTTGGGTGACAGACATTAAGAAGATAAATTGAAATCTATAAATTACTCCTCAAAGTCTGCTATAACTTTTGTCTTCTGCTATGATTTCCTTGCTTTGTTTTTCTGTAGTTGCTTAAAAACCTTTAGAGAGAAATAATTACTAGTGTAACATGGAGCAGTATAGAATTAGGGAAAGAGAGAAGCTAATTCTCTTCCCCTTTCCAGCATTCAGGACTGTTAAAGATCCTGACCGTCATGAACATGCATCCATTGGCAGCATCCATTGATGATACCTCTGGAATGAATACAGATGGGCATTCTCTCAATGCACATAGAAGTCCTCAGGTTATATCAGGAAATTCTGTGAGCAGTGGAAATCAGGGTGAATCTAGATATTCAGAACAAAGTAGATGACACATGATAACAACAACCAAGAGCTGTTTGTTGCTGCTGTTGTTGTTTTGGTTATGTGTGGACTACAAGTAAAAAAAAAGGGGGGGGTGTTACTAGTAAAGGAGAGAAGAAAAAAATCTGTTTTATGTAGGTAAATCTGTTTTATGTAGAATAAATTTGGATTACAAATCATACACACATCAAACTAGAGGCATGGAAGGCAAAGATTAGGCAGCAACCAGAAGAGATATGTGTCAGAAGAAACAGCGAAAATCCTACACCCAGAGAGGCTAGAGAAATCCTAGATGGAGTTGCCCTCTCTGTTACCAAAGCTAACTAATGAAATAGAACTCAAAGAGAAATGTGTTATCACATATAACTGAAACACAGGCAAATTCTGAAATAATCTGATTGAATATTGACAACATATTTTGGTATAAATTTCCCCTCTAAACATTCCAAAAAAAAGTATATAAAGCTCCATTTAATCTCCTACTAAAGAGTATATAGCTTTCCTATACCAGTTTTTTTCTTTACCTAATATTTTCTGATATATAATTACATGAATTAAAGACATATGGTTCATGCCACCATAGAGAAGACAATGCAAGCAATATAAACCATTTTCAAATTCTTTTAGCATGTTCCTTTATCTCAAATAACAATTTAAAAATTACACATCAGGTCATGCAAGAAGGACCATCCAATGGATGGCAGAGCAGGAAGGCCCTAACCTCACCTATTTCCATGGACACAATAAATTTATACTCACTATATAGCAATTCTTCCAAAAAAGAACTAAGGGCTGATTGAACATCTGCTACACAACAAATAATAGAAGTACCACATAAAGATGGGCAGGAGAAAAGAAGGGGGTTTGGGAGAAGGGGGTGGGATTATGGACATTGGGGAGGGTATGTGATTTGGTGAGTGCTGTGAAGTGTGTAAACCTGGTGATTCACAGACCTGTACCCCTGGGGATAAAAATATATGTTTATAAAAAATAAAAAAAAAAAAAAATGAAGGAGAAAAAAAAAAAAAAAAAATTCACACATACAAAGAAATCCACACCGAGATATGTTATAATTAAAACAGCAAAAGTTAGGGGTACCTAGGTAGCTGAGTAGGTTAAGCATCTGCCTTTGCATCTTGAGATAGAGTCCTGCATCAGGATCGCTGCTCAGCAGAGAGCCTATTTGTCCCTCTCCTGCTCCCCCTGTTTGTGCCTGCTCTCTCTCTATGAAATAAATAAAATATTTTAAAAATAGTAATGAATAAATAAATAATAAAATAAAATTTCAAAAGTTAAAGAGAATCTTACAGGCAGCAAAAAACAATAGCTAGTCACATACAAGAGAAACCCCGTAATACTATGAGCTGATTTTTCAGCAGAGACTTTGCAGACCAGAAGGAAGTGGCAGGATATATATTTAAAGTATTGAAATGGAAAAACTTACAACCAAGAATACCCTACCAAGCCAGGTTATCATTCAAAACTAAAGAAGAGATGCAAAAACTATGTTTCACTTACTTGTGGAGCATAAGGAATAACAGGGAGGGCATTGGGAGATGGAAAGGAGAAGTGAGTTGGGGAAAATCAGAGAGGGAGACAAACCATGAGAACTGGATTCTGAGTTTCTGTGTGTTCTGGATTCTGTGGATTCTAAGAAACAAACTAAGGGTTTTGGAGGGGAGGGAAGTGGGGGTTTGGGTAAGCCTGGTGGTGGGTATTAAGGAGGGCATGTATTGCATGGAGCACTTGGTGTGGTGCGTAAAAAATGAATGCTGGAACACTGAAAAGAAATACAAAATAAAATTTAAAAAAAAAGTTGAAATTCATAGATACAGAGAAGAGATTGGTGGCTGTCAGAGGTGGTGTAGGGAGTGGATGAAATGGGTGAAGAGAGGCCAAAGGTATAAACGTCCAGTTATAAAATAAATATCATGGAGACATAATGTACAGCATGGTGACTACAGTTAATAATACTGCATTGTGTATTTGAGAGTTGCTGAGAGAGTAGATCTTAAAAGATTGTGTCACAAGAAAAAAAAATCTGTAATTACATATGATGATAAATGTTGGCTGGACTTACTGTGGTGCTCATTTTGTAATACACACAGATGTCAAATCATTTTATTGTATCTGAAATGAATGTAATGCATGTCAATTACACCTCAATAAAAAATAAAATAAAATAGTAATAGTTTAAAAAAAACAAAACAACTAAAGGCTTTCAATACCACTAAACCAATCCTACAAGAAATGTTAATGGATCTTCTTCAAGCATAAAGATCCTAACTGGAAATAAAGAAAATATATGAAATGAAAAAAAAAAAAAAAACCTCACTGGTAAAGGCAAATATATAGTAAAAACAGTGGTTCAGCTACTTTAAATGCTAATATGAAGGGCAAAAGGCAAAAGTAGTAAGACCAACTATAATCACAATAAGTGGTAAAGGGATATTCAAAACAAAAAGATGTAAAATGAAATCAAAAATATAAAATGCGAAGGAGGGTAAAAATGTAGTGCTTTCATAATGCATTTGAAGTTAGAGAACTGCATGCAACTCTTGATCTCAGGAATGTGAGTTCAAATCCCACACTGGGTACATAAGATTACTTAAAAATAAAATCTCTAGAAAAAAATACTAAATAATCAAAATTTACATCTAAAGCAATACAAAAAATAAAAACAAAGCCTGAAGTTACAAGGAAGGAAATAAAAAAGATATTTGTGTGGAAATAAAAGAAAGAGTGATTAAAAAATACAGGAAAGTTCAATAAAACTAAAACTGGTTCTTTGAAAAGACAAGCAAAATCAATAAATCTCTAGCCACACTCAGTAAAGGAAAAAAAAGAGAGAGCCCAAATAATTAAAATCAGAAACAGAAGTTATAACTGACATCATTGAAATACACTATTATAAAAAATTGTGTGCCAACAAACTGGAAAACCTAGAAGGCGCAGATACATTTCCCAGAAACACACAACCTTCAGAGATGGAATCATGAAGAAATTGAATCTCTGAATAGACTGATTATGAGTAATGACATTGAATCAGTAATTTGGAAAACTCCAAAAACATAAAAGGACCAGACAGGTGCACAGCTGAATTCCAACAAACATTTAAAAGAGAGTATCTATCCTTTTTTTTTTTTTTTTTTTTTTTTTTTTTAGATTTTATTTATGTATCTTACAGAGAGAGACACAGCGAGAGAGGGAACACAAGCAGGGGCAGGGGCAGGGGCAGTGGAAGAGGGAGAGGGAAAAGCCAACACGGGGCTTGATCCTAGGACCCCAAGATCATAACCTGAGCCAAAGACAGACACTTAACTGACGGAGCCACCCAGGCACCCTTAAACACTTTTACTCCAAAGTTCAAACTGCATCTTTTTCAGTAGCTTGAATTCATTCTATAATAAACATTTAAATTTATTATACCAAAAATACAATAGTAGCTTTGAGGTGATATGAAGTTATAACATTGTATAACATAATGCGTAATATAACTGTACAGACGGTAGTCACAAGGTATACAAAGCCTGCTTAAAATAGAATGATATGTAAAATACCTATCTCTATCATTAGCGGTTATCTGAGCAGGGATAAAGTCAAGAGTTATAGAGGAGGGTCGCATTGCCTATACAAGCACAGATAGCAGAGAAGCCGAGAAAGAAGCAAGGGTAAATCTTTAAGTGTGATCAAATCAAAGATCAGAAAGAATGGGACAGGGGCGCCTGGGTGGCTCAGTGGGTTAAACCGCTGCCTTCGGCTCAGGTCATGATCTCAGGGTCCTGGGATCCAGTCCCGCATCGGGCTCTCTGCTCAGCAGGGAGCCTGCTTCCCTCTCTCTCTCTCTGCCTGCCTCTCCATCTACTTGTGATTTCTCTCTGTCAAATAAATAATAAATAAATAAATAAATCTTTTAAAAAAATGGAATTAAAAAAAAAAAAAGAATGGGACAACACAGGAAGAGCAATAGGGTCTTGGAGGTCAAAACAAGTAGTTATAGAGTTTATATGATAAGGTAACATAAAGCCTTATTCTCTGATAGAAACTGGAAGCTCTCTAGCTTCTTTTGCAATTCTCAGTGGATTCTGATTGCTTTTGACAGTTAAAATTTAGATGAAGTTTCAGCTATGGACACTGCGGGTGAATCTGTACTGATTAAAGCAATAATGGGAACACTGCAGTTAAAAAGATAATATACTAATAATATATATGAATGAAAATCACAAAAACCATGCTAATGACAGAGAAAATATTAACATACATATTTGTACACAGAGGTGATCACGGAACCATGAATTTAGAGACAAGGGAATAGGGAAACAGCCTATACCTAATAATGACTAGTATGTACAAGGACACACATTTCCAGATTTTCCAGAAGAATCTTCACTTCAAATAGCCTAAGAAGCTTCTATAGACCTCTCAAATGCCCTGAAAATTTTAATGAATCCAAACATAAATGAAATTTCCATATGCAGCAACACACACAGAAATTGGAAGGAAAAAAGTTCTTTGTCAAATATTCAGTGTAAATACAGGCTTTAGGTACACCATGAAATTCCCCAATAGATCCTAAGTTCAGTGTTATGGGGACTAACTCCTATTTTTATCATTTTTTAGGATTTTTCTCCATCTTCATTCTCTATTCTTAACCCTCCTGGAGATCGACTTAGGATCCATAAGCATCTTCAACCCTAAACATTTCAGAATTGCATTCATTCATATATTTGTTTTTCCCTTTTGCTGAAGGCTTATATCATAAAATGTAAAGAATATCTCCACACCACAAAGCAGGACTGATAATTTTTAAGTTCCATTAAAAGTTCAAGATGGTAACAAAGAAATACTCTATTCCAACACAAATAACATCATAAAGCAAACTAGAATGTGTATTTGAGTAAAAAGGTACTTGAAAGATAATATCTTGCATTTCATTCAAGAAATTAGTTTTTAAAAGTTTATAATCTGATTTCAGTTTGGCAATAGTTGACAAAGCAGTTTTGGTGAAAATAATTTCAGAAGAGCAGTTCCAAATGGGAATCCTGACCTAAGTAAGGGAAATTTTGTTAAGACAAGACCACTGAGTTTGTTTTCAGACCTTCAAATTCTGGGCTGCACTGGAAATAATAATTACCTACAATCTCCTTTTAACCTATAAAGAACTATTTTTACCAAAAAGTTTAATTTGAAAATTTGGTATGAACCCAAATCATCAATCTGAAATATTTACAAAAGAAAAAACATGGTATCCCTAATCTATACAGTTGATATATTCCATAAACAATTCTGGAAGGAAGCTGTGCTGAGAGCATAAATTGGTATAGATTGCTTTGCTTTCACAGCAGCACAATATTTTCTGCTGAATGAGAAAAAGTTTGAAGGCATAAATCAAGATAAAGCAATCATCTGACAAAGAATTACAAAAAAGGTCCCCTATCTTCTCTTAGTGAACACTAGGACACATTGATTTTCTAGTGAAGATAAAAGCCAAAATCATGTGTCATCAATATAAGCAAGCAAAACTATTTGGTTCAGTGTTATACTTAAAAATTGGAGAGAAAAGGTAAATCTGAAACATTCCACATGATTAAAACAAGTTTCAATCAGCAGAGGAAAAACACATTTAAAATAAATTTCACAGAATTTATTCCTGGACAGTGATACTACACTGAAGGAGAATAAACAGTGGCTTTCATTTGTCTAGTGAGTTACAGATATATGGTCTCAATCAGAAGATTCACATCCAGTGTGTTATTTGAACGTATAATTTTTCGCAAAATAATTCATCCCTAATAATCGAATGTACTTTGCTTCACATGGTAGCTTCTCATAAGTATTACTGAATACTTCCTTGTAAAAAGGAGGCCAGGAGGGCAGCTGCCAGTATATCTAGCACTTCTGCATAAATACCAAATGGCATGTATATTCCACCACTCAAGACTTCAACTCCACTCAAAGGCCCTCAGCTGGACAGTCTTGCTGGGACAAAATTCACAAAATCCCCACACTAGGTCAATGTTTTCTCCTTCCATTCTACTAAATCTAGCCAGAAGGAATGATAAAGGGATTTGGAAGTATTCACAAGTTGGGGGCCCAATTAGTTTATGCAACACCAGGGACAAAAAATAACAAACAAAAACATAGTTACATGAAGTTTCAAAACAGGGCACAGACTGAGAAGGGATAAAAAAACACACTGGAATTAAAGCATTAATTTGTACTTATTATTTCTCCTAACCCCCACTTTTTTTTTCATGTAACTAATTGGCAATTTAAAAAAATTCAACTCAACAACCCAAATCTTACTTCTCTCTTTTTCAATATGGATTATACAAATATTTGGATATCACAATATGATATACAAATTTTTATGAATTCCTAATGCCTAATGACCTACAATAACATATATTATTAATAGCATACATAAAGAAATATCTTCAGTGTTTAATGACCAATAATAATGTTCTACTGTTATTGTGAAGGGTCAAAAATATTAGATGCCATTTAGTATTATAGAAGTCATAACAAACACAGTGGGATTTACATAATGGATTTACTAGGAAATTGGGCTTGTTTTCTCATCTATACACACTTGTAATAACCTCTAACTAAACTTTTCTTCTCCCCTTTTTTTAATTTGTTCTTCACACTGGAAATCAATCTCATTAATTTGCATCGGGAATTAATGAAGTGACATCATAAGCGTGGTTATATTTGAATCCCGCTGAAGACGACAGACTGTGAGAAACTAAAGATTGTAAAACGAGATTTAGTGTGCTGTTTGGTAAGCAACAAATCTATGAGAGTTGCTTAAGCAGGCTTCAAGCCAGCAGACTCCATCCAAAATATTTCAATGCAAATTTTAGCAAACTGTACACACTTGGAAGAAAAATGTTACATGAGGCTGCATATATAATTTATACTTTTAGCATTTCTGTATACAATTTCACAGAAAGTGGGATCAACTTAACATTATTAAATATGACCCTGTTTTATTTATAACATAACTCCAGAAACATTTTTTCCTAGATGTACTGAAAAGTGATGCACCATCTAAAATTTAAAGGCATATTCCACAAATGAAAACATATTACAATTGTGATTTTTTTTTAATCTTTCCCCTGAAAATCTACCTGGGAAAAGTCTCTTTTTCTTTATTGCTGAAGATGTTATTAGAACCTGGCAAAATTATTTCAGATTTAGTTAGAAAGTTCTATGGCATTAAAAGGCTGAGCTAAAGAATCCTGTCTTTGAAAACCAACAACCCCTCCCCAGTTCTACCTCACACATAAATATACACTTCCAAAAAAGAGGTCATGTTGGGAAGAATTGAGCTGAGAATACTAAGTCCCAGTTTCTTCAGTGCCAAAGAATGAGTAATTCATGCCAAAGAATGAGTAAGTTAAATTAAAGTGGGTTTTTGTAATACTTATCAGTGACTACCACAGATACTGAATCTACACCAAGAAACTCAATCTTCCCACCAAAAAGCAAAAGAGAGACAGATTTCAATGCTGTAAAAGAAAACATTTTCTGTCAGTATGTCCTCAGATAAGATAGAAAACATCGCAAAGCAATAAATTCTTAACACTAAAGGTGCTAGGGTACCTCTGGGCCAAATACCTGGAAAAGGAGTATTTGAACTAATTTTGCTGTGACATAATTCAGAATATTTTATGATTCTGAAGTAATTAACCAAAGGGGAACAAACAATAAAGCCAACTAAGAATATCAGGTAATAGTTACTTAGGTAAGATAGCTATTTTCCATTACATATCTACACCCTCATTTAAGTGTTAGCAAAAATGAGGTACACAGGTGAGACCAGATACAATAAAGAATTTCACTGTGGTTTCTTTGTGAGAAATAGCACTTCAGAAGGTCAATAAATGCTATTATGAGAGTTGAAACATCTTTAAAAGTTCTAATTGGAAATTTTCTTCAGAACAGTTGTGATAAATTATCCTTTCTCTCTTATTCCCACTCAATACCCTCTACAATTGAGCATGACTCAAACACCTTTCTCTTTTGCCTTGTGAGTAACCCCCAACACATAGAGTACTCTATAACAAGTTGTTTTACTATGTTGATTTTTCATGGAAAATTCATGTGAAGTAGTATGGACTCAACAGAAAGAAAGGTATCTCCTATCCAAAAGTCATTCTGGGAAAATGAAATAACAGTAAGTCCTAAGGATTTCTAAATAACTTCTGAATAATTGAAGCAAGTATTAGTGAACACCTTTATTAAAACCAGCTTAGGAAAAAAAAAACAAAAAACAAAAAAAAACAATGAGGATCCTTCAAAGAAAAAAAGATGGCCAACGCAAGAGCAACCTAATCTAGGTAAAAAAGTACAATAATTTGGGGTGCCTTAGTGGCTCAGTCATTAAGCATCTGCCTTCAGGTCAGGTCATTACCCTGGGGTCTGGGGATCCAGCCTTACATCGGGCTCTCTGCTCCCCAGGAGGCCTGCTTTTCCTCCCCCTCTGCACCTGCTTGTGTTTCTCTCTCACTGAGTCTTTGTCAAATAAATAAATAAACTCTTTAAAAGAAAAAACAAAAACAAAGAAGAAGTACAATAATTTGTATTGGACCTAAAGATTTAGTGATAAAGTTTAATTATATTCTTCTGGTGACAGTATTCTGAAATGAATGGAACATCTGGGTTCCTGGGGGGCTCAGTCGGTTAAGTGGCTGCCTTCAGCTCAGGTCATGATCCTGGGGTCCTGGGATCCAGTCCCGCATCAGGCTCCCCACTTAGCAGGGAATCTGCTATTCCCTCTCCCTCTGTCCTTTCTCTGGCGTGTACTCGCTCTCTCTCATTAACTCTCTCTCAAATAATAAAAACCTTAAAAAAAAAATGGAACATCTCCTTGTCAAACCTGAAAGTATCCTACAATATTAGTATGTACAAATTCTGTACCTCATTCTCAGATCCACGCTTTTAAGAGTAAAACACCATTCAAAATACAAAACACTGAAGAATATCTTTTGGAAAAGGAAACATTATACTGATCTACCCTCCAGTATCCATCTACAACCACTTCTCTGCAGTATCCTATAGGGCTTCATTTGACCAACACTTAATAATTTAGCATAGTGGGGACGCCTGGGTGGCTCAGTTGGTTGAGCAGCTGCCTTCGGCTCAGGTCATGATCCCAGCGTCCTGGGATCGAGTCCCACATCGGGCTCCTTGCTCGGCGGGGAGCCTGCTTCTCCCTCTGCCTCTGCCTGCCATTCTGTCTGCCTGTGCTCGCTCTCTCCCCTCTCTCTCTCTGATAAATAAATAAAATATTTAAAAAAAATAATTTAGCATAGTGTATTATTAGTATTAGTAAGTATATAATTAGTATAAATGACCAGGCCTACAACAACCATATTCCAAAAATAACGGGAATCTCCTAAAGTTACAATAAATGCCATTACTCTCTTTCAGAAAGCTGTTATTTCATACTTTCTTCTGCATCATGAAAACCTGAAAATGCCCTCTAAAGTATATCTAGAAAAATTGTGAGAAACATAAGTATACCTTCATAAGATTCATATATTTGAAAATTAGTCCTTTGGAATAAATTTTACTCCATGGCACATAAATACATTTTTCAGACCAAAAGGGTAGTATTTGGAACAGTCAAAATTATGATATTACAAAATTGTAGTCTTATTTGAAAAAAAATGGTTTAGTCAAGGAATGACTAGAATTATTAATCTTTGAGTTATTACATACTGAACTTGAGTATCAAAATATGCAAGATAATATATTTTGCTGCATAATATTTCTTATACTTTTGCTTATTTTAACATGCAGTTATGCTTAATTATATGGATAGTGTTGATCAAGGGTATTGCAGTGTCAAGATTGTTGAGTTGGGAGTGTGAAACTCAGGACCTAGTCTTTCTTTTTAAGTATGTATAAAGACATTAAAGAAGAGAGATTTTTCTGGATCTTTAGTTTTTTCACCCACAGAACAAAAGGGTACCTAAATTATCCCATTCTGCCTATAAGTTTTCTAATTCTATGACTGAGCTTCCACCTGGAAAACAAAGTCCATCCCCTATACCAATTGATGGAAATGAAGACAATCCTATCTTATGAAATTAACCTAAAATATTAATATCAACTTCTCTGAGATTATGTGCATGTGTCAAAGGAATTCTGAGATACTAAAGAACTAAAAGTAGGAAACATAATAATTTTTACATTTCTGAAGATTTCAATAATTTATATGTACACACTAGTCTGTACAGAAGAAAAAAGGAAGGCACAGTCTTGGCATAGTCAATGTCTAACCAGAACTTTTACTACTTCAAAGTAAATCTAGAGTGATACTCACCTTACTGTCATAATGAACATGAGTACTTTTCAGGTGAAACATACCTTGATCTTATATTTAAAATGTACATAATCCAAAACATAAGAAATTGATTAGATCAATTACTGAAACTGAAATAAAAATTCCAAATTATGAAAGCCCTGCAAATGTATAAGCCCATCACTGTCTAAATGACTCTGACATAATGCTCCATAGTTTCAGATCACTAAGAAATAATCATGAATATACACTAAAGGAACCAAAATTAAGTAAAAAGGAAAAAAAAAGGACTGAAAAGGAATCCTGGCTCTCCACTTACTAAATATGACTTTAATTATGCAGTCAAATAGTCTTCAACTTCAACACCACCCCAATAGCTCATGCCCTGTGATCTATGCTAGGACAACAGAGACATGGTTCTTGCACTGATTTCATAGGTGAACAGACACACATGAAAATGGTATGATACAACTGTGTCTACAAAGAGAAAAGGAGAATTAGTGGTCAATTCCATGGAGGCATACGGAGCTATGTGGGAAAACTTCATAAACTGTAAAACAAACTGAAGTGAAAGCTAAGCTGAATCTAAAAAAGATGAGTGGTTAGATTCCAAGTATGTTTGGAGAAAAAAATGTGCAGCATGAAGAAGTCTTCCCAAGGATGGAAAAAGAATGACATCAGGGCACTCCTGGCAACTTCTGACACTCAGGAAGCAAAAGCAGACTTGGGCATGGAGAGAAGAAATAAGGGAATTTGGACTTTATGCTATCAATCATGGGAAACCAGCAACGGTCTTTAAGTGAAGAAGTATCAAGACCAGGTTTACATTTCAGAAAGATCAATTTTGCTTCAGGAAGTACAAGAAGGATGGCAGGACCAATTGAAGAGGACTGTTACAACTAGTCAGGGATGGGGATGACCTTAACTGAAATGAAACCAGTGATAAATCCAAGGGAATGAACCTAAGAGCAACTGATTTCATTACACCTGTAATATGGGGATTAAAAAAAAACAAAAAACCCTTGAGAGTTAGGAGAAAAGGAGAAAGGAGGGAGAAAGATAAAAGTGAAAAGGGAAGAAAACCAGCATAAGGAGAAGAGAGAATATCATCACATAACCAGTTATACTCCAAGGAAACTGCATTTTTCCACACTCTGCCTTTCTCACATCACCGATGAGGTTAAAGGCAGTGAATAACTGACCAAGGTCAGAGAAAACAGGTAGAGTACTGTTTCTGTGAGGAACCACTAGAAAGAATCAGAGTAACGGAGATTAACAGTCCATGCACTTGCAAACGTCTGGGAATAGCACCTTTTTTGCCAAACTAGAAAAACTTCAAGATTCATAAGGTATCAGACATGTGGTTTGCAATTATTTTCTCCTATTCTATAAACTGCCTTTTCATTTTGTTTACTGTTTGCTTTGCTATGCAAAAGTATCTTAGTTTGATGCAGCCCCTCATTTATCATTGTTTTTGTTGCCTATGCTTTTGGCGTTTATCAAAAAATGTCTACATCAGGGGCGCCTGGGTAGCTCAGTGGGTTAAAGCCTCTGCCTTCAGCTCAGGTCATGATCCCAGGGTCCTGGGATCCAGCCCCGCGTTGGGCTCTCTGCTCCGCAGAAAGCCTGCTTCCTCCTCCCTCTCTCTCTCTCTGCCTGCCTCTCTGCCTACTTGTGAGTTCTCTCTGTCAAATAAATAAAATCTTAAAAAAAAAAAGTTTAAAAAATAAATGTCTACATCATTATCAAGGAGCTTTTTTTTCTCCATGTGATAGAAATTTCATGGTTTCAAATCTACATACAAGCCTTTCATCCATTTCAAGTTAATTTTTGCAAGTGGTATAAAGGTCCAATTTCTTTCTTTTGCATGTGGATATCCAGTTTTCTCAATACCTTCTACTAAAGGGCCTATCCTTTGCCTCTTAGGTATGTCTGGTATCCATGAAAAAGCCTAATTGACCACTTATGTTTAGGTGCATTTCTGGGCTCTCTATTCTATTTCATTATACTATGTGATTTTATGTCAGAACTATGTTTTGAATATATAAATTCTATACTATAGTTTAGAATCAGGAACAATAACACCTCTAACTTGGTTCTTCTTAAGATTGCTTTGACTATGTGGAATCTTGAATGGTTCCACACAAATTTTAGGAATTTTTTTCCATTTCAATAAAAAGTGCCAATAAATATCTATAGGAATTGCATTGAATATATGGATAATTTAACAATATGAAAACTTCCAATTCACAAAAACAAGATATCTTTCAAATTATTAGTCTTGTAAATTTTTTCATCAATGTCTTAACAGTTCTCAATGTATAAATGTTTCATTCCTTTGGTTAAAGTTATTTCTAAGTATGTTTTTCTTTCTGATGCTATTGTTCATAAGACTGTTTTCTTAAATCTTGTTTTCAGATCATCCGCTGTTTCCATAGAAAAGCAACTGACTATAATATATTGACTTTTATCAAGCAAATGTACTGAATTCATTTATTAGTTCTAAAAGTTTTTGATGGAGTGTTTAGGATTTTCTGTATCTAAGAGCATGTCATTTACAAGCACAATTTTATCCTCAATAGCTTGAACAGAACTGACAAAAGTGGGCTTCTTATTGCCCTCCTCCTGATATTAGAAGAAAAGCTTTCAAGTCTCACCATTGTTACATTACTTGTAGGTTTTCCATAGATGGCCTTTCTTATGTAGGAAGTATAATCCTTCTATAGCTAATCTGAGAAATAGTTATCAAGAAAAGATACTGAATTTTGTCAAATGTTTCGTCAACAAGTATCAGATGATCATAGGACTTCAGTCTTATGTTAATGTGGTTACCACTTTCAACAGTTTATTTAAAATCAACCATCCTTGCATTCCTGAGTTAAATCTCACTTGCCCTTCTTGATGTGCTATTGACTTTGGTTTGTTAGCATTTAGTAGAGTATCTTTGCATCAATGTTCATCAAACACACTGGCCAAAAATCTTTTCTTAAAATGTCTTTCCTTGGCATTGGTATCAGGGTTAATGTTGGGTCTTGTAAAGCAATTTCAGAAGTGTTACTTCTTCTATTTTTGAAGGATTTGAGAAGGATTGGTATTTATTTTCCAAATTTGTTAGAATTCACCGGAAGATATCTTATACTGAACTTCAGTTTGATAGGAGGTTTGTGATTACTGATTCAATCACCTTACCCATTACTGATTGGTTCAGATTTTCTATTTCTTCATGATGTGGTCTCATTAAGTTCTATGTTTCTAGAAATGTATCCATTCTCTTTTATCCAACATTTTGGCATATATTTGTTTATAACAGTCTCTTACAATACTTAGTACTTGTGTAGTATCAGTTCCATGTCTCCTACTTAATTTCTGATTATATTTATTTGATTCTTCTGTCAATTTTGTTTTCTTTTCAAAACACCAAGTCTTAGTTTTGTTGATCTTTTCTATTGTTTTTCTACTCTCTTTTTCACTTCTGCCCTGTATTTTATTTCCTTCCTTCAATTAACTTTAGGCTTAAATGTTTTTGTTGTTAGTTGTTGCTGTTAACTAGTTTCTTGGGATAAAATTAGATTATTTCAGATCTTTCTTTTGTTCCAATATGTATTTATCACTATATATTTCCCTCTTAAAGCTGCTTTTGCTGTTTCTCATTAATTTTGGTATGTTATGTTTTCATTTTCATTTATATCAAGATAAGCTTTTTCTACCTTTTTAATTCCTTTTTTGACCCATTGGTTATTCAACAGTGTGGTTATTCTTACATATTTGTGAATTTTCTAGTTTCCTCCTGTTTCTGATTTCTAGTTTCATATTGTTATGGTTATAAAAGATACTTGACAGGATTTCAATCTTAAATTAGCTAAGAACTGCTTTGTGACTTAACCCATGATTTACCCTAGAGAAAGTTACATGTGTGCTTAAAAAGAATATATGCACAGCTGCAGTCAAATGGAACGTTCTGTAGATGTCATTAAGTCCAACTGATCTGATGCAGTGTAAGCCTAACGCTTCCTTACTGATTTTGTTTTGATGATCTATCCATTGCTGAAAGTGGGAATTTGAAGGCCCCTACAATTATAATGATGTTTCTTCTCCTTTCATTCTGTTACTACTTGCTTTACATATTTAAGTGTTCCAATATTGTGTGCATATATATTTACTATTGCTACATGCTCTGAATGAATTGTCCCTTTTTTCCATTAATGACTTTATTTGGCTTTTCTGACTGTAAGTTTTTTGTACCTGAAAAAGGTATAACCATACCTGCTCTCTTTTGGTTACCATTTGTATGGAGTATCTTTTTCTAACCCTTCACTTCCAAACTTTGTGTGTCTTAAAACTAAGACAAATCTCACAGGAAGCATATTACTGGATCTTGTATATTGTTGTAAACCATTCACCCACTCTATGCATAGCTTGAACTCACAACCCTGAGATCAAGACCTGAGCTGATATCAAGAGTCAGACACTTAACTGACTGAGCCACCCAGGCACACCACAGTCCAATTGCCATTGTTTGCATTGTTTTCTGAGTATTTGTTTTTCCTTTTCTCCTCTTGCTGTCTTCTTTTGTAATGTTTTGTAATGTTATGCTTTGATTCCTTTCTCTTTAAATTCTGTGTCTCTATGGCAGTTTTTCTTTGTGGTTACCATGAGGCTTACTTAAACTATCTCACAGTTATAACAATCTATTTTAAGCTGATAAGTTCAACTGCATTTTAAAACTTTATAAATCTACAGCTACACTCTCTCCATACTTTATGCTATTGATGCTTTCATATTGTGTATAAATTTTATCTTTTTGTATTGTGTATCTAATAAGTTATTATAACTATAGAATTTTTAATATGTTTTTATGCTGTTATACTAGAGTACTAGATTTGAGCCCCACTATAGTATTAGAGCATTCTGAATTTGACTAAATTTACCTTTTATACTTACACATGTATTCATGTTGTTACTCAGCATCCTTTTGTTTCAACTGGAAGAGCCCCTATTAACATTTATGGGAAGCAATGTCTATTGGTGATGAACTACTTCAGCTTTTATCTAGAAATGTCTTTATCTCTACTTCATTTATGAAGAACAACTTTACCAGATATAGCGGTCATGGTTGGCATTTTTTTTTCTTTCAGTACTTTCAATATATCATTCCATTCCCACCTGGCCTATAAAGTTTCTGCTCAGAATATCACTGATAGCCATTTGGTGGGATTTCCCTTGCATGTGACAAGTCACTCTTCTCTTACTGCTTTCAAAATTTTTGTCTTTGACTTTTGACAGCTTGAATATAATGGGTGTCAAAGAGATCTTCTTTGAGATCATCTTGCTTGGGAATCCTGAGCCTCATATATAAACGGCCAAATCTCTCTCATAATATGAGAAGTCTTCAGTCACAATTTTTTAAAATAAGCTGTCTGCTCATTTCTCACTTCTCTTTCAGAATGCACATGTTTATTCTGTAGGTGATTTTCTATAGTCCCCATATGCTTTCTTCACTCTTTTATATGAACTAGTCTGCTGTTGAAGCTCTCTAATGAGATTTTCAGTTGTGCCACTATTCTTCAGCCCCAGAAATTGTTTGGTTTTATTTTAAAGATTTACATTTCTTCATTAAATTTCTAACTTTGCTCACACATTATTTTCTCGATTTCATTCAGTTGTATAACTATGTTCACTTTAATGTCAGTGGCCTTCTTTAAGATTATTGTTTTGAATTTTTTGACAGAAAATTTGTAAATCTCTTTCTTTCTGGTCAGTTACTGAAGGTTTATTAACTTATTTTGGTAGCATCATGTTTTCCTGAATCTTCATGATCCATGCAGCCTTGGTTTTCTGTCTGTGCATTTGAAAGACAAGACCCTCTTCCAATCTTTATGGTCTGGTTTCAATAATTAACAACCTTCTTCTGTCAGTCCCCCGGCTCACAACATCACAGGTGACCAGAACTGGAGCCAAATCTCATGGCTGCTCCTGAATGCTCAGTGGATTTTGCAGTTGTCAGGCCTGTTACCAGTGGTTTAGGTTGACAGAGATCTTCCCTGGTCCTTGATTAGAAAGAACTGCCTCCGAAACTTTGATCAGTATGGCTGGCACAGGACAGAGGTCTGCCTCATGGTCTGCAGTTAGGCATGCAAATGGCAGGACTGTAACAAGATATGCAGACAAATATGGTTCCTGTGTGGTCCTTAAGCAGGCCCCTGTCAGATCACTAGGAAGTTTCCTGGGTAAAATGGACCACCCCCCAAGTATGGCTGTGAGGAGCTTGAACTGGCTTAAAGGGATGCTTCAAGATCTGAAGTCAGATGAAAGTCTAAAGGCCTACCTCTAGAAGAACAGATGCCAATATCTCCTGGTGGGTCCCTGAAAAGGTAGGATCACTTCTTTACCATAAATGAGAGGTAATGGAGTGGTTGTAGTGCTGATTCAATATCACTGTTGGACTGAGATTGGTGAGGCAACCTCTTGGGGTCAAGGATGTAACTTCTGGCAGCTCAGTGAGCAGGCAGTATGGCTCCCAACCTGTGGCTGAATCCCATAGCTCCCTCAAAGTCATTTTCTCCATGGATGATTAACCAATTATTTTTGAGAGGAATACAAGCAGGGGATCTTCCTTACTGCTACCTTGTTTTCATCACTTCAATCATCTAAAAGAGTTATGAAAACTACTCTATGCAGTCTAAAATAGAGATGTGGAAAATAACATGAAGGCTCAAATCAAAATTTATATATAAAATTGACAATAAAATTGAAAATAAGAAGAAAATATACACTGTAAAGGATTAGTAGCTTAGGAATTAAAGATATAGTAGCTTAGACATTAAATAGTAGCTTAGGCATTGAAGATACAAAGGTAGGTCCTATCCAAAGTAAAACACAGAAGGAAAAGAAAATTGGGAAAAAACTGAACAAAACAATAATAAGACCTGGAACAACTTCAAACAGCTTAATTTACATGTAATCAAAGTTCACAAAGGATAGGGAAAAAAGGAAAGGAAAGCTTTGGGGGTCTGAGTTTATAATAAATTGGATTTCATCGAAATTGAAAAGTGCCTCCTTTTCGAAGAAACTATTAAAAGATTAAAAAACAAGCCAAGAGAAAATATTTGTTATCAACGTATCCAAGCAAAAGCTTGCATCCAGAAAATATTTAAAAAGCTTGAAATTCAATAATAAGAAAACAAAAATCCAATCTAAATATTGGGCAAAAGATTTAAACAGACACTTCAAATTATGTCCATTTGGCAAGCAAACATAGGAAATATGTCCAACATAATTAATGCTTAGGGCAATGCAAATTAACACCACAATAAGATACCATTATATACTTCTAATAACTAACATTAAGAAGACTGATAATAACAAGTACTGGCTAAAATGTGGAGGAACTGAAACTAATATATTCTGCTGATGGGAATAAAAAATGGCTCACTATGAAAAAACAGTTCAAGAGTTTCTTAAAATGTTAAACGTATTTCTGGCATATGATCCAGCAACTTCACTTCTGGGTATTTACCAAGAAAAATAAAAGCAGATGTTTATATACACATTTACATGCAAATATTCACAGTAGATTTACTTATAATACTCCAAACTACAAGCAATCCAAATATAGATTAATAATTGATTAAACAGTGTTATATCCATATAATACAATACTATTTGGCAATAGATACAAATGAATTACGGTTACATTCCATAACATAAAGGAATCTACTAAATGCAGTAAATCAGAAAAAAAACCCTCATATCGTACAATTTACTTAAAAGTTCGGAAAATATAAATTAATGTATACTAAGAGAAAGCAATTTGGTGTTATTAAGGGCTGGGAGTGAAGGCCAGATATAGGTATTACAAGGTGACGTGAGGAATCTTTTAGAAGTGAAGCATATTTATCTATTATCTTGATTGTGGTGATGGTTTCAAAACTTTCCATATGTATAGTTTATCACATGTCAATTATACCACAATAAATACCATAATAAAAAATTAGTTAGAAGGTTGGTGTAAAGTCTTATATGTAAATGACCAGCTGAGCCTTACTGACCAAGCCACACGTAATACCAGTGCTCAATTATTTCAACTGATGTTAACAAGTCAAACACTTCCTATACCTACATGTGCAATCTAGTTCTAGCCTATGCATTTCACTTTAAACAAATGATCCCGAATGGAAAACACACAAACTAAACAGTAAAATGAGAAAAGAACTTTTAAAAAAAAGGGGGAGGGTAGCCTAAAAGATCTCTTAGACAACAATAAGCAAACATTCACATTACAGCGGTCCCAGAAGAGGAAGAGAAAGAAAAAAGTGTAGAAAACTGATTTGAAGAAATAATAACTAAAACCTTCCTAACATAGGGAAGGAAATAGACATCCAAGTCAAAAAAGCAGAGTTACAAATGAGATGATCTCAAGGGGATCCATACCAGCACACATAATCATTAAAATGTCAGAGATTATCATACTTAAAGGGTCTATCCAACAAGAAGATCTAACAATTGTAAATATGCCACCAACATGGGAGCAACCAATTATATAAACCAATTAATAACCAAAATAAAGAAAAATACTGATAATATATTAATAGTAGGAGACCTCAACATTCCACTCACAGCCATAGACAGACCATCTAAGCAGAAGATCAATAAAGAAACAAGAGGACTGAATGACATATTGGACCAGATTGACTATGTAGATATATATAGAACATTCCATCCTAAAACAACAGAATACTCATTCTTCTCCAGTGCACATGGAACTTTCTCCAGAATAGACCACATACTGGGTCACAAATCAGGTCTCAACTGACACCAAAAGACTGAGATGATTCCCTGCACATTTTCAGACCACATTGCTTTGAAACTGGAACCCAACCACAAGAAGAAATTTGGAAGGAACTCAAACATTTGGAAGTTAAAGAGCATCCTGCTACAGAATGATTGAGTCAACCAGGAAATGAAAGAAGAACTTAAACAATTCATGGAAACTAATGAGAATGAAAATGCATTGGCCCAAAACCTATGGAATACTAGAAAGGTGGTCCTAAGAGGGAAATACATAGCCACCCAAGCCTCTCTCCAAAAATTCGAAAAAATCTCAAGTGCACCAGCTAACTTACACCTAAAGGACCTAGAGAAAGAACAGCAAATAAAGCCTAAGCCAAGTAGGAGAAGAAAGGTAATAAAGGTCACAAGAAAGATCAATGAAATAGAAACCAGAAAAAAAAAAAAAGGTAGAATAGATCAACAAAGCTAGCAGCTGGTTCTTGAAAGAATTAATAATATCGATAAGACTCTGGCCAGACTTATCCAAAAGAAAAGTGAAAGAGCCCAAATAAAATCATGACTGAAAGGGGAGACATCACGATTAATACCAAGGAAATAGAAACAACTATTAGAAATTATTACCATCAACTATATGCCAACAAATTAAGCAATCTAGAAGAAATGGATGCATTCCTGGAAACTTATAAACTACCAAGAATAAAACAGGAAGAAATAGACAATCTGAACAGACCAATAGCCAGTAAGGAAATTGAAGCAGTAATCAAAAAACCTCCCAAAAAGCAGAGTCCAGGACCAGGTTGCTTCCCAGGGGAATTCTACCAAACATTTAAAGAAGAAATAATATCTATTCTACTGAAGCTGTTTCAGAAAATAGAAATAGAAGGAAAACTTCTAAACTCATTCTACGAGGCCAGCATTACCCTGATCCCAAAACCAGACAAACACCCCACCAAAAAGGAGAATTACAAACCAATATCCCTAATGCACATGGATGCCAAAATACTCAACAAAATCCTAGCCAAAAGACTCCAACGGTACATTAAAGAGATTATTCAACATGACCAGGTAGGATTTATTCCTGGTATGCAAGTAGATCAATATTTGGAAACCAATGTGATAGAGCCCATTAGTAAAAGAAATAAGAACCATATGATCTTCTCAATTAATGCTGAAAAAGCATTTGACAAAATACAGAATTCTTTCCTGATTAAAACTCTTCAAAGTATAGGGATAGAGGGAACATACCTCAACATAAAAACCATCTACGAAAAGTCCAATGGGAAAAAAGCTGAGAGCTTTTCCCATAAAGTCAGGAATACAACAGGGATGCCCACCATCACCATTATTGCTCAACATAGTACTAAAGGTCCTAGCATCAGCAATCAGACAACTAAAAGAAATAAAAAGCATTGGAAAAAAAGTCAAACTCTCTCTCTTCACAGAAGACATGATACTTTATGTGGAAACCCCAAAAGACTCCACCCCCAAATTACTAGAACTCATCCAGCAATTCAGCAGCATGGCAGGATACAAAATCAATGCACAGAAATCAGTTGCATTTCTATATACTAACAACGTAACTAAAGAAAGAGAAATTAAGCAATTAATTCCAGTTACAATAGCATCAAAACCGTAAGATATCTAGGAATAAACCTAACCAAAGAGGTAAAAGATCTAAACTCTAGAAACTACAGAACACTTATGAAAGAAATTAAGGAAGACACAGAGATGGGAAAACATTCCATCCTCATGGGTTGGAAGAATAAACATTGTTAAAATGTCTGTGCTGCCCAGAGCAATCTATACTTCCAATACAATCCTTATCAAACTACCAATGACATTTTTCACAGAGCTTCAACAAACAATCCTAAAATTTGTATGGAACCAGAAAAGACCCCAGATTGCCAGGGTATTAACTAAATACTAGAAAACTAAAGCTGGGGGCATCGTGATGCCTGACTTCAAGCTGTATTACTAAGCTGTCATCATCAAGATAGTATGGTACTAGCACAAAAACAGACACATCCATCAATGGAACAGAATAAAGACCCCAGAAATGGACCTTCAACTCTACTGTCAACTAATCTTCGACAAAGCAGGAAAGAATATCCATTGGAAAAAAGACAGATTCTTCAATAAATGGTGCTGGGAAAATTGGACAGCCACATGCCGAATAATGAAACTAGGCCATTCTCTTATACCATACACAAAGATAAACTAGAAATAGATGAAAGACACATAGTAATAAAAATGAAAAAAAAATAGTGATGAAGAATTTCAAAAGCAGCAAGAGGGGAAAAAATTACATAGAAGGGAAATCCCATAAGGCGGATTTTTCAGTAGAAATTTTGCAAGACAGAATAGAATGGCATGATATATTCAAAGTGCTGAAAGAAAAAAAACCTGCAACCAAGAACACTCTATACAGCAAGGCTATAGTGCCGAATAGGAGAGAGAAAGAGTTCCCAGACAACCAAAAATGAAAGGAATTTATCACCATAAGCCAGCATTAGAAGAAAAGTTAAAGGGGACTCCATGACTAGAAAGGAAAGAACATAACTAGGAGTAAGAAAACTAAGAAGCACAAAAGCAGTAAAATTAAGCAAAGCTATAAAACAAACCAGTCATGGGAGTTACAAAATAAAGGATGTAAAGGGGCGCCTGGGTGGCTCATTCAGTTAAACATCCACCCTTTGGGGCGCCTGAGTGGCTCAGTGGATTAAAGCCTCTGCCTTCGGCTCAGGTCATGATCCCAGGGTCCTGGGATCGAGCCCCACATTGGGCTCTCTGCTCAGCTGGGACCTGCTTCCTCCTCTCTCTCTCTCTCTCTCTCTCTCTCTCTTTCTCTCTGCCTGCCTCTCTGCCTGCTTGTGACCTCTGTCAAATAAATAAATAAATAATCTAAAAAAAAAAAAAAGTCCACCTTGATTTCATCTCCAGTCATAGTCTCAGGGTTGTGAGATCAAGCACCACATCAGGCTCTACACTCAGCATGGAGCCTGCTTGAGATGCTCGCTCTTCCTCTACCTCTACCCCCCATCTTCTCTGTCTCTTAAGAAATAATAAATTTTTTTTTTAAAAAGAATAAAAGGATGTAAAGTATGACAGCATACACCTAAAATGTGTATGAAGGAAGGAATAAAGATATAGTGCTTTTAGAATGGGCCAAACTTAAGTGACCATCAACTTCATACAAACTCTTTATAAGATGTTATATATAAATATAATGATAACCACAAATCAAACAGTGGCAATAGATACACAAATAATAAAGAGAAAGGAATCCAAGTACATTACTAAAGAAAGCTAGCAAACCCTGAGAGAAAGAGCAAGAGAAGAAAGGAACAGAGAACACAAAACAACCATAAAACAACCAAAAAAATGCAAATAAATACACACCTATAAATGATCACTTCAATGTAAATAGACTAAATGTTTTGAACTAAAGACAGAGGTCGATGCAATAGATTAAAAAAAAAAAAAAAAAGCAAAGCCAATCTATATTCCACCTCCAAGAGACCCATTTCACACCTAATGAAACATGCTGACTGAAAGTGAAGAAATGGAAGAGTATTTATCATGCAACGGAATTGAAAAGAAAACTGGGGAAGCAATACTTATACCAGAAAAAACAGACTTTAAAACAAAGACTGTAACAGGAGACAAAGAAGGACACTGTATCATAATAAAGGGGACAATCCTACAAGAAGATGTAACAATTGTAAATATTTATCCACCCAACATAGGAGCACCCACATACGTAAAGCATAAGAACAAATATAAAGGAAGTAATCAATAGTAACACAGTAATAGTCAGGGACTTTGACAACCAACTTATATCAACAGATAGATAATCCAAACAGAAAATCAACAAGGAAACACTGGCTTTAAATGACATGTGGACAAGACGGATCTAACAGATATATTCAGAACATATAAACAGTGGAATATACATTCTTTTGAAGTGCACATGGAACATTCTCCAGACAGATCAAACGTTAGGCCACAAAATAAGTACAAACAAATTTAAAAAGACTGAAATCATACCATGCATTTTTTCTGACCAAAATGCTATGAAAATAGAAATCAACAGCAAGAAAAAAATCTGGAGAATACACTAATACATGTATGTTAACTAACATGCAATTAAACAATTTAACAAGAAATCAAAGAAAAAAATACATGGAGACAAATTAAAGTGAAAATGCAATTGTCCAAAAATCTTTCAGATGCAGCAAAGGCAGTTCTAACATAGAAGTTTATAGCAATACAGGCTTACCTCAAGAAGCAAGAAAAATCTCAAATAACCTAAACTTATTTGAAAAAATAAAGGAGCTAGAAAAAGAATAAAAAAATTCAAAACCAGTAGAAGTAAACTGGAAAGATCAGAGCAGAAATAAATGACACAGAAACAATAAAAATTAAACAGCTCAATGAATTCAGGAGATGGTTCTTTGAAAAGATCAACAAAACTCACCAACATTTAGCCAGACTCACCAAACAATAAAAAGTCGGGGGGGGGGGGGGCTCAAAACATGAAAGAGAAGAAACAAGTGACCTCATAGAAATACAAAGAATTGTAAGTTATAAAAAATCATATGCCAGCAAAATAGACAACACAGAAAACATGGATATATAATCTCCCAAAACTGACTGAGGAAGAAATAGTAAATTTGAATAGACCAAGTATCAGCAATGATACATATAGCTTCACAGGGGAATTCTACCAAAGAGTTAAATAAGTGTTAATACCTATACTTCTCAAACTGTTTCAAAGAATAAAAGAGGAAGGAATGCTTCCAAATTCATTCTATGAAACCAAACCAGACAAAGCTACAAAAAAAAAAAAAAGAGAGAGAGAACTACAGAATGGTATTTCTGTGAACACACACATGAAAAAAATCCTAAACTATATTAGCAAACCAAATCCAACAGTACATTAAACAAATCATTTGTCACAATTAAGTGGAATTTATTCCTGGAATGTGAGCATGGTTCAATATTTGCACATCAATCAGGGTGAATCATCACATCAAAAAAAGAATGGATAAAAAAAAATCATATGATCATTTTAATAGATGCAGAAAAAGCACTTCACAAATTATAACATCCATTCATGATAGAAACCCTCAACAAAGTAGTTTCAGAGGGCACATACCTCAACATAATAAAGGACAGCTAACATCATCCTCAATGGGGAAAAACTTAGAGCTTTTCCAAGACAAGAATGTCCCCTCTCAGATTTTTTGTTTTGTTTTGTTTTGTTTTTTAAACATTTATTTTTAAAGAGAAAGAATGAGCATGTGGTGCAGAGAGAGAGAGGCAGCAGGAGAGGGATAGAGAATCCCAAACAGACTCCCAGCTGAGCATGGAGTCTGACACAGGGCTTGATCCCACTACCCTGAGATCATGCCCTGAGCCAAAATTAAGTCAGACACTTAACCAACTGAGTGCCACCCAGGCACCTATGTCCCCTCTCAGTTTTATTCAACATGGTATTGGGAATCTTAGCTACAGTAATCAGACAAGAAGAAATTATAGGAATCCATATTGGTAAGAAAGAAGTAAAAACTTCCCTACTTGCAGATGATATGAAAATCCTACTAGAAATAATAAATGAATTCAGTAAAGTTGCAGAAAACAAAATTAACACTCAGAAGTTGGTAGCATTTCTATACACTATAGATGAAGTAGCAGAAAGAGAAATTTAGGAAACAACACTACTTAAAATTGCATCATAAAGGAATAAATACCTAAGAAATGAAATGTCTGTACTCTGAAAACTATAAAACACCGATAAAAGGAATTGAGGATGATATTTAAAAAATGGAAAGACATTCCATGCTCATGGATTAGAGAAATTATATTATTAAAATGTCCACATTACTCAAAGCAATCTACAGATTTAATGCAATCCCTATCAAAATGCAAGAGCATTTTTCACAGAACTAGAACAAATCATGCTGGAATCTGAATGGAACCACAAAAGACTCTGAATAGCCAAAGCAATCTTGAGAAATAAGAGCAAAGCTAGAGGTATCACAGTTCCAGAAGTCAAGATATACTATGCAAAGTTGTAGTAATTCAAACAGTTTGGGGTACTGGTACAAAAAAATAGATGCACAGATCAACAGAATAAAAAAGAGAGTTCAGAAATAAATACATGATTATATTATCGATTAATCTATGAATAAAGAGGCGAGAATATGCATTGGAGAAAAGGCAGTCAATTCAATAAATGGTGCTGGGAATACTGTCCAGCTACACAAAAAAGAGTAAAACCAGACCACTTTTTAATAACACACACCAAGTCAAAATGGATTAAAGACCTAAACGTGAGACCTGAAACCATAAAAATCCTAGAAGAGAGAATAGGTGGTCATTTCCCAGACCTCAGCCATAGCACTATTTTTCTTGATATGTCTCCTGAGGCAAAGAAACAAAATCAAAAGTAAACGATTGGGGCTACATCAAGATAAAAAGCTTCTGCACAGCAAAGGCAACCAACAAAACAAAAAGACAACCTACTGAAGGGGAGAAGATATTTATAACCGATATATACAATTGGGGGTTAATATCCAAAATATATAAGGAACTTACATAAATCAACACCAAAAAAAAAAACAATTAAAAAATGGGCAAATGACATATACAGACATTTCTCCAAAGATATACTGATGGCCAACAGACACATAAGAAGATGCTCAACGTCACTAATTATCAGGTAGCTGCAAATTAGAACCACCATGAGATATCACTATATACCTGTCAAAATGGCTAAAACCAAAAACACAAGAGATAAAGAATGTTAGAAAAGATGTGGAGAAAAAGGAACTTACACTGTTGGTGGGAATGCAGACTGGAGCAGCCACTGTGGAAAACAGAATGGAGGTTGCTCAAAAAATTAAAAATAGAAATATCATATGACCCAGTAATTCCAGTATTATTTACCCAAAAAACCACAAAGACACTAATTTGAAAAGATATATGCACTCATATGTTTACTACAGAATTATTTATAATAGTCAAGCTATGGAAGCAAACTAAGTGTCCATCAAAAGACAAATGGGTAAGAAAGAAGTGACACACACACACACACACACACACACACAACACAGGAATACTGTATTGCCATAAAAAGGCTGAGATGTGCTATTTGAGACAACAAGGATTAACCTAGAGGATAGTATGCTAAGTGAAATACCTCGGAAAAATACCATATAATTCCACTATCTGTAAGTTTTTAAAAAAATGAATAAACAAACAAAAAGCAAAATGAGACCTATAAATATGGACCACTAACTGGTGGTTGCTGGAGGGGAAGGAGGAGGTGTATTGGACAAAATAGCTGAAGGTGAGTGGCAGTTACGGAATTCTGATTATTGAACATGTAAGTCATAGTGATGGATGCACAGCATGAGAAACATAGCTAATGATGGTGTAAAAACAGTGTATCAGGACAGGAGGTAACTACACTTCTGTTGAACATAGCATAATGTATAGTCTTGTTGAATCGCTATGTTGTACACCCGAAACTAAAGTAACATTGTGTGCAACTATACATACATACAAAATCCCTGAAAAATCCTTGAATTTTTCTTTGAAATAAACATTTAATGAGCACGTTACCTCCTAGGTTGATACTAGGTAGTTTCACCAACAATATCACAGTTGAATAAAATCTTGGTTATTGCTGCTCTTGAAACAACTACGTATACTCATTCAATGAAGAAAAGTATCTGGCTGCTTCAACTGGACCCAATTTTTACACTCTTAAATAATTAACCTACATGGCATGCACAATCTGATTTCACCTTTTCATGCCTGAATGTCATGGAAAAAAACCAAAACCCTAGAAGAACCACTGGATGAAATCAAACAGAACTTCATATATAACCCAAAATGGGTTTCAAACTCCCATTTCTATATTTCAGATTCATAACTAAAGGATTCCTTGGGTAGTTCCATGTTCATCTGAATGTGAAGCAGCTCCCTTGCCAAGATGATTTTTCCCCTGGCAACCAATTCTTGAGTAAATATCACAAGGAGAGTTTATCCACTGAATACTAGTTTGACCCAAATTACAATTCACCTGATTAAATATTAAGAATTAATTTGAAGTGGATGAGCTATTATTAAATAAAAGTCAAAGAACCTTCCTTCAATTTCGTCTTATGATTACACCTATCTTACCATTACAGCTAAACTCTCTGCGTGCAGCAGATCAGTTCTCATGATTTCATCTTGTGCCTATTTAGACAAATAACTAATTTCAGTGTGTTTTCTAGTGAGTCATATATGATGTATATCTATGATGGCTCTTAATGGGGAGCCTGGAGCTAAGTTCTTGGCTACAAAGCTGTGAAGACAATTAGAAAGAGGCAGTACTTTAAAATTAGGGTAACAGAGAAACTCAGCCTATATAAAAAAGCAAAAAAAAAAAACAAAAAAAAACAAAACAAAAAAATGTTTAGCCACGAGAGGTAAGAAGTCTCTCTCCATATATTATATGTAGATCTATTTGTGCAAAGATGAAAAGAACAAATATTCAACCCTCCTACATGTGACAAGCTACATGATATATAAGGAAGGGAATGAATGAGAATTAATCGGAAAGCTCAGCTTCCAGTTCAAGTCCCCATTCTGCTGTTCACCATCTCTTTGGCCAGATATAAATAACCACCTCACTGGCTTTTTTTTTTTTATTCCTATCTGTAAAAGTGACAAAAAGGAAGCCAGACTTACCCACTTGAGGGAATTGCTGAGGGAATCAAAGAGATAATAGATGGAAAACTCCTTCACCAAACTACAAAAGTCACATAAGCATTTAAACTTGCCATTCTAAGTTTTCCTTTTAGGAGAAGGTCCGAGACTCAAGAGTAAAGAAGTAAAGACTACTCCACCAGGAGTGGGGAGACCTAGCTAGACTGACCTCTGGCTTGGTCCCAGAGTAGCTGTGTGATTCTCCAACAAAGCACGCACTCCTCTCGAATTTTTGTTACTTACCTACAAAATGTGGAGAAGTCAAATGAAATATTCAAAATAACAGATCTTAGAATCTAAACATTTGGCAGAACACCAGAAATTGTGCAGAACTCTTTTTCCCTCCAGATTTTTTATTTCAGTAGAAAAATGACTTCAAGTCAGAGGGACCTGCAGCTGTTGCCAATACCATGTGTCCACCTTTAGAAATTTTAATCACACATTATTGGGGGTAGTCGAGGAGGAAAACAACTTAACAAGCTCTGGTACACCCTTAATTGAATGATAAATGTATTTCGAAGTAACTTTGATCAAATTCCACTTGCTTTTAATTCAAGGTTAGAGGAATCTTTCATATTCCTTAGACATTCTGATGCATTTTAAACACACATAATGAAATCCATTATCCATACCTGAAAAGGCTGCCTGCTGGAAACACTGAGGTGTTTCCTTATCCATCTGTTGCCTTGATTCCCAAATATCTGCCACAGCAGCTGTCCTCTTGTGTTACTCCAGACTCGCTGGTAGATGGCCAGCCTGTAAATGTGCTTTCCAAACATGTGGTAATAGAAGCGGAAGGTACAGCCCTCTGTACTGGTGGCATTGAGGACAGGGCTGAGCAAAACAGCTCTGTTTTGGAAAACCTGTGGCTCCGAAGATTCTATGTAGAGATAGTGTCCTTTAGCTGTGCCCAAAGTGTTATCCTTCATGGGCCCTGTATTAAGTGTTGAAGTTGGACCGCGCTTCCTGGTCCAATCAAAGTCATCTTCTGTATCTTGTTCCCAGTTACAAATTCCATTTTCAAAGTTACACTGGAGTTCAGGTACTGAAATTGCATTAAATATAGAAAATAAATGAATGAATGAATGAATGAATGAATAATTTAGGACAAAAATAACTACAATTAAGAAAACTCTTTGATATTTTGCTCCTGACATGGTTAACCATTTTAATTGTTTTTTAAATGCAACATTAAAGTTTCTAAAAGGTGAATAAATCCTAGATTTACATCACACAATAATATTTTTTTTTAAATATTTTATTTATCTATTTGAGAGAGAGACAGTGAGAGAGAGCATGAGTGAGGAGAAGGTCAGAGAGAGAAGCAGACTCCCCATGGAGCTGGGATCCCGATGCGGGACTCGATCCCAGGAATCCAGGATCATGACCTGAGCCGAAGGCAGTCGTCCAACCAACTGAGCCACCCAGGCGTCCCACACAATAATATTTTATAGACTGAAGGCAGCATTACTTTAGCCATCATCTTCCAAATGCCTTTCACGCCTAGCCCTTCATCATTTCTAGCACTGTGACTCCATGCAAATGATCATGACACCACGGCTAGCTCCAGGCGCCCAATTCCTGGCTCAGCTGATTGCAACCTCGGCCGAATGTCCCAACACCAGCGAACATTAAATATCAAAACAAAACAAAAAACACCAAGGTCCAGAATTCATCTCCAGAGATGTTAATTTTTTTAAAAAAGATTTATTTGAGAGAGAGAGAGAGTGTGTGGGAAGGAGGGGGCAGCAGAGGAAAAGAGACTGTCAAGCAGACTCCCCGCTAAGCATGAAATCCAAAGCAGGAGATCATGACCTGAGCCGAAATCAAGACCTGGACACTCAACCGACTGAGCCACCCGGAAGCCCCCAGAGATGTTGATGTAACTGGTGCAAATCGTGCACCAAATATCAGGATACTTCATCATCTCCCTTGGTGAGTCGAACATGCAGAGCTGAGAAAAGTCATATTTTAATAGGGCTCAGTCTTCCTGAATCACCTGAAGCATGGTAGAATCGCCCACTCCATGGTGAAGCCCCATACAAGTACTAGCTTGTCAGATATGGGGTGAAGCCCAGGAATCCATATTTTTAACAAGTACCCAAAAGGATTCTGAAGTCAATGTTTTCCAGACCTCATGTTGAAAAACTCCTCCCTCTGGTTCCATCTTGGCCCAGTTCCAAATGTCTCCTGGCCCCAGTGCCAGAACGACCATTCATTCACCTTCCATGGCAATTTATCATTTTCCTCCTCTATTCAAATTCCTATAACATATACTCACTTGATCTAAACTTAAATCTAAACTCTTCTTTCAATCTTCCCCTTTCCCAAATGAAATTAACTTCCTGTTCGTCCCTAACTATCCTTTCATTTCTCATATACCATCTTTCCCACATGCTTAAACACCTCACGCCTCTCTCCTTCCTGTTGTGCTGTGTCCCCTGGGAGGCAGTCTTTCCTTCCCACCACTGCGGCTCCTTTGAGCTGGAGCTTTTAAACTTTAAACTCCCCTCAGTCTCTAGAAGAATTGAAAGCACTTACGAAGAATTGACTTGTCCCTTGTCAACTAGCCAATCTACTGTAATTTCTAGCATAATATAGGAATGTATTCATTTTGGGGGATGTGAGCATTTTTGTTGACACCCAGGATTTGTGTAGAATAAATGCCAGAGAATATACATTTAGCGTTATTTGGGCAGAAAGAACAGGATTTAGAATTAACGAGGAGTTCTACCTTTTGGCTTCATTTACATAAGTTGGTTTTTTTTTTTTTTTTAAATAAATGTCAGCTGTCCTTTAACTATTCATCTTAGTAAATGCACTTTTTGCCAAAGGGGAATAAATATTCTGAAACAGTAAATACAGGCATATGCGGATAAATGCAGCCAGGCAAGAATAGATCATCTGTCTCTGCAAACCACAGAACAGGAGCTTAGACCTAATGAAGGGAACCCAGTGAGTAAATGTCAAATGAAAGATGAGCTTTCATTTGATATTTCCTCACTTGTGACTCATCAAGCCCAGCTGTGACGTGAACTGGGGACCTGCGCTGTACTCCCCAGGTGTCAGTCTTTGGTTGTGGAGCAGAAGGAGAATGTCAAACTGCTAAGTTTTTTGACATATAAAACTGGCACTCAAGCCAACAGATTTTGATATTGCCTGTCTTCCTATGGACTGTATGTGCGATCTGTAGGGAATGTGTGCAACTCCACCTTTAAATAAAAGACCCTGTCTCTAAACATGGGCAACTTTAGGAAACATGACAGCGATTTCTGGATGTCTAATGGTTCTATTCCAACCAATAATATGTCTATATGGACAGCTGTGAGAGAAACTCACCATCTAATGCCACTCCTATTCTCTTTCATTAATATTTAGTCACAAGAAGATTCTGATATTACATTTGTACTGCCAGTAATTCCATTCTAAGTTAGCCCTGAGTGGTTTGAAGGATAATTTGCTTATTTTTAGCAACATACCAATTTTTTTTTTTTTGAGGAGGGGGATTCAGAGAGCTTCAAAAAGATGAAAAAGCTTTCTAAATCTGAACAAATAAATTACCTTGAGGATAAGTAACATTTCTTGTGTTAGCCATTGTCTAAACTATCAACTTTATTTCTATCCACTCAAGTATTAGTTGTGTAATGAGACACATGGTAATTCTGACTTCAATCCACCTGACTGTATCAAAGACCACATATATGCAGGACTCTCTACAATACTTTATATGGAAATTTCTTAATGCAGGGTTTCCTATGATGTACCAAGCATTTTATGGCTTCTCTCTGATTTATAATTAGCCTCTCAATGTAATAAGCATATAGCTTGAATTTTAAGAATTGTTGCTATTTCCAAACAAGGGAAGATGCAAACTCTTTTTCTGAATGATTTTTGTAATTGAAAAAAAAAACAGCTATAAGCTTTTGATTCATTTTCAGGAGTACGTGCAGTGGGCACTCTCTGGATCTAGGTTCATAAAACTGTAGAACACATGTTATCATCAGATACCATAAGCTTTGTGGTAATTTAAACCAGAAACTCAAGACTTATCTTTGACAACCTATCTATCAGCTTATCTATCTCTGCTCCCTGTAGCCAAAACATCATCAAATGTTCCTTCCAAACATTTCCCCAAATAGCAATCCCTCCATCTCCATCACTCCAGCTGGGATGCCAACCCGTCCTCAGGGACCACCGCAACAGCCTACCGATGGGTCTTCTGAACCCACTCTCCTCCAGCCCACTCATCACACTGTAGCCACAGTGACATGCTTTAATATACCAATTTTTTATATTACCTTCCTTATTAAAAACCTTCAGATGAAGAAAAACCTCCCTAATATGGACAATGAAGATCTGCAGATCTGGCCTCCCCCACATTCCTGTCCTCGTGCTGCAGCCCCCATCCCCTTCACATGCCCCCTCCAGCCACACTGGCTGGCCTCCGTCCGCCATGCAGTCACTTATGAGGGCTTTTGCACAGACACTCTGACTTCTTACTTTTCAGAGCTCAGCGAAGTTGTCACCTCTAGGAAGTTCAATACCACTATAAAAAGTCACAGCTTCCCTCTCTGTATCTCCCATCAAAGCTGCCAGATTGTATTTCTTTTTTAAATATTCAAATAACATCCATCTCCTCGATTAGACTGTAAGCTTCCTGAGATCTCAGACTCAGTAGTTGTGTTCAGCATTGTATCTCGAGTAACTAGTTCCTCAGTCACCATAACAAATATTGGTAGCTCAACTAATTCATCACTCATCGTAGTCATCAACTTTGGAACAATGCTTCATGTCTTTGCCTCAACAGGCTAGAAAACACTGAACTAATCAAGATCCCCACTATCAAAATAAGAAGGACCAAAAAAAAAAAAAAAAAAAAAAAAAGAGAGAGAGAGAAAGAAAAATAATAAAGTAATTACCACAGTCATCTTCATCAGTGTGATCACCGCAATCATCCACCAGATCACATAACAGAAGCTTCTCTACACAAGCTTTGCTGCGTCGACACCAGAAGAAATCTGGCTCTTCACAGCTGTCCGCAGGAAGCGGAAGAGTACAATTTTCAAATCTGATGTCATCAATTGCGGAGACTCCATCATAAATGCCAAGACTGACTTTATCTAGCGACAAATGGAAGGGCTGAGTGAGGCGTCCAAGCTGAACAGTCGCCTGTGACCACTGGTTGCCCTGGTTATATAAAACTCTCCAGAGTACAGTGGGGTCACTGGAATTTTCCACGTGTAGCTGGAGCTCAGCGGCCCCCACTGACAGACCGTAGTTATAAAACCTGAAAAAAGAGGCAACACAAGGAATGGAAATGATTTATGGCACAGACTAAACTTTTAACTTACGGGCTCTTCCGCTTGATCAACAGCCAATTAATAATTAGCTAACACAACGGATGCCTTTCTTTCCTGCAGTAATTGCGGCTGCTCATACGCGAGAGCTTATCTGCTGAGGGGCACACTCTGGCTCGCAGGACCCGGGGAGCCTTTCTCAAGGAGTTCAGTTCAGACTAGGGGAGGCAGAGTTAATTAAATTATAATCCACTGTCGGAGGGAAAGAGTCCCTTTCCTCCAAAGAAAGAACACAACAAATGCTGACAATGTGTTCCTAAGAAAAATTCTAACTGTGTAAATCTAACACAATACCTATTTTTAAAGCAAAACCAGGGGCAAATCATAAAGTCTGATAAGTGCAGGAGTGTGCCTGCAACCACAGGGCTGTAAGGGTAGCTGACCACAGTTTCTAGAATTTACCAGAAGGAAAGCGTGCATCCAGGTCCCGCCTGGCTAAAGGTTGGGCTCTGGAGTTTGGCAACTTGTGACAAGCTTCTGCTTTTCTTCAGAATGAACATAAAATGCCCTATTGGGACACAAATACAAATTTTAAGTTAGCAGACTGAGCTGACACACCTGCCCCTTAACCCCATCCTAAACTCTGTGTCTGATTAAAATTAAGACTAAACCATTAAAAATCAATAAAAGTGATTGTTAGTCAAATTTGCTCTTGCAGGAACTAAACTCGTATCCCCCTCTAGGTTAAAATGATGCAAAAAGTTAATGATTTCATTGAATTCAGCCAAAATTATGTCTATATATCTCTATCTCTCCCCACCACCCATAAAGGAGTCACTTCATAATAACAAACATAAGCATAACTGAGCTGTCACACTATTTGTTGCATAGAACTTCAAATGCTTCTCTTTCTCTGAACAGACCTGACCGAGGGTGAAGAGGAGTGACAGCCAGCCTCTCCTTGTTTCTTACCTTGAGCTGTGCTGTGAGTATGATCCCAAAGTGGGGCCTGTTGCTCAAATTCAGTGGAAAGGTTACTTCTAGAGTTCCATACCCAGTCAAAATTGTCCCCACTAATTGCTTCAAACCAACCACAGCTGTTTGCTTCAAAGTCGCATCTGGAACCTGAAAAAACAAAATGTGACTCCTAAGGTGACTCTCCGAAGTGTTCACAAACTTTAGAAAGGGTACAACTATCACTTTGTTAAACCTCTCTAAGTACATTAAAAGACATCTTGGAGGGAAAAAAGGATCCTATCAGTTCTTTAAAAAAAAAAAAAAAAAAGAGTTGTGCTTTTCATACTGGAAATTGATAAGGCAGAATTATCAATTCAAGAAATTAAATTTTTACCAAATATTTTTTCAAAGAAAGAGTATTAATAGCCATTTTGGTTATAGAATTGCTAAATTCTACCTAATTTATTCTGATACTCGTGTTATTTCTCTGCTGCTATGACATCATCTGGAAGAATTAGTTATTCCTACAGATTATTTTACATTAAAATATGGTAAGTAGCTACTTCCCCAAAATATCAATATTTGAAAAATCCAGATTAAATTTAATATAACATTCATCAGCAATTTTGTAAAGCTTAATATTTCCTGAAGCACTGTGTAATTTGTGTAGAGAAGAATAATTTGACCCACTTTTCAGAATTCACCAGTTAATTTCCAAAAAGCCATAAGAAAAGAGGAAGAGAAAAGGCAGGACTGGGAAGTTATAATAATAGTGTTGAATTATAGTTAATGTTTAATAAGTACCTATGTCAAAGACCCTGTACTAAATGCTTTATATAGATCCAACTTTCACAACAGCCCAATGAAGAAAGTGTTATTATTATAACCGCTTTACAGATGAAGAAAGGAAAGCTCAGGGAAGTTACTGATCTAACCAAGATCAGAGAGTTAGGAAACTGTACAAATGGATTGAAATCCAAAGATTTTCACCCCAAATCTAATATTCTTTCTGCTACTATTGACAATAACTGTTAATTGCTATGATTCTGGAAGAAAGATAAACCCAAAATGCACAATTTGAGTTTGTTCAGTGTGGACATTCAGTGTTACTATATATCACAACACAAAATGAGGTTTGCTCCTACAGATGATTGTTGCACTGGAATCCTTGGTCACTGGTTATTTATATCCAAGGATACAGTAGTAATTTGCATAGATGTTCCCTTATAAAAAGACTTAGGAAGAAAGCACTAAGCTTAGGGAACAAAAGTATACAATAAATCACTCACTGAACCTAATGATAAATCATTTTCAATTTTGAAAATGCTTTACCTACAGAGGGAGGAAGGTGAAGTGAGCTGTAATATTATAAATACAATTTTTTTAAATATTTATAAATATTATAAGTATTATATTTTAAGTTTCTATAAAATATCTGATTTCAAAAATATGCTTGCTTTCTATCAAGTTACTGGCAGAGTAACTTGAAAATGAGACCAAAAATCAATGAGAATGTACAATACTTTTAAAATGTTGCAGCAACTTTGGGGCACCTGGGTGGCTCAGTCATCTAAGCATCTGACTCTTGATTTGGCTCAGGTCATGATCTCAGGGTTGTGGGACCAAGCCCTCCCATCAAGCTCAGTGCTCATCAGGGAGCCTGCTAGAGACTCTCTCTCTGTGCTTCTCCCCCCACCCTCTCTAAAATAAATAAATCTCTAAAAATTTTTAAATTTTTTTATTTAAAAAAATAAATCTTGAGAAAGGACACAAATAATAAAATGTTGCATCAACTTTAATAAGCAGGGAATAACTATATTTTATTAGAAATCAGAAAGATCAACAAATTATACTTAGAATGAAGATTTCTCAAGTAAAGTTTACAAATTTGTGGAGAGACAATTAAATGCTGCTCAAAGGTGAAAAATAATAATGATAATTATGATAAGTTAGGGATAAATGCTCAGAATATTTAAGACTATATTTTCAAAGGCCATCTCTGTTTATAAATATATAATATATAAATTATCCAGATTTTAGGGGTTTCAAAATATGTAGGTGCCATTTCAATTCCTGGGAAAGCAATTTTTTTTTTGCTATATATATATATATATATATATATATATATATATAGCTTTTTATTGCTATTTCAGACAATCCAAAAATTAAAAAAAAAAAGAAGAAGAAGAAGAAGAAGAGGATCCAGGAGTTGTTTTATGCAAAGGAAAGGAAAGGAGCTATTGCTGCTCTGGAAGAGTTATCCCACATAGCTACCTGGAAAGGGAACCTTATCCTCTATTGTCTACTGTCCAGGAAGGTACTGATGTAGAAATAAATGAATATTCTAATGGTAGTAAAATTTCAGGAACCATTATGGCAATTTACTAGTTCTCTAGATAAAGCCCATCAAAAAAAAAAAATCAATCTTTAACAGATGGTTATGTTGTTAAACTTCAAATACACCTGTCTCATCTACTTTGTTCCTAAATATTTAGATTTCTATACACACTTTAAAATTCACCTAAGATGATCAGAGATGTAGTAAGGTCACCTGAAATTAATCTGATTAGCTGTTTACCAAGTACATACTTCATTAGAACAGTTGTTGAAAATTACGCATGTCTTTTCCTTACTTAAAATACAATATCCTGGTACATTTTGATAATTGAGGTTCAAAAATTGTTCACTTTTCTGGAGCCTCACGATCAACTTTCTCAGTTATCATCATATCATCATCTCAGTTATCCTCATAATTTGCAAGAACAATCAGTTACCACTATTACAGGGTTTATCTTGTACCAAGCTTTGTGCTAGGAGCTATTAAGTTCATAAGACAATGTCTGTTGATATAAATTTTTTAAAATTACCTATTTCTATGGATATGGGTTAAAAGCTAGTGACTCCACAGCAGCTTTTATTAATGTTCAGCAAAATGACCCTTGTTGCCTCTATTAGTTGCATAAATATAATTTCAGTAGCTACCCCTGAGGAAAGGGTGCCGGGGATGCTCGGTGGACTGACACACAGCTCCAGCCTTTTACACTATCACGGTCATGCTGAGAGCTTTGCACTGAGACAGAAGAAGATAAATTTATGTAGGAGCCAAGGAACCTTGTGAGGGGGAAAAATACAGAATCAGATGGCCTTATATCAAATTCACTGTCAGAACTTCTTTGATGGTTTGAGATGATCCCTCCAGAAAATCATGTGTAAGCCATAAACATGAAAGGTAGAAAGTGTCCGAGCTGATAATTTGGGTCCCATGCAAAGACTTGAAAATTTATAGGAAAGTGCTTCTTAGTATCTACCCAATAAACTCAAAAATTTAATCCACACAAAAACCTGTATATGGATATTTACAGCAGCTTTTTTTTCCCTCTTTTTTTAGCAGCTTTATTCCTAATTGCCAAAACTTGGAAGCGACAGAAGTGTCCCTCAGTAGGTGAATGGTTAAATAAACGGTGGTACGCCCAGACAGTGGAACAGTGGAATATCACTCAGCATTAAAAAGAAATGAGCTATCAAGCCATGAAGAGACATGGAGGAAACTTAAATGCATATTACAAAGTGAAAGAAGCCAGTATGTAAAGGCCCATACTGTAGGCTTTCAACTATATGACATTCTAGAAAAAGCAAAACCGTGAAGACAGTAAAAGGAGTAGTGGCTGCCAGAAGTTGGAGGTGGGGGGAGGGCTGACTAGTGGAGCACAGAGCATCTTTATGGCAATGAAAATACTCTGCATGACACCATATTGACAGATTGTACCACACATTCTTCCAAACCCACAGAATGTACAACACCAAGAGTGAATCCTAATATAAATTATGGGCTCTGAGTGATTAACTGGGTGTCGGTGTAGATTCATCAGTTGTAACAACCCCCCCCCCCCACCGCACCTCACCCTCCCATATTGCCAAATGCTGATGTAGGAGAAGCTGTGTGTGTGTGTGTGTGTGTGTTTGTGTGAGAGAGAGAGAGAGAGAGGGTAGAGGAGGTAGATGGAAAATCTCTACTTTTTCCTCAACTTTTCTGTGACTCTAAAACTGCTATTAAAAAAAAAACACCTTAATAATTAATTAATAATTACTCAGTTAAGGTAAGTGCTTTAAAGAAAAGTAAAACAGGGTGCCTGGGTGGTTCAGTTAAGCAACCGCCTTCGGCTCAGGTCATGATCCTGGAGTCCCAGGATCAAGTTCTGGATTCGAGTCCCACATCAGGCTCCCAGCTCCACAGGGAGACTGCTTTTCCCTTTGACCTCTCCCATCTCATGTTCTTTCTCACTCTTTCCTCTCAAATAAATAAATAAAATCTTTAAAAAAAAAAAAAAGGAAAGAAAAGGAAAACAAAATTTTATAGGAGGACATATGTTCTTACACATCATGTAGCTGAACTCCAAACCCACTCTGGTTTCAGCCACGTGAACAAAAGATTCTCAGGGGAAAAAAAAGAAAAATGGCTAAACGTGTAAGTGGTAATTGTAAAAATTAGAAACCTAAAGCCCATCTGAAGGGCACACTGTAGTTTACAGAGAAATCTAAACCAGTAAAGACATAACTGTTGTGTGAAAGACATCCATTTATTGCATATGTCACATCGTCTCTAATTCTCTTAAATACAGAACATATTTCTGCACCCATTTTAGAGATGAGAAAGATAATGGTGAAAGAGGATTAACATATAATTTATGGGGGTCATTATTACTGACAAAATTCCAACCGAGACCTGATGTCAAAGTCTGTGCTCTTAAAAAATTAGACTGCATTTGTAGTTAAAGTAATAATAATGATAACATAATTTTAGAACTATTACATGCCAAGCACTGTGCTTTGAGTTTTTAATGCAAGATCATATAAAATCTAAACATGTATAACTACAGGGCATGCTCTAGAAGTAGACCTTAAACTGTATAATAATAAAGGCATAACTTGTCTTACTGCACTTCACAAATATTACTTTTGTCTTTGTTCTTAACTAATTGAAGGCTTATGGCAACCCTACGCTTAACAAGTCTACAGGTTCCATTTTTTCCATTTGCTCACCTCATTCTGGTAATTCTGGTCACATTCTGGTAATTCTCACAGTATTTCAAACTTTTTATTATTATATTTGCTATGGTGATCTATAATCGGTTATCTTTGATGTTACCACAGTAATTGTTTTGAAGCACCACCAACAGTGCCCACTCAAACTTAATGGCAAACTTAATAAATGTGTGTGTTCTAACTGCTCTACTGACCAGCCACTCCCCAGTGTCTCTCTCCCTTTCCTCTGGCCTCTGTTATTCCCCGAGATACAACAACATTGAAAGTAGGCCCATTAATAACCCTACAGTACCCTCTAACTCTTCAAGTGAAAGGAAGAGTCACATGTCTCTCACTTTAAATAAAAAATTAGACATGATTAAGCTTAGGGAAGAAGACATGTCAACAGCTGAGATAAGCCAAAAGCTAGGTCTCTTAACCTAGCAAACAGTTAGCCAAGCTGTGAATGCAGAGGAAAAGTTCTTGAAAGAAATTAAAAGTGACTTTTAAGCACTTTTAAGCAAACAAATGATAAGAAAATAAAGCAGCTTTAATGTCGATATGGAGAAAGTCAGAGTGGTCTGGACAGAAGATCAAATCAGCCACAACACTCCCCCAAGCCAAAGCCTCATCCAGAGCAAGGTCCTGACTCTCTTCAATTCCATGATGGCTGAGAAAGGTGACAAAGCTACAGAAGAAAAGTCTGAAACTAGCAGAGGCTGGTTCATGAGGTTTAAGGAAAGAAGTCATCTCTATAGCATGAAGGTCTAAGGTGAAGAAGCGCATGCTGATATGGAAGCTCAGCAAGATCTCCAGCAGATCTAGCTAACTAAGGTCATTACTGAAAGCAGCCACACTGAACAATGGATTTTCAATGTAGATGAAACAGCCTTCTAGTGGAAGAAGACGCCATCTAGGACTACCATAGCAAGAGAGAACTCAATGCCTGGCTTCAAAGCTTCAAAGGGCTATTGTTAGGGGCTTGTGAGGGGTTAACACAGCTGGTGACTCTTAAGTTGAAGCCAAAACTCACTTACCATTCTGAAAATCCTAGGGCCCTTAAGAATTATGCTAAATCTCCCATCTGTGCTCTATAAATGCAACTACAAAGCCCAGATGACTGTTCATCTATTTATGACATGGTTTCCTGACTATTTTACACCTACTGTTGAACCTACTGCTCAGGGGAAAGAAAAAAAAAAAAAGATTCAAAATATGGCTGCTCAGTAACAATGCACCTGGTCACCCAAGATCTCTGATGGAGAGGTACAATGGATCAGTGTTGTTTGTATGCCTGCTAATACAACATCCATTCTGCAGCCCACGGATCAAGGAGTCATTGCACCTTTCAAGGTTTATTATTTCAGAAATGCATTTTATAAAGCTATAGCTGCCAAAGACAGTGACTCCTCTCTGGTGCATCTAGGCAAAGACTACTGAAAGCCTGCTAGAAAGGACTGACCATGCTAGATGCCAATAAGAACATTCAGGACTCATGAGAAGAAGTCAAAATGTCAACATAAACAGGAATTTGGAAGAAGTTGATTCTAACTCCCAGGGATGACTTTGAGGGGCTCAAAACTTCAGTGGAGGAAGTAACTGCAGGTGGGGTGGAAACAGCAAGAGAACTAGAGTTAGAGGGAGAGCCTGAAGATGTGACTGAATTGCTGCAATCTCCTAATAAAGCTTGGATGAAAGAAGTTCGAGAGAGACCAGTACCGTCTGATTTCACTCATATGTGGAATTTCAGAAATAAAACAGATGAACACAGGCTAAGGGGGTTAAAGAAAGAGAGAAAAAAGAGGGAAGCAAACCATAAGAGACTCTTAACTACAGAGAGCAAACTGAGGGTTGGAGGGGAGGTAGGCGGGGGATGGGCTAAATGGGTGATGGGGGGCACTTGAGATGAGCACTGGGTATTACACATAAATGATAAATCACTGAATTCTACTCTTGAAACCAATGTTGCACTGTATGTTAATTAGAATTTAAATAAAAAATTGAAATATTTTTTTTAAAAAGGTATTAATGCCCAAAATGATGGTTTTAAAAGTGAAAAAAAGAAAAACTTGAACAAGTAAGGATTTGCTTGTTATGGATGTGCAAAGTGGTTTTCCTGGACGTATAACCTACTCCTACTCCTGGGGAAGGATCTATGGAGGTTGTTGAAATGACAACAAAGGACACAGGATACTATACAAACTTAGTTGATCAAGCAGCAACGGGGTTTGAGAGGACTGACTCCGATTCTGAGAGAGGTTATACTGAGGGTAAGATGCTATCAAGCAGCATCACATGCTACAGAGAACTGTTCGTGAAAGGAAGAGCCAATTGATGTGGCAAACTGCATTGTTGTCTTATTTTAACAAATTGTCATAGCTACCCCAATCTTCAGCAAACATCATCCTGATCAGTCAGCAGCCATCAACACAGAGGCAAGAACTTCCACCAGCAAAACAATTATGGCTCCTTGAAAGCTTAGATGATGGCATTTTTTTTTAGCAATAAAGTATTTTTTAATTAAGGTATGTACATTTTTATTTTAGACATAATGCCATTGCACACTTAAAAGACTGCTGCATAGTGAAAACAGAACTGGAAAACCAAACAACTGATTTGCTTTATTGCAATACTTGCTTTGCTCCAGTGGTCTGGAACTGAACCTGCAGTATCTCAGAGGCATGTTTATAATAACTGGAAGTCCACTACATTACCTCTCCGTAAGTTTCTTTCTTTCGCTAGATTTCATGACCCTCCTGAAAGTTGCATGACGGGGGATAAAAGTTAACTGAGTATTCTAGTACACTGTCTTAAGTTCATTGAGGCTGTACTTTATTTGATTAAAAAGGGGTTATGATAGGGGTGCCTGGGTGGCTCAGTGGTTTAAAAAATCTCTGCCTTTGGCTCGGGTCATGACCCCAGGGTCCTGGGACTGAGCCCCACATCGGGCTCTCTGCTCCATGGGGAGCCTGCTTCCTCCTCTCTCTCTACCTGCCTCTCTGCCTACTTGTGATCTCTGTCCATCAAATAAATAAGTAAAATCTTAAAAAAAAAAAGAGATTATTATAAACCTCAAATGCATTAATACCATATTCACTATTTTAGAACATGATCTTTCAGGCTTTTTCATGTGTTCAAATGGTTATATGTTTAAAGTTATAATAATGTTAAAATAACTATAGACTTCATCAATAGTTAATATTCGCTAGTGATTTAAAATATAATGTAGTCAAGAAATATGTATAAAAGTACCATGTATGGGAGCCTGGGTGGCTCAATGGGTTAAGCCTCTGCCTTCGGCTCAGGTCATGATCTCAGGGTCCTGGGATCGAGCCCCGCATCAGACTCTCTGCTCAGAGGGAGCCTGCTTCCCCCTCTCTCTGCCTGCCTCTCTGCCTACTTGTGATCTTTCTGTCAAATAAATAAATAAAATCTTTAAAAAAAAAGTACCATGTAACAAAAAAGATGTCTTTATAAATAAATAGAAGTAATGAAATCTTTTAAAGGAGCACCAATGCATAAATAATAACATCTGGTATTCAAAATTATTGCATTTGAAATAAAAATGATTAATTACCTTAGTCTACATATGGTTTTAAGGGTCTCCTGTAATCTGACCAACAAAGACAGTGTTGGGACACAATTCTCCATGGGTCTCTCATGTTTGTGCATATCTTATAAGCTGAGCCCTTAACCACCCCTTTGTTCCAGAGCATCCTTTTAAGGATAAACAGAGGTAGTGACTCCACCTATAACAGAGGGCAAGCTATTACCTTGTATGATTTAATAAGGAAAATGTCTTCCTCAGAGGACAGACACATATGCTTGAATCCCACTATACAAGATTTGGATTCCATAAACTCGGGTTTTCTTAGCTTTGATGCAAAACCCATTTCAAGTGTACATCCACCTGGACCTCTCTGTGCTGATCCTGGGGCTCAGGGAGCAAGAGGAACAAGGGCAATCTTGACACTTATGCTGTGTGTTACACCATAATCATACATCCTTTTGTCCTGAGCCAGGAGCCTCACCTACTTTGCCAGCATCCATGAAATTATGGCAGGCTAACTTGTTAGCTTATAAGTAGGGGAAAGTTTCAGACCTTTCACATTTCTCAACACACAGTAAATTAAATACTGTGTGTGTGTGTGTGTGTGTATATATATATATATATAGAGAGAGAGAGAGAGAGAGAGAAATCACCAATAATGAGCTTAGAATCTAGTGTGGGAAATTTATAAGCAAACAGGCAATGAAGACAACAGAATAACTAACATATACTCATTCATTCACTCTTCATTCGTTTGGCAAACATGTACTGAGTACATGCTATATGTTTGGCACAGGCACAGGGTCTTCTAAGAACATAGTAAAGTAAAATGGGAGAAAGAAAGCAGAAAAAAATATCTCTGTCCTCATGGAGTTAAAATAATGTGAGTGAGAAAGGTAGGGACATTAGGGGAGAAACAACAAAAGTGAAAAAACAAAAGAATAAAGTAAAATATATATAATTCATTTGATGATAATAAGGCAAAGAAGAAAAAGAAAGAAAGAAATAGAGCATTACAGAGAAGGGTGTTCATAGATGGTGATCAAGGGAAGTGTCATAGAGAAGCTGGCAACCAGAGACTCCTGGGAGATGCAGGTGAGGAAGCAAGGCATGTGACTATGCAGGTAAAGATGACTCAACACAGAGGAAGATAAAGGAAAGGAGCATTGAGGCAAGAGCATGCCTCTCATATTCCAGAAATATCAGAGTCTATGATGTCTCCAGAAGAGTAAGTGAGGGAGAGGAACAGATGAAATTAGAGCGGTCATTTTAATTTTTTTTTTTGGCTTTGTGATACTGGAAACCATTGGGATGTTTTAAGGAGAAGAGTGACAAATTCTGACTTAATCTCATCCCCATGGCTACTGTACTCAAAGAAGGCAAAAGTGGGTGACATCAGCAAGAAAAGAAAAGGATACCTCAAAAATTCAGGTAAGAAGGGGCACCTGGGTGGCTCAGTGGGTTAAGCCTCTGCCTTTGGCTCAGGTCATGATCTCAGGATCCTGGGATCAAGCCCCACATCGGGCTCTCTGCTCAGCAGAGAGCCTGCTTCCCACCCTCTCTTTCTCTGCTTTTCTCTCTGCCCAAATGAGATCTCTGTCAAATAAATAAACAAAATATTTTAAAATTTTTCAGATAAGAAGTGATAATGGTCTAGACCAGGGTGGTAACAATGAGACAAAAATGAGGCATTCTGGTTATATTTTAAAGACAGACATAACAGAATTAAGTGACATCAGTTATGGAGTATGAGAAAAAGAGATGAAACAACAGGATTTCCAAGTCTTTGACCTGAGCATTTGAAACAATGCAAATACCATTTATGAAATGAAGAAGACTATGAATAAGCAGGGTTTTGGGGAGAAGAAGGAAACAGGACCTCAGTTTTGGACTTGCTATATTTGAGATTCCTATTAGGTATTCAAGTGATCATGTAATAGAGAGCTGGATATATTAATTAGTCTATAGTTCAGGTGAAAAGTCCAGGCTGGAAATATAAATCAGAAAATAACCAAAGTGGCAAGATTAAGACATGAAAATAAGAGAAAGATCAAGAGTGGCTCCCAGTTTCATAGAGATCAAGTCAAGTGACTATTAATCTATTGGTGTCAAATGCTGTTGATAGGTCCACTGGCTCTAGATCATTGATGACTTTAATGAGAACACTTTCTGCTTGATGGCGACAGCAAGGCCCTGATGAAAGTGAATCAAACAAATTCTGGAGAGTAAAGCTAAAGGCAGTAAATATAATTAATTATATATATATATATATACACATACATACATACATACACACACACACACATATATACTTTGGAAAGGAAAGGGGAAAACTGATGTGATAGCTAAGGAAGAAGTAGGATCAAGAGAAAAAAAAATTCAGATGTGAGAAATACAAACATGGTTTTATGCTAATAGAAAAGATATGGCAGAGAGGGAAAATCACTGGAGCAATGTCAAGCAGGCATGCAGATGGGTTATACTTAATGGGAGAAATGGGGTGACCATTGTTAGGAGCATGGACAGTTTATCCAGGATAAAAGAGAAAAGAGAGAGGTTACAGGTGGGCTGAAGGGGTGTTGGGGCTTATAAAAGTCCTTTGATAGAAGATCCTTAGCTGAGGCTAGGGATAGAAATGTAGAACATGGATGTTGGAGAAGACAGGAGGAAAATATGCTAGTCACTGGTTAGTCGGTGAGGAAATGGAGTGGAGAATTACAATGTGATTCCTGGAAAGCTAAGAACAAAAGCAGGGCAGCAATTATCAATGTACAGTAAGGACAGACGACACTGCTTTGTTTTTTCCCCCAGACACATTTAGCTGTGCAGCTAAGGGGGCTGTGCAGTTCATCTGAGCTGAGGGGGCTGAGAGCCACAATCAATCAGTTAGTGCTTTAGTGACTATGAAAGGACAGCAAGGCATTTGAAGATCAGTGTAAGGCAGTCATTCCTGTATTAGGCCATGGAATTTAAACTGTGTAAGAAGGGAAATGAGTACATAAAAGAATGAGGGGCAGTGGAGTACTGGTAAAATCAACAGACTGTAGGAATCAGTAATGCTGATATTGTGTTGGAACAACAGATACAGAGGAAAAGATCTAAAACAAAATCAAACAGGAAGTAGCTAAAACCAGGAAGACAGTCATACATTAGTGCAGGGGTTCCAGTTGTTGCTAAGAAAACACATGTTACATTTCATGCAAAAGGAAGAATGACGCAGAAGGTAGAACCAAGTGTCCAGAGAGCAGAAGAATCCAGAGTTTGCAATCAAAGAACTCCAGCTGAAGTTTTCCCAGATGAATTTCAAAACTGCTTTGAACCAGTGACTTTTTTTTTTTTTTAAACCTTCCATTCTCCCTCTGCTTTTTAACTAAAATGCCAGGTGTTATCCTGATGCCTGTGTTATGATTGTCTGTTAAGAATGTTAGAGGCAGATAACTTCTATGTTTGGGGTGCCAGGATGGCTCAGTCAGTTGAGCCTCTGCCTTTGGCTCATGTCATGATCCTGGGATCCAGCCCTGCACTGGGATCTCTGCTCAGCAAGGAGCCTGCTTCTCCCTCTCCCTGTGCCTGCCACTCCCCCTGCTTGTGCGTGTGCTCTGTCAAATGAATAAATAAAAATCTCAAAAAAAAAAAAAAACCAAAAACCCCACACTATCTTTAATTTCACAGGTCAACAGAGGGAAGGAATTATGGCCAGGAGATGTACCACATCTAAAACGGATTAGATAATTTAGGTGATGAGGGTTCTTCATAGCCTCTCCTAAAAGAAAACTTGTTTGAGGAACATGTGAGCAAGGTCAGGAGGGGCTCCTCCCAATCCCATTCAGACAAGTGAGCTGAAACCCATTATGGGTCCCAGGCCGCATTTGACCAGAAGAGCTGGCAAGGACACCCAAGCTATGTAACCAGAAATGCTTAAGCCAATAAGCAGGAAGGCAGAGCTGACTATTTCCAGAGCAAAGCCAGTACCAGGTATAAAGGGATGGCCTGCTACACCTAAGCAGGGGGATTAATGCATAGCCAGAACAGAGGGTAGTTCTTGACCCTTACTGACTGGAAAGACAGAAAAACAGAGAAGCCTGGAGCAGCCCCTCCCTATCCCATTCAGAAAAGGGAACTGAGACAGCCCCACCACTGCAGATACCATCTCCCAGCCCCATCTTGACCAGAAGGGCTGGTGAAAATACCTGGAGGGACAAAAAGCTAGCAATGCTGTAGCCAAGAGACAGACAGGCAGATGCAATGGTGAGCAGAAGAAAGCTAGTGGCTCTATTTGGCCAGGGAACGTGGGACACAGGTCAGGTTGAGTTAAGACAACATACAAAGTGCTAGAGAACAAAGCCAGTAGTCCTATCCAACTGTTCTCAGCCAGTGGCACACTTCCTCCCCCATATCCAACCTCAGAGCTGGGAAAGTTGCCTTGTGAAAAAACAGACAATAGCAGGCACCACCTGCCCAAAGTCACATCCCTAGAAACCCAAACTGAGCTGCCTGTTGAAGATCTATCTCTGCCAAAGCAAATCTATAAACTCTAGAAGAGCCCAGTTATTCAAATGTGCAGATACCAATGTAAGTAATCAAGGATAACAAAAAAACAAGTAAATGTGAAATCACCAAAGGAAACTAATAAAAAGTTCTAAAAACTGACCCTAAGAAAATGAAGAACTATGAACTGTAAGATTTATACTAGTTATCTTAAATTAAGGGAACTACAAGAATACATAGACCATTAAATGAAATTGGGAAAATAATACATGGACAAAACAAGAAGTTTCACAAAGAAATAGCCACAAGCAAAAAAAAAAAAAAAAAAAAGAAAGAAAGAAAGAGAAGAAGAAGGCAGAAATAAAGAGAAATCCTAGAGTTGAAAAAAAAATAATAATTCAGCTGAAGTACTCAATAGAGAGATTCAAATTTAGCCATGCAGAGGAAAGAATTAGTGACCTAAAAAGACATAGGAAATTATCCAGTCAGAAAGCAAAATGACAGAGTGAAAAAATCTTAAGGGACTCACAGGACTCAATGGGAATTCCAGAAGAAGATAATGAAAAAGTAAGAAAAAGTAAATTTAAAGAAATAGTGGCTGAAAATTTCCCAACCCTGGGAAGAGAGATGGACATACAGATCCATGAGACCCAAAGGACCTAAAATAGCCTGAACTTAAACAAGGCTACATCAAGACACATTATAATTAAATTGTCAAACCCAAAAAAGGAATTTTTAAAAGAGAAAAGCTACATACATGGGAACCTACATAAGACTATAAGCAGATTTCTCAACAGAAATATTTTAGGCCAAGACAAAATGGGATGACATATTCAAAATATTGAAGAATGATCAAGAATTTTATAGGAGCAGAGCTGTTCTGTAGAAATGGAGAAATAAAGACTTTTCCAAAGAAAAGATAAGAGAGTTCATTACCACTAGACCTGCCTTATAAGAAAGACTAAGGGAATTCTCTCAGCAAAAGAACATAAACTTTATAAAAATATAAAAAGAAAGCCTAGAACTCACCAGTAATGGTAAATAGACAAAGTTAGATTCTGTAATATGGTGATGATGTTGCATCATTCACTGAAAACTTCAGTTTAAAAGTTAAAATAACTATAGTAAAAATACCATAACTATAATAATTATTAGTTACACACACAAAAATATGTAAATACTATCAGAAATTACCTAAAATATGAGGAAAAGCAGAAGGGACAATTTTAGGAATTCTATTAAATAAAGTTGTTATCAGCTTAAAACAGGGTTTTAATTCTAAGATGTTTTATATAAACATCATTAAAACCACAAGGAAAAAACCTACAGCAATTACACAAAAGAACATGACAAAGAAGGCAAAGCATACGAATACCAAAAAACATTAAAACACAAAAATAAAACATGGAACAATGCATCTATAAAACAAGCAGAAAACAATTTTTTAAAATGACAAAAAATAAGTCCTGACCTATCAATAATTATTTTAAATGTAAATGAAATAATTCTTCAATTAAAAGAGACAGAATGGCTGAGTGGACTATTAAAAAAAAGAGTGGGTATAGATACACTTGTAGCTGTACCTTGTAGTAGGTATAGCTACACTTGTATCAGACCAAGAGACTTTAAAATTGTAAAAGAGACAGAAAGGATCATTATTTAATGATAAAGGGGTCACTATATAACTAAGACATAGTAACTGTAGATATTCATGGAATCAATATCAAAGCATCTGAATAAATGAAGCAAAAACTAGCAGAGATAAAAGAAGAAATAAACACTAATACAATGACAGTTGAAGACTTTAACACCATACTCTCAACAATGGATATATCATACAGAGAATCAGTGAGTTAATAGCAGATTTGAACAACACTAGAGACCCAATGGACCCAAAAGGCATATACAGAACATTCTATGTAGCAACAGCAGAATTCATTCTTCTCAAGTGCATATTTTGGAACATTTTCTAGTACAGAATATATGGTAGGCTGTAAAACAGGTCTTAGCAAAATCACAAAGACTGAAATCATATGAAGTATCTTCTCTGACCACAATGGTGTGAAAATAGAAATAAAAATTAAGGAAAACAGGAAATATCTGAATACACAGAAATTAAATAACACATTCCTGAACAACCAGTGAATCAAAGAAAAAAATTGAAGGGAAATAAAAGTTCCTTGACACAAATGAAAATGGAAACATAACAGAAAATTAAGGAATGGAGCAAAAGCGGTTATAAGAGGAAAGTTCATAGCAATAAATGCCTACATTAAGGGGCAAGAAAGATCCCAAATAAATAACCTAACTCCATCCTTAATGAAGTAGAAAAAAGAACTGAGCCCAAAGTTAACAGAGAAAAGGGAAATAATAAATATTAGCGCAGAAATAAATGAAATGGAGAAATGAAAAACAATAGGAAAAAATTAACCAAACTAAGGGTTGGTTCTTTGAAAAGACAAACAAAATTGACAAATTTTTAGCAAGGAAAAAAAAAGACAAGACTCAAATTACAAAATTATAAATGGAAAAGGAGATATTACAATGGATACCACCAAAGTACGAAAAAACATAAAAGGCTATTACAGACAACTATATACCAGTAAACTGGACAACAAAATGAAAACATTCATTTTGAAACAAGACAAAATGAAAACATTCTCTGAAACAAAAAACCTACTGAAATTGAATCAGGAAGAAACAGAAAAATCTGCCTAAACTAATTACTAGTAAGGAGACTGAAAGCCTAGAACCAGATGGCCTCACTCGTGAATTTTACCAAACTTTTAAGAATTAAAACACCAATCGTCTCAAACTTTTCCAAAAAGCCAAAAGCAGAGAATACTGCCAAATAAACCTTATGAAGTCAGCATTATACTGATACCCAAAGTGAGATGAGAACCTACAAGGAAAGAAAACTACAGGTCAATACCCCTGATGATTATAAATACTAACATTCTCAATAAAATACTAGCAAAAAATTCAACAGTCTATTAAAAGGATCATTCACCATAATCGGTTGGGATTTATCCCTGGGATGAAAGGATGGTTCAAAATATGGAAATGGATCAATGTGATACATCACACTGATAGGATGAAAGAAAAAGAACCCTATAAGCATCTCAATAGACACAGAAAAAGCATGGGACAAAATCCAAAAGCCATTCATGATAAAAACAGTTAACAAATTAGGTATCAAAGTAATATACTGCCAGATATGAGAAGCCCACAGTTAACATCACACTCAATGGTGTAAGGATGAAAACTTTTCCTCCAAGATCAGGAACAAGATAAGGTGCCCACTCTCCCCACTCTTACTCAATATAGGACTAAAAGTCCTAGCTAGAGCAATCAGTCAACAAACAGAAAAGGCATCAGAATTCAATAGGTAGAAGTAAAAGGATCTCTATTTGTAGAAGACATGTTTCTATACAGAGAAAATCCTAAATACCCAACCAAAAAACTGTTAAAACTAATTAAAAAAACTCACTAAAGTTGCAGGATACAAAATTAACGTACAAAAGTCAACAGAGTTTCTATGTGCTAACAACAAATATCCTGAACCAGAAATGAAGTGATCCTATTTACAACGACATTAAATACAATAAAAACAATAAAATACTTAGGAATAAATTTAAGGAAAGTGAAAGATCTCTAACAACTCTAAGACAATGATGAAAGCAATTAAAGAAGACACAAATAAATGGAAAAAGGTACGCCATCTTTGTGGACTGGAAGAATTAATATTATTAAAGTGTCAATACTACCAAAAGTCATCTATAGATTCAATGCAATTCCTATCGAGATTTCAGTGTTTTGTTTTGTTTTGTGTTTTTGTTTTTTTAACAAAGTAAAAAAAAAAAAACAAAAAACAGTCCTAAAACTTATATGGAACCAAAAAAGACCCCCAAAAAGCAAAGAAATCCTGAAAAAGAACAAAGTAGGAGGCACCATACTTCCTGCTTTTAAGCTATACTATAAAGCCACTGTCACCAGACCAGGATGGTACTGGCATAGAAGAGACCATTGAAACAAGGAATCCAGAAACAAACCCAAGAATATATGGTGAACAAATATTTGACAAGAGAGTCAAGAATGCTCAGTGAAGAACTGCATCTTCAACAAATGATGCTGGAGCAATTGGATAAAAGACTGAAACTGAACCTATATCTTACACCACTCACAAAATTTAACTGAAAATTAAATGAAGGCTTAACTGTGAGACCTGAAACCATGAAACTTTTAGAAGAAAAACACAGGAAAAAGCTCCCTGACATTGATCTTTGTAATAACATTTTAGAAATCACGCCAAAAGCAGAAGCAAAAAAATTAAAAATAAACAAGTGGGACTACATCAAACTAAAAAGCCTCTGCACACCTGAGGAAACCAACAACAAAGTGAAAAGACAACCTACAGAATGGGAAAAAATATTTACAAACCATGTGTCTGATAAGCAGTAATATCCAAACCATGTAAGTTCAATGGCAGAAAACCCCCCCAAATTAAAAATTAGCAAATAACTAATAAAGATTTCTTTTAAAAAGATATACAACAGGTACATGAAAAGATGTTCAACACCTCTCATCATTAGGGAAATGCAAATTAAAAACTACAATGAGTTACCACCTCAGGTCCTTTAGAATGGCCATCATCAAAAAGACAAAAGATAACAAATGCTGGCATGGATGTAGAAGAAAGAACGCTTGGGCATTGTTGGGAGGATTGTAAACTGGTACAGCCACTGTGAAAACAGAATGAAGGTTCCTCAAAAAATTAAATATAGAACTAGATATAATCCATTTCTGGGACTATATCCAAGGGCACTGAAAACACAACCAGAAAGGAGAAGTGAACCTCCCTATGCATAGCAGCATTATTTATAATAGTCAAAACAGGGAAAGAACTTACGTGTCCAATGATGGATGAGTGGATAGAAAAGCTGTGGGGGTTAGAAATACTGACCCTGAACAACGTAGGAGTTAGATGTGCTGGCCCCACCCCATGCAGCTGAAAATCTGCATATAAATTCTGACTCTCCAGGGGCGCCTGGGTTGCTCAGTGGGTTAAAGCCTCTGCTTTCAGCTGAGGTCATGATCCCAGGGTCCTGGAATCAAGCCCCACATCGGGCTCTCTGCTCAGCAGGAAGCCTGCTTTCCTTCCTCTCTCTCTGCCTGCCTCTCTGCCTATTTGTGATCTCTATCTGTCAAATAAATTTAAAAAAAAATAAATTGAAAAAAAATTTTTGATTCTCCAAAAATTTAAATAGCCTACCATTGACCAGAAGCCTTACTGATAGCATAATCAATAAATACATACTTTGTATATTGTATTCCTACTACTCAACTAGAAAAAGGAAAGCACTATATGTACCTTAAACTTCATACAGTGATATATGCCAACTATCTCTCAATAAAACTGGAAAAAAAATATGAAAAGAGATACAATTTCACTTGCCTTTTTGAAATATTTGCAGTAACTTATTGCCTCCTTTCCTGAAGGACCCTAGAGGTCTGGTATTCCAAGCTGGGAGCCATTAATCCAGTGAGTGAAAAAAATGTGGTGTTTTTTTTTCCCACTTTCAGAGTCTTTAGTATTACAGGAGAATCTTCTATTTCCTCATAATTCCCAGTTTCTAAAGCAAAATTCCCACAGTGATCATGGCCACACCTTGCAGGGTCTACCCCTATACACTCCAACTTTCCTCTGTTACAACTGCCTGGGTTCCTAGCCATCTCTGCTTATATACTAGATCACACACTCCCTCGGAAATTCAACTGTATCTCTCCAGAAAATGCTCCCCTCTCTTACATCACACACCATCCCTATCTATTCTACTTTGCCTACAAGCCTATAAAAACATGCTGTTCAACTCTATTCACCCCATCTCACAGAACAACCACCAACTCATTTCTCAATTTCCCTTTCTGAAGTCTTAGAAAGAGGTTGATGAGAGTTATTATCTTTCCAATTTTTCCTTGAGCTCCCTTCAGTCAGGCCTTACTCCTTTTATCAAAATCCACAACGATGTCATAATGTTACATCCAAAGTCAATTCTCAGTCCTGACAACAATGTAGTGCTCTTTTGTTGAACATAAAGATTTTCACATACCATGAATCTCAAGGACACTGTGTCAACTGAGAAAAACCAGAAAAAAGTCTATAATTGTATTTGAGCCCAGGCAAAAGGATACACTGTGCAGGAGCACCTGGTGGCTCAATCAGTTGAGCATCTGACTCTTGGTTTCAGCTTGGTCGTAATCTCATGGATTGTGGGATCGAGCCCCACACTGGGCTCCACACTGAGTGGGGAGTCCACTTGAAGATTCTCTCCCTCTGCCCATTCCCATGCAAGCACACGTCTCCTGAGCACTCTCTCTCAAATAAATAAATCTTAAAAAAATAAATCTTAAAAAAAAAAAAAGACTGCTGTGTAAACTCAAAATCTGTGCAAATGTCCTAGATAACATGAGTTAACTGTTGCATCTTTGATAGTTACAATATTAGTTCCATTTCTGTCACTTTTCAAATAAAATTTATTTAGATACACAATCAAAGAGTTATCCTGTTCCTGTAAACATCCAATCCAGAGAATTCCAGCTTCCTTGCATCCTCCTGCAAATCACCCAGCGCAAGCCCAAATACTGTCCCTAGTTCCTCCTAACACTTTCTTGCTGAGATGCCTCACAGATCCCCATAGTAAGCCATTTTCCTTATTCACCAAGTATCAGTAAACCCAACTTTATTACAGGCATTTTATTGGTGGTCTCTGAAACACATTAATACTCTCCTGTCTACTTGCCCTAAGCAAGCACCGTACTGCTGTTAAGTCAAATCCAGTAAATCCTCGGTTCAAAATGTTCCAGTACCACCCCCTCATGCCTGTTTAAAAGCCAGTGCCTTCTTACAATGACTCCTAAGGTCCTAGCTGAATGATTGTGAAGCCTGGATGCACGTTAAAATCTCGAGGGAGCCTGGGTTCCACCTCCCAGTGATTGTAACTTAACTGAACATGGCATCCAGAGTTTTCGAAGCTCTCAGGTGGCCTCTCCAAAGAAGCCAAGATTGAGGACCCCAGCTCTGGATGGGCTGCTTATTCCTTTCACCTCATCTCTAATTATTTTTTTCTCCTGTCTCTCTTCCAGCCGCACTGGCCCACTTGCTATTGCTCAAACTCACCAACTATGTTCCTGTTTCACTTCCTTCTTTGTGCATGGAACACTTTTACTTCAAGTATCCTCAGAGCTTATTTTCTGACCTTTTCCAAGACTTTCCTTTAAATCACTTCAGCACTGAGACCGGCTATGATCACCGTATTTAAACTTGCAAAGCCCTCCGCCAACCACATCACTTCCCCATTACTCTTACCTTGCCATTTTTCTTTGGTATAGATGCTTTTCAAAAATATTAAATTTACTCATTTATTATAGGTTCAGTGTCTCCCCAATTAGGAAGCAAGCTCCAAGAGCACAGGAATGTCTGTCTGTTTGTTTACTGTGGGATCTCAGACCATGCATAGCATACAGGGGGCACTCAATACCACTTGTTACGAGCACTAGTGACCTTCCTTTCTCCAATATGAAATTTTCTTTCTCATTTCCCTCAAATTCTTGGTTCTATCAAAGAGTTAAACCTATTTAGTTGGTACTCTAAAACAATCCTACTTAATAGTCCATCCATTCCTAATTTTTTTTTTTTTCCCAAAGGCTTATCTTCCCTCACATTTCCTTAATTGTGAGTTTTTCCTTAGGGTTTGGTACTTGACCCTTTACACTTCCTCATTTATATTGACACTTAATAACCTCTCTCCTTTGAAGAGAGGAGACTCCATCTTTCATACGTCAGCAGTGCCACCATGTCAAAGTTTTAGTTAAAAACACTGGCTCTTACTCAATACTCCCATCCTGGCAAATCCAGCACAGTACCAAAGCTTTAATCATTTATGTCAATAAATCAAAAAATTGTTTCTCTAATGCACTCTTCCCTTATTAGTGTCAAAACTCCAAAAAAAGAAAAAGAAAAAAAAATGAGAAAATAATGATCTCCCTCCCTCCCGCTCCCCTTCTCTCACTCTGTAAGTCAAGATAAAAGCTAAAGGCTAGGGGGTGGGATTATGGACATTGGGGAGGGTATGTGATTTGGTGAGTGCTGTGAAGTGTGTAAACCTGGTGATTCACAGACCTGTACCGCTGGGGATAAAAATATATGTTTATAAAAAATAAAAAATTAATTAAAAAAAAAAGCTAAAGGCTATTACTTAAAACATCCCTTTTCCTTTCTCCCAAAACTCAAGTCGAGTGTTTCTTTATTCTACTTACTAAACTTTTATTATGACCTAGCTCTACATGTCACTTCTGTTCATGATAATCTCTTACCTTTCCTCTTAAAGCCTCCCAACTGAAACCAAGATTTCCATACTTTCCCCTTCAATTCATTCTCTACACCGCAGCCAACGTATAAACATTTAAAGACCTCTAAAATTCAAACCTGATCATGCAACTGCACAAAAATCCTTAAATGGCTTTCCTACTTTTTAGTGTAATAATCCTTATCATGGCTAAGCTAATTCTCAACAACCTCTGTGCTTCTCTTGCATTTATGCTCAAACTACCTCTATTATCACAGTTTCTTTAATAAATCGAGATTATTTTCCTCCTCACTCATTTTAATGCCTTACTACAGTCCATTTCTTCTGTTTGGAACCCCCCATTTATGTTCGCTTAGTTATTCAAATTCATTCTATCACCGTCTTTTTACAAGTTAATGAGACTCCTATAGTCAATGGATCTTGACAAAGGACTAGACAACACAATGAAAGAAAAAGACAGGATTTTCAACAAATGATGATGAACAACTGGATACCACATGCAAAAAAATTAAGTCCAGACAGACCTCACATCCTTCATAAATAAAAACTCAAAATAGATCAGAGCTCTAAATATGAAATGCAAAACTCTGAAACTTCTCGAAGATCATGTAGGTGACCCTGGGCAATGACTTGTTAGATACAACACCAAAACACAATCCATGAAAGAAATAATGATACACTGGACTTTACTAAAATTAAATTTTTCTGCTCTGCAAAAGACAACGTCAAAGAATAAGACAACAAAGCACAAACTTGGAGGAAATACAAAAGATCCATCTGATAAAAAACTGTTACCCAAAATATGTAAAAACAAGCCACCTGATTAAACAATGGGCCAAAGACCTGAAGAGACACTTCACCAAAAAAGATATACATATAGCATCTAAGTATATAAAAAAGATGTTTCACATCATAGATCATCAAAGAAATGCAAGATACCACTAAAAATCTATTAGAATGGCTAAAAACCAGAACACTGACAATACCAAAGGATGGTAAGAATGTGGAGCAAGAAGAACTCTGATTCATTGCTGGTGAGAATACAACACAGTACAGCCATTTTGGAAGACATTTTGGCAGTTTTTACTAAAATGAAATGTATACTTATAATATGATCCAGCAATGATGCGTCTTGGAATTTACTTAAAAGAATTAAAACCTTATGTTCACATAAAAAGCAGCCATGGATGTTTACAGCCGCTTTATTCATACAGAATACTGAACAATGTAATATTATTCAACACTGAACAATAATGAACTTGTAAGCCATGAAAAAACATGGAGGAAGCTTAAATGCATATTAGTAAGTGGAAAAATATCTGAAAATGCAATGTACTATATGATTCCAACTATATGACATTCTGGGAAAGGCAATGAAGACTATGTAGATGGTGAAAAGATCAGCTGTTGACAATAGTTGGGGGCAAGAGAAGGATGAACAGTCAGAGCACAGAGGATTTTAGGGCAGTGAAAATACTCTATCTGATACCATAAAGATGGATACATGTTGCTGCACATTTGTTCAAAGCTATGCAATGTATAACATCCAAAGTGAACGCTGAGGTACGCCACGGACTTCGGATGATCATGTTGTGTCAAGGTAGGTTCATCATTTGAAACAAATGCCCCACTCTGGTTAGGGATGTTGATAATGGGCAAGTTATGCATGTGTCATCACAGGGGCTATATAGGACATCTCTGTACCTTCCTCCTCAATTCTGCTGTGAAACTAAAAGTACTCTTAAAAAAAAAAAAAAAGCTCAATTAAAGAAAATTTCAAAAAAATTTAATGCATATTTAAATCCAGCTATCTCCACACTAGTGCTAATCTGAGAGTCAACCTGTAACTTTCACAGCCACTCTGTGGCCTCATCAAGATTGGAATTATGTATATATGGGTGTAATGTAGTTTTCCCCACTAGACTATAATCTCTATGATGGCAGAAACCGTATGTCTTGTTCACTCTGTAAACAGCTATAGAGTTGACTACAGTGCTTGATAAATATTTATCCAATGAAAGGGACCCTGAGCGGGGAACCTGGGTGGCTCAGTGGGTTAAAGCCTCTGCCTCCAGCTCAGGTCATGGTCCCAGGGTCCTGGGATCGAGCCCCACATCATCAGGCTCTCTGCTCATCGGGGAGGCTGCTCTCCCCTCCCCTGCCTGACTCTCTGCCTACTTGTGATCTGTCAAATAAATTAAAAAAATCTTTAAAAAGAAAAGAAAAGAAACGAAACAATATATATATAATACTATTACCCACTCCCTCCAGGAACCCTCCCCAAGTACCCACTCCTTTACCACAGTAATATAAAATTACCTCCCCAGGTAGACCCTCTCTAGCCAACCTGCCTCACTCTTACTTTTAGTAACAACTCATTTCTACAACTGAAAACCATGCTTCCAGCCAACTTCCCATGAGTTATACGGAGTTTCCAAACGAAGTCAAGAAATGTCTTCACTCCTGAAGTTTTCACTAATGCCCCTCCTGTGCTCCTTATCTTAGACTCCTAAAGATTCCAATCTAGACCATCCTTTATTATCAATGGAGCAAAACTTTTTCTACTTTTTACAATTTTGTGTGTATTTTGTATCCTCTCATCTAAACTGTAATCTACTCCACAGCAGGGCAAATACACTAACATCTTTGCATTCTCTGCACACTTTTTTTTTTAGCAGGTATTAAACAGTCATTATTAACAACTACATTTGATGGGCTGCTACGGCTTCTTTCATGCACATGTGTTCAGATTGTCTCACTAGATTATTTTTTCCCTAAAGGAAAGACTCCTTTCTACTTTTTCTATTTGTTTATGTGTATTTCCATACAAACCCAGCAAAATGATGGAAATGCTCAAACACACTTGAAATATAGTTACTGGAAATTGAGAAATACTAGCCTATTTAAAAGCCTCCCTTTTAAATGCCCAAAGGTGTGAAGAGGTTTATACTGCTGAAGAACTTTACAAATTTATTGCCCTGTAAGACTTAGTGAAATGAAAATCAACCCAAAGATCCATTTCACACTCCCGCCTCTACCCTAAAGTAACGTGTGTGAAAAGAGCCATGACATTCATTCTTTTTATGCCTTACTTTTCTTAACTGTAAATTACTTAAAACATATAAATATATTTCAAAGAATGTCAGGTACAAAATAAATACCTTTTGACTGTTGGTATTTATTATGTTATCATACAGTATCTTTAAGCATCTTTAAATCTATACTCAAGTATAGATTTCAGGTCTCTTTAAATCTTTATCCCAAGAAGAGAGGTCTATATGAACACTAGAAGGAAATGTCAATTTCATTATCTACATGGTAAAGTTCTGTAAGGCAAGGAGACACAGGCTGCTAAGAAAATTGGAGGATCATTATCTCTTCTTATACTTCTCATCATACACATTGCTAGTATGAAAATAGAAACAAAATGGACAAGAGCAGTACTTATGGAAGAAAAGAGAACGACTCAAGAAGTTCTGACATACAAGCAAAAAAAACATGCCACTTATAGTTCTAATTTATAATTTTTAGAGTGAAGAACAACGATCTTGTAGAAAAATAAAATCCAAAGGAACTCAAAGTAATGACACAGGAAAAAAAAAATTTACTGTCTCCACAGTCAGCTTTAATAATATAATTTATTGAAATGTAATCTTAAATAATCATAGAAAAATACTTTCTTATTAAATACAGATCTTGTTCTCAATAGAATTTTCAACTGAGAAAAATCCTTTATTTTTGTCTCAACTCTTTATTACATACTTTATTATCCACTTTATTATTTTATCTCTACCATCCCGAATTTCTCTAATCTAGCAATATAATTATCTGAAGCAAAGACTGCTGAAAATACCATGGGTTATTTACCAGATTTTACCTTCTACAAAAATATATTTTTTTTCCTCCTCAGTGATCAATGACTCCATAAAGGAGAAAGAATAGACTTTTTCTCTACTTCTTGGTTTTATTTCACAGTAATGATGAGCCTTTTACCTCAACAACTTCTCATTCCAGTCTTTTAAAATCACTTCTGTCAAGTGAACTGTGTTTGTTGACTACAAAACAGTATTTAAATTATAATTTGAGGACAATATGAAGAAGACAATGAAAATCCAGTTTACTAAGAACAGAACAACTAGGAACTCTTTTTCCTACAAGGACTTATTTACTAATAGGTACTTAATAAAAAAAAATGCTCAATAATTAGCAAATTTATTTGGTAGTTAGGCCTATAGAAAAGAGTATAAGCTAGAAAAGAGAAAACAGTAGCTTCATTTCCTGTCTTCTATTAAAAAAAAAAAAAAAGCAATTTGTGTTTATACAGAGAGGAGCATTTTAGGAAGACTTTAATTCTACAATTAAGTTTAAATATGTCAAATCTCACCACAAAAATACCTTCTTGAAACATTTTTTTCAGAATACATGCAGAAAAAGTACAGTCCTAAATAGAAGATACACACATATATAATAAATTCACAGCAAAAGACACAAGGCTATAAACAATTCAAGCTTTTAAACAGTGCATATATGGGATGAACGAAATTCCTAAATCTCAATGCAGAATACAACAATTACTATGAGAGGGTAACAAATTGTGAAAATACGAATATGGCTCCTGCTGGAGGTGGCTTCCAAAGCACCAGCACATAAACTCAGTCAGGTTCTATTTGAGATCTCAGCTGCAAAAACACCAGCCCAAATTCCTAAATTTAGTAGATATAATAGTTTGAAGAAAACATACAACTGGTATTTAAGTTTGAAAATGTAAATCAGAAAAATAATAAATCATTCCATTTTCCTATATTGCTTCACCTGTCTTTGCTTAGACTTTACTGAATTCAAATACTACATACTGACTTATGTGGTTTTTCCTGTGAAGAGATAAAGTAGAAATTGAGAAATAATTTAGATCTTTTTTTTTAAATCCCACAACTCAACAGTTTGCAGGTAGAAATAAATTGCAGTGCTCAAAAAAATTGTTTGAGAATATTATAATATCTTTATCATGTACAGAGTTTATGAAAACTTTGGACTTCCATCTATATTACATAATGTAGACTAGAACAAAAAATTTATGTATGTCCTGTTTATACAACATGGACCTGAGAATATGTACCACTAATGCTTTTTGACACACGAAATCTTCATTTTCTAGTATATAAGTTATTTTTTGGAACTAAACCAAGCTTGGTGTAAAGTAATATTCCTTATGTTAGCCTTTGAGAAAGCTAATATTTGTTCACAAAAATAGAAACTTCTGAAGAGTATCTTCATGACCATGAGAGGAGTAAAAGCAAATTTCAAAAGGCACTTGAAGCACAGAGAAATTAAAACACTTCTACTTTGCTGGTATGACCATTTTTTTTTTAACACAGTGACCCTTAGTGAAAAAAGGAGAGGGGCAGGATGGCAGGAAGACAGTGTTCTCATAAAATACGATTAAAGTAGTTGTAGTTTTGTATTATAAAGAAACATTCCATTAAATAATCTAAGATTCTCAAATAATCTGCAAGTGCTATAATCTCTATTTTTAACATTCCCAATTTTTTAAAAAATATTAACTTTTTTCTTGCCAAAATTGTGTTAAGCCATATATTTCATATTTTTTTCTAAAACGTTTGAAAATATTTTAGAGGCACCGAAAACCTAAATCCATGGTAAGTTTAATAAATCTCTGAGGGTAAGTAACAGTCTCATCTAAAAGAAAAAGAAATCAAATTGTGTTAGAGATGCTTATAAAAAATGACAAAATTAGAATAAATTGCATTAAAAATATTAAATATCTGAAATTCTAGAATACCAATATTCATAAACAGAAATCCTGAGGGTGGTATTGTGTTTTTCTCCTCATAGGAAACGCCTGTTTTGTCAAGCAGTTAAGGTTCTCTGTGGGGAAAATGATATGCTAGTCAGTCCACTGCCAGACTCTCAGCCTAAATTCCACTGGCTTCTCTCCCTTTGCTGCAAAACAGACAAAGACCCTTACTCTTACTCCACTCAACTCTTTAATGTCCTTACCTCATCTCAACTCAATACCAGAATTTTTAATGCACAGGTTCATAAAAATGGGGTAAAGAAAAAGAATTTCTATCAATAAAATAGATTCACAGTATAAAATTAACTCTGCCAAAAAAAAAAAAAAAAGCAGGCAAAGAAATAAAAATAAAGATTTTAGAAATCTGGAGCTCATTTACTAATTTTTTAATTCAATTCACTATGATGAGGGTCCATTGCCAAATTGTGGTCTCCTAACCTCTTTTCATGTCTATAAAACTATCTTATGAAATATAATATGATTAAACAAATAATTACTAATGGGAAATTATAATCTTTTTATTTAAAAAAAAAAAAAGAACATGAGGAATGACATCACCAAGATGGCAGCATAGCTTATTCCTGACTTCAGTCCCCTCTCAAGAAAAACAAAACGAACAAAAAACATAGCTTATTCCTGACTTCAGTCCCCTCTTCAAGAACAAGACACCACTGAGAGACTCCTAGAACATGGGGGTGAGGCTGAAGTAACCCCTGCACCTCGGAGAAACTACGTAGGAAGAGAAGTGGCTACATACACACTGACCTCACTAATGCCTCCTACCCACCCCAGGCAAGCATAGCACCCACTGAGGTCTCCCGTGAACTTCCATTTCTTCCCCAAGGGAAGAAAAGAGAGTCTAAGGGAAACAACCAGCACCCCCAACTCAGCACTGTGGGTACTTTGTGGGAGCCCCTACTCTGATCTCATACCTGCACAGAGATTGCAGGAAAACTATGAGGTTCAACCACTGGGAATCAAACTGGGACAGAGAAGTGGAGGGAAGCTTGCAACAACCAGCACACAAACTGGCAGACCAAGTTCACACCTACTATGCCCAAGTAATAATATCAACTGGTTGCTTTGCTCATTATCAGAACCAAGATGGGTACAAACTCTGACCAAGGAACTTGGCAGAATACAGATCTTATTTATTCAGATCCTCAAATGAATTCTGTTGACCACAGAGCCAAGTTTGCCTAAGCTCAGGGAGGGAGCTGAATCACAGCCCCTTCTGTGGAGAGTGTCTTCCAGGCCCATCTGACAAAAAGGACTGGAGAAAACTCCTAAAAGCTATGTGACCCAACACAGTCAAGCTGAGAAGTAGGAAGAGCTGAAGTTTGCAAAGACAGTGGCCCTGTTTGGCCAGGGAACTTGAGACTGTGGGTCAGCCTGAGTTCAGACTACAAAGAACTTTACGGGCTTTAGTTGATGCTCCCACTGCACCTAGAGAGGGAATCTAATTCATAGCCCTGCTCACTGTTGAATGCAGCCATCAGCCTATCCAACCAGAGAAGCTGACCAAAGCAAAAAGAAAGCTGTGATGCCCATCCTGTAACCTCTCATAGGCAACCAAGCCAGAAGTCCTATCCAATTGCTCTTGCCACCGGAACACGTCCCATCCCTGACCTTAAAGCTTAAACAGTTGCCTCACCCAAGAGAAGACCACAACAGCTGGTCCCATTTGCCCAGATATTCCCAGCACATGCCCAGAAACTGAAATTGGCTGAATGTTGAAGAAATGTCTCTGCCAAACCAAACCTGTAAAGTCTAGAAATGGAGCCCAATTACTTAAATGTACAGGTACCAACATGAGGAATCAAAGATCACAAAAACTCAGGTAAATGGGACACAACCAAAGTAGACTAATAAAATTTCCAAAACCTAAACCTTAAGAAATGGAGATCTAGGAACTGTGAGAAAGAATTCAAAATAATCCCCTTAAGAAAGTTAGTGAACTATGAAACACACACACACACACACAGACACACACACACACAGAAAGCTAAATGAAATTAGGAAAACAGTGCATAATAAAATGAGAACTTTGAAATGGCAACCATTAAAAAAAATCCAAACATAATCCTTAAAGTTAAAAGGTAAAATAACTAAACTGAAGAATTCAACAGAAAATGTCAAAAGTAGACTCAACCATGCAGAAGAGACAATCAGTAATCTGAAAGAGAAGACACTGAAAATTATCAAAAATAGAATACTAATCATCATCATAAAAAGCGTAAATCTCACTGGTAATGGTAAACATAGAGTCACAGATAAGCAATATTTATGCAATATGGTAATATGTTGGCGAATTCACTTAAAATTCTACCTTAAGTTTAAAAAATGTGGTGAAAATGACTGTAGCTATTATAATCTGTTATTAATTACACAATGTAAAATACGCACATTGTATCAGCAATAACCAAAAGGGAGGAAAAGAGGTAAAAGTGTAAGGTTTATAAATTTTATTTATAAAATAAAGTTATCAGTTTAAAATGAGGTGTTTTAAGTTGAAGATATATTATGTAAGCCTCATTGTAACTACTAAGAAACTCCTATAGTAATTACATAAAACCTGATAGGAAATCAAAGCACACTGATACCAAAAGACACACACACACACACACACACACACAGGACTATTACTCAGCCATAAAAAAAAAAAAGAATGAAATCTTGCCATTTGCAAAAACATGGATGGATCTTAGAGACTATAATGCTAAATTAAGCCAGTCAGTCAGAGAAAGACAAATCCCATATAATTTCACTCATGTAGAATTTAAGAAACGAAACAACAAAAAAAAAGAGACAAACCTAAAACAGACTTTTAAATACAGAAAAACTGGTGGTTGCCAGAGAGGAGATGGGTTGTAGGATGGGAAGAAATGGGTGAAGCAGATTAAGAGCACTTTCATCACGATGAGCACTACGCAATGTATAGAATTGTTGAATCACTATATTGTATACCTGAAACTAATATAACACTGTGTGTTAATTACAATGGAATTTTTTAAAATAAATGATTTTTTCAAGTTACAACCTCCCTCCTCACATCATCTCCCCTTTACCATTATGTGATTAATTTTTCTCAATACTGTAAACATTTTACTTATTTCTTTTGTTATTGTCTACATTCCACTACTTAAACGTAAATTCTACTACGGCAAAGAGTTTTTGTCATTTTGTTCAATGTTCATACCTGGCACATAAAAGGTGCTCAATAAATTTGTTGAATTAAAAAAAAAAAAAAAAGAAAATGCCCTAAAGAAGAAAAGTCCCGGACCAGATAGCTTCACTAGTGAATTTTACCAAACATTTAAAAAAGAATTAACAACAATACTTCTCAAACTCTCCCATAAAATCAATGAGGAGGAAACACTCCCAAATTCATTTTAAGAGGCCAGCATTATCTTGATAACAAAATCAGAAAAAAATACTACAAGAAAAGAAAACTACAGGCTAGTATCCTGATAAATACAGAGGCAAAAATTCTCAACAAAATTTTAGCAAAAAATTCAGCAGCCATTGAAAGGATCATTCACCATAATCAACTGGAAATTATCCTGGGACAAAAGGATGGGTCAGAATACGGAAATGGATCAATGCAATACCTCACATTAATAGAATGAAAAATCCTATGATCATCTCAAGAGAAAAAAAGCATTTGACAAAATCCAACTGTCATTCACGAATAAAACAATTAACAAACAAGGTATGGAAGTAACATGTCTCAATATAATAGAGACCATTTATGACAAGTCCACAGCTAACATCACACATCACACTCAATAGTCAAAGGCTTGAAAGCTTTTCCTCCAAGATCAGAAACAAGATAAGGTGTCCATTCTCACCACTCCTATTCAATATAGTACTGAAAGCCCTAGCTAGAGCAATCAGTAAAGAAAAAGAATCAAAAGCCATCAGAATTCAAAAAGAAGATGCATGGTCTCTATTTGCAGATAACATGTCCTTAAATAGAGAAAAATCCTAAAAACTCAACCAAAAGCCTGCTGGGCTAACCAACAAATTCAGTAAAGTTGCAGGATACGAAATCAACATACGAAAGTCAATAGGGTTTCTACACACTAACAACAAATTTTCTGAAAAATAAAGAAACTTATCCCACTTTACAATTACATCAAAAAAATAAAATACTTAGGAATAAATTTAACTGATAAGGTGAAAGATCTCTATCCCGAAATCTATAAGGCATTGTTGAAAGCCATCCAGGAAGCTGCAAATAAATGAAGCTGTGCATTGAAAACATTGATACTCTTAAAATGTCAATACTACCCAAAGCCATCTATAGAGTCAAAATTCCATAGGTTTTGTTTGTTGGTTTGGTTTGGGGTTTTTTGCTGTTTTGTTTTTTTATCAGAAGTAGGAAAAACACTCCAAAACTTTATGTGGAATAAAAGAAACAAACAAACAAACAAACAAACAACAAAAAACTCAAATAGGCAAAGAAATCCTGAGAAAAAAGAACAAAGCAAGAAGCATCACACTTCCCAGTTTCAAGCCAAACTATAAAGCTCCAGTCACCAAAATAGTATGGTACTGGCACAAAAACAAAGAGACCCATGCAAAGAACAGAAAACCCAGAAATAGACCCAAACATATACAATCAACTAATATTTGAGAGGGAAGACAAGAATACTCTAAAGAAAACACAATCTCTTCAATAAATGATTCTGAGATTATTAGATATTCACATGTGAAAGAATGAAAGTGGACCCATATTTTACATCACTCACAAAAATTAATCAAAAATGGATGAAGACATAATTCTGAAACACGAAACTCCAAAAATAAAACACAAGACTAAATTTCCCTAACATGGGTCTTGGGGATCATTTTTTAAATATTAACACCTAACACAAAAGCAACTAAAGCAAAAATAAGTAATAAATAATGCCATAGGACTACAGTAAACTAAAAACTTTCTGCACTCTAAAGAAATCATCCATAAGGTTAAAAGACTACCTGCAAAAAAATATTCATAAAGGAGATAAGTTTATCTCCTGCAAATTACAAAGAACCCATAAAGCTCAAGAGCAAAAAACAAATAACCCTATTAAAAAATGGGCAAAGTACATGAATAGACATTTCTCCAAAGAAGGTATATAAAAGGCCAACAAATACATGAAAAGACATTCAACATTATTGGTCATTAGGGAAACACAAATTAAAGGCACAATATCACTTCACAACTGTTGGAATGGCTACTACCAAAAAATGAAAACAAATATTGGCAAGGATGTGGAGAAAAGGTAATCCCTGTACACTGTGGTAGGAACAAAAATTGGTGCAACCAATATGGAAAACAGTATGGAGGATCCTCAAAAAACTAAAACTAAGACTACCACATGATCCAACAATTCCACCTCCGGGAATACACTTGAAGGAAACAAAAACGTTAACTCAAAAAGGTATCTGTACCCCTATGTTCATCTCAGCATTATTTACAATAACCAAGACCCAGAAACAACCTACGTGTCTATCAGTGAGTTAAGGGATAAAAAAGTAATGGTATCCATACACATACACACACATGTATATAAGTATAAACAATGGAATATTATTCTTTCATAACAAAAAAGAAAACCTACCATTTGCAACACCATGGATGGATCTTGAAGACATGATGCTAAGTGAAATAAGTCAGAGAGAGATCAATACTAAATGATCTCACTTATACGTAGACTCTAATACAAACAAACTCACAGAAAAAGACATTAGACTTGTGGTTACCAGAGGTGGAGGCTGAAGGGGGACAGGAGAAGAACTGGAAGAAGGTGATCAAAATATACAAACTTTCCAATTATAAGATAAGTAAGTACTAGGGATGTAAGCACAATGGGAGGACCACAGCTAACCCTGCTGTATGATATATACAGAAGTTCTTATGAAAGTAAATCCTCAGCTTTCTTATCACAAAGAGAATATTGTTTTCCTTTTTTTTTTTTCCTTTCTTTTCAGTGCATCTGTACAAGAAGATGGATGTTAGCTGAGCCCACAGTGGTATTCATTTCACGATATATGAAAATCAAACCCTCAAGTGTTATGCCCTAAAATTCTACCATGATGCATGTCAATTATTTCTCAATACAACTGAAGGGGGAAAAAAGAACATCAGACCTGTAGATAGCATTTACCATTCTAATGATAAATGACCCTTGGAAAATGACCATTTGACGTCCTAGGGGCCTAAGGGCATGATATCTCCTCCAAAAGTGAAGTCTTTATCTCTGGCTTGTCTCAATTTAATCATGACTCTGAGAGGATGAAAGGGCTGTGTGATGTGTGCTAAGAATGTGGAGTAGGGAGGCTGACAGCCTAGATTCAATATGGGGTTCCGTCATTTATGGACCTGACATTAGGCAAAGATGCGCTTTATAAAATTTATTAGTCTCGGGGCACCTGAGTGGCTCAGTGGATTAAAGCCTCTGCCTTCGGATCAGGTCATGATCTCAGGGTCCTGGGATAGAGCCCAGCATTGGCCCTCTGCTCGGCAGGGAGCCTGCTTCCCCCTCCTACTCTGCCTGCCTCTCTGCCTACTTGTGATCTCCGTCTGTGAAATAAATAAAGTCTTTACAAAAAAAAAAAAAGTACATTAAAAATGAATAAAGTCTTTAAAATAAATACATAAATACATAAATAAATTTATTAGTCTCAAATCCAAGTCCACACTTCCCTCCCATGCTGGACTCTGTAAACATTTCTGAGTAGCTCATACAATGTTTGGCTTTGTTAGTAGACAGCATAGGATGGATACCACAAAACACAGTAGAATAGGAAGCTTCTGGAAGCTTCTCTTTGTGGTTCCAAAATACTTAGGTTGGTTTGTTTGCTTGTTTGTTTTTGCTTTTGCCCTGTGACTGCCAACAATTTAAAACAACCCAGTTACAGTGCCCCTTCAGTGAGTTTTGCAGATATCCTGGTGGATAATTTCTCCCTTGGCCCATGAGCTATTAACCAAATCTAGCTCATCCCAGCAAATTTTTCTACCTTCCAGTGGGTCCCAGTAACACCCTCTCCAATAAAGTTTTTTTTTTTTTCCACTAAAGTTTAAATCTCACTGTTGGGATATGGGGAGTGGGGTGCACTCATTCAAACCAATTCCTTCCTTGGATTGTCTGTCTCAGCACTAGAAGTAGTAGTTGGTCCCCACATTTGCCATTCCTTTCTTTACTGTTCTTTTATTTCTTTTGTAGGTAACCACTTTTTCAAATTACGTAATTCTTTTTATTACATTTTTCTTGTTCAAATTACTAGTGTGGTCTAGTAATTTGAAACCACTAGTGTGGTTTCCATCGCCTGAATGGACACTAACTGTTAAGAAAGTCCGCAAGCTAACAATACTGACCTCTTAGACTGGTTTTGATTTTTACAGAGTTCATATAAAGTTCTTAAAACCATGTACATTCGGTAACAGTCTTAATGTATGAAGAGACAGGCTTACAACTGTTAATCCCTGGCAGAACTTTCAGTAGATCATTCTTCTAACAAGAAAAAAACAGAACATTTTTAAAGAAATTCCTGCTGAGAAATTATCTACCTTCTAAAGAACACATTCTTCAATCCTTGTAACAACTCTTTGTTTATACCTCTATTCACATTATAATTACAGTGCAACAGTATTATACATAAAGAAATACATAATTATATTATGTATTTATGTATGTATGTATGTATATTATACATAAAGAAATACATAGTATTTCTTACCCAAAGCACTAAGCTTCTTGAGGGAAATCATCACATTTTATTCTTCACTGAATCTCTTGGTATAGGATAGAAGCTCAATATAGGTTTGCGAGGACCCAGAGCACGTCTATCACAACCCAACAATGCCCCTGATGTCCTCCCCATCCTGACCTACGTTTTGCATGGATTGATGAGTCTTTCCAACACTATGCTCCACCAATCTTCATAAAAATGTCCATGCCCCTATACGGTCTTGAGTAAAAATACTTGAGTTTCATTTCAGGTATGGGTGATAAGTAAAATGTGCGATTCTTATAAGCTTCCCTCTTGCCTGACTTCAGCGTCTTCTACAAGTGTTATCTAAATAATTTTGCAAAAGATTGTTCACCAACACCATCGCCTTCTTTTCCTTCTTTAATATTTTCCCAGGTATGGTAGGATAACTTTACAGCCATGTAAGGGTATTGCAGAATGGATGGATACACTGCCTTCAGAAAGGAAAAACTTAAAGGAAACCTTTAAAAATTCAAAAACATATCGAACTAGCCAAGATCTATAGTTTTATGACCAACTGATTTATGGGTACACTGTAGTTTGAAGGAGCATTCTTAAGTATTCTATAGTCTTCTGCCATTAGTTGTACTTGAATGACAATTGTTTAGAGTAAGAGTAAGCATTCTTATATATCCACAAAAAATAAAGGAATACTTATAATATAATCTTGTTGTCTTTTGAGTTCTATATTGCATTTATTTTAAACTCTATACACCAACAAAGCAAAACTGAAGGAAAGAGGTATCTTCATTTTTCCGCTACTGTTTTAAAGCTAATCTGGTTTGCTTTCAACTGCAAGTCATTTTAGTTTTTGTTTTTTTTTTTTAAAGATTTTATTTATTTACTTGACAGACAGAGATCACAAGTAGGCAGAGAGGCAGGCAGAGAGAGAGAGGAGGAAGCAGGCTCCCTGCTGAGCAGAGAGCCCGATGCGGGACTCGATCCCAGGACCCTGAGATCATGACCTGAGCCGAAGGCAGTGGCTTAACCCACTGAGCCACCCAGGTGCCCGCAAGTCATTTTAGTTTTATGGCAGTCTCCATTCTGCAGATGTTCATTAAATATTCACTTGAGTAGTGTGTACTCTACATTCAGAGTAGATATGTACAGTAGCCCCCCCCCCCTTTGTCTGCGGTTTTGCTCTCCCTGGTTTCAGGTAACCAAGGTCAACTGTCTGAGGGAGCAGATGATCCTTACTCTGAAGAATGGTCAAAAAGGTCAATACTAGTCTACTTTTTAGTTTTCTGATTGTTTCCTTCGCTGTACAGAAGTTTTTATTTTCATGTAGTCCCAATACTTTATTTTTGTTTTTATTTCCCTTGCTTCAGAAGACCTATCTAGAAAAATGTTGTTTTGGCTAATGCCAGAGACATCAGAGAACCTGTGCTCTCTTCTAGAACTTTTGTGGTTTCAGGTCCCACATTTATGTCTTTAATCCATTTTGAGTTTATTTTTGTGTGTGGTATCAGAAAGTGGTTCAGTTTTCCAGTTTCACTCATTTGCATGTAGCTGACCAGTTTTTCCAATTCCCTTTGTTGAAGAGACTATCTTTTTCCCATTGGATATTCTTGCATCTTTTATTGAAGATTAATTGACAATATAATCATTGGTTTATTTCTGGGTTTTCGATTCTGTTCTATTGATCTATGTGTTTATTTTTGTGTCTGTAGCATTCTGTTTTGATTACTATAGCTTTGTAATATAACTTGAAGTCTGGAACTATACTTTCGGGTTTCTTTTTAAAAACTTCTTTGACTATTTGGGGTCTTTAGTGGTTCCATGTAAATTTTAGAATTTTTTATTCTAGTTCTGTGAAAAATGTTGTTGGTATTTCATAGGGATTATATTAAATCTACAGATTGCTTTGGATACTACAGACATTTCAACAATATTTGTTCTCCCAACCATGAGCATAGGCTGTCCTTCCATTTTTTGTGTTGTCTTTAACTTCTTTCATCAGTGTTTTAGAGTTTTTAGAGTACAGGTCTTTTACCTCTTTGCTTACGTTTATTCCCTGAGTCTTATTATTTTTCATGTAACCTACTGAATGGAGAAAATATTTGCACATGACATATCTTATAAAGCGTCAGTATCCCAAATACATAAAGAACTTACACTCAACACCAAAAAAAAAAAAAAAAAAAAAAAGCTAATCCAATTAAAACATGGGTAGAAGCATGAAAAGACATTTCTCCAAAGACAACATCCAGCTGGCAAAAAGGTACATGAAAAATGCTCAATATCACTCTCATCATCAAGGAAGGACAAACCAAAACTACAAGGTATCACCTCACATCTGTCAGAATAGCTAAACTCAAAAGCACAGGAAACAAATGTTGAGGAGGATGTAGAGAAAAAGGAACCCTTGGGCACTGTTGGTAGGAATGCAAACTCCTGCAGCAACTGTGGAAAACAATATGGAGCTTCTTCAAAAAGCTAAAAATAGAACTACCCTATGATCCAGTAATCCCAGTACTGGGTATTTACCCAAAGAACACAAAAACAGTAATATAAAGGGATATATGCACCCATATGTTTATAGCAGCATTATTTACAATAGCCATGTTATGAAGCAGCCCAAGTATTCATCGATTGATGAGTAGATAAAGAAGATGTGGTTTAGCGATACTAACACAATATTATTCAGCCATAAAAAAGAATGAAATCTTGCATTTGCAATAATATGGATGAAGCTACAGAGTATAATGTTATGCAAAACAATTCAATCAGAGAAAGTCAAATAACATGATTTCACTTATATTTGGAATTTAAGAAACAAAACAAATGAACAAAGGGAAAAATACAAAGAGATAAAACAAGAAACACACTCAACTACAGAGAACAGACTGATGGTTATGGGGGGTGTGAAATAGTGATAGTGAAATAGGTGATGGGAATTAAGGAGTGCACGTGTCCTAATGAGCACCAAGTGTTGTAAGTAAGTGTTAAATTGCTGTATTGTACACCTGAAACTAGTATAACACTGTACATTAACATACTGGAGTTCATTTTTTTTTTTAAGTCAACAGTAGCCACCACTGTGTCACAATAACTACTTGCTTATCTCACTTCATCTAATCAAGCAGGCATTTTATCAACTCACATCATCACAAGAAGAGTAAGTACAATGAGATATTCTGAGAAACAGACTACATTCACATAACTTTTATTACAGTACACTGTTATAATTGTTCTATTATTGTTGTTAATTTCTTACCATTCCTAACTTATAAATCAAGTGTTATCACAGATATGTATATATAGGAATAAACATAAAGTACATTGGATTTGGTACTACCTGTGGTTTTGGGCATCCACTGGGGGTCTTGGAATGTATCCCCTGTGGATAAGGTGGGGGGGGGGACCACTGTGCACATAAATTTTAGCCAATGACTAAGTACTAAAGGGACTAAGTAATTAAAGTACTGGCTCACCAAAACTGGCTTCAGCTGTTCCATTTGAGCAGTCAGATGGAAAATCACAGGATCTGCTGGATGAAATAGAGCCTGCATCTTCACGTGACAGAAATCCACCTTCAAAATTAAGAGACGGAGAGGATAAAACATACTCTTCCCCTTCAATACATGGAATGCATAATTATTTTATGAACACTAGTTTTTAAATACGCTAGAGACACAGAAGCTAGATCAAAAAGCCAAATCAGAGTATAACTTTCTCTTTTCATCCTGTGTATGGTGCTTCAAATGTATATGGAAGGCACTAGGAATGCACTGTGAAGATCTTACAGCCATTTGCATACTGATTAAAGCCTTCAATAGCCTTAATTCAAACACAGGGTCTAGGTGAATCTCTGGGCATTCTGCCCCACAAGTATAACATAATTCATTACCAGTGGGATTTGGCTTACTTTTTAAAAGCCTATTACAGTCCCATTCTAAACTTCTGCTGGGTGATAATACTAAATTCTACAAAGATCTTATAATGACCTACTGGCCAAATTTGCAAAAACAGTAAGAAAGCTTTTTTTTTCCCTCTCTCTTTGTGTACAATAATTGACCTTTCAGGAAAACTTCATATAATTTTGGTCTGATTAGAATTATGCTCTACCCAACAATGATGGAGTTCAGATTAAAGCACACATAGATTGAGTTTTGATTTAATTTCTGAAGAGAATTCTCTGTAAATGAGATCAAGCTCTCTCAGAGACTTCTGCTAAGATTGATTCTAGTGATAATTTAAAACTTTTAACCACAGTCTTGCCTCCAGTTACATTCTCTTCAATGTCAACTTTCTGCTATTCCAATTCTGGTGATGCAGTATTTGATTAGGAGAAGAAAAATGTTTAATTAAATACCAGAAATAAGGTAACACTGGTTAACCCTCAAAAACTCAATCATTTAAATTACAAAAAAAAAAAAAAAACTCAATCATTAAATCTGCTGCTTTGCATTCCCCACTGTCTATCAGAACCACACACATACACAGAACTTAGAATGGTTTATTATTCAGAACACATATTCTGACTAAAGTAAATATATAGGACAATATAAAGTTAGTATAGAGAATTATATAATCTCACCAATGAAAGAGGTCTTTACTAAAAGACTACTAATTAGAAGTTCTTCAATGTAGTTCTCAGTCCAGAATTGTTTCTGCTATAGTACCCTCAATTACTGCATTTATCTTATGTAAGAATTCAACTTTTCCAGTTACTGTTCTTTAATAAAACATAACTTCAGATTATAAAACGTGCCTGATTTCTAAATGCAAGTAACATTCATGTATATAAAGAAAAATAAAATGTGATCATTTTCAGGCAAAATCTTTAACATTGTCTATTTACTAACAGACTCCAGGGTAGGAGTGGTCAAAGGGAAAGATCAATCAATGTTAAAATAACAGGTAACTGCAGACACAGTGCACGCTGTTGCAATCCATTCTCAGAACCTAAACAATGGTTCGATTTTCCAAAAATGCCTATTTGACTATCGGGGATTCATTTTTATGACAATCTTTTGGCCTCTTAATTGAAATGCTCTACAAAATATTTAGTCAAAGAACTGGCCAAACTCCATCTGTTACTTGAAAATATATGTTCTAAATTTAAAGAGAATTTTAGGATCAAGATTTAAATGTTTGGCCGGCCTTAAGTCACTTTTCCAAACACAGTAAGTTTTTTGAACTCCTAGGTGATTCTGAAGATGAATTTCATTATATATTCATTAGAAGTGCCAAATAAAATTAAAATAGAATTACATTTTTATAGAAGTGTTTTTAAAACATGCAAAATAATGAGAATTCTTTCATATTTCCTATAACTAAAAAACTGTGACAATTTTAGCCACAGGCATTGAATATTATTGGAAAAGTCTATAAGGCCTAAGCTGTGATATAGCTTATATATATATACACACACACACATATACATATACATTTTTTAAAGTATGTTTTAGTTTTCAAGGATATGTGATAGAATCCACATCCTGGTATTAGTTATTCATGGACTATATTACTGAAGAACTCTAATATATTTTAAATTTTGGTATCAGGAGGAACTCATTATTTCAATGTTTAAAACTTCAGTGGCCACAAGAAAAAACTTACCTTTCTTTAGTATGCCGGTACCTGGAAGTGACTTATTGGAAATTTCACATTCTTGGGATATACTGATGTCATCTAGAGCAACAGTATCATTTGATGATAAAACAGTAGCTTCCAAAATCAACTATAATTACAAAAAAAATTATTAAAAATACACCATAGATGTCTTACAATCCTATACTTTGTGGAGAAGCTCATTTGCATCTGTCCCACCTTGCAGTCTAATTTTAGAACACTGTTTTGACCAGAATGTTCAAATTATAAATTTATAAAGTCACAGCAGCTTTGACAGCATCTTTTGTAACCTTAATGTCTTAGGTAACCTGGTTTCAAATAAAAGTTGAAACATTCATCACTCCTGAAGAGTTGCCTTCCCATTGGAGCCATTAAGAGTCACATGCATTTAAAATTAGCTCTTTGGGGTAATCAACTGTGTGGTTTACAACTCAATTTAGTTGAGATATTAATTCATTCATAATGGGTCTGCTTGAGGCAATGATTCATTTTCATATCAGAATATTTAAATACTAATATATATTATGTATATATACAGAAACCTACTTGGTAAAGGAAAGCACAGAATCAGTATTCACATACAGTGGTTAATAATATTCATAAGTTAAAGCACTCAGAGGCATCTACTTCTGTGTAATTTATTCTAATACTCTGAATAATGACTGATATAATTTGCTTTCTTTCTTGTTAATCACATTATTACATTGTTAATATACCATCTTAAAAAAGAGAGAGAGAGAGAAATTTTGTCTGAAGTCAAAGACATGTAGCAGGACCACCTGTCCAGGACACTGTAGGCTGTGCATCTCGGTCTTAAAAGAGAGGACCTCAGATCCCAAAGACCTTTTGATTTACTTGGTATGACACATTAACAGCTAAACTACATCACAAGTGCTATACAAAGAGATATGTTTAAGATACTATGAGAATCAAAGAAAAACACTTCCTTATTTCTGCTAAGAATTTGAGACAAAAGTTGAAAAAAAAAGTTGGTAAAAATATGAATTACCTAACAACCAATAACTAATTACCTAATAATAACTCCTCAGCTGTAACTGCCACTTCAGATTTTGTTAGAGAAGCTGGGAACATTACAAGCAAAAAGCAAGGAGATGTGGACGTGCATGGTATTTTTAGAACACTGAGTGCAATGCTTGCTTTAGCAGCACATGGACGAGAAACTAGCGGTGCTATAGGATGATGGGTTTTGAGACATGCTAACCCCAAAATATGGTGCACCTTGGCATAATCAGTATTTCAAGCTGGAGGAATTTAGGAAAGTTTCTCCCAGTTGATCACACTTCGCTCATACTCTTTACCCCATCATATCTTCCCATGACTGTCTGTTCTTCATTGAACATTGCATGAAAAAGCTTAGGATTAACTGTTTCTTTATTAACTGGTCTTTATGTCCTCGTTAAGGCTCCACTGTCATGTAAGCCTTGTATTAAATAATTTTATACACTTTCTCCTTCAATCTGCTTTACTAGTTTAATTTTCAGACCCAGCCAGAAACCATAAGAGAATATATTTTCCTCCCATGCATAGGAGTATAGGATTTTAAGAGAATGGTAAATGAAGTAATAGTAATAGATACAACAACCTGAAAGCAAGAACTGGTGCAGCCCGGTTGGAGGGCAATTCGATGTTATCTATTAAAGAGAAAAATAGCATGGAGGACATTAGGAGAAGGAAGGGGAAAATGAAGGAGGGGAAATCAGAAGGGAGATAAACCAAGAGAGACTATGGACTACGGAAAACAAACTGAGGAGTGAGGGGTGGGCAGTTGGGTGGACACGTACTGCATGGAGCACTGGGTGTTACACGCAAACGATGAATCATGGAGCACTACATCAAAAACTAATGATGTACTGCATGGTGACTAACAGTAAAATTAAACCCACTTCTCAGCATTTATGCTAGAGACACATTCATCAGCATATATGGGAAAACCTGTCCAGAATGTTTACTTCAATGTTGGTTTTAATAGCAAATAAATGGAAACAATTTAAACATCAATCAAAAAAAAATAGTTACACAGACGATGGGTAACCAATCCAGTTAAAAATAATACCTCTATTTGCTAATATGGACAGAATCTCAATATGTGTTTCTGAGTGAAAAATTACAGAAAAAAGTTTACGATCAGATACTACTTGGGCTAAAAACACAATGGTTTCAATTTCTAGATATAGTGGTACATACATACACATTACATAAATAGAATAGGATTCAGAAGTAAAAATGAACCAATGTCTATACTAACCTCAAGATAAAGACTATAATAAGAGGTGAAAGAGGTCAGGAGAGACTGTTACCTTATCTGCAATTTTTGATGAGATATATGTATAATTTTAATGATTTTTAAATTTATTAGAACTTTTTTTTTGTAGAGTCTTAACCAATTAAGGCACTTGGTCTTCAAACATAAGGCAGAAATAACAATAGCTTTTAAGGAAGGATTTTGACAAAGCATCTACAGACACTGTAATTGAAAAACAATATTATGTTTATTAGCACCATTAAGTTATAGTAATCTATTCTGGACAGCTTTAATTTTAAAAGATTTTTCCTTTCATCCATTACTAGAAATCATCCTCGACTGAAGTCAATTAAAATACAAATGCTTTTTTCTTCAGACTCATTAGACAAGCCTTTATTAACCACCATACTGGAAACCTAAACAACTTCTAAAAAGAGTTGGGGGGAAAGAATGCTTGGACACTTTTCTGTGCATCTAGAGAGGTAGGTACATGGGGCACCTGGGTGGCTCAGTGGGTTAAGCCTCTGCCTTCAGCTCAGGTCATGATCTCAGGGTCCTAGAATCAAGCCCCGCATCAGGCTCTCTGCTGCACGGGGAACCTGCTTCTCCCTCTCTTTCTGTCTGCCTCTCTGCCTACTTGCGATCTTTCTCTCTGTCAAATAAATAAATAAAATCTTAAAAAAAAAAATAAAGAAGTACATGAAGTGGTTGGGACCCTGGCAGAAGTTGAAATAGAATTGTGGAACAGGTCTGTAAAATATGGTTATATCATTTTGTCTGAAGGGAACCACTAGACTTTCAAATATTCATATTAAAATGTTAATATAAAACTACATCCAAAGCCAAATAAAAATCACATTGGGTCATGTACACCTTGTTTACTTCCATATTATTAAATTCAGAATTCTAAAATGAAAAATTATAACTCTACCATGAATTAAAGTCTTCCAAATTTAAAAAGAAAAATGGTCACTTCCTTTAAAAATGTATCTTATATCTGTAAATACTACTATCAAATGATTCCAGAATCATCTTGGCTATTTCTGTTTTTTATTGCTTGTTTCAACTAAGTCGATCCTTTGATCTGTGACCAAAGGCAGTTTTCCTTCGGGAAATACAGGACCAATTAATAATCAGTAAGTGAGAAAGAGTTCACGCAGTTTACATGTTTCAACCATGAGTATTTCTTTTTTTTTTCTTTTAAAGATTTTATTTATTTATTTGACAGAGAGAGATCACAAGTAGGCAGAGAGGCCGGCAGAGAGAGAGAGAGAGAGGAGGAAGCAGGCTCCCTGCTGAGCAGAGAGCCCGATGCGGGACTCGATCCCAGGACCCTGAGATCATGACCCGAGCCGAAGGCAGCGGCTTAACCCACTGAGCCACCCAGGCGCCCCAACCATGGGTATTTCAACCACGAATGAAGGAGAAGTGAAAACCTCATTTTTTAAGATTCTCAAGAAAAACTGAGAATTTAAATTCTAAGTTATATGCAAAAGTCTCCCCCTTCTAAAACTACTGCTTAGGATCTTGCTGATATTTGTATTATTCAGTGATATCATATTAATCCCTGGAAAAGCAAAATCATTTCTAATTTTTGCTTTCAGGAACCAAACAACTTAAAGAAATGTTGGTTATATTCCAGTGATTACTTTGTATATCTGAAAAACCAAGGTAAGCCTTTCCAGAGAAATACTCAACTAGCACATTTAGATTTTGGTTGTTATCTTGTTTTTAAAAAAAAGGAGTAAGAACAGCAACAACAAAAAAGAAATCTAAGAGGCAATGGGGAAAGTAGATAATATAAGATAAATAGGAATACAGTAATTTTTGAATGATGGAATCAATAATAAGAGCAATCACAAACATTATTTAAAGCTTACTGCATACGAAGCACATTCATTTGTTCTAACCCTGTGAAGATGTGCTATTTTCATTCTCATGTTAAAGCAAAAGAAACAGAAGCTTCAGAGGTGAAGTAACTGGTTAAAGGTCATCTATCTCATAAACGAGATAGGTAACCAGAGCCATTAAGGATTAGGCTGCATTGCGCTGGTAGAATAAAATGAAAAGCTAACTGGCCTTTAGCAGATGCTACAGACCAGAGCTGTCTGGTAGAACAATATTCAGTGCAGCCCTAAATTAAGAAGGCTGAGGAGGTTGTAACTTCATAGAGACTACACCAGCTTTTACTATTGTATTATAAATCTTGCCCTTCACTGAATCTTCAAATAATGTCAGGAAATTGTTATTGATTTATATCATTGACTGATAAAGAATGAACACGGTATCCATCATTGTGGAAAATTTCACAAAAGAGTCTTTTCAAAATGAAGTCTAAAATATGATACAATTACATATTAATAGGAAACCTGAAAAAAGTACATCAGCTGGAAATCAATGGACAGTATTCAGAAAAAGAACCACCTTTAGATAGTAAAACTAAGAACAGCAATTAGAGGAAGAAGAAATTGAAAAGGAGTACCTGTCTTTAAAAACTCAACATATCCAATGAGCGAGCCAAGTTAAAACAGATTAAAAAGAACACTATTAACTACTTGACTTATATTCTTTCCATAAAAAAACATACAGGAAAGGGAGACACTATGGAAATGGTATTAATTTGCTGTTCTTATGGAATAAAGAGGAAGCCTTATCCTTTTCCACCAGGGAGGGAAAAAAGCCCTACCTACCTAAGGATGTTTATTTCCTAAGAAACTCAAAGCGATTTGGGAGGTCTACAAGAGACATCAAAAGGACGACACTGCATCAAGAGTTCATGGCTACAAGGGGACACAGAGGTCATATGGGTTGATGCCTTTCTCATTTCCAGTGTTTGGATTGAGAGAGGCTGTATATGTACGTTCAGAGTTCAGTCACTTTGAAGGACAGTCCACGGATGACTCAGGTAACTCTTAAAGGACTCAGTCTACTAAAGTGGCAAAGAAGCCCCTTCCCAAGAATGTAAACTTTAAATATCTGAATATTTTAAAAAGCTAAAGTGACTATTTATAGGTACAGTATCTGTTGGAATTGTGGCTAAAAGAATAAAGGAGAATTGCACCTAGCTAGAATTCTAGCTAGAATCCTCACGCAGAATTCCACGTTTCCCAATAAGCATTTACAGAAATCAGGCTAAAGCCAACATAAGATCTGCAATTTTTTTTTCCCAGCAGAGGACAAGAAAAGGAATAGAAATGGGTGCAAAGAGAACAAAAGCTGTATCTTCATATGCAAACAGGTATCATGTTATAAGCAAGCAGAATGCTCACAGTTCATTCTGAGGTACAAATACAGGAGAGCTGCCTCTGTATTTTCTACTTGTTTGAAATATTTAATATATATGTAATAATAATGTAATAAAATCTACCATGTGTACATGTGACTGTGTGTATTTATGTAGCGTGTACGTGTGTGTGTACATAAATTCGGGACTGATTCACTCCAGAATGTGGACACGGGACCGCATCCCTTCCCAAAGCCTCTGGGGCCAGCTGGGTTTTGAAATTTGACTAGTTCAGAGTTGAGAATGTCCATCTACCACTTAGCGTGTGTATTCCAGAAGCGGCACTCTCTAATCCAGCATCTCACGGAACGAGCGGCCTGAACACATCACACAGGTGCAGGGGAGGTTAAGTTTTGCCTCCAAATTGTTTTTCAAAAGCTTACCATTCTCCAAATTTTAACTTTCCAAATTGTTGGTTAGAGATTGTGGACCTACAATGGGCTTCTTGATGAAATCGGAGGAAATTCTTACTCTTTTCTACTTGCAGTTTCTAAAATATACTGAGGCAAGTAACGGAATTAAGGAGGACAGAGGCAGAGACTAAACGGTCCTCTGGGGCAAAAGAAGATCTAGCAAGAACCCAGAACCATTCATCACAAATCCAAAAACATAACAAATCCACTGCTGCCCAATTACAAAATCCTATCAAACCACTAGTCACCCTACAAACCAGTTCATATGCCCCAGATAATAAAGATCAGGCTCACTTTTCACAGCAAAACAAAGCAAAACTCAAAACAGAACCCCGAGGAAGAAATGCTAAATAAAGGGAAAAGAAAAGGGCTCCGTGCTCAATCCCTTCAGTAATGGTGATCGGTTAATGAGGGCCTGCAGGCCCAGACAGGAACGGCATGTGTTTCAACCCAAAACGTTTCTTAAATAACTGGTTCTAACAGGAGACAATCTGGTTTAGTTTTGTTTTTCATTAAGACTCTTAGAACAATTTTAGGTTCACTGCAAAACTGAGGAGAAGGTGTCGTTTTCTCCTGTACCTTCTGCCCCATCATATGCACAGCTTCCTCGTTATCAACATCTCCCAAGGTGCCTGGGTGGCTCCCTGGTTGAGCATCTGACTCTTGATTTCAGCTCAGGTCATGATCTCAGGGTCGTGAGATCGAGACCCGCATCAGGCTGTGCACTAGGCTTAAGCCTGCTCAGGATTCTCTCTACCTCTCCCTCCACCCCCCAGCCTCTGAGAAAAACAAAAAACAAACAAACAATCTCCCACCACAGTGGGACATGAGTTATAAATGATGAACCTCATAATCACCCAAAGTCCACTGTCTACATTATGGTCCCTTCTTGATGTTGAACATTCTGTGTACTTGGACCGACGTATAACATTTATCCATCATCATATTATCATACAGAGTATTTTTACTGCCTTAAAAATCCTCTCTGCTCTATCTGTTCATCCCTCCTGTTTCCCAGCACCCCCAGACTTGGCAACCACTGATCTTTTAATTGTCTTCCTAGTTTTGCCTTTTCTGGAATGCCATATAGGTGCACTGAGGGAGACAGTAGCCTTTTCAGGTTTGCTGCTCTCATTTAGTAATATGGACCTGAGGATCCCCCATGTCTTTTCATGACTTGATAGCTCATTTATTTTTAGCACGGAATGATATTCCATTTTCTGGAGGGAACACAGTGTATTTATCCATTCACCTACTGAAGAACATCTTGGAATGTTTCTAAGTTTGGGTAATTACAAGGAAATCATGAATGATTATTCACATGCAGGTTTTTTGTGTGGAGAAGGACATTCTGTTTAATTTCCAGTAATGGGAATTAACAATGGACTGAGAAAGAACTTCATGGTAAGTTTCATTCTAACTAAAAGCAAACCTAATGAAAATCACATCGTACAGAATATAAATAAATGAAACAAGAGAACAGACTGTTCTGATTATTTTTGTCCTGTCACATGTAATGGAGATTGGCACTTATGTGATCCCATAACTGGCCTTTACTGTTGTCCTATTAAGAGTTACTAGATTCACAGTACTTTTGTCCATTAGATATGGGAACAGATTCATAAATGTGATCCTTGAAAATCAGGGAGTTTAAGAGACCTGAGTGACATAGCTTCTAATGACTGAGCCGAGAGTTCTGGTCAAGAGGAGACTCGTTTTCAAAATAAAGAATACTAATATTTACTGAGTGTCTACTATTCCCAGATAATGTCCAATTGATAATCACAGCAATAATAAGAGTTAACTTTGTGTGTTCACTCTATGCCAGACTATCTTTACTTATGTGGTTTACATATATAAATTTTCCAACCTTCACAACAGTTCTAGAAAGAAAAGAATACTGACAAGAGTCCATATTTATTCTCTACTCCTCCTACTTCTAATGGGCAGGAACTTCCCCCTGCAGAAACACTGCTATAATTGACCTCACTCTCTCCCATAGACAGGAGGATATAACTGATTAGTGATGTTAGAAGAATAACTCCCACTCTTGGACACTTAAACTCTGACAACAGCTCTGGCTAATAGTCATAGGTTTCCCCCCAACATGTGAGTCCTGGATTTCTCTGGCATAGTTCACTGCTTTCTGGAAAAATCTCTGTATTCTGCATATGGATGCAGATTCTAAAAGCATCTCCTCTAAAATATTTTGTTGTTTGACTTCTATATTTATCTGAACTTGTTCAGAGATGAGGGCCAATGAGGAATATTACCATGAGGGCTCCTAACCCCCAACAATGACCCTCCCCTCCTATTTAACAGAAGAAGTAACAAGTGCATAGGGATTAAGCAACTTCCCCATGATGACACAACCTGGCTTGAACCCCAGACTCCAGAGCCCATGTTTATGGCCACCATTTTAGCTATACCTTTAATACTCAGACTCCCCTGAAGCATTGCTTTTAGTATCTCCGTGGTTTTCACAGATAGGGAAATGTGAAGCTCAAAAATATAATTTGGAGTCACTTAGTAACCCATGCGCTGAGCAGAGATCAGAATTCAGACCACCTAACTCCAAAGGCTGTGTTTTCTGCTATATTCTATCATCCAATCTAGTTTCTAAAATCTCTCTTTTCAGTTGTCATCCAGAGGAAGGCCATATCCAGGAGGATGGAAGTTTGGGCACCAATTTGATTATCTACAGTTGTCTCCTTTTATTATGAGCCAAGAAAATGACAGAAAAGATTGATACAAAATCTTGGTATTAATGGGCAGCAGAAAATAAGGCATCAGAACTAAAAGGCAAGCAGAGTGCAAGCCAGGTTTTTTCACCATCTTATATAATCTGCCATTCTCACTTAAAAAATAAACATTTTCTTATTAAATTACTTTTCTCTCTGCCATCCTATTCGATTGTTTTCTCTTCCTCCTATTCGATTCTTATCTCCAATTTTGCTAAGTGTCCACGCAATTCCTTCTATATAATTAAATTCAGAACTCTAAAATGAAAAAATTATAATTTCTGAGCGCTCAGTGTAACATCTGTCCTCATCTCGGACTGTGAATGTGCTTGTTTTTTTCAATATCTGATCAATCTATGGGAAATATGTGCTATATATGTGTTACATTGTTCTCTAAGAAAAATAGTATTGAGTTAGCATCTTCTGTTGAGCTGTATTCATTTCTTATGTGCTTGCTTACCTGAAAAGGTAGAGTAGATTCTCCAGCCTTCACAAGGAGACTGATTTTTGCTTGTGTCCACTGAGATTTGGAGATTCCAATGAGATCACCTTGCTTTTGCAAATCCCCATCCAGGGATGTTCTTGTAAAAACCGAGAGATGTGAATGCTGGGACAAATGATACCAAAATCGCACCTGTTGGAAATGTTTTTGAATGACATGAATATTTCATTTGCCGGTCTCCAACAGCTTTTCTATCATTAAAAATACCACAAATCATTCTGCTGTTAAATATAATCTTGGGTGCCTGGGTGGCTCAGTTGGTTGAGTGACTGCCTTCGGCTCAGGTCAGGATCCTGGACTTCCAGGATCAATCCAGCATCGAGCTCCCAGCTCCTTGGGGAGTCTGTTTCTCCCTCTGACCTTTTCCTCTCTCATGCTCTCTTCTCACTCATTCTCTCTCAAATAAATCAATAAAATCTTCATATATATATATAATCTCAAGTCTCCTTTCTTCCAAATATGCAAGCCAGAATATGCTAAGTATGTCTTTTGCCTGCCTTTGCATTCTCCCCTTAAAGAAAAGGCTCAAGGCGGCTCTACTGACTGGTATTTTTAACACATGCCATCAAGAGGTCTAAGAAATGGGATGTCAGCACTGAGGACACATAACACGTATTTGTTCACACCATGGGTGGTACCAGTCTGCTTCCACATTAGTTTCTATGGTCTTTCCTTCTATGGAAGGGCCTTTCTCTCTTGCTTCTTATAAATCTGGGGAGTTACATATTCTTAGTATACAAAAATTGGGTTTTACTTATATACTCTCTTTGATGTCTCAAACATCAAACCAAAAAATAATAATAATGATATTTTCCTGAAAAATTTTTTTCTCAGGTAAAAGAAAACTGTACTGAGTACTTTTCATTAATTCCCTCTCTTGGGGACACTATCAAAAAACTTGGGAACTCAAATAAAACTGTTGGTTCATAATTTAAGTAAGAAAACAACCTGGGGGGGGGGTGTGATCATTTCACCTCTTAGTCATTATCAGGGATGACAATCTAAGTGTTTGAGCACTTAACTAAATGAGTTAAAAAAAAAAAAAGTAAAGAATTATTTTAAGTGCTGACAGCAATAGCTGAAGCATGAAATTCAGGAGTCTCATTTATTAAAGCAATATTTACTGAGCATTTACTAAGTATCAGATACTGTGAGAGGCAGGGATTCATTCCCACAATGGCTGGATGATTCACTCTATAAAATATGTCTACAAAATCACCTTAAAAACAAGTTCGGACACATAGCCTTCTCATGATGTCTTTGAAAAGTGCAGCATTAGGACTCTCTAAGGAAACACAATTCAGAGATGAGGCCTCTCAGAAGTAAAATCTTTTTCTTGGGATTCAAAGTGATTCCTTTTCACCTGCACTGTATTTTAGATTCTTGGGATTTTTCCTTCACTGCTAGTTTTGTTACATGGACAGATACTAGTGCATCTACAGTCTCCCCCATTTATTTTATGCTTGGTACCAATTTTGGTGGAAATTCAAGTCAAAAAAACTTTTTTTTTCTTTTAAATAACTGCACAGCATTGGAAACAGTCAACAAAACAAAGAGGCAATCCACGGAATGGGAGAAGACATTTGCGAATGACACTACAGACAAAGGGCTAATATCCAAGATCTATAAAGAACTTCACAAACTCAATACCCAGAAAACAGATAATCATGTCAAAAAATGGGCAGATGACATGAAAAGACACTTCTCCAATGAAGACATACAAATGGCTAGCAGACACATAAAAAAATGTTCATCATCATTAGCCATCAGGGAGATTCAAGTCAAAACCACATTGAGATACCATCTCACACCAGTTAGAATGGCAAAGATTAACAAGGCAGGAAACAGCAAATGTTGGGACAGGATGCGGAGAAAAGGGAACCCTCTTACATTTTGGTAGGAATATAAGTTGGTGCAACCACTTTGGAAAACAGTATGGAGGTTCCTCAAAAAATTAAAAATAGAGCTACCCTATGACCCAGCAACTGCACTGGTATTTACCCCAATGACACAGATGTAGTGAAAAGACAGGCCATATGTACCTCAAAGTTCATAGTAGCAATGTTCAAAAGAGCCAAACTGTGGAAAGAGTCGAGATGCCCTTCAGCAGATGAACAGATAAAGAAAATATGGTCCATATATACAATGGAATATTACTCAGTCATCAGAAAGGATGAATACCCAACTTTTGCATCAACATAGATGGGACTGGAGGAGATTATGCTGAGTGAAATAAGTCACGCAGAGAAAGTCAATTATCATATGGTTTCACTTACTTGTGGAACATAAGGAATAAAAAGGAAGACATTAGGAGAAGGAAAGGAAAAGTGATTTGGGGGAAATCGGAGGGGGAGACGAACCATGAGAGACTGTGGACTCTGAGAAACAAACTGAGGGTGAGCCTTGTGGTGGGTATTAAGGAGGGGAGGTATTGCATGGAGCACTGGGTATCGTACATAAACAATGACTCTTGAAACACCGCATCAAAAACTAAGGACATATTTTATGGTGACTAATTTTAACACAATCAATCAATCAATGACACAATTAATTAACAGATTTGAGAGAGAGTGTGAGCAGGATGTGGGGCAGAGAGAAAGATAAAGGATCTCAAGTAGACTCCCCACTGAGCATGGAGCCCAACAAAGGGCTTGATTTCATGATCCTGAGATGATGACCTGAGCCAGAATCAAACTGGCTGAGTCACCCAGGCACCCATGAAGTCAAATAATTTTTAAATGCACTTTTAAAACGTTGTCTAGCTTAAAAGAGCAAACATCCTCTGTTCCAATGTGGCACACGTTCTTTTAGTCTATCTATTTAACTGACACCACTTCATCAAGAAAATTCTGTCCACTTCATTTTAGACTTTACTAACACACTCCCCTAAACTCTGATAAGCAAGACAGGTAACTGAGGAATGAAAAGTCTAATGGAAGTGTCTGATTAGATCCTATGGGAAGGGATTATTTAGGTTCCTCAACCAGAATTAAATGTTAGATCCCTGCTAGAGTTTCAGCACGTTCCAAGCTTGTAAATATGCAAACCAGAGCTTTAACCTTAGTAGTACAAGAGATACACAAGCCCCATCAGACTATCAAGCTGTCAAACTGTCATTCAGTACATCACCAGTGTTAATGTATTTTAATAGCGTATTAAGAGTAAATACCAATGGGATCCATATTAAATAGGCTCAGAGCTTAAGATTTATATTTAATTTACCGCGTTAGCAGAGTTGGCATCGTAGACCATTAAGAACTCTTCAGCTTAGCTGTTTTCAAATTTAATATTGGTAAGGGTGAACTCACTGAACAAAGTCACTAACACAGCTGTGGTTTCACAGAGACTATTGTCAAGCATGCAACCTCTGCAGCTCTCGATCTGCCGCACGCCAGAGAACGCGAAGCCAGGAACCCAAGAGCACGAGGTGTGTCATGAATTCCTCACAGAGTCTATTAAAGCAGTTTGTTTAATAGGTTTTCAGTTAATAGGTGTTTTTTAAAAAAGAAGAAGGGAGCGATCAACAGAACTATTAGCATCAGCACTGATAGTGAACACCTGTAAACTCTCCCAGAGAGCATGAAGGAAGCTGCTCCGTGTCAGAAAAGGTACAAAGTATTAGGTGTCTTTAGGGACGCTAGAGTTTTGGGGGGGAGAATGAAATGAAAAGGGAACAATTAACTATAATATGTATAGTGGCAAAGGTGTAATAATCATGTGGCTATTTACATGTAAATTAATTAAAATGAAACCAAATGAAAAATCCAGTTCCTCAGTTATACTCATTACACATTACGTGCTCAAAAGCTATATGCAGTTAGTGGCTACCATATTGGACACAGCAGAGAAAAACTTCCATTACCGCAGAAAATTCTATTACACAGAACTATAAAACAGGTATGTTAACACTACACCAACCATTTAAATTGTATTTACCACTTACCAGTCAAAAGGAAATTATTTTTGTGATTCATGCCCGATTCATTAAAAACTAGCCAGATCAATGTTAATATTAAAGGCTTGGTGTTACTTCTTTTGGTTTTTCACTAAGACATGTTTTATACAGACAATGAATTATTGTATCAAAACAATGTTGTGTGGTTAAAAAAGCTTTCCACAAAGCAGTTACTTTAATTGCAAATTGGAGAGAAAAAGAAAATGAAGCTTAGACTATTCTATGAGTTTAAACTGTATTTTCGACTTCATTATTTTTATTATTTTTTTAAACACCCAGTCAGGGCTCCTGGATAACTCAGTCAGTTAAGCGTCTGCTTTCAGCTCAGGTCATGATCCCAGGGTCCTGGGATCAAGCCCTGCATCAGGCTCCTTGCTCAGAGGGGAGTCTGCTTCTACATCTCCTTTTCCCTCTCTCTCTTTGTGCTCTCCTCTAAATAAAATCTTTAAAAATAAAAAATAAAATACCCAATAATTCATTTTTATTACAGAAGGAAAGGACAGCTTTTCAGGTGGTATACTAATAGTTCTGAGTATAGGTGAATAGTCTGGAAAGTGTGATGGCCCTGGTCACACCATTTGCCCTTCTGTTCCTACATCACCCCATGAAGTAGCCCAGAGGAGTGAGAGCCCAGGTCTACAAAGGAGTAATTGGGCTCTCTGATATTTAACTCTGTGAATGACCTTCCAGGGCATTATTTACAAGTTGAAAATAATTTCTTCCTATTTCTGTTTCATTCGAAGTTGGTCTGTGTCCAGCTGCAACTCTAACTCTTCAAAGGTTCTGTATCTTGCCTCAACTTTCCTACAGTTCTTTTTCCAACTGCTCCCCTATCTCTTAGCCAGATCTTCAAGCTCTTTCTCAGCTGTATTACAAATGCTCAGCTACTTCTGCTTTTTCTGCCTCACAAAGGACCCTGTCTAGTATGTGCAACACCTGTTTTATCTTCAAGACGTAGAAAAAAAATAGTTAAAAAAAAGAGAGAGAGAGAAAAGATGATATATATGTAGCTCCTCAAAATTCAGCTGGGACTAAGTCCATGTTGAGTGGGGATCATTCATCACACACATCCTCCACATTACCATAGTGATTTCTCTAATCCTAGTCATAATTACGTGTTTGCCTGTCTATTCTTCATCTGAATAAGCTTAATTAGAAGTTTCAAATCTTCAGTAAAATATGTTATTTCCATTTAAATGATTAGCCTCCATATGTTTTGCTCAAGCGCAGGTGGAGAGGGTACCGGCTCAGCCTTTCCCCCATACACTGTTACTTCCTCTAGAATCCATGCCCTACTTTAACATCTACGCTTGGATTGAACAAAACAATCAGGGACAAAGTGTGAGTTGCAAGTCCCACTCCATCATTTTTTGTTTGTTTGTTTCTTTTTTTTTTTTTTTTTTACTGAATTTCTCATTGACATGAGTTCACTTGGGGAACGTTATAAGACATGGCCTTTGAAAATTTGTTGAGAATTGTTGTAAGTGGATTATTATTGTTATCCTGTACCCACTCTCTCAGAGCACTTTAACACTGAATTGCCATCAGAATCCCTAAAATCGACATTTCATTAGGACAAACATACTTCGGTTGTCTCTGTTGTATTCTCAGAATTGCGGGCTGTGGTCCACACAGAGCAGGTAAGCAGTATGTGTGTGCCGAGTCAGAGCAAGAATGTTTACATTGTTATCACTGTATGTACTCAGGAAAGAATTCTCACAAGAACTATTTTTGCTTTGTTTTCTTATTTTTACTGCCTTAGATCTAAACTAAATGATGATTCATCCATCTCTACTGGTTGCTGGAAAACTTAGTTCAAATGTGTAGCCTGGCTCTAATAAGCTTCATTTGTGGAACCAACCCATCTCTTGCTTCATCTATCTTTTCCCTGAAAAACTCATTCACTTTTTTAAAAATTTTATGATATTTTTAAAATTAAAGACTATTAAAACAAGTGCAAAGCAAGTGGGGGAAGTGTTTTTAAAGTAGACAAGTATGCAAACTAGCTTCGAAAACAGGAGCTTTGTAATATCAATCATCCTGTCTTTAATTAATCGTGAAGCCCCAAAAGTAATTTTTTTAAAGATTTTATTTATTTATTTGACAGAGAGATCACAAACAGGCAGAGAGGCAGGCAGAGAGAGGGGAAAGTGGGCCCCTGGCTGAGCAGAGAGCCCGATGTGGGGCTCGATCCCAGGACCCTAGGATCATGACCTGAGCTGAAGGCAGAGGCTTTAACCCACTGAGCCACCCAGGTGCCACCCCCAAAAGTAATTTTATATAGTAACTCAAATAGGAGAACTCAGAAAGTATTAATACCTACCATAAATCTCCTTCATATTTGATATTTCCTAGTTAATTCAAAACAGTAACAGCATTTCAACACCAATAAGAAATAGTAGCTTCTGGCCTCCATGTGTTCTGTTTGTCCTATCTCCTGGCTATTCCATGGGAAAACGCCAAGTTTCCAACAGTGACTGAAGGGACTTTTGAAGTCTTTAAATTAGAGTCCACTTCTTAAGCAAGGAGTGGATGTAGGAAAGTTTGCACGTGTTGAAGCCATGTGCTGGTTATACATAAGACACAAGATAATTCATGCAAAATGACTCTACTAACCTGTTGTTAGAAGAGGAGACTCAAAAGAAAGCTTCCCGGTTTTAAAGTCCTTTCAAAAAAGGGTTCTGAAATGCATTAGTTTCGTATGATTATGTAGGGAAAAAATGTAATTTCATAAAATGAAGACTTTAATCATATCAAAGCACACAGCTTCGGTATGTCCCTGCCTAACTTCACCATTTTATAATGACTAACATCTGCTATTCCACAAATAGAAGTATTATCAATATGTTCCAACTAGGAAGATTGGCTGGACTGCTGATAATTCAAGAAGAATTTGGTTTGTTTATTCCGTAACTTTTATGAAAGAAAGTATCACACAGTACCACAGACTTGTAAAAAAGTAATACTACATTCTTAGAATACCCCTTTGGGAAAGACATTAAGCTATGTGTATCTCAGGCTACAGACAACCTTCTCTAATTGTCTAGTTCCACTTCCTAGACCAAAAGTATTATAAAGTAACGCAAATATCCATCCTTCTAACTCAAAAGTACTAACATTCAAGCAGATACAGATAAAGGCAGGGAAAAAAACCTCTTCTAGCAGTCTGGAATGGCTCCCTGAAACACTCTTACTTTTCTAAAAAGCAAGACAAACCACAAACTCAGCATTCGAGGCCTTGGGAGATTGAGTACTGGTTCTGAGAAATAAATCAGCAAGTGTCCAAACTGTCCATGGCTTTCACTGAGGCCCCACAAGCGCTAAACTCCTAAGCGACAACAGAGAAAAATGCTTCCAAGTGGAAACAACCAACTGTTGAAACATAATCCCAATGATCACAGATTAATGGCTACCAGCACACATCAATGGAAAATGTGGATAATCTTTCAAAAGAAAAAATGTATATGATTTCCTCCCTGAATCTCGGGAATTTCAATAAGCTCTTAATGTTTGCTTTCAGACTTCCACAGAACAAGTAGAATTAATACATTTTATTGTTTAGTATCCAATGCCTTATGTATATAACAACGGTGATCCCAGCCCTTTGGTGTAGGACCTTGAATTAAGGCTAAGTAAGCTTGTAAAGTACTTTTACAGAGCGAGTCAATGCCTCAGGAGTTCTCAAAAAAAAAAAAAAATCTGTATCTATCACATAGCGAAACAAAGCGAAGGTAGAATGCCTGTGGGCGAAGTGGAGTCCAGGCAGTTATTTTACATGTAATCCCCACAGAGAAATAACAAGGGAAAAAAACGAGAGAGAGGACAATCCATTAAGAGATCTGAGCACTCCCATTCAGATTTATATCAAGTTGAACACATAATTAGATTTATTCCTCTGAACAATATGTAATTTGTCAGCAGGAATGCCAGAATAAACTCCTGTACCCCCACATTTACAGGAGACGAATTGGTGTGCAGCAGTATCGATCTGCGCGGTCTTCTGATAACTACAAAAATTAAACTGCAATCCTGAGGGCCTGGAGGCTTGCTGGAATGCTCCAAAGGATAGAAAACAAAGCAAGCTGAACAGAAACGTCGAAGTGTAGGTGTTAGTTCTACAGAAAATAAAGGAATTCTGTTTAGTGAACACCTACTATGTGCCAGATACTTTGTCAGATAATCCTCACAGCCAGGTGAAAAAAGGTACTCTAATATTACACTGCCAGTGTGGACACAGAGTCTCGAAGAGAGTACAGAGTCTGTGGCAGAACGGAGATCAGAACCAGGTCTGTCAGACTCCGAAGTCCTTCTCTGCCCTCTTCTCTCTCACGCTGGTGAAACGGACTGAGCACGTGTCGCCTGCTCTGTGTTTACTTGGCATACAAAGACTAACTGAAGACATAAAATTTCAGAAGATGTCATTATTTGTTCTGCACGCAGTTCTTTCTCTTTATTTGTGCTTTCATCTTCCCTTCAGCAAGCACTTGCTCGGCTTGTTTTATTTTACTCAATTAACACTGTTGGCCAAAACAATCAGCAGCTTTGGCAACATGTACCCACAGCTTTGGATTACTGGAAGGACTATTTGGAAAGAATACAAAATGAAAGAAATATTCTTTAATAGGCCCCACAAAAGAACCATTTAAGTCATAGACTGCAAATGGTCTTTTGGAAGGACATGACATTTCGTGCTGATAGTCTGTGTAAATCTCTCAGTTCATCATGAAAATGGCAGTAAAACAAAGCAGTCATTTACTGGCCCAAGTAATAGTTTACAACAGTTTACAAACACAGAATGGCTGATGGAAGTTCCAGTAACTGGTTACCTGACATGGGGTAGAGGCAGTGAGGGCTTTTGTAAGAACAGGACTTCCAAGCTTGGCCACTCTTGGAGATTGATGGGATCGGAAATAAATGAATGAGCCTACGAAATAAACAAACAAATAAATAAATAAATAAATAAATAAATTTGTAAAAGTCACATGGATACAAATTCTGTTATACATTTAGCAGTCCTTTACTCTAACATCTTATCCTTACAGACAATCAACTGTCAATCACAACAAGAAAATTACATGTTTTACTTATTTACCATTTAGTTCTGTAAATGACCAAGCTTTTTCATATGGATAACATGAAGTAAGATAAAATCCAATTGATAAAAACAAGCTCTTGATCTAAATCCCCTAAACGAATAGGTTTATTGTCTTAACTTGGGTCATAATTAGAATCTATAATCAAATTAAACGAAGCTTCTAAGCTTACAATTAGATAGTCAACACGCCCTTATGAAATTCTCACAAGAGCATTATTTTTAAGTTTCTTCACAAAGGACTGAAAGATGCGAGCCTGTGGAATGAGCTGGGTTTCTCCTGGGGCTTACATGTTTGACATTGTTGTCTGTGCTAGTGGGGATGAAAGCTTAATTAAAGATCTAATCTGAGCGTTAACAAAATAACTGCTTTTAGATTTTAACTCCGTGGATGCGCTCATGGCAAACATACAGGGGGATAACATCTTTTAGCAGCTCAAAAGATCACACATTCTGAACTGCTGTCAGGGGTGGCTTCCTCGAATACTGAAAATTCACAAGGAAGGCTATGCAGGACAATGTCAAGGTCTGATCCTGCCCTTTGATAATCACGAAGAGATGGGCAACTGGGAAAGCAGACAATTTTGACTGAAAAATACCATTTTCAGAAGGTGATTTTCCTAGATACTGGTTAATGCTAACTACATGGAAAGGATTTCAGAATTAAACTGTATTATTTTATAGCTACGGCCACGTGTTTAACCGAATAACCAAGGTTGCAAATCAGCAGTATCATCTCTGAATGAGAAAAACAGAACCAGTTTATACAGACTTTTTTTTTTCTTTTTTAAATATGGGGCTTGAACTCATAACCCTGAGACCAAGAGTCACATGCTCTATGGACTGGAGGCAGCCAAGCTCCTCTATACGGGCTTTAACATCCCAAAACCAACAGGGAAGAATAAAAGCTATTATTCCCTAACTTCAAACCAAGAGTGATAGAAACTATATAAGCTCATTAAATTCTGTTTCACCTATAAAAGAATAGCATAGGAAGAGAGGATTTTGAAAAAATTGTTTCAGCTTAAAAATTCTTAGGTTCAAAACCACAATGCGATATCACCTCACACCAGTCAGAATGGCTAAAATCAACAAGTCAGGAAATGACAGATGCTGGCGAGGATGCGGAGAAAGGGGAACCCTCCTACACAGTTGGTGGGAATGCAAGCTGGTGCAACCTCTCTGGAAAACAGCATGGAGGTTCCTCAAAATGTTGAAAATAGAACTGCCCTATGACCCAGCAATTGCACTATTGGGTATTTACCCTAAAGATACAAACGTAGTGATCCAAAGGGGCACGTGTACTCGAATGTTTATAGCAGCAATGTCCACAATAGCCAAACTATGGAAAGAACCTAGATGTCCATCAACAGATGAATGGATCAAGAAGATGTGGTATATATACACAATGGAATACTATGCAGCCATCAAAAGAAATGAAATCTTGCCATTTGCGACAACATGGATGGAACTAGAGCATATCATGCTTAGCGAAATAAGTCAGGTGGAGAAAGACAACTATCATATGATCTCCCTGATATGAGGAAGTGGTGTTGCAACATGAGGGCTTAAGTGGGTACGAGAAGAATAAATGAAAGAAGATGGGATTGGGAGGGAGACAAACCATAAGTGACTCTTAATCTCACAAAACAAACTGAGGGTTGCTGGGGGGAGGGGGTTTGGGAGAAGGGGGTGGTATTATGGACATTGGGGAGGGTATGTGCTTTGGTGAGTGCTGTGAAGTGTGTAAACCTGGTGGTGATTCACAGACCTGTACCCCTGGGGATAAAAATATATGTTTATAAAAAATAAAAAATTATATTAAAAAAAATTCTTAGGTTCAACTAACATTCAATTGAATACTTTTAAAAGACTAATCAAAATTCTACAAATTAACAAATATTCAAGGATCCTAGTGCCCTGGTCATTTAAAAACAATGTATACAATTTCAAACAAGCAGTCAATAAAGGAGGGGACATATAAACTAAAACTCCAAATTCTAAAAGCAGTAAAGGCTTGAATAAATTGGGTATACCACAAAATGACTACAAAAGTGATTTTAAAAAAATCTACTGGACATATATGGCAAAACAGTTGAGTTTTATTTAATTTTTAAGGAATACTTCTAACATTATTCAAGGGATCTTGAGTCTTAAAGAATATGAAGAACTCCTTGACTCAGATATATCTCCCTGCCAGATATCTCTAACTTATAAGTTACGGAAATAGGAAAATAAAAAATAAACTGCAATGTCACTCATGATCATAGATACAAAATTCTAATTAAAAAGTTATCAATTATATGGGGCGCCTGGGTGGCTCAGTGGGTTAAAGCCTCTGCCTTCGGCTCGGGTCATGATCCCAGGGTCCTGGGATCGGGACCTGCATCGGGCTCTTTGCTCAGCAGGGAGCCTGCTTCCTCCCCTCTCTCTCTGTCTGTCTCTCTGCCTACTTGTAATCTCTGTCAAATAAAATAAATAAAATCTTAGAAAAAAAAATTATCAATTATATTTGAAATCCTTATCAAAAAAATTGTATGTCCTGACCAAACTGAGCTTTCCATGAATGGAAGCTGAGTTTAATTTAGCTGCTCTATCAACACAGTCATTCAGATCAACAAATTAAAGGGTAGAGTCAGACTCGGATCAACAAGTATTGAGAAGACTGTGGAAAAAAACAGCCATTGCCAATTAAAAAAACTTAAGAAAATATTAAAAGTAAATAATTAAATGCAGACCAATAATCAACCCCAAAACAAATACCCTAAATGGCAAACAACAAAGCTACTTTAATTAAAATGAGAAACTAGAGATTTCTATCACTATTAATCACAGATAATATTAATTACCTTAGACTAACATTATCTTATAGGCCTAGGGAATGGGAGTCAAGAAAATAATATACTTAGCAAATATAATAGAAAATAGAAATACAGTTCTCATGTTTTGCCAATAATATTACCATAAAAGTAGAAGCTCCCAAGGCTTCTATTGTTAAATAATGATAAGTATTAAAAGAAATCTGATAAGGTAAACGGAAACAAAGAAATGTGATTAAGTTATTTTTTTAACTTTAGCAATAAGACCCTAGATACAGAAATGATTAGAGATATCCTCTTCACTATTACGTTAATACAAAATATGTAGGCGTAAAATAGAGATAACATGTTTTTAGATGAAAAGATATTGTAAAAATATTAATTTAGTGAAAATTTATTTGAAAGCTAAATAAAATCCTAAGAGCACTTTAATAGTTAGAAAAATAAATAATAAAAAAATAACACAGACTTAATATTTATAAGTGCGGGGTAAAGAGAATCTGAACTCTGAGCCTAGACCCAAAGTCCTCTAGAAAAATGTCTCTGGATTTACCTTCTTATAAGTTTGCTGTGCAGAATGTACTTAGTTAAGAGAACTATGGAATTATAATATATCAAGGAGATGGTTCCTGGTAAGCTGAGTTGTTCATATTGCAAAACTCCACAAACCCTAGAGGGGCTAACACAGTATCAGAATTTATGACTAACACAGTATAAGAATTAAAGAAAGAGGGGGTCGGCTTCCATGTATTAAACCATCCATCATTTATGAAGCATGCACCTGCTTTTAATGCAATGGTCTAGAAGGGACTCCTTACATGATGTGAAAACACTAGAGATCAGACTTCATAATGAATACAAATAATCATAAGCCAGTATCATACAGAATAAAAATACCATAAGTATCATAAAACAATTATCATATAGAATAAAAAATCATGTATACAATGACCAAAACCAACCAAATGAGATCTGGCTCATGAATGCGAAGGTGGTTTAATATTTGAAAAATCCCCCTTATGAACAAACAAAATGTGATGATATGATTATCATGATACTAAAAGAATCTGACAAATTTTAACAGAGACTCGTATACATACACACACAAAGAAAACATTATGAATAGAAGGGAACATCTTTACCTAATAAAGTAAACAATCTTTCAGCAAATATAGCACTTAAGGTTGAATTATTGACAATTTTCTTCTGAAATTAGAACAAGAGAAGTATAGCAGCTATCACCAGCTATAGTCAACATTTTTCCAAAGTTACTAGCCAGTGTAATGAAACAAAGAAAACAAAAGGCTTAAGATTTAGAAATAAGGAAATAAAATTGTCATTATTGAAGAGAAAATAATTGGGAACCTAGAAAATTGTGTGTGTGTGTGTGTGTGTGTGTGTGTGTACTTGCTATAATAAATAAAATCAGCAAGGTCACTGGATACAAAGTCAATATTTAAAAATAAAATTGCATTTCTACATACCAGCAAAACACAAAAGTATTTAAAATATAACTTAAAATAGCAGCAAACATATAAAAACCTAAATAATTTGCAAAATATTTTTAAATCTATATACTAAAAGCTTCAGAATATTATTTAGAGACCTTAAAGATGATTTAAGTAAGCTGAGAAATTAGAAACATTTGAAAAGATAATTTTTAAATAAAGTACAAATAAAGGCTATAAGTAAGCAATCATTTTATACCCACAGATTAGAAGAATTTAAGAGAATAAGAAAAGCACTCTTATTTTCCTAATGGAATTTAAAGTATTAAGATTTTGGAGGAATGTACATCTTTCTGTAAAAATATAGTTGTCTCATTCATAGTTATGTATTGCGTAGAACTGAAAGCATCCTATATATAAAAAATGTGTAAAAGAATGGATTTTGCAGCATTGTCATGATATTGCCATGATATTTTGGCATATCCGGATGAAAGAAATGAAGCAAACTAATAAAAATTAGGCTTCTTCTACTTTTTGGCAAGGTTGTGATCAGGGACAAGATTTAGTCTTCCTGAACTAGCAAACACACACACACACACATACACACACACACACACTATGCATTAGACAGTGGTTTATGTAGGACAATGAGAATATAAGATCATTGGATAATGACCTCTAAGAGAGGGAAAACAAATGCATGAAGGCATACAACTTCCCCAGTTTATTGCCTACAGTTACTAGCTGCCACATAAGAAGGCGGTGGTCTCTTCAAACTGAAAAGATAGAGATGCTCCTTGGGGCTCCTCGAGTTCAGAAGGCAGCATTCCCAGAGGACAGCGCTGCAAAGGCAGAGTTGCAGAGATCTGCAGTCTTCTCCTCCCACAAATCTCTACCCGAGTACCGACCAGTGCATGGACCTGAGGAAACGCTCTGAGGCTGGAGCCTAACCTTCTGAAAGGGGCCACTTCCTGATCAGAGGTCCCAGTGGGCAGAAATAGTAGGCTCTTGCACTCATCACCAGAATGAAAAAATTAGTTATACAGAGGGACTGTGTGGAGTATGCAAGTCAAATGAAAACGTGCGTCCAAACAAAAACCCGTATGCTAATTTTACAGAATATCTGTAATCACCAACATTTAGAAAGAGCCCAAATACCCTTCAACTGATCAGAGATCACAAACTATGCTTTATCCATGCAATGGAATACTACTCAGCAGTTAAAAAAAAAAAATAGGAACTACCACTGCAATCAACAACGTGCTGAGTCTCAGATCCATTCAGCTAACTGAAAGAGGACAGACTCCAAAAGCTACATACTGTAGGATCCTATTTATAGGACATTGTGGAAAAGGCAAAACTATAGGGACAGAAATCAGATCAGTGGATACCGGTAGCTGGAAATGAGATGGGTACTGACTACAAAGTGGTATCGAATCAAGGGGAGAATGGAACTCTTATATCCTGAGTTTTCTGATGGTTACAGAATTATATATGTTTGTTCAAACTAGTGAACTGTACACCAAAAAGGTTGAATTTTATTGCATTTAAAAAATACTTTAACAGATGGGCAGCCCCCTCAGAAACCTGGCTGGGTTGTGGTGGAAGGCAGGGTCCCTGATACCGGAGGCAGACAGCACCATTGTTCCTGTAATGCCCCTCCCATAATAAACCTTGCGAGTGGCCATACTGCTAATCAATATGTATGTTTGCCCATTTTTGTATATATATATATACATGTGTGCCCATACACATGTATGTGTGTGTATATGTATGTATTTAACAGAAAAAATAAAATTCAAAATGATTATAATTGATGACTTGGAGGAATTGCCATGAGCTATCTTTAGTAAAGTAAGTAAGATACAGTAGTTACAATAGGATCTCATTTTTTGGTAAAATAAATCATCATCAGAATACTTAAAATTATCAATGTGTACATATCCATTACGTACACATATGTGTACAGGAGCATAAATAAGAATGAATAAACATGAGTTGTCTGTGTGGAGGTTTCATAAGGTAACAACTAGGAACTGGAAAATAAAAACCAAGCAAAGAAGGGAGGTAGGAAAATCAAGGTTTTACTGCAAAAAGAAAAGCTACATAATGTCGAGCCATTCATCAATTATGTAAAATTACATATGGGAATGTGCATATATGAGGAAAAATACTGGAAATTAAATAGTTTTCTAAAGCACTGTAATCCACAAACCCAAAGGTCTAACATAACAGGCTGTAGGTAAGCGTACGGTCTTCGATGTGGGAGCCGGGAAGCGGAGCCTGCTGCCTTCTCCCAGAAACTTCCGCTTCACTTCTCCTAGGGCTTCCTGGTACAATTTTTCCTCCTCCTCATTTGCGATGTAAGACCACTAGTGATCATCTTAAAGTCACAATGACAATCACAGGTAAAGGACAGACTTAATGGCAGAGGGACTCCTTGATGTGCCCTTTCCAGAGAGAATTGCTGCAATTTCTTTGCTGCTCTCACTTTCAATTATAACAGCTGCCTCCAGTTCTGTGAGTGTATTGTTATCTGTGAGCATTGTTTAGATCACAGAAAAAGAAAAAAGGGTCCTTCAATATTTAACAAAAGAGAACTTTTAGCATCTCTTTTTGGCATAAATCATAATTCAGTGGTAATTACACGATATCTGAAGATTACTAATAAATGTTTTCTTATTATCACAGCCCTGGTGGTATTCCTAATTTTCTTACTAGAACAAACAGACAATAGACAGTCACATTTAATGGGCTTTTACCACATTAAAAGCCTTAGCAGGTATTACTTCATTTAATCCTCATAATAATTTTACATGAAAGATATTTTTATTTTACCTATTTTCTAGCTGAAAAAAAAAATGGGGCACAAAGGCATTTAATGAATTTGTGCAGTGTCAACAACATCCTGACTTACCCCTGGGCAAACAGGGATCTCTGCCACCCTGCTCTCCAAGAGGTCACCCAAGGCCACCCTATGCACCATGTGAGCAGCTTATGAGTAGAAAAGTAGAAAAGCACCATTTCGTACATGGCAGAGCTCCACGCCTCCCGAAACAGCAAGCCCATCTCCCCCAGAGACCCAGGCACAGAGCCAGACTGAACACACTGACAGGTGAGCCCCAATAAAATGGCCAGAGGCCTCAGTGTGTCTCACCCTTCCCAGATAGCTCTTAAAGCATCCTAACTACAGCCCCCAGCCAGGCCAAGTTCCAGCCTCTGAACCACCACGGAGCTTCCTTTAAAGGGTAATCAACAGGCCATTCAGTGTTACAGAAAAGTGTTGCATCTCAGCCTTTTAGAATAAAACTAATGGGTCACGTGCTTTCACAGACAGAATGGTTACCATGAGCCTCCAGAAAGATTTCAAATTCCAAGCACTCCGTAATCCCCCTCTTTTCTTGGCTGCTTCATCTTCTCTATACTCTGCCCAGACATACCCATCACTCAGCCGGAACCACCTACATCTCTCCCATCCTCTTCCAGAATATTCCGTCAGTTAGAACACCTCCCTCAACACCTCTCCTTACTTCAGCCTTTCTGGCAACTCTCCCTTCAGTGCTCAGTTCTGGAGTCACCTCCTCCAGGAAGGCCTCTTGATTCCACTGAGTCACCCTCCATCTCATATAAAACATTTATTATATCTGAGTGCAAATCCTCACCTATTGGCTTCAGTCACTGGATTTCAGACCACCCCAGAGGCAGGGAGCATGGCTTCCACCTGTGTACCCCAGGTGTAGTACAGGATATGGATTCAGTCAACGGTTTTAGAGCAGAAAAAGAAACATTATATGAGCTTAAAGAAAGTGGGCTATTAACTTAGAGCTCCCATCATTAGTCCTGTTTCAAACTTTAATCCTCCAGAATCTGAAAGAAAGGTTCACTGCCATGAAAAGAAAAAGTAAGACCTTACTCCACTGCCAAATAAGCTGGGTTTATAGTTTTAGACCACAGATGGATGGCTAGAGTCTCCCTCCCAACCCCTAACATCCCCCACCAACTCCAGTTTCCAGTGGCTATAATTTAAAACATGGTCAACACTGTTAGCTCTGGCATACCTCTTCGGAAATCTAAAGGAGAAATAAATAATGTCCAAGGGGGTTATATGAGCTTGAAGAGGATCGACAGTGCAGTTGTGTTTTTATAAAGTTAATACGATATTCGTGTACCTAGGCAATGTCGTGGACACCAACAAGGGAAAGCAGAACAAAACGCTTCTGTTTTCCTTGGAGATTCACAAACCCAGATCGAAATGCTATGTGTCATTTGACTGTTCTATTTTAAGAGTACATGGAGAAATTGTAACGTAGGTTAAAAATACATGAGAAAGAAGATTGTTACAAAGAAGATTTAAGAGTGATTAAACTGCATTCAAACATTTGTCGATTTTATAGATAGCACTAAACCTCTGTTCTCTTTTCCAGAAAGATTAAAGTTTTTTTTTTTTCTGTTTTGCAAAAATTGGATTGCTCTAAAAAGAAAGCAAGCCTATTGTACATGAGTTCTGGCAACTAAAGAAAATTATCAGAAGACTTCCCCTCTCACCATGCTTTCAGCCCAACCTTGTAAAAAATGAGACCTCAAAAATGTTGGTTATGAAAACAGTATTATTTTCAGAAACAACTCAAATTATGATGTTGATCAGGAGAGTTTCAAGCGAGACAAACCAGAGCTCCATGTTTGTAGCCTATAGCTAGAAATGAAAACACAAAGGTTCATCATTCTGCAACATGACAGAAAGGCAACCAATATTTTTTTAAAAGGAAAATATCCTACCATGACTTGTGTTTGCTGTATGATCATCACCAGGAAGGTGGCTCTCTCCACTGGCCAGTCCTTTCATGATTTCCCATTGCGAATCTTCTGTGAGAAATGGCTCCCAACCACAGAAACCAGATTCAAAGTCACACGTGAGGGGATGTGCTGTTCCACACGGAAGAGAGGTGAGGAGAAATTAAGCAAGAAATTTAATTCCTGAAACACTGACTTCACATTAGCCAATCAACGTTGGAGGGCAGAGCAATCATCCCACTCTGTAATAAATGTCTTCTGATTCCCAAAACGGTTTTACTTTTTCTAGCCGCAAAGTTTTCCGTGTGTTGTGTGAGGAACCGTCCTTCTATATTCTTCTAACTGCGAGTGTGGGATGCTTCATCCTGGCTGGCCATCTCTGCTGTACTTAGCCTTCCCCATTGAAACTAGAGCTCTTCAAGGGACTAACCGATGCACTGGCCAAGACCAACAGGATTCACCTGCTGAGTTCATAGTTTTAAAAAGATCCATTTGAAAGAGGGGAATTGATTCTGGACACCTGAAGAGTTTGAGGTTGGCCCCTTAGTATTCATTCTGATATGCTATTTTAACAGTTTCTCAAAAATAAGTAAATAAATAAATAAATTAGAACATTTTGAACTTTGCTTTTGTTTCCCTCTTAAAGCACAACTAAGAATTTGGGAAATACTTAAGTGTCTAAATTGATCACAAACCATAAGAGACTCTTAACGTCACAAAACAAATTGAGGGTTGCTGGGGGTAGGGAAAGAGTGGTGGGGTTATGGACATTGGGGAGGGTATGTGCTATGGTGAGTGCTGTGAAGTGTGTAAACCTGGCGATTCACAAACCTGTACCCCTGGGGTTAATAATACATTGTATGTTAATTAAAAAAATTTTAAAGGAAAAAAATAAAAAAATAAATTGATCTCAAAAGAAACCAGTAAGGAAGTTCCTCCAGAAGTTAAAAATCGAACTACTCTATGATCTAGCAATTGCACTATGAGGTATTTACCCAAGAGATATGAAATTCTCATCTGAAGGGAGACATGCACCTTGATGTTCATAGCAGCATATCAACAATAGCCAAACTACAGAGAGAGCCCAAATGTCCGTCGACTGATGAATGGAAAAAGGAGGGATGGTATATATGATGGAATATTACTCAGCCATAAAAAAGAATGAAATTTTTGCCATTTGCAACAACGTGGATAGAGCTAGACAGTATAATGTGAAGTAAGTCCATCAGAGAAAGACAAGCACTGTATGATTTCACTCATACATAGACTTTAAGAAACAAAACAGATTAATATATGGGAGAGGGGAAAAAGAGAGATAAACCTGGAAGCAGACTCAACTATAAAGAAGAGGGTTATGGGGGCAGGGTGTTAAACAGGTGATGGAGATTAAGGCGTGTACTTCTGATGAGCCCTGGGTGTTGTATGTAACCAAAGAAGCACTAAATTCTACACCTGAAACTAATTTAACTCTGAACAGTGACTACAATTTATATAAAAACTTGAGAAAAAAATGAAATAACTTAAAAAAAAATAAGTTCTAGATTAAGTCAGTGTCTGGGGTTAGTTAGCTTCACAGAATCCTTACCAGCTTTGCCACCAAATTTGCGAGAAAAAAGGAGCAAGACTGGGCCATAAACTAAAAATTCTAACAACAGGATTTGTGCTTTTGAGACATCAGTTTTTATGTGCTTAAATTCCCTTTGGCTAAAATAAGAATCAGAGTATCAGGCTATCTTAGTTAACAGCTTGGGGAATAAATTCACGTAACACAAAAATTTATTTCTACATATTCCTTTCCATGCATAAGCTTTTTTATAATACCGGGTGAAGGGAGATGAAATAACTCTTGGTGAGAATACACCCAAAGTTTTGACAAACCTGAAGTTTTAGCAAGCTCGCTAGGATCAGAACGCTATTATCTTTAGTAATAAGAACAACAGACATGTTACCAGAAGCTCCCAGTACGTGTCAGGTTTTTTGGATCTATTACCATTGGTCCTTTCAAATCCCAGCACAGTAAGGGTAATCATCCCCCAAAGAGAAAAGCTGCTCTAGGCAACTTGTCTGTGGTAAATTTAATAAATGGAACATCTAGGCTTTGGAACGTCCAACACCAAAGCTTACACATCGTGAAGCCTCCCTAAACCAGAGATCCTATCACCTTAAAACTGCTCCTAATCATTATTTTCAACTTTCAATAATATGACCAAATCCAAGCATCTAAAGGGCTCATTCATTTAAGCATCGAACTCTTGACTTTGGCTCAGGTCATGACCTCTGAGTCATGAGATCGAGCCCCATGTCAAGCTCAGAGTTTGCTTGAGATTCTCACTCTCCCTCTCTCCTCTGCATCTCCTCCAACTCACTCGCTCTATAAATAATAAATATTTTTAAAATTAATAATATGACCAAATTGACCAGTATACTGCAAAAGCTCACTATAGCTTAATAATCAAAGGATCTTCAGATTTCTATAAACAGGGATGCCTGGTTTCATGACCAGATAGTTCATCACTAACATGTCAACTTTTAAAACACTGAAGTGCGCTATGCAGTAACACTACCACTTAAATTTTCTCTACATGAAACAAAATGGGATTGGGAAGGAGACAAACCATAAGTGACTCTTAATCTCACAAAACAAACTGAGGGTTGCTGGGGGGAGGGGGGTTGGGAGAAGGGGGTGGGGTTATGGACATTGGGGAGGGTATGTGCTAAGGTGAGTGCTGTGAAGTGTGTAAACCTGGCGATTCACAGACCTTGTACCACTGGGGATAAAAGTTATTATATGTTTATAAAAAAATTTTTTTTTCTTTACATGCGAACATTTAGATCTCAGAGCTATGCTGATTTAGCTTTAATGGATACGTTATTTTTCCTTTACAAGCAAATACTGTATTCTCACTTAAATGGATTTCCCCCAAAATAAACATGAGTTAAGTACAATATAATAAGGAAAAGATGTTTTGTATCACCTAACGGTGAATCAATATGCAAGGAAATGCCACTCACCCATACACCTAACTGAAAACCTACTGCTTCTGGATGTGTTCTTCTTTACTCAACTCTGCCTACAGAGTTCATAGGATACTACTGACACTCCTCAAAGAAGAGTCTGTTCTGTTTTTTGACATACACTTAAGCACCAATGAGGAGCTGTGATGGTCTCCCCAGGCATCCGGAAAATCCTCTGGTCTAGTTCCTTGGTTCTCTATGAACCTTGCCACTTGTTAAGTGACCTCAGAATTCTTCTCAGTCAGTTGGTAGAGTCCAGAAATACACAAGACTCAAAGTACATATCTGACCACTGAAATTTGCTTAAAGTTTCCAAATCCTTGGTTTTGGATTTGGTCAGGGAACCCTTCCACCTACTCCCAAGGGTACCCTAATTCTTCCCTGGAAAACACTTTCTTGGAATAGAAAATCTTCTATGGGTAGGATAACCACATATCTGGGTTGCCACAATTTATGCCTGTTGTCCTAGCATAATAATGAATGCCTTCTCCTCCCCCACCTCAAGTGTCCCTGTTTGGCTAATAAATTCAATATTGTCCTGTTATAGGCTATAAATTACATATTAGGGCACCTGGGTGGGTCAGTCAGTTAAGCCTCTGACTCTTGGCTTCAGTTCTGGTTGTAACCTAAGGGTTGTGGGATCCAGATCTGTGTGGGACTCTGCGATTAGCATAAGTCTACTTGAGATTCTCTCCCTCTCAAACGGATAAATCTTTTTTAAAATATTATGTATTAATACACAAAGGAAATAAATCTGTGCAAATAGCAATCTTATTCACTGCAGGTGACCAATGAAGGAACAAGTAACCATCTTATTCCCCAAATAGGCAATGGTACAAAACGGCAGTAAGACTAGTAAGGGTGGATGGAAAGTACAATGTGACCCAACCATCACCAAATCCTTCCACGGCTCTTCACAACTGTTCCTAGGTCACTGAACTGCAAAGATACAAAGATGTCAAGAAAAAAATAACATTGGATTGTATAAATGCTTCTGAAATGTGGCTTTAGGAGAAAAGTTGCTTTCTTCCATATCTGATGTTTCACCAGGTAAAATGTCAATCATTGCACTTTTTGTAAAACATGAAACACCCTGTCCTTTGAAAAATGAAAATTACTCTTTAAAATTCATCACCATAAAAATATGTGAAAGCAAAATCGGACAGTCATCTCTATGAAAATCTTAGTGAATGGCTCAGCTGTTTTTACCAATGACATTTACCCCAATATACTGCAAAGGACATTTTTTTTTAAATATATATTTTATTTATTTGAGAGAGAGTGAGCATGAGAGGGAGAAGTTCAGAGGGAGAAACAGATTCTCCACAGAGCTGGGAGCCCAATGTGGGACTCAATCCCGGGACTCCAGGACCATGACCTGAGCTGAAGGCAGTTGCTTAACCAACTGAGCCACCCAGGTGCCCCTGCAAAGGACATTTTTTAAAGCTAAGTATCCTAGAACTTAATTGTGCTATAAAATATAAATCAAATTTCAGTCACCAAAGTTTAGGTTCTTACATTAAAACTTCCCTACATAATTCAATAAGTTTAAGGTGTAGTTATAAATATCTGAAGAAAACCAGGAGAACCAAACACATCCTGGACACTAATAAACGCTGTTAATACCATTTATGATAAATGTTAAATATTTATAAAGTCTTTAAAAAATCATCTATTTATATTATAGGTAGAATGTATTCACTACAGAGAATTGATTATTTGGTTGCTTTTATTTTAACTTTCTGTGATTGTAGAACACGCTTCACTATTTCTAATCAGAGCATGAGAAATACCACTGTTCATAATTTGAGTGAAATTTTGCTGAGTTCATCAGAGCAATATTTTAAAATTATGACAAAGCCTTCTCTTGCATATTTAACCACTGCAGCATATTGGCAGAAGAAAAAAAAAATTCACTGTGACAGCTGAGAAAAATTTTTCTGGATCATGAACATTAAAATATTTATGAATCCTCTAGTTCATAAATAAATCAATTTCCTATTATATTAGAAAAATATATGGGAATAAATGGGGAATCTCCCATTCAATAAGCATCTACTAGATATTAAAATGATGTTATATAAACATTTGTTAATACTTATTGAGAAACCACAAGGATCTTTTCTCCCATGTATCCTTCCCTTGTGTAACATGAAATTTTTAGCATTTTTTTTTTCAAAATATAAAAGACATTCAGGGACAGCATCACAGTAAACATTAAATGTACTTCCCCGGAATTCTTGGTTTAAGCTTCTTTCACCTGAATATTGTACCAACTTCTCCTGTGAAGTGTCACCATTTGCACAGCATTTTATCTTTTTAATCTTTAAAAAATATTTATTTAGAGAGAGAGAAAGCACAAGTAGGGGAAATGAGAGAGGAAAAAAGAGAATCTCAAGCAGACTCCACACTGAGCATTGAGCCCGACCAGGGGTTCAATCCCAACCACCAAGATCATGACCTGAGCTGAAATCAAGAGTCAGATGCTCAACTGACTGAGCCACCCGTGTGGCTCTGTATTAGCATTTTAAAAGCTTTAAAAAAAAAAAAAAAACAATTAGAAGAACTTCTTCTCCTTCAGAATTTCCCACACCTTTCTGATGTGAACACAGATCTGTCCATGCTCCCATCTTTTTTGGAACATACTTACAGTCCTTTTGCATATCATAATTGAAAAATACACATATACTTTTAAAGTTTTGTGGAAAAATAAAGATGGCATAGAATGAACATTTTTCACTATTTTAAGTGTACCATTCAGCAGTGTTCAATACCTTCACACTGTTGTACATCCATCACCATCCCCCATCTCCAGAACTTCATCTTTGCAAAGTCAAACTCCATACTCATTAAACAACAACTCCGGTCTTTCCCTCTGCCTACTCCATGTTAACCCCCATTCTGCTTTCTGTCTCTATGAATTTGACTCCTCCATGTACCTTATATAAGTAAAATTATACAATATTTATCCTTTTGTGACTTGTTTCATTTAACATAATGTCTAACGTTCATCTATATTGTGGCACCTGTCTGGAGATTAGGTACATTTTATATGTAAATTATTCAGCTAGCCAATGTACACCCTTAGATATGTTTGGGACAAAGTATATTTTAATTATTTTATTAGAAATATGTAAAGATACATTGTAATGCAATGCCTCTATTTTATACAGGAGCATATCAATAACTGTTGAGCACTTATCACTTGGAATTAGGCACTATTTGTCCTGTGGCTGCTTTATTTCACTTAGCGTGATCACTCCATTTACACGCTCTATCTAAAATACTCAAACTACTGAAATCAGAGAATAGAACTGTGGTTACCAGACGCTGGGGGATACAGGGAAATGGTGAGTTGCTGTTCAATGGGTATGAAGTTTCAGCCATGCAAGATCAATTAGTTCAGAATTTCCCACAGCACACAGCCTATTGTCAACAATACCGTATTGTACTTTTCAATTGTTTGGCAATACTTTTATTTAAGGCTTTGTTGAAAATAGGACCTTTCATAAATTATTTTCCAAAGAGGCAGAAAAGGGGCATTAAAAAAAAAAAAATCACTTGTCTGTTCCCTAACACACGTTCAGCACGACTGTTTTTCACACTCATTTAAATGATAGATTTGAAGCTGAAAGTGCAGACCCAGATGTTTGAAACTCCCCCACAAATCCCAATGACAGGGATTTCTAGGGTCGGAGCGGCGAAGTTTTCCTGAGCAGGAGCATCTGGTCTGTTCAGGACTTTGACAGGAGATCTCTTCCACTCGGGAAGAGTTCTTAAGACCTGACAAGTTCAGCATCACTGCTTGAACCGCCCTGCACACCCCACACCAGGGCACCATGCCATCGGGCGCAGCGCTCGCAGCGATCCACACCGTAGGGACTGGAAGCGCGGGTGCGCTGCTCCGGGCTGGGGTCTCGGCTGCGCCCACCTCCCTCGCGGGGGCCGGCTCCCCGCGTCACCGCGATCCCCCGTCCTCCCACCCCCCTCGTCTGCGAGCACCCAGGCGCGCACCGCGGGGGGCCGCCCCGCCTCCCCGAACCCCCCGCCCCCGCTGCTGGCGTTCGCTAGACCGGGCCTCGCCCCCTTTCCTGGGGGTGGTCCGGTGGCAGAGGGCCACATGCGAACGCACAGCGACCGCGCGGGAAGCGGGCTGTGCTGCGGGAATGCGGAGCCGCGGCCGCCCTCCCTAGCCGCGAACGCCGGGCCGGAGCAGCCCCGAACGCCGCCCGAAGTCGCGGACCGTGCACAGCAGCCTGCGCCGCCCCAGCGAGCAAGACAGCCACACCTCGCGGCGCGGGGTCACCGGCAGAGCCCGGTAGCCGCCGCGGAAACCGCGCGGAGCACTCACCTGCGGCTGCCGGCCGAGAGCTGCGCCCGCCCGCCGGTAACCGCCCAAGTACTCGGCGGCCCCCGGCTGCGGGAGGCCCGCGAAGACCAGGAGGCCACGCAAGGGGCAGCGGGAGGGAGTCCCCGCCCAGGTGCGGCCGGCTGCCCCGCCCGGGCGGCCAGGGGGGCGGGCAGGGGAGGACGCTGGGTGGGGGGCGCGGGGGCAGAGGGACAGGTAAGTGCAAGGGGCTCGCGCCAAGCTACACGTGACCATCTGGCAACTCTCCCCACCTGTGCGGCCACACGTGGTGCCCCATCAAGTCTCCACGTTAAGTGTCCTTTCTCCAAAAGAGGAAAACTTCTGGAGGTGAAGGATAAAGATCAGATGTCTGCGTATTCCAAACTCAGATTGTATACATTAATTATGTGTATTGTTGTATGTCAATTATACCTCAATAAAGCTTTTTAAAAATTTATCGTTTGATGGTGTAGTGATGCTCTTAGGAATTAGTTACAGGAGTTATAGCTTCTGTTAAAGATCCGCCAGCTGGTTTGCCTTAAGTCCACTTTTTTTTTTTTTTTTTTTTTTTTTTTTTTTAAGATTTTACTTAGGGACGCCTGGGTGGCTCAGTCCCTAAGCGTCTGCCTTCAGGTGAAGTCGTGATCCCACCATCCTAGGATGGAGCCCCCCATCTGGCTCCCAGCTAGGCGGGAAGCCTGATTTCCCTCTTCCACTCCCCCTGCTCCTGTTCCTGCTCTCGCTCTCTCTCTCGCTGTCAGGTAAATAAATAAAACATTTGAAAAAAGAAAAAAAAATTATTTATTCGACACAGAGAAAAAGCGCACAAGTATAGGGGAGGGGCTGAGGGAGGACCAAGCAAGGAGCCACCTGTGGGGCTGATCCCAGGACTCTGGGATCATGACCCTAACCTAAGGCAGACAATCATCTGGCTGAGCTACACAGGCGCCCTGCCTTGAGTCTACTTTATATACGCCATCTGTTTTCCTCTCAGCGGTCTTTTCATTTCTGAAGGTTATTTGGCACCGTGGTACTCAAACTTTAACATGCAGAGGAACCACCTGAGACATTGTTAATAGGCAACTTTTGGTTCGGTAAGATTGTGATGCAGCCTGAGGTTCCTATTCAAAAGAGCTCCCAGATGATGCTAATGCTACTGGCCCACAACGCATAGTAGCAAAACACAAGCAACACTCCTTTTCATTTCCAATTAACTGCCTCAGAAAAGGCATGGGGCTAAAGGCTGTCAACTACCTTTATTAAAAGTATCTAGAATTAAGAGGCACTTGGTAATAAAAAATACCTGAGTGAGTGTGCCTTTGGGGACAAGCACACAGACAACAATACCAACTAACAACATCCATCAGTTAATATTACTGAGTCTCCAGTAAGAACTCCTGGTGGTATTCAACCTGCATGTATGAGCTCCACTCAGAGATCCATCCTAAAGTGGGATGAGAAGGAGGTATACAAGCATGTTTCATTAGCTTCGCGAACTGGGGAATTCTAAGAAGAGTTTGCATTACAAATTCCACTTGTAAAATACAAACCTAAAAGTACGTGTAGAATCAGGGGGCCTGAGAAGCTCAGTTGAGTTACTGAGGACATGATCTCAGGGTGGGAAAATCAGTCCTGGGCTTGGCTCCCCACTCTGCACTGAGTCTGCTTGAGATTCCCTTTACCCCCCTTTACTCTTGAACACGTGTATGCTCTCGCTCGCTCTCTCTCAAATAAATAAGTAAATGAAGTATATTTTTTTAAAGTATTGTAGAATGTTTCAAAATGGTTTTGAATTTTAAAGGGAAGTTTCTATTTAGTAATAATATACATGCGCATGTGTATGTATGCACAAATGTATTAAATATCTTAATGCAGAAAATAATGTAGTATCAATTCAAATAATTCCATTGTTCTATAAACAATTTCCTTAAAACAAACATGATTGTACAAATATTGACATGAAATACTCATGTATACTCATATATATTTTGATACTCATATATCAAAATATATAGATAAACATGCACCAAAATACATATTTTATAATATGCAATATGTCTACATTGTCATATCATAACACTATAAGAAGTTGATTTCAAGCAAGCATGCCAGGTTTTCTTTGTTCAAATGAAGTTACATAATTTTGAAAATTATACACACTAACACTATTTGTTGATAACCATGGACATCTATCCTTCATTCAAAAAAAAGCAAATAGCAGAATGATGTCAAGATACACTCCACTGGAAAAATCCTAAATATGTAACCAATGAAACTTCAACAGAGGAAGAGAAATGGGAAAATATGTTCAAAACCAAATGCTAAAGTATCTACTAATACTCCAGGTGGAATTTGATTAAGAAAACCAATTAAAAGGAGAGGATAAAGAACGCTTTGTTGGGGGGAGGGGAGAGAAAAAAAGTGTCAATATGTACAAGTGAAAAGAGGAAATATATTTACTTTCAGTTAAAGTGAGAATAATGCAAACCATTAGAAAGGTGAATCCCTCCAGAGAAATGGACCAAATTGTGAGAAATTTTAAAGCACAGAAAAGAAACAGACACTCATATTAGAGATAGTGAATTGCCCTCACATGTTTTTTTGAATGAAAAAAGACAGCACCCAAAAATTCCATGGAGATCATATTGAGAAGTAGATTATTTTGTTTACGACTAGTGTTAAAACTAGGTGTCGGAGGCAGGCCCCTGGCCAGGGCGGCCTCCGCCTTTAAAAGATGGCGCCTGGCTAGTTGCCAGGTTAGGATTGCCTCGTGAGACTAAGCAGAACGCCCAAAGAGGAAGTAAACAGCATTGGTTGCTAGCGAAGTTGTTCGTTTAGGTGCACAGCCTGATTTGCTCCCTCCTGTACCCTGCTCGCTGATTGGTCATGTAAGCGTATATAAGTGTGTAGACTTGCGGAAATAAAGAGAGAGAAGATGCATCCGAACCAGGCTTCTTGTCGTCCTTGCAGGGCGAGGGTGATAAATGGTGCCGAAACCCGGGACTAAATAAAGGAATCTTGCAAGGTAATCCGCAGGAAAGCGGGGAGTAAAGGTCCGCAGGTAAGCGGGGACATTAGCCACGTTCAAAAGTGGGAATTCTGCAGTAAAGCGGGGAGTAAAGGTCGACTGAAGTATATGCGTGTAAAAAGTTAATGTGTTAGTTAGTGTCTTTAACGTCCGTGTCTGTTGTCTGTGTGTTCATAATGGGATCTGAAGTATCTAAAGTGCAGTTGGAAGGGTCTTTAAAAGACCTGCTGAAGGGGTGCCTGGGTGGCTCAGTGGGTTAAGCCGCTGCCTTCGGCTCGGGTCATGATCTCAGGGTCCTGGGATCGAGTCCCGCATCGGGCTCTCTGCTCAGCAGGGAGCCTGCTTCCTTCTCTCTCTCTCTCTGCCTGCCTCTCAGTGTACTTGTAATTTCTCTCTGTCAAATAAATAAATAAAATCTTTAAAAAAAAAAAAAAAAGACCTGCTGAAAGCCAATGGAACTCCACTAAAAGCAAAAACTGCTCCGGCCTTTTTGAATACAGTGGAAAAGGAGGCTCCATGGTTCCTAGATGAAGGCTTGCTAAACATACCTCAATGGGACCACCTGTGATCCAGGGTTTGGCCCCTGTGAAACCTATTAATGCCTCAGGGCCATATCAACCTTTTAAGTTGCCCAGGTGCACCAATAACAGGGTATGGCCACCGGAGTGGTCTGGATGTCAGAGTACCTTGCGCTCAGTTTACATCAATGAAATGCATAGCTTTACATTCACTCCACGCTTTCCTACTTATAAAAATAATACCTTTACAGGGTACAATTATTCCTTTCAAAATCCAAAGCAAGGCAATTCCTCCTCTCCCTTTGATGCATGGCAGGTCTGTAACTTGCTAGGAGCATGTACTGATATCTCAGCAGTGTTCATGTTAAATGGTGGCAAATTCCTCAACTGTTTTTATAAACAAAATGACTGTAGTACCTTTGAGACAACAGTTAATGTGTCTTGTCCCAATAATATTACTTATCAGCCCACTCCCATATGCGTCTCGCCACTGTTCCTTTTCCTCGTAACAAGTGCTAGCGAGCTGAATGATACGTTGAATTGCACTAAGAATTGCTATCTTTCCCAGTGCTGGAAGGTTACAGCCTTCAAGCTGGCTGTGATTATGCGTATCCCTACCCATGTTCCTATCCCAGTTTCCATTCCAGAGGACAAGTTACTGGTGGTGCTATCCAAAAGAAAAGATTTTGGTATCACAGCCGCCATTGTGACAGCATTGTCTATATCTACAGCAGCTGCCACGGCAGCAGCAGTCTCGCTTGCGACAACTATACCCACTGCGGAACACCCTTGCAGAAGGAACGGCAGCTGCCCTTTAAACACAGACTCAGATCAATGCATATCTGCAAGCAGGAATCCTGATAGTCAACCAGAGAGTGGATTTGGTTCAAGAACAAGTGGACATATTGGGGGCCCTATTGGGACTGGGATGTGTAGCACCCTTCCCGGCAATTTGTGTAACTCCCATAGCCTATACTAATATGAGTGACGTACAGAATGTCTCTCGACAGCTCTCCCAATACTTGCGGGGGAATTAGTCTGCAGAATTCCAAAACTACACTCAGCACCTGCTACTAGGCATAACAAGGATAAATAACACCAGAGTTGAGCTTGCAACCTTCCCAGAGATAATCAAAACATTGCAAGACATGTTAACCTTTATGAAACAATGGGCTAACGTAATTGGTTTGATGACAATCCTCGTAGTGGGCTTGATTCTACTAGTAAGGAAACTGCAAATTTAGAGGCGACAGCAACCTAGGCAACAGCAAGCTATGGTGCAGGCCTTGTTAGCCATCGAGGCTGGAACATCCCCCCAAGTGTGGCTAAGTATGCTGGATCGGTAGTCAATGACAGGTAAGATTGGTGGGGGAAATATACCAACCTAAGACAGGACGCAAATCATTGATATCTGCCGTCTGATGACGGGTAAGGATATTCCCCGCCACTGACCACCTAAGACAGGCACGATCCCTGCCATAAAAGAAAAAAGGGGGAGATGTCGGAGGCAGGCCCCTGGCCAGGGAGGCCTCCACCATTAAAAGATGGCACCTGGCTAGTTGCCAGGTTAGGATTGCCTCGTGAGACTAAGCGGAACGCCCAAAGAGGAAGTAAACAGCATTGGTTGCTAGCGAAGTTGTTCGTTTAGGTGCACAGCCTGATTCGCTCCCTCCTGTACCCTGCTCACTGATTGGTCATGTAAACGTATATAAGTGTGTAGACTTGCGGAAATAAAGAGAGAAGATACATCTGAACTGGGGCTTCTTGTCGTCCTTGCGGGTCGAGGGCGATATGAGGAATTAATGGTGCTGTTTACAAACAAGCAGAGGAGTCTTCCCTCGCTTACTCATCTCCTCTTTCCTGTATCTCTTTCTATTGTTCTTAATAAAATCCCTCCCCATCAATAGAAGCATTTTGTACAAAGAACTTCTCATTAAAAAGGTGACACATTTATCTTGTTGCAATATTTTTCTCTTGTTCAACAACACACATCACTAAAATAAAACAGTGCAGCAAAATAAATGTCAAATTTTTAATAATTAAGAAAACCCACTTGTTTGCGATATGGGATTTGGATTCATTTAGTTAGAATCCATCATTTCCAGAGACACACGTATCTTAGTTGCTAAGTTACCTCAGATGAGAACCATCATGTGGGCTGTAAATTAAATTATATTTCCTTTCAAATACAACTAGGTTTGAATAATAATGGGATTTCTAGTCATCATTCCTATCAAAGACTCTCCATAAAAGTCCTAAAAGGCAGCTGTTGGACCTAAATTGTACCCAGTCATGAATCCAACCATGGATGACATGATTTCTATAGTCATCATGGCTGCCTAGAAGGCAGTGACAGCCCTTCCTCTTAAATCCCTCCCCACAGCCTTCTACATAAGAGGTCAGAATGGAAGATGCCCTATACTTAGTGAAGGTCAGCAATCCATAATATATGTCTCCCAAGGGAAAAGTATAAAGAGGTTCCCTCTCCCACCCATTTTCCTTTTTAACCGATACACACACACACGCGCGCGCGCGCCATGTTGCCGTGTTAATAAAAAACACCAAAGCCTATATTAGCATAGAGACCCCCCTCCAAAGGACAGTGCTAATAGCTGCAGACTGGGAATGTGTATTCATTTCATGTTATACATACTAACTTTAACTCACTCGAAGCAAAGACTTAAATCCAAACACAGTCATGAATGTGAGCATGTGAACAAGTAAACCATTAATTCACTTACAGCAAGTTGTTGGGTCTTCATCACTGTCATCAGAACAGTCTGGATGAGTCACAGACCGATTCTTGGGAAATGCATTGGCCACTGGCACAAGTGAACTCATCCTTAGGGCAAAGCCTTCTAGGTGGGGCAAGTGCACAGGCATAGACCCAGAGCTGATGCATCCCAATGAAACCTTTCTGGCTCAGAAGAGTGCCTTCAAATATAATCTTAAAAAAGCAAAACGTGAACAATTTATGAGTTTATAATCTCCTTTAAAGGACCCGTCCAAAAAGGAATAATAGACATTTAATAATTACCGAGACAAATACCTATTAAAAGAGCCAGCAAATACAACCACCAAAGTTCCTACTTGGGAAACCTGACTCACACGTGTAATTGATCTGAATGGAAAAAACCCTACATTTAGTAAAGTTCAGCAATCCATAATATATGTCCCCAAGGGGAAAAGTATAAAGACATGGACACAGTAGATCCACTGAGGCCTCTGAGAAACCACTCATGATCCAATGAAATACAACATGCGACTTAAACCATGGGCCATGTCCCTGCCTGCTAACTTTTAACTTGGGCATCATCTTCATGGCTCTCTTTAACATGTAGGAAAAACAAAAAGCATTATCACTACTTATATAACAGGAGCTATAACTAGATCTGGTTTTTAAAGTACTGCATTTAGTGTTGGAATGCAGGCAGGGGAAGGTTAGACAAATAGTAAGGGACACAACAGATGAACAGAAAACATAAAAGACTAAATATAAAAATCTATTTTCACAAAAGAAGAATTTCTCTAATAATCAAAGAAGCGCCAATTAAAAGAAATAAATCTCATTTTCTCCAGTCAAATTACTAGCTTTTTTGGAGATATGCAACATTAGCAAGTGAAACAACCATCCTTTCTAGTCCAATGTAAAATACTATATCAAAGTATTAATGTTCCTTGAGGTTCCACCAAAAGCAAAGGTTGGCTAACACCAGACAGAAGGAGAGGTATGAATAGCTGACTTTACCAAGTAACTAATTCTCTCCTGTCCAATAGGGTGGCCACAACTACAAAGGGCGATTTCAAATTAAATTAACTAAAATAAAATTAAAATTCAGTTCTTCAGTCATACTAACTTCATACTAACTTACTTGCAAAGTAACTTCAGCCAGTCACTTTGCAAGTGTTCAGCAAGTCTTCCATGCCTACCTTCTACCATATTTGAGAGCACAGATACTTATATTTTCCCCTAGAACAGAACAGAAAATACTATTGAACATCAAGGAACTAGGTAGTTTGTGTATAAATAAGATACTAGGAAGAAAGATTAATTCCTTTTCATTTTTTCCAGCTGAAAGTTTCTGGATAGGTTTTCTCCTTTGCAAAAATATGAGGAAAATATATATATATATATATTTGTTAAGGATTATGTCTTAGTTTGCAAATATATTTAACAATTTAGTCCAGAAGATACTATATTCAAATCATATCTAATAATAGGAAACCTATATGCTGCTATATACATTCCCCATAGTGAATATCATAGTATAATTATGTATAAATTATTGGACCTACAGCCATATATGTTTATAGCAGCAAGAGATTAGGGATGCAAAATTGACATTTGGGTTTCAAAAATTTAGATTGGGTTTCAAAAATTGATGCATTTAAACTCAGATTTGAAAAAGGTGCTATTATTGAAAGTTAATTACATTTAATATGCACTTGGAAATCTAGAATAACTCCCAAATTACTCTCTTTTTATTTTATCTTTGAACTAAATAACAAGACCAACTTTAATATTCAGTTTATATAAAAGAATGAAACTCCAATCATTTAGTACCTCTTTCAGAAGTTATAAAGATAAATATCAGCTTAGAAAATTAAAATAGTGTCAAATATTAATTCAATTGGCTATGATATAAACCTCAACTCCGCTGTGATTAATACAAAAATGCTATGGTTCAGAAATTCCAATCTCAGCAGTAAATGGGATTCTAAAAATCTGTATGGGTTACAGTTCAGTATCACTTGGGTTCTCCCTTTCAGCACCTAGAAAAATGTATATATGCGATATTACCATAAAGGAATGAAATTGGTTTCATGAGCCACATGTACAATCTTATTATTTTATACTCACAGCCCAGCATAAGCATATTCATACACTCTTCATATAACAAAAAAGAATGGAATTTTAAATAAAATGTTACACTTTAAAAGTAAAATTATAAATAACAATAATACCACTTACTTAAATGTTGATCACACTGACATTACTACATTTTGCAATGTTGCTAGGATATTAGGAAAGAAGGAAATGATGAACAAGCATTTAATAGGAAAGCTAAAAAAAAAAGTTATCAGATATATTTTTCTGCACAATCTCAACTCTATATACAATACAAAAATCCCAAATTCATTTTCTTAAGAGACCATATTCCCACTGGGCACATGTATATTTCAGATATTTCAGATATATCTTTGCACAGGTAGATATAACCGTATTTTATAAAGATACGAATTACTGCCTTCAAAACATTTGTATGGTTTTTACTGGTTTTCAATACCAATTTATTTTTTATCTGCTTCGTAATGATATTTTCTTCCTTGTTGGTAATGCATGGTGTTGGGGTTAGAGAGGGTAGATGTACATGTACATGTACATGTACAATGAAGAAGCTTTATACAGGAGTAACGGGGCAGGGGAAAGGCTAAGTACAATGAAAGGAAGTAGGCAATTGTTCTCTCCAAATACACAAATCTACATCCTTAATCTAAGTCCTAACTTAAATTTAGCAATGGGTGATAAAATTCACTACTGCAAAGCTACCAGTGTAACTTATGATATAAAAGAATACTTGTGGGAGCCTGGGTGGCTCAGTGGGTTAAGCTGCTGCCTTGGCTCAGGTCATGATCTCAGGGTCCTGGGATCGAGTCCTGCATCGGGCTCTCTGCTCAGCAAGGAGCCTGCTTCCTCCTCTCTCTCTCTGCCTGCCTCTCTGCCTACTTATAATCTCTCTGTCAAATAAATAAATAAAATCTTTAAAAAAAAAAAAAGAATACTTGTTTTTCCATTGTGTACCTTAAACGTCTTCAGGCTTTCTGGTATTAACACCTCTGCTTTCACCCATTTTCCATCAGTTGATGTGTTGTGTATCCAAAATACTTCTTCTTCCTTCGATTCAAATGAAACGACATTAGTCATTCCCCAAATCCTACCCTCATGGTTCCATATGTACTCTCTCAATTACATTTCAGTAGAGTTTACCCTACCTGCACCACACCAAGTACCAGGAAGCCTAAAGTATTGGTAAAAAGGTATATGACCTTTTTTAAAGGAACAATAAAATGGAGGGAGGGAAGGAAGAAAAGGCAGAGCCTAGAGGATATTTAGGGCAGTGAAAATACTCTGTACGATAACATAGGGTGGACATATGTCATTAAACGTTTGTCCAAATGCGTGGGACGTGCAACACCAAGCCAGAGCCCTAATGTAAACTATGGACTTTCAGTGATAATGACATGTCAATTCTGGTTCATCATTTATCACAAAGGTACCGCTCTCAGGGAGGACTGGTAATGGGGAGGCGCTGCATGTGTGGGGACAGGAGGAAAATGGGAAATCTCTGTACTTGCCCCCTAATTTTGCTAGGAACCTAAAACTTCTCTATAAAAACAGTCTATTTTTTATTTTAAGATTTTATTTATTTACTTGACAGAGAGAGAGATCACAAGCAGGCAGAGAGGCAGGCAAAGAGAGAGAGGGGGAAGCAGGCTCCCCACCGAGCAGGGAGCCTGATTTGGAGCTCCATCCCAGGACCCTGAGATCATGCCTGAGCCAAAGGCAGAGGCTCAACCCTAAAAACAGTCTTTAAAAAAAAAATAAGGAAATGAAGCATATCTATATAATAAATCTGTTCATTTTTTTATGATGGCAAGTAAGGACAGAACAAACATTTAAAAAGATTTTTTTTTTTAAGATTTGTATTTATTTATTTGACAGACAGAGATCAGAAGTAGGCAGAGAGGCAGGCAGAGAAAGAGAGAGGAGGAAGCCGGCTCCCTGCTGAGGGGAGCCAGATGCAGGCTAGATCCCAAAACCCCTGGAATCATGACCTGAGCCTAAGGCAGAGGCTTTAACCCACTGAGCCACCCAGATGCCCCTTAAAAAGAATTTTAAATAAAGTACTTCAAAAATACAAATTTAAATAGGAATTCATACTGCCAGCTACTTTAATGTTAGTCCCAATAATATTACTACGTTTTATTATATTGCCAAGACATTAGAAAAGAAATGACAGGCAAACACTTAATATGGAAGTTTAAAAAAACAATGTTATCAGGTATATTTTTCTGCACAATCTCAATAAATTGACATACTTTTTTTTCCCTATGGGAGAATTCATTCCAAGTTCCAAACAATACAGTTATTTTCTGGAGATTATATTTCTACTTGACTCTCTTGTCATTCTATCAGACCTTTTTGTGCCGTCTAGAGTTTGCTATGTCATGCATCTGTGAAATGATCATTTTCCAGGTGGCAAAGTGTATGCAAAATTATGTTTCCACTATACACTATAAGGTAAGATATTTAATAAAATTCCATAATGTAGTCCAAAGTTTTACCTATTTTATTGTGCTTTATGATCTATGTCCATGCTTTTATGCTCTGAAATAATAAATTCTTTAGATTCTACCAAACATATAAGTTCATTTGACAATTCCTTGGTAAAGACAGCCCAGATTATTTGTAATATTTACCCAACGGATGCATTCATTTTTTTTGTGTATCAGTATAGCGAAAATGCAACCTGGCATAAATATGTCTCAGGTTGAGCTCTGAGACTCAACCTGGCATAAATATGTCTCAGGTTGAGCTCTGAGACTGTGCCCTCCTTCTACTGTAGGATAGAAGACAGCACTGGAAGGTGACATCTCACTGTAATTCAAATGACACATGACACTTGGACTTTTTTCAGACTCTCGCAAGCATCAATCTCCCCTCAGCTTCTCTTATTTCATTCATAACCAACATTTTCTAAAAATGAATCTATTCCCAACTTAGTCCTTTACCCTCTGATGTCTACTCCAATTTCCAAGTCTTAAATATTTCAGAAGATAGTCTAAACCCATTAAAATGTACTTCATTTTATTACTTCTTCATATCAACTGTTAAGACTTCGACAAGAGAGTGAAACGTCCATGGTAGACGTATTTTCAGCTGAGAGCTTCTGGGTCACTTCAGGAGGAAGTGGAGTTATACACAGTTGGGACACACAACTAATTTTTCTTGGAATAATTTCCTATGCAACTTCAACTATTTAGCCTCGAGACACTTATCTCTTGCACAGACGCTTTAAGTGACACGCTTGGCAAGTTTCATTCATCATATCCCTTCACTTTCCATCTTACGAAAATAACTTAAGAGAATTTGTGCTCTTTTTTCACAATGACTAGTTAATTCCCCTCTACTCTACCCGAAGAAGAATGTGTTTACATTTTTTTGAAAAGTGAGCAGAATTTTTTCTAAATTTAAATGGCTTTTTGTACTCTAAGTTAATGGTATGTTATGAAATACAGATCTTTTCTATCACAGTTTCCTGTCTGACAACACAAGTAATAAAAAAGAAAAAGAGTTTACTTCAACTAAATAAAAGCAGCTTTTATTTTATTCTGTCCTAACTCTCAGACTCTTCTTACCTAGTTACTTTCAACAGGTATCTATGTAAGAAAGAAACCCTCGGCTCAGAAAAAACTTTCAAGTGATGTTTTAATTTTCTATTATCTTATAATCAATCAATCAATCAATCAATTTTTTTAAGTATCTTTACTCCCCTAGACTAGCATCAATAATGCCATTTTACCTTTTAAGGAAAGAATTGTTCTATCTCCTAAGAGACCTGAGCTTATCCTTCCCTCTGCCAGTGAAGAAATCAAAGGTCCCAATTTCCAGCTTATTTTTTTGTTCTTTTATTTTTTTTAAAGATTTTATTTATTTATTTGATAGAGAGAGATCACAAGTAGGCAGAGAGGCAGGCAGAGAGAGAGGAGGAAGCAGGCTCCCTGCTGAGCAGCGAGCCCGATGCAGGACTCGATCCCAGGACGCTGAGATCATGACCTGAGCCGAAGGCAGCGGCTTAACCCACTAAGCCACCCAGGCACCCTTTTTTGTTCTTTTAAAACTATTTTTGAGGGGTGCCTGGGTGGCTCAGTCTTGGTTAAGCACCTGCCGTTTGTCCAGGTCATGCTCCCAGGGTTCTAGGATGGAGCCCTGCATCAGGCTCCCTACTCAGCAGGGAGTCTGTTTCTGCTTCTCCCTTTGCCCCTCCCCCTACTTATATACTCTCTCACTTGCTCTGCTCACTCTGCTCTCTCCCTCTCTCTCTCTCAAATAAATAAATTAAAACAAATTAACTACTTTTGATTAAATGCAGGAACAGGAACATGTACTTTAGCAAAGACTTTTCCTTCGAGGATAGCTTATGATGGGCTTTCCTTTTTATAAACTGTATCGGGGTGCCTGGCTCAGTGGGGTAAGCCTCTGCCTTCGGCTCAGGTCATGATCTCAGCATCCTGGGATCAAGCCCCACATCAAGCTCTCTGCTTGGCAGGGTGCCTGCTCCCCGAAACCCTGCCCCTGTCTACCTCTCTGACTGCTTGTGATCTCTGTCTGTCAAATAAATTTTTAAAAATCTAAAAATGGATAAATAAATAAATAAATAAATAAAACAGTATCATATGAGAAAAGATACGTTCTAAGGCATTTTCTTCCCTGCCCCAGCTATGTGTTCTTCCTATTTGTCACCGGCAATTTTTAAAATATCTAAAAGATACCACAAGCTGGGCACCTCGCTATCTTTGGCTCACTGACGTGGAAACTCTCTTCAGGATAAAGGATAGGCTGTTGCTAAGATTATTATTTTATAGAAGATAGAGACCTAATCTCAAGGACGGTGATATGGTACAAACTAGAACCGCTACACACTTAAGCTGATCCTAACAGAGTCAACTTTTTATTTAACAACTTGTCTTTTACCTGTGTTATCTACTTCTTAAGGTCTGATGTCCTCTGAAAATATAGAAAAAACTACCTTCACCATCTTTCCTAGGTATTCCTTGATTTACCTGCACATATCCTAAGGGTTGTTGTCTACATTCTATTCATGGAAGATTTAAATGATCATTTCATGAAGTGCTAATTTTTTAAACGATAGGTTTGGAGTCCTTTTTAACTTTGTGATAAAACATGAGCTTAAAACTTAAATGTATTTTGATTCAGGTTTTCCATTAGTGACCAGTATGTTATACATTATATGTAGAGATCAGAGCCAATAGTATGAAAGAAAAAACAGGAGATTGCCTTGCAGAATACTGGGTAAACTAATAAACAAAACATCGCTCAGTGCTCTGAGATGTATGCCCCCACCGGTTCTAATTAATACATTAGGTCAGTTCTCCATGACTAACTTCTTTTCTTATAATGTGGGAGATGGAGCTCTGATAATTCTATTCGTATTATATGATGTGGTGTCTGGAGTCAATTTGTTTATAATCTTTTCTTATATAGTCCCAAAGTTTATAATCCATCACTGATGTTCAGGATAGATCAAAATAATTTTTAGGATTGGGAGCCATATTGAACAAATTTCTACTCAAATTTAAGATAACTCATTCAACATTCAGTGAATAGTAATTACCTGTCATGTGAAAAGCACTATCATAGGAACATATATTTTTTTAAAGACTTTATTTATTCGTTTGAGAGAGAAAAAGAGAACACGAGCACAAGCAGGGTGGAGAAGGGTAGAGGGAGAAGCAGACTCCCCACTGATCAGGAAGCCTGATGCGGCACTCAATCCCAGCACTCTGGGATTATGACCTGAGCCAAAGGCTGATGCTTAACTGACTGAGCCACCTAGTCACGCAGGGCCATACATTTTTTAAAGCACCTTTAACTGTAACATAAACTCAACAAAATTATTCTACTGTCAAATGCTACCATAAAAATGTCACCAAAATATAACATACTTATAGAATGATAGAAATTGTATCTCATCCATAAAAACAAACAAATTATATTAGGCCATCAAATGAGCCTATTCTTCTAATTTCATGCTTTAGAACACTGTGAATGTTTTGGAAAAGAAGAGGTAGAAGAAAAAAGACTGGGCATGAAGAAAATGATACAAAAGAAAAAGAGAACAGTGATGTGATAGAACCAGGAAAAAAAATAGAGAATCCCTTTTGAATTTTCAATTCTCCCAGTAATAGGCAGCTACTAGGTCATATCTAAGGATTAATTATGATTGCACTTCAGACTTCAGAAGCAAACAAAACAGAAGAAAATGTTATTGACAGATGGTCTGTGATACTTGATAAGAATAGATGGTAAATAAACTTTTGTGGGAAAATGAATCTGGCCAATATGAGGAGGAAGTGTCAACTTGATTTATTCAAAGCATCTGAAGCCAAAAGAATCTGACGTGGATATTTTTACTATCTTCCTTTTTCCTTTCAGAATTCCTGCAATTATAGTCAAATGTTTCCCATTGCTAGAATGACCACTATTTATGCCTGTGATTTTTAAAAAATTCCATCTATTAATAAATTTTCTTCACAATAGAAATTCTCAAAGTGCCTCTGATATTTTTCCACTTGTGGAGGATTGTTTTCAGTTAAAGTTAGGTATATAAAATAAAAAAAAAAAAGCTTAGATTTGTTTTATTTGCTAGCATAACCACTGCAACTTTCATTCAACCCAGTGAGCCATTTTTGCCCATTCCAATGACTCATTTGTTTGTATTTAATCAGTAATTACCAGTCTCTAAAATTGTATCTGTTGGTACCATAACAAGTAATTTGTTTCCATCATAATTATAGATCTAGTGATATATGGACCTAAAATCCAAAACAGATCCCATCAGAAAGTCAATATGAGCCCATAATTCAGAATCTCAAATATCTCATTTTTATTCGACCTATAGTTTCTTTAATATACTTTCATGAATTTTTAATGATTTTGTAAAATAATATTATACAAATTATCACATTATATTTTCTATATGATGGTTGTTTTTTTGTTTGTTTGTTTGTTTTTTTAATAGGCTCCATTCTCATCATGGAGCCAAACACTGGTATTGAACTCACAACCTGAGATCAAGTCCTGAGTTGAGATCAAGAGTAGGACATTTAGCCAAGTGAGCCACCCAGGCACACCTACATCACAGTAGGTCTTAAATCAGGTTCTTAATATTTCTTTTCAAAGGTATACTAAATAAAGTCAAGTTAAAGAATACCTAAAGCCTACACACAAATGAGAAATAGAAACGCAAGTTGCCAAATAGAAATTTCACTTATTAAATGAATTTGAGATAAATGTAAGTTTCTTCTCACCTTATTATTGTATAGTCCTACTCTCAGAACACTGTTTTCCATGGAATAATAGAATTGAAGATGGCAGCTCTTGCCCAGGCAGTGACACAGAGAGCTATTTAAATAGGCTTTGCTGTCTAACTGGTTAAGAGTAGAAGCATCCTTAGCTCCTAACCAGATATAGTAACCTGAAAAATAAAGGAAAAGGGAGCAATTTAGGAAAAAATGAGCTGCTTTCTGTTTGAACAAAATCATTGCTTTGTGGACTTTTCAAAATCAGGCTTGGAAGACAAATATTTTACTTAAAGGGATAGGATGTTTTATTCACTTATTTATTTATCCATTATTTTTAGGGATACGATGTTTTAAAATGATTGTGTCAACTACAAATTATAGGCTTTCATTTCTATATGTGATTTTTAAATGCACTGAAATCTGCTCCTAGTTCCTGAAATTAGGAAATTTCAATTCAATATTCTTTTAAAAAGATATCGACTGATATAAAAATCTCGTGCTACAAAATTATCATTTTCTTTTAAATGTCACACTGCAATCTTTTTTTAACCAAGAATTCCTCACCTTTCTTCCCAGAATTACTTCCCCTCTTATTTTTTCTACTTCTTAGTTGTAGAATAATCTTTTTAGTTTAAGGGAATATAAACAGCCTTCTTTCTTACTCAACCACATGGAAGTATCAGATACCACAGTTCCATTAAACTGCAGGTATGGATTTTGTACTACATAAAAATATTGTCAATCAATTTTATCCCATCTGATACTTAAAACCAATTTGTATTATTTTTAAATTTAGTGATATATACAATGAAGAGATACAAAGATATTTCTATGCTCTTATAGCTTTTCAATAATGGTTTCCAATGTGTTATTTCTGTGTAAGTTAGTGAATATTCCTATAGTTTCTTAAAACTATGAATTTAAATTAGATAAAACTCTTATTTGCTGCAAAATGGAAGACTTTTAGGCAAAATACAATTTTAAGTTAACACTTTGCATCTAACTTATACACAAAGAAATGATAAATAAGCTAAAGACATATTTTTACAAAAGCTGAGACAGCTCAATTTCAACATAAAATATCTCAATAATTAAGTAAAGAACAATTATACCAATTATACCAAAGGCTGACACCAAAGAACTCTGGAACTTTGAGATCAGCCCCAAGCTGTGGTAGCTTAGATTCTGACTAACTTGAATGCTGCAAACAAAAGCTGGAGGAAAAAACTTTCTCAATGAAGTCAAAGATTAGAGTTGGGGAATCCTGCTCAGAAACTGAGGCGGAACATATACCAACAGACACTACCTTGCGCTATGACTAAGTGATAGGATGTGCAAAATTCCATGGATTATCACAAAGATGAAACCCTAAATTAGTATTGTTATTAGTCAAAGGGGGTCCTGTATAATAATAGGATAATATGATCCAAAGAACTGTAGGTCTCACACCTAATTTAAGATGTCTTTAGGGAAACCCAAAGACAACAGGTAAGACAAAAACAAGGATACCAGATGACATTCTAGCCTCAAACATCTACAGCTGTGGCAAAAAGTAGAGTCTAATCTCTAGCTACATAAAAATAATAGGTCATGCTAAATATTTATTGACCTTAATTCCCTTAATATAGCACTTCATGTCTGGCTTTCAACAAAACATTAGACAGCACACTGAAAGGCCAAAAAAAAAAAAAAAAATAGGGTTTGAGGAGAAAGAGTAAGTATCAGAACAAGACCCAGATATGGCAGGAATGTTGAAATTATCAGACTAAACATTTAAAACAACTATAATTAATAAGTTAAGAGCTCTAATGGAAAAAAAGTAGAAACATGCAAAAAAAGATAGATGATGTAGTCAGAGAGATGGAAGATGTAGTCAGAGAGATGGAAATTCTAAAAAAGAATAAAAAATACTAGAGACCAAAACAAAACACTATAACAGAAATGAAGATTGCCTTTAATAGGGTCCAACTCTTGATTTCAGCTTAGATCATGATCTCAGGATCATGAGATCAAGCCCCACACAGGGCTCCATGCTCACTTCAGAGTCAGTTTGAGATTCTCTCTCTCTCTCCCTTGCCCTCTGCCTCCCCCCCACATTCACGTGTGCACTCTCTATGTCTCTCTAAAATAAATAGAACCTTTTAAAAATGAAGAAGAAATAAACACTTTCTCAGACAAATGAAAATTGAGATAATTTGTAGCCAACAGACCTGTTTTGTAAGTAATGTTAGGAAAGAAAGACGGCAGCAGTGTAGGAGGACCCTAGGTTTACCTTGTCCCAGGAACACAACTAGATAACTATCAAATTACTATAAATACCCCAGAAACTGAGCCAAAGACTGACAGAACAAACCCCACAACTAAAGGGAGAGAAAAGGCCACACTGAAGAAGGTAGAAAGTGTGGAGATGTGGTTGAGAGCAGAAATGGTTGGTGGGTATTGCAGAGGGGAAGGAGCCATGGTCACTGAGAAGGGCAAGAGATAGAAGAGCACACAGGGTAATGCACAAAGAGAAAGTTTCCCCAAAGTCGTTGGCTTGGAAATGAAGAGGAGCTGAAGATTATGAGTTCTTGCACCTAGGAGGGCTTAAAGTCTGAAATTTTAAAGGTCAATGAGCTTGGCTGGGATAGAGCCCAGAGGTCACCACACTACTTCTGGAGAAAAGACAGGCAAACAACCTAAGGGAAAACAGTACAGAAGCACTGACCTACATTCGCTCTTCTCAGAGCACAGACCTGAAAGGCAGAGTTCACAGAGATGCCTCTCCAGAAACAAAGGAGTTGGCTAGCGCCACTCCTGTGTTTATGCGCCAGCATAAACACAGAGCCCACCCAAGGGAAGCAGGATAACACCAACATTAGCTACCTAATTTGCTTACACTAAGCTTCATACCCCCGAACTCTGACAGAACTACTCTTCTCAGTCAAGCATGCCTCAGTCCTAACACAGGAGCTCTTTCCTCATAACATGAGCACAAACCCCTGCTCACATCATGTCTCCTTGCCAGAGAGTTCTTCAGGGTCTCCATTCTGGTGAAAGTGGTGTCAGGTCTCACAAACAGACCTGAGCACTTCTAGTTAAAACTTGTCACATTCAGGCCAGGAACCAAACACTGCTCACAGCAGACAACAAGAGACTCTACAGATGACTGGCCTGAAGGATAGATCAACAAGAACACAACAGTGGAGTGCATTCAGGACATTCCAGAGATACTCCTTGAAGTCCCAGGACCTTGACACTACATGACCTCTTCTTCATGGTCATTAGATTCAAGAGGAGTCATAACTGGCTTTTCTAACACAGAGAAGAAGGCAGAGAGTTAGACAAAATGCCAAGATGGAGGAATTAATCCCAAATGAAAGAATAAAATAAGGCCACAGCCAGAAATATAAGTGAAGCAGATATAAGTAACAGACCTGACGAAGAATTTAAAACAACAATCAGAAGGATACTCATTGTGCTTGAGCAAAAAATAAAAGACATTAGTGAGACCCTTAACAAAGGGGGAGAGGAGTTAAAAAAGAATCAGAGATGAAGAATGCAATAAATGAGATTGGAAACAGACTTGAACAGCAGGCTAGAAGAAGCAGAGAAATGAATTAGTACTATAGAAGGCAAAATAATGGAAAATAATGAAGCTGAACAAAAGAGAGGAAGAATTATGCAACAGAAAAATAGACGTAGGGAACGCAATGACTCCATCATTCACAATAACACTCAGAATTTAGGAGTCTTGGAAGAATCGAAGACTGAAAGGGGGGAAGGAATTTTTAAGAAGTAATAGTAAAAAACTTCCCTAGTCTGGGGAACAAAACAGATATCCAGATCCAGGAGGCATTGAGAATTCCCAGCAAAATCAACAAAATAGTCCCACACCAAAATATATTGTAATCAAATTTTTAAAATAGTTCAATACCAAAATATATTATAATTAAATTTTTAAAATATAGTAATAAAGAAAAAAATCTTAAAAGAAGTCCTTAACTTACAAAGGAAAACCCATAAGGCTAGGTAGAGATTTCTCAATAGAAACTGCAAGCTGGAAGAAAGAGGCATGACATATTCAACGTGCTGAATGGGAAAAATCTGCTGCCAAGGCTCTCCTTTAGAATAGCATAAACAATGAATTTTGGAATACTGAAAAAAAAATTAATTTAATTTTTAAAAAATTTAAAAAGAGAGATAAAGAGTTTCGCTCACAAACAAAAACTAAAGAAGTCTGTGACCACTAAAACTACCCTGCAAGAAATATTAAACAGGAATCTTTGAGTACAAAAGAGAGACCAAAAGGGACAAAAATAAGAAAGGATCAGGGAAAATCTCCAGAAGCAACAATATAACAGTAATAAAATGTCAATAAATACAGATCTTTAAATAATTACTTTGAATGTAAATGGACTAAATGCTCCATTAGGAAGACATAGATTGTCAGAAAGGGAAAAAAATTAAGACCTATCTATATGCTGCCTAAAAGCGATTTATTTTAGACCTAAAGTAAAGGGATGGACAAACATTTACCATGAAAATGGATGCCAAAATAAAGCAGGAGTAGTAATACATATATTAGACAAACTAGATTTTATTTTTTTTTAAAGATTTACTTATTTATTTTAGAGAGAGAAGGAAAGCATGCAAGCAGGGGGAGGGGCAGTGCTAGAGGGAGAGAATCACAAGCAGACTCTGCACTAACTGTGAAGCCGGACATGGGGCTTCATCTCATGACCCTGAGATCATGACCTGAGCTAAAACCAAAAATCAGATATTCCACTGATTGAGCCACTCAGGCCCCCAGACAAACTAGACTTTAAACCAAATACTATAACAAAAGATGAAGATGGGCACCATATCATAATAAGAAGGACAACCCAACAAGAAGATGTGACAATTGTAAATATTTATGCACCCAACTTGGAAGCGCTCAAATACATAAAACAATAACAAACATGAACTAATTGATAATAATACAATAATAGTAGGGGACTTTATTTTTTTTTTTAAATATTTTATTTATTTATTTGACAGAGAGAAATCACAAGTAGATGGAGAGGCAGGCAGAGAGAGAGAGAGGGAAGCAGGCTCTCCGCTGAGCAGAGAGCCCGATGCGGGACTCGATCCCAGGACTCTGAGATCATGACCTGAGCCGAAGGCAGCGGCTTAACCCACTGAGCCACCCAGGCGCCCAATAGTAGGGGACTTTAAACCCCCCACTTACATCAATGGACAGATTATCTAAACAGAAAATAAACAAGGAAACAATGGCTTTGAATTTAAGGAACGTCAGAAGAAATTCTTCAAAGAAAAGGAAAATGATATCTGTCAGAACCTCAGATCTAAATAAAGGAAGGAACAGTACTAGGAAAGCAATAAATAAAACACATCAGTTGCTAAGTTTTAGCAAAATCTTTAATTTATAGTTTCCTTAATTGATCTAAAAGAGCATAGTTTGTTCAAAATAGTAACAGCCACAATGCATTTGATGATTATAATTTGCAAATAAGTGAAATGAATGTCAACAATGATGCAAGGGCCAGGAGGGAGGAATTGGGAATATTCTGTTATTATAAGATACTTGCATTACATGAAGAAGTATGAAACTATTTGAAAGTGGAATTCGATCAGTTGTAAATGAAGTTCACAAATTCAGAGCAAGCACTAAATAAAGGGTGAGAAAGGAAGTATAATTGAAATACTAAAACAGGAAATAAAAAAGAAGTGTATAAAATTTCATTTAAAACTACAAAGGCATAACAGAAGTGGAAGACAAAAATAAGAACAAAGAACAAGGCCAACAAATAGAAAACACTAACACACGGGCCCCCAGGACCTATATTTAATAGGCACTCAAGAAGATAAGAACAGAGGGACTCAACGAGAATTATTAGAAAAGTGTAACATACCATTTCCACAAGTGATGAAATGCATATATTCTGAGCATTGAAAAATTTAATTAAAAATATATTCATGATCTGTACTCATTATAGTGACATTTTCAAACATTAGAGATAAACATTTTTTTAAATCTGCATAAAACTGAAAAACAATTAGATGAGTTCAGACTTCCCAATGACTACTGTAGATATCAGGAAATAAAGAACCATCTCCATGTGCTTAGAAATAGAATATACAGACTTTCTTTAGAAAACCGTCTGACCTGATTGATTATTATTTAGGAGTGAGGTCATTAAAAATATTCTAAGTTTATAACATAAACCTTAAGCAAGCCCATCACCACAGATCTTTTCTAAATTAAAGGACAATTAGTAAGTGAAGCTTTTCAAGAAGGAAAAGAAATCAAGGGCATGAAATAAAAGAAACAATGGTGAATAAAGAAAATGATAGGGGTGACTGGGTGGCTCAGTTGGTTAAGCATCTGCCTTCAGCCCAGGTCATGATCCTGGGGTCCTGGGATTAAGCCCTGCATCGGGCTCCAGGTTCAGCAGGGCAGCCTGCCTCTCCCTCTGCCTCTCCCCCTGCTTGTGTTCCCTCTCTCTCTCAAACAAATAACTAAAATCTAAAAAAAAAAAAAAAAAAAAAAAAAGGAAGAAAGAAAGAAAGAAAGAAAATAATAAAAGATAAAAGACCAAAAACCGAAGACCTTAACAAACTCCTCACCAAAGAAGACATATGGATGGCAAGTAAGCATATGAAAAGCATAAGGCGTTAGGGAAATGCAAACTGAAGCAAGGAGATACCACTACACACCCATTAGCATGGCCAGAATCCAGGACACTGACATTGCCAAATGCTGGAGAGGATGGAAAGCAATAAGACCTCTCATTCATTGTTGATGGCAATAAAAAATGGTACCTTTACTTTGGGAGACAGCTTGGTAGTTTCTTACAAAACCAAATATATTCCTACTACATGATCCAGCAATCATGGTCCTTGGCATTTACCCAAAAGAGGTGAAAACTTAGGTCTATACAAAAACCTTCACATAGATGTTTATGGCATCTTTATTCATAATTGCAAAACACTTGGAAGCAACTAAGATGTCCTTCAGTAGGTGAATAACGTCTGGCACATCCAAGTAATGGAATATGATTCACTATGAAAAAGAAATAAGCTATCAAGCCATGAAACGACATGGAGGAATCTTAAATGCATATTACTAAATGAAGGAAGTCAATCTAAAAAGGCTACCTATTGTATAATGCCAACTATATGACATTCCAGAAAAGGCAAAACTATGGAGAAAGTAAAATCTACATGGAAGAAGAAAAAAACAGCTATTGCTTCCTGCAAAATCTTAAATTAAGTAACATCTTAAATTACTACTTTAAGAAAAGACTAACAATATGCCTCCTCAAAAAAAAAAAAAGAAAGAAAAACAGTGGAAAGAACAATAAACAGAAACACAAACTTAATATTAGATGAAAAAGAAACTTATCGACACTAGTGAAAGGGGGAGCAAATACATTTTGATAGAAGCCTTTTAATACCTTTCCTATTGGTTCCCACAAAATCTATTATCTCCTGATGATAAGAAAATAATAAAATTTACAAAATTAAAATAGTTTACCTAGTATAATTCTTCCTTTACATTATTGATAATAAGGTTTTTAATTTTTTTTACTTTCACTATGTATGGTAAATATAGTTTCAAGAAAATATACTCAGTATCTTCATCAGGATCCCTGATGAAATGTTTTAATACCACTCACAATAAATCACAATTCTGAAAAAAATATATAAAGAGTATTTTTTTTTTTAGTTCCTACCTTCATCACTCTTTTGATCCTGCTGAGGTCTAGATTCTAATGCAGGAATTTCTCTTGCTTTTGTGCGGATCCAGGAAATTTGCCCAACAGATGTTTCAGACGCCCAGTCACGCATAGCAAATTCCAATCCACAGATCTGATACACTACAGAGACGTGACGTGGAAAAGTCACTAGAGTGGCTGCTTAGCCATAGCATATGAGTTGTAATCAAGGCTTCACACACACACAAACACACACACACACATATACACACACACACACCGCACGCACACACACTTTCTAATTCATACCTAGAAATTTTGGTTCAACAAGCCTTGAACTATATCAGCATACCTGTTTTTCAAAAGTTCTTCCTTGACCCAGATGGGCACCCTCCCGAAGGAAAACCATTACCATTTAAAAGTAAAAAGATGTTTTCACTTTTTCTTGTACCCCTGCTCCAGTTACAATGCTTTCAGTGGCATACATAGTATCTAACCTGACCTATCTTACAGAACTAAGTTAGTTTAAATCATTTGCTATTCATAATCGCACTGAAATTTTAAAGAAGAAACAATGGATATAATTCAAAGATGGTCTTTAATGGAACTATTTTACAGAGCAACATCACTTTAAATTGACATATTTAGTATCTTTCATGCTTTGAATAAACCACAGACTTTCAATAACACTTTGGCTAAATTAGGACATAAATGTCAACAAAGTTTGCCAAGTGAGTATCAATAGTAGTGGTCTGAATTACTACCAGTGGTTCCAAGTCTCATGGGTGGCTACCTACCATTATGGTGGGCATCTCAATTTAACACTTACCCCTCAGTCCTTCATCTGTAGAATCAAAACTGCAGAGACTTGTATCTAGATGGCACTGCTCCTGCTCCGTATTCAATGTTTCTGGACAGGGTAAAATTTCATCTGTTAAATTTAAAAATTGGCAAGAAATGAGATTAATTGCATCTAGAAAGGCACATGTATTTTTTAAAATGTTAGCATTTGTTCTAGAAAGAACTCTCCACCCAACTCTGTTCTGTGGCAGCGTCTCCCCTCAGGCCAACCCCATTACACACTGAGAATGACAGAGACAGAGAGAACAATACAACTCTGCTAGTGCTTCTGCATTTTAATCAGATCCCTGTGGTGACTACCAAGCTCCCAAACCAAATCTTCCATGTATCCATGAAGTAACACGGCCTAATGTGGAAACATAAAGCCTATGGTGAGGAGCATAATGGAACAGGTGGCAACTGTAAGATAGACTGTCCTCTTTAGCTGGAAGCTGATCTCCTGGAACTACTGCCTCTGCCATCTTCTCTCATTGTGTCTGTTTTTCCCTCCACTACCCTCCCAACACTGAGCTGGAGAGTGGACCAGGTATCCTTCCAGTCCTGTTGCTACTTCCAGACAATTCTCACGCTCTCCTCCCGAAATACCTGAGCCACAATCCTGACAAGAACCACAAGGCCTGGGACAGCCACAACATGGGCTCTGGTGGGGGTGGGAGAAATGAGTGCAGGAGCTCACCACAAGCAACATGGGTGCAGGTGGGTGCCCCGAGCATTTCCAGTCAAAGGCATCACTGTGGATACGCTGACACCTCCAGGAAGGAAATTCAAGACCTACTCCAGCCTGTATCTGTGTGATGGAAGGTGAGCACGCAAGAGCCCACCACCACGCCGCCTGAAATGGCTTTGTATCTGTGACTACTCACTTGGTTGCATGTGGCCATCCCACCACATTTTTTTTTCTTTCCTTTTCCGCCACTCCTAGGTAGCTATTCAAAATCCTTTACCCCCTCCTTCCCCTTCCAATTCCTTCTTCCCCATCATCATTCTCAGATAATCATGTTGCTTCACATTTCATTGGGAGAATGAGAGGAAACAGGAGAAAACTTCCCAAGTCCTACCACCCATCTCCCTGCACTGCTGCCCATGTTTCTTCAGAAAATCATCTCCTCTTTCCTGTTTTAGGAATTATTCTAGCAATTTCCTCCCCTCCTTTACATCTACGGGTTTTCTTTCACTTCAGTACGCAAGGGGGCCAAAATTTCACCCATGGAAAGAAAACCCTCGGACCCTACAACCCCCTCCAGCTAACTTCGCTAAGTTCTATCTATTTACATGGACTCCAACACCAGTTCTTCTCCCCAATTCCTTTCTTGAGCCTATTCCAGTGAGGATTTTGATTTTTTTTTAATAAGCTAAAATTCACATAACATAAAATTCACCATTTTAAAGTATACAGTTCAGTGGCTTTTCTATAATTATAATATTGTACAATTATTACCACTACTTCCAAAACATTTTCATCCCTCCAAAATAAAACCCATACCCATTGTAAGTCACTCCCCATTCTCTGTTCCTTCTCAGGCTCTGACAACCACCAACCTTCTTTTCATCTCTATAGATTTGCCTTTTCTGGACATTTCACATAAACACAGTCATACAATATCTAGCCTTTTGCATTCAACTTTTTTTACTTAGCATAATGTTTTCAAGGTTCATTCACATTGTAGGGCATATCAGAACTTTTTTTTCTTTTCTGTACCCTTACCACTCCACTGAAAGTGCATATATCAGGAATGACCTATATTGCTAAATCCCATATTTAATTTTTCCTCCTTGTCACACCTGACATGTCAGTAACATTGGATATACTTGATCACTCCCTCTTTCTTGAAACCGTTTCTTCGCTAGGTTCTGATACACGATTCTCTCCTGGTTTTCCTCTTCAATTACTAGCTGTTCATTCTCAGTCTCCTTTGCTGGTTTTTCCTCATTTCCTCTGCATTACACAAAGTAACATGAGAATGCCCCAGAGCTCAGTCCTTGGATCTCTTCTCTTCTCTACACCCACAATCTTGTTAATATCACCTCATTTCATATATTTAAAACACTTCCTAGATGCCAACGACCCATAAAATTATCTTTCAGTCCCAGCTTCCCTGGACTCCAATATTTATATATCCTGTGCCTGTCTTGGCCCTTTCACTTGGAGAACTAACATTCATCTTGATAGAAATGGGTCTAGGGGCGCCTGGGTGGCTCAGTGGGTTAAGCCGCTGCCTTCGGCTCAGGTCATGATCTCAGGGTCCTGGGATCGAGTCCCGTATCGGGCTCTCTGCTCAGCAGGGAGCCTGCTTCCTCCTCTCTCTCTCTGCCTGCCTCTCTGCCTACTTGTAATCTCTCTCTGTCAAATAAATAAATAAATCTTTAAAAAAAAAAAAAAAAAGAAAGAAATGGGTCTAAAACTAAACTTCTGCTTCTGTCTCCCCAGACTTTATCCTCTGCTTTTCTTCCCATCTCAGCTCATGAAAACTCCATCCATTCTCTTCCAGGAAGAAATCTGGATCCATGACCCATCTCTTGCTCTCACCCATCACTATATCCATCAGCAAATCTTTGCTTTGTCTGTAAACTAGCATCCAGAATCTCGCTATGTCCTACCACCTCGGCTACTACTACCAATTCTGACTCAAGGGAGCATCACGCTTTCTGGATTACACTAACTTTTATTTTGCCTCCTTATCCTCTTCTGACATTTAAATATGTCTGTTAGATCATGTATCCTCCGCTCAAAATTATTACATGGGTTTCTGTCCTTCATGAACAAATGCATTAGCTCTTACCATGATCTTCCTTATACAAACCAAGACGACTCTTGCATTAGGACCTTTGCATTTATGTTTCTTTCCAAAATACACATGGCTTACTCCCTCAACTCCTTGGGGATTCTTCTGCTCGTAAATGTGCTCTTCATGTACTATGCCTGACTACACTATTTAAAACTCCATCTTACCTGTATCTGTGGCACTTCTTTTCTTGGCTTTCTGGTTTATTGTTCTCCATGGCACGTATCACCACTTGACATAAAATTCTGTTTTTATTTACTTACTGTATTTCTCTCTTTCACTAAAATGTAATTCCATGAACACAGGGATGGCTGTTTGTTTTTTACTGCTATCTCCCCCTTGTCTGAAACAACCCTTGGCACAATAGGTGTTCTCTATATACTTGTGTAAGGACTGAATAAACCCATGACCTAAGAACAATTCAACAAAATTCTTGAAAATATTATAGATAGTATATAAATTGTTTACACTTTTATTTGGAATAAAATTGAAGCAATTGGTTATAAAATGATTTATGAATAACATCTGTAAGCTGATTTCTTTTTTTTTTTTAAATTTTTATTTATTTATTTGAGAGCGAGACAGTGAGAGAGAGCATGAGAGGCGAGAAGGTCAGAGGGAGAAGCAGACTCCCCATGGAGCTGGGAGCCGGATGCGGGACTCGATCCCGGGACTCCGGGACCATGACCTGAGCCGAAGGCAGTCGTCCAACCAACTGAGCCACCCAGGCGCCCCTGTAAGCTGATTTCTTATCATGGGAGCTTAAAAATGATGAATATGCAAAGTCTCTTGAATGTAAGATCCACTGAAAATAAAACTGCAGATGCAATAAGGGAGTGTGAGGAATAAACAAAGCTAAGATTACACAATAACAATTAACATGAAACAATTAAAACTGTAATTTTTGTAGATTCACATAATAGCTGCAGATCTTCTGCCCCCTAGAGCTAAGTAATTAAGTATTGGCCATAGTTCAACTAAATGTTGTATATTATCTCTAATTTTTCACTATTTATACAAGACAAAAACCTCACAAAAGTACTATAAACAAAAATAGCAATATAGTCAAATATAAATGATAAGATATTAAAAATGTAACTTGTGTCAATTGGTATTCAATATCTTTCATCAGTGTCAACCATTATTCTACCTTCATCCCCCAAACTGGAATTTATAACCATAAAAACAGTAGATGGGGGTCTGAGTCGACAATCAATTAATCTCCTGGGTACCTTTTTTTATTTTAGTACATTCAGTCTCAGAGCTCAAAACTATCTATATATTAATAGGTATTTTCTCTATATCCCCACCCTCTTTATTTCTCACTGTTACATTACACCACAATCTGGCTGCAGAAAACTATTTTGGGGATTTTAAAATCTTTCATCCATGATACGTGTTCATCAGGATGAAGCTTTGTCAACCATTTTAAGGTCTCTATAAGTGAAGACACATTTCCTTCAAATCTTATCTTGTACAAGCAGGTTATGCAAAATTGGCCAGATTCTCTCTCACATGGTACAGAATGAAGTCAAAGTCTCAAGGCCATCGGAGTAGAAGTTATAATTGGCATCTCCTTTTGACTCCTGGGGCTTTAGACAATCTCCTTGTCAATTTTCTTAAATTAGTAATGAATTTCAAGGAACAGTTACTGGATCCTAAAAGGTAGCTAGAAGCTAATAAGACAAAAAAGGTAACTAGCTCCTTAGTTATTTAACTGGGTAATATGTATGCACCATTCAAATTCTCATTAAAAGATGGTTTTGTGTATTTGGGGCTCTCATAAATGAGATGAAGGCAAGATCCTGGCAAACCAATATAAAAATATTCAAAGAATATTCACAATATTCTGATTATGAACCACAACAGCATGCCATTTTTATAAAAATTATAATAAGCAATTTATTCAAAAATCAGTGGCTAAACACATACCTATTTATTCACAGTCACAAAGCTTGACTTTTCTTTCATACATGCTACTTTGGTAAAGTCTAAAAAGATCCTTCTTTCAATGAATGTGCAGTGAATTTTTTTGGAAAAGGGCAGTAATTAGAATGATACTGTTTGAAGGTGTGGGAATAATATAAAAGATTTCTCTAATGTTAGAAAAAGAATTTAGTTGAACTAAAATGTTCAGAAACTATAAGGGTACCTATACCTATACCATAAGCACATTTATAAAGTTGTTCACATTTTTATAGTGAAGAGAAATACATACAGCACAACAATAAAGTTGTACTTTTTCTTTAAAGATACTACTACTGGGGTGCCTGGGTGGCTCAGTGGGTTAAAGCCTCTGCCTTCAGCTTGGGTCATGATCCCAGGGTCCTGGGATCCAGCCCCATATCAGGCTCTCTGCTCTGCAGGGAGTCTGCTTCCTCCTCTCTTCCTTTCTCTCTCTGCCTGCCTCTCTGCCTACTTGTGATCTCTGTCATATAAATAAATAAAATCTTTTAAAAAAAGATACTACTACTAAGTACTCTATGTGGCAGCTTCGTCACCATCAGAATTGTTTAAACTTTTAAAAGTTACTATTTATTCTTTAAATGTTTAAACTTACATATGGAAAATGAAGTCAGACTTTTGATTATCCAGTTCTATGAATTTTGGCAAACATAGACCCATCATCTTTCAATCAATACTCCATTTATTTAGTCAGATCTTCTTGATGTCTTTGATCATTACTTGGTAGTTTTCAGAATTCAAACCCAGCATATTTGTTTTGTTTTGTTTTTTAAAATCAGGTTTTATTAAATTTATTTATTTTCAGCATAACAGTGTTCATTATTTTTTCACCACACACAGTGCTCCATGCAATCCATGCCCTCTCTAATACCCACCACCTGGTACCCCAACCTCCCACCCCCCACCTCTTCAAACCCTCAGATTGTTTTTCAGAGTCTATAGTCTCTCATGGTTCACCTCCCCTTCCAATTTACCCCAATTCCCTTCTCCTCTCTAACACCCCTTGTCCTCCATGCTATTTGTTATGCTCCACAAATAAGTGAAACCATATGATAATTGACTCTCTCTGCTTGACTTATTTCACTCAGCATAATCTCTTCCAGTCCCATCCATGTTGCTACAAAAGTTGAGTATTCATCCTTTCTGATGGAGGCATAATACTCCATAGTGTATATGGACCACATCTTCCTTATCCATTCGTCCGTTGAAGGACATCTTGGTTCTTTCCATAGTTTGGCGACCGTGGCCATTGCTGCTATAAACATTGGGGTACAGATGGCCCTTCTTTCGCTACATCTATATCTTTGGGGTAAATACCCAGGAGTGCAATTGCAGGGTCATAGGGAAGTTGTATTTTTAATTTCTTGAGGAATCTCCACACTGTTCTCCAAAGAGGCTGAACCAACCTGCATTTCCACCAACAGTGAAAGAGGGCTCCCCTTTCTCCACATCCCCTCCAACACATGTTGTTTCCTGTCTTGTTAATTTTGGCCATTCTAACTGGTGTAAGGTGATATCTCAATGTGGTTTTAATTTGAATTTCCCTGATGGCTAGTGATGATGAACATTTTTTCATGTGTCTGATAGCCATTTGTATGTCTTCATTGGAGAAGTCTCTGTTCATACTCTCTGCCCATTTTTTTTTTTATATGATTGCCTGTTTTGTGTGTGTTGAGTTTGAGGAGTTCATTATAGAGCCTGGATATCAACCTTTTGTCTGTACTGTCATTTGCAAATACCTTCTCCCATTCCCTGGGTTGCCTTTTTGTTTTCTTGACTGTTTCCTTTGCTGTGCAGAAGCTTTTGATTTTGATGAAGTCAGCATATTTTTTGTTAGATTTATATGTAAGAATTTACTTTGATTGTATTATAAATTTCATTTATCTAATTTCAGTTTCCAATTATTCATTGCCATTATATAGAAATCCAATTGATTTTATACCAACTTTGTATCATTATTATGATAAATTCATTTACTAATTCTAGAAGTCTTTTTAAATACATTTTATGATTTTAATCCATAGACAATGTCATCTTCTGCAAATATGGATAGATTTATTTCTTCTGTTCCAACTGTATGCCTTTACTTATATGTCTTGCCTTATTGCATTGGCTGGGCTTTCCAGTACGTCATTGAATATAAGCGGTAAGGGTTGACATCACTGCCTGCTTCTCAGTTTTAGAGGTGAAGCATTCATTCTTTCATAATGGGTATGATGTTAGCTGTTGGGTCTTTGTCTATGCCCTTTATTAGGTTACAGATGTCTATCGTTTGCTGAGGTTTTTAATTATGGCTGTATGTTGATTTTGTCAAATGCTTTTTCTGCATCTACTAAGATCATCATGTGCTTTTCTTCTTTTGTCTGTTAACAAGGTACATTACACTGATCGCTTTCCAAACATTGAACCAACTCTGCATCTCCTGGATGATTTTAATGTATTCTCTTTCTAATACGTTACTGGATTTCCACTGGGGTTAATGAAATCAACTATAATACCTGGCTTGTTAAAATGTAACATGAGGCGGGAGTAGGTTTCAGAGTAGCCATGTGCCTTTGGAATGCCAAGGCCTGCAGGCCAGTCAGCTGTTGAAAGGTTGTAATGCCTTCAGGAGTTGCCTTCCCGAAGCTTTCTTAGCCAAAACAGCCTGCCTTAGGCTATGTTTAGCAGCATATTAGTGTTTCTTATCTTTCCTGTAAACAGATCCACCTAGTTTCTATAAGGCCCCTTGTCACACGTCACCCACTTGAGAACTAGTGATGAGGATTTGTGAGTATCCTGAAGGACCAATAAAAGTGAGAGCCAAAAAGAGCAAAGGTCTTCGCCTCTGAGCATGGGACCCCTTGTCTTCTCCTCTCTTTCACAGCAAAGTCTGGAGAAATTTTTCATCTGTGGGTACAGGAATTGCTGGCCATTCCTGGCATATTCCATTTGTTAATATGCTGTTAAAAGAGCTTTTGTGATAGAAACATTGGTCTGTAGCTTTCATTTCTTAAAATATCCTTGTTCGGTTTCACGGTAGGACAAAGCTGCCCTTATAGACTAAGGGAACAAGCATTACCTTCACTTATATTTTCTGGAATAGAATATATAAAACTTGTAGGGTTGTTTCCCCCTAAATATTTCATAGAGTTTTCTGGTGAGACACTTCAGGTGTTGTCCTGAAGTTTTCTCTAATGGAAGATTTTTACTATGAGTCATATTTCTTTAATAAGCATAAAACTACTCAAGTTATCACATTGTTCTTGAATAGCTTTTGATCATTTATGACTTTTAAGGAATTTGTTCATTTCACATAAATTGTTTTATTTATGTGCATAGAGTTTTGGTAGTTAGTTCCTTATTCCTATTATCCTGTTAATACCCATAGAGTCTTTGGTATTAGTCCTATTTCTCTCCTAGTTAGGTAATGTGTGCCTTTTCTCTTTCTTTCTTGGCCAATCCAGCAAGAACTTATCAATTTTAGTTACCTCTTCAAAGAACCAGCTTTTGGTTTTGGTAATTTTCTCTATTATTTTCTCATCTAAAATTCCATTATTTATTATCTTTATATGTATTATTTTCCCACTGCTTGATTTAGCTTTTATATGTTCTTCTTTTTCTACTTTAGTTAGATGGATAGTTAAATTTACTGGCTTGAGAGCTTTCTTCTTTCCTAATAAAAATTTTATATCAATTACTTTTTTTTCTAAGCACTGCTTTAGCTATGTTACACAAATTTTAGTAAGTTATATTTTCATTTTCTTTCAGTTCAAAATACTTGGCAACTTCAAAGTCTGTTTTATGTAAATGTGTGACAGTTACTTTTCAAATGACTGTGGATGTCCCAGATTTGTAGTTTAATTTCATTTTGCTCAGAGGACTTTTTTTTTTTTTTACCATTTCAATTGTTTTAACATTCTTAAGGTTTGTCTGCAGCCCCCGTAGTACTGCTAAGCCATATCGGAGACTGGAAAATTCAGTAATACTATCTTCATTTAGTATTTTTATATTTTGTTCATCATTGATTTTTTTCATTAATCGTGAGCTCTCACTATGTGGTATTAAAATATTATTTATCTTAATTAGTGCTTGTCTTACTCTTCTCAAGCTGCTATAACAAAGTAGCATAGATTGGATGGCTTAAGGAACAAAAATTTATATTCTCACAGTTCTGGAGCCTGGACATAAAAGATCAGGCTATTAGTGTGGTTGGGTTCTCATAAGGGTCCTCTTCCTGGCTTGTACATGGCCACCTTCTCACTGTGTCCTCACATGACAGAGGGACAGGGAGAGACAAAGACATGAGTGATGGGGAGGGAGAGGGAGAGAGTTGGGGTGGAGGGGAGAGAGAGTGAACCCCTCTTCTGACAAGGCCATAGTCCTTCCTATCATATTAGGACCATACCCTAATGATCTTATATAATCTTAGTTACCTAAGACACTATCTCCAATATAGTCACACTGGGAGTTAGAGCTTCCAGATCTGAAGTTTGAAGGGGACACAATTTGGTCCATAATAACAAGCTTTTAGTGACCCCTTGAATTCTGTATCTGTGAGAGCATGTTATTTGCCTCCCTGTAGTCTTGCCACTGGGCCCAGGCTATAGTCTATGTTACTAAATGTTCCACAAGCACTTAAAAGGAGTTTAAGTTCTTTACTGCTATGGTTTTAAATTATTTTTTTTTAAATATCAATTATTTCAAGTAGGTAGATAATATTCTCCCTTTTCTATAGATGGCTTTTCATTTTGTTGATTGTTTCTTTTGCTGTGCAGAAGTTTTTTGGTTTGATGTATAGTCTCACTTGTTGATTTCCTTTTGTTGCTTATGGTTTTTGTGTCATATGCCCCCCCCCCAAAAAAAGGTTGCCAAGATTACTGTCAGAGATTTTCCCCTATGCTTTCTCCATGAGTTTTATGGCTCTAGGTCTTATGTTTAAGTCTTTAATCCATTTAGGTTTAATTTTTGTTAGTGGAACAAGATAAGAGTCCAATTTCATTTCTCCACGTGGCTGTCAATTTTCCCAACATCATTTAGAAGAGACTATTCTTTCCCCATTAAGTATCCTTAACCCCCTATCAAATATTAGTTGATCCATATATAGTGTTTTATTTCTGGGTTCTTTATTCCATTCCATTGGTCTATGTGTCATTTTTTTATGCCAGTACCAACCTGTTTTAATTAGGATAGTTTTGTAGTCTAATTTAAAATCAGGAAGTAAGATGCCTCTGGCTTTGTTCTTTTGCGATTGCTTTGGTCATCTGAGGTCTTTTGTGGTTCCATACAAATTTTTTTCCACAGGTTTTACAAATTCTCACTGATGTTTTTTGGTATACTTTTTCTATTATTTACTGAGAGATGAGTGTTCAAGTCTCCTTGTATAATTGTAGTTTTGCCTATTTCTTCTTTCATTTTTTCATGCTGCTTTTAGGCACACATATCTTTAGGACTGTTCCTCTTAGTGAGTTTACCCTTTTATCATCATATCATATCCTTCTTTATCCCTATTAATTTTCCTTGTTCTGAAGCACATCTTGTTTGACATTAATATAGCGATACCACCTCATTTAATCCCTTCACTTTTTAAAAATTCTGTGTTGTTTTTTCTTTTTTTAAGTGTAGTTGACACATAATGTTACAGAGTTTCAGGTGTACAACCTAGTGACTGAACAAACCTATACATTATCCTGTGCTCACCACAACTGTAGCTACCATTTGTAACCATACAACACCATTACATTACCATATACTATAGTCTCTACCTTGTACCTTTTATCCTCATGTCTTATTCATTCCAAAACTGGAAGCCTGGACCTGTCACTCCCCTTCATCCATTTTATCAATCCCTCCATCCCCCTCCCCTCCGGCACCCATGAGTTTGTTCTGTTTATGGATTGTTTCTGTTTTGGGTTTATTTATTCATTTGGGGTTTTTTTTTTATTCTACATATAATTAAAATCATATGGTATTTAGCTTTCTGTCTGGCTTATTTCACTTACCATAATACCTTCTACTTCCATCCATGTGGTCACAAAAGGCAAGATCTCATCTTTTTTTATGGCTGCATAATATTCGTGTGTGTGTGTGTGTGTGTGTGAATACACACACCACATCTTCTTTATTCATTTGTCTACTGATGGACACGTAGGTTGCTTCCATAGCTTGGCTATTGTATATAATGCTGTGATAAACATAGGAGTGTATATATCTTCTCAAATTAGTGTTTTGTTTTCTTTGGGTAAATACCCAATAGTGGAATTATTGGATTACACAGTATTTCAATTTTTAATTTTTTGAGAAATCCCCATATTTTTTTCACAGTGACTTCACCACTGTACATTTCCACCAATAGTACATGAGGGTTTCTTTTCCTCTATACACCTTGACCAATATTTATTATTTCTTTTCTTTTTCATTTTAGCCATTCTGGCAGGCATAAACAATTTCTCATTGTGGTTTTTGATGTTTATTTCCCTGATTATGAGTGATAGTGAGCATCTTTTCATGTGTCTGTTGGCCATCTGAATGTCTTCTTTGGAAAAATGTCTATGCAGATCATCTGCTTATTTTTTAATTGGATTGTCGGAATTTTTTACTGTTGAGTTGTATAATTTCTTTATATATTTTGATAATTACATCTATTGGATATATTTTCAGAAATATCTTCTTCTATTAAGTAGTTTGCCTTGTCATTTTGTTATAGTTTTCCTTAGCTGGCCAATCTCAAAGACATTATTATCTATGTTTACTTCTAGGAGTTTTAACTTTTATTTCTCACATTTATTTTTTATTTTTTTATTTTTTTTATTTGTCGGAGAGAGAGAGAGAGAGAGCGAACACAGGCAGACAGAGTCGCAGACAGAGGCAGAGGGAGAAGCAGGCTCCATGCTGAGCATGGAGCCTGATGTGGGACTCGATCCCAGGACACCGGGATCATGACCTGAGCCAAAGGCAGCCTCCCAACCAACAGAGCCACCCAGGTGTCTCACATTTAAGTCTTTACTTCATTTTTGAGTTAATTTTTGTATATGGTAATAAGTGGTCCAGTTTCATTTTTTGCATGTAGATGTCCAGTTTCCCAGCACCATTTATTGAAGAGACTGTCTTTTCCCCAACGTATATTCTTCCCTACTTTGTCACAGATTAATTAACCATATTTGAATACCTTCACTTTTAACTAATCTATATCATTATTTTTAAATGAGCTTTTGCAGTCAAAAATATAGTTAGCTCTTATCTTTCAACCAATCTGACTGCCTCTGACTTTCAAAAGGAATACAAATGCCACTTATACTTAATGTAATTATTTTATCATTATAACTAAATTAGCAAATTTATTATTTTTCAGTTTGTGTCCTTGGCATTTATTATTCTTTGTGCTCTTTACCACCACGCTACTATTATTTCTGCTTTTACCTTCTGTTTTTGTCTTCTAGTGGATTATCTCAGTATTTTAATATTTTTATGCTCAATTTTAGTGTATCTATTTCCTTTACTTATATCTGTTTAGTGTTCCTCCTAGGGATAATAATACACACCCCTCAGTTTAACACTCCACATAGAGTTTGTTAGCATTTCTAATAAAATGTAGATGTCTTAAAGGTATGGACTTCTACACTCCCAACTTTTATGGTTTACTTAGTATGTGTTACACCTGCATATTTTGAACCCATCAAGAGGATGTTCAAAAATCTGCTTGTAAGAGTCCTGTGTACATAAAAATCTTTAGAGGTAATTACATTATATTTACTCTGCTATTTATGATTTTTGTTTTTCTTTCTTTATTCCTACTGATAAAATTTTCCTCTGGCTTTTTTTGTTTGTTTGTTTGTGTGTTAGCTGGAAAACCTGCCTTAGCATTTCATTTAGAGTAGATCTTCTAGGGATGAATTCTATAGTTTTTCTTCATCTGAGAATGTCTTTATTTTATCTTAATTCCTGAAAGATATTTTCAATGGATATAGGATTCAGAGTTCTTTAGTTTAAGCATTTTAAAAATGCATCTCTGTATTCTAGCTACCATACTGATGGGAAAACTACAGTCTCTACATAAAATGTAGAGAAGACCACCTCTCTGAAGCAGAGACTTTAGTGGCTACAGATGAGAAAGAATTCATATGTTACAGCATTAGCTCAGGAAAGCCTAATTGTTTGCTAGAGCGCCAAAACAAAGCACCACAAATCTGGTGACTTATTCAACATAATTTGTCTTCTCATGATTTTGGAAGCTAGAAATTTCAGATTCTAAAATCACATTAGATAACTTGAAGACACACCTCAATTTCTGATGTTAAAACAAAAGCAAAAAAAAATATATATATATATATATATATATATTCTTAGCATAAATATAAATATTGCTAAAAAATAGTCTCATGGTATTTTATTTAAATCTCTGTTCTATGAAATGGAACACTTGCAGCTCAGAGAAAAGAAGAATTTACTCAAATTCCCAAATACTTAATACTTAAATAATTGCACATGTTCCGTGTTAAGTCATTTAATCAACAAGTATTTATTAAGTGTTTGCTCTGTGCTGGAGATCCACAAAGGAATAAGACACTAGTAACTGTTTCCTTAAGAAACTTAGTGTTTAGCTACAAAAATAAATCAATACAGTGTGTGTCTGTGTGTGTGTGGAGGGATGAGAGTCTGGGGAAAATTTTCTGTAAGAGAAGGCTTCCCAGAAAAGAGACCTCCACTTAGTCTGCTCAGTCAGTAGTAGTAGGACAGCCAAAAAAATTAAAAAATAAAAAAATCATGAAATGGGCAGAGGGAGCAAAGTTTACAAAAATACCCAAGAATAAGATGACGACACTGGGTTGCTGAACTACCAAGCAATTTGTTCTGGTCAGAGTCTGGGGATTCTTGAAGGACTATGAAGGAGGAAGTTGGGCTTGTGTGCAAGAGCAGGACCCTGTGAGCTTAGAAACTTGAAATCATAAGAATTTATAAGAAATGTGAATTCCATTTTGGACATGATAAGAGTTATTGATATATTTTAAAAGCTAGATATTGGTCATATTTGTATGTTAGAAAGTATAATCTGGTGGACAGTACATAGTACTGGGTAGTAGAGTTGAATAGATCAAAACCAGAATTTTTAAAAATCCACAGGAAAAAAATACATCTTAAGGGGATGACAGTTGGATAAACAATAATGGTAAATAAGAGGAGACAATTTGAAAAAATGTAAGAACAGGCCCTCACTGCTATTTTTTAACAAAATTAACAGAGGGATACGAAAAGGGGAGAATGATGTAAGAATAACTCCTAGGCTACTGAGTGAGACCAGATGTCAATAATTTAAAAAGAGAATATAGGCAAGGGAACAGATTTAAAAGAAAGCTAGAATTTACTTCTAAGTATTCTGGTTTGCTCACTCATCTCATAAACCTGTTTTCCTTGCCTGCCTCTATTATAGAGGCTGAATCCAAATACTCAAATTTATTAGTCTGCTTAGCAACCGAGGTAGCATCTGACAATCATCTAGTCAATGGCATGACCAAAAACATTGCCCTTTCTCATTTCTGCCTTCCTCCTGCCTGGATGTGAGATGTATAGAACCTCAACAGTCATTTTAAGAATGTAAGGTGACAGGCATGAAGTAAATACCAAGGAAATCCTTTAGTCCTTGACTTTAACAGTCTCAAAGTTGAAGAATCTACGTCATAACTACGTCCATCTCCTCTTGTTTTCTTAAGTCAACTAGAAAACTCTTCTCTTTTTTTGCATCCAGATACATCCCTAACCCTACCCTCCACTGGAATAAAATTTCTGATGGTGATGTCTGGAAAAGGTTGAGTCGGCTCTGCCTGCATGTCTCAGATGCACCCTGACCATCACCATCAGGACTGCATGGGACTGAAACCACTCCCTGATCAGCTGGAACTCTGTCCCAGGACACGCCCTGCCGAGTGCAATAATCAGCATGAGACCAGGATGCATGATTCCTAAATGCTAGTTCGGTTCCTTTTTTTTTTTTAAGAGTGAAAGAGTGAATGGATGCATACAGGGGCTGCAGGGGGGTGGGAGGCAGAGGGAAAGAGAGCAGCCTCCATAACCCTGAGATCATGAACTGAGCCAAAATCAAGAGTCCACTGCTTAACCCACTGAGCCACCCAGGCGCCCCAAATCCTAGTTCAGTTCTTAAACCTGAGATCAGCTAGTTTCACAAAATGTGCCCCGAGAACCTTTTTTAAAATGCAAGCACCAACCTCAGTGATCCCCATCTAATAGTCTGGAATAAAGCTCAGAATCAATCACTTCTCTTTGATTCTAGTGATTGACTAGGATTAGTCTATCACTATAATCTCTGAACTTGACTAGAAAGAATCATTTGGAATTTTTTTTTAAGATTTTATTTATTTATTTGACAGACAGAAATCACAAGTAGGCAGAGAGGCAGGCAGAGAGAAAGGAGGAAGCAGGCTCCCTGCTGAGCAGAGAGCCCGTTGTGGGGCTCAATCCCAGGACCTTGGGATCATGACTTGAGCAGAAGGCAGGGGCTTTAACCCACTGAGCCACCCATGTGCCCCTAATTTGGAAATTTAACGTTACATAATACTACCATCTCTCACACTCCTACCATTTACAAAATGCAACTCCAACCAAATGTCAATCCTATTCCATTACACTTTATTCTTTTTCTCCATTATTAAACCTCATGCTGCTTTGTTTTCCTCCCAAAAGCTTAAATATGCCATTGACCCTCATTCCATTTGAAAAACAATAAAACAAAACTCCCTGCACCCTCAAGTTAGAAGAACATACTGTGTGACCTTATCTGGATACTGGCGTTTTCCAAAAAGAGACTACTTCTTTTGCAAATCTCCAGAGGGATGATATCTTTTCCCAATGCCCCAATAAATACAAGGCCTAAAATTAAAGTCGCCATTCTTCTAAATCCCTGATGTTGATTCACTTATTCTTCCATGTGTAGAAACATCTTGGCTCATGAAATCCAACTTATTGCCCTGAGTCTTCCACGCATCCGTATTCACGGACGACTTCAGTTTGGGATTTCAAAATCTTCTCTAGCCCCATACCTTGTAATGCTGTATAAATTTAATATCCATGTGAAAGGCCTATACCTTTGCATTACAATTCAAGCCTTATCTTCAGCAAACTTTATCATCACCACCTCAAAAACAATATGGCTGTAACATTATCTGGAACTACTGTCTTAGAAATTATAGACACCAATATTTTTTCTATTTGACCACGACCTTTCACTGAATGTCCAACTTTTTGTGCTCTCGCTCCTGTGACTATTGCTTTTTCACTTCACTCTTATAGAGCTTTTTTAAGTGCTTACTAAATATCTGGCATCTGTCTTCTGAATATTTATCATGGTCCATCTACACTGGCCTCTGTCCCAGTAGATGGATCAGGAGGAATTAAGGAAATGGCTTTGGTTCCCAGATCCAAAGATGAACAGAAAGGTCATCTGTGAAATGACAGCAGAGTCCTAATACAGGCGATGTAAAGTCCCAAGCACAACCCCAGCACATTCCTGTTTGTCGTAATGCAAAGTTTTAGAGGCAGAGGCCAGGTCCTAATTTTCCCTACAGTTAGGAAAGTCTGGCCAATAGTTGATTTCATTCCTTATTTTCTTTGGCGGGTGATTAGCTAGACTGAGCAATACACATGACTAGCTGGGGATCAATGTATTTGGCAAATCTCAGTTTCTGCAGAAACTGCTAAGAAAAGGTGATACATGAAGATACTGCTGAAGTGCTCACAGTTAGGGACCAGCTGCCCCATTACAAGCCATGCTCTGGACCCAGGAATACCATCCAGGGTAACAGAGAAGACAGCATGAGGGGAGACTGAATGGCAGAGCAGTCAGTAGTTGGGTCTTCTCTGCGTGTGGTCGACAGTGTATTCTCTCCTATCTATTGCTTCCCTTCTGATAAATCCTAGAAATATTACCTTCTGTTGGTGAAAAGGCACTGAGGTTTATACTTCAACTATTTACTTCTAGGAATGGGTGGACCTTATTAAGTCTGCTCCCTTAGTTCTCCATTTCAATTTATCTGTAATTCAATTTACCATATAGTGATTTCTTAGCTAAAATATACTGATAACTGATAATATAAAGATGAGAGAAAGCTTTTTGTGTTCTAGTCTGGAAGGAGCTGTCAGCAGCTCCTATAAAACCCTACCATCTTGTCTAAGTGGCAAGAGATGCATTCCTATAAAGCTCTTCTACCAGCAGAAGTGCTGTTTGAAATTGAAGCATAATACAGGCATCCTTTATCAAGATTCCTTGGTCTCCTTTAGGTAGATCAACTCATCTCTTCTGTTCTCAAAATATAATTTACTACAACTACCATATCTTTGTACCAAATTAGAACTTAGAATCCTCTCTACAAAGTACCTATATTATGCTATCTCATACTACAGTATAACATCTAAAAGGGAAAAAATCTATCAACTATCTATAATCATATATATGATTCTTGCATGATCATTAGACTAAATTAATTTATCCTGACCAATTCATAATTTATTATTCATAAAATTTATTATTTATTTATTTAATAATACATTTATTATTTATTTTTTATTTATAAAATTAATTTATCCTGACCAATTCATAATTTTAAACTTTTCTATTGAGAACAATATGCATGGTAAATAGAATTCAGTTAATATAATCAGAGAACCAATATGAGTAATTTTTTAGATCTAATACATGTGGATTATTGATCTAGCTATTTCAGTCTAAATAGAAAATAGATTATAACTAATATCTCTCTTCCTCCAGTTGTGTCTTTCAGTGGAAGAGTCAAATCAATTCACCAAGAAGATAATTTCAAGCCTGGAGAAGCCAGATTTCACTTATCTCCTAAGGGGCAAAGAGTTCTCTTGGTGAGATTTAACTAGCCAGTGTAAACATTGCTACAAGGTTTCAAATCTGAGACCAAATTATCCCTTCAACTCTTAACAGCATCAGACGCAGTGAAAAAAACAATTTATTTTAACTTCTGGCATAAACCTAGACATTGTTATATAATGGAAAATAGCCCACTTTAAAACATCAGGCCAGAAAGAAAGCACAAACGAACGAGCATACACAATGCTTTCATTTCATTCAAAGAATGAAAGTCATTACACAATGTTTAAAATGCACTGAATTTATATACACAATAAGGATCAAAATTAGAAAAAGTTCTTACCATTTGCAGGCAAGCAGCCTGAACTGAAAGATATATCGTCAATAGCTATGACTTCATCCTGTTCAGGAGTTGAAATTATTTGACCTTGAAAAACAACCTGCATAAGAAAAACAAAACAAAAGCATAAAGCAAGGAATATTATAGCACAGAGCCTACAAACAAAAAAAAAAAAACATGCCAGTTCTAGAAACACTTTGGTGACCATGACATTTCCAAGTCGAAAGAAATCCACACGTGTATTTTCAAGGACAAGAAAATTGGTCATCTCTTTATCTCCAATGTCTACCATAAGTTATATAACATGTTTGCGAAATGAACCAATGTTCATCTGGTTTTTTTACCGTCTTATGGTCTCTGCTTGGTTTGTATGTGTTCACACTATTCAGTATTTACCAGCCCTTGGACCCAGCTCCATCCTGATCTCTGGTTCTTGGCATTTTGCAATGGTGCCACATTTCCACCTCTGGCTCTCTAAATTTTGCTCACAGGCTTGCCTTGGCATCCTCGTGCTCTATCCTTCTGCACATTTTCTGCCGTTATCTAAACAAAACTTGGGACAGTGACTAGAAATGGTTGTGCAGTGACTTATTACTAGAATGAGTGAATGTGAGGGTTATCTGGGTGGCTCAGCCAGTTGATTTTCCTTCAGGTCATGATCTCTGAGTCCTGGGATTGAGGCCCACATCAGGCTCCATGCTCAGTGAGGAGTCTGCTTGAGGATTCTCCCTCTCATTCTCTGTCTGTCCCCGTGCCCCCCCCATCACACTCACTCTTGCTCTCTCCCTCTCTCTCGCTCTCAAATAAATAAATACATATTTTTTTTAAAAAATTAGGAATGTGATATTGTGATGTAAATCCAGCCCAAGTCTGCACCAAGATGAAATACTCTGGTGTAATAAATCTGAGAAACTTAGGAAGAAATGACTCTCTAATTTCCTAGTTACTTATCTCAACAGAAAATTGCTGTGTTGGTGGAGAGCATTATTCCCAACCTCACCAATGAATACCAGTGATGTTTGAGGCTTAATTCATAGATGCATTAAGCCATGTTCATTGTTCAGCCTTATTTATAATATAAACATTTTATTATTTCAGAATGTTAGCATTGCTTTTTTAGCTTGACAGCTGATCTCCACACAGCAGACCCTAGCAGGTCCTTATGCCATACCACATTCTCTCTACAACATGACATACTGATGTATTTCCTTTCAAACAAGATGCTATCTAAAAGACTACTGAAAATGTAATGTGAAATATCCACAACCTGTTGAGTAATATGTCAACATGTAGCCCTAAGAGAGTCCTCATCACATAAAACATAATAACCACACGACTACTTGTAAAGGAGGACAATGCTGGAAAAGGCATATCAAGTAAAAAAATAATAATAATAAAATAAATAAATTTTTTGAAAAAAAAAAAAAAAGATGACTCTAAGCCATATAGCAGGCAGTGAGCTTTGGAGAGGGTATGAGACCCAGAACAAGTTTAGATGTCCACACACTCCTACAGTTAGCACCTTCTCTATATTATAAAGCCCTAAAGCAATATATACTTGTAAGGAGTGGCATTAAAGTGAATTTAACTGGTCAATAATGTAATAGCCTCAAGTAATACTTTTTATAAATGAGTACTCTGAACATTAAAGAATAATTTTATGCTAAAAAAAAAAAAAAGATTGTTGCGTAGACCAACAAAAGATGAAGTGCTGGCTATACATTTGAAATAGAAAATTTTGAGGAAAAATAGAAATAGGATGGCAAAATGGCAAACAGTAGTAACCATCTCTAAATGATTTTACTACAGATTGTGTGATCTCTGGTAGAGACTAGGTCTTTCTGGGAATACATACAGGAAAGTAGAAGAAATGTGACTAACCTCAAGTAAACCACATCTAGAAGATAACAATTACAGAGAATTGAGTCTCAAGGTTTATTTGTAGCACCTCGCTGATCAATTTCTGCAAAATCCCTTTACAGTGTATTAGTATCAAAATCATGACTAAAATGGGAGTATTTTACATGCATACTAATTGATTATTTTCTCAGTATTTTATTTCACTACTTTCCCCAGAATTTTCTATAAACCTGTTTGGTTTATAGTTTTAGTCATTCTTTTTACAGTTTCTAAAAATTTAGTTTGTAGATTCCATTTGGTAAGAAAATTAGTGGATATCTTTTCCATTTAACATTTTAATATTACTTCTGATACTGAGACAATTTTGGTTATTAGATTTGGGCTACTCTTTTATCTCTTTTATTTATTAATTCCCTTTTTTTTTTTTTTTTTTTTTTTTTTTAAGTAGGCTCCACATCAGGGAAGAGCCCTACGCAGGGTCTGAACTCAGGACCCTAAGATAAAGACCTGAACTGAGATCAAGAGTCAGATGCTTAACTGACTGAGACACCCAGGTGCCCAAATTTGGGCCACTCTTAGTCATGAAATAACCTTATGTTTGTACTGGTGTAAGATTCAATGAATCACTTAAACTGCATGAATATAACAGTCACACTGCAAACATTTTCATCCCTTTTGTGACCCAATTTACAAACATTTAAAATTGTGTTGCAAATTTGTTTTGCTTTCTTTGTTTTAATAATTTTATTTATTCATTTGACAAACAGAGATCATAAGTAGGCAGAGAGTCAGGCAGAGAGAGAGGAGGAAGCAGGCTCCCTACTGAGCAGAGAACCTGATGTGGGGCTCCATCCCAGGACCCTGAGATCATGACCTGAGCAGAAGGCAGAGGCTTTAACTCACTGAGCCACCCAAGTGCCGTGCTTTGCTTTTCAATAAAAACCATTTCAGAGGGGAAAAAAAAGATTTACATAGGGTTGATTTTATCAGAGGGGAGTAGAGCTCAATGATTAAAGTACGTGTTTGGAAACAGACTACTTGGGTTCAGACCCTCGCTAAACCACTTAATAGCAACAGGTCATTAGAAGTTATTTAACATCTCTGTACCTCAGTTTGTAAAAAGGCACTATAAAAAGGCACTGATTAAAATAAGTTATTGGGGTGCCTGGGTGACTCAGTCGGTTAAGCGTCTGCCTTTGGCTCAGGTCATGATGCCAGGCTCCTGGGATCGAGCCCCGCATCTGTCCTTTTCCTGGTGCTCTCTGCTCGGTGGGGGGTTTGCTTCTCCCTCTCCTTCCACCCCTCCCCCCAGTTCATGTCCTCTCACAAATGAGCTCTCTCTCAAATAAATAATAAAATCTTTAAAATAATAATAATGTTATTCCCTATATGTTAAGATTTATGCACAGATAAATGAGTTATTACATGTCTATCAGCACTTGGTATACAGTTAGGATTAAATAAGTGTTACCTATTATTGTAACACAGAGTTATTATAAAGTATGTAAGCCACTGTATGAATAGTGTGTTTATAGATAAAAAATCTGTTCTCTACAGATTAAGATGTATCCTTCTTGAAAATCTTTTCACCTGTTTTTGCTGAGCTAAGGACACACCAGTGGCAGCCATATTTAAAGAGAGAAGGAGAGATAAGCATGAACTAATCACCAGTTTGTTCCTTCTTTCTCCACACTTTCTTCTCAAACCCATTGATCTTCAGGGTTTAAACTGTCACCCAAGCTGATGAAACACAAATTTATATCACAAACATCATCCACTTCTCTGAGCTTTCTGCCCATATCTCCACAGCCTCCTGGACATTTCCACCAGATGACAAAAGTCACTTCTAAGTCATACTCTATGAAGATAGACTTCTCTTTTAAGAGAAGATAGACTTCTCATAGACTACACTTCTAGTCATACTCTTCTAAGTCAAATACTCTATGATTCACTTACATGTGGAATCTATAAAAGCTCATATCTCCACAGCCTCCTGGACATTTTCACCAGATGACAAAAGTCACTTCTAAGTCATAATATTTTTTTCTTCTCCCATGACTCCCATTCTCTGACAGTGGCACCAGAAGACTATCACTTTCAATGCTCAAAACTCCAAAGTGGCTTGAGGAATCACATTCTCTTCTAGCCCTACATCCAAACCCTCAAGACCTGTGAAGCCTTCTCTTCTTTTTATTCCAACTTCTCTCCCTGTATCTTCATTCCTGATCTAATGAAAAGGCTTTTAAGTGACCTTTTCACTTTCAATTGTCTCCATCAAAGTTTGCAATATGCATATTTGTTGGATTTAATAAAATTATACATTAACTTGGTCTAACTGAAGGGAAGTTAGTGTGAAAATTGGCTTCCATTTGAGCCCACTGGACTAGCAAGGGGAAATGTTTCTCTTAGGGAGAACACTATTTCTCTAAATGTAGGGAGATTCACACATTGGTCTGTGTAGCTATAAAACTTAAGACCCATCAGACATAATGCAGTACTCAAATTAAATATATTTAAACAGAAAGACTTTCCAGATATTTTGGTTGGGATCCTGAAAAGAGGGATGGGTTGAACCAGCTCAAGAAAGTGGAATCTCAAGATGATTTTTTTAAAAAGTAAGGTGTAGGGTCAGAAGCCATGTTTGTGTATGGTAGTTGTATTTCTAAGAAAAGTGAGGTCTAGCATTCATTGTTTTCCCCAAAACTTTGGTAAATAAGTTTTTCCAAACATCCACCTCGTTTTAACTGCATTAGGGAAAATAAAGCAAATAATAGCAAACTAGCAAATAAAATAACCAGATAATGAAGTTAGAAGTTTAACGACATCACAGAAGTCAGGTAAGGGCTACACTGATCAACAGTAAATAATAGACAAATTGCTTTCACCCCAAACATTTTAAGAGAAGACGGCCTCTAAGGGAGGCAAGGAGTCAGCATTCAAGCCTTCAAGATTTAAATATTCAATGAATCTTTGACAGTAGCTGAATAATGGCCATAAACTTGCTTGGGTGACACCAGTAACTGCATGAACAGAAACTCTAGTAGTTAGATTTATCATTTGAAAGTTTTCTTAATCAGTAGTGTGCATTCAATATTATTTCTCAAGCAAACATGTGAAATGCAAAAAGATGACTGTAATTTTTTGCCATCATGGGTTCACACAGTAAATAGTCTTGACTTAGAAGGGAAAATGACTCCAATCATGATTTAGGAGAGTTTGAGAGTAGATTTTTTAACTTAATGATTTGTATTTATTTTTATGAGTACTTCTCTTTCGTCCATGTTAATAAAATCTATTGTTTCTGAATACAAGGTGGCTAAGAACTCTTTGGCATGTTGAAATGGAATATCAAAGAAATGACAAGCAGATAATAGTATATAAAAAATGCTTTGATATCATTTTAAAATTCAGGCATTGACTTCTCATTAACTTTGAGAATCCAAACATTTGACATGAAAATCACAGTCAATGATATACTTAGTAATACAGTATTCCTTCCTTCCTACCCATAAAACCAATATGAAAGTGTCCTCAAGAACAAAGAAAAGAAGAGTGAGGGAAGGTTTTACTTGCATCTGAGACTAAATTTCTGCTATATATTTGGCCTGGTTTATTATTTGCTTCTGCAAATATTTTAGGACAATAGCAAAATGAATTGCTTAAATCTACAATTCTGAGAAATGCAATTGCAGTTAATCAGCAGAATAATGTGTAAAAATGTTGTTTTATCCAACACAGCAGGCAAAAGAATGTTTCATGAGTCACCTGCAACATATTTGGACAAATCTAGAAGTTGAATTTTTCCATCTATATTTCATAAATCCTTATAATGCTTTTTAAATTTTTTTAATCCTTATAATGCTTTAACATGATAAAGAAATGATCACCGCTCAGTGAGTAAATGATTAAGATGTGAAATCAAACTATACTGGGTTCTAATCTGGATGGAGTTTAATAGGTTATTTCACTCTCCGAAGCTTGTGAATTATAGTTCTGATTCAGAAGACTGCTGTGCAGGGCGCATAAAATCATATATACGAAGGACTAAATGCAGTGCATTATATGGGGTAGTAAGTGCTCAGTAAATACTAGATGTTATTACTCCTTAAATATCTTCAGAAACTTTCGTAAATGCTGCTGTCTTTGTTGACTAGATGCATAAACACAATTCCTTGTCAGGTTGCAGTATTCCCTCAGAAATGAACGAGCTTCATTTCATTAAGGTGTGGACCTAGCACTGTACACATAAAGGTGACAAAGCCCCCACATGACAGAGACTTTCTCAGAAGCCCATGCTACACCCTAGTCCAGCGGAAACTGCCATCTCCTATTTGGACATCTCTAAAGGAAGCATGAAAGGCTTTAAAACTGTCCGAAGGCAGCATGGAGGGAAAACTGCAGAAAACAGAGTAATTCTCGGAGGCTTATAAACCGATGAGGCAGCAGATATTGTCTGGAGACGCTGATTACAAAATACCCTCCAATAAGCCTGTCACTCAAGCTTTTGCAGGACGAAGCTACGAGAGGACGGCGGGAAGTGTGACAAGCACAATGCGTCTCTGTGGCTCAGCTAAGCAAAAGCATGTGAACACCTGCTCCCTTGCTGACAGGACAGAACGAACACATGCCTGCAATCTTAAAGATTGGTGTAGCCAAAGGATCCCAGGAGAGTCATATGGTTTCCTAAGTTTTACAAAGCCTCTAAGGTAGAGGCGTTGTTTTCATATCAGCAATAAAGTATTTTGGCAAACTACTTAATATACTGCACAGGCATCTGCTTTCGCTGGAGCCACTGACTCATTTTAAAGCACTCAAGTGAATAACCTCGCTGCCTCAGCTACAGCCCCGCGGCCCCCGCGGTGATATATTTGGGAGTTTTCAGTTTTATAGTTAGCTGCTACACATATTTAATCACCAGCCCCTGCAATGGGCCACTTGGGAACGGATAGATGGGAAAAAAACAAGGAAGTTGTTTTAAAGGGTTTAACACACAAGTCTCAGCTGGTTCCAGTTCTACCCAATGCCCAGATCTCCCTCTGGGTACCCTACCCATGAAGATCTTGACCTTGAGTTGGAGACAGAGATGGGACAGCAGAAAGCTTGGCAAAAAGATAGGTTAGGGTCCTTTAACCATCCACTCTGCTTCAGAGTCAGAAAGGATGTGTAAATGCTGACAAAGTTTATACACAGACAAAATCCTGTTTCAGTCATTAAAGTTATGTGAGCATATAGACAGAAGGGACTTCAGCAAGTTCATCCTTCAGTATCTAGTCATTGTGACTCGATCCCCTCAAAAGCACTCTTGGCTCTGATTTGTTGCTCTTGTGTTTTGTTTTGTTTTGCTTTGTTATTGAGAGAAGACAGAGAGACATAGGTTAGAAAAAAGAGAAGTGTTAAGAAATAAACTAGGGGCATCTGCGTGGCTCAGTGGGTTGAGCAATTGCCTTCAGCTCAGGTCATGATCTCAGGGTCCTGGGATCGAACCCCACATTGGGCTCCCTGCTCAGTGGAGAGCCTGCTTCCCCCTCTCCCTCCGCCCCTCCCCCCTCCACTAATGCTGTCTCTCTTTCCTTCAAATAAATAATAAATAAAATCTTAAAAAAAAAAAAAGAAAGAAAGAAACTAGAAACTTCTTTAGTGGTTTATGATACCTGAAAATCCATAATAAATTAGATGCATTAATGGTGCTCAGAGTTCTCAGTCTGCACACATACACACACACCCCAAATCCAGGAACACATAGTCTCCCTTCCACATGCCTATCATTACTGCCCCCCTTACAAACTATCTATCAGATAAGGGGTTAACATCCAAAATAGATAAGAAACTCATACTACTCAATAGCGAAAAAAATGTCACACAAATAAAATAGAGAATATCCTTCCAAAGATTGACATTCCAAGGAAGACAGAGAAATAGCCAACAGGTACATGAAAAGATACTCAACCTCACTGATCATCAGGGAAATGCAAATCAAAAGTACAACGAGATACCATTTCACACCTCTCAGAGGAGCTATTATCAAAAAGATGAGAGATAATGTGTTTGGAAGGATGTGGATAAAAGGGAAACCTTACTCACTTGTTGGTGGGAATGGAAACTGGTGCAGCCGTTATGAAAAACAGCATGGTGGTTCTTCAAACCATTAAAAACTGAACTACCGTATGATCCTAGCAATCCCATTTCTGGGTATTGAACTGAGATCACAACCTCAAAGAGATATCTGCACTCTCATATTTATTGAAACAGTATTTACAACAGCCAAGCCATAAATAACCCAAGTGTCCATCAACAGATGAATGGAGAAAGAAAATGTGGTATATACATACAAAAGTATAATTCAGCCAAAAATGGAAAGAAATCTTATCACTTAGGACAGCATGCTGGAACTTTGAGGGTACTATGCTAAGTGAAATAAGTCACAGAAAGACAAATACTCTATGATTCACTTACATGTGGAATCTATAAAAGCCAAACATAGAAACAGAGTAATTTTTCAGTTGCCAGGATCTGCATGGTAGGGGAAACAGGGAAATATTGGTCAAAGGGCACTAACTTCCAGCTATCAAATGACTAAATTCTCAGTATCTATAAACAGCATGGTGAATATAGCTAATAATACTGTATTATATACTTCCAAGTTGCTAAGACAGTAGATCTTAAATGTTTTTACTGCATGATAAAAATTATAATTTTGCAATGTGATGGATATGTTAGCTAACTTTTTTGTGAAAATCACTTCACAATGTACATGCATCAAATCATCGTATTACATCCATTAAACTTACACATATATCAGTTATATCTCAATAAAGCTGGGAGAAAATTCTTTCCTTCACACGTACTAGGAACATTCCCTGAATCCCACTTGATAACACCCTGAGTGCCCCAAGTGAGTCTTTGTTAAATCAATCAATCAATCATTCACAGGAGGACTTGAATGCCTGATGGCTTAAGATACCCTATGGTCCCCACGCAGCCCCTATACCAATATATCTGACTTCAATAGAGTGCAAAGCTTCAAGTGGCAGAGTTATGTTTCCAGCCATACAGTTCCTCTAACGTGCTCTCATCTAGGTGTCATTTAACCATCTACGAAGTGATTTTCTCCGATCCTCTTTGGAACCCCATTTAGTTTACAAAAGCCTGAAATTTCAAACTACAGTGAATTTATGACAGATCAATTAAGAAAATGTGTCATTCTTAGAGCTCACAATTCAATTTTACAGTAGAAATCCTGCTCATTCTCCCATCTTTCCTCTTGCCACTCAAAAGAACTGAAGTTAAAATTCAATCCAATTCAATCCCTATAGTTAAGCAAGTGCTAAATCCATCACATGGCAGATGATTTTCTACTCTGTATTAAAATTACAAAATTGATTATTATACTATTCAAATAACAGACAATAAAGGAAACCTGCTTTAGCCAAGATGGCTAAATTGGCCTGCAAACCAGGTTTAAAAAGCAAATTTATAAAATGCTTTAAGATCCTGTTTTTAATGGGAAATTTTTCTCAGCTCTCTCAAATGTAAAAATATGCAATGCTTTACCAAGAACTCCTGTAATAATCATGAGATTATAATTTCCACCATACATAAGCTTTATTAGGCTGCATAAATAAGTTTGTATTTTATAGGCTTGCATGGGCTTTCCTTCTCAAAATTATTTTGGAAAATAAAGGCTGTATTGAATAATTTGAGTTTAGCCATGAAATGAATATGACAATTATTCTACTTCAACAGCATTTGGAATTAGTATTTAAATCAAATAGTCTCTTTCCTCATTACCCAATATAACCCTGTTCTCTGATAAGCATGAGAAAAGTTTGGATGATAAGTAATTCTTAAGAATAAGAAATGAGAAGAAAGAGGAGGTTGGAATAGTAAAAGAAATAGAAAATGAAGGGGATTTAAGAAATTAAGAAGATAATTAGACAGCTGATTTTACTGATATATAAATATATGTTGAAATATATCAACTTTGGGGTTTTTTTAATTTTTTATTTTTTGTAAACATATATTTTTATCCCCAGGGGTACAGGTCTGTGAGTCGCCAGGTTTACATACTTCACAGCACTCACCATAGCACATACCCTCCCCAATGTCCATAACCCCACCACCCTCTCCCTACTCCCCTCCCCCCAGCAACCCTCTGTTTTGTGAGATTAAGAGTCACTTATGGTTTGTCTCCCTCCCAATCCCATTTTGTTTCATTTATTCTTCTCCTACCCCCTTAAGCCCCCATGTTGCTCAACTTCGGTTTTTATACATAACATTTAAACCTGTCTTTTGGGTGACTGGCCATTCCCAGTTTCCTGAGACTGGTTTCAGTACTTGACAGTCCTGGCAAATCCCTTAGGCCTTGGCCAACTGGGACACTGGTCATCTTATTTTTAATTCATCTATCATTAATGATATAGGAAAGATATTAGGGTTCGAAGCCAGGCAGCCAAGAAAGAATTCTTGAGATGTCTTTGGTGCAAAAAGGTAGTTTTATTAAAGCACGGGGATAAAACCCATGGGTAGAGAGGGCTACACTGTGGTCACGAGGAATGGCTCATTATATCCTTTCAAGTTGGGAGGGCGTTAGGGATAGTGTTCGTCTCTAAGGAATTTTGGAAGCAAGGTTTCCAGACTTGAGGGGAACCAGCTGTTGTTGGGAAAGGTCATTTATTACTGTCTAATAAAACCCGAGACACGAGACCCTTCAGATGTGTATTGGTGGGCCATATGCTTGGAGAATGATTGCCAACATGTATCTTGGGGGTAGAGATACAGGATATTTCCAAAGGAATTTTTATATATGTTAAAATAGACTTACAGGGTCCTGGGGGTCAGGCTAAGACTGCCTCTTCCCATTAGCAAATAACATCAAGGTAACTGAGTTCCTAGAGGAATGTTACTCGGCCTATTTTAAGGACTTGTCAATAGGCTGTAGGGAGTAAGGAAATTTAATAACTTTTCTTCTGCCTTTGTTTCCTACATCAGTTAAAGACCTGTATTTTACCATTTTTCCTTCAAGGACACAGTTAGAAAATATAACATGCATACCTGAAATTTCTGGTTGCTCTGGATGTCCATGACATTTCTCTCCCACTGATTGCGGAGCCCAGCTGTGCTTTGCCATAAATGCTGGATGGGACCACCACGTGTAGTTTGAAGGCCAGCCACTAATTTGTTACTCACCTGGCTGGAGAAGTAATAAAATGTAATCTGTGAAAAATAAGTAATATCCGAATTATATTACTGATTATAAAACAGAATTTCCCAAATGTGAAAAGTATTTGAAATGCTGTGTGTTTTCAAGTACCTGACAAGGATGTTGGTTATTCGTCGGAAGAAAGATTCTGCTTCTTAAGTCTGAGGAAGTAGAATTCCCTTTGGAGACCAGTGAGAGGAAGTGGGCTGTGGGTAACAACAGTCAGCGTGTTACTGACAGAAATCCTTGGTAAATTTATTTAGTATACCAGGCAGTAAGAATGTAGGCCCATATCCACATTAGGTCAATATATTTCTGTTTCAAGAATAAAATATTTAACCACACCATTCATTTTTGCAAATGGTCTGGCTGATCATTTTATGTCTCTACATTCCCCAGAGAAATATCTTCTTGTGATTATACTCCCTATAACACTACTATGAGCTGCAGTCACGACCTAATTTATCTCCTGCAACACAGAAAGTTATAGCCCTGCAAAGACAGTATCCAGGGAAAATATTGTACTGGCATCACCAAAATAAATGAAAACTTCAAAGGAGATCATTGTTTGCTCTAGAAAGAATTGGATCAAAGAGTCCCAGCTTTCCCTGTGATCGTAGAAAATGATGCAGAGCCCTGATGCTGTCCCACATTTTGCAGTGAAGACCTTGCCAGAGAACCATTATTATTAAAGGGCTAGAACATAAGTGTGGGACATTTTCTGGGCTTTCATAATTTCCTACAATGCTTGACACGGTTATAGCGTATAATTGGGGAACTAACTGTGTCCTACTCTATTTGGTGTCTTGCTATTTGTCAAAAGGAATGAAAACATAATGTTGATGATTATGATAACCTATCGACCAAGTTATTCCATGGTCATTTAAAGCTGGGTTGGAAATCAAATTTAATTGTCATATCATTGAGAGAATCGATAGTAAAATTATGAAACCTAAGACACCTCTTCTTCCCTAGACCTATTTCAAAACTGTACCCTAATTACCAGAAAATAATGACATTAATGATTGCTGTAAATAAGGTCAGAGCCATAACTGAAACCCCTGCAATAACAAAAGACTGTTCTGAGAATGTACTCCCTGGAATAATTATATAAACATGATTTAGATGAAGAGCTGGTATCACGTAATACAGTGGACAGTCATTAGTTTGCTCTTGCTTCATGTTCAGAAGGTAAAGCAAATGCTAAGCAAATGAATAATCAAATAATCATAATGAGTTATTATATTTACTATATATCATATTATCACTTAAATAAGTATTATTGCAATCATATTACTAGCAATACAAATGAATAGTATTCAACTGGGTGGCTCAGTCTGTTAAGCATCCAACTCTCGAGTTCAACTCAAGTCATGGTCTCAGGGTAGTGAGATCAAGCCACGCATGAGACCCCAAGCTCAGTGTGGCATCTGCTTGAGGCTCTCTCTCTCCCTCTCCTTCTGCCCCTTCTCCTGCTCACACTCTAAATAAATATATAAAAAATAAATATATTTTTTAAAAATGTAAAGTTTTATTTTTTAAAAAAGGCTTTATTTGTTTAACAAAGAGAGAGAGAGACAGAGTGAGCACAAGCAGGGGAGTGGCAGGCAGAAGGACAGGGAGAAGCAGGCTCCCTGCAGCACAGAGAGCCCAATGCAGGACTTTATCCCAGAACCCCATATGACCTGAGCTGAAGCCAGATGCTTAACTGACTGAGCCACCCACGTGCCCAAAAGGTAACATTTTAAATTCAGAAACAGCTTGAGATCTTTTAACACTTGTCTAGGAATAAACTTTCTTCTTATGGGAGAAAACAAAGAAGTGTTCAAAATGCACCCAACACCAACATCTGATTTCTACCTTTAATTCCAACAATGTAGTGGCAATACAAAGTATTTCTTTAAATGCACACTCAATTTTACCTTGATCCCTACAGTGTGAATATAGAATTTCTTTAACTGATGAAGCTGTTCCTTAGAGAAAAATACTATCTTATGGAAAACTCTCCCTTGTTCTCCAAAATATGTTAGTCATCCTGTCTATAAGTATACAAGAAAGAAGCACATCCTTGGCAGTGTAAGTTTTCCTCGCATGTACATTCCCTCATCCTACACCCCATCCTACTGCTGCTTTTAACCAATGAGAAGAGACTCACGAAACTGATAACCAAAAATGTACCAAATGTTTTTGACACATACTCCTCTTACTCCTGAAGTAGCCTACCAACAATCATATTATACACATATATGTAAACATCACTATCCCCATTATAAGTTTCCTATCCACCTCTACTGTATTCATCTCGGTTTGCTTATATGGCTCCTAAATTCCCATTTTATGCCTGTATCCAGAAAAGTAAATGCACAGCATATCTTTAAAACATATTTCAAATAATCTCATGGTAAAGTGTTAACTATCAAAATGGCAAAGTAAGAATAAGCAGTGTGATTTTATTGAAAATGTTAAATGTTTACATTAAAGGGCTTTCAAAGAAAATTTTTTTTTCTCAATTGCTGGGTAAGGGTTGAAATAAAATCCCAACATAAACCAAGACTGATGACCAAAAAAAAAAAAAAAAGGAAGCATATAAAATATAAAAGCAACAAAAACCATGAGTCAAGTCAGAAGGGCTGAATCCAACAACTTTGGCAGTGAATTCCAGCAACCTTGATCCTCAGGAGAGATAAGGTAGAATTTTCAGTCTCACTTTCTTTAACTATTGACAAGCAGCCTTGCATTTCCTCCATTTCCCAGGTTCTAAGTGATTAATAGGAATGAGTGTGAGCAGAAGGGACATAAATCGTATCGCATGTTATAGAGCAACCAACTGACTCAAAGGAGCTTAAAAAGTTTGAGTGTTTTGACAGTGAGATAATATCAGTCCTCAAGAACATTTCCCCAAAAATCAGGCTGCAAAAATGGATCATCGTGACAAGGCCCAAGGACTGAAGCAAAGGTTAAAATGTCAAAACTTTTGGAAAGGCAAAAGTGTGTTCACCTACGACAGAAATATGACTAAGTTCAGATAACAGAGAAGAAATAATAGTCTTTAGTATAAATTTTTTCTGGTTGGTAATTTCTATTTATTAAATTCTGTTTCCATTAAATCATAAGTTTTGTCTCATACCCACTCATTAAACTAACAAGCTCAACACAACCACATAATATTTGCTAAAACTGTAGGTCTTAAAGGACACCCCCAAATAGTAATCTCTTAATATTGCTGGCAACTTATCAATGAATGTGGCCATTTCAATTTAAGCCTGCTTCATTGATGAAGAGCTACAGGAATCACTTTAATATATCATAAAACTTGACCATAAGCAAAAGGGTGATATCAACAAAAATGCCAATGAAAATTTACTCCTCCATTCAGGCAATGAAGAAAAACAAAACAAAAACAAAAACCAGCAAATGAGTTTTATGGGTTTGGTTGTGTTTTTGTTTCTGCCATTTTTTTTTTTTTTTTTTTTTTTTACGTCTTCTCCACACCCAAAGTGGAGCCCAATTCAGGGCTTTAATGCATGACCTTGAAATGAAGACCTGAGCCCAAATCAAGAGTCAGATGTTCAGCTGACTGAGTCCCCGGGCTCCCCTTATGGTTTTTTAACTTGTCCTATTCCCACTGCTCACTTCCAGATCCGTAACAACTTTGAAAAATAGCAGTCCAGCATGGCAGCCAGAGCAATGAGAAGAAAACAGAGCTCTTTCAAAACCTCATTACCAAATAACCATCATTATTTGACATGTCTGGTGTTTCCCCAAAAAAGCCCACTTACAAGGCTGTCTGAAATTCACCACCCTAATACCTTGTTCAGTGGAAAAAGTCTTCTTCCCTGCAAGCACTTGGGCCCACAGGCTACCTGTAACATGCAATTTATTTATCCTTCTGCTCACATTCATTCCTATTACTCACTTATAACTTGGGAAATGGAGGAAATGAGAGGTATTTTAATTTTATAGTTGGCCAGAAGTAGCATATAACAGTTGGGGCTCAAAAGTCTAACCAAAAAGCTAAAAACAAACTCTGGGGATTGGGATGTCCCATAGGACTTGGCTTTGAAATACTCTTATTTTTCCTGCAAATATAGATGGACATACACTTGCACAAAAGGCCTAAAAGGCCCTCAGCTCTCATCTCTGGCTGACTTTGAGGCTCTATGAAAGCAGAAAGTTAATACTAAGACAGAGTTGTCCACTGTCTGGTTTTGTTGATAGTGATCCTCAACAGGCACAGCAAGTCCCTCAACAAACACTGGGAGATTTAGTGATTGCAGGCATTTAAGGAATTCTCTCTTTGATCGTTAACTGACCACGAAGTTGACCATATAGAGAATCCAATGGCTATACATGACAAGAATAAAGACTCCAGAATTGGTCTAGAAAAGTCACTGAACTAAGACATCAGACTTTCAGTTTGCTTTATTATATTGTTTTAAATATCCATGTTCCCAAGGTAATTGTGAGAAACATAAACAAGAAAATATGACCCATAAAAAAGAAAAAAAGTGATCAATAGAACGTGTCTCTTAATTTGTTGTTATAATTGATTAAAGTAAAATTATAATTCACTGTTAATGAAAGAGAATGAGAAATAATGAAAAAGAGAAAGAATGAGAAAGTAAATTAACAGGATACATTACAAAATATCTATACTGTAGCAGAAAACAGTAATGGAGGAAAAGAGTAACAAGAAAAGCATGAGACATACAGAAAACAAACAGCAGGTGGCAGGTCTAAATCCCACCTTAGTAGAAGTTATACTATTTGTAAGTTGATTAAAGTCTCCAATCAAAACTGAGGTTAACATGTTATATAAAAACATGATCAAACAATACAACTACCCCAAAAGGATGAATATAAAAGCATATAAAAACCATAACATACAAATAATAACAAAAGGAGAGCTGGAAACCCAGGGGGAAAAAAAGATTGAACACACACAAAAAAATATTATTAGAGACAAACAAGCACAATTTATCATGATAAAAGAATCAAGCTATCAAGAAAATAAAATAATTATAAACATATGCACCTCAAAACATAGCCTTAAAGTATATGAAGCAAAAGCTAATAAAAGTAAAGTGAAAATAAACAATTCAACAAAAATAGTTGAACAGATACCCCACTTTCAAGAATGGATAGACCACCTAAAAAATCAGTAGGGGAACAAAAGACTTAAGCCACAGTACATCTATTAGACCTAACAGACACCTACAGGACACTCCATCCAACAACAGCAAAATACACATATTTCTACAGTCCACACAGAATATTCTCCAGTGAAGACCATATTTCAGGACATAAAACAAATCTCAATATATTTAACAAAATATGAATTAAACAAGTATGTTCTATTACTGAGGAGTGATTTGAGTCAACAGTAGAAAGAGAAGTGGGGATTTCCAAATATGTGAAAATCAAATAACATACACCTAAATAATGAGTTGGGTGCTTGGGTGACTCAGTCAGCTAAGCGTCAGTCTTCAATTCAGGTCATATCAAGCCCTACAGGGCTCCCTGCTCAGCAGGGAGTCTGCTTCTTCCTCTCTCTCTGCCCCTACCCTCCATGATCATGCTCTCTTTTTCACTCTCAAATAAATAAATAAATAAATAATAAAATCTTTATAAATAACCAATGGGTCAAAGGGAAAATCAGAAGAGAAATTAGTAAATACTTGAGATGAATGAAAATGAAAATACCAAAATGTATGGGACACAGTTAAATGAGTGCTTAGAAATAAATTGGTAGCTGCAAATTTCTAAATTGAAAAAAAGAAAACTTTTAAATCACAGACTAATCTTCCACCTCACGAAGCTTAAAAGAAAAGCAGACTAAACCCCAAATGAGCCAAAGTTTAATTTGATATTAGAGCAGAGATAAATGAAATAAAAAAATAACAGAAACAAAATAAAGAAACCAGAAGTTGGTTCTTGGAAAGATCAACAAAATTAACAAATCTTTAACTAAACTGACTAATAGGGGAGAAAAAAAGACTCAATTTGGTAAATGAAGAGTTAAATAGGGTTGGAACCACCAACCTTATAGAAGCAAAAAAACTATAGGGTGATATTATCAACAATTTCAAGCTAACAAATTGGATAATATAGATGATATGACAAGTTCCTAGAGAGACACAAACATTGACTCAGGACCAAAACTCACTTAAGAAGAAATATAAAATCTGAATAAATTATAATAAGTAAAGAGAATGAATCTATCATCAAAAAGCTTTCCACAAAGAAATTCTCAGTCACAGAAGGATTAACCAGTGAATTCTATAAACATTCCAACAGGAATTAAAATCAGTACTTCACAAACTCTTGCACAAAGTTCAAAAGGAGAGAATACTTCGCAATTCATTCTGTGAGGCCATTGTCACCTTGATATCAAAACCAGACAAACCAAATGATAAGAAAAGTATAGATCAGTATCTCAGACTAATATAAATGTGAAAACCCTAAACAAAATACAAGAAAGTCTCATCAAGCAAGATATAAAAAGGATTATTCACCACGACCAAGTAGGATTTATCTCAGGAATGCAAAGTTAGTTCAATGTATGAAAGCCAATCATTGCAAAATGCCATATTGATCAAGTAAAGTCCAAAATCTCATGATCATCTCAATCAACACAGAAAACACATGAGACAAATTCTCATGACAAAAATATTCAACAGATGAGCCACAGGAGGGAACATGCATACCTGACAAATGACATCTACAAAAAACCCTTACCTAACATCATGGCTGATGGGAAAAGATTGAAAATGCCCCTCATAGGGACGCCTGGGTGGCTCAGTTGGTTGGACGACTGCTTTCGGCTCAGGTCATGATCCCGGAGTTCCGGGATCGAGTCCCGCATCGGGCTCCCACCTCCACGGGGAGTCTGCTTCTCCCTCTGACCTTCTCCTCGCTCATGCTCTCTCCCACTGCCTCTTTCTCAAATAAATAAATACAATCTTTAAAAAAAAAAAAAAAGAAAAAGAAAAAAGAAAATGCCCCTCATAGGAGTAAGACAAGGATATCTGTTATTACCACTTCTGCTCAAAATTGCACTTGAGTTTCTGGCCAGACAGTTAGATAAGGAAAAAAAAATGAAAAGCATCCAGAATGGAAACAGAAAGTAAAACTATCTCTACTTGCAAATGACATGATCTTATATAGAGAGGGTCCTAAGGAACCATGTGATTACACTGGGCTCACTTCAACAGCCCAGATTCAATTTATTTTAAGGTCAACTGATTCATAACCATAGTACATCTATAAAGTCCTCTTACAATAGCACCTAGATTTGTTTTGATTGAATAACCAGGGGATGGGAATCTTAGGGTACGTGGGCAGGGGACCTCTTTAGAATTCTGCCTACCACAATTAGATAGGCATTAGTTTGGTTCTCTCGTTCTACTTGCTACATGTTAAAAGTGCTAACTAGTCTATGAAGCTTAAACTAGTTGAGTGCTTGTAAATCCTTCCTTGACTAATTCAGTTGTAGCACACACTGAATCAATGTATCTTCTCATCATGTTGCCAGACTTCATTTGCAAAGAACTGCAATCCACTGGGTCCTTTCCAAGGGCTTTAATTGGTAAAATTCCCTGCCTGCTTTCACTTGGCAGAATCTCAGTCTACTGGTTATTTGGTTGTAGTTCCAAAGATATATTCTTTTAAACAAAAATATGTTCTTTGAAATTTATATCATATTTATTTTAATACACTATTATTTGACTTTATGTATTTCTGGGGGGGTATGGGTTTTTTTTAACTTGTGGCTGAATTAATTTGAAGAATATATATCCATATAAATTTCACAAAGAAATAAGCCATCTGCCTGTAAAGAATAAAATTCGTGCCAAAAGAAAAACAAATGACCTATGAAAAATTTCTGTATTTCTACAGAGAAATTACAGAATGTATTATTATTTAGCTCAAACCCGTGGAATAATAAATTTATGTATTTCTACAGAGAAATTACAGAATGTATTATTATTAAGCTCAAATCTGTGGAATAATAATATTTACTTTAAAATATTTGACAGCTTGACTACTTTTGTTATATGGAAAATTTTCATTGATGTCATATCAGTTAAGTCAAATAATCATCTAAGTTGTCAACTGTGATTCCCTGACTGATGTATTACTCTGAATTTGAAATAAAAGAAATGGGAAAATAAACAGATATCGTATTATCTAATAAGAAATAGGCATCAGTTTTGTTCAGGAATTGTGAAAACTTCATGTAGCTCACGAATTTAAAATGCACACAACATGCGGCACACATCACGGATCTTGATATTATTAGCTTGACAAAGAATTTGTAGAAGAAATAAAGCTCTCTGAAAAATACTACTTGAGACAGAATGAATCATTAAGTATCAAATACGCAAGCCTTTGAAATTCTTTGTGTAACATTTAAGCCACTACGATACATCTGTCAACATCTCTCATTTCTGCTGTCTGGTTGGACAGAGGTAGAAGTCCTTAGGACTCTCTCTATATAAGATCACATCATTTGCAAATAGAGACAGTTTTACTTTCTGTTTCCATTCTGGATGCTTTTCATTTCTTTTCCTTATCTAACTGTCTGACCAGAAACTCCAGTGCAATTTTGAATAGAAGTAGTAATAACAGATATCCTTGTCTTATTCCTATGAGGGGCATTTTCAATCTTTTCCCATCAGGTATGATGTTAGGTGAGGGTTTTTTTGTCAGGTATGCATGTTCCCTTCTGTGGCTCATATGTTGAACATTTTCACCATGAGAATTTGTCACATGTGTTTTCTGCAGAAGGAGGAGGAAAAAGAGAGAAGGCAATGGTCCTGATGAATAAAATCAGTAACCTTTGGTTAACATAAATCTTGACATTCCCAAAGACACATTTGGCCTAATCTTCATTTCCAAAGACAACATCCTCAGAGCAGACTGGTATTTCACTGTCTGAGCACACCAGGTATCTCTACAGCGTACTTATGTGGTTCTTTTAGTCTCAAATATCATGTCTCTCACTTCCCTGCCCATTGAAATACCACTCATCTTTCAAGTCCATTCTCAAGTCTTGTCTCAAAGTGATGACATCAGTTTCCATCTGGAGTGGGCTTCTTCCGGTGTCAGAATTTGCCTATATCCACAGAGCAGTATGCTCTGACTAATGTCATAGCACTTTAAAAAATTTCCGCATATTATAATTCATTGTGTTATTGTCAAGCGTGCTTTTCAAAGAGATCCTATCATATCATATGCAGCATATATTGTAACAGTCTTTATTATATTCATAGCACACATAGCCTTACACACTTTGGGGTTAATAAAAGCTTTTGAACTGAAATTCACAAATGTCACCACCATATATAAACACATGCATGTAAATATATAAAAGAAAATTTTCACATTTAATTATTTTTTTACTAAAGTATTGAAAATGGCACAAATGGGACAATATACTGAATTTCATTTCACAAATACAAACCTTGCCTACCTGTATTTTTATTGTAAGACCCAAGCTGACCTACTATCATAGTCTTCTCCTTCATCGAAAATTCAGATGGAGCCACTAAGCCTGGGTGGCTCAGTGGATTAAAGCCTCTGCCTTCAGCTTAGGTCATGATCCCAGGGTCCTGGAATCGAGCTCTCCATCGGGCTCTCTGCTTGATGGGGAGCCTGCTTCCTCCTCTCTCTCTCTGCCTGCCTCTCTGCCTATTTGTGATCTGTCTGTCAAATAAATAAATAAATAAAATATTTTTAAAAAAAGAAAATTCAGATGGATGTTGAAGTAACAGCATGATAAAGCTGATTTTTACATAGAATCAGTGCATACATCAGGTATACTGACCTATGTTTGCTACAAAAGTGACCACTAACCACTAAAATCAAGATAACTTATCTGTTAGTTCTTGGAAGAGGAATTTGATCCTTTACTCCTGTATCCCCAACAGTGCATATTGTCAGAAGCAAAAATGCTCAATTAATGTTTATTGAACAAACCTGAGACCGCAAACCATGGCTCATAGACAAATCCCACCTGCCACCTGATTTTGTATGGCCTGAGAACTGAGGGATTTTACATGTGTAAATGGCTGAAAATCTCAAAAGAATAATATTTGTTGACATGTGAAAACTATATGAATTATAAATTCTAGAGTCCATTAATAAAGTTTTATTGTAACACAGCCATGCTCAATCTTCATGTATTGTCTATGGCTACTTCTACAGCATAATGGCAGGGTTGAGTAGCAGGGACATAAACTCTGTGATCTAAAAAACTAAAATTATTTACTCTCTGGTCCTTGAAGGAAAATATATGCAGATTCATAGAATAAAAAAGGTATAAGGTTTATGTCTCCATCACTAGATGGTGAATTCCCTGGGTACAAGAACTTTGTTCTTCACTCTAATATCTCTAGATCCTAAAATAATATAAGAAGCAATGTAAATGCTCAAGAAGAAACTTTTGAAATAATAAAAATATAGAAGAATAAATGAACATTAATTTTTCACTGATATCAAAATAGATATTAAGACTATAAAGGCTGCAAAAACAAAATCTAGGGAGTATGAGATTCTTTTTTTCCCACCTTTTGTCTTTTGCTGTTTTTTTTTTTAAGATTTTATTTATTTATTTGACAGAGAGAGACACAGTGAAAGAGGGAACACAAGCAGGAGGGAGTGGGAGAGGGAGAAGCAGACTTCCCACGGAGCAGGGAGCCCAATGCAGGGCTCGATCCCAGAATCCTGGGATCATGACCTGAGCCAAAGGCAGATGCTTAATGACTGAGCCACCCAGGTGCCCTCTTTTGCGGTTTCTTATTAGTAAAATAATACAACTCACTGTCTAAATCATGCACCTTGCCAAGTATCTAGAAACGCATTATGGTTCCTAGTGCCCATCACAAAGGGCAGCATGGAGCAGTTTAGGGCATGCTGGTATGGGAACGCCCAGTGATAAATGTAAACTCATACAGAAAAACCTAAAAGTTAAGACCTCAGGAGGAGTTAAAGGTAAACCTTTAGAGGCATACTTTCATGCGAACAGAAACTTGGAGAAAGGGATCACAACGCGTTAGATTCCTACAGGCTTTGGCCCGAGGTTAGGCTGTGGTTGTAGCTGGTGTGTGTGACTAAAATTCTGATAGAAAAGCTGCTGTCTCCTTGGCCAGAAGAATCAAAGAAAAGGAGCTAGGACAGAGCCAGGTCCACCCTAAGTAAAGGGAAGAATTCTAGAAAGAAGAGAGCCAGAAGAAGAGGTGGCTTATGTTCCATAAATAAACCACCCATATCTCAGGCTAAAATCAAAACATGCATGTGTAGGCAAGGGGCACGTCTAGTAAAGTTTAAAAGAACTGAATCGACACCTGAACTTCTGCCCACAACAAACAAAACAGAGTTTTCCATTTGAGTCTAAACAAGTTAAGCCTCCACTTAAACAAAACAAATTATAGACATCTTAGAAAAAACTCTGGCAGTTCTCATAAAACTGGACATTCATTGACACAGCATCTCAGGGAAAAAAGATTTATTTATATAGGAATGTCCTTAGCAGTTTTCTTCATGAGATTCCATAACAGGAAAAAAAAAACACAGTCTCCATCAATAGGAGAATGGATGGGTAAACTCAGCCAATTCTACACTACTTAGCAATAAAAAGGAAAGAACTCATGATAACATGACAACATGGAAGAGTCTGCAGCATTATGCTAAGTGAACAAAGCCTTGCATCAGGTGTATATACTGTATGTGTTCATGTACATGAAGTTTGAGAACAGGCAAGACAAACCCAAGGAGGAAGAAATTGAAATGGTGATTCCCTTGGGAGCGGAGGGTAGGAGCAGGAATGGAATAGGAAGTTGTATGAGTGAACTCTGGAGTGAAGATAATGTTCTAGATTTTGTTCTAGAGTGAACTCTCTGGAGTGAAGATGATGTTCTAGATTTTGTTCTAGAGTGAACTCTCTGGAGTGAGGATAATGTTCTAGATTTTGTTCTAGATAATGTTCAGGTTGCACAGGTGAATGCATTTATCAGAACTTATCAAATAGTACATTTATGATTGGTGTGTTCATGTAACTCAGACTTTACCTCAAAATTTAAAAAATAATAATTGTAATGAATATTGAATTCTAAAGGGGCAAACACATTTTTTCTTAAAAGGCCAAATAGTTTAGGCTCCGTGGACCATACAGTCTGTCACAAACACTCAACTGAAAGGCTGTAGCACAAAAGCAGACACAGGCACTTTGTGAATAAACAGGTGGGGCTGTGTGGCAATAAAATTTTATTTACAAAAACAGGAAAATGACCCACAGGCCCTGTGTCTAGATGATACCATGCTAACATATTTGGGGTAAAATGATTCCTGCCACTTCTTTGGAATGCATTGAAAATATGATGGATTGATAGATGGAGAAAGGGATCAGCAGATGGATAGATATTTGATAAAAACAAATATTGTAATTTCAGTTGAATATCTAAGTGGTGGGTATATGGCTATTCACCGTACATATGCTTTGAAACTTTTCATATGCTTGAAAAATCCATAATAAGCTGGAGCAGAGTGGAACTATGCAAATAAAAAATAAGTGGGCATATAGATCTAGCTTACGTTTACTTGACAAAATAGAGTTAATATGATCATGAATTTAGAAACGCAGTGCTTAGTCAGTTAAGTGTCTGCCTTCGGCTCAGGTCATGATCCCAAGGTCCTGCGATCAGGCCCCCATGGGGGGTCCCTGCTCAGTGGGGAGCCTGCTTCCTCCCTCTGGCTTTGTTCCTCCCTCCCTCACCACTGGTTCATGCTCTCTCTCTCTCCCTGCAGTCTCTCTCTCTCAAATAAATAAGTAAAATCTTTTTAGATTTTAGAAGAAATACTGTAAATGAAACTTTCAAAGCTATTATGTGCTACCCAGCAATCCCATACAACCAAAGAAATGCCCCAGCAATGGGTCATGCAGGTGTGGCCATAGAGAACAGCGAAAGGCCTTCAGTCCTAGGCTAAAACTATCACACTTTCTAGAATAAAATTAAAAGATTGGATGATGTTTAGTAATTTGTGTTTGTCATATGATAATACATGGATTTTAGATCTAATTCAATAACTGGTCAAAATAACAAGGGTTCTGGGGCACCTGGGTGGCTCAGTGGATTAAAGCCTCTGCCTTTGGCTCAGGTCATGATATCAGGGTCCTGGGATCGAGCCCCGAATCGGGCTCTCTGCTCTGCGGGGAGCCTGCTTCTCCATCTCTCTCTGCCTGCCTCTCTGCCGACTTGTGATCTCTCTCTCTCTCTCTCTCTGTCAAATAAATAAATAAATAAATAAAATCTTAAAAAAAAATACAACAAGAGTTCTAATACCTCCCTTAAAACCTGATTTTAAATACCAAATAAGAAAAATAAGATGGAAATATTAGCTTTTCAAATACATTATTTTTTATCTTTGATAATCTATACATTTTACATTTATAATAAATTACATACTCTAAAAGCCTCACATATCTTCTTTAGTATCACCTGAGCTCTAGAATTATTTAAAACTTGGTAGTCTGATAAGAGTTACAAGAAAAACTCATATTCCATTCTTTTTTAAAATATAAAGTTTTACCATTGTTGCAAAGATGTATTTGCAGTGTAGGAATATCATCTCATCTCAATGTAATATTACATACTTCTTAAAAATCAGTATTATATTTTAATCACTCTGCTCCAAGCTTTAGTAGACTTCAAATATTGACACAGTCATGTTTTTAATGTTCTTAGATTTTCAAACTTAGCTCTGAAAACTTCTCAAGGCATTGATTACATGATGGAAAATATTATGTTGGAGCACCAGCAAATTATTTCAAGAGTAAGTTAATCAAAAATTTTATTAATACTCATGAAATAAGGATTTTTGAATGGAGACAAGATTCCAACAAGATGATTTTTCTATAAACATTTTCACAGCTAATATATAAAGGCAAAACATTTGCCTATTTAACATTATATCTAGGGAAATACTCATATTTAAACATGTAATTGTAGTTACAAGAGATGCATCTCTATTATTAAAATCACCAGCCTTCAGTAATTATGCCAGACAATATTTTGCCCTGTTCTCCCTATAAAGCTGGTCTTATTATTATTCCCACTTTACAGATGAGGAAACTGAGACCACAGAACTAGCAGGTTGACATGCCAGGGTTCAAACCCATCTAGTTAGATGTCAGGGATGGGAACACAAACCAAGTGATGCAGCTACAGTGATATCTGCCTATAAAACATCTCAATTTTGATATAATTGCTCCCATTTATTTATTGACCAGCTATCCAAAAAAAATCAGCATGACAAAATGAGAAACGAGTAGGAAGAAAGAAAGGAAAGAGAGAGAAGAGAAAGAAAGGAAGGAGAGTGGGAAGCAGGAAGCACAATGACACAGTCTGGTTGTCTAACTTGAAGATGAGGGGCCATACAAGAGGAACAGAAAAAGAGCCACATGCAACAAAAGGAGAAAATTTCAGGTATTCTGCCCAAGACGAAGCCTAGGATAAGTAAATGGCTGCTGTGAAAGTTTTTAAGTAAAAGAAAGAAGCAGTGGGGTGGTTCTAAAAGAGATATATATATAGAATCAAACAATTTGCAAGGTATTGTAATAACTAAAAGGTAGGAACCAGATTCAATATCATCACCATGTAGCGTAACTGCACACATAGAAATTTTCTGTGTTGCAGCAAGTCATTGGTCCTGCTTGAAAAGCTGATCCCTTGTTTGTGATAAGGTTGGCTTATTCCTAACAATTGTCAAAAAGTCCTTTTAAGAAGTATTTTTGCCAACAAACTGAGGGTTGCTGAGGGGAGGGGGGTTGGGAGAAGGGGGGTGGAGTTATGGACATTGGGGAGGGTATGTGCTTTGGTGAGTGCTGATTCACAGACCTGTACCCCTGGGGATAAAAATACATGTTTATAAAAAATTAAAAATTTAAAAAAAAAAAAGTATCGTTGCCGTCAAAGCCAAGCAAAATAACAAACTGCAGTTCACTTACCTAGAATTTAGAGTCAGGACCACCAAAATTATCCAGAAATGTACTAAATATCAACTTTGCTTGAATGTCAGGTGTTTTATGGCAAGTTATACCCACAATATCTCATTTAGCTTTTACATCAACTACCTATGAATTAAGTATCATCATTCCCCCCTCAGAGTTGAGAAGATCATGGCTTAAAAAAAGTAAATTGCAGGGCGCCTGGGTGGCTCAGTGGGTTAAAGCCTCTAACCTTTGGCTCAGGTCATGATCCCTGCGGTCCTGGGATCCAGCCGCATCCCGCTCCCCTCAGCAGGGAGCCTGCTTCCTCCTCTCTCTCTGCCTGCCTCTCTGCCTACTTGTGATCTCTGTCAAATAAATAAAATCTTAAAAAAAATAAATAAATTGCTCAAGACCATACAGCTAGGAAATGATGGAGCTAAGATTCTAATTTACATATGAAGTATTTATGCAAACATTTCTAAACAATTAACACCTGATACCTGAACATTGGCTTGCTTTCAATTATCTCTAGGGAAAATACTCGCATTTTAAATTAGGCTGTTTTTATTTGAGAGAAGCATCACTTTTATAAAAAAACTCCAGCTTTCAATTAGTTATGCTGCACCATATACTACCTCTTTTCATGTGATGTTTAAGCCCATCAGATGAGGAAAGGTAAAGAGTTGATTTTTGCTCACTAAAATATCTTAATCAGGGGTGCCTGGGTGGCTCAGTGAGTTAAGCTGCTGCCTTCGGCTCAGGTCATGATCTCAGGGTCCTGGGATCGAGCCCCACATTGGGCTCTCTGCTCAGTGAGGAGCCTGCTTCCCCCTCTCTCTCTGCCTGCCTCTCTGCCTACTTGTGATCTCTATCAAATAAATAAATAAAATCTTTAAAATAAAATATCTTAATCACCTGGTACAAAATGGTGAATGGATGAAGTTCATTGGTTATCAAGTAAAGAAATCAATAAATGATTGGCTTCAGAGCCACCTCAAAGGCTAATGAGAGGTCCATTAGAGCTTCCTAGATAGCCTAAGAAAACAAGTGTTGTTTGAGCTGAAATCAGTATAGCCAAAAGCAACGTAATTTGATGAATTAACCTGTGTAGCATTATCATGTTACATTTTCCATTTTCCAGGGTGCCTGGGTGGCTCAGTGGGTTAAACCCTCTGCCTCTGGCTCAGGCCATGATCCCAGGGTCCAGGGATCGAGTCCCGTGTTGGGCTCTCTGCTAAGTGGGGAGCCTGCTTCCCCCTCTCTCTCTGTGTGCCTCTCTGCCTACTTGTGATCTCTTGTCAAATAAATGAATAAATAAATCTTTAAAAAATAATAAATTTTCCATTTTCTATAAGGAGTCAAAACAGCTAGAAAATCCAATCATTCTATAGATAGACTGTCAGGATCCCAAGAATGCATCTATGAGACTCCAGTGTGATATTTTATATCATAAACATCCTGAAAATGATTAAAGAAGGCATAAAATTAGGCATTATAATAATTGATTTCCAAATATCAGCCAAAATTCTACTGCCATAATCAACCACTTGACGAGAAAGAAATTCAAAGTGCTTACCAGACGTGTCGCCACTGTGATCATAAAATGGAGGTGAGCCACCAGTCATCCCATTTCTCCTTGTCCAACCAACCTGCAGACTCTGGTCTCGTGCCATACTACAGAGCCCATTCTCAAAATCACATCTTTCATAATTGGAACCTAATGAGAGAAAAAAGAAAGTAGCTTTCAAAACCCATCTGGCTTCTTAAGAAATCAGACACGAATAGGAGGGGAAAAAAAGAAAAAAAAAGCTTAGCAACAAATGGCAAATATAGATTAACATAATAACATAAGGACTATTTTTCACATTTTACGTCTACTTTATTAATGCAAAGCTTTTTTGCAGATGACATTCTAATAAATTGCCACACACAAAAACAAGTGTGGTCGGGGGCGCCGGGGAGGCTCAGTGGGTTAAACCTCCCCTTCGGCTCCGGTCATGGGATCAAGAGTCCTGCGTCGGGCTCTTTGCTAAGTGGGGAGCCTGCTTCCCCCTCTCTCTCTGCGTGTCTCTCTGCCTACTTGTGATCTCTCCCTGTCAAATAAATAAATAAAATCTTTGAGGGTTGCTGGGGGGAGGGGGTTTGGGAGAAGGGGGTGGTATTATGGACATTGGGGAGGGTATGTGCTTTGGTGAGTGCTGTGAAGTGTGTAAACCTGGTGATTCACAGACCTGTACCACTGGGGATAAAAATACATGTTTATAAAAAATAAAAAATTATATTTAAAAAAAAAAAAAAGAAAAGAAAAGAAAACACAGTGTGGTCAAACAGAAAGAAGGCCACGTGAGGTCAGGAGACGGAGGACCTAATCCTGGTTTTGTCTCTTGTTACCTGAGTGCCTGCTAAACCACGTAACCAGAGCAAGCCCTTTTCTTCCCTTGTAAGATTGGAATAATGACATCCGGCCCTCTCCCCTTCAAATGGTTGCTATGAAATTCTAATGATGTAATTTATGTAAAATAGAACTCTTAGAACCATAAAATATGAGGAATTATTATTCAGGTTATATCTTCAGCTCCACCTCGATATTCCAGGCTTCCAGGCATATCAGAATCTCCCATGTGGACAGAGCACACCACCGAGGACCCTCTCACTGGAGACCAGCCAGCCATGGCTGTGACGCATCCCTGCAATTAAACAGGGCACCTTCCTGTTAAATATCAGTGTTCTTGGAATTCTTGGTGCTTTTATCACAATGGCAATTTCTGGCTCTTTAGATCTTTACCCCAGCTTTAAGTGATCCGAGCAGCTTGGCAGAAGCTGAAGGATTTAGACATTTATCTGTTCACAATAACCACAAGGTCGGGCTTCATTTCATTATCCAACATCTGCGAATGTCACTCTCTAAAAATCAGGTTATTTGGACCACAAATAGCCCGTGCTGGGTTATAGTTCTTAACAACTGTGGAGGTTTGCCTTCGATGAGTTTGTTCTTGCCCTGACTGGTTGCATTAGCCACTGCAAGAGTAAATATGCCAGCGAATAGTTAGGCAGCGTTTGGCAACCCAGTCGGGAAATCATAATTTTTGCTTAAGCATATTTTGGACAAAATATTATTTAACAATAATATATCGGATGCATGCTCTTGAGATCATACATCTGTGTACTGAAAGCTGATTTAGAAATATCACTTTTAAACAATATTAAGTAAACTCGCTTTATTACCAATGGTCTATTTCATTTATTTTTCTCCTAGATCCCTTATTTTGAAAGATTTCATAGACCAGTTCTGTTCTATAATAACAAGAATCTTAATAGCTACAATTTATCAAGGTACTTTGCTCTGTGCTAGGCGTTCTACTTGTGGTTGTTTATTTATTCCTTACAACAACCGTATGGGGCAGGCATTGTTTTCCATTTTAAAAGTGAAGAAGCTGGGGGCCTGGGTGACTCAGTTGGTTAACTGTCTGCCTTAGGCTGAGGTCATGATCCTAGGGTCCTAGGATCGAGCCCCATGTTGGGATCCCTGCTCAACGGGGAGTCTGTTTCTCCCTCTGCCCACCGCCTCATGCTCTCTCTCTCTCTAATAAATAAATAAATTTAAAAAATCTTTTTTTTTTTTTAAGTGAGGAAGCTTAAACTCTGTGTTACAGACATGAAGTAATTTGTCTGAGCTAGAACAGCTAGTGAAGGCTGAGGCTAAGATTAGAACCCAGGTCTCTCTCTGACTTCAGGTCATGAACTCAAAGCTCTGTTCTGAGGCCTAATTTATTAGTGCACTCTCCTATTTTGATCAAAAACTTAGAGTCAGAGGTCTATCAGAATCGCTAGTCTGCCCAAGGCAACCAGTATTTCCAGACTGAACTGTCATTCTATTCAAAAGCTAAAAAGTTTGACTAGTTTGGGAATCATACCATGGCTAAATTTACAATTACCATAATGTCTTTGAAATATTTAAAGTAACTGGAATATCCCAATTATTACCTCATGGACCTCTTGTGATCCAGAGAATCTGGCTGAACAAAAAAAAAAAAAAAAAAAAGGAACTAAATTATATAATTATTTGTATAGATGTGCGCATGTCATTCAATTAGTTATGCATGCATCTGCACAAATAGATTTTCAAGTTTCCTGCAGTTCCTAGCAATTTTTACAACAATCTATTTGTGATTCTAAAATATTCTAAACTATTTTCATCACCGTATTTCAGCAATTATGTGTATGAAATATACATATATTCTCACATAAGTGTGAAACATTTTTTAAATACCAAGAAATCACTTTGCATTACAATTACTTAGTTGACTTCCATTCACAATGTTTTGTTCTTTTTAATACAGAAAGATAATCATAATGATTTCTGGAAGTGTTAAAGCTAGAAAAATAGCTAAATAGAACATTTTTTGCTTCTGAAAATCTCAACAGGGATTCTTTTTGTTATAAAATGAATCTAATGAACATACATTTTCAAGTATTTCTTGTAAAAACCACAAACTTCTAATAATTGCTAGATTATTCAAAAATCACATCTGAAAATTTTCCATTTATTTTCCCCCTACACAGTGCTGTATTTTAAAACCCTTTGAACCATGTTTCTTGCACTGTCGCTGACTTGCCTCTTAATTCCATATGCCACACGTCTACATCCAAATCTGAAACTATTTGCTTTGCTAAAATCTGTCTGCGTTAAGAGTTCTGCTATCACAGCCATCACTAAATTGTATTGAGTAAGGCCACAGTTTGACTAGATAGGAAACAATGAGGAGCTGTGTGCAGAAATTTATCAGTAGGATCCACGTTCGTGGGCTTTTTGATGTGTGGAACTCATTTTTCCAATTTTGTGATCCCAAAGGTGGGACGTACTGTACTCAAAGAGGGAGAGTGTTTCCATGTTGTGATCTGAGGTTGCTCAGGAGGCCCAGTTACCCCCAAAATGTCTTCCACAGTGCCAGACTCTCTCATTTAAAATTCACTGAAGAGTTCTTCTTAGATTCAATCATTAACACCTTCATGGGAAGAAAAGCATCAAATTATATCCCCAGGTGATGGTTAACTTAGGGCATACTTCTGAGAAAATGGGTAGGAATAGAATAAACTTTTAAATACTGGTAATGGTGAAAAAAATTGGTACAGAACTCAGAATTAGGTATGGTATGGATCACAATATAAAGTTCTTAGAAGACAGAGAAAAATATAAGAATTAGGAAAGTCTAAAAAGGGCGAGGCAGAAGATATTAAAAGCAAACCATTTATATTACAATTTTGCCTGGGCCTATAATAATAATGCATTTCTCTCTTCCTCTTAAAAGATCCATGAGGCCCAGTTGTAGTCTTAATGATGAGTCCTGCTCTTTCTGAAAAATTGTGACAAAATACTACACGACATAAAATTTATCTTTTAACCATTTTTAAGTGTACTGTTCTCTGGTATTAAGTACATTCACGTTGTCATGCAACCATTACCCCCATCTAACCCCAGAATTTTTTGTTTTTTTCCAACTGAAACTCCATTAAACTCTAACTTCCCATTCTCTCCTATCCCTAACCCCCCATTCTTTTCTGTCCCTATGGATTTGACTACTTGATATACCTACTGTAAGTGGAATCACAGAGTTTGTCCTTTTGTGACTTGCTTATTTCACTTAGTATTATGTCCTCAAGGTTCATCCATGTGGCAGCATATGTCAGAATTTGTTTCCCTTTTGAAACTGAATAATATTCCGTTGCATGTATATACCACTTTTTGTTTACCCATTCATCTTCTGAAAGGACATTTGGGTTGCTCCCACCATTTGATATTAGGAATAATGCTATTATGAACACTGGCATACAAGTATCTGTTAGCCTTCCTGTTGTCATTTCTTTTGGATGTAGCTCCAGATGTAGAATTGTTGTGTCATGTGATAATTCCATTTTTAATTATTTGACGAACTGCCATGCTATTCCACAGAAAAGCTAAAAGATTTTACATTCCCACCACATGGCGCAAGTGCTCCAATATTTCAACATCTTTGCCAACACTTATTATTTCCTGGAGTTTTGCTTGCTTATAAAAGCCATCCTAATGAGTATGAGGTGCTATCTCATTTTGGTTTTGATTTGCCTATCCCTAATGATCAGAGATGTTGAACATCTTTTCATGTCCTTGCTCATATTTGTGTATCATCTTTAGAGAAATGTCTATTCAAGTCCTTTGTCCATTTTTAAATCAGGTTGTTTTTGTTGAATTGTGAGAGTTCTTTATATGTTCTGTGTATCAATCTAACCTCATATCAGATATGTGATGTGCAAGTTTCTCTTATTCAGTGGATTCCCTTTTTATTCTGATTGTGTCCTTTGATATGCAAAAGTGTTCATTTTTGATGAACTTTAATTTATCCAGGGTTTTTGTTTTGTTTTGTTTTTTTGGTACCTCTGGTTTCAGTGTCCTCCAAGAAACTATTGCTAAATCCAGTATTTTACTTAATCCAGTATTTTACCCAGTAAAATCCAGTATTTCATCCCGAAAGATCCAGTATTTTACTTTACTTAAGATTTTACTTGTGTTTTCTTCTAAGAGTTTTATAGTTTCAGCTCTTACATTTACATTTTCAAACCATTCTGACTTAATTTTGTATGTGGTGTAAGGTAGGGATCCAACTTTAATCTTTTTTGCATGTAGATACAGTTTTTACAACACTATTTGATGAGCAGGCTGTTCTTTCTCCAATGAATGGTCAAGAAATAAATTTCCTTGTCAAAAATCATTTGTCTACATATGAAAGTTTATTTCTGAGCTCTGTATTCCATTCCATTGGCTTATGTGTCTGTCTTTATGTCAATACCAAACTCTTTTAATACCCTTAGCTTTGTAATAAGATTTGAGTCAGGAACTCTAAGGGCTATAGGTTAGTTCTTTTTTGTAATTGTTTTGGTTATTTGGGGTCCCTTGGTTATTTGGTTATTTGAGGTTGGTTCTTTTTTGAAATTGTTTTGGTTATTTGGGATCCCGTATGTATTCTAGAATGGATTGTACTACTTCTGCACAAAATATTCTTGGGATTTTGATAGGAATTACATTGACTCTGTTCATCACTTTTGGTAATATTGACATCTAAACAATATTTATTCTTCCAATCCATGAACATGAGATGTCTTTTCATTTACTTGTGTCTTAATTTCTTTCAGCAACAATGTTTAGTTTTCTATATAATGTCTTTAGTCTCCTTGGTTATGTTTTAATTTTTAGAGGAAGAAGAAATGTATTTTTATTGAAGTAATATTTACAAATAATATTATATTAGTTTCAGATATATAACAGTGATTCAGTATTTATGTACATTACAAAATGACCACCCCAATAAGCCTAGTTGTCATCTGTCATCATACAAAATTTTTACATTACTAACTATATGTGTCAATTATACATATGCTAATATTATATACTGACTAAATATTACATATTGACTAATATTATATATTGACTATACTACCCAACATAGTATGTTACATTATGTCTTATTTATTTTATAACTGGAATACCATACCTTTTTTTAATTTAAATTCAAGTTTTATTTAAATTAGATTTAAATAAAAATACATATAGTGTATCATTAGTTTCAGAGTAGGGTTTAGTGATTCATCAGTTGCATATAACACCCAGTGCTCATTACATCAAGTTCCCTCCTTAATGTCCATCACCCAGTTACTCCAAACCCCCACCCACCTCCCAAGACTAGACCTCCTAATCCCCTTCACACATTTCATCTATCTTCCCATTCTTCTCCTCTCTGAAAACCATCACTTTGTCATCTACACCTATGAGTCTATTTCTGTTTCTGTTTTGTTTATTCTTTTGTTTTGCTTTTTAGATTCCATATATAAGTAAAATCACATAGTATTTGTCTTTCTATGTCTGATTTATTTTAAGTTGGCATAATACCTTTTAGGTTTACCCATGCTATCACAAATGGCAAGATTTCATTCCTTTTTAGGCTTGTAATATTTCATTGTATATATATACCACATCTTTTTATCCATTCAACTATTGCTAGATATAGGTGGCTTCCATATCTTGGCTATTGTAAATTATGTTGTGGTGAACACAGGGGTGTATACATCTTTTCATATTAGTGTTTTCATTTTCTTCAGATAATTACCTAGAAGTGGAATTTTGGATCATTTGATAGTCCTATTTTTAGCTTTTTGAGGAACTTCCATACTGTTGTCCACAGTGACTCTACAATTTATATTCCCACCGACAGTGTAAGAGGATTCCCTTTTCCAAACATCCTCACCAACATTTTTACTTATTATCTTAATAATAGCCACTCTGACAGGTGTGAGATGGTATCCCATTGTTGTTTTGATTTGCATTTCCCTGATGATTAGTGATGCCAGGCATCTTTCCATGTACCCATTGTCCAAATGCATGTCTTTGGAAAAATGTTCATTCAGAACCTCTGCCCATTTCTTAATTGAAATGTTTCTTTGTTTTTTGATATTTTGTTGTATGAGTTCTTCAAATATTTTGAACGTTAACCCCTGCCAGATATATCATTTGTGAATATCTTCTCCCATTCAGTTAGTTGTTCTTTCATTATGTTGATGGTTTCCTTCACAGTGCAAAAGTTTTTTCATTTGATGTAGTCTTATTTACTTATTTTTACTTTTGTTGTCCCTGCCTAAGGAGACAGAGCCAAAATATATATCTATATTTATAAGACATGTCAAAGAGTTTTCTGCCCATGTTTTCTTCTAGGCGTTTTCTGGTTTCAGGTCTTACATTTAGCCTTTAATCCATTTTGGTTCATTTTTATATATGGTATACAAAAGTGGTCCATTTTCTTTCTTTTGCACATAGCAACCCGATGTTTCCAACACCATCTATTGAAGAAACTATCTTTTCCTCATTGTAAAGACTTGCCTTCTTTGTCATATGCTAATCGACCATATAAGTGTGTATTTATTTTTGGACCCTCTATTCTGTTCCATTGATTTATGTGTCTGTTTTTGTGTCTGTACCATACTGCTGTGGTTATAATAGCTTTGTAGTATAGTTTGAAATCTGGAAGCTGTGATGCCACAGAACTTGTTCTGTGAAAAATGCGATGGTATTTTGATAAGGATTGCACTGGGTCTGTAAATCACTTTGGGTAGTATGGACATTTTAACAATGTTAATTCTTCTAATCCATGAACATAATATATCTTTTTATTTATTTGAGTCACCTTCAATTTCTTCATCAGTGTTTTATACTATATTTTCAGAGCAAGTCTCCCACCACTTTTGCTAAAGTTATTCCTAGATATTTTATTCTTTTTGATGCAATTGCAAACTGGACTATTTTCTTAATTTCTCTTTCTGATAGTTTTTTATAAGTTTGTAGAAACACAACAGATTTCTGTGTATTAATTTTGTATTCTAAAACTTTACTGAATTCATGCAGTAGTTCTAAATGGTGGAGTCTTTACAATTTTCTAAATACAAAATCATGTCATCTGCAAGCAGTGACAATCTTAGTTCTTCCTTTCCAACTTAGATGCTATTATTTCTTTTTCTTGCCTCATTGCCGTGGCCAGTAATTCCAGCACTACTTTGAACAAAAGTGGCAAGACTGTCTTAGAGGAAAAGCTTTCCTGATTTTAGAAGGAAAGTTTTCAATTTTTCCCCCATGGAGTATGATGTTAGCTGGGCGGCGGGGGGGGGGGGGTGTCATATATGGCCTTTATTATGTTGATGCACATTCCCTCTATAACCATTTTGTTAAGAGGTTTTTTGTCAAGTGCTTTTTCTGTATCTATTGAGGTGTTTCCTAAGTATTTTATTTTGTTTGATGATACTGTAAATGGAATTTTTTTAAAAGTTTCCTTTCCAGATTGTTCTTTGCTAGTGTACAGAAACACAACTGATTTTTGGGTGTTGATTTTGTATCCTGCCACCTTGCTAAAATTTTTTATTTGTTCTAACAGGATTTTTGGAAAGAATCTTTACAGTTGTCTACATCAAGATCATATTTTCTGTGAACAGATGATTTCACTTGTTCATTTCCAGTCTGAATACTTTTCTTCTCTAAATGCTCTGGCTGGGACTTTCAGTACTATGTTGATAGAAATGATGAAAGATGGCATCTTTGTCTCGTCCCAGATCTTAGAGGAAAAGCTTTCAGTCTTTTACCAGGCAATATGATGTCATCTGTGGGTTTTCATATATAGCCTTTATTGTGCTGAGGTAATTTCCCTCTAGTCCAAATTTTTTTTTAATTTATTATTTATTTATTTATTTATTTATTTTTATAATTTTTAATTTTTTTTATAAACATATATTTTTATCCCCAGGGGTACAGGTCTGTGAATCGCCAGGTTAACAGCACTCACCAAAGCACATACCCTCCCCAATGTCCATAACCCCACCCCCCTTCTCCCAACCCCCCTCCTCCCAGCAACCCTCAGTTTGTTTTGTGAGATTAAGAGTCACTTATGGTTTGTCTCCCTCCCAATCCCAACTTGTTTCATTGATTCTTCTCCTATCCACTTAAGCCCCCATGTTGCATCACCACTTCCTCATATCAGGGAGATCATATGATAGTTGTCTTTCTCCACTTGACTTATTTCCCTAAGCATGATATGCTCTAGTTCCATCCATGTTGTCGCAAATGGCAAGATTTCATTTCTTTTGATGGCTGCATAGTATTCCATTGTGTATATATACCACCTCTTCTTGATCCATTCATCTGTTGATGGACATCTAGGTTCTTTCCATAGTTTCGCTATTGTGGACATTGCTGCTGTAAACATTCGGGTGCACGTGCCCCTTTGGATCACTACGTTTGTATCTTTAGGGTAAATACCCAATAGTGCAATTGCTGGGTCATAGGGCAGTTCTATTTTCAACATTTTGAGGAACCTGCATGCTGTTTTCCAGAGTTGTTGCACCAGCTTGCATTCCCACCAACAGTGTAGGAGGGTTCCCCTTTCTCCGCATCCTCGCCAGCATCTTAGTCCAAATTTCCTAAGTGGTTTTAGCTCCTTCCCTTTTTGAGGAAAGCTATTTATTACATAGCCACAATATTTTACATACCATTCATTTTACCATTTAGAGAATGACTTCCTTCTTGTAGATAACATATAAAAACATATTCACAAAAAATTATCTTTGCTCTCATTTAATGTAAAAAATAATGGTCAGTTCCTACAAAGGATGAGATGAATTTAAAATATTCCAATTAAATAAAAGTAAAATTTAATTACACTCAAATTTCAATGAAAGACTGCTATTATTTGGCCTGGCAAGTTAAAATATTAATTAATCTTTACAAGGAAGTATTTATCTTTCACACTGAATTAATTTTAATATTTTCATTCAGACAGAAACAGGAAAAACCCTAACTCACAAAGTTATGTGATAGCAAATGGAATTAGCACTCTATGGCTCACACCAGAATTATCCAATATTATCTTCAATGGATTCTTGTCATACAGTCACCTTTATTCTCAGGTCATTGAGACTGTCTCTGGCATTGAGACTGTCAACTGAGTCATTGAGGCATCTAAGTCAATGAGAAAAAGATTTCCAAACCATGTTTTAACTATAACATTGTTTCACAATTAGTAACCTTCAAAGAAGTTCAGAGGAGTGCTTGTGTCTGGTGATTTCCGTAGAAACACTGACAAGGCATAGCATTAACTCTAGTCTGCAGCAGTATTCACTCAAGTAATAAATGTTGCATAGCTGTTTACATATAATTTTCCATTCCAGAGTAGCAGATTAGCCAAAATATCTTAGGGCTTTTCAGTAGTTTCTATAATGGTGAATACAGGGACTCTACCAGAAAGTTATATATTCTTGCATGAAGAAACTTTGCATCACAGAAACTAATTCAGGCACAAATAAATTCCTCTCATATTTTTTTCTTCCCTAAATATGTTTTCAATTTCTTTCAAAATAAGTAAAATTTTTCTTCCAAATCCTATCAAGCATCTCAAGACTTATTCACTGGAAATCACAATTTTTTCTGGGTTGTAAAGAACATCATATTATATTATTTCCACTTTTGTTGATGGAAACTTATTTAATAGCTGTGTCAAGGTTCTTGCCTTCATATTTTTGGTAACTTTGACCAAACAATGCAAGTCTTCTCTCAAGATTCCTAGCCAAGCCTTTAGGGTCAACCAGCGCATGTAGAAATGGCGTTTATTGACAAACAGAAAAGATGAAAAGAATTGCAGGAGTTCTAGCCATGTTTATATGCTGGCTTCAGAAGATACTTTGCTTGTGGAAGAAACAGTTTGCCATTTGATGCCACCAGGTGTCTTTGAAACTTTTTAAGGGAACTTGTATTCTGAATTTCCTTCTTGGATGATGTCAATGCACACTTGATCAGTAAAACAAGAACAGACTACATGGCAAGACTGAGTAGTTGCATCAAATCCCACGATGAAAAAAAAAAAAAAATAGTGCTGTTGACAGATCTAGCCTAGTAAACTAGTCTACCTAGCATTTTTTGACTCTGTGTGCCATCAGTCTTCTAGAATATGGGATGAATGAGGTAAATTCCCCATCCTCAAAAGTTAATATTTTGCTTTTCCATGACCTCCTTCAGAATATTAATGAAACTATTGGCAGCTCTGGTAGGATAGCACCCATAAAGGCAAACACTGAAGATTTTGAGAATTTTAGGTGTTTTGTATAGGACTTAAGAATCTAGAATCTGAAACCCTCTTTGTTTATTTTAAGGACTGCAATTCTAGAATGAGGACCTTTTGAAACCACATCAGAATATTTTATCCAACCACCCCAAAATGGTGATTTCTCTGGGCTTACCTAGAAATTCAGACCCAAATTCCAACTTTCAGAATTAAGATAATTCTTTTTTCTTTAGTTTTTTTTTTAAGTATAGTTGACATACAACATTACATTAGTTTCAGGTGTACAAGGTAATGATTTAACAGATACATTACACTTCACTCCCAAGTGTATCTACCATCTGTCACCATACAGTGCTGTTACAGTATCATTGATTATAGTCCCTATGCTGTCCTTTCGTTCCCATGACTTGTCATTCCATAACTGGAATGCTGTAATCTTCTACTACTTTTCTTATTTATTTATTTATTTATTTATTTTCATTTAAATTTGATTGGCCAACATATAGTACATCATTAGTTTCAGATGTAGAGTTCGATAATTCATCAGTTACCTACAACATCCAGTGCTCATCACATCACATGCCCTCCTTCATGCCCATCATCCAATGGGCAGATAATTCTTCATAATCTCACTGTTTGCAGCCCCCAGTGGAGCCCACAGTGGAACTGTGACTGTATACTATTCTGGTAAACTCTGCAGTTATGCCTGTGATATCCAGGCAGAAGGAATACAAAAATCAGTAAACTAGAATATATAAAATAACAGTTGCAATGTAACAAAAGCATTGTAAATAAGACAAAAGAGGAACAATACTTTCAATGTATTTGACAAATAGTTCTCTTCCAGGTAAATATATCAAACATAAGATACATTCTTTCATAGAAATATGGGCAAAATTCCTGAAAAGGCAACTCACAAAACTTACAGAAAGAGAACCACAGGTGACAAAGTGTTCCAACTTCACTGTCAATCATATGTCACAGTTGAGTTTTGAGAAAAAGTTAAAAGGCAAATAAGAGAACAGGAGTTCTGTTCAGCATCACATGGCCTACATGTATAAAATGACTTTGTTTTCATTTCTACAATAAGCACAGTAGAGGAGCTAATAGAATAAAATTCCATTTTATTCTGATTTTAAAAACAACAGATGTTATTTGGGGAAAGTTGAAATATAAATATGCACAAAAAAGAAAAGTCACTTGTAGTTCTAACACCTACACATTATTCTATCTAGTATTTTATATGCAATGCCATACTCTATTTTTAAGTATATGTATTGATCAGTTATCATGATTTTTCTTTTGACAATATATCATGAGCTTTCCACCACTTTTAAGCAGCACCAAAAATTATGACAGATGGCTGCACAGATGTCCATAGTATAGATGCATCATAATTTATTTAAGCATTAACCTAATATTATAAAATGACATTTTTCCAATTTCCACCATCTTAAATAATGTTGTGATGAGACTTTTAACATGCACTCTTTCTAAATGTTTTCCTAGAATAAACTCTTAAAAGTGAAATTACTAGTCAAAGGGCATGATCACTTTTTTAAATCTTTATTCAAACTTCAAAGATACTACCAAAAATGCAAGAGTTTATTAACACCACTGCCTACAGTATATAAAAAATGTTCATTTTTCATACCCTTCACACTATGGACATTCTCTTTTGTAATTTATGTGTATTTAATTTTTTAAATTATTGAGAGCTTTTGGGTTTTGACTATGATATATGACTGACAGTGAAGTTGATCATTTCATCACATGTGATTTTTCCCTTTCTATAAATTTTGTGAATGATCTTTTCAGGACTTTTACCCATATTTCTATGAGAGAATGCATCTTTTATTTGATATATTTACTTGGAAGAGAACTATTTGTCAAGTAGGTTGAAAGCATTGTTCCTCTTTCATTTTTATTTACAATGTTTTTGATACACTGAAACTGTTTTTATATTCTAATTCACTGATTTTTGTACATTCTTCCTTTCATGTAATGCATAAAACAGCCCTTCCTCATCCAAATATTTACCCAATATCAATATTCAAAAATATATATTTGAGGATTTATTACACCTCAAAGCAAAATTTTTCCTGACTTCAAAACATATCATCAAGAATAATAAAGACTATGGCTTTATCTTCTACATTTAACATTTACCTTATGGAAACTTTGATGTGTGGAGTAAATAAGAAATTTATTCCATAAAACAGTCTCATCTTCATTGGTTGCAAATAAAAACACAGTTAGTGTTGTATGTGGTTAGAATTAAGGGTACCAGGGTGCACCTGGGTGGCTCAGTCAATTAAGTGTCTGCCTTGGGCTTAGGTCATGATCTCCAGCTCCTGGGACTAAGCCCCATATTGGGCTCTCTGCTCACTGGAGAGTCTGCTTCTCCCCACTTCCCGCTTCTGTGTCCACTCTCTCTTTCTCACTCCCTCTCAAATAAATAAATAGAATCTTAAAAAAAAAAAAGAATTAAGGGTTCCAGAATCAGACAGAACTGGTTGTGAATTCCAGTTCCTCCACTAAATAACTCTGTGTCCTTTGGCATTTTTATTTACTTAATCTGAGCCTCTTTTTTTTTTTTTTTAAGATTCTTTATTTATTTGACAGTGAACCTCTTTTTACCAAGCTGTAAATTGGGAACAATAATATTTCTTACTATTTTGATGTTTGGTAAAGATTAAATGAGATACTCTATGGAAATTTCTCAACAATTTTTGACCTATAGGAAGTACTATGAACTGACTTCGAATGCCACCATTACTTTTTAATATATTATAGATATTGTGTTATATTTCTTAATATTTTTATATCTAGAAATATTATTATTTCTAGTGATCAGATGCTTTTCTAATTTTGAACTTTAACAATGTTGGAGCAGTTTACATGATACGCATTATAAACCTACTGATAAAAGTTTTTCCCCATTATTAATCATTTTCTTCCCCACTGCTCTATTCTAGCTATTCTCACACATTTTCCTGAATGAACTTACAAATCACTTTTATTAGATTTCCAGATAAATTCCAAAATTTATCCTGTATAGAATTTAAGGAGATTGATTTCATGGACGTGAAAAATATACATATTTATGCTACTGAAGCACACCATTAGGAAATAGTCTTGTCATGAGTCTTTCTTCCATACATCAGTAATTTTTTATAATTTTTCTTCAGCTAGGCTCTATATATTTATTATTAGATTTTTTAAATTTTATTGTGCTATGGACTGAGTATTTGCATCCCTTCAAAATTCATATGTTAAATCTCTAATCCCCAGTGTTAAAATATTTGGAGGTGGGGCCTTTGGGAAATTCTCTCTTCCTCTCCCTCTGTCCCTCAACTCCCCTTTTCTGCACATGTGTGTGCTCTCTCTCTCTCTCAAATAAATAAATAAAACTTAAAACAAAAAACAAAAAACAAAAAAACCCAACAGCTATCTGCAAACCAGGAGAAGGGCCCTCATCAAACACCAAATCTGCCAGTATTTTGATCCTAGACTTCTCGCCCTCCAGAACTATGAGAATTAAATGTTCTTTTTGTTTAGGCCACCCAGTTTACGGTATTTGTTATAAGAGCTCAAACTAACACACTTTGCTTAGAATTTTTAGTTGTTTCATGAAAATATATGTCAAACATTTTGCATACATTATAGTAGTAAGATAAACATTGTACATGAAATCTCACATTTCATTCATTAATTAACTTTGTACTTAAATGAACTACTTTTTTATCTTATTTTATTTATTTGTTTGACAGAGAGAGAGATCATAAGTAGGGAGAGAGGCAGGCAGGGGTGGGGTGAGCGGGAAGCAGGCTCCCTGCTGAGCAGAGAGCCCCATGTAGGGCTCAATCCCAGGATCCTGAGATCATGACCTAAGCTGAAGGCAGAAGTTTAACCGACTGAGCCACTCAGGCGGTCCTTAAATGAACTACTTTTTAAAAGTAGTTGACATGTCATCCTATTAAAGAAATATCATTTGTACTTAAACATCACCTGATTAAACACTGTCATCTCTCAAATTTTGAGACTGTACCTGTAATTTTTACATTTTTTACATATAAATTTAGATTTATATGAAGTAAAAACCTTTTGAATAAATTTCTTCTTCCTAAATCCAAAAAGTTTGCAAAAGAAATAAGGTAAAACCGCAACTCTTATGATGTATTCCTTCAAATCAAAGTATATAAATAGATTCCTATCTCCTTGTAAACACACTAGACCAAATGGAAACTTCTTAAGTGTGACAGGTATATAGGAGAGAAAAATGTCAATTTAACAGAATATATCTTTTTCATTTGAGTCACGAGTTAGCTCTAAAAGTGAATGCATGTAACAGTTAATTTTAATACTGACTTCAGGTATGCAAAAGTAATTATCTAAGAATATTTATTTTCCGGTGACACATCAACAGTGAGGATCCATTTCATGAGATAGAGCTCAACACTTATCAGTAGTAGTTTATAATCTTCTGGTTGACTTGCCTTTGAATGGTTGCAATATAAGCAAGGCTCCTTTCTTTATTGTTAAGTAAAAATATAACAGTCAAGACTTTGCATATCAAATAATTTTGAGAAATTGCTAGGAGAGACGTTAGATTCTCTCTGTATTTGACATAAGGGTTCCGATATTAAAATAAACAAATATAAATCAAAGAGAATGATGGGCAATGGGGATCAGCATGGAAGCAATGTAATCTTTAGAACATGATTTTTTAAAAAGATACCCAGGACTATAACATTTATTTCCCTGTCTCAGGATATCAATAAATTATATTGGAGAGGGGTTCTTGTCAATACAAGAACCAAACAGTTGTGATACCTAAAAAATTATTTTCCTTAATCATTATATATTAAATGCTCAATCTTGTATATAAGTAGAATTTATTTCATTGTGAAGACTGTCTTTTTAAAACTCTCATCTTTAAAAAAAAATCTGAGGGGCACCTGGGTGGCGCAGTGGGTTAAAGCCTCTGCGTTCAGCTCAGGTCATGATCCCAGGGTCCTGGGTTCGAGCCCCTCATCGGGCTCTCTGCTCAGCAGGGAGCCTGCTTCCTCTTCTCTCTCTCTGCCTGCCTCTCTGCCTACTTGTGATCTCTGTCAAATGAATAAATAAAATGTTAAAAAAAAAAAAAGATTCCAGTATTCTGAAAAGGAGGTCCATCATGTAAAATAAGAAAATTCTCGGGCACCTGGGTGGCTCAGTGGGTTAAGCCGCTGCCTTCAGCTCAGGTCATGATCTCAGGGTCCTGGGATCGAGTCCCGCATCGGGCTCTCTGCTCGGCAGGGAGCCTGCTTCCTCCTCTCTCTCTCTCTGCCTGCCTCTCTGCCTGCTTGTGATCTCTGTCTGTCAAATAAATAAATAAAATCTTTAAAAAAAATAAAAAAAAGAAAATTCTCAAAAACTTATTAATAGAATCAGTTGCATCTGAAATTCAACTACAACTAGGCCAATTTCATTACAAAAAGTCAACATAGTAATCTATTTCTTTAAAGGTCACACCATTTGGATGCTAAAAAGAGACACAGGTTGATTTTTTTTTTTCAAAAAGGGCCTATTTTAACATCATTAAAAAGTTAACTTTTTTTTTTAAAGAAGTGTCATCTATAAGTTTGAGCGTCACAAATTTTTATGAGAAAAATCGCTTGCCATCATTATTCCTCCCCAATATTTTCCCCCTCCTGTGGTGTACAAAAGCAACTCACACTTCATAGTGATTCTCAGTTTTTATCGACAAGGTTATAGTCCAATTTTAAATAAAATACCAAAGTGGAAAGTTCTCAGGAACGAAAATGAAAAATGAAAAAGCCAAAAGGTGATCTCCTAATGTAACATTTAAAATGAAATCTGTTTATTCGACAGATCTGGTTCCTTCGTTTCTCTCCACGGCCGCGAGTTATTAGAATTTTTCACGCAGCCCAGACCTTTTGCACTCGGCAGCTTTCCCCTTCTTTCACATTAACCTTTTCCCTGAAGCAGGACCATGCACGTTATCACAGCAAGCGTGCGAAAGGAAGCTTCACAGAGATTAATAAGGGAAGGGACTTTGCACTTCTTGTCAAACCAGCCAAGTGGTTCCTCTTTGCTGCTCACCAAAGAACAGGAAAGGTTTTCCCAGACAGATGAGAGAAAGGGCAGCACACCCACATTCAGCCTCTCTGGGCAAATTAGACAAATATAAATGAACCCTTGTCTTCGGTGGCATTTTGTATTTAACAGTTACTAACGGCATGATCGCTGTCCCAAACTATGGGAAACAAATCAATAGCTTGTTTTCTTCCGCAGAGAAGAGATTTTTTGCTATTCACTATTCTTGTTCAACTCCAACGACAACTGACTACGTAAGTAGAAGTCCAACAATAGCAAAACTGAATATATAGAAACTAAGCAACAATAGCAAAAATGAAGATATGGAAACCTAGCAACAATAGCACAACTGAACATGTAGAAACTTATTTTAGTAGAAGAAAATGAAAAATTCCATAAACATGAATTAATATAGCATCTCAATAAAAACTAGAAAATATGTGTAAGGTGTTCTAAACTACTAGAATTAGTGCCTCCCAATAACTGAACCAGCAGTTACTATGAACCAACAATGAACTCTCTTAATTGTATGAAAAGGTCGTCTGTGAAAGGTGATAGCTCTCATTCCACTAGTGAAATGCAGTGTTCCTTCAGGATGTCGGATTGCAAGAGAAACGATAGAAACACACTTGTCTTTATCCATATCTTGCCTTGGTGAACAGTTTCCTTTTTCATATGGTACCAGTTAGCAATGGAGCATTTTCCTGCTGCTGAAAGTCAATTTATCTCACTTTACAACCTCTTGTAATGAGATAGAGGGTCAAGGTCACACAAATGGTACATAGTTTATGCAGGATCCAAATCTAGGTCCTGCCCTCTCCTAAGCTGTTTCAAGCACCCCAGAATCAAAGGATTCAAGCCCATGCTGTACTCCATATGCAGTTAGTACCAACCTCATTGGGAGGTAGTGTCCTATAAGCAAAAATCAAATCTACTCATGCAACCTAAAAGTCGTTTCAAACATTTCCATCTTGAAGCCAGATTTAGGCTCATCATTTCCATCACAGCATTTTAAAGCTTCAGTCATGAGCTTCTTTTGAATTTTGTTTCCCTGATACATTAAAAGCTACATGACTGCATATCACTTCCTTTTTTATAATCAGTTAAAACTAGTTTAGAATACATTCCCTTCCGTTAGAAGCTTAGCAATGTGATATAGTTTCATGAGAGGAATTTTGGTCTAAGAACCCACCTCCTTATTGAAAAGTATATTTTACTTTCCGATTTACATTAAAGGCATATAAATGAAACTAGGGCCAGTTACCTAGCCAAATCTCCCTGGGCTGCCTGTCGGCCCCTGGTTTGAAGGTGTCCAGGGACTTGAAACTGTGCAAAGCAGAAGAAAAGCACTTACATTGCTGTTCATCACTCTTGTCCCCACACTGATCCGTGAAGTCACACACGTTGTCAGGAGGCAAGGACAATCCATTGCCACACTGAAAAGCTTCCGTTCCTTGCTGAACCCATGCGGAGATAAAAGCACAAGCAATCCAAAGAAAACAAAATTCTTCATTCCTTGAGAATGCTAACATTTTGGCCAAGAAGAAGAGCATCACTTGATAGGTCTCTGGAAGATCAGGAGGTGATAATAGGTGAAGCTATAATTAGAAACATCCTTTCTCTTTTCTCTACTCTTTCTTTTCCAGGATTGTCTCTTACAATCGGATACTCTTGCAACTGTAACAAATGACTCCCAGAGCAATTCATTTACTCTTTCAGAGGAGTGTCTTTAGAAAATATTTAACTTGAGCAATTGCACCATTTCTGTATCTAGCTAGATGTGGATAGTTATTGCCCTGTGCATACCATATTTAAACAATGTAAGCCTTTATGATCATGCTATCTCCTGAAAGAAAATTTTAAGAAACAAAGGGCAGGTACATAAATGAGGCAGGGGGCCAGGGGGAAGACACAGTAAAGTACTAAGTAACGTTATAGCAATGTTCTGTATTAATTCCTGTGCTCACATCATCACATTCATGTAATTTAGAACACCATTGTGGCGGCTAAAACTTATTCAAATATTTCAGGCCCAATTATTAGAATTTCTCTGTGAGCTCAAAATGTGAAGCCTTAGTTAATCGAATAGAAACCTTGTATTGCTTGTTTAGATAAATTGAGTACCACAGGCTTTTTTAAGACTTTATTTCAGAGAGAGAGAGCAGGAGTGGGAGATGGTGGGGGAGGAATTTGGATAAGCAGACTACCTGCTCAGCAGGAAGCCTGTCATGGGCTCAATCCCAGGATCCTGGGATCATGATCTGAGCCAAAGGGAGACAATTAACTGACTGAGCCACCCCGGTACCCAAGAACTACAGGATTTTAAAAGTTGAAGCGATATTGGAGGTCATTGTTTTACAAATTACATTACTTGGGCCTAAAGAAGTTAAGGGTATTTATGAGAAAATACAGCAATGTGGTATTGGGAACTAGAATTCAAATTTCCTATTACTGCCAAGGGCAGTGTTCTCTCTTCTATAGCACACCGATCCTCTTGTCAATTCATTTAATTTGTTTCTACAACTGAAACATAATTTCAGAATGCATATTCAAAATGAACAGTATACTGAAGTTTAGGACACACTGATGTATTCATAATAAAATTCTATGAAGCTGCATAATCACAGAAATTATATGAAGTTGAATATTCAAAATATTCTTTTATATGTGATTTCTTAAAGGCATATCAGAGTTCTTTTTCAACTACATTCTTTTCATTTCTGCAATGTAACAGCAAGAAACAAGACACCCCATGAGACTATATGAAGCAATTGGGGAAGGTAGAGGGAAAAACAGGACCATAGATCAGGGATAGGAGTGCCTCCAAACATTTCATAAAAACATTAGGAAAGTAATAATTTCCCCATATTCTAGAAAAAAGATATATACATATAAAATATATATAATAATAAGTAATAATAGAAATATTATATATAATTACATATTTATAAACCTATATATATATATATGGGTTTAAAGTATGGGCATTTAGCAACTTTTGTATCAACATGGACGGGACTGGAGGAGGTTATGCTGACTGAAAAAAGTCAAGCAGAGAGAATCAATTATCATATGGTTTCACTTACTTGTGGAGCATAAGGAATAACACGGAGGACATTGGGAGATGAAGAGAAGTGAGTTGGGGGAAATCGGGGGGGAAGATGAGCCATGAAAGACTGTGGACGCTGAGGGTTTTGGAAGGGAGGGGGGTGGAGGTCGGGTGAGCCTGGTGGTGGGTATTAAGGAGGGCACGTATCGCATGGAGCACTGAGTGTGGTGCATAAACAATGAATCTTGGAACACTGAAAAAAAAATAAAATTACCCCAAAATATAAATAAATAAATAAAGTATGGGCATTCATTCAGGATCCCGGGAGGAAAATCCATAATTTTGCCCAGTCATTGAGCCCTCCACATAATCCGGCTTTTCATTGCTCTGTGCTTTACTCCAGTTTCAAAAATATTTCTTCTCCTTACTTCTATTTTATAAATGAATATTAATCAATACCTAACCTACTTCTCTTCTGTATATGTCTTTTAAATGCTAATTATCCTCATAGTTCCATGTTAATCCTTCTCTCTGCTCAGATTATACTTTTTTTCCCCCTAGGCTTTTTCCTCTCTCTCATGATTCTGAGCATTATCTATATCTTGCCCCAAAGCCGTATCTGAAGTCCTGACAGGCTATGTTCCTCAAATCGATACTGCAAGTCCTCTTTCTGAGCACGCATGCGCGCACACACACACACAGCCCACACAGATGGACACCCCAAATCTCCAAAACTAAACTCTCCTACCCTTCCCGCACCCAGCCAACCAGCTCATGTTTCAATGAAGGCCACTTTCTCCCATCCCCCACTGGGAAACTAGACAATCTTCTTGGACTGCTCACACTCCCTCTACCTAACAATCATCCAGTCTTCCATATTCTGTATTTCAGTCAAAGACTACCAATTCTCATCTCAGCAACACCCCAAACCAAATTTTGCGGCTACCCACACTCATTTCCCATCCTTCAGTCAGTCATCATTTTAGAGCACAAGTGTCTTCCTATGTAAGTTCCTCTAAAATTAATATAACTGTCATATTCCTTAGCATGACTTACAAACAGCTTGCCTTTCCAGGTTCATTGTTATGCCCTCCCTGCCACTATTACTGAATTATTGGGCGGGCAGCTTTCTGAACACGCCATCTTTTGACTTGAGATCTGAAATCTCTTCCCCACTCCAATTACCAGATAGGAAATTAACACTAATTTTTCTTTATTTTTCAACTTCAAGGACTTTCTGTTCCCAGTCATCTTAGCACCCTACGGCTCTGGAATGGTCATTGTTTACTTCAGTGGTGCCTCCACTGGTCTGTAAGAATAAAGCAGGATGGTGACTTTTTCACTGTTGTATCCTCAGTTACTAGTACAGTTCCTGGCAGATAATAGTTACTCAATAATAATTGCTAACTGAATGGAATTAATGAGATATTGACAATCATTTTGAATTTTGCGAGGTGCATATAAATAAATGCAATAAAGATGTGAAATTTTGAAATTCCACTATATGAAAGATATATAATTCTTGTGTTTAATGTTGCTTTTCCATTTCCCAAGGGGAGAGAGAGGTGCAGGTCTGCAATTATGGGAGGAGGGAAGGAAGGTAGGACGGAAGGAAGAGAGTCAAAAACAAAGAGAGAAATAAAGAAGGAGGAAGAGAAAGAAGACAAGCCGGGAAGAGGGAAGGGAAGCAACAGTGCAAAGAGACGTGCAAACCCTGGAACATTTCTTTTATATCCTGATTCTGAATTCAGGTTCCATAACATTCTATATGTTCACTGTTTTCCATTAAGAAAAAAAAATTACATATTTTGTTGCTGTCATAGCTGTTTAGTGCCCCCATTTCAGCTGGGAAACTCCTTTATTAACTGTTACTGCCTACTAAAAATAACATTACCATATATTGTTTCAAGTGGTATTCATCATTTAGACTAGAAATGAACTGAAATCACAGAAAGTAAATCAATATAATCCAGTAGCAGAATATTTTATAAGGCAAATCCATATTTTGTTGCCAAAAAACAAAATCATTTTCAACTGATAATTTATCATTTTTATCTCTGCATGCACCAAAAGGGTGCCCTACTCAATTCTGGTCTTGTATACACTGCTTCCACTGATGACCGAATGCTGTTGCTTAGCACTCTCAAATTACATCACATTCAACTTATTTCAAGCAGCTCAGGTTGCAGGGTCATTATTTCATGGTCAGGAATTTAGTCTTAAATGATGCCCAGTAGCTATTTCCCAGTAGGAAAAAATACCTACTTGCTGGCTTTACTCTAAAATGATCCAGACCTATAAATGTGATTCTCTGACAGAGTTGGACATACTCTTATCAAGCAGACTAAATGTCCACAGATCCTTGGGCTGAAGCCTTAACAAACTCAAAAACACTGCCTCGTATTAGATACCAGACAGCTTTAGGCTTTGCTTCTGAAGCTTTCTTCGGAAACTCCAATAAGCCAACTAGGTTTTCTGTATTTTTCTTAGAGGCTTAAGATGCAAGACAAGGCAAATTTTCTCTCACTTGGAGAGTTATCTTTCTTTATTCCAAATAACTTCATGAATGCATTCAAAGTCTGTATACCCATGGGGTTTATTACCTAACCTCTGCCATATATGAACTTCTCCAAAGTATTGTAAAAATCTGATAACCTGTGGTTACCAAATTCTGTCAGATTATTGCCATGTCTGTAGTGAGTGAGCAAGATGTCCTACACAATAGTAAGACAATCCAGGCACCTACAGACCATACATGATCCGGTGCGAGTGAGTTGATTGCGATCTGAAGCACACAATGAAGGCATATGTTGTCCTCTTGACAGAAAACAAAATATTTCTAGAGTTCTCTGCTTATTGGAATAGAAAATACAAATACATTTTGCCTGGGGGGGGGTAGGGAGATGATGTTGGTTATGGACATTGGGGAAGGTATGTGCTATAGTGAGTGCTGTGAAGTGTGTAAATGTGGCGATTCACAAACCTGTACCCTTGGGACTAATAATACATTATATGTTAATAAAAAATAAAAAAATTTAGAGTTACAGAGAGGTTTTGCTGATTTGCTCAGGAAAGAAACTATAACTGGAAGAGTTCTGCTATCAGCATCCTAAACTGGTAATACTTTCAATAATAAACCATTATTTTCCAAGACTCAACCACTCTCACAAAGGACAAAAAGGCAGGTGAAGTTAATTGACAGGAATTGGGGGCGCCTGGGTGGCTCAGTGGTTGGGCCGCTGCCTTCGGCTCAGGTCATGATCTCAGGGTCCTGGGATCGAGTCCCGCATCGGGCTCTCTGCTCAGCAGGGAGCCTGCTTCCCTCTCTCTCTCTCTCTCTGCCTGCCTCTCCATCTGCTTGTGATTTCTCTCTGTCAAATAAATAAATAAAATCTTTAAAAAAAAAAAAAAATTGACAGGAATTGGTGCCCATGGTGGCACCCATCTCCGCAATTCCCCCAGAGATGGGGTTTCCCTTTGTTTAGTCTTACCTATGAAGAATGAGCAGGACTGGCTAATATCCTTCAAAAGCCAGACTTTCAATGTTGGCCCTTGGCTGGCATCTGGGATTACCAGTTCCCACCATTCTGACTGATTAAGAGTAGCTCACTATATCTAAGTGGTTTGTGCAAACAAAAATCTAGTTTATGCTGCACACTTGCTTGCTTTCCACGAGTCTAGAATTTTAATATCCGCCAGGCAGAAACGATCTACATGACTAACCACCAAAAAAAAATCCAAGGCACTGAGTATCTTAGGATCTCCCCTGGTTGTCACAAATCTTTGCTGGATTAAGTGTGTCCTGCATGACTCCACCAAGAGAAGACTCTGGAAGTGTGCCCCTGGTTTCCGCTAGACATTGCCTCATGCACCTGTTCCCATTATTGATCTTGCTCTGTCTCCTTTCACTGTAATAAATCTTTGCCATGAGCACAACTACATGCTGAGTCTTGTGAGTCCCCCTGGCAAATCACTGAACCTGGGGATAGTTTTGAGGGCGTCCTGACACCCTCCCATAATGGAACTCATTTAATGGATCAGGAATCTGTGTGAAGATACTACCAAATACTGAGTACATCTAAGCCAATTGGCCATTCACCAGTAGAACAGCAACCACAGAATGGTTTTGTAGAATCTGTGAGCCACTGAGAGGTGGACTTGGACCTACATTCCATTCATCACCTAAACTTCTTATATCCCACCTCTGACCAATAGAATCATGGTGATTTTCCTAATATCCAGGGATTAATATCAGCATAGAACCAGCATCTGAGTATTTCCCATTTTTCCAGTAAACAATTATCATTAAACCACATAGGCACCTGACCCAGAAGAGGTTTTTCTGTGGTTTTTATATCAAGCCATGTAGGATTTTCCTACATCTTTTATTGCAGTGGATCTCAAATTCCACTAGCCACCACCAAAGTCCATAGAGTACCTGGCTTTGCTGACCACTATGATAATCTTACAGTAATCATGCTACCCTTGCCTCTAATAATTACATTTTGTTACTGACCAGCATCTTTTTTTTAATTATTTAATTTTTAATTGTTTTATTTTTTATAAACATATAATATATTTTTATCCCCAGGGGTACAGGTCTGTGAATCGCCCAGTTTACACACTTCACAGCACTCACCAAAGCACATACCCTCCCCAATGTCCATAATCCCACCCCCCTTCTCCCAAACCCCCTCCCCCCAGCAACCCTCAGTTTGTTTTGTGAGATTAAGAGTCACTTATGGTTTGTCTCCCTCCCAATCCCATATTGTTTCATTGATTCTTCTCCTACCCACTTAAGCCCCCATGTTGCATCACCACTTCCTCGTATCAGGGAGATCATATGGTAGTTGTCTTTCTCTGCTTGACTTATTTCGCTAAGCATGATACACTCTAGTTCCAACTACATTGTCGCAAATGGCAAGATTTCATTTCTTTTGATGGCTGTATAGTATTCCATTGTGTATATATACCACATCTTCTTGATCCATTCTTCTGTTGATGGACATCTAGGTTCTTTCCATAGTATGGCTATTGTGGACATTGCTGCTATAAACATTCGGGTGCAGGTACCCCTTTGGATAAAGATACCATCATCTCCACTTCATGTGAGGTCTGAATAGTTCAGCCATTACAGAACTTCATAAAAATGTCAACACTCTTCTCAACAAACTACTTCTAAATGTTTTATTACACATGGCCTTCTAGGCCATCTCAGTTTATATAGACTAGGAGAAGAATAAACAAACTACACCAAAAATTCTATTGGTTATCATTTGGCATTAGTTACCAAACAATCCACTCCAACATTCCTATTTTCCTAAGTCTTGAATTACTGCCTCTTTATTATTAACATCTCAAATTCATTTAATGAATAAAATCTAGATCTCAGTTGAACTGAGCGACTAGTTAGCACCTACTCTACATGATCAAAAATAAAGAGATCTTCAACCTAATTCAAAATTATATTTCTTCTTACCTGAACCAGGATCTTTATTTCCACACATATTTCCCATTTTCTAGTGTTATGATTTAGCAAATAATTGCAAATCCTTTCTGTGTGTTAGTTTGCTCTTCACAGTCTGCTTATAGTTCAGAATGACGATGATCAGAATGAGGCATGTGGCAAAATTATACACACAACTGAGGTGACTGTGTATCTCCAGACAAGGTATAATTAGACTTATCAGGGGAAGAAGGGCTATTTCTTTTATCAAGGGAAGCTGGAAGCAGGGATTTCAGGGATTAGAGGTATTTGCAGTCATCCAAATGCTTCCCAGTTCCCCATCCCAATTCTTAGGATCCCACACTCTTATAAACAATGCCCTCACTTTTCCACACGAGGCTTAAGAAGTCTTTGAATTCGGGGGAGGAGTCAAGATGGCGGAGAAGTAGCAGGCTGAGACTACTTCAGCTAGCTGGAGATCAGCTAGATAGCTTATCTAAAGATTGCAAACACTTGAAAATCCATCGGCAGATCGGCAGATCGAAGAAAAGACAGCAATTCTGGAAACAGAAAAACAACCCCTTTCTGAAAGGTAGGACCGGCGGAGAAGTGAATCCAAAGCGACGGGAAGATAGACCCCGGGGGGAGGGGCCGGCTCCCGGGCAAGCGGCGGAGCAACGGAGCACAAAATCAGGACTTTTAAAAGTCTGTTCCGCTGAGGGACATCGCTCCAGAGGCTAAACCGGAGCGAAGCCCACGCGGGGTCAGCGTGGCCTCAGGTCCCGCAGGGTCACAGAAGGATGGGGGGTATCTGAGTGTCACAGAGCTTGCGGGTATTGGAACGGGAAAGCTGGCTACAGAGACAGAGCCGACAGTAAGCTCGCAGCTCGGTGTTACCTTGAACCGGTCGCAGGCTTGGTGAGCTCGGAGCACGGCCGGAGGTCAGGCAGACGGGAGTGACTGGGCGCTGTTCTCTGAGGGCGCACTGAGGAGTGGGGCCCTGGGCTCTCGGCTCCTCTGGGCCGGAGACCAGGAGGCCACCATTTGTATTCCCGTCCTCCGGAACTCTACGGAAAGCGCTAAGGGAACAAAAGCTCCTGAAAGCAAACCCGAGCGGATTACTCACCCCAGCCCCTGTTAAGGGCGGTGCAATTCCGCCTGGGGCAAAGACACTTGAGAATCACTACAACAGGCCCCTCCCCCAGAAGATCAACAAGAAATCCAGCCAAGACCAAGTTCACCTACCAAGGAGTGCGGTTTCAATACCAAGGAGACCAGCAGAATTCCAGAGGAGAAAGCAAAGCACGGAACTCATGGCTTTTTCCCTGTGATTTTTTTAGTCTTGCAGTTAATTTAATTTTTTTCTTTTTCATTTTTTGTTTTTTTTTTTTCTCACCTTTTGGTAAATTTTTTTTAACTTTTAACTTTTTCTTTTTTAACGTTTTTTAACTAGTATATCCAATATATATATATTTTCTTTTTTACATTTTTCTTATTTTTCTTTTTTTAAATTCTTTTCTTTTCCTTTTTTTTCTTTTTTTTTTCTTTCTTCCTTTTTGAACCTCTTTTTATCCCCTTTCTCCCCCCTCACGATTTGGGATCTCTTCTAATTTGGTTAAAGCATATTTTCCTGGGGTTGTTGCCACCCTATTAGTATTGTACTTGCTCCTTCATATACTCTTATCTGGACAAAATGACAAGACGGAAAAATTCAACACAAAAGAAAAGAACAAGAGGCAGTACCGAAGGCTAGGGACCTAATCAATACAGACATTGGTAATATGTTAGATCTAGAGTTCAGAATGACAATTCTCAAGGTTCTAGCCGGGCTCGAAAAAGGCATGGAAGATATTAGAGAAACCCTCTCGAGAGATATAAAAGCCCTTTCTGGAGAAATAAAAGAACTAAAATCTAACCAAGTTGAAATCAAAAAAGCTATTAATGAGGTGCAATCAAAAATGGAGGCTCTCACTGCTAGGATAAATGAGGCAGAAGAAAGAATTAGTGATATAGAAGACCAAATGACAGAGAATAAAGAAGCTGAGCAAAAGAGGGACAAACAGCTACTGGACCACGAGGGGAGAATTCGAGAGATAAGTGACACCATAAGAAGAAACAACATTAGAATAATTGGGATTCCAGAAGAAGAAGAAAGAGAGAGGGGAGCAGAAGGTATACTGGAGAGAATTATTGGGGAGAATTTCCCCAATATGGCAAAGGGAATGAGCATCAAAATTCAGGAGGTTCAGAGAACGACCCTCAAAATCAATAAGAATAGGCCCACACCCCGTCACCTAATAGTACAATTTACAAGGCTCAGTGACAAAGAGAAAATCCTGAAAGCAGCCCAGGAAAAGAAGTCTGTAACATACAATGGTAAAAATATTAGATTGGCAGCTGACTTATCCACAGAGACCTGGCAGGCCAGAAAGAGCTGGCATGATATTTTCAGAGCACTAAACGAGAAAAACATGCAGCCAAGAATACTATATCCAGCTAGGCTATCATTGACAATAGAAGAGATTAAAAGCTTCCAGGACAAACAAAAACTGAAAGAATTTGCAAACACCAAACCAGCTCTACAGGAAATATTGAAAGGGGTCCTCTAAGCAAAGAGAGAGCCTACAAGTGATAGATCAGAAAGGAACAGAAACCATATACAGTAACAGTCACCTTACAGGCAATACAATGGCACTAAATACATATCTCTCAATAGTTACCCTGAAAGTTAATGGGCTAAATTCCCCTGTCAAAAGACACAGGGTATCAGAATGGATAAAAAAACAAAACCCATCTATATTTTGCCTCCAAGAAACTCATTTTAAGCCCGAAGACACCTCCAGATTTAAAGTGAGGGGGTGGAAAAGAATTTACCATGCTAATGGACATCAGAAGAAAGCAGGAGTGACAATCCTTATATCAGATCAATTAGATTTTAACACAAAGACTATAATAAGAGATGAGGAAGGACACTATATCATACTCAAAGGGTCTGTCCAACAAGAAGATTTAACAATTTTAAATATCTATGCCCCCAACGTGGGAGCAGCCAACTATATAAACCAATTAATAACAAAATCAAAGAAACACATCAACAATAATACAATAATAGTAGGGGAATTTAACACTCCCCTCACTGAAATGGACAGATCATCCAAGCAAAATGTCAGCAAGGAAATAAAGGCCTTAAACGACACACTGGACCAGATGGACATCACAGATATATTCAGAACATTTCATCCCAAAGCCACAGAATACACATTCTTCTCTAGTGCACATGGAACATTCTCCAGAATAGATCACATCCTCGGTCCTAAATCAGGACTCAATCGATATCAAAAGATTGGGATCATTCCCTGCATATTTTCAGACCACAATGCTCTAAAGCTAGAACTCAACCACAAAAGGAAGTTTGAAAAGAACCCAAATACATGGAGACTAAACAGCATCCTTCTAAAGAATGAATGGGTCAACCGGGAAATTAAAGAAGAATTGAAAAAAATCATGGAAACAAATGATAATGAAAATACAACGGTTCAAAATCTGTGGGACACAACAAAGGCAGTCCTGAGAGGAAAATATATAGTGGTACAAGCCTTTCTCAAGAAACAAGAAAGGTCTCAGGTAGACAACCTAACCCTACACCTAAAGGAGCTGGAGAAAGAACAAGAAAGAAACCCTAAGCCCAGCAGGAGAGGAGAAATCATAAAGGTCAGAGCAGAAATCAATGAAATAGAAAGCAAAAAGACAATAGAGCAAATCAACGGAACTAGGAGCTGGTTCTTTGAAAGAATTAATAAAATTGATAAACCCCTGGCCCGACTTATCAAAAAGAAAAGAGAAAGGACCCAAATAAATAAAATAATGAATGAAAGAGGAGAGATCACAACTAACACCCAATAAATACAAACTATTATAAAAACATACGATGAGCAACTCTACGCCAACAAATTTGTCAATCTGGAAGAAATGGATGCATTCCTAGAAACATATAAACTACCACAACTGAACCAGGAAGAAGTAGAAGGCCTGAACAGACCCATAACCAGTAAGGAGATTGAAACAGTCATTAAAAATCTCCAAACAAACAAAAGCCCAGGGCCAGACGGCTTCCCGGGGGAATTCTACCAAACATTTAAAGAAGAACTAATTCCTATTCTCTTGAAACTGTTCCAAAATTATAGAAATGGAAGGAAAACTTCCAAACTCATTTTATGAGGCCAGCATCATCTTGATCCCAAAACCAGACAAGGATCCCATCAAAAAAGAGAGCTATAGACCAATATCCTTGATGAACACAGATGCGAAAACACTCAACAAAATACTAGCCAATAGGATTCAACACTACATTAAAAGGATTATTCACCACGACCAAGTGGGATTTATTCCAGGGCTGCAAGGTTGGTTCAACATCCGCAAATCAGTCAATGTGATACAACACATCAATAAAAGAAAGAACAAGAACCATATGATACTCTCAATAGATGCTGAAAAAGCATTTGACAAAGTACAGCATCCCGTCCTGATCAAAACTCTTCAAAGTGTAGGGATAAAGGGCACATACCTCAATATCATCAAAGCCATCTATGAAAAACCCACCGCAAATATCATTCTCAATGGAGAAATACTGAAAGCTTTTCCGCTAAGGTCAGGAACACGGCAGGGATGTCCATTATCACCACTGCTATTCAACATAGTACTAGAGGTCCTAGCCTCAGCAATCAGACAACAAAAGGAAATTAAAGGCATCCAAGTCAGCAAAGAAGAAGTCAAATTATCACTCTTCGCAGATGATATGATACTATATGTGGAAAACCTAAAAGACTCCACTCCAAAACTGCTAGAACTTATACTGGAATTCAGTAAAGTATCAGGATATAAAATCAATGCACAGAAATCAGTTGCATTTCTCTACACCAACAGCAAGACAGAAGAAAGAGAAATTAAGGAGTCAATCCCATTTACAATTGTACCCCAAACCATAAGATACCTAGGAATAAACCTAACCAAAGAGGCACAGAATCTATACTCAGAAAACTATAAAGTACTCATGAAAGAAATTGAGGAAGACACAAAGAAATGGAAAAATGTTCCATGCTCCTGGATTGGAAGAATAAATATTGTGAAAATGTCTATGCTACCTAAAGCAATCTACACACTTAATGCAATTCCTATCAAAGTACCATCCATCTTTTTCAAAGAAATGGAACAAATAATTCTAAAATTTATATGGAACCAGAAAAGACCTCGAATAGCCAAAGGGATATTGAAAAAGAAAGCCAATGTTGGTGGCATCACAATTCCAGACTTCAAGCTCTATTACAAAGCTGTCATCATCAAGACAGCATGGTACTGGCACAAAAACAGACACATAGATCAATGGAACAGAATAGAGAGCCCAGAAATAGACCCTCAACTCTACAGTCAACTAATCTTCGACAAAGCAGGAAAGAATGTCCAATGGAAAAAAGACAGCCTCTTCAATAAATGGTGTTGGGAAAATTGGACAGCCACATGCAGAAAAATGAAATTGGACCATTTCCTTACACCACACACAAAAATAGACTCAAAATGGATGAAGGATCTCAATGTGCGAAAGGAATCTATCAAAATCCTTGAGGAGAACACAGGCAGCAACCTCTTCAACCTCAGCCGCAGCAACATCTTCCTAGGAACAACGCCAAAGGCAAGGGAAGCAAGGGCAAAAATGAACTATTGGGATTTCCTCAAGATCAAAAGCTTTTGCACAGCAAAGGAAACAGTTAACAAAATCAAAAGACAACTGACAGAATGGGAGAAGATATTTGCAAACGACATATCAGATAAAGGACTAGTGTCCAGAATCTATAAAGAACTTAGCAAACTCAACACCCAAAGAACAAATAATCCAATCAAGAAATGGGCAGAGGACATGAACAGACATTTCTGCAAAGAAGACATCCAGATGGCCAACAGACACATGAAAAAGTGCTCCATATCACTGGGCATCAGGGAAATACAAATCAAAACCACAATGAGATAGCACCTCACACCAGTCAGAATGGCTAAAATCAACAAGTCAGGAAATGACAGATGCTGGCGAGGATGCGGAGAAAGGGGAACCCTCCTACACTGTTGGTGGGAATGCAAGCTGGTGCAGCCACTCTGGAAAACAGCATGGAGGTTCCTCAAAATGTTGAAAATAGAATTGCCCTATGACCCAGCAATTGCACTATTGGGTATTTACCCTAAAGATACAAACGTAGTGATCCAAAGGGGCACGTGCACCCGAATGTTTACAGCAGCAATGTCCACAATAGCCAAACTATGGAAAGAACCTAGATGTCCATCAACCGATGAATGGATCAAGAAGAGGTGGTATATATACACAATGGAATACTATGCAGCCATCAAAAGAAATGAAATCTTGCCATTTGCGACAACATGGATGGAACTAGAGCGTATCATGCTTAGCGAAATAAGTCAAGCAGAGAAAGACAACTATCATATGATCTACCTGATATGAGGAAGTGGTGATGCAACATGGGGGCTTAAGTGGGTAGGAGAAGAATAAATGAAACAAGATGGGATTGGGAGGGAGACAAACCATAAGTGACTCTTAATCTCACAAAACAAACTGAGGGTTGCTGGGGGGAGGGGGTTTGGGAGAAGGGGGTGGGATTATGGACATTGGGGAGGGTATGTGCTTTGATGAGTGCTGTGAAGTGTGTAAACCTGGTGATTCACAGTCCTGTACCCCTGGGGATAAAAATATATGTTTATAAAAAATAAAAAATTTAAAAAAAAATTTAAAAAATTTAAAAAATGAAGTCTTTGAATTCAAACTATATTTTAAATCAACAAATTACAAAAATAAACTCAGTTTATAACAACAACAACAATACAACAAGGTTATTTTAGGAAACCATAAAGTTTCCATGGTCCTCTGACCATGACTTCCACCAAGATTTAGTAGTCTGAATATGTCATTTTTTTGAAGAATTGTACTCAGCCAATGCTACAATTATTGAATTCTACTTTTTCAACCACAAGATTTTCATAGTACCAACCTGATCTGCCTAATCTTCACCTTCAATATGCCCCTCAGCCCATATTGACAGAGATGAAATTTTACCACTCTTTGCCACAATATACTATGGCAAATGTTAAAGGATTTTCACTGCTTTAAACCCCAATCAAGTCAGATACTCCATCCCAGATGTAGTTTCTTATAGAAACTTTAGTTAGCAGGGCACCTGGCTGGCTCAGTCAGTTATGCATCTGTCTTCAGCTTAGGTCATGATCCCAGGTCCTGAAATCAAGTCCTATGTCATCGGGCTCCCTGCTCAGTGGGGAGTCTGCTTCTCCCTCTCCCCCTGCACCAGCCCCTTGCTTGTGCTCTCCCTTTCTCAAATAAATAATAAAATTAAAAAAAAACTGTGGTTGGCAACCTTTCTTGTGAGCAAGTATATCATCAATTAAGTCAGCAGCCAACAACAGAAAGTATTCCAATGGGTTAAGCAGATAATAAATGGGTTAAGCTGATCATAAATTACCAGCCTTTCATTAGTTTCAAAATAAGAAACTTCAGTGCAAAGGCTGAAGGGGTAAACTTTAGAAGGAATATCTAGGAATTACTCACAGATCCCAAAATCATAATCATGTCTTGGCGTCTACTTCTTGAAGGACCTAACATACCTGATATAAAGCACACTCAAGTAAATGATCATGGGAACTTTGGGAAAAAGTTTGGAAAATAATCATAGTGTGTTGCAGAACAATTCTTCCCAGGGACCTGAAGACTTTTATAGTCAATGGGTTTCAGATATGAAAACTTGCTTAAATCAGGCCTATATTTAATAAGGAAATTCAATTGACAACTAATAACCTTCCAATCAGAAAGCAGCAAGCCCAGATGATAACATTGGTAAACTATACCAAACATTTAAGGAAGAAATAATTCCAATACTCTACAATCTCTTCCATAAAATAGAAACAGATGAAATACCTCGTTTCATGAAGACAGGACAGCATTACCCTAATACCAAAACCAGACAAAGACATTAAAAGGCACTTCAAATCAATATCTCTCATGAACAAAGATGTAAAAATCCTCAACAAGTAGCAAATAAAGTCCATCAATGTATAAAAAAATTATTATATATCATGACAGTGTGCGAATTATTCCAGGTATGTACAGCTAGTTCAACATTCAAAATCAATTACTATAACCCATCACACCAACAGTCTGAAGAATGAAGATCATATAATCATAAAAACTGATGTAGAAAAAGCATTGGACAAAATCCAACACGCATTTATATTAAAAACTCCCAGAAAACTAAGAACAGAGGAGGATTATCAACTTGATAAAGCATATATACCCAAACCTACAACTAACATCATACTTAATGATGAAACTAGATGTTTTCTCGCTGAGATGAGAAACAAGATAAGGATGTCCCCTACTCTTGTCATTCTTATTCAACCTCATACCGGAAGTCCTAGCTAATGTAGTAAGACAAGAAAAGAAAAGAGAAGGTAAATTGGGAAGGAAGAAATAAAACTGTCATGTTCACTGGTGATGAAATTTCCTATGTAGAATATCTTTAAAAATCACACAAAAAACTCCAAAACTAAATGATCACAGCAAAGTTGCAGGATACAAAGTTAATATACAAAACTAACTGTTTTCCTGTATGCCAAGAATGAACAATAAAATTTGAAATTTAAAATAAAAAGCAGTTTTTATAGTACCCCAAAAATTAAATACATAAGTGTAAGTCTAAATCTAATAAGATATGTACAAGGGAAATATGAGGGACAATCTAAAATTCTTATGAAAGAAAAAAGAAAACCTATAATAATTAGAGAGCTATCCCATGGATTGGGATACTTAATGTTAAGTTGACAGTCCTGCCCAATTTAATGGACAGATTTAACCCAATCCCAATCAAAATTCCAGTGAGTCATTTTACCCAAAGAGTGATTCTAAAATTCATATGGAAAGGCAGAGACACAGAATGGCAAACACAATACTGAAGAATAAGAATTATGTCATAAGACTGACAGTCCCTGATTTCAGAAATTAGTATGAAACTACAGTAATCAACACAGTGTGGTACTGGTGAGAACATAGACATATAGATACAAATTGATCAGTGGAACAGAATGGAGAGTCCAGAAATAGACCCACAAAAATATATTCAACTGGTTTTTGACAAAGGGGCAAAGGCAAGTGAATAAAGGATTATCTTCCCAAAAAATAGTACTGTAACTACTAAACAACCACATGGAAAAAAATATTAATATAAATACAAACTTTAGACTTTTCACAAAAAATTAGCTCAAATGGGTCATAAATATAAATGTAAAAAGCTTAAATAAAAAATTTCAAGAAAATAACAATGGAAAATCTACATGACTTAGGGTTTAGTAAAGGCTTTTTTTTTTTTTTAATTAATCTCTACACCCAACCCATGTCCCCATGATCAAGAGTCACATGCTCTACCAACTGAGCCAGACAGCTACTCTGGCAATGACTTTTAATACACAACATCCAAAGCACTAATGCAAGAAAGAAAAATAGAGATATGTTTGATTTCATTAAAATTAAAAACTTACTCTCTTGGAAAGACCTTTTTTTTGGAGATTTTGTTTATTTGTTTGACAGAGAGAGAGAGCACAGGTAGGCAGAGGGGCAGGCAGAGAGAGAGGGAGAAGCAGGCTCTCAGCTGAGCAGGGAACCCAATATGGGGCTCAATCCCAGAGCCTGGAATCATGACCTGAGCCAAAGGCAGCCACTTAAATGACTGAGTCACCCAAACACCCCTGAAAGACTCTTAAGAAAATAAAAGATGAGCCACAGACTGGGAGAAAATCTTTGCAAAACACATATCTGATAAAGAATTTGGATCCAAACTAAGAACATTTAAAATTCAACAATGAAAAAACAAATAACCTAATTCAAAAATGGGCAACAGAAAATTTGATTAAAGACTTGAATGTAAGACCCCAAACCAGAAAACTTCTTGAAGAAAGGAAAAGGGTATGATCCTTGATCTACATTTTGGAAATGATTTTTTGGATTTGAGAGTAAAAGAAAAGGCAAAAAAACCCCCCACACACAAACAAAGGAACTACCTCAAACTAAAAAGCTTCTAAAAAGGAAAGGAAGGGCACCTGGGTGGTTCAGTTGGTGAGGCATCCAACTCTTGATTTCAGCTCAGGTCATGATATTAGGGTCCTGAGATTGAGCCGCATGTCAGGCTCTACTCTTAGTGTGGAGTCTGCTTGAGACTCTTTTTCTCTCCTTCTGTCCCGCCCTCCCACTCACGTGTGATCTCTCCAAAGTACATAAATAAAATTTTGAAGAAAAAAAGAAAAGGTGAGAAAATATTTGCAAAACATAGACAGGACAAGGGGTTAATATTCAAAAGAACCCATACAGTTCAGTATCAAAACAAACAACAATCCAATTAAAAATGGGCAAAAGAACTGAACAGGCATTTTCCCAAAGAAGATGTGCAAATGTCAACAGGTACATGAGAAAGTACTAAACATCACTAATCATCAAGGAAATGTATATCAAAACCATAATGAGATATCACTTCACACTATTAGAATGGCTATTACCAGAAAGACAAGAGATGAGTGTTGGTGAGGTTGTGGAAAGAAGAGAACCCTACTACACTGTTGGTGGGAATGCAAAATGGTGCAGTCACTTTGGAAAACACTATGGAAATTCCTCAAAAAATTCCTTAAATTCCTTAAAAAATTAAAAATAGAAATACCGTATCATCCAGTAGTCCCACTTCTGGAAATGTATCCTAAGGAAATGAAAACAAGATATTGAAGAACTATTTGTCCTCCCATACTCATTTAAGCATTATTCCAATATCCAAGATATGGAAACAACCTCAGCATCTGTCAAAAGATGAATGGATAAAGATGTATAAGCATTATTATAGCCATGGAAAAGGAAGTAAATCCTGTCATTTGCAACAATATGAACCTTGAAGGCATTATGCTAAGTGAAATAAGTAAGACAAAGAAAGACAGATATTATATATCAATTATACATGGGATCTAAAAAAGCCAAACTCATAGAAATAGAGTAGAATGGTGGTTACTGAGGGCCGTAGGGTAAGAGAAATGGAGAGATGTTGGTCAGACAGTACAAATATCCAGTTAAAAGAAAAATAAGTTCTGGTGATCTGATGTACCCCTTGGGGATTATGGTTAATAATATTATATACTTGAAAGTTGCTAAGAAAGTAGAGTTTCAGTCTCCTTACCACAAAAAAAAAAAAAAATGGTAATTATGTGACATGAGGGAGGTATTAGCTAACGCTATGACGGGTAATCATTTTGCAGTAAATAAATAAATCAACTCATTATACAGCTCAAACTTACATGATGGTATGTCAATGTTATTATCATAAAGCTAGAGGAAAAAAAACCTTAATGGCAAAAATCATGGACACTTCACCTGAGAAGATACACAGGTGGTAAATAAGCATATGAAAAGATGATCAACATAACATGTGTTCAGAGAAATGCAAATTAAAATACTAACATAATACTACACACCTATTAAAATGGCTAAACTCCAAAGCAGCAGGAAATCTCATTCCCTGCTGGTGGGAATGCAAAATGATACAGTCACTTCAAAAGAAAGTTCTGCAGTTTCTTACAAAACTAAACATACTTTTATCATATGATGCAACAATCGCACTCCTTGGTATTTGACCAAATCAGTTGCAAATTTGTCCACACAACTCCTTCACATAGATATTTAGAACACTTTATAATCCCTAAAAACTGGAAATAATCAAGATGTCTTTCAACAGCTGAATGGATAAACAAATTGTAGTACATCCATACAATGGAATATTATCAGGGAATAAGAAGAGATAAACTGTCAAGCCTGTAGAGACACAGAGGAAATTAAATGCTTATTCTAAATAAAAGAAGCAAGTCTAAAGCTTTATACTCCTTGATTCTGACTATATGACATCTTGGAAAAGGCAGCATTGTAGAGATTATAAAAGATAGTGGTCACCAGGGGCTCCAGGGAAGGAAGGAAGGAAGGCAGGAATGAACTGGTGGAGCAGAGCACTTATTTACAGGGTGCTGAAACCATTCTATATAATACTGTAACAGTGGACACGTGACATTATGGGGTAGGAGAGAGAGGGGATCTGAGAACTCTCTGTAGCTCCTGCGCAATGTGCAATTATCTGTAAACCTAAAACTGCTCAACAAAATAAAGTGTATGAAGACAAAAGAAAACAAAACAAAACAACAACAACAAAAAAAACTGGCAAGAATTCAGGAACTGAACAAGTGACCATGATTTTTACTGCATCAACCACTGTCAACCTCCCATATCTCCACATTTGCCTTTTCTACTGGTAGAGGTTAAGCAGCACCCTCACTGGTTGCCCATCTGTGTTTCCCCTTAGGATGCCAAGTTCAACTGATCATATCCCTGTGGGGTTGAACTGATCATATCCCTGTGGGTCAAGGCCCCTTGGCTGCCCCTCTGACCTTGAAAGTCATTATGGATGCTCAATTGCAGCTTCTGAGCTGCTAGCACTTAGAACCTACCACCTGGTCTCTATCACTCCAGGATTCCCTTGGATGCCCTTGGATAAGGGAATGAGCCCAGTTCTGTGACCACTTCTGTCAAAAGCTCCAGCCTGCAGAAAGCTACCCCGAATGTGCTAATATCCCCCTCAGCCACATGGTCCTCATAGTCTTGGCGGGTGACATGTCCTCTGCACCCTCCCATAACTAATGTATCTCTCTCCACTTCTATCCTTTACTGGGGAGACTTCAAAATCACTTCTGGAGGGTGCAGCAGAGGGCAGCAGGGAGGCATGTGGGGAAAAGGACACCAAAAAGACAGAGTGCCAAGTGCTACTGCTGCAACCCTCACAAGAGCCCACCAGACCCACCCGGGTGAGGGACAGAGTGAACAAGCAGATGGTGGCCAGACCACAGAGGACATCACCATTTCTGCAGCAACCAGGCCAGGAAGCTAACCCACAACTATTGTCACAACTGACACAGAATGGTTAGGACCTGCTCCAGGACCACAAGCTCCTTCCTTGCTGCTGCTTCCAACTCAGGATCAACCAGGGAAAGTCAAGTATGCTCCCCCAATGGATCACATAGCAGGCCTCACTCTTAGTTGGCAGGTCCGCCTCTAGCTTCCCTGGGCAACACCATCCAAGCAGGTCAGACCTGGAGCCCGGCCTTCCTTCCTCTCCTCTTCCCTTTTTTTTTTTTTTTTCCCATTTTTCATTTTACACCTTCCGTACTTTTCTGTCTGCCTTTGAGTCTCTACACAAATGATGGTGGCTGACTCTCTTGCTGTGGCATGCTCTGACTAAACAGACTGTTCTCATTTGAGTGGTCTTTGTTTATTTCCACACTGGTTAGAGGGTTAATATCCCTAAACCCCACTTCACTCCCTGCCCAGTCTGTGAGAGAAAATGCATCAGCTCAGGAACTTGGGGGTGAAAATGCATTAGATGTATTTAAAACCTCATCTTATCGACTGTTATCTTAGACCACTCACGTACATGTGTTATTTGGGTCCCGTAAGAGTAGATGCTAAAATGGAGGACAAGAGATCGATTGGCAGACCAAGGAATAAAGGGCTTAGAGCTGGAGAAGGAGGAAGTGTCTTCTAACACCATGCAGAAAAGGGAAAGTTGACTGGACAGCAAGAAATCTGCAGCTATTTCACAGAGAATTTTCCAGAAACTGTATCTTAACTATTTAGATGTTATAACCAAGCTAATGAAACCACCTTAGAGAAAAAGTTTTGTGTGATAATAGCCATTTTCCCCCAAAACTAAACATACAATTTTTGCCTTTAAGACTTGAAAACGTTTTGTTGATGATTTTTCATTCCCACAGGAGTTGGGCATACAGTGTGATGATCACATTCCTAGTTGAAGAAGAGCTCTCCAGAGACTCTGGAGTAATCAAAATTGTATGATCTCTCAAACTGTGGAGTTCTATTGCTTTTCTCCACAGTGGGGTTGATGTCTGTTATTATTGGTTTCTACCATAAAATAAATATAACTCTGTAGAGAGCTAACTGTGCAGAAGTGAAGAGAGTATAAGAGAGGTCAGATTTCCAACAAATATTAGAGTTCTTCTTTTCAAAATATCTATTAGCACACAGTTTAACTTTTTCAGCCATTTCTCACTCGGGGCATTTCATATTTGACTTTTTCCCTCTCCGGTAGAATACACAACCTGCACCAACACATTACTTCTGACCTGAGTTCCTCTCCAGAAAAAACAGAAGCTGACCTGGACATCACCAACCCTCCCACCAGGTCTCTGGATGGGGGGGCATGCACTCCACAAGGCTAAGACCCAAGATAAAGTGATTCTATAGGTTATGTCCACCTGGGAAGAAGCTGGGAAGAAGGAAGAAACATTGAGTTGCTGTGAATGTGAATTCAGTCTCCAAATTTCTATGGTTCCCCACTGCCCTCTCTCCTAAAATCCCTTTCCCACATCCCATTTCTATTACTACCCAAGGACAGGACAAGTGTAGGTTAACAGGATGGTTAACAGGGCGGTTCTGTTTAGAAATTTAGAAGCTGGTTTCTTCTCCTTTTGGCTCCTACATTCGGTCCCTCCATACATGACCTTGGGTCACTGCAAGGCCCATCTGGCCTTCCACTTTCACAACACCCAGTAACCTCAATCTCCTCACTTCGCCCTCGGAATGTCTTTCTCATAACTTCCAAAGCATTCTGATTGATTAAATCACCTGAGAAAACAGTGGGCCTCCTAGATAATTTCACTATTAAATGGAGCTTGATAATAAAATAATGCATTATAAAATTAATTAATAAAATGATGCATTATAAAATTAATGTACTGAATTTCAAACTATATTGAAAGGGTCAGGATTTCTGGCTACTTGGGAGAAATGGTTTCCAACAGAGGGATTACTCATACAACCAGACTCACATAATGTTGCAATGCAGATGAAGAAATGGCTTCACAATACCAATAATAACACAACTGTTAATTTAGTCTTGGATACAATTAGCTATCACTAATAGCATTATTCAAATTACCTCCAAAGATGGCAAGGAAGGAGGATTTATTGGAAATCTGTTTTAGGACCGGAGTTATTCAATCAATCTGTTTCTAACTGATAGTGAAGCACTTTTCTAAGTTTTTTTTTTTTTTAAAGATTTTATTTATTTATTTGACAGAGAGAGATCACAAGTAGACGGAGAGTCAGGCAGAGAGAGAGAAATATAGGGAAGCAGGCTCCCTGCTGAGCAGAGAGCCCGATGCGGGACTCGATCCCAGGACCCTGAGATCATGACCTGAGCCGAAGGCAGCGGCTTAACCCACTGAGCTGCCCAGGCGCCCGCACTTTTCTAAGTTTTAAGGATATGATGATAAATAAGTCTAACAAATTTCATGTTTTTGTGTGTTCATATTTTAAAAGAGAAATCATCCAAAGAAAAATTAACCAGTATAGAAAGAAGAAAGAGAGAACAGAAGGTAGGGATAGGGAGAGAAAAGAGGAAGGACGAAAAGAAGGGAAGGAGGAAAAAAAGAAGGAAGAAAATTTTCAAATACTATTAACTTCTATGGAGAAAACAAGAAATGGTGATAGAAAACAGATGACAAGGCGTTTTCTGAGAGCCATTTAATCTGAGGCTTAAAAGTGAAATACGTGGACGCCTGGGTGGCTCAGTGGGTTAAAGCCTCTGCTTTCGGCTCAGGTCATGATCTCAGGGTCCTGGGATCGAGCCCCGCATCGGGCTCTCTGCTCAGCGGGGATCCTGCTTCCTCCTCTCTCTCTGCCTGCCTCTCTGCCTACTTGTGATCTCTGTCTGTCAAATAAATAAATAAAATCTTTTTAAAAAAAAAAGTAAAATACGTTAATCAGAGAAAGACAAATATATGGTTTCACTCCTATATGGAATTGAAGAAACAAAACAAAGGATCATAGAGGAAGGGAGGGAAAAATAAAATAAGATGAAATCAGAGAGGGAGACAAACCATAAGAGACTCTTAACTATAGGAGACAAACTGAGGGTTGCTAGAGGGCTGGTAGATGAGGGGAGGGGGGACCTGGGTCATGGGCATGAAGGAGGGCACTTGATGGAATGAGCACTGGGTGTTACATGCCACAGATGAATCACTAAACTCTACCTCTTAAAATAATAACATACTATAGGTTAAGTAATTGAATTTAAGTTAAAAAAAAAAAAAAAACAGAAGAGTCATCACAGTAAGATCTAGAGGAAATATATTCCAAGGAAATACAACAGCAAGTGCAAACGCCTTGAGGTAGGAACAAATGTGAGGCCCCCTAGGACATACAGAAGAGGGACTGATGGGGCGCCGGGGGGGCTCAGTGGGTTAAAGCCTCTGCCTTCAGCTCAGGTCATGATCTCAGGGTCCTGAAATCGAGCCCTGCATTGGGCCCTTTGTTCAGCGGGGAGCCTGCTTCCTCCTCTCTCTCTCCCTGCCTCTCTGCCTACTTGTGATCTCTGTCAAATAAATAAATAAAATCTTAAAAAAAAAAAAAAAAAAGGAGAGGGACTGATGTGTGTGTGTTTGGGGCACAGGCAGCCTGTCAGTACAGCTGAGCCCATGGATGGAAGAAAAGAAGGGCCAACAGTGAGGCTGCAGAGGCAGGAAGCAGCCAAATTACATAGGGAGTTTTGTCTTTAGTGTATAAGCAAAGGACAGCCATTGGGGGATTTTTTTTTTTTTCTCAGAGGCAGTCCATCATCTGATCTACATTCTCAAAGGTCATGTTGGCTCTAGTTTGGAGAACAGGTACAAGAGGAACAGGAGTAGAAGCAGAGTAATCACCTAGAGTGTGTAGCAGGACAGAGGTGATGACGGAGGGTAGTCAGCGTTAGTAATGGAGGAAGTGGATGAGAAATTCAAGAACTGAGATGTCTCTGGAAATGAATACTTTCTCCTGCTCTCTCTTTCTCTTGCTCTCACCCTGGCATTTTGCACACGAGGCAAAGAATTGCTTCTTTTCCCCTCTCTACTGGGAGCTTCAGCTGCTTATGCATAGAATTTGCTTCCTCAACTGTTCAATTGTCACTTGAAGATAATCCCTCTCCGGGCCACTCTGAACAGTGAGATGCTAGAAGCTTTCAGTTTCATCTGTTCTTTCATTTAGTCTTTATGTTGATTAATCCACATTTCAGAAATAGAGTGGCCCAGCTCTTTGATTTATGCCAGCCTAGTAAGTCTTAGCAGTAGCCTTCCTAGTGATGGGTTGATCTGGTCTGACTGTGCCTCATGGTCCAATCAGGTGCCTGATCCTGGGGCCAGAAACACAGTATTTGGGAGGCACAGGCTGAGATCAAGGCAGAAGAGGTCAGAGTGCCCCTTTATTTTCCCTTCCAAGGACACCTATCAATGTATTTCTTCTGTATTCATTTATTTATTCAAGTTTTTAGAGAGAATTTGAGAGGTTTATGAAACTAAGCACTTAATTAAAAATCCAGGGCAAATACTCTTTAAAAGTAGGGATAGCAAATTTGAATACTGAATTATTACAAAGGATATGAAGCAAAAGTAGCTTATATTGGACCAAAATTATGGTAATTGCTATGAAACTGCTCAGAAATCTCTATTGAGGAAAGTTCAAGTATTTTAACATTGAAGATGCTTTTGTTTTGTGTAATAGGTCCTTCTAAGTCATCTCTCTATGTAACTCCTATTCATCCCTCAAGACTCAACTTAATCCTAACATCCTCTGAAAACCATTCCCGACTTCTGCTACCTCCTAGTTCGTTTGTTTGTTTCCATGACAGCTAGCTTACATTTCTGTAATAGACTCTATCTTGATGGTAAGTTTCAGTGTCTGACCCTCTCCTCTAAATTGTGACCTCTTTAGGGCTACAAATTCATTCATCTCTTTATTCTCACTGCTAAATACAGCATTCATTACATATTAGTGCCCAATAAATATTCATCAAATGTATACATGAATGAATAAGCACTACATTATAAAAATAACTGCCTCAAATTCTTACTGGGCTTTTAAAATTTTGTTTACCTGGTGGGCAACTAATTTTCAGCAAAACAGGAAAGAATACCCAATGGGTTAAAAAAAAAAAAAGACAATCTCTTCAACAAATGATGTTGGGAAAACTGGACAGCAACATGCAGAAGAATGACACTAGACCATTTTCTTACACAAATTGGATGAAAGACCTCAATGTGAGAGAGAAAACCATAAAAATCCTAGAGAACACATGCAGCAACTTCTTTGACTTCTGCTGTAGCAAATTCTGACGAGACACATCACCAGAGACAAGGGAAACAAAAGCAAAAATGAACTATTGGGACTTCATTGAGATAAAACATTTCTGCACAGGGAAAGAAATAATCAACAGAACTAAAAGGTGACCTACTAAAGAGTATATATCTGCAAATGACATATGTGATACAGGGTTAGTATCCAAAAATCTAAAGAACTTGTCAAACTCAACACCAAAAAAACCTAATAATCCAGTTAAGAAATGGGCAGAAGACATTAATAGATATTTCTCCAAGGAAGACATCCAGATGGTTAACAGACACATGAAAAGATGCTTAGCATCACTCATTATCAGGGAAATATAAAATCAAAACCACAATGAGATACTACCTCACACCAGTCAGAATGGCTAAAACTAACAAGTCAGGAAATGACAGATGTTAACGAGGATGCAGAGAAAAGGGAACCCTCCTACACTGTTGGTAGGAATGTGAGCTGGTGCAGCCACTCTGGAAAACAGTATGGAGGTTCTGCAAAATGTTAAAAATAGAGCTACCCTATGACCTAGCAATCTATTTAACCTAAAGATACAAAAATACAAATTCAAAGGGATACATGCACCCTGATGTTTATAGCAGCATTATCAAAAAAAGCCAAACTATGGAGAGAGCCAAGTGTCCATCAACAGATGAACGGATAAGTAGATGGATACTCAGCCGTCAAAAAGAATGACATCTTGCCATTTTCACTGACGTGGATGGAGCTAGAGTGTATAATGCTAAGTGAAATAAGTCAGTCAGAGAAAGAAATATCATATGATTTCATTCATATGTGGAACTTAGGAAACAAAACAGATGGATATATGGAAGACGGGGGAGAGAAGAAATGGGAAATCAACCATAAGAGACTCTTAACAATTGAGAACAAAGTGAGGATTGATGGAGTGTGGTTGGTGGGGATGGACTAAATGAGTGTTGGGTATTAAGGAGGGCACTTGTGAGGAGCACCGGGTGTTACATGGAAGTGACGAATGCAAAATTCTACTCCCGAAACCAATGTTACACCATATGTTAACTAACTAGAACTTCAATAAAGATTTGAAAAAGAAAAAAAAAAAATTAGAGGCACCTGAGTGGCTCAGTCAGTTGAGCCTCTAATTCTTGATTTTGACTCATGATCTAAAAGTCCAGGGATCAAACCCCATGTTGGGCTCTGAGCTCAATGTGGAGTCGGCTTGTGTGTCTCCTTCTGCTCCTTCCCCCACTTGCGTGCTCGCTGGCTCTCTCTCTCTCTCTCTCTCTCAAATAAATAAGTGAAGTATTTTAGAACATTTTTTGTTTACCTGTACAGCATTTATTTTCCCCTCTTGCAGTATTGAAAGAGGACTTCGTTTTGGTCAGTTGGACCCATCTACCCTCCTGGCCACAGTGATTTGTACCAGGATAAACATATGCAAGCACAGCCATGAAGGGGCAAGACCCAGACTTCAGAAACTATTAGAAGAAAAGGTGCTCCTTCTGCTGAGGTGGCCAAGCCAAGACAGCATAGCCCAGATTTTTTGGTGGCCAGCTTTGGCAACATTTGAGGAGAACCTTTCTTAGAATGAGGCCAATACACATATTAGCTGAGCCAATAGATGAAGATGGATAAATCTGTCTTTGGTTAAGTCTCTAAACACAGAGATGCTAAAAACTGAATCCATACCCAAGATTCTTCATTTACATAAGCTCAGAGAATTGTTCACTTTGTTGAGTTTCTCTCCTAGCCAACCAAAATGTATAGACTCATATATACAATTTTGTTATTTTTTTCTCTTACTGTATTTAATATTGATTTTGAACTTAAGGAAAGAGGATATTTTTCAAATAAATCTCTCCTAGTGTCTCTCTATTCAATTAGTCTTAAGAAAGCTTTATTTTATAATTGTTAAGCTTAAAGATACATTCCCTAAAATTTATAACCAAACCAGAGATTTATCTCATGGTTTTCAATATGAGGCCACTTAAAAAGTAGTTTATATAAGATAAGTTTTATATTAGGATATAATGAGACTGCCAGTAGCACTCTCATGGTGTTGCTGGCAATTCATAGGAAATTTAATCTCATAGCTGAATAAAATGTTTCTGTTGGAAGTTAAAAGTGACTCTCTGATAAAGTTAGATGGTAGAGAACCTAAGTAGTAAATGCAAGATGGAAGGAATAGGGGCTCTTCTAATAGGGGCACTCCCCCCATGTAATACTTGCTTTCACTGTGAGCAGGGCAGTCAGTACACAGCTTGGGGTGAGCAATCAGCAGGTGCCCATTGGTTCATCAATCCTAGAAGAGGAGAAATGGAGTATTGTACTTGAGGTCCAAGTACTCGGGATCTCATGGGGAACAGCAAGGAAGCTGCAATAGAAGCCTCTCTGAATTTCCCACAAGCCAAATATCGTAACTGGGTAAGGACTAGGATTTGGTAAGGTGGGGAAATTGGTAAGTTATCCATCTACAGTATTATTTTATTTGAGGCTACCCCCATTAAACCAATTTGCATCAAACTGAATGGCATAGAGGGAAAGAACACTCTTGTTATCTGTTATGTTATATTCCAAGGTATATACCTAGAAACCTATACCAAGAACACTTGTGGGGATATGAAATCCTTGAACACAGCAATCCTGAAACTCTGTTTTGGGAAAAGAACCCCATTTAACATAAAATGTAAGTTTATTTGCTAGTTTACAAAAATGTAAGTCTATGTGTAAGTTTATCATGTAAGGGTACCAAATCTTTACAAAGATAGCTTATATAACTTAGAAGAATGTCCCTCTAGTTTTCTTTCAATTGTTTTGTCATTAAATCACACACATAGATCTGGCGATTCACAGACCTGTACCCCTGGGGATAAAAATATATGTTTATAAAAAATAAAAAATTTTTTTAAAAAATCACACACATAGGCCTCTAGCACAGCTCCATTCTTCCATTTACTGAATATCCACAATTTCAAGCACCCAGCTTGGCACTGGGCATACAGCGCTAATTACTGTGCTATCCCAGCTTCATGGAAGTAACAGTAAATACTCAAGAGCTGCATGTCAATTTATTGCAAAAGAATGTATTTTAATGGATTCAGTCTACATTCAGAATTTGTTTGAACTCTGTTGAAGATGCAAAGAACATTTCATCAGTGAAATGGTCAACAACACCTTACATGGCTGTCATCGCTGCAGAGTGTATTGCTAGGGCAGATGAGAACTTCATTACTACCTTTCAAAAGTTTCCCCAAACTGTAGGTTATGGGTAATTTTTACTTAAGTCATGTCATTTGCAAAACTTTCAAATATTAATAAATATATTTTAAAATAAAAAGATGGTATGTTACAAATTTTACATTAGATGACAGTTAAAAGCACCATATAAAATTAAATCTAAAACAATAGCTATCACTGCAGCAAGCAAAGTCTGAGTTAGTGCTGAGAATCTGGGTTCTAGCTCAGGGGAAACACTGATATGGCAGCAAATTTATTTTCGAGGGATGAAATACAGTCTCAAAGACTCAAATAGATCACAGGAAGGAAGTTTGATTTCATCCTCTTCAAGGCTCCAACATTCTCCATCTACTGAAGTGCAGGACTCACTCTGTCTCCTTGATATGGAAGCTAATATATTCAGTTATAGCGACATGCCCAGAGCAATTCTTTTAAAAACTTTGTAATGATTTAGCTCCACCAACTGACATAAATAGTCCTCTGTACACAAAATGCAGGCAGCTATCGAAACCAGGAATTCACCAGACCAAATGAAAAGAATCATTAAGTCTCTTAAAGTGATGATGCTTTCAAAATGTTAAGGGGCACCCGGATTGCTCAGTCACTTAAGCATCTGCCTTCAGCTCAGGTCATGATCCCAGGGTCCTAGGATCCAGCCCGTGTGGGGCTCCCTGTTCAGTGGGGAGCCTGTTTCTCCCTCAGCATACGCCCCCCCAATCTCATGCTCTCTCTCTCAAATAAATAAATAAAATCTTTATTTTTTAATTTTTAAAAATACTTTATTTCTCAAAGAAAGAGCACAAGGAGGGGTAACAGCAGGCAGAGGGAGAAGCAGGTTCCCAGCTGAGCAAGGAGCCCAATACAGGATTTGATCCCAGGACCCTGGGATCATGACCTGAGCAGAAGGCAGATGCTTAAACGACTGAGCCACCCAAGCATCCTACAAATAAATAAATTAAATCTTTTTTTTTTTTTAATTCTCAAAAGAAGTGTTCTTAAAATATGACTTTGGAACACTTCTCTTAATATCAAAATATTTCAGTTTTCTTTATCTTTCCTATTTATTTAAGCCTTAAGTAGAAAGTCCATATTCTGGTCTTAGAATCCAGAAACATAATTACTGTGAACATATTTAATTAAAGTACATCAGTCTGTATTGTTAATTTTCTGTTAAATCCATGTAAGTCTAAGACTTCTGTTCACCCATAAGGTGAGCTCTGCACCCATTTGATAGATGGCCTCTAAATCAGGTCAGATCTCCTAGAGTACGGAGACAACTCAAGGAAAACATTGCAGTCAATCATTCATGCAAAATTAAAGTCAGCAGGTGCTCCAATATGGCTGCTTCACAAATCAAGTCTTGCCTTGTATGAATCTCATGCTAATTAGCAGACAGCGCTGTAATGACCCATGTGCCGGCTCTTCACTAGAATCGGGGACAAGGATTCCATCTTCCTCAAGTGTGTCCTCAGTGCCTGACAGAGTAGAGAATGTACTCACGAATGAAAAACAAACTGCGGCCAGGTTTTGCTGCTGCTCTGGGAAAATATTTTAGAATAGTTCAAAAAAGTATACGAACCGTTAAGGAAGTAAACAGTCCTGATTGGTACCACGTCTTTTGATGACCTCTGATATTACCGGGCGATAGCTGAAAAAAACGTGTGTCTGATGTTAATTACGGTTGTTCAGAATTCTCTTCTCATTTTAAAAGAAAAAAAAAGGTCCCAAACAATTCCAAAATATATGATGTCAAAGTAAAAGTGGATAGGTAATTGTATGCTGCTGTCCTCTGCTTTGACCTGACCACTGGTTCAGATGAGGGACTTCTGAAGACATTCTCCAATAACCAGAAGCTGTGGAGAATAACTAATAATTTAGATGACAGAATCAGGTTCCTAATTTAATGTCTTATTCTTAACTCAAAAGATAACTTTTTCAATACATGCCCAAAAAGATGTTAACCAAGCAATGCCACTGCTACAATGTTCTCTAACGAAAGAACAAAACTGTTCAAAATCTTTTTGCACTTCTTAAGCTAGGGGAAAATGTAAATAGTGGAAGAGTTTAATAAATATGACACATATCTACATTTTTTTAAAAGATTTTATTTATTTATTTGACAGAGAGAGATCACAAGTAGGCAGAGAGGCAGGCAGAGAGAGAGGAAGGGAAGCAGGCTCCCTGCTGAGCCGGGTGCGGGGCTCGATCCCAGGACCCTGAGATCATGACGTGAGCCGAAGGCAGAAGCTTAACCCACTGAGCCACCCAGGCGCCCCCATATCTACATTTTAGGTATTGAGAAATCATTACCTAGATTGGGGTTGACAATTTATGCTCTGCAGGCCAAATTTGGCCTGTCGCCTGTTTTTGTTCAGTCTGAGAACTAAAAAGTGGCTTTTAGGGGTACCTGGGTGGCTAGGTGGTTGAGCTTCTGCCTTTGGCTCAGGTCAAGATCCCAGGGTCTTGGGATTCCACCCCATGTCAGGCTCCCCTGCTCAGCAGGAAGCCTGCTTCTCCCTCTCCCACTCCCCTTGCTTGTGTTCCTTCTCTCAATCTGTCTCTCTCTCTCTCTCTTTCTGTCTAATGAATAAATAAATAAATAAATAAAATCTTTTTTTTTAAGTGGTTTTTATGTATTGAAGGCTCTGTGATATAAAAAAAAATAGCAACAACAAAACAAAATGAGGAATACCATTCACCAGAGACCGCATATATCTCATAAATAAAATATCTGTTATCTGGCCCTTGTAAAAAACGTTCGCTGACCCCTGATAAAAACTGACCAAAAAAGATGTTCATATAATAAGCATGGCACAAGACAGCATCTGTAGTATTTCATTTTATAAAATTCCGCAGCTGTATGTGTACACACACAGAAATATCTAGAAGAAAATGAGTGACAGTGGTGATTTCTGAGTTCTGAAACTGTACTTTTTCTTTATCCTTTTCATTCACAGACTGATTTTTAAAGTAATGTACATGTGTCATTTTTATAGTAAGAGGCTATTTTCATTTTGAAAAACAGAGCCCCCTAAAACATGGTCAAAGTTAATACTTACCATGCTTCCTTTCTATGGCAGCAAGTCTCAGGACTGAGCATGCATTTACTTACATGAATCCTTACAACATCCAATAAAATATATACTTTTCCAGTCTTATTGTCAATTTCAGAACTAAGAGAGAGCTAATTACTTGTCCAGGTTTGCACTAGAATGTCTTGGAGCTGGGGTTAAAGTCTTGAAAGTGCTGTTCCTAAGACTATGTGTCTCACCGCTACACAATCCCGTCCTGCAAAGGCATGGATCAGATGGGTCCTGAGGGCAAGGCTGGGGCAAAATTCCTGGGTCTTTTTTTTTCTTTTAAGATTTTATTTATTTATTTGACAGACAGAGATCACAAGTAGGCAGAGAGGCAGGCAGAGAGAGAGAGAGGAGGAAGCAGGCTTCCTGCTGAGCAGAGAGCCCGATGTGGGACTCGATCCCAGGACCCTGAGATCATGACCTGAGCCGAAGGCAGTGGCTTAACCCACTGAGCCACCCAGGCGCCCCCCTGGGTCATTTTTGATGTCAATGTTTAAGCAATTCATAGTATGGTATGACCTCCAGAAAAAGATGTCAATCTTTTGTTTCATAAACAGTATCGAGAACCAAAGAAGTTATCGTTCTGCTCCATATCTAGAGTACTGGACAAAACTCTGAGAATTGTATTCAGTTGTGTCCTGCTTGGAGGAAAACAACTGATAATCTGAAGCATTTCAAAGGGAGAACAAAAGAATGGCCAGGAGGGAAAAACAACTCAAAGCTTTGTTTTAAGAAGTTTATAGCAGAAGACATAAATTAAGGAAAATCACACAACTGTCTTCACTATTTGAAGACCATTAATGAGGGAGAGTTCAGTCTTGTTCTCTGACTCCAAGAATAGAAACAGGACCATTACATTACTAGTCATGAGGAAGTAGCTCTTACCTTAATGGATGTAAAATGTTTTTTCTTAACACCAATAGCACAAATGGACTATTCACTCCAGTGGTGTGTTGCTTCCCCAAAGCTTTTATGTAAAAAAAAAAAAAGAGAGAGAGAGAGAGAGAGACACCCCTCAAAGGGGACTGAGTGTGCTAGCTTAGCCACAAATGGTAAAATCAAATGGCCACAGGCTGGAGAGCAAGCTTGTTCCACACACTAGAAATAACTCGAACACATAAAAACTCAACCAAATGGACCAGTGTTTTCAAACTCCAACCTAGAAAATATCCATCGTTGGGTTGAAAGTAATCATCTCTCTTTTCATGGATGAGGGTGTGAGAAAAGGCACATTAATTTTTAGGCATTTTAGTCCTTCAAGGATATACATGAGAAATAGAAAGTGAGGAACAAAACTGTCAAACCCAACACTTAGCCTGGATGTTGAAATCCAAACCACATCCTACTGTCTTCATGAAAATGGCTCTGCTGCCTTTGACTGTCTTGATTAGAATTGGTTCCAGGATCTTCCAGAACTGCCCTTGGGTTTGCACCGAAAGAGTCCTTGAATTGCTGCCTCAAAATCCTCACCTTGCTGTTTCCGGCAATCCTGAACTGTTGTAATCATGACTCTTACCCAATTCTAATCAGGTCCTTGCCTTGACAGGCCTGCCTTAAGTCAAATTTCCAATTCTCCGAGACAGTGCCAAAGCTCTGTGAGGTGGAGCTCCTTCTTGCCATGGTAGGCAATACATTCAGCTTTCTCTTATCAAAAGGCTTTGTTGTAATGTTTAGGGAGCCAAATTTTGACAAAGGGAGCTAGAGAAGAATGGCACCCAATAATAATGAACCCAGAGAGAGAGAGTTAGAAACGGATACGTAAGGAAGATTAAAGTAGTAAGGTAGGAGCAACTTGGCAACGCTACAATCATGGTAGACACTGTGATGGTATGGTGATCAGTTCAGGAAATAGGCAATTATAAAGAAAACAAATTAATTGCATGTCCATGTGTGCTTGTGTTTAGGGGAAGAAAAAAAAAAAGTGGAACTTGGATGATGCTACTTTTGGTATCTAACAAATGACCAAAACCCTTATCCCTCCACATGACATATGGCCCTCTAAGCTTAAAAACAGAAGCTAGACAAATAAATCACACAAGGAATATGCCAAATGTTGTGATTAAATCTGGGTAATGCTCGCTTTCTTGACATTGACTTTTGTACTTGCCCTTTACCCTTTGTTCCTTAGCAAGAGTGCAGAGGTAGGAAGGAGGGGAAGGGAGGCCATAGGACAGGCTGCTTGTTATTACCCATGCCGTAGGACAGGCTGCTTGTTATTACCCATGCCGTAGGACAGGCTGCTTGTTATTACCCATGCCGTAGGACAGGCTGCTTATTATTACCCATGCCATAGGACAGGCTGCTTATTATTACAAACTTCATAGAATGGAACTTGAAAAGCTTGCAAGCGAACAAGAAGAGGGCCAAGTGAATAAAAAGAATGATTTTTTTTTTTTACTCTTCAATAGTAAACAAAGACACATCTGGTATTTCTCACTCTATTCACCATTCTATTTTTCTATTACTTTTGCTTCAACCTCTTAAAGGCCCAGATGCACTGAGTTCTTAGAATTACAATTGAATAAACACCAATGTCAGAGAATGTAAGATGTGTATAGTATGAACCTGGGTTAGGAAAGCATGGGTCAGAGATCCTTGCAGCAAGACATTGAAAGATATTTTTAAAGCAAATGATTAACAAAAGCAAGCTTGACGGGTTGAAAAAGCAGAGAGACTCACTAAGGCAAAGAGAAGATCAAATCACAAATAAGAAGTTGAGACAGTACCTATATTGAAAGCTTAGGTAACTATAACATTTTAACTACAAAGTAGAAAGTAAAATTGGGGGGGTGGTGGTGTCCTCATTCGCTATGTGTGGGTATGTCGTAGAAACTTGGCAAATTTATTTATATAATCACCCAAAGGTGTACAGTGAGTATAACTTCACATGGTAAACAGATACAGAGCATCTGACCCCAAATAAAATTGTAGAATATGATGGTTGTGAAAAATTCTGGAATCTAATGAAAAGATATGTAACATTTTTGTCAAGGCTATGTTTGGACTCTTTTACAGGAAAATGTGAATGGTGTTCTTTGCTTGCTCTCACTCCTGGAAAAACTGTGAAGAAGTATAAAGAAAACAAAAGCACCAGGGGCTGGGATTGCAAAATTGACTGTGATAAGAGAGCCAGTAAGTGGGAAATAGGAAAAGAATTCATCCACTGAATCTCAGTGCCAGGTGACGTTACCCCATGCTGGGCTGCAGAAGTATGGATGGCGAGCATGAGCAGACAGGGCTCCAGGTGGCATTAACAGAGAAGCTTCTCACTGTATGCTTGTCCATTCAGGCTCCTGTAATAGAATATCACAGACTGGGGGGGCTTTCAAACCTCAGAAATTTATTCTGACAGTTCTGGAGGCTAGCAAGTCCAAGATAAAGGTGCACTGAGTGTCTGGTGAGGACTCATTTTCCTGGTTCCTAGACAGCCATCTTCTCTGTGTCCTCACAGGGGAAAAGAGATGAAGGAGCCATTGTCTCTTTTCTAAGAGCACTAATTTCATTCTGACAGGTAATCCTGTCACCTCTCAAAGGGCCGTGCCTCCAAAGACCACCATCTTGGGGATTCCATTTCAACATAAGAATCTCGAGGAGACAGACTCAGTCTATGGCAAACAGGAGGAAAAACCAAGGGGCTTGGGGGTGAAGGATGAAGATAATGCAGAGCCAGAACAAAAGGAATCATCTAAGAGGATGTGAAATGGTACCCAAGAAAAGCTGATACAAACAGTACTGAAAGCCATGGGACAGGATGGAGAGCATCAAGACAGAACGGAGAGAGAGAAACTTTGAGTCTAGGACGACCTCAGTGCTTTGAAGCAGAAAGTTAAGGAACAGACACGGCAGAGAGGCAACTATGGGGGAAGTAGGATAAAAGCCAAGACAGTGTGCATTCTTGGAAGTAAATTAAGGAAGGGATTCAAGAGGTGACTGTCATCAGTTATGTCAAATAGCCGGGGGAGCAACTGAGCAAAAGAATGATGGCTTACAGCAACAATGTGAAGGTTATTGACTTTTAAGAGCAGCAGGCAAGAACCCACTGGGGGTTGAAGACTGGATGCAAGGAGAGGAATGGGGGAAAGTGATTGTAGGTAACTTTTCCAAGAGCTTTATGATAGTAGGAGAAAAAAGTGGGAGAGTCCCTGAAAAGATGTGAGGTGAAAGGAGCTTCTTTTTCTTTTTTTTTAAAGATTCATTTATTTATTTAAGAAGCAGAGGAGAAGAGAGGGAGAGAGAGAGACAGAACTAAGCACTCTACACTGAGCATGGGGCCAGAGGCCAGGCTCGATCTCACGACCTTGACATCACAACCGGAGCTGAAACCGAAAGTCAGAAATTTTGGAACCCAACTGTGCCCCCCAGGCACCTTTTTTTTTTTTTTTTAGAATAAAGAAACTGCATGTTCATATGTTTATGAGGATAACACAGAAGAAAGGACAGAATTAATAATGCAAAAGAGGAGAAAATGGCTCAGGATTCTGTGGAGTGGGTAGAAGTAGGTAGACTCCTCTGTGCTGGGGCAGGAGTATTGGGGCAATTGGTCCAGATTTCCTGGAGATGGCTCAGATTATAGATGCAGACTGAGGTAGGCAGGCAGTGAATAGTGCTAGAGTTCTCTTTGGATGATTTTTATTTTCTTAGAGACGCAGAAAGCAAAATCACAGGCTGAGAATGAACAAAGGAGGGGAAGTACTAGAGGCCCGAGGAAAATTGAGAGGCATACAGTCGTCCTACAAGAGAGGAGGGAAGAGTAAATGCACTGAGGACAACTGCACAACAGCACAGCAGCCCTCAGAGCCCCCTGGGCAGAGTGACATGGCCCCTACAGAGCCAGAGAATCTGATTGAGAACACCGCCTCTTTCAGCTTTACCTTTGTGATCTGGGCAAGTTAGTAACTCTCTGCTTTCCCTTTCCTGCTCTCCAAAACAGGAATGATAATACTACTTTCCTTAAAGAATAGAGGATTAGACGATCATCTATATTTATCACACATATACAGATGACAGACACATAGCATAGAATTATGCCTGAAGCAGTGACTTTTATCTACAACCACTATCTATATTGATGTTAATGACCATGAATTAATTTCAATTCAAGATAAACACCAAAGATCAATACTTATCAGAGTCACTTAACTCCTTCCTCATTCAGCACCTAATAAAATAAATGACCAAGTCCTGTTCACGCTAATTTTATAAAATCATTAAATATTATGTTGCCTCATACAAAACTGCTCCTTTTCTGCAAAAATTAAATGAAATTCAACTCTTAAGTTCCCAAATCTGTGACCAACTTTAGCAGAGGGACCCAAGCCCTAATAGACCGTAGGATTTTTGGAGTGCTTTATGGGCAAGTTTCTTCAAATGCCAAAATTGGAATGCATTCAGCCTTACCATATCTTTTTCTGTATCTGTTCCTAGTTTGTTTTAGAACTACATGACATTCACACACACACACACACACACACACACACACATGCACACACACACTCACCTACCTAAAAACTTTCTTTGAAAAAAAAAAAATCACTGGCAAAAAGCATTTTTTTAAAATTGAAGAAAGAGGCATCTATGTCAGTCAAGAGAGAAATGAGTGATGAGCTCTCAGAAGCGGAAAGGGAAGTGAAGGGTCCGCAGACTAGAAAGATCAATTGAGCCCCTGAGGGAGAAAACCGAGATTCAGCAGGGACCCCTCCCGGGCCTGGCCCTGAAATAGAGATTTCCCAGGAAAATATCACGAAGATGAGTGATGACCCACAGGAGAAGCAAACCCCTCCAAACAGTAACAACCCCCACAGCTCAAGAAGACAGTCAACGCTTGCTGAAAAACAAACAAGCAAACACACCTCAAGTCTGAACCAGTAAGACCCGCGCTGTTTCTCCCACAATACATAACTCGGCGGATTCCCCTCGCTCAAACATCTGTTCCAGCCTGAAAACTTCCAAATGGTAGTGTGATGACCCAGTGTGGACCCAAAGAATCAATTAAAAAGGAACACTGAGTCTTCTGCACAGGTCTATGTATAGATTTGCTGGATAATACTTTACCTTCCCCTCCCACCCCCTCCAAAAAAAAAATGTGGCGACAGAGTCTGAAGAATGAAAATATCATTTGAATTCAATCCACTGCTTGGATTTAAGGGAGCCCGTGTTGGCCGAACCTCCAAGCTGCCTTCCTTTAAACCGAGGAGATCGTTGGGCGGATGTGCAGGCTACAGTCTCCTGGGTCTCTGGGCTTGAGGACAGCCTTTTGCAAACACAATCAGTTCTAAAATATGCAAACGTCTGCCTCTGTTTACACAGAAACCGTTTTATTTTCTAACTTAAATAACAAAAATGAGTTCTATTTCCAGAAGAATTCACTACCAAACTACTTCATTTGGAAGTTGAGGTGCCAAGATGCATAATACATATGAAATTCATGGGATTTCTACACATTTGAATTGCCAAATTCAACTTGAACGAACTGTATTAGTGAAAATGCAAGCCGTTGCAGTAACCCTTGGCTTAATCCATATTTAACATGAATTGACAGGCTTTTATTATTATTATTATTATTATTATTATTATTATTAGGAAGGCAATTATCACACACCATCTGCTGCCAGTTCAATGGAACTAATTCAGTTGTTAAATTACAAATGGAAAGGACTGAGTTATAAATATGTTTGAGTAAAACAGACCCTGGGCAGATTTCTTTTGGGGATGTCTGGTGCGCCCAACTCCCAGTCCTGTAAGGGTGGATAATTCGGTCCCTGTCCTTTCTCCCTCCGCTTTGCAATTTCAGTGTATGGACACATCTGCCAGAAAATGGAGAGAACAAGAAGTGATGAGTATACGTACATCCCTGCAGGTGTAGGACTCCATGTTAGAAACAGTAACCACGCATTGTTTGGAACTGTTTATAAAAAACAGAAAAGTGACGAAAATGCTGTACAGCCCTCAGCCCCCTGAGGGCAAATACAAAACAGAATTTTTCCTTGTACCGCACAGTGGACAGATTCATGAATTTCTAGACTTACAGACATATTTAGTAGATAAAATTGTTATTAACCAGTGCTTCTTAATTTATTAAGAAATTAACAAATAAATTTTAATTTATTAATTTAAGTAATTTAATTAAATTAGTTAAATTTCTTAATTAAATTACTAGATTTAATTAAGAAATTTCACTGGTGAAATTTACATTTTCCATGAGTCAATTTATAAAGATATCAAAGAATAAATTAAACATGTTAATTTATTAATTTATGCCGTTAAACATATTAATTATGCTGTTAAACACAGCAGATAGTTTCTTTGATTCCCGAGTTACCTAATATAAGAATAAAAGACCAAAAAAAAAAAAAATACAAATGCAGAAGTACAAAGAGATCAAGAAAGAAGAGACTAGTAGAAATGAGATCTCAACATTTTGAAAGACAGAAAATAGACGGAGAAATTGTAAATGACTTTGCGGGGAAGAAGAGGACAGAAAGTTACGCGACCAGCAGAAATCCAGAGAACTTCAGCCATTGGAGACAATGACACCTCGGAAAGCAGAATTGAGTTGCAGGAATAAAAATTAAGACTCTATTAAAAGCTGGCATACAAATCTTAACCTCTTAGATGTCTCCCTAACCCAGCACACCTGGGCCAATGCCCTTTATTCCTTTCTCCTTCCATTTATCCTATGGAAGACCAAAGTCTGGCCTTAAAGAAATCCTAGACTTTCCAATTAGCTCTTAATTGCATCACCCATAAATGAAAGCATAGCAAAGGAACACTAATATTTTCAGAAGGCTCAGTGCTAGATATTATCCATTTGCCTTTCCAGAACCACCCCTCTTCCTCTCTACCCTGAAGTGTGACTTAGGAGGCCAAGCTCCAGAGACCCAAGCCAAGTCCTGTCTCCCATGTGGATTGGTAAATGTCCGGCACCAGCTACAGACTGCTGGTTAAGGAACAGTGAAATCTCTCTCCTTCCTGGGCCACAGGTTAGAGTAACAACATTTCCTTATCAAACGATATGCTATTTAGTAAGCAATATAATAGTGGCTTTTTTTTTTAAGTAGGTATTTTCAGGCAACCTTCTTCTCCAGCAACAACTATCATTAGTTCCAATAATTTCTCCTTCTCCTGTCCTTTAGGCTTCGGGGAAGTAACAGCTCTGTGTGGCTGCTAACCTCTGCTTTTCACTATTCCTTTTTGTTAACCCTTAACCCTGCAAACAGATCTTGCTTGTGTGTGCCAACTGTCACCTACCAGAATCCTATCGATACAGCCTCTGGCTTGAAAGACACAGACCAAGCCAAATAAGCAGAGACCCCTTTTTAGAAATAGCGGAGTTATCAGGTCATCAGTTATCAGTTATATATCAATTATCAGTTCATAAATATCTTATTTATGAACAGGAGATACCAAAAAATAACATCAGAGAATAAGAAAAGGTATTAAGATAGTACATTCAATGAATAACAATAAGAACATAATGCTAAAGAAAAACTATCAGAGAACTGAAAAATTCTCTTGGAAATTAAAATTTTAATCAACTAAGATTTTTTTTTTTTAAAGATAGAAGATAGACTAAGGAAAATCTACTAGAAAGTAAATAAGAAAGACTGAAACCGGAAAATGGGAGAGAAAATTTTCAAAAATTTGAGCACTGACCCAGGACATAGAACATCCCACTAACAGGTATTATAGAAAGAGAGAACAGGGAAAACAAAAGGAGTAAATTATCAAGAAAAGAATTTAAGAAATCAGGGAAGCTGGGTGAAGGATATACAAGAATTATTTGTACTATTTTTGTAAATTGTATTATTTCTATATTGTTTCAAAATGAAAAGTTTATTTAGATGGCACATGTACCTACACATGTAACACATATAAAATCTCATTTGGCTATATGTGTTCAAGTAGGAGAAGACAGATGATATACAAAGGATCAAATGGCACAGGACTTCTCGATGCAATGGGAATGTGAAGGCAATGAAGTAATGATGTCAAAATGTTGGCAGAAAATTACTTTCAACCTAGAATTATGAACCCAGTCAAACTGTCAACCAAGTCTTAAGTTCAAAATAAAGATATTTCAAAACTTGTAAGAACTGCAGAAAATTTATCATCTATGCTCTTTTCCTTAGGAAACCACAATTGAACATGTTACAGCAAAATAAGGTAGAAAACCAAGAGAGGAAGACTTGGGATCAAGAGATAGGCTTTCAATCCTTGGGGCTGGACAGTGGAAGTCCCAGGAGGACAGTCATGGTGCAAATCTAGAGAACAGTCCATCAGGCAGGGGCAGGGCCAAGATATGGAAAGATGTTTCCCCGGGGAGAAAAAAGGAATTATGGGTTAGTTGATGCATTTGAATATTTGGGGAATAAAAAAGGAGACTGCCATTAATTCCAGGAAAAAACCCAAAATGTTGTGCCAGAAAGAAAACCATCAGCAATATTCACATAATAATGATAATGTAAGCATCAAATATGGTGTAAATAAAAACTCTAATATAGAGAGGGTCTGAGAGAGGCATATTATCAACTCCCATCACAGGAAGCAAAGTCCAAAATTGATAATAAAGAAATAAGACTCATATGTTGTTTGAAAATATGTATGTTAATGCCAGATGAAATAGCAAGAGAATTAAAAGTTACTGCTTGAGGCACCTGGATGGCTCAGTGGGTTAAGCTGCTGCCTTCGGCTCAGGTCATGATCTCAGGGTCCTGGGATTGAGTCCCGCATCGGGCTCTCTGCTCAGCAGGGAGCCTGCTTCCCTCTCTCTCTCTGCCTGCCTCTCCATCTACTTGTGATCTCTCTCTGTCAAATAAATAAATAAAAATCTTTAAAAAAATAAAATGAAATAAAAGTTACTGCTTTTGCAGAAAGAGACTAAGGGTTAAAGGGAGTCAGGGTGGCAGACCCCTGTTTTTTAAGGTAAGCTTGGCATTTTAATATCAAGTATATACATATTAATTTGATAAAAATAAATTAAAAAATAAAAATACAATGACCAAGTATTCTTTATATGCCCTACCATTTAAGTTAAAGTATATTTATATCTATATTATTTGTATCCATATCTAAAGATAAACTTAACTAACTTCAAGGAGTTTCTTCATGAAATTAACAACCTAGGGAATGGAAATAATGATGTACATTGAGATCACCTAGTCAAATACTCATCTGTTCGTACCTCCTTAGATTTTCCAGAATAGTCATAATTTCAAATATTTTATCCTACTACCCTGATAAATATGCTGATACTCATCGGATCATGTGACCTAATTTTCTGATTGAAAATTTACCTTTAATCTGTTGCTAATGTGATTTAGGCACATCAAAGAACTGAATGCTGGGCTATCACGAACCTTGAACACAAGTAGAGAAAAATCTATCGCCTCTATCTTCAGTGCGGTAAAGGTCACCTTCAGACAAAACAATCATCTTGCTGTTTTAGCCATGGCATTTAAAGAATTACAGCTACAGTTCTGGAAATATAGATCCATTTTGAAATCACCGGCCACCGTTTGCTTAACCTTTTCAGATAGCTAAATCATAAGGTGTGTTGCAAGTAAAGCAAAGAGCTTTCAGAGAAAATATGTAAGTGGTGGATGATGAGGCAAAGGGAAAAATGAAGCAAGAATGTTCTCGTATCCATCAGTTCACTGAATTCTTTTTTTTTTTTTTACATTTTTAATCAAGTCTTTTAATTCCACGATTGTTAACATACAGTGTTACATTAGTTTCAGGTATAAATATAGTGATTCAACAATTCTATACACTACTCAGTGGCTCTTAATCCCCTTCACCTATTTCACCCATCCCCCAACCCAACTCCTCTCTGATGACCCCTAGTTTGTTCTATGTAGTTGAGTGATTCTTGTTTGGTCTCTATTTCCCTTTGCTCATTCATTTGTTCCTTAAATTCCACATATGAGTGAAATCATATAGTAACTGCCTTTCTCTGACTTTTTTGCTTAGCATAACACTCTCTACCTCCAACCATGTCATTGCAAATGGCAAGATTTCGTTCCCTTTTTTTATGGCTGAACAATAGTTCATTGTACTCATCTATCAATATTTGGACTGCTTCCATAATATGGCTATTGTAAAGAATGCTGCAATAAACAAAGGGGTGCATGAATCCCTTTGAATTAGTGTTTTTGTATTTGGAGGGTAAATACCCAGTAGTGCAATTACTGGGTCATAGGGGTAGTTCTACTGTTAGCTTTTTGAGGAAACTCCATACTGTTTTCCATAGTGGCTGCCCCAGTTTGCATTCCCACCTACAGTGCATGAGGGTTCCCCTTTCTCACACCCTTGCCAACGCCTGTTGTTTCTTTTGCTTTTGATTTCAGCCATTCTGATAGGTGTGAGGTGATATCTCATTATAGTTTTGATTTGCATTTCCCTGATGATGAGTGATGTTGAGCATCTTTGAATGCCTTTGTTGGCCATCTAGATGTCTTCTTTGAACAAATGTCTGTTCATTACTTCTGCCCATTTTTAATTGGATTATTTGTCCTTGGGTGTTGGGTTCTATCAATTCTTTATATATTTTGGATACTAATCCTTTATTGAATAAGTCATTTCTGCCTATCTTCTCCCATTCAGTAGGTTGTCTTTTAGTTTTCTTCATTGCTTCCTTTCTGTGCAATAGCTTTTTATTTTCACATAGTCCCAATGGTTTATTTTTGCTTTTATTTCCCTTGCCTCAGGAGACATATCTAGAAAAATGTTACTACAGCTAATATCAGAGAAATTGCTGTCTGTGTTCTCTAGATTTTTACAGTTTTAGGGCTCATATTTAGGTACATGATCCATTTTAAGTTTACTTTTGTGGATGGTATAAGAAAGTGGTCCACTTTCATTTTTTTGCACGTAGCTGTCCAGTCTTCCCAAATACTGTATGTTGAAGAGACTGCCTTTTTTTTTTGTATTACATATTTTTTCCTGCTTTGTCAAAGGTTAATTGACCACATAATCATGGGTTTATTTCTGCGTTTTCTATTCTGTTCTATTGACCTATGTGTCTATTTTTGTGCCAGTACTATACTGCTTTGATTACTAAAGCTTTGTGATATAACTTGAAGCCTGAAATTGTGAAAATTGCTCTTGGTGTTTTTATAGGGATTGAATTAAATCTGTAGATTGTTTGGGGTAGTATAGATATTTTAACAATATTTGTTCTTCCAATCTATGAGGGTAGAATATCTTTCCATTTCTTTTTGTCATCTTCAATTTCTTTCATCATTGTTTTATAGTTTTCAGAGTATAGATCTTTCACTTTTTTGACTAAGTTTATTCCTAGATACTTTATTATTTTTGATGCAATTGTAAATGGGATTGTTTTCTTAATTTCTTTTTCTGCTGCTTCATTATTAGTATAGAAATACAACAGATTTCTGTATGCTGATTTTATAACCTTTAACTTTACCAAATTCATTTATCAGTTCTAGCAGTTATTTTGAGAAGTCTTTTATGGTTTTCTATATATAATATCATGTCATCTGCAAATAGTGGAAATTTTACTTCTTTACTGATTTGGATGCTTTTTATTTCTTTTTGTTGTCTGATTGCTGTGGCTCAGACATTCAGTGCTATACTGAATAGAAGTGGTGAGAGTCAACATTCATGTCTTGTTCTTAAGGGAAAATCTCTCATTTTTCCCCCATTGAGGATGATGTTTTCCGTGCATTTTTCATATAAGGCTTTCATTATGTTGAAGTATGTTTCCTCTAAACATACTCTGTTGAAGGTTTTTTTTTTTTTATCATGAATGGGTGTTGTACTTTGTCAAATGTTTTTTTGCATCTATTGAAATGATCATATGGTTGTTATCCTTTCCTTTATGTGATGTGTCACACTGATTGTGATGAATGATTTTTTTTAATATATTGTTAGATTTGGTTTGCTAGTATTTTGCTGAGAATTTTTACACCTATGGTGATTAAAGATATTGGCCTGTAGTTCTTTTTTTTTTTTTTTTTTTTTTTTTTGGTAGTGTCAGTATCTGATTTTGGTATCAGAGTAATGCTGGCCTCATAGAATGAACTTGGAAGTTTTCCTAAGCCTTCTGTCTTTTGGAATAGCTTGAGAAGAATAGGTATTAACTCTTCTTTAAATATTCAGTAGCATTTTCCTGTGAAGCCATCTGTTGCTGGACTTTTGTTTGTTAGCAGTTTTCTGATAACTGATTCAAATTCTTTGCTGGTAATTGGTCTGTTCAAATTGTCTCTTTCTTAGTGCTTCAGTTTTGGCAAGTTATACATTTCTAGAAATTTATGCATTTCTTCCGGTTTCTTCAGGTTTTTTTGGCATCTAATTTTTCACAATATTCTGTTACAATTCTTTGTATTTGTATGGTCTTAGTTGTTATTTCCCTTCTTTCATTAAAGATTTTCTTTATTTGAGTCCTCTCTGGCTTTTTTCTGATGAGCCTGGCTAGAGGTTTGTCAACTTTGTTGGTCTTTTCAAAAAAACCGGCTCTTGGTTTCATTAATCTGTTCTATTGATTTTTAGATTCTATATCATTTATTTATACTCTAATCTTTATTATTTCCATCCTTTTGTTGGTTTTAGCTTTTACTGTTGTTCTTTTTTAGCTCCCTTAGGTGTAAGGTTATGTTGTTTATTTGAGATTTTTCTTTCTTGCTTCTTGAGATAGGCTAAAAACTTCTTTCTTCAAACCAGTTTTGCTGCATCCCAAAGATTTTGGACCATTGTGTTCCATTTTTATTTGTTTCCATGTAATTTTTTATTTCTTCTTTAATTTCTTGGTTGACCTATTTATTGTCTACTGGCGTGTTATTTAACCCCTATGTATTTATGGTCTTTCCAGATTTTTCCAGGTGGTTGATTTCTAGTTTCATGGCATGGTTGTCAGAAAAGGATGCATTGTTGGAACACAACCTGGATCCTTGCCAACGTGACTGGGGTCATGGAAAATCCTGTGAGAAAACTCTAGGAGATGGAGGGCAAGAGTCTCCCTGGGCCTGGGCCGACACCCAGAATAAACAAGGGAGGATCCCTGGAGTGTTTTCTTGGTCTCCTTTAGATAGATCTGATAAGTGAAGAAAATCCTTAATTTGCTCTTGTCATTTAAAGCGAAGAGATAATCGTTGTTGTTCACTCCTCTCACTTGATTGCCTGCACTAAATCACATCTCACATGTAGCCCACACCCTGCACATAAATCTATACCCTATTTCTAATTGGATCTTATGGAAGGTATAAAAGAAGTGATTGTAAGAAATAAAGACATCTACTGATCATCAGTCAGTAGTCCCCCCATCATTTCGACTCCAATCACCAGGATCCCCACCTCGCGAAGGTGACCATGCATGTTATGACTTTGATTTTCTGTATTTTTTGAGGTCACTTTGTGACCTAATATGTGATCTGTTCTAGAGAATGTTCCATGTGCAATTGAAAAGAATGTGTATTCTTGATGTTTTAGGATGGAATATTCTTAATATATCTATTAAATCCTCTATTCCCCGTGTATCACTCAAAGCCACGGTTTCCTTATTGGTTTTTCTGTTCAAATGATCTGTCAATTGATAGAAGTGGAGTGTTAAAGTCCCATATTATTAAATACATATTATTAATGTATTATTATGGATTAGTTTCTTTATCTTTGTTAACTATGTATTTATACTCTGTTGCTGATTGCCTAAATATTTACAATCACAATATTGCCTAAATATTTACAATATTTATAACAATCTTCTTGTTAGATTGTCCCTTTTATTATTACATAATGCCCTTATTTGTATCTTGTTATAGTCTTTGTTTTAAATTCTATTTTGACTGCTCTAAGTATTGCTACCCTAATTTTCTTTTGACATCTATTTGCATGATGTTTCTCCACCCCCTCACTTCCAATCTGCAGGTGTCTCGAGATCTGAAATGAGTCTCTTGCAGGAAGCATATAGATGGCTCTCTATATTGACACTCTATGTCTTTTGATTGGATCATTGGGCCATTTACACTCAGAGTGCTTGATGGAGTCACAGAATCCCCAAGGTCTATTCTCAGTTCGCATAATTTTTTTCTCCCTCACCTGCTCAGCTTCATTATTTTCCACTACTCTATCTTCCAGGTCATTAATTCATTCATCAGCTTCCTCTAGCCTGATATAAGTTCATTTATTTCATCAAGAGTGTTTTTAATTTTGTTTGTTGTATTCTTCTGTGATTTGTTCTTTTTTTTTTTTAATATCTTTGCTAAGGGTGTCTCATTGACACTCTTAAAAGAATGTCTGCCACTCTTTTCTTTCAGTATCTTTATAATCATTACTTTAAGTGCTCTACAAGGTGTTTATTTATATCTGTTTCACCCACGTCTCTTGCTATGGTTTTTTTCTTGTTCTTTCATTTAGGACATATTCTCCATCTCCTCATTTTGTCTACCTCCCTATGTCTATTTCTGTATGTTAGAAAAGTCAACTACATCTCCTGCTTTTGAAGGTAATGGCCTTATGAAGAAAAGGCCCTATAATGCCCTGCAGTACAGTGTCCCCTGTTCAATAGGACCTGGCACTTCAGGTAGTATCTCCTATGTATGTTGCCTGTGCCCTGATGTTACATTCTGGACACCTTCCCCTTCAGTCCATTTGTCTGCAGGGGTTCTCTTTGCCTATTGTGGGGAGGGTTTGGTCCCCAGGTTTAACAAGGTGGGGTTAAGTTTAACAAGGTATATGCTGGACTGCCTGTGAAATGAAACCTGTGGCTGCTGCTACTGAATCAATGTCCTTCAAAGTGCACGAGTCAGAGAAGTGGTGTTGGTGGGGTTTATGCTTCTGGGCAGTCCCGCAGCACTAGGACTGAGGCAAGCATGATTGGGGAAGACATATCTGCCAAACTGTGGGGTGGTGAGTCTGGATATATGCAATTAGGTAATGGGTATCATCACCCCGCTAGTCCCCACATGTGACCATGCATTTATGCTGGACGTGTAGGATAAGGAAATGGCACCTGCCAGCTCCCTTGTTCCTGGAAGATTCTCGCCACAATCCTTGTCTCTCCAGCTATGTCCTGAGATGAATAAATAAGGATTTCTCCTATGTACCACAGACATGTTTCAAACTGCTACTTTTATGCTGTATCTCCACAGGCTATCTCCCACAGTTGAGCCTGCTGAATTTTTTTTTTAAATCCCAGTGTCTAAGTAGTATTGTGTGTAAGAACTCACAAAATTCAGCCCCTCCTGCTTTCAAAGGCAAATGTTATGGGGATTCACCCTCCCCATACAGGCTGCCGTCTGCAGTGTGACAGTCTGTTTCTTGCTCTTCTACGTGCTACTGGCTCCTTCTCCATCAGGGTGGTCTGTTTGGCTCCCAAACATCTCTGCCCTCCCTTTTTTCCATGTGGCTTCTTCTCTACCTTTAATTGTGGAGTTTGTCTGTCAGTATTCAGGTTGTTTTCTGGCTTATTTACATGGATGTGAGTGTTATCTAGTTGTATCCATGGAAGCAGGTGAGCTTAGCATTCTCCTACTCTGTCACCTTCCCAGCCTTGTCCCACTGCATTCTCTTAACCAAATGCAATGGGTTACCTACATTTTATAGATGAGGAAAGTAAGGTTCGGAAAGCTTTTAACATGCTAAGGATGATAGATTAACTAGACAACTACTGAGCAGCTACTATGCATTCGATACTGCAGCATCACACACTGGGAATATGATGAGGATGGTTTTCAAGGAGCTCACACAATCAGGAAGAACACATAAGAAACCACAAATAGGTACGTGGGATACTATGAAGCATTTGGGAGAGAAAGCCAACCCAGGGCCTCCTGGGAAGATGAGCGCTTGAGCTGAAACCTGAAAAACAAGTAGGAATTAATGAGGCGAAATAGTTAAGCTTTCATTCCAGTGATACTGTTTTAATATTTGTTAATTATTTTAGAGGATACTCAATACATACAATGCATGGTTCCCCTCTGTTACAGACTAAATATGTCTCCAGAACATTCCTATGTTATGCCCCAACCCCTAATGAGATAACAGAGGAAGTGGGGCCTTTGGGGATTAAGTTTAGATAAGACCATGAAGACAGGGCCCCCATGATGGGATTAATGTCTTTATAAAATGAGGAAGATAGACCAGAGGTCAGTTCTCTCTCTCCCCACCTTGTAAGTACATGGTGAGAAGGTGGCCAGCCAATAAGAGAGCCTTTACCAGGAAACAAATCAGCCATCATCTTGATCTTGAACTTCCCCCCTCCAGAACTGTGAGAAAATAAAAATATGTTGCTTAAGCCACACAGCCTGTGGTATTTTGTTATGTTATCCCAAGCTGACTCATACATCACCTTTTATAAAATTCAAAATCTACCTAAGAAAGTAGGATAGAATTACAGAATAAATTAATAGGTCAGACAGAGTCAGGATTCAATAAGTGACCTAGTTTTGAGTATAAATTCTTCGGGCGCCTGGGTGGCTCAGTGGGTTAAGCCGCTGCCTTCGGCTCAGGTCATGATCTCAGGGTCCTGGGATCGAGTCCCGCATCGGGCTCTCTGCTCAGCAGGGAGCCTGCTTCCTCCTCTCTCTCTCTGCCTGACTCTCTGCCTACTTGTGATCTCTCTCTGTCAAATAAATAAATAAAATCTTTAAAAAAAAAAAAAATAAATAAAAAATAAATTCTTCAAGTAACTGAACCTCTCCAAGACAGAATTGTCATTCTTTAAATTAGTGATCATATATACCTATAGAGTTGTTGTGGGAATTAAATGAACTGATGCATGGGCCTGTAAAGGTTCACAGAATGATAACCATCAGTACTATGATAATGAAAGACATCATGAGACAATACCCAATTACATGCCAAATAATTAGTACAAAAAAATACACTCATTTTCTCTCAGCATCTTTGCTCTTCCTTCCCTTTAAAACATACTCCCAGGGACACCTGGGTGACTCAGGTGGTTAAGCATCTGCCTTCATTCAGGTCATGAATCCAGGGTTCTGGGATGGAGCCCCGCATCAGGCTCCTTGCTCAGCGGGGAGCCTGCTTCTCCTTTTGCCTTTTGCCTGCCTTTTCTCCTGCTTGTTCTCTCTCTCTCTCTCTCTTTCTCTATTTTTCTGACATATAAATAAATAAAATCTTAAAATAAAAAATAAAATAAAATATATTCCCACCAGGTCTTCCTAAGCCCAGCCTTTTATCATTTTTCAGATCCCCTCCTCTGAGAAACCTTTCTGAGCTGAAGGAAGCCTCTTCTTAACCCCTCCTCAAGGCACTATCTCAGCCCCAAATTCCTTAAGGATTTGTTACCATGAAGTTCCCTGTTTTATTGCACACTTTAATTACCTATCTCCTCTTAATAGAATGTAAACTTTGTGAAACCAGAGGCCTTTTCTCATCCAGTGCCCTATCTCAACACCCAGAAATAGTATCTGGTGCATAGTAGTGACTCAACAAACATTTTGAACAAATGAATAAAAGCTGTTGGATTAAGAAAGTATAAATCAGATATAGAGAATTCAGTGGTTTCATGGAGAAGTAGGCATCTGTATAGAATTTTAATAGTACCTGTGGGCATCACAACTAGGAGATAATATTCTGCCCAGGAAGCCAGCATCCATAGTTTTGGTAGCTATCACCACACAGCTTTAGAATTTATCTTGATCTTGATATATTCATGTGAGAACTTTAAATCTCACCCAGTAGTTCTTTTGAAGGGACAATACCATCCCCTTAGGGCATATTGTTTTGTTTTATTTTGTTTCAGCTGGGGGGTATTTTTTGACAAATATATACAATGAACAGTACCTGGAGAGTTTTGCTGGCACATAAAGCCTGAGACTGAGGAATTTAAATGTCCTGAAATGTCCTGGGCAATCTCTCACCATGAAGAATTACCATGAAAACAAAACAAAACAAAACAAAAAAAAAAACACAACAAAACAAAAACAAAAAACCACAATAGCACTCTTCTTATATAAAGAGCAGGGCAAAGCTTCATAGTTTCATCAGCTGCTGAGACTATGAACCCAAGAATTTGGGGGTTCTCTTTATAAACAACTGTACCTGCTTTCTCTCTGGCTAAGGAATTTCTTTCCTCTGCTGACACATTTATCCTTAACCAAGAAACATTCCTGGACTGCCTTTTCCAAGAACTCTTTGCTTCTAATTAAAGTAAACCTCTCAGTTGTATATCTTGTGCCTTAAATGAGCAACATTTTAGTAAATATCTGACAAATTAATTTTTCCCACAATGTATAGTCTCAAAAGGAGCTGAACTAACAGCATTATGGCTCTTAAACAAAATTCTTTTAAAATTTTTTTAAAAAATAAAAATACTAAATTGATATTAATCCATATTAGTAGGATTTGGGTAGATGCAGACAATAGGAAAAAGCAATGTAATCAGGTATTTCATTTATTTGATACATATTTTCCTGAATCCCTAAGTATATAGGCCTGGGCTAGGGGTATAGGCATATGTGGTAGAGGCATATGTCTAAATCAGTTCAAAGTGATATAACCAAAATACAGACTAGGTGGCTTCAACAACAGACATTTACTTCTCACACTTTTTGACGCTGGAAATAGGAGATGAGGGAAGTAGCAAGTTCAAGTCCTGGTGAAAGCACTCCTCCCACTTTGCAAATAGGGTCTTCTTGAAGTGTGCTCACATGGCAGAGAGCAGAGAGAGGAAGCAAGCTCTATAATGTCTCTTTTTTATAAAGAAGCACTAATCCCATTCATGAGGGCTCTGCCCTTGTGTTGTAATTACATTCCAACACCCCATCTTCTTTTTTTTTTTTTAAGATTTTATTTATTTATTTGACAGAGAGATCACAAGTAGGCAGAGAGGCAGGCAGAGAGAGAGGAAGGGAAGCAGGCTCCCTGCTGAGCAGAGAGCCCGATGTGGGGCTCGATCCCAGGATCCTGACATCATGACCTGAGCTGAAGGCAGCGGCTTAACCCACTGAGCCACCCAGGCACCCCAACACCCCATCTTCTAATAATATCGCACTGGGGCTTGGGTTTTCAAAATATAAATTTTAAGGGAGGTCACAAACATCCAGTCTCTAATCATATACAACACTTGGTCTTTGTGCTAATGACATTGAGAGATAATCCTCAATCAATCTAGTGGTTCCACCACACCCTGTGAGCAGAAGCATAAACTGCCTTTTGGTTCCAGACTATGTTTTCAAAGATATTTGTAGAGTGAACACCCTTACAAGGCAGAGCAGAGGGTAGGTTTGCTGATTGTAACACCATTATATATGCGAAGAATGTCTCCTCCCTGAGAAAAAAATCTAGAAGATTTATTTGCAGCTCATTAGGAAATAATTAGATTTCCTAAATTTGATGTTCCTCAACCACGACACAAAGCCCCTGAGTACACAGTCTCCCCTGGGCTTTTATTCCATGGCACTCAGGGAACAAAAAGAATCAACAAAACATGAAGTTCATGCTTCCTGTTATGTCATAGTATTGAAGTCTTTAGTCTCTGACTCAGGAATTTCGTGTTTTCTGCCAATAGCCATGAAATTGTGAATTGCTAACTTGTTAGTGTATGATTAGTATAAATTCTCAGGTTATTCATGATACTTGGCAAGGTGAAATAGCAATTAGAGTATAGACTACTTAGCAATCAGAGTACAGAGCATCTACCTTGAAAAATGTAATAATAAAACTGCATCAGAGATGAGAGAAAAAATCTCCTCAGTAGTATTTGAATAGGATCTCAAAAACAATTGTTTAAATGTATAAGGAAAATACATTTCAAACAGGAAGAAATGTCTTGTGTAGAAGTACAGAATTGTGAACCATGAGACAAGTTCAGGAAGGGACCAATAATTCTTTCGGCTGAACCACAGAGTTGATGACAATAAAACTAAATATAAAGACATTACTTTCCAGCATGTGATATTTATTTCAGGACTTACACTGGAGAATAGTGATATATTGCCCCCAGAGACCACTGAATAGTCCAGAATTTGTCTCTCCTGCTCTTGGAACTATTCTGAGGTAGTTCCATGGCAGAGACTAGAAACATAACTGATGCTCAGAGCACATCAGCTCTCATTTTGGATGACCACAGCAGCCTCCCAGTTGGTTTGCCAACCTCCATGTTTGTCCCACCCACTACACCAGATTCTGAGGGGTTTGAAGTGGTGGGGGGGTGGGAGGTTGGGGTACCAGGTGGTGGGTATTATAGAGGGCACGGATTGCATGGAGCACTGGGTGTGGTGAAAAAATAATGAATACTGTTTTTCTGAAAATAAATGAATTAATAATAAAAAATAAATAAATAAATACCAAAATGAATAAATAAATAAAATATTTTTTTTTTTTTTAAAATGATTCCTGTCTCCACAAATCGGTCAGAAAAATCTTTGAAAATTGTAAGTTAGATCCAGTCATTCTTGATTTAAACCTTCCGAGGACTTTCAATCATACCGGAATAAAACCTGAACTCCTACCAATCTAGACAGGTCTACACCTCTCTCACACATTTCTGAAATTGTTAGAGGCTCAGTGTGGATACGTGTAAGAGTTAAAAACTGTGGGGGACTTCAGTCATGGTGGGCAGGGTGAGGGCTTACATTTACCTGAGTCTCAGGAACTCTACAGATTCTCACAGTGAAGATAAGAGAAAAATCCCCTTGAGCTTTCTGGTAGGGGGTGGGGGAGAGTAACCATTTAGAAATATGCCAACATATTCTGTTCTTCACAAGGCCTGCCCTCAAGAGAAACTGTTCATCAGAGACTAACCTATTGGGGTTTTAGCGAGTTAAATCAACTCAAGGCAAGAGAAACACCTAATTCTAGTCCCCTCTAATCATCCCCGTACCACTTAAAAGGGTTGTAAAAACAAAAACAAAAACACAAAAACCAAGAAGCACTTATAACGTTCTCAGTCCAGAGCACAGGGTCACTAAGAGACTGAGAACAAATCATGGGCGAGAAGATGCTCCATTCCCTCCCACACACACCACATTACTAAGAACCTATTTACTATGGTTCTTTTTATCCAATACATTGTATCCGGCTATCAGGAAAGAATTATGAGGTATATAAAGGACAAAAAACAAACAAACAAACAAAAACACAGCTTGAAGAGACTGAGTAAGCGTCAGAACCATCGTCAGATAGGGCAGGAATGTTAGATTGATCAGACTGTGAATTTAAAACAGGTATGATCAACATGTTTGGAACTCTAATGCAAAAAGTAACCAGCACGCAAGAACAGATCGAAAATGTAAGCAGAGAGATGGAGATTCTAAGAAAGAATCAAAATGAAAAGTTAGAGATCAAAAACACAGTACAGAAATAAAGAATACTTTAGTATGCTCACTAATAGGCTGAATACAGCTAAGGAACAAATCTCTGAGCTGAGCTTGAGGCTAATATCTAAAATAATGTGCAAAACTGAAAAACAATGGCTCCGAACTCTCCAAATATGAGGAAAAATGTCAATTTAAAGATCCAAGAAAGTCATCATGCCCCAAGCATGATAAATAAAAAGAAAGCACAACATAATAAAAAAAACTAAAATAAATAAACAAGAGAGAGAGTCTAGAAGTACATGAGAAAAATGTTTAGGGGCGCCTGGGTGGCTCAGTGGGTTAAGCTGCTGCCTTCGGCTCAGGTCATGATCTCAGGGTCCTGGGATCGAGTCCCGCATCGGGCTCTCTGCTTGGCAGGGAGCCTGCTTCCTCCTCTCTCTCTCTCTGCCTGCCTCTCCATCTACTTGTGATTTCTCTCTGTCAAATAAATGAATAAAATCTTTAAAAAAAAAAAAAAGAAAAATGTTTAAAAATTATTGCTTTGGGGCTCCTGGGTGGCTCAGTTGATTAAGCATCTGCCTTTGGCTCAGGTCATGATCTCATAGTCCTGGGATCAAGCCCCGTGTTAGCCTCCCTGCTCAGCAGGGACTCTGCTTCTTCCTCTTTCTCTGCTCCTCCCTTCCCCCTCACTCATTCTCTCTCTCTCTCAAATGAAATATTTTCAAAAATAAAATAAAAAATAAAAATTATTGCTTAATGACAGCAAAGGCTAAAGGACAATGGACCAACATTGTTTTAGTGCTGAGAAAAAAGAAAACTGTCAACCTAATAATTCAATATCCAATAACACCATTCTTAAAAAATAAAGGTAAAAAAAATAAAAAGGTAAAACACAGACATTTCATATATTAATAAAATATAAAAGCATCATAAGAAATGCTAGTAGAAGTGCCTCAGGCTGAAGGCAAATGACACCAAGTGATAATTGGTAGAGGCAATGATGACACTGTGAGTACATACTCTAACACAGCCTAACAAACCACCCCAAAATTTGTAGCTTAAAATATTCGAAAAATGTTTATTTCTCTCTCACGGTCACGTAGGTTAATTGGAATCAGTCGGGTAATATGGCGACATTCAGTTGATGGCTGAAGCTGGAGTCATGGAAAAATACAACTGGCAAGAGCTCCAAGATGGTTCACTCCATGGCTGGTAGTTGGTGTGGCTCCCGGGTAGGAGCTGACTTGAGACCTCTCCACCTCATTTGGGCTCCTCACGGCATGGTGGCTGAGTGACAAGAGAGAATGTTTCAACAAACTCCAGTGGAAGCTACACAGCCTCTTGTGAGCTAGCATTGCAAGACTAAGAACATTACTTCTGCTGTGTTTTATTGAGCAAGCATTGAAGTCAGCCCCAAGCCAGGAGGATAGGAAATTAGACTCTACATTTCAACAGAACTAGTACAAGAATAAATATTTGTGGTTGTGCTTAGTTCATCATAAAATATAAAATATAACTGGCCACAAAATACCTTAATTTCTTGGGGCGCCTGGGTGGCTCAGTGGGTTAAGCCGCTGCCTTCGGTCATGATCTCAGAGTCCTGGGATCGAGTCCCGCATCCGGCTCTCTGCTCAGCAGGGAGCCTGCTTCCCTCTCTCTCTCTGTCTGCCTCTCCATCTACTTGTGATTTCTCTGTCAAATAAATAAATAAAATCTTTAAATTAAAAAAAAATACCTTAATTTCTTTATGTTATATAACAGTTTAAAACAAAAGTCATAATACTATATTGTAGAGTTTAGAATGCATACAGTTGTAATGTATATGTTATAACAGCACAAGAAACAGTGGAGGAAGTGATATTATACTGGTGGACTATTCTTGTATTTTTTACAGATTAGTACAATAATAACTTCTAAGCAGATTTTTATTAAATATAAAAAATGCAATTCCTAGAGCACACTAAAAGGTTTTCAAAGGGAAAGAGCAAGGCTGTAAATATAAGTATCAAACTAGAATATTTAAAAATAGTTGGTTAAAAAAAATAGTTGGTTTATCCTAAAGACAATCAGAAAAAGGAAGAAAAGAAACAAAAGAGAGATGAGATAAATAGAAAACAATTAATAAAAGAGTAGATTTAAATCCAACCATATCAACAATTATATTTATTTTCTTTTTTTTTAATTAATTTTTTATTTTTTATAAACATATATTTTTATCCCCAGGGAACAATTATATTTATTTTCAATGGGATAAACTTCCACCAAAAGGCAAAAATTGTCAGACTAGATAAAAAAGCAGAGCTCTATGTCTTTAAAAGGTACACTTTAAAGACATGACTAAGATGAAAGAAAAGGGATGAAAAAAGATATACCATGAAAAACATAATTATAAAAAAGTTGGAATCACTATATTAACATCAAATAAAATAAACATCAAGGCAAGAAGTATTACCAAAATAAAAAGAAACTTTTCATCACTAAGGAGTTAATACACCATGAAGACATAACATTAATGTGTGTATACCTAACTACAAAGCATCAAATTAAATGAAGTAAAAACTAATGAAACTTGGGGTGCCTGGATTGCTCCATCATCAAGCATCTACCTTCAGCTCAGCTCATCTCACGATCCCAGGATCTTGGGATCAAGCCCCGCATTACATCGGGCTTCCCATCAAGCAGGACCTACTCCCCCTGCTTATTTTCCCTCTCTTGTTGTATCTCTGCCTGTCAAAAACATAAATAACATCTTTAAAAAAAAAAAAAAAAACAACTAATGAAACTAAAAGGCAAACTAGATAAATCTTACAACAGAGGAGGACATTTTTATATCCCTCCTCAGTAAATGATAGAGCTATTAGACTACCAACCAACTTGACTTTATTATTATTATTTTTTTTAGTTTTACTTATTGAAGTAATCTCTACACCTCCTGTGGGGCTTGAACTCATGATACCAAAACAGGAGTCACATGCTCCTTCAACTGAGCCAGCCAAGCACCCTCCAACTTGATCTTATTGACATTTATAGACACTATATCCTCAAACTGTAGAATGTATTTCTTCTCAAATGCATACACACATGCAGTTATACGGACCATAATACTGACCCACAAAAATACCAATCATAATCCCAGCAAGATATTTTTATAAGACTTGACCATCTACTCCTAGGACCTAGAATAGATAAAACAATCTGGGAAAAAAAAGTTAAAAACATATACTATCTGACTATAAGCTTTACTTTAACTTAACAGTAATAAGTTTGAACTTGGAATATGAATAGACAAAGAGACCAATCAGATTATTGAAATACAAGAAAAAGTCTAGAAATAGACCCACATTTTCGATGGTTAATTGATATTTGACAAAGGTGTCAAAGCAACTGAATGGGAAAAAGAAAATCTTTCGAACAGATAATACAAGGACAGCTAGATATCCAAGTGGAAAAATAACTCAATAACATCCACCCCTATTTCACATTATATACAAAAATTATTCTGAGATGAAGTAGAGTCATAAATGTAAAAGATAAAACTAAAATACTTTTAAAGAAAATATGGGGGGCACCTGGGTGTCTCAGTCAGTTAATTGAGCAACTCTTGATTTCAACTCAGGTCACGATCTCAGCGTCCTGAGATTGATCCCTGCATCAGGCTCCATGTTCAGTGCACAGTATGCTTATCCCTCTCTTTCCCCCTGCTTTCTCTCTCTCTCTCAAATAAATAAATAAATAAAATCTTTTTTTAAAACATTTTTAAAAAGAAAGAAAGAAAATATAGGGGCATGAGGCTGGCACAGTCAGTTAAGCATCAGACTCTTGATTTCAGCTCAGGTCGTGATCTCGGGGTTGTGAGATTAAGCCATGAGTCAGGCTCTATGTTCAGCATGGAATCTGCTTGAGACTCTCTCTCCCTGTCACACTGCCCCTCTGCCTCATGTTCTCTCTCTCTCTCTCTCTTTCTCTCTCTCAAATAAATAAATAAATCTTCACAAAAATTAAAATAAACCATAGGAAAATGTCTTTGCAGACTGAAGTTAATCATAGATTTATTAGAAAGAAACAGAAATAGCCAAGAGAAGAAAAAAGAAAAATCAGACTTTCTCAAAATTAAAAGTTGTTCATCAAGAGACATCATTTAGAAAATTAACAGCAAACCACAGACCAGAAAAAAAATTCACAAAACATGTAGCTGACCACAGTCTTGTATTCAGACTATATAAAAGATACTTAGAGGAGACAATAAATGAATAGGTAGTAAGCATATGAAAAAAATGTTCAATATCATTTGCCATCAGAGGACTGGAAATTAAGACCATAAAGCATCATTAGTGGAAATATAAAGTGGTACAACTATGTGGAGAGATGTTTGGCATTTGTTACAGAGTTAAACATATACCAACTCTTTGGCCTAACTATTTGACTCCTAATGATCTTCCAGAAAAAAAGTGAAAAATAGATGTCCGAAAACAAAACCAAAAAGATTTAGAGAAAAGTGTATGTAGCAGCTTTTGAACAACAGCCAAAACCAAATTCCTTTCAATTGCTCAGGAAACATGCAGCTAGATAGTCCACGTGTTGAGCCACAAAACAAGGGCAAATGTCCATCATTGGGAGAATGGGATGAGAAACTGCCGTATGTTCATACAATGGAATACTACTCAACAGAAAGAGGAACTTGTTACTCATATATGCAAACACATGAATGAACAGACATTTTTCTGAGTGAACAAGGCAGAAAAAAAATGAAGAGTCCCTACTGCACGGTTTAACTTACAGCTGATGTTCCAGAAATGGTGAAACCAAGTTAAGGCAGGAAAAAGGCAGAGCAGTCATTAGCTGGGTGGGACGGAGGTGATTGCCTTGAAGGGGATATGACTGCACTTTCTGGGCAGGTGACACGGTTTCATATCATGATACAGGTGCGGCTTACTTAGGTATATGCATTTGTCAAAACTGTGCAGATAAGATTTATGCATTTCAATATAGGTAATCTTACCTGAAAAAAAAAAAAAGAATTGCATCCACACTGAATTATTATTGAGTAGGAGATAGATGGGCTAGTTGAGAACAGAATAACAGAATGAGGATCATGGTTGAAACCAGTGACTGGTATACAAGGTGGTCCATTACCCTATTGTCTTTGCTTTATATATTTTTTATAGGTATTACAATATTGATTGTAAATTACTGTAGAGTGATTCATTCACTCACGCAACAAATACTCCTTAGGGAGTATGTATTAGGTGCTCCTCCGATAACAGAGCAATTAATATAAGAAATATCGCTGGTGTCATGGAGATGCCATTGTAGCAGAGGAAGATAAAAAATAAATAAAACAGTAAATAGATAACCAATGAATAAATAAAAGATAAAGTATAACGGGTGGTCATAGGTGCTGTAAAGGAAGAATGGACAGAGGGGAAACCATGAGGAACAAGGGCTGGTGATCCAATTTTAATACTATGATAAAGAACCCAGTAAGAAGGTGACATTTGAGGAAGGCCTGGGGGAAAAAAAAAAAAAAAGAAGAAGAAACAGGTCATGAGAGGGAACAGGAAGAGCAAAGGCCCCAAAGTGGGAACATACTTGGCATGTTCAAGGGAGAGCAAGGGGAGGAGTGGGGCAGCTCATTAAGGCACCTTGCAGGCCATTGTAACAATCTTGGCTCTCACTTGTAATGAGATGTGAAACCACTGAAGGGTATTAAACAGAGTAGTGACATAATCTTATTTACATTTTAATAGAAACATTCTGGCTCCTGCATTGGGAATAAATTTAAGAAGTCCAAGGCAGGAGCAGCGAGAACACCCAGATGAAAGAAAACCTAGATAAGAGAATGTTGGATTGTAGCACCCGTGTTGTAACTATGAGAGTCCTGAAATGGTTACAGTGGGGGCATATTCTTAAGTTAAAACTGCCAAATCGTGGAGTGCCTGGGTCGCTCAGTCGTTAAGTGTCTGCCTTTGGCTCAGGTCATGATCCCAGAGTTCTGGGACCAAGCCCCGCACCCGGCTCCCTGCTTGGTGGGAAGCCTGCTTCTCCCTCTCCCACTCTCCCTGCTTGTGTTCCCCCTCTCACTGTGTCTCTCTCTCTGTCAAATAAATAAAGTCTTTTTTTTTTAAACTGCCAAGTTGTGCTAAAGAATTATTTCTGAAATCAAGAATGAATCGCAGGTATTGCTCTGACAAGTATAAAGAGGTACAGAGTTAACTCTTATGGAAATGGGCAAGACTGTAGGAAGTCAGCATTTGGGGATGCCCTCCATCCTAGGAAGGCAAGGTGAAATCCTGGGGGTTCTAAACATCCATCATGGTTCCCCCTGAGGCTTCAACATCAGATCCAATGGGCTTTGGGACTTTCCTGTTCTTAAGAGTGAGACTCTACAAGGCAAACCAAGATTTTATTGTCTTGTCTAAAAGCTCCTCCCAATAAAGAGTGAAAGTGGGCAATCTAGAACAGCAGGAAAGAGAAGGGAAATCCAACTCTGTTCCACGGAAAGCAAAGAAAAGGCATATGACTGTCAAATTTCAGACTGCAGTTATTCATCATCCAAAATGCAATCTTAAATTCCTAGCGCCTGGGAAGAAGGATGTTCGAGGAAAACCGTATTAAGAGATGGTGGAAGCAAGAGGGTGTCATGGAGACAATCAGAGTAACAGAAAGCCAGAAAGAAAAAGAAAGACAGACATGCAGACAGTCAGGCAAGCAGGAAGGAACAGAGGAAGCAAGGGAAAGAGGGAGGCACCAGGATGATGCAGCCATCAGTGCTTTTGTGTCATTCCAAATACCGTGTGGAAAACAAAATCTAGAGGATCTTTTCCTAATATTACCTGGAAGTGTGCCCTTGATGGTTGCTGGTTACTTATCACTGGCCATTTTAGTCTTTTCCCTTCTTCCCTTTTGGTGAACAGAACAGAACACTGAAGAGTGTTCCGACAGTAGATACTAAAAAAAATACACCTATCCCTCCATTGTCCTGCTCATGAGGGCTGTTGCCTTGGTACCTCATGCTTAGAGCTGCCACGGCTATCCAGTTATAGGTAGCAGTGAGATCTGGTGATTTCAGGAAGACACAACCAATACTCACTGTCACGGAAGGAAGAAAAGAGTGTGCACCCTGGATGACCTTGTGCCACTGAACCTACTCAGAATCTTTTATTTCTGGATTTCTTGTTATATGAGATAAGATCTATGGTTTGAACCACTGAAGTCAAGTGTTCTGTTATTTGTAACATCAAGCATCCCACCTGAAGCAGCAGGTTCTAAACATCCTCTGTCCCAGTGGTTCTCAAAGTAGGATCCCCAGGCTAGCAACGTTTGTCTCACCTGAGATCTTTACAAAAATACAGATTCCCAGTCTCTGGCGATAGAGCCCAACAATCCAGTTTAACAAGCCCTCCAGGGGAGATCAACACACCTACAGTTTGAGAATCCCCCCGCTCTGCACTTCAACGAGTAGGGGCAGATGGATAAGAAAATTTTCACTGGATTCTCCTCAACTCTGACTCAGAAGTTCAGGGTCTATCAGGGCAGAACTAAGAATCGACTTCAATGGAAAGATCTATGCTTACATCTCGGAAACTATAAACAGTAAACCTATGGGCAAAATCAAGAAACATTTGAAACAACTGCCGTCTTTGTAACAGATTTATCCTCCTAAGCACAACTCTTCAGTGAGGGATATTGAAAACTTAACTACTGGAAGGAGAGAAAAATATTAAGTCCTGCTTCGGGCTCAAGAAAGGCCTGTCCCCTCCACATGCCACATCAAGGCCAAAGTTAATTTCACAGCCACTGCTAATACCCTCTCTATATGCATATTTTAACCACTTCACCTATAATCCCCGATCTTGGTCCCCACTGCTAAATTTATATATCAGTTGCTGGCAGCAGCAGGGTTGTTTAAGCATGGCCAATCATATTCCATACATTCTGAATTTAAAACATTTGAAACTAATTTAATGGTTATGTCTAACATCAGATATTTTAAGTGCAGCAATAAACTCTTACTGCTATCCTGACTGATGGAACACCAAATACAATTGCCACTCTTGTGTTTGGACTGTCAAAATGATTCATTACATCCTGGAGAAAACTTTTTCACAAAGAGAGAAACAGTTACATCAAATAATTTGAATAAAAGTTTAAACCCAAGGTCATCAAAGCGCTTAACACACCTTTTAGAATTCATTGAAATTCAGGTACGTTCTCTGAAATGATTTGAAGTCTCTTCCCAAATACACAAGTCGTCTGAGAGCAACAACTTGCCCTCGTACTAACTGAGCTGTTAAGCAATTATCAGTGACAGCTGTAGCTCAGGGATCTGCCAAGCAAGACCTGCACGCAGCCAACTTTTTAAATTCTTTCAGCTGACGGCTGCTGGATTAACATCTGACACAGTTCAACCAGCTCCACTTTATTTGTGATAATGGGGCCCCAAGATGCAAAACCCACTAAGAGCCTACTAAGTGCCAAGCTCAGTGCTCCATAAATTCATGATAGCGCTTCACATTCATTTGCCATCACAATTTAAAGAAGAGGCGACCGGAAGTCGGAGAAGATCAAGACTGTTCCCAAGCTCTAGGACTAGTGATATTTGAGGTCAGATGTCTCTGATTCGAAAGGGGTGGTTGTTCTTCTTCTTATTATTATTTTTTTTCTTTTTTAAGCACATTACAGTCTTCTGCATAATAATCTGCCTAATTCTTAAAACCATTTTGTGATATGAAAAGCTTATACTTAATGTTTAAGAAACAGTACACCAGGGGTGCCTGGGTGGTTCAATGGGTTGAGCCTCTGCCTTCAGCTCGGGTCATGATCTCAGGGTCCTGGGATTGAGTCCCACATAGGGCTCTCTGCTCAGCGGGGAGCCTGCTTCTCTACCTGCCTCTCTATCTACTTGTGATCTCTATCAAATAAATAAAATCTTTAAAAAAAAAAAAAAAGAAAGAAAGAAAGAAAGAAACAGTACACCAGGCACCTGGGTGGCTCAGTTGGTTAAGCAAGTGCCTTCAGCTCAGGTCATGATCTTGGGGTCCTGGGTTTGGGTCCTACATCAGGTTCCCTCTGCTCTGCAGGCAGCCTGCTTCTCCTTCTCCCTCTGCCTGCTACTCCCCCTTCTTGTGCTCATGCACTCTCTCTCGGTCAAATAAATAAATAAAATCTTTTTAAAAATTAAAAAAAAAAAAATGGGACACCTTCCACGGTTCACTGTACCTTTGAGAAGTAGATGCCCCATTGTGAGCTAGTCTTCAACTTAATCATGGCTATGTTAACCTCCGGCGCCCTCCCACTTCCTTCTGGGGGAAGGGAAAGTAGAGAAAGAGTGGACAAAGAAGGAAGGCAGGCAAGGACCCAGCAGTCACCCAGTCCCTACCATGTGGTGGCCATGGTGTCTGATCATTTCTGCATCCGTTAACTCATTTGACATTATTCTCTCCACTACCCAGTGAACTAGATATTTATTCCGATGGTAAAGCCAAGTCTTAAATTGGTGAGATAATTGCCCAGAAATTACAGGAAACGACTGAGAGGTACAATTGGGATTAAAATTTAGTTCTGCTTGATCAAAAGTAATTGCTTTTCCCTTCCCACTGTTAGGATGTCTGCTCTCCCTTTTCTCTCTCTTCTTGGAATAAAGCTCTAATGATAAAATTTTAGGCAACAGGGCAAGTCCCCTGTTCCCCACTGTAGACAAATGCTTCCTTTGGCCACCCTGGCTTTGGTCCCAATTAATCCGAAAAAATGTGACTGCATCAATCAAAAACTTCATTTCTAGCCAAGCCCTTGAACTGATAGTCATCCTCTGTCTCTTTGCGGCTGAGCTCTGCACTTGGGTTTCACCATCTCTGATTTCCCCTGGGCATCTTTCTGATGGATTCACTGTGAACGCAGGGTTGAAATGAGGAAAACAACCAACAGAAAAATTTTACAGTATTATGATTGGAAAATTAATGCAACTCCCTTACAACACATACGTTTTATTTCAAGTGCAAATATCAATTACAGATTGATTTACTTTAAATATTACATAGGCATTTTTTTAAGATTTTATTTATTTATTCGACAGACAGAGATCACAAGTAGGCAGAGAGAAAGAGAGAGAAGGAAGCAGGCTCCCTGTCGAGCAGAGAGGCCAATGTGGGGCTCGATCCCAGGACCCTGGGATCACAACCCAAGCTGAAGGCAGAGGCTTTAACCCACTGAGCCACTGCATAGGCATTTTCACTAAAACTGCTGGTTTGTAATACATTCATTCCCTTACCAAATAGGAACTTTACAAAATCTAGGCTGCATTAAAGGGACTTCTTTATATGACAGAGTAGGAAAGTATTCACTGTAATGTTTTCCCTCGTTTTAATGGGATTCTCAGCAGTTCTCAGTGCTGTATTTATCAGTCACGTTTATCAAAATAAAGAAGGTTTAGACCTCCACATACAGTTAATATGCAATGATTGTCAAATGTATTCTAATTGATTTAATGCCCATTAAAATTCTATTTTGACATATGAAACACCCAGGCATGTAATAAATAAATGATCAGTCATCTAGCACAACCAGAAAAATCACATTGATTACAAATTATTCAAAGGGAAACGGTGTCTCAGCAAAACCTTTAGACCATCTCTGTCTGAGCATTAGATAAATAAGGAAGAAGAAAAATCAAGATTTTAAATGGATTTTCATGGCCAAATTGGTGCTATGCTTCAAATACCCAATAGTTACAAGAAAATAATGCTAAAACAAGCCCCAATATTTATATAACTCTTGCTATATTCCACCAAAGAAGATAAAATCAAGAATGTTTCATTAAGGGGCGCCTGGGTGGCTCAGTGGGTTAAGCCGCTGCCTTCGGCTCAGGTCATGATCTCAGCGTCCTGGGATCGAGTCCCGCATCGGGCTCTCTGCTCGGCGGGGAGCCTGCTTCCCTTCCTCTCTCTCTACCTGCCTCTCCGTCTACTTGTGATTTCTCTGTCAAATAAATAAATAAAATCTTAAAAAAAAAAAAGAATGTTTCATTAAAAGTATGAAATTATTTGAGTTTTAATGTTAGACCAACTACTTGCCCAGAAATCTAATAAGCTATGAAGTTAATCCTCAGAAGCATGAAGATATTTTTAAGAAAACAAGAAGAATTTAGTGCTTATGAAAAAAAAGAAAAGGAAGCAGACACACAAAGCTTAACATATTTTAAGCATTTAACTCCTTGAGGGAGAGATAAATAATGGAGATATATCTATATATCAGAGAAAGAAAAAGAGGGAGGGAGAGATGAAGGGAGAAGAAGAGTTTGAGAGCATAAAATCTGGAAACATATCAAAGATAAGGAATGTGTCAGATTTGCAGATTTGCAGTTTGCAAAACTGGGTTGGATGACTCTAGTGGCCATGGGAAATGGGCTGTGTGCTTGTCATCATTTCTTCAATTACTACTTCTCTTGGATTATGCCAAATGTATAAGAATATTCAGCAAAGATCAGAAGCACAAATCATCTGATGCACTGTGTCACATATTTAAGTTCAAGGATTGATTAAAAAAAAAAAAGCTGGGTCGATGCATAGTGTTCATTGCAAATTTGTCTAGGACATCTAATTACTCATTGCTTTGGCAAACTCACTTCCCCAGTCCTTTAGGGGTGGCTTAATCACACCTTGCTCCTGAAGTTTAATCTGTGCTTGAGGCTGAGGTAAATAGGTTACAATTACGAATTCAGAAGCAGGTGACTCACTTCCTATCACTAAGATGCAAGAAATTTATTGTGGCTCCTAAGAAAGACACCTATCTAAGCAAGATGTCTATTCACTCTTGTGAGAGTTTCTAGAAGGGCACTCTCTTCCTACTGTTGACCAGGAAACATGTATCCCTGAGAATAGTTGGCAGCATCAGATCAAAAAAAAGCTGACGTTGTCAAAGGCAATACAGAGAGACATAGATGAACTCCATTCTTGATAAAGTGAATGAGCCATTAGGTCAAACCAGGGTCAAAGACTCTTTCACCTTTGTATTTACTGATATGTAAACCAGTGATCTCTCCTCACTGTTTAAGTACACTTAAGATGGTTTTGTCTCACTTAGAACAAAACCCACTAAAACCGACATAATTTACAAAGTCTCAGTTCAATCAAAAATATGTATTTAGCGTCTACTTTTAAAAGGGAACTAAAATTTATTAAAATAAAAAGGGTCATATTTCTGGACTATATTCAGGCAATAATAGAACTCTGCATCACTCAACTTTTATTAAGTTACATGATAGCAACAAACTACCCCAAGATCCCAGGATCTTGGGATTATTATAACACAGGATTATTTCTCACTGGTTACACACCCATTGTGGGCTCCCACCTACCATGTTGTCTTCATTTTGAGCACTTGTTTTTGTGGTAGCACTGGTACCACACAGACTCAGAGCCTAGTTTACAATCTCATTGAGCAGCAGCAGCAGAGCCTAACATATAGCTCTGCTCAACTGTTTAACACAGTCTCCAGCCCCACCCAACTGTGAGGTACAATGACAGGTCCTCCCCAACCAGAAAGCCTGAACACTGACTTCAACCAAAAACAGGACACAACTAATTGCCTTACTCAATTGCAAAGCCCAGCCTGAATCCCCAGGCACCTCTGGAGCACAGCCCGGAGCTACATCTGACCATGAAGCCCAGCCTACATCCCTGCCTGAACATTAAGTCAAGCCAGTGGAACCATCCAGTCAGGGGAATACAGCCTAAGACCCCACCCACCCAGGACTGATCATGGATCATGGCCCTCAGCCCTGCCCAACTGTGGAATACAAACAATGGCACCACCCTGCCAGAGAACACAGCCTACAAACCTGCCCAACCAGAGATGACTGCAGAATCCAGCCCTCACAATTAGAGCACAGCTAGAGACACTGATAGCAAGACTCACCTGCTCACAGATGCTACTAGATCACCAACTAAGGCCCCACCTGTGGAAAATAGTCAGCAGGCTCACCTAATCAGGGATCCCACCCAAAAGACCCACTTGAAAACAGGCCCCAAGCAAAGAGACCCCATAGAGGCACCCCCAGCCCCCACCCAATATGCCAAGCTGAGCTAATGGTAAAGGTCTTTCCCTGCTGAAATGAACCTGTAAGGTCTGGAAGACAAGACCACTTATTCAAATGCACAGATAACTGCATATACAAGGATCATAAAGAATCAGGTAAATAAAGGTAACTAACAAAGCTCCAATGACTAACCCTAAAGAAGTAAAAATCTATAAACTCTCAAAAAAAATTTCAGAAGAATTCTCTTAAAGAAGTTCAGTGAACTGTAAGAACACACAAACAATGAAACAAAATTAGGAAAACATTGCATGCACAAAATGAGAAGTTCAACAAGGAAAGAGAAACCATCATAAAAAGAATCTGAGAGATGAAGAATATAATGGTTCAACTGAAGGATTCAATATAGTATAGCAGCAACTTTATTACAATATGCAAATGTATCAAAGTAACACATTGTATACCTTAAATTTACACAATGATACATACCAAATTTATCCACTAAAAAAAGAATTCAATAGACAGTTTCAACATCAGACACAATCAGATTCAACATCACCAGAAGAAAGAAATTAGCGAACTTAAAGATGGATCCTTTACATTGTATGTATTATGGAAATCCCAGAAAAGAAAGAGAAAGGGACAGAAAGCATATTTAAATAAATAATGAACAAAAATTTTCCAAACGTGAGGTGAGAAATGGACACCCACATTCATGAAGCTAAAGGTATCCCAAATAGGTTGAACGTGAAAAGTTCTACTGAGACACATTATAATTAAATTGTTTTTAAAAAAAAAAATCAAAGACAAAGAATTTTCAAAGCAGCAATAGAAAAGCAACCTGTCATATACAAGAGAGCCCTACACCCAATATACACAAAAGATTAAGCAGTTTCTCAGTGGTAATTTCACAGGTCAGGAGAAAATGGGAAGACATATTCAAACTATGAAGCAAACAAAACTCAAAAATACTGTATCTGGTAAAGCTGTCATTCAGAGATGAAGTAGAAAGAAAGACTTTCCCAAACAAACAAAATCTGAGGAGTTCATCACCACTGGATCAGCCTCACAAGAAATGCTAATGAGCATTCTACAAACTGAAATGAAAGGATTCTAATTAACATCATAAACACATATGAATGTGTGTATTTCATCATTAAAGGTAAATGTGGTCAAAGTCTGGTTTTCTAATATTGTAATGATAGTATGGGAACCACTTAAAACTCTAGTTTAAAAGTTAATGATGATGATGATAATAACAATAATAATAATAATAATAATAATAAACAACTAGCAACAGGGGCACCTGGGTGGCTCAGTTTATTAAGCATCTGACTCTTGATTTCAGCTCAGGTAATGATCTCAGGGTTGTAGGATCGAACCCCAGGTCAGGTTCCATGCTCAGTGGGGAGTCTGCTTCTCTTTTTCCCTTTCCCTCTGCCCCTCCCCCTGTTCACTCTCCCTCTCTCGAAAACATATAATAAATCTTAAAAAAAAAAATCCTAAAAACAATAGTCTGTTATTTGGATACATGATATAAAAATATAAATTGTAACACTGATAATCTACAATGTGAGGGGAGAGAAATAAAAGTTTAAAGTTTCTGTATGCTATATATTTAAGTTATTATCAGCTTAAAATAAGATGTTTTGAGTATTTTATATAAGTCTCATGGTCACAAAGGAACAACCTTTAGTATATACACAAAAGATAATGATAAAAGTGTCAACACATATCACCACAATGTCATCATCATAAGAAATACAGCAAAAGATGGGGTGCCCGGGTAGCTCAGTCGTTACCATCTGTCTTCAGCTCAGGTCACGATCCCAGAGTCCTGGGATCGAGTCCCACGTCAGGCTCTCTGCTCAGGAGGAAGCCTGCTTCTCCCTCTCCCTCTGCCTGCCTCTCTGTCTACTTATGATCTCTCTCTGTCATATAAATAAATAAAATCCTTAAAAAAAAGAAGAAATACAGCAAAAGAGAAAGCAAGGAGCACAGTATCTATAAAACAGAAAAAAATTAATGAAGTGGAAATATTAAGTCCTTACCTATTTCCTAGTAATTGCTTTGAATGTAAATGGATTAGAATTCTCTAATCAAAAGGTCTGGAATGGCTAAATGCATCAAAAAGACCCAAAGACAAGTTGCCTACGAGAAGCTCGGCTTTAAGGTCACACACAGACTAAGAATAAAGGTGGTCCAAAGGTAAAAATTTCCAGTTATAAAATGAATAACTTCTGTCAGTCTAAAGTATAGCAACATAATCTTGTATTGTATAGTTGACAGATAAAAGAATAAATTTTAAAAATCTCTCACCACTCCCTCCCATAATAGGGTACCTATATGAGGATGTCTTAACAGAAAACAAAAACAAATTTCCAGAATACTATTGACCTAAAAGGATCCTATGTGGCTTCAGAAGAAAATACACACACACAAACACACACACACACGCACAGGACTGGAAACCACAAGGACTTTTCCCCAGGAAACCCTACATGGTAAAAGTAACTCTATCACTGTTTTAAAATTATGAAGTGAAAATATTTTTTAAATTGTTTTTTAACCTAGAATCTGTGTGATCTTGAACACTCAATGTTAAGGGAAAAATAAGAATATTTTCAAAGTCACAAATACTTTGCTTCCAAAGTAACCCTTCTCAAAGAGCATGGAAAGGATATGCTTTACTAAGACCAGAGGAAAGCCAAGAAAGAAGACATGGGATCCAGGAAGCAGTAGTCTACAAGAAAGCAGCACAACGTCATCATTTCATATACGATACTGTGGAGCAGATCTAGACAGCAGCAGCCTGCATTAGAGGAAACAAGTAGAAACCTCTCATCTCTAGGACTAATGTCCCCATGAGAAAGCAGTAGGAGTCAGGAGTCATAACTGATGGGTTTGATTAACTTCAGAGACCAAAACCAACACAAAAAAGACAGCTTCTTCCAAGGAAAATAGGAGTGTACATCAAAGTAAATGTTAACACCGAATGCAATGTAGTTCACTTGTCAATAATATTTACATATTCTCAATACTATCATATTAAAATATTATCAAAGGACCGGGACAGGGAGCTGCTTTTTAAAATTACAATCCTCATAGTCCTACTTGACTTTGAAATTATTTCCAGCCATTTCTTTCATGTAAAAAATTAAATAAAAGAAGTAAAGAGAACAATTTAAATGCTTAATATTCTTTCCAGTTTTCAGTCTATCTCAAATGAGCTTCATTTCCTAACTCTAAGATGAGAAGCTGGGCCATATTCTATGTTCTCTCTCAATTGCATTATTTATTCTGTGTCCATGTGTCCACAGATATAATTCATCTCACTCCACTGGTGAAGAATTATGAATCTGTAAAGAAAAAAACCACTGGATTCATTTTTTGAGCTATTTCCCAGAGCTCACATTTGCTAAGTTAACAGGTTGCTTTCAGGAACTGTCTGGGCATTGTCCTTATATTTTTATTGGTGTAATGTAGCTAATCTTTATCTCTCTACTCCAACCTTTAAGAAGCAGGGTATCCTTAAAAGCCAATGAATATCTGTGAATTACATGATAGAATGATCTTTTAAGGAAGAGAGGGCTCCCTGGTTACCAAGTAGTTCCGATTTCCTGCACTTGCCCATAATCTCTGTAAGTGACTTTTATTTTATTTTTTTTAAAGATTTTATTTATTTATTTGACAGAGAGAGATCACAAGCAGGCAGAGAGGCAGGCAGAGAGAGAGGAGGAAGCAGGCTCCCTGCTGAGCAGAGAGCCCGATGTGGGACTCGATCCCAGGACCCCGAGATCATGACCTGAGCCGAAGGCAGCGGCTTAACCACTGAGCCACCCAGGCGCCCCCTCTGTAAGTGACTTTTAAAACATATTTTTCTTTTTCCTGAATTTATAGAGTTATATTTTTGAAGATGAATTCTGCTCTAAAACTAATGATATAGAGACAGCCCTGACTGCTTTCTGACAAGATGAATTCTAAAAATCAAAGATGCGCAATTTCCGTTTTTACATTAAAGGTCAAATTTACAAAATGTCTCTCAAAGGAACAAGCCTGCTTGTCATCTTTATCAAATAAGATCTGGATGTATTGATTCAGTCATTTTGACTGGTAACCCAACTATAAAGTATATGCCCTACCTGGAAGATTACCTCATGCTATATTACATTCTTCGTATAAATACCAGAGCTGAAAAAGCGGAACCAATTTCACAGAGTTGTGCATGAATTCTTTTATGGTACACAAGTTTTCTTATATAAATTAGAACCCACAAACAATTATATCTGAACCTTCCCACTGAGACAATTAATGCGATATGATAGACATGATTATTTGAATTTGGCCCATATATTTTATGGCTGAATCAATCAGCCTATTTCAACTTTCAGTGAATGGAAATGTCAACATTTTTTTATAAAAATAGCAAAGAATTTTTAAAACAATGGAAATATATCTGATATGCATTTATAATCAAAATACTCTAAAACAAGGTGAGAAGTACTGTATCTTATTTAAAACATTTTCAGCCTTAAACAGAAATTTAAACAACCAGAAGGGGGGGTAAAAAAGTTACAGCTAATATTGAACTAGTATCTGAACATCTTTTTGGTAATATTCTATGTGTAGTGAGCCTCCACAGCCCCCAGGTTAAACTCTTCCCAAAGTCAGGAAGGTTTCCAAGTGTCTTCCTCCTTCAAAGATAAATTACTGCCCACTTGTTTCTGTATTATGCCAAATAAGGTAAAATGGGAGATTTGATGCTAAAGTATTCATTAGTTCTGAATTTGGGGCTTGAAGTAGTTAAGTATCTGTAGCAATTAGGACGCTTTTAGTTCTAAGAGTAAAAAATCTGAGTAAATTCAGCATTTTTTTAAAAAAGGAAGTTATAATACAGCTGAAATTCCAATCCAGAGCATGAAGCAGTGTCATAGAATTCAGTTTCCATCTCTCAGTTCCTCCGCCTTCTCCGTGTCGGCTTCATTATCAGATTTTATAGCTGGCTCTTAAAAGAGCAGTGATGCATCCTTCCTAATGGCAAGGGGTCGACGGGGGCAAAGGAAGCACATGCTTCCCTCCCCCAACAGTCCCACCAGACCTGCCTTTGGCTCTGGTTCATTTCAGGTCCATCATTAAACTAATCCTTGTGGCCGATGAAATGTGTTGCTAGGATGGGGCAAGACTGAGATACAGGCCTATCAATTCAATACACAGACTAAGAACTGGAGTGTGAAATAATAAGAAACGTACATATTGGTCTTTGGGTTCCTGCTAATATTTTGTTATTGGTCCTGTTTACCCTGGCACAATGTTCCTAAAACCCTTGTAATTTCCTAAATGATAGCAGAACTCCTAAATCTCTCAGTACTTCTTTGGCGTGGGATTGTCTTTTGTTCTAATAAGGTGATTTTGGGTAGGTTCTTGCATGGGTGCTGGTCATCAGAGACACCACTCCATTATTAGAAGCTTAGGACTTTTAGCCTTACCCTACCTTTCTAGAAAGAGGATGAGGGCAGGAAGTTGAGTTAATGATTAATCATGCCTACATAATAAAGCCTCCATAAAAATATCCCCCAACTATGGAGTTCAGAGGGCCGTCAGCTAAGTAAACATACCCATAGGCCTGGAGGGAGGTACAGCCCAGCTCCACAGGGACAGAAGTTCATATGTTTACGACCCTCTTGGATCCTAGTCTGTGTATCTCTTCATCTGACTGTTCATCTGTGTTCTTTATTGTATTCTTTTTTTTCCCCTAAGATTTTATTCATTTATTTGACAGAGATCACAAGTAGGCAGAGAGGCAGGCAGAGAGAGGAGGAAGCAGGCTCCCTGCTGAGCAGAGAGCCCTACTCGGGGCTCGATCCTGACCTGAGCTGAAGGCAGAGGTTTAACCCACTGAGCCACCAGGTGCCCCTTTATTGTATTCTTTATAAGAAACTGGTAACCTATAAGTAAATATTTCCCTGATTTCCATGAGCTATTCCAGCAAATTACCAAACCCAAGGTTTCCAAGACCTCTAATTGATAGCCAGTTGGTTAGAAGTATAGGTAATAATCTGAGACTTGAAATTGGCATTGGAAGTTGGGGTAAATTTTTGAGACCAATCCCCTAATTTGTGTGATCCAACTTTAAACTTCATAGTGTCACAGCTAAACTGAAACACAGGACACCCAGCTGGTATTGAAAAAAAAAAGTCAATCTGAGAAAACCCCCACACATTTGGTGACCAGAAGTATTTAATGTAAAGGAAAATACTCTGATTTTTTTTTTCTAGAGAGGAATATATTGTTCTCTAAAAGAAAACTAGAGTATTCATCCCAAAGAAAAATAAACAGATACTGATGGCAAAACCAAATATCATCTATTAAAGTCCCTTTCATTCATTTGCTCCCTAACTACAATTTCCAGCTTGCCCCATAAGCTGAAAAAAAAAAAAAAAGATTTTTTTCTCTATTAGACTTTTGTTTGTCAGTGCTGCGTCAGAGAGGGTTAATAATCTCCTTGAGTCACAGTTTCATCTGAAACATAATTTCTGGGGTATCTGGGTACCTCAGTTGGTTAAGTGTCATGTTCAACTCACGCCATGATCTGAGGGTCCTGGGATCCAGCACCACGTCAGGCTTCCTGCTCAGTGGGGGAGCCTGTCTCCCCTACTCAGTTGTCTTTCTCTCTCTCTCTCTGTCTCAAACAAATAAATAAAAATATTTTAAAAATAAATAAGTAAAACAACTTTGGTGCACCACTCCCCTCCCCATGTTATTGTAAGTTTGAAAGGCACAGATGAAGTTATTCATTATGATAATAATATAATAATAATCATTGATACATTGTATTCATGATGTATTCTAGTGTACTAAATTTCCTGATACAAATAGATGCATTTTGAAGCTCTGATTCTTAAAACTACACACTTAATGATATAGTACATCAGCTTTGAAGCACATAGTAAATTCATTTTTCAGATCAAATATTAATGACATAATGATTTAAGAGCATATCTCCACCATCAAAAAATTATTAATCAATAGTTTTCTTTTACAGAGCATCAAAGTACCATAAATTCTCTATGTTCTTCAACTATATTTGAAGAAATAATTGCAAATATCACCTCAAATTTTACAATAAGGCATGGTCAAAATGTTTATCTTATAAGATTGTGCAATAGTTAAAACACTGGACCGATATTCAGGAAAAGAAAAATCCCAGCCTCTCCATCCAGGGTACAAATGACAGCATCTGATAATCCAGGAAACAAATGGTACCCCAAAATCCCTTGTCAGATCTTTCGACAAAGAAGTAGTTTCCAAAGCCCTTTCCAATTTCATGACCCATACAGAGTCACCCTTACACGTGACTTCCTCGCATTACTATTATACAAGGAAGAATTTATTTAGGCTCTTTTGACTACATCTTTTGAAATAGTCATTTGAAAACAAAAGACTTGACCTACTGCATCAGGCTGGCCCACTCGGTCTATTTTTTTCTTTCTGCCTGATTCCAAGTGATTTCATGTGACCACTGTGACACAGTCCTCTGAATTGACAATCTTACAATACGGATGCATCTTGCAACCCCCTAAGCTTCCTTTTATAATACATTATATAGAGTTAATTCTCATTATTTACTGTAGTTCTGTGCTATAAAGTCATCATGAACAGTGAATTAGTGAATACCCAACCACTGCTTCTGAGGGAAACTCACCATTCAGTTCCTTGTGAGTTTCAATCAATCAAGAGATAGGCATGTTCTACGTGTTTCTGTTTAAATACCCCCAAATTTTATTGATCAATTATATATACTGTTACATATATTGTTAATCCATTAACATGGAACTCACAGCCAACAGCACTAGAACTCAGGGCTGAATGAAGCTTATCTAACACATGTATTTTCTCCATAAGACACATCACTGGCTTCCTGCGCATAGGTACACGGCCAGCGGTTAAGCACTATTTTTGGAGGCCATTTTAACCAGAAAAAATCACCCACGGAGTTCCCCACAATTCCATTGTTGGAAAGCCCAGCAATGTGGAATCTTCATATTGTTTTCCCCAGCAGCTGTACCATTTTACATTTCCACCAACAGGGTACAAGGGTTCTAATTTTTACACATCCTTGCCAACCTTTGTTGTCTTTTGTAATTTTTTCTTTTTATTATAGCTATTCTAACAGGTGTGGTTTTGATTAGCATTTCTCAGATGATTAGTGACACTGGGCAAGAAACACAGCAGTAAACAGACCGTGAAAAGGATACTTGTTTACAGGATGAAAGCTGAAACAAGAAAGCAGAATGTCACTTTGTTCAACCTCGGCTGGGAACGTGAGCTTTAGGTGACTCAAATTTTTTGCCAATCTGCATATACTCATGCCTGCAAAAGCATGCTAAGTATCAGTTTGGGCCTTAGAGATAGACTTTAGCAAGCAGATAAATTTGCAAGTACAGTGTCCATGAATAATGAAGATTGACTGTACCCCCTCTCTAAGACTTTTTTGAATCCTTCTTTAATATTTATAATTTCCTTGTTTTACCATCCACTAAGTAAACCAATATTCTATATATTCTTAATTTCCTTCTCTTAAAGCTTTTAGAGCCATCTTTTTGTCATTCTTTACTATTTCTTAAAGATTTGAACAAACTATGTTTTGCTTTTCATTGTTTTGCATTCCAACTCCATTCCGGGGAACAAGAACAATATATATTTACATGCTGTCTTACTCTAGCTTTTCAGATGCTATTTTGCCCTGTTTCTATATTAATAGCTTGTATCATACCACGAATTAGACATCAGTTAAGATTTCTTTAGGCTTCTCTGCAGTACCAGCTTCTGAGGGCTTGAGGCCCAAATGCGATTTACATGATACTGCATTCGGGAGGTTGGAAGCTAAGTTGGAATTGTTAGTGAGGAACTTCTCCACTACTGTCTCTTTCTTCTAAATCCACATTAAAGAGAAAAATCCCCAGATACCTGAAACTAGAAATACGTAGCCAAGTACCAACTTGGAACTACTTTAATCCTCTCTATAATAAAGATAAATCTTTTTCTTACCTGTATACTTTAGGACTAGGAAGAGCCCCCAAACAACTAGAACCTTTAAACTGGATCTCAAAAATCCATTTTCATACCTGCTATAACTCTTTTTCAATCGCCTGTGCTAATTAAGCATATTTTTACTAATGGGGGAACAGGGACGCCTGGGTGGCTCAGTCGATTGGGTGTCTGCCTTCCACTCAGGTCACGATCCCGGTGTCCTGGGATCAAGCCACACATCAGGCTCCCTGCTTGACAGGGAGTCTGTTTCTCCCTGTGACTCTCCCTCGCATCTTGTACTCTCTCTATCTCTCTCACTTTCTCTCTCTCTCAAATGAATAAATAAAATCTTTTTTTTTAAATGGGAGAACATATTTAATATCTTAACTTTCAGTAAAAAATGTTCAATATCCTACATCTTTCTTTTTTACCAAAGTATTTATTTGTAAAGGATTAAAATAGTTACTTTGTGTCCAGTCTAGATTGTCCTTTGAAATATTAGCCTTGAGATATGTGAAGAAAGAACCCTTTGGTTGAAACGGTGCTCAGAGATTTTCTTGAATTTTCTTCATAGCTCCTATCTCTTAATAGCTCTCTCTTATCCTTTCTCCCTCCCACTGACACATGATACTTTTTTGCCTGGTGTCATCTCACTTGGCATTTAGTGCAACTAAACTTCTATCACAGAGAACCTGCCGCATATCAAAGTTCAAATTTATGTTGCTTTATCTTTGTTCCTTGTGTCTGAACCTTGGCCTAATAATCCACAGCACTAACTCCAACCACAGGGAAAATCAAGATGGGGATAAGCGTTGAGTCAGTGTCATAAAAGATAAAGGAATCCAAAACAACATTGATAGTGACTTCCATTTGAAAGTTATCTATCTGTAGGTGGTTCTTATCTAAGCTGCAGTTCACCACTTACTAAAGGTAGATTTTTTTTTTTAACATATTTCATTGTTTGGGGAAACTAATTGTACTAATGTTTCTCTTTGCCAATGAAAATTCAATCCTGGGAATCACAATGGAAACTATTAATTTAGATTTAAGTAGCACAAGTAAGGAAGTCAGATAAATTTGAAATAAGAATGTATGCTTAAGAATATATATTATCTAGGGGCGCCTGGGTGGCTCAGTGGGTTAAGCCGCTGCCTTCGGCTCAGGTCATGATCTCGGGGTCCTGGGATCGAGTCCCGCATCGGGCTCTCTGCTCAGCAGGGAGCCTGCTTCCCTCTCTCTCTCTGCCTGCCTCTCCATCTGCTTGTGATTTCTCTCTGTCAAATAAATAAATAAAATCTTTAAAAAAAAAAAAAAAAAAAAAAAAAAAAGAATATATATTATCTATTACATAAAGGACCTCCAAGTTGAAGGTACAGTATCATAAGGACAGAAAACCCAAAGAGGTTATCCCACTCATTTTCAACCCTCACATCTGTCCCTCCACCATTGCAGACAGATACTGGGACTGGCTCACACCGGCTCATAAGTTCTTAAAGGTACGCATCTCTACCCAAATCCACCATCAGGAAGTTCATAATGGTAGCCTGAAATTGGCCATGGCAGAAAAATTTACAACTCAAAAATCAGAAAATGATAGAAATCAGATTTTTAGGGGACGTCTGGATGACTTAGTGGGTTAAGCCTCTGCCTTCAGCTCAGGTCATGATCTCAGGGTCCCGGGATCCAGCCCCGCATCGGGCTTTCTGCTCAGCAGGGAGCCTGCCTCCCCACCTACTTATGATCTCTCTCTGTGTGTCAAATAAATAAAATCTTTTTTTTAAAAAAATCAGATTTTTTCTTGAAATTCACTTGTTAAATATTTATCAGCCTGCCACTGATATCATTATTCTAGCATTTGTAAAGGAAGAAAATGCCTATTTCCCAGAGTAGCTGGCTTCAGAAAGAGGAAGACCACACATCGCTCAGTAGATACATTTCTTAGGTGTTAATTCCTCTGACTTTTCCCTTCAGGCTACGCAATGTAAAAGTCACAGATTGCCCCACAGGCTATTGTGTATTTAGTTGTCTGCGGTAAACAGTTACCAGGCAGATAGTTGTTGCTGCAGTGGCTGAACTGGACACAAAGCCTCCTTTATCTTACTATTATAGAGAGCCTCCTTCTCAAAGTCCAAGATGGCAGCCTCCACAGTCCAAAGAGCAGGATGAGAGAAGGAACAAAGAAGACAAGGGGAATGGCATAGACCTGCTATCTCCTATAAAGGGTTCAAAATGATGATAACCTATTACCCAGAACTTGGCTATACCAAACTGCAGGAAGTGGAAAAACAATTTCAACAACTACTTATTTGTATGTATTAAGATTATATGATTTTCTTCCCTCCCTATACTAATGTAGAAAACTCTATTGACAGATACTCTAGCTAAATTACTCTTGAGGTTCTGGGATAATACTATTGGATCACCAATATTCTTCCAACATATTACTGAATTATATTTGTTAATATTTAGAATTTCTGAGGGTTATAATGGGTTAATAGATATAAGGCAGTTAGGAAAGTATTGAGTTTATAAAAATATTACATAACTGTTGGATATGATTAAGTTCATAATTCAGCTTGTCGTAATTTTTCAAGATAATATGGCCCTTTAAATGTGTTGGTAAGTTTTTTTTAACTTTATTTGGAGCAGTTTATATGTTTGTACAGGCATTTAACTTATGAGTACTTTTTAAAGTGTCAATTTAAACTTTACTAATAAAGATGTTGGTTTATTCCTGCTTTTACTCTCTTCTTGACAAATTTTTATAATCCATATTTTTCTAAAATATTGTGTATTCAAATTTGTTGGGGGAAAAGGTATTCATAGTGTTTTCTTATGCCTTTTGAAGTTTTCAAAGTTTTCTGTATTTATGAGTCCTTTTTCATTTCTAAAACTATTCACCTGTGACTGTTTCATTTTCTCGGTAACTTCTGCTGGCATTTTCTCTGTTTTAACTACTGTAAGTTATTTTATTGCTTTTAGCCATACTGTGTTGAATCTCATTTTCCCTATGGATCCTGGTCCCTTCATAACCTCCCGACCAGACTGCATACCTCTTAACTCAATAAACAATCTCATTTTGATATTTAATGAGCATTTACCTATCTGTATTGTCTCATTTATTTTTAAAATATTTAATCTCAAAATTAGTGATCACTACATTTATTGTTATTGTTGATATAATTCTTGTTGTTTGTCACGGTCAATGATTAGATAGGTTAGACGATTGCTTCTTGAATCCCACTTCCTATTTTGGGGTTCAAGGTCCTCCTTATTTAATTCTGGCAATTATCTGAAATTTAAAAAAAAAATTGTCAGGCTCACTTTAGTGATTCCTTTTTACTTACTTCACTCTTTTTTTTTTTTAATTGAATTCTATCTTTATTGCTTTTTAAAAGCGTCATGCACAGTATGTAAACACCCATCATGCGTATTTTTCCACAAATTATTTGTCCCTGTTGCTGAAAAGAGCCCAGAGATTACCTACCAGTGACCAGGCACTGGTATTTGCTTGCTACACAGCGCCATCTGGTGGCAAATGCTGAGAATTTCAGACACAGGGTCCCTGGGTTCTAGAGAGTCGCCAGGACGTAACCTTGATGTGTAAACCCGATGGAAAACAAATAAATACACTATCTTTAGGAACATTTGTCAAAGTTGAAGATCAAGTTATTTGTCAATTATTCTCCTAATTAGTACTCCTAATATATAGTTAATGTATTTCCAATAAAAATGAACTTCTTTATCAACAAATTGATTCTTTTTTTTTTTTTAATAGGCTTTCCATTAATGGATCTTTTTTTTTTTTAATTTTTTTTTAATTTTTTATTTTTTATAAACATATATTTTTATCCCCAGGGGTACAGGTCTGTGAATCACCAGGTTTACACACTTCACAGCACTCTTAAATGTGATGTTAGCTCAGTTTTGACTTTCAGATTCTAACTTCCAAAGATACTGTTCCTTCCAAAAAATACTCTAAAGATAAAAGTCTGTTATCAGTATAACTATCATTCTTCTTTTTTAAAGATTTTATTTATTTGTTTGAGAGGGAGCGAGCACAAGTGGGTAGAGAGGAAGAAGCAGACTCCCTGCTGAGCAGGGAGCCCATCTCTGGGCTCAATCCCAGGACCCCAGGATCATGACCTGAGCTGAAGGCAGACACTTAACTAACTGAGCCACCCAGATGGCCCTAACTGTCATTCTTTTTAAATAATTGCCTTTTCTCTCTGGTTGCTTTCAGTTTTTTTCCTGTGTTTAATGTTCTACAGTTTCACTGCAGGATATCTAGGTAGGATCTGTGTTATTTATTCTATTTAAAAACCAGTGAGTGTCTTTGGTTCAGATTCTTATCTTTTGTTCATTTAAGAAAAATTCCATCCATTATCCCTTTGAATCCTGCCTGTCTCCTGTTCTCAATTTCCTCTTCGTTGATTTCTAATTGATTACATTTGGTGATTTATGTATAAGATTTATATTTTTTAACATCATATTTTCCATTTCTTTATCTTTCTGGAGTCTATTCTGAGTCCTTCTGTTATATCTTCTAGGTTACTTTTTTTTGTAAAGGTTTTATTTATTCATTTGACAGAGAGAGAGATCACAAGTGTGCAGAGAGGTAAGCAGAGAGAAAGAGAAGAGAAGCAGACTCCCTGCTGAGCAGAGAGCCTGGTGCAGGGCTTGATCCCACCACCCTGAGATCATGACCTGAGCCAAAGGCAGAGGCTTAACCCACTGAGCCACCCAGGTGCCCGAGGTTACTAACTTTCTTTATAGCATTACCTAATATTCTCTATAACCATTGGGTTGTTAATTTCTAATTTTACCAGACTATTAATTTCAATGAACATATTTTTCATTTCTAGAAATTCCTATAACAATACCATCTATTCTTTCTTCATAGTATTTCATTCTTCGTTATAGTTTTAATTCTTTATTGCTGGAAGAATTTCAAACTGATGTATACTCTTAGATTTTTATTTCTGATTTTTGAGAGTGTCAATTATCTAATTACTCTATCCATTGACTTTACCTTCTTATGGTAAAGTGAGGGATGTAATTCTTTTCGTCGTGCAACTGCCTTTAATGCATGTTGTTTACGAGTCCAGTGTGCCCTAGTTCATGGTTATGTTCACATGTAGACTGCTTTCCCCCTTCTTTTCTGGAAATTAGAGGTTTCCCCACCTCAGGACTAATGTTTATAGCTTAGCTTGGGTTTTCCACAGCAAGCATGTCATATAAAATCAAACCTCACTCCATATCTTGGTATGCACTCTCAGGGAAATTCTATAGTATTTTTTCACTGAGAGTTTGAGAAATCACTGTTGCTCTATGTTCCATAGTTTTTCTATTCCACTTCACTGACTAGAAAGCTCTTCTAGTATTTCAACTTCATACAAAATACCGGTTGCAACTTTCCACTTAGTTCAGGACCAACACCATAAACCTTGTTTCCATATTCTGGTTAAAATGACAGCTTCCTTCCTCAAACGCCTATATTCTTAACTAATGCCCTATCAATTGCTTTAACATGAACTACAGCTCACAACTATTCCTTTTGATTTTGTCTTTTAAATTTGGAAATATCTCCCACCATTTTTTTTTTCTCATGAGCACGGTATTATTTTTTTTAAATTGTATTTATTTATTTGAGAGAGAGAAGGAGAATGAGAGAGAGTACGAAAGAGGAGAAGGTCAGAGGGAGAAGCAGGCTCTTTGCAGAGCTGCGATCCCAGGACTCCAAGATCATGACCTGAGCTGAAGGCAGTGGCTTAACCAACTGAGCCACCCAGGCACCATGAGCATGGTAATTTTTTAAAATTGGTTTTATTGTATGGTATTATAATGCTGGATATATCTATCCAGCATTTCTCCATATTTGTATCAGGAAAATACATATGCATCAGCTTGGACCATCTTCTTTTTGTAACAGAGAGTTCCTCTTCCACAACAGAATTTTCAAATTCCCACTCCCCTAAAATACATATGTAAATCAGTGTAGGGAAATTCAATGAACAAATACCATGTTATATTTAGTATCACCCCACCCCAATGCAATTGGCCTAATTTAGAACTGGATCAAGCTTCTCTGACTTACTCTTCTTTTATGGAACAGTTCTCCTTGAGGAAGCATTTCAGTCCCTCTTCGCAAGTCGGATCTTAACGCACATTCCCTAATGAGTTCTCAGACATATTTAATGTAGTTTGTGGACTAAGCATAAACTCAGTCTGGGAACTCCTCTACACAAAGAGATCATCTCATAAATGAAATACGTATGAACAAAGTAAAAAAGGTCCTCAGTGTACATCATACTACCCAGAAAAAGAGGTAAGACAACATGAACTGTGAAGAAAGAGAAAGAAGAAGAATACTGTTAGAATTACTTTAGCCACTCTGGGTGAAATGGCGCACAACAATTTGCTTAATGAAAAGGAATGAGACAGATTACAATGTAGAGCAGGTCTTTTCTTTTTCTATCTGGTCTTCTTGCAGGTTTCTCTGTGAATTACTTTATCTTCTTCCTAGTTGTGCAACCAAAACCCAACACTATATTGGATTACTCAATCCTTGACTATTGGTGAGTACCAACCTATGCATGGCTTTATTTTATTCAGCGAATTTTAAAAATATAATAGCGAATTTTAATTTGCTTCCCAAATGAAAGACTAGCAAATTAATAATAATTTAAATCTACCTCTGAACTCTTCCTCTCTTATCCCATACCTGGTTTCTACCCCTACAAATCTTCTCCTGGTGACAACATCTAATCTGAATTCATGCTAATCATTCCCTGCTGTATATACCAATTTAATACGTTGTTTACTGTTTCCTGCTTTAGAACCATGTATCTAGTACATAGTCTCCTGGGATTAGATGGGGGATATTTTTTTAAATTATATTGTGAATATTATCCATTATTATTATAAAAATTTATAGCTGAAGTATCCCATAGAAGAAACTTACCACAATTTATCCCTATTTGTTGAATATTCAGATTTTTTTCCCTAATTTTTGCTCTGAAGAGCAGGAACATAACTTTTCACCTTCTCTTGGTGTTTCTGGATAAAAAAGTCTCTTGAATATATAACTAAGATTGGAATTTTTTTAAATATTTTTCTTATTTATTTATTAGAGAGGGAGAGAGCATGAGAGGAGAGAGACCAGCAGGAGAAGCAGACTCCCGGACAGTCAGGGAGCCCGATGTGGGATTATGATCTGAGCTGAAGGCAGTTACCCAACCAACTGAGCCACCCAGGTGCCCTAAGATTGGAATTTTAAGGCAAACAATTCAAATACAATGGTCAATGTTTAAGCAGATTTACTCCCAGCCTATAGATTATCAGCAATATGTAAAATATCAGACTACTCAAGTGCTGCCAGTATGAATTTCTCCTTCTGTGAAATACCTATTCATACATTTACCCATTTTAATATTGTGTTCTTTGTTGTTCTTACTGATTTAAAGAAGTTATTTAAGTAATCTTGTTACCAGGCATTTATATTTCCCAGTTTGCAGCAGCTTCTCTTTTCAGGTTTTTCAAGGTGTTTTTGGTAAATACAAGTTCTTCATTTTATTATAACAATTATTAATATATTAATATTTATTAATATTAATATAACAAATAATTTCTCTACCTATTGGCTTTTTGCATATCTTTAGAAATCCTTTCTAATCCTAAAACTGTAGGACATTTCCTTATATTTTCTCCTAAAAGTTTTGAAACTTTAGGGGCACCTGGGTGGCTCAGTCTGTTAAGCATATGCCTTTGGCTCAGGTCATGATCTTGGTGTTGTGGGATCAAGCCCAGTGATGGACTCCCTGCTCTGCCCCTCTCCCTCCCCATGCTGGCTTCTCTTATTCTCTCTCTCTCTCAAATAAATAAACAAAATCTCAAAAAAATTTGCTTATAATAGTATGTCTTTAATCTATTAGGGATTAAATATTTAGTACGGTGCAATGCAAGGATCTCGCTTTCTGTTTTCATGTAGTTAACCAGCTTCTCCAATGTCATTTAAAGAACACTGTCACCTTTATCAAGGTTCTGTTTTGTCACTTCTGCCAAGTAATCAAGTTGCAAGTATGCACAGCCCATTTCTTGTCATTCTATTCTTTTACATTATTCAATCTGTCCATCTCTGCATGAACAATACACTGTCTTAATTACTACATCTCCATAAAAGCCTTGACATACGTTATGGCAACTATTTCTTTGTGTGTGTGTGTGTGTGGTGTTTTGACTTTTCTTAAACCTCTGTTCTCCCATATAAATGAGAAAATTACTTTGTCAAGCTCCATGAATAACTCTGTTGGGATATTTGTTGGTCCTGCATGAATTCTATAAACAAATTGGGGAAAAGTGAATTATTAATTGTACTAAGTCTCCTCATCCATGAATTTGATATAAATTTAACTGTTGCTGGGTTGAGTCTTCTTTAATGGCTTTAATAAAATCTTATAAATATATATCTTGCTCATCATTTGCTAAATTTATTTACATGTATTTTATAGTTTTTTGTTGCAATTATAAATGATGCTTAAGTATGACTCAGTATTTTATAACAAAACAAAGAAATAATATAAACAATGCTTAAAAACTTTTTTTCTGATGAATTAGGATACACTTGACTTCTTTATATTAATCTTATATCCAGTCATCTTGCTAATCTTAGTTTTAGATCTAATGACTTCTAATAATTCATCAAATTATTTTAAATATCTTTAGGTAGACAACTGTATCAAGCAACCCAGCAACAGTTACATTTCCTACTTTCTAATCTTTCTGCTTTAACTTTCTTTTTACTGACTTACTACACAGCCAAAATTTCCAGTAAAATCTCTAATACAAATAATGACAAGAGCATATCTGGATCTTTGTGGATTTCTTTTTTTTTTTTTTAAGATTATTTATTTATTTATTTATTAGACAGAGAGAGATCACAAATAGACAGAGAGAGAGAGAGAGGAGGAAACAGGCTCCCTGCTGAGCAGAGAGCCCGATGTGGGACTCGATCCCAGGACCCTGAGATCATGACCTGAGCCAAAGGCAGCTGATTAACCCACTGAGCCACCCAGGCGCCCCTCTTTGTGGATTTCTAAAGGAATACTGCTTGCATTTCTTCATTTATATGATTGTTGTAGCCATATAAGGGCTGTACATATATTAGCAATATTTATTGCCTTTTTTTAGCCACTTTTAGTTCTTTCACTTGATTTAAAAAAAAACTGTATTCCATTCCTATTACTAGTTTCTATATTTGTCACTGCTGTTTATAGTATATTTATAGTATGGCTCAGTATAGTAAATACGACATACGATAGTATTTATACTTAGTATTTATACTAAGTTATGTATAATCATTTTTGCCTTACTATCATCCCTCCTTTCTTCTCCATAAAAAAGAGAATACATTTTAAGTGGTTTATGCAGGGGTGAAGTTTCACCTATCCCAATCACCGACTTGTATAACCAGTACTTCCGTAGTAATTGCCAGCTGACTACAGCCATCTTAACTAAAACAACAAAGAAAGGACAATTTGTTTCCTTCTGAGATCACAGGTGCTCAGGACAATGTAAACTGGGAGTACAAGGAGTCATCTTGGCTAAGACAGGCAGAGAGCCTGCCTGATCATAAGCTACCCAAGAGGACTGAATCTGGGAATTGGTGAGTGACAGTTCCCTAGTCCTATTGCCTCAAAATAACCTACACCTTTCAGTTATATGTGCCCAAAATTCTTACCCACATCTACCACTTCTACCTCCACCACACTTATTTTCATTTCTTTCTTTCTTACAGTCAGAAGAATCCTAGACATCACTTTATTTTTTTTAGTTTCCTTTGTTGTCCCCAAGTTTGTATTTAAATTCCAGTTAGTTAACATACTATGTATTATTAGTTTCAGGTGTAGAATTTAGTGATTCCTCACTTACATACAATACCCAGTGCTCATCACAAGTGTCTTTCTTATCCCCATCACCTGTTTAACCCATCCCCCCAAACATGTCCCCTTTTTAACCCTCAGTTTGTTCTCTAGAGTTAAGAGTCTGTTTCCTGGTTTGATCTCTCTTTTTCTCCCCTGTTTTCATCTGTTTTGTTTCTTAAATTCCACATATGAGTGAAATCAGACAGTATTTGTCTTTCTCTGATTGACTTATTTCACTTAGCATAATATTTTCTAGATCCATTCACGTTCTTGCAAACGGCCAGATCCATTTTTTTTTTATGGCTGAGTAATATTCCATTGTGTGTATATACCATGTCTTCATCCATTCATTAGTTGATGGGCACTTGGGCTGTTTCCATAATTTGGCTGTTGTAGATACTGCTGCTATAAACCTTGGGGTGTACGTATCCCTTAGAAATTATATTTTTGTTTCCTTCAGATAAATAAACAGGAGTGCCATTGCTTGGTCATAGGTAGCTCTATTTTTAACTTCTTGAGGAACCTCATACTGTTTTCCAGAGTGACTGTACCAGCTTGCATTCCTAAGAGTGAACGAGGGTTCCTCTTTCTCCACATTCTCACCAACACCAGTTGCTTCCTGTGTTGTTCATTTTAGCCATTCCAACAGGTGTGAGGTGATATCTCATTATAGTTTTGATTTGTATTTCCCTGATGATGAGTGATGTTGAGCATCTTTTCATGTGTCTGTTAGCCATCTGTATGTCTTCTTCATGTCTTCTGCCTATTTCTTAACTGGATTATTTGTTTTTGGAGTGTTCAGTTTATAAGTTCTTTATATATTTTGGACACTACCACTTTATCAGATATGGCATTTGCAAATATCTTCTCCCATTCAGTAGTTCTCTTAGTTTTTGTTTCTTTTTGTTTTTTTTTTAAGATTTTATTTATTTATTTGACAGACAGATCACAAGTAGGCAGAGAGGTAGGCAGAAATCGAGGAGGAAGCAGGCTCCCTGCTGAGCAGAGATTCCTGATTCAGGCCTCGATCCCAGGACGCCTAGACCATACCTGAGCTGAAGGCAGAGGCTTTAACCCACTGAGTCATCGAAGTGCCCCAGTTCTCTTAGTTTTGTTGATTGTTTTCTTCACTGGGCAGAAGCTCTTTATCTTGATGTAATCCCAATAGTTTATTTTTGCTGTTTCCCTTGTCTTAGGAGATGATATATCTAGTAAGAAGTTGCTGCACCTGAGGTCAAAGAGGTTACTTCCTGTGTCCTCCCCAAGATTTTTATGATTTCCTGTCTCACATTTAGGTCTTTCAACCATTTTGAATTTATTTTTGTGGATGGTGTGAGAAAGTGGTCCGGTTTTATTCTTCTAGATGTTGCTGTCCAGTTTCCCAAAAGCCATTTCTTGAAGAGATTGTCTTTCTCCACTGGATATTCTTTCCTGCTTTGTCAAAGACGGTTTTAGGATTTCATTGTGAATTCACTTCTGGGTTTTCTATTCTGTTCCATTGACCCATATGTCTGTTTATGTGTCACTACCATACAATCAATCACTACAGTTTTATAATGTAACTTGAAGTATGGAATTGTGAGGCCTCCCACTTTGCTTCTGTTTTTCTTTTTTTTTTTTTAAAGATTTTATTTATTTATTTGACAGAGAGAGATCACAAGTAGACAAAGAGGCAGGCAGAGAGAGAGAGAGGAGGGAGCAGGCTCCCTGCTGAGCAAAGAGCCCGATGCGGGGCTCGATCCCAGGACCCTGAGATCATGACCTGAGCCGAAGGCAGCGGCTTAACCCACTGAGCCACCCAAGCACCCCTGCTTCTGTTTTTCAAGATTGTCTTGGCTATTGGGGGGTCTTTCGTGGTTCCAAATAAATTTTAGGATTGATGGTTCTGAAAAGCTGAAAAGTATTTTGATAAGAATTTCATTTAATATGTACATTGCTTTGAGTTGTATAGTCATTTTAACAACATTTGTTCTTTCAACCCATAAGTATGGAATGTTTTCCCATTTCTTCAATTGTTGGGATTCCCTCGGAGGGGTGGAGGCGACCGGACCAGCCGGAGGCCCCTTCCCAGGGCTGAGCGGGATGGCGAGTGTCGCGAACCCAGATGCACCAACGGACGACACCAGGCTCGGGGGATCTGTCGAAGCAGGATCTCACTTTATTGTGCAGGGGCACACCTTATATAGAGCAGCAGAAGGGAAGTGAGGACAGAGGGGGAAGAGCCAATAAGATCGGGCGAGAGGAGGAAGTGCCATAGGTTTCAGGAACCGAAACTGTGAAACTGGCGCCTTGTTGGCCGGAAGAGACGGCAAGCCGGCGCCATCTTTATTCTGGGCCGCACCCTGTGGAGGCACCTCTAGTTATGTGCCTTATATTACCCCCTTTTGTTTTTGTAGGCATGACTTCTGTCTTAGGTTGCCAGTGACAAGACAACAGGCTTACCCGTCATTGAGGGTCATACAGCATAGGTATGTCCTCTGTCTTAGGTTGCTCTGTGTCTCTCATTGGTCTTACCCGTCACTGAATATCATGCTGCTACGGGGGGGCATCTCCTTTAAGGCCTGTCTTAGGTTGCCCCAACCGATATGGGGTCTTACCCGTCATTGGCCAATAAAGATTAATGATAGATTTCTTCATCATGGGTGGCCAGTCTCTGGTAATGTACTTGAACATTCATTAACTGAATGGCTTCCATCCTTTTTTGTATAAATTGAGTTAGCTTATTGATAAGGCAGGGGCCAAAGGAAACGACAAGGAGCAGAATAAAGAGGGGGCCCAGAAGAGGGAGGAAGTATGAGAGAAGGCCACCGAAGCCGGTCCCGAATGGACTGTTCCACATCTTCTTGTAGTTTTCTAATTTTATCTTGAACTATGCCCGATTTGTTGGCATAGAAGCAGCATTCCTCCTGCAAAAACAAGCAGATGCCTCCCTTTTCGGCAGTTATTACTGCAGAAAACATCGTCAATGCATCGAGATCTGAGCATGAGATTTTTGATCGGTTCCCTGTATTCCTCGGAGCAGGGCCTTGGTTCTGCCGAGTCCCACAATAGTGACTTGTGCATGAGCCAGTAGGGTCAGGAGCATTGATAATATCATCTTTCGACTGTAGATCTGTGGGTCAGATAGGGAGAAAAGGTTCCTCAGAGAGTTGTGGGCTCTCTGGGTCTGGGTTATTGTTGTTTTCTGGGGCTGGGAGGTATTTGATGTCTCGTGCGGGCACCCAAATAGGCTTCTTTTCTTCCGGGGGGAATATGCATCCAAACCCTCTACCTGTAGTGAGGAGGGGGTCAGGTCCCCTCCAAAACCCAGTCAGGGGGTCTTTCCATCTGACCAATATTGAGGTATAAGGGGTTATGGCGGACCAGTGTTTTTGGAACGCTGTCAAATGATCGTATTCTGAAAAAGTTAAAATATTAAGGGTGAACAGTGCCCTTTTGAGTTGATCATGTGGGGGAAGGGATTCCCCCTTTTGTTTTTGTAATTGGTCTTTGAGGGTACGGTTTTGTCTTTCCACAATGGCTTGTCCTCGAGGGTTATAAGGAATGCCAGTGGAGTGGGAGATGTTCCATTCTGAGAGGAAGGTTTTAAAGGTTGTGCTAGTAAAGCAAGGGCCATTATCAGTTTTAATTTGTTTGGGGAGTCCTATAGTGGCAAAACATTGTAAGAAATGGCTGACAGCATGTTTAGTCTTTTCGCCGGCATGGGCAGTTGCCCAGAAAGCATGTGAACATGTGTCAACGGACACGAAAACAAATTTAAGTTTACCAAAGGAGGGGTAATGGGTTACATCTGTTTGCCAGAGGTGATTGGGGTGTAGCCCCCTAGGATTGCACCCCGACCCCTGGAGTGGGGGAACTTGTAGGAAAGGTTGGCAGGATTTGCAGGTTTGAATGATTTTTTTGAGATTTTTAATGGGTACCTGGGGGAAGCGTTGATGGAGTCCCCTCCAATTGGTGTGTGTAAGTTTATGGAAGTGAGCAGCCTCTTCTACAGAGTAACATTGGGGAGTAGATGCAAGTTGGTCGGCCAAGTAGTTACCTTGGGATAGGAAACCCGGAAGTCCTTGGTGTCCCCTGAGATGTTGAACGTATATTTGGCTGGCTGGTTCTTTGCTTTAGGAGGGTTCGGGTTTGGATCATAAGTGGGGTGATGGGATTAGAATCTAGTTTGATGTGAGCGTCGATTAGGTTGGGTAGGAGGTTTACCACATAGAGGCTGTCAGAAAATAAATTGAGGGGACCCTTAATGGTGGAAAGGGCTAGGACCACAGCATAAAGCTCTTTAAATTGTGTGGACCCCTGGACCAGGTAGATGAAAGATTTCTGAGGGGTAGGGGTTCTATCAGTATCAGAGTGAGGGGGGAAGATCACTACTGAAGCTCCTACTTTTCCTCCATCTGTAAAGGCTGTATGAAAGGATGGATCTGCTTGGGTGATGAATAACATGGGGATCTTCCACTGCAGCTTACCGAAGGAATTCATTTATAAGGCCCATAATGGCAATCTATATTTCCGGAGAATCCTTCTAAGGCTATGGCCACCCTAGCATTATTGCGTTGGAGCCATGTGAAGTCCTGAGTTCAGTAGGGAATAACAATGCTACTTGGATCCTGTCCAAATAAACGGAGCGAATTGTTTCTCCCTTTCGTGATGCAGTCAGCGAGTTGGTCAGTCGCTGCGTATACTCGCAGGGTGCCCCCCACTGAAAGGTGGATCTATTGAATGGGTTCTCCTTGTTGGGCTAATAGTGCTGTCATTAGGGATTCCCCAGGGAAAACATATAGAATTAAGGGCACGGAGGGAGTGAATCGCTTTAAGGTAGATTTATCAATGGCCCGTTGGACCTCATTGAGTGTTTGGATATGTTCTGTGTTTAGAATGATATCAGACGAAAGATTTGAGCCCTTGAGTAGGTCAAATAGAGAGGTGAGTTTCTCAGTAGAAATAGAGATCCATGGCCTCATCCAATTTATTTCACCAAGTAGTTTTTGTAACTGAGGTAGGGTGTATGAGGGTTGAATCTTTAATTGGGGTCTGATCGGGGACACTGTATCCAAGGAGAGTAAGGATCCAAGAATTTTAAAAGGGGGGATCCTTTGGACTTTTTCAGGAGCCACCTTGAAATTGTGGTGGGTTAAAATAGAGAGGCACTCGGTAGTGAGGAGGTCAAGCTGAGAGCGGTCAGGCGCTCCTAGGATAATATCATCCATATAGATGTAAAATAGAATGTCTGGGTTTCTGAAAAATGATGTAAAAATCTGGGCTAATATGTTCTGGCAGATTGATGGGCTATTAGCCATCCCCTGGGGGAGGACCGTCCATTCAAACCTCTGATCTGGCCCGGAGAAATTAAGAGCGGGCAGGGAAAAGGCGAACTTTTCCATATCATCAGGGTGGAGGGGAATGGAGAAGAAACAATCCTTTATATCAATGGTGGTAATAAAATGGTTGGATGGAATGGCTGGAATCCATGGAAGTCCCCTTTGGGGGGTTCCAAAGGGGACCATTTTATTGTTGACCTGTCGCAGGTCCTGTAGTAATCTCCATGTACCATTGGGTTTTTTGATAACGAAAATGGGTGAGTTCCAAGGGCTAAGGGACTGGCGTATATGTCCTAGGTCGAGCTGTTGCTGCACTAAGATATGGAGTTGTTGTAGTTTGTGGGAAGGGAGAGGCCACTGCTCCACCCAAATGGGAGGTCCCTCTTTCCAGGTAATCTTAGGGATCTGGGGCAGGGCAGTGGCCTTTAGGATTGGGGGGACTGATACCTTTGCCTAATGCTCTCAAGATAGGGGTCCTCTCGGTAATTAGGATGGGATTCCCTTCCTTCCTGGAACTGCTGTTGGTATTCTTCCTCATCTAGTACATCATCAAAGAAGGCCTTATGGTCAGTAGTAATGAAGGCCTCCGTTGCCCCTAGAATATCTTGACCAAGTAGGTTAGCGGTGAGGCCAGGGGCCACTAGGGGGCGAATCTGTCCTCTGTTGCCATCTGGATCTACCCAACATAACGGGTTAGCAGTCTCATAAGAGCTGGACTGGCCTCCTACCCCCAGTAGGGGAGGGCCGGGGACAAGTTTCCAAGAAGGGGGGACTTCCTCTTGCCTGAGGACAGTGCGTTCAGCACCTGTATCAATGAGGCATTTAAAGGACTTGTCTCTGATGGTAAGACGCATTTTGGGGCGGAGGCCTGGGACCAGAGGAACTGTCCAATGAGCCTTGACAGGTGTTTTCCCCTTGTTTAACGGGGCTGGGGATTGCCCCGATTGGAGTTTAAAGGTTTGCCTTGGATATCAAACTTAGATCTACAATCCTTGGCCCAATGGAACCCCTTCCTACATTTAGGACATGGTGTTCGGGGCGTATCAACAGGTTGTGGGGAGCTTGGTTTGCGCCCTAGGGGGCAGTTTCTCTTAAAATGCCCCTCTTGCCCACAGCCAAAGCACAGGCGGGGAAGGTTGGCCTGGTGGGGTGCAATGATGCCTGCTGCATTACACACACTAGCGTCTCAAGGCTGTCCTGTTGATGCTCTCTTAAGGCTGCCGCCATAGCTCGCGCCTGATGCGATGTGGACCCAATGTCTTTTGTAGCAATAACCCAGCGGTCCATAGATCTTTCTTTTAGGCCAGCACAGGCCATCTTATAATCTCGGGTCATTCCTTCCCATACTGCCATTCTGACGAAATGGTCTCTGAGATCCCCAGGGGGCATCTTTTTCTTAACGGATTTCTCCACCCGATCAATGAAAGAGGGCAAATCTTCATTAGTTTTTTGGTGTAACCCTGCTATTGGTGACTCAGAAGGCCCCTCCTCAAGTTTGCTCCAAGCCGCGAGCCCAGCGGCTCGGATCTGGTCCTGGTAAGGGGGGGGATGGCTGCCTGTTGGGTTCCGGAGGCATACTGGCCATCAGTCCCAGCAAGCATTCCCATAGTTATAGGGATGGCTGGATTGGCTCGGGCATTTCTTTCTGCAATCTGCTGACATTCCTCTTTATATAAGGCTGTCCACTTTATATATAGGGCCCCCAGAAGAACGGCCCTAGCTAGTGACCGCCAGTCAGCCGCCGTACATGGGGAATGGGCCAGACCTCGGAGGATGGTTTCTGTCCAGGGGGCGTGGGGGCCCATCCTCCAACACTGCCTTTTTGAGCTCCTTAAGGTCCCCAGGCTCCCATGGGTACCATGGAGCTGGACGGTTGCCTCCTGGGTCAACATTAACAGGGAAGAGAGAACAACTGGAGGGCTCAGGGGAGGTATGCTCTGGGGGGGGGGGGGGGGGGGGGGGGGTAATAAGGAGGCGGAGGAGTGGGCGCTGACGGTTGAATAAAGGGGTTAGTGGAAGGGGGGCGCGCAGGGGGGCCCTCAGCCAGAGATCTGGGTTGGAGGTCCGGGGGCCAAGGAGCCGCGTCAAAGGGGTCTAGCGAGGGGTAGAACCTCTTTGGTTTAACAGGGGGGTCGTTTTTAGAAGAGGACTGCCCCATAACTTATGGGGGTACACTCACCCGTTGACCGATTGGCCCGTCAGCGAGAAGAGCGAGGTTCCTCACACGGGGCATCAGTTGTTGGGGTTCCCTCGGAGGGGTGGAGGCGACCGGACCAGCCGGAGGCCCCTTCCCGGGGCTGAGCGGGATGGCGAGTGTCGCGAACCCAGATGCACCAACGGACGACACCAGGCTCGGGGGATCTGTCGAAGCAGGATCTCACTTTATTGTGCGGGGGCACACCTTATATAGAGCAGCAGAAGGGAAGTGAGGACAGAGGGGGAAGAGCCAATAAGATCGGGCGAGAGGAGGAAGTGCCATAGGTTTCAGGAACCGAAACTGTGAAACTGGCGCCTTGTTGGCCGGAAGAGATGGCAAGCCGGCGCCATCTTTATTCTGGGCCGCACCCTGTGGAGGCACCTCTAGTTATGTGCCTTATATTCAATTTCTTTCATTAATGTTCCATAGTTTTCATATAGATCTTTTGCCTCTTTAGTTAGGTTTATTTTTAGGTATCTTATGGTTTTTGGTATAATTGTAAATGTAAATTGTAAATTCCTTGATTTCTCTTTCTGCTGCTTCATTATTGGTATACAGAAATGCAACAAACTTCTGCACATTGATTTTGTATCCTGCAACTTTACTGAATTTGTGTATCAGATCTAGTGATTTTTTTGGTGGAGTCTTTTGGGTTTTCTGCATAGACTATGATGTCATCTGCAAAAACTGAAAGTTTTACTTCTTCCCTGCCAATTTGGATGCCTTTTATTTTGTTTTGTTGTCTGATTGCTGAGGCTAGGACTTCTAGTACTATGTTAAATAACAGTGGTGAGAACAGATATCTCTGTCTTGTCACTGACCGTAGAAGAAAAGCTCTCAGCTAAACACCACTTTGATGTTTAGTTCCTTTATATCACAGTAGTCCATCAGCTGTGAAAACAGAAGCCATATCTATTTCTACTTACCACTGTATTCACAGCACCTATCATAATGGCTGGCACATAATTAAATGGTTCATTTTTAGTGCATCAATGAAGAGAATAAGTATGTATGTAAAAATTATACTTATTTTTCTATATATAATGTAATCTGATGTATTCTGTCATATCAATCTAAATTTCTTTTGAAAACTTAATCTTTTATGCACAACCCAATAATGGTAAAGAATAGGTTTTTATGAATCTTTTCAATCATCTTTTGATGGTTACTCTTGGTTGTCACTTTTTCTCCTGTTTTAAACTGAGGGATGTAAACTCTTACTACTGGTCTTGTCCTTCTCTCCCTCAAGCATTCAGTCAACAAACAAGTGCCTTATGACTATATGACATCATGTTAGATACTCCAGGAGGCTCAAACTGAATAATGTAATTCACTCCCTTCAAAAATCATCCTTATGATCTTCCCCAAGAATTCCAAATGTCTTCTGTGCATCTCATAGAAAAAAAGTACAAGAAAGGGAAGCGAATTGTGGTTACCAGATGGCTTTCTAGTAATCCAAATAATAAAGGGCTGCAGGTGTGTGTTCTTGCCTGAGACAAGTGCAAAAGAAAGGAACAAAAACAACAGCAAGGGGAAAAAGTAATATGTTGAAGAGGTAAAAATAAAAAGAAATTAAGACAACCAGAAACACCTAATTAGAATGGAAACAGATGCTGAATTACCAGCAGCATCTTTAAAATCACATTTTACAAAAAAGCAATCATTTCTAAAATCTTAATCGATGATCATCCTTTTTCATACAAATTGCCCATGTTTGGCGATAGTTCCACATTTATGCAGCAGACTCAAGAAAGCAATGCTCTTATGCTGCTTTTAAGCTGTTGTTGCAATTATTAATTTGGCCATTTATATACTATTGAGGCAAAATACTGAGTCTCAACACTCTCATCTGGAAATGTAAAATACAGAATTTCCAACATCCTAAATAACATTGGTATTGGGGAATTAAGCAAAATGATGCATTCAAAAGTATAACATACACTCATGGACTTCATAAAATTAAGCAGTGAAAACAGAGTGGTCACAACACCAAGAGAAATATTTTCTACTAAAACAGAGGAGATGTCATAAGTTCTGTGTGCTAAATAAGACTTTCAGGTTATCATCAACCTCAGAAGTTGTTCTTTTCTTTTCCAAACCCCAAAGACCCCTTCCACTGGAATAACACTGGAGAGTTAACAGAGCAGTGATGTGTACAGAAATCCATACTGGATTTAAAAAAAAAAAAAATTCTTAGGATAACAGGCTACAGGTATTTCTCAGGGACTTTGATGAAGGAGAAAAAAGATTCGTTGAGAAAAGAATGATGAACCATCTTTGCTCAGATAATCACACGTCATCACAATTAAGATGTGTTTGCTGACTCTTAGCAACCTGCAGAGATCCCTGGCTTAGATCAGCACGGTGTTCCCCAGACTATCCTAAAAAGCTTCTGCACAGCAAAATAATTAACAAAATAAAATTGCGACCTATGGAATGGGAGAAAATATTTGCAAACCATATATCAACCATACATCAAATAAAGGAGTTAATATCCAAAATGTATAAAAAACTCACATAACTCCGTAACAGTCCAATTTAAAATCCAATTGAAAAATGGACAAATTAAATAGACATTTTTTAAAAGCCACCTACAAATGGCCAAAAGTACATGAAAAGAAGTCTGACATCACAAATAATCAGAAAAATGCAAATAAAAACCACAATGAGCTATCATCTCTCACTGTTAAAATGGCCGTCACCAGTAAAGATAAGAGGATGTGGAGAAAAGGGAAATTCTTGAACACTTTAGGTAAACATGCAAATTAACAGAACCACTACAGAAAATGGTATGGAATTTCTTCAAAAAATTCAAAATAGAAGTGCTATATGACCTAACAATCTCACTTCTGAGTACATAGCCAAAGGAAATGGATTGTACTCCATTGAACAAATATTGAAGAGACAGCCATATTTCCATCTTTATTGCAGCATTATTCACAATAACCAAGATATGAAAATAACCTAAGAGTCTGTCAATGGATGAATGGATAAAGAAGATATCTCACATACACACACACACCACACACACACACACACACACACACACACCACACTGGAATATTATCTGGCGATAAGAAAGAAGAAAATGCTGCTGCTACTTCCAACAATATAGCTAGATCTTGAGGGTATTCTGCTAAGTGAAATAAGGCAGACAGAGAAAGATAAATGCTCTATAATATCACTTAAATGTGGAATCAAAAAAGCCAAACTCATAGAAACAGAGAATAGAATGGTGTGGTCACCAGGGGCTGGAGGTAGGGGAAATAGGGAGACATTGGTCAAAGAGTACAAACTTCTAGTTAGAAGATGAACACATTCTATGAACCTAATGCACAGCACTGTGATTATAGTTAGCAATACTATAAACCTTGAAAGTTGCTGAGATAGTAGATCTTAAATGTTCTTACCACAGAAAAAGTAATAGTAATCATGTGATATGATGGAGATATTAGCTAACCCTATGGTGGTAATCATGTTGCAATATAAAAATGTATCAAATCAACATGTTGTACACCTTAAACTTCAATAATCATATGTCAATTATATCTCAGTAGAGCTGGAAAAAATATTTATTTTAAAATGATTACATGTAAATATGTATGTATATAAATATATATGTACATAATGTTTATATACATGGACACATTCATATATATTCATGTTTTAGCTAGTTGATAAATAAAAAGCTATTTGATAAGGAAAAATAAACAGAGCTTACTTCAAGTGGACTCAGTCATTCAAACTAATTACAGGGATGTCTTTAAAATTCTTTAAGAGCACCTATATCTTTTTTCTCAACCATATTCCATACACAGTACTGAAATTACATATGAGGTCTCTTTCAGTTGTCAGACCAGGATGATGATGATGATGAGAATAGTCAGGAGGGGCTAGCGAGCTTAGAGGGAAAAGACAGGGGAAGAAAGATGCTTAAAAGAATCTGGGAGGCAGCCTTCTCACAACCAGTTGAGAAGTATTTGAATATTTCAACAACTAGCATGACTGGGTCAATACCCTATATGCATTCCCAGTAAACAAGTGCCATTAGGATCATGGCACCCAGAGTGGACAAACCAGAAAAGCAATACCCCTTCTGGTATGGTAATGGGTTGTGAACAAGGCCTGCCCCCTGCTTGGATGTACTATGTGAGAGCCCATTATATGACTGATCGGGAAAACAATAAAATAGTCACTATACATATACAAACACTCAGTGTAAACATGCACATGCTGTCTGAGTGTTCTGGGGAAGAAGGAAAAAAAAGATACTATTAATCCACCAGTATTAGACTATGTGCTTAAACCTTTTTCCAACAATGCTGAGGACCAACTGCCTATTTCCAAATGCCTGCAATTTCCCCCATAGCGATCAGCTGTATCCCTTCACAAAATGGCCAAAAGAAGGGTTTGACATGTCTTGTGTTCCAAAGGAAGCAGACTCTGAGCCAGGATTCAAGTGCCCAGTACTTTGACTCACACAGGAGATTACTGTCAGGGAGTGAGGATATGACAGCAAAAGGAAGCAGCCAGGAAAGGCTGTGTCACTAAGTCAGCCGCTGATGTAGTCAAGAAACGATTTAGAACACAGCTGCAGAGTTCCCCTCCAGGGGCCAGGAGTTAGACACCATCAGCCAGTAGCTGAGAGTTGCGAGGGTGGGGACAGCACTGGTTCATTTCTTGGCATTTTCTAGACCATAGACTGAGCTCCCATTTGATGCTTCAGAGAAAGCCCTCAGACAAGTTACAGTAATGACAATGGAAACCTAACCTTCAAACAATGAAGTGGGGCCTTGATCAGCTCAGGTTGCCATAACAAAATACCATGACGGGGTGGCTTAAACAACATAAATTTAATTTCTCGCAGTTCTTGAAGCTAGAAGTCCAAGATCAAGACGCTAACATGGTGAATTTCTGATGAAAGCTCTCTTTCTGACTAAATGGCCACCTTCAGCAAGAAGAGGGGATGGGTAGGAGCACAAGTTCTAGGGTATATCTTCCTAGAAGGGCACCAATCTCATCATGAGGGCCCCACTCTCATGACCTCATCTAAACCTAATTATCTCCAGAAGGTCTTACCTGTAAATACCTTATACCAGGGGTTAAGGACTTCAGCATATGAAATGTGGGTAATACAGTTCAATCTATAACATTGGTAAGTAAGGCCCTCAAACCATGGGCAAGGTGCAAGCTACAAGCTACAAGCTTATTTCCAAACCTAACTTGGCCACATCTTGATCCATTAGCCTTCTGGTCTAACTGTGCACAATCATAAGACACGAACCTTTGCCTCAAGGGCAGACTTTAAAATTATCCCTCTCTAAAGTGATGACAATCACACTTTCTCAAAAATATTTTACTTACAATTATTCAGAAGTAGGATGAACTGAGTTACAACGTCCCCAGTTCCCTATGCAAATGTAAACTTCACAAGTATTAAAAGTGGAATTCTTAAAAAATTAATTAGCAATGAACATTAAGCCTTATCCTAAAGAGTATTCCTTTTTATGGTAAAACAAAACTAAGTAAAAATATCAATGAATATGGTTTAAATTGAAAAATCATTCACTGTGTAATAGAAGCACCAAATGGATTTGTAGATGGAAACTAAATGAGCTGGAAATGAAGAAGTAATGCACTAGGGGTGCTATTCTTTATGTAATATGTTTCTTGTATCTGATGGAATCAGAATTGACCACCTCTCCAATATCTCATGAGATGGAAATGCCAACATTGAAGACAAACGCTCTAACTGAAATTCTTACCGTTCATGGTATTCATTTATCTTAATCATACGAAACTTCAGAGCATCAATTATCTTTCCATCTACAAGTGTATTATTTTCCTGAAGTTAACTACAAACCAACCTTCTTGTGGATTCAGGCCACATCCCAACAGATCATACCTTCCATTTTTTAAAACTGTATAACATTTCAACATTAAAGCAATTAAGAATACACGGTGATGAACCCCTAGTGCAATGAACCTATCACTTTGCCCATTTTTTTCTGTCTTCCTTTGAATATTCTCATCTATATTCACAGAGTTTTATGGTTATCATGACACCTTACATATAATTTTATGTTGCCAGGTTGCTAAAGTGCCTTCAAATATTCCATCAAGTTGATTTAACAATTTATATAACCATTTCCCATTGTCTCTAATTTAGTCTTTTTGAAGGTTTTACATTACAAATAATTTTGCAACCAACATAAATAGATTTTATTTTTTTTCAAGTTAGGTCCGTGAAGATGCATTTCTGGAATGGGATACATTTTCTAAACGAGCACCAGGGTCTAAAAATGCTGTATACCCAGCAAGCACACAATAAATGTACAACACAAAACTGGAAATACTCAAGAAAGGGTCACAAAAATAGTTAGGAATCTACAGGGATAGTTATCATGAGAGTTAACCATTGAAAGAGGGGAGTGGGACCATAAGGATCTTACAAAGCCTCCAAAATGAACCCACTGGATGAAAATAAATAGCTTGCATTGTCAGGAGAAAGAATATAGAATAATATAATAAAATGAGGAAAATATAATGTAGTTTGAAAATCTAAAGATTGAATGCTTATAATGGCTTTTAAAAGGTAAGGCAGTGTTGCCTAGGTCTGGGACATATTTTTCAGTAGGTGGTTGTCCTCTGACCAATTCCTGCCCTCCACACAGCCACCCTTTACCTGCTCTCTGGGGGCTCTGCCTCTTTGTTTGACTCTTCAGAGTTTCAGAATTAGTGGCTGAATATCTGCATTCAAATACAATCAAAACTCATCCCTTCAGGGTAAGTTATCCCTTTCCTGCTGTTCTCCATTTCAAGTAGAATTAACCAAGATGAAAAACTAATTTAATACGATTTTAGTAATGTCTCCTACCTCTGCTATTTTGACTCTTCCCATTGGAATTATAGATCAGACAGGGAAGAAGATAGTATTTGGATGGGTCAGTAGGAAAAATATTTTTTGATGGGGAAACAAGACCTCTAGAATTTTTCTGAATATGACTTAGAGGTTATTGCATGCCCCACCTAATTTTGTGTTAAAAAAAAAAAAAAGGTTAATCTTATTTAGAGTCTATTTAGTATCTCATGAATAATTCTAAACTAATAGCTTGAAAGAAAAATAGAAGCCCATTCACCCAATTTCACAGTTTTGTACTTACAGGCAGATTAAGAAGGGAGAATAAGAAGTGACCTAGATTAGGGGGACTTCAAGCAGCTAGGATCCACTGGACACCCAAGAAAAATGGTACAAGTAACTATATACACTACTGAGTGGCATAAATTTGTATAACATTTTTGAAAAACAATTTGACACTATACCAAGAGACATGTAAGAAAAACTTCCTTATTCTTTGATCCACTAAGTTGATCTCTAGCATAAATCCCAATGATCTCATGTGTAAAAGTTTCATAAACATAACATTCTTCTTAGAAATAACCATAACTAGAAAAATCATTACAAACAACATAAATGTCCATTTACAGGAACATGGGTAAGAATCTTGGTTCTACCACTTTCTAGCTACTTAAGTGTAAACTGTAGGCAAATTACTTAACTTCTGCTGTGTCTTAGTTTCCTTATTTGTAAAACGGGGATAATAATATTACCTACTTTATAGCTTCATACGATTGTCATGAGAATTCCATAAGCTGATAAATGCAAAATGTAGAGAGGCCATAAAGATGGCAGATAAGCACACAAAATGATGCTTAACCTCTGTTGTCATTAAATAAATACACATTAAAATGACAATGAGCTATTACTCCATCCCTATTAGGATAAATAAAGTTATATTTAATACGAAATATTGACAAGGATGTAGAGCAATTGGAACTCTGATGCTTTGCTGATGGGAACGTAAAATGGTACACCACTCTGGGAAAATTTGGTAGTCTTACAATATAAACATTCAATTATCATTTAACCTAGCAATCCACTCTTGAAGAAATGGCAATATATGTTGCAAAAACCGTATGTGAATGTTCATAGAAACTTATTTATAATCCTTTACTGAAATGGAAATAACCTAGATGTCCTTTAACTGGTGAATGGATTTAAAAAAAAAAAAAATGTGGTGAGGGGTACATGGGTGGCTCAGTCAGCTAAGCGCCTGACTCTTCATTTCAGCTCAGGTCATGATCCCGGGGTCATGGAATCGAGGCCCACATCAGGCTCCCCACTGAGCATGGAGCCTGCTTAAGATTCATTCTCACCCAGGGCGCCTGGGTGGCTCAGTGGGTTAAAGCCTCTGCCTTCAGCTCAGGTCATGATCTCAGGGTCCTGGGATGGAGCCCGGCATTGGGCTCTCTGCTCTTCCGGGAGCCTGCTTCCCCTCACCTCCTGCCTGCCTCCTGCTTTCTGCCTACTTGTGATCTCTGTCTCTGTCAAATAAATAAATAAAATCTTTAAAAAAAAAAAAAGATTCATTCTCTCCCTATTTCCCTGCCCCTCCCCCAGTGGCACTCTCTCTCTCAAATAAATAAATCTTGGAAAAAAAGTGTAGTGTAGTCATATGGTAGAATACAACCCAACATTCAAAGGAGCAAATCAATAACACACACAAAACAAACTGCATCACTATTAAAGTAAAGCATTATGGTGACTGAAAGAAACCAGTCCCAAAGGGTATGTACTGTATAATTCCAAATATATGATGTTCTTAAAAAGACAAAACAGCAATGAAAGAAAGTAAATCAATGGTTGCCAGGGGGGAAATGTAATAGGAAGGGTGGACTCCGAAGGGGTAGCGCAAGAGATGGTTTTAGGTAATAATGAACTGTTCTATATCCCAATTGTGATGGTAGTTAACACAAATTTGTACATGTTTCAAAAGTCATAGAACCATACAACAAGTCATTTTTACTACATAATATTTACCTCAAAATAATAAAAATAGTAAATATAAAGTGCCTAGGAAAGCATCTCACACACGGTAGGTGCTATAAAGGGGTTAGATATTTTAAACCATATATCAAATGTGATTTTAGCATTAACTTAAAATGATATTTACAATGATCACATGACAACATGCAAAAACCCTTATGAAGTCATGTTGTTGGGAAACATCATTTTTCTCTGTAGTATAATAGCAGCTATATTATTAAAACTACAGGGTATTTTTGTTTTCTTTTTTTTTTTTCCTCAAGACTTTGAGCTTTTTTAAAGTAGTTTTAAGCTCACAACAAAACTGAAGGGGGGAGAGGAGTCAAGATGGCGAAGAAGTAGCAGGCTGAGGCTACATCAGGTAGCAGGAGATCAGCTAGATAGCTTGTCTAAAGATTGCAAACACCTACAAATCCAATGGGAAATCAAAGAGAAGAAGAACAGCAATTCTAGAAACAAAAAATCAACCACTTTCTGAAAAGTAGGACTGGCGGAGAAGTGAATCCAAAACGACGGGAAGATAGAATGCGGCTCCCAACAAGCAGTGGAGCAATGGAGCACTAAATCAGGACTTTTAAAAGTCTACTCTGCTGAGGGACATCGCTCCAGAGGCTAAACCGGGGTAAAGCCCATGCGGGGTCAGCGTGGCCTCAGGTCTGGCAGGGTCACAGAAGGACTGGGGGTGTCTAAGTGTCGCAGAGTTTGCAGGTATTAGAATGGGGAAGCTGGCTACAGAGACAGAGACGAGGAGTGAGCTCTCAGCTCAGTGTTACCTTGAACTGGTCGCAGGCTCAGTGAGCTCAGAGCATGGCTGGAGGCCAGGGAGACGGGAGTAATTGGGTGCTATTCTCTGAGGGCACACTGAGGAGTGGGGCCCCAAGCTCTCGGCAACTCCAGGCCAGAGACTGGGAGGCCGCCATTTTCATTCCTGTCCTCCGGAACTCTACGGAAAGCGCTCAGGGAATAAAAGCTCCTGAAAGCAAACCCGAGCGGATTACTCAGCCTGGCCCCCGGTAAGGGCAGTGCAATTCCGTCTGGGACAAAGACACTTGCAAATCACTACAACAGGCCCCTCCCCCAGAAGATCAACAAGAAATCCACCCAGGACCAAGTTCACCTACCAAGGAGTGCAGTTTCAATACCAAGGAGAGCAGGGGAATTCCAGAGGAGGAGAAAGCAAAGCACGGAACTCATGGCTTTCCCCCCATAATTCTTTAGTTTTGCAGTTAACTTAATTTTTTTCTTTCTTTTTCCATTTTTTTTTCTTCTGCTGAAAAATTTTTTTAAACTTTCACCACCTTTACTTTTTTAACGTTTTTTAACTAGTGATTCTAATATATATATAAATATATATATATATATATACTTTTTTATTTTTTATATTTTCTCTTTATTCACTTTTTTTAATTGTTTCTTTTTTTTTTCTTCTGAACCACTTTCTATCCCCTTTCTCCCCCCTCCACAATTTGGGATCTCTTCAGATTTGGTTAAAGCATATTCTCCTGGGGTCTTTGTCACCCTTTTAGTATTTTACTTGCTCCTTCATATACTCTTATCTGGAAAAATTCACCACAAAAAAAAGAACAAGAGGCAGTACTGAAGGCTAGGGCTCAAAAAAGGCATGGAAGATATCAGAGAAACCCTCTCAGGATTTCTGGAGAAATAAAATCTAACCAAGTTGAAATTTAAAAAGCTATTAATGAGGTGCAATAAAAAATGGAGGCTCTCATTGCTAGGATAAATGAGGCAGAAAAAAGAATTAACGATATAGAAGACCAAATGACAGAGAATAAAGAAGCTGAGCAAAAGAGGGACAAACAGTTACTGGACCACAAGGGGAGAATTTGAGAGATAAGTGACACCATAAGATGAAACAACATTAGAATAATTGGGATTCCAGAAGAAGAAGAAAGAGAGAGGGGAGCAAAAGGTATATTGAAGAGAATTGTTGGAGAGAATTTCCCTATGGCAAAGAGAGCAAGCATCAAAATCCAGGAGGTGCAGAGAACCCCCCTCAAAATCAACAAGAATAGGTCCACACAACATCACCTAATAGTAAAATTTACAAGTCTTGGTGACAAAGAGAAAATCCTGAAAGCAGCCCAGGAAAAGAAGTCTGTAACATACAATGGTAAAAATATTAGATTGGCAGCAGACTTATCCAAAGAGACCTGGCAGGCCAGAAAGAGCTGGCATGATATATTAAGAGCACTAAATGAAAAAAACATGCAGCCAAGAATATTATATCCAGCTAGGCTATCATTGAAAATAGAAGGAGAGATAAAAGGCTTCCAGGACAAGCAAAAACTGAAAAAATTTGAAAATGCCAAACCAACTCTATAGGAAATATTGAAAAGGGTCCTCTAAGCAAAGAGAGAGCGTAAAAGTGGTAGACCAGAAAGGAACAGAGACAATATACAGTAACAGTCACCTTACAGGCAATACAATGGCACTAAATTCCTATCTCTCAATAGTTACCCTGAATGTTAATGGGCTAAATGCCCCAATCAAAAGACACAGGGTATCAGAATGGATAAAAAAACAAAACCCATCTATATGTTGCCTACAAGCAACTCATTTTAGACACAAAGACACCTCCAGATTTAAAGTGAGGGGGTGAAAAACAATTTACCATACTAATGGACATCAGAAGAAAGCAGGGGTGGTAATCCTTATATCAGATCAATTAGATTTTAAGCCAAAGACTATAATAAGAGATGAGGAAGGACACTATATCATACTCAAAGGATCTGTCCAACAAGAAGATCTAACAATTTTAAATATCTATGTCCCTAACGTGGGAGCAGCCAACTATATAAACCAATTAATAACAAAATCAAAGAAACACATCAACAATAATACAATAATAGTAGGGGACTTTAACACTCCCCCCACTGAAATGGACAAATCATCCAAGCAAAAGATCAACAAGGAAATAAAGGCCTTAAATGACACACTGGACCAGATGGACATCAAAGATATATTCAGAACATTTCATCCCAAAGCAACAGAATACACATTCTTCTCTAGTGCATATGGAACATTCTCCAGAATAGATCAAATCCTGGGTCCTAAATCAGGTCTCAACTGGTATCAAAAGATTGGGATCATTCCCTGCATATTTTCAGAACACAATGTTCTGAAGCTAGAACTCAATCACAAGAGGAAATTTGGAAAGAACCCAAATACATGAAGGCTAAACAGTATCCTTTTAAAGAATGAATGGGTCAACCGGGAAATTAAAGAAGAATTGAAAAAATTCATGGAAACAAATTATAATGAAAACGCAATGGTTCAAAATCTGTGGGACACAGCAAAGGCAGTCCTAAGAGGAAAATATATAGCAGTACAAGCCTTCCTCAGGAAACAAGAAAGGTCTCAAATACACAATCTAACCCTATACCTAAAGGAGCTGGAGAAAGAACAAGAAAGAAACCCTAAACCCAGGAGGAGAAGAGAAATCATAAAGATAAGAGCAGAAATCAATGAAATAGAAACCAAAAAAAAAAAAAAAAATTGAGCAAATCAACGAAACTAGGGGCTGGTTCTTTGAAAGAATTAATAAGATTGATAAATCCCTGGCCAGACTTATCAAAAAGAAAAGAGAAAGGACCCAAATAAATAAAATTATTAATGAAAGAGGAGAGATCACAGCTAACACCAAAGAAATACAAACAATTATAAGAACATACTATGAGCAACTCTATGCCAACAAATTTGACAATTTGGAAGAAATGGATGCATTCTGAGAGACATATAAACTACCACAACTAAACCAGGAAGAAATAGAAAACCTGAACAGACCCATAACCAGTAAGGAGACTGAAACAGTCATCAAAAATCTCCAAACAAACAAAATCCCAGGGCCTGACGGCTTCCCGGGGGAATTCTACCAAACATTTAAAGAAGAACTAATTCCTATTCTCCTGAAACTGTTCCAAAAAATAGAAACTGAAGGAAAACTTCCAAACTCATTTTATGAGGCCATCACCTTGATCCCAAAACCAGACAAGGATCCCATCAAAAAAGAGAACTACAGACCAATATCCTTGATGAACACAGATGCGAAAATTCTCACCAAAATACTAGCCAATAGGATTCAACAGTACATTAAAAGGATTATTTGCCACGACCAAGTGGGATTTATTCCTGGGCTGCAAGGTTGATTCAACATCTGCAAATCAATCAATGTGATACAACACATTAATAAAAGAAAGAACAAGAACCATATGATACTCTCAATAGATGCTGAAAAAGCATTTGACAAAGTACAGCATCCCTTCCTGATCAAAACTCTTCAAAGTGTAGGGATAGAGGGCACATACCTCAATATTATCAAAGCCATCTATGAAAAACCCAATATCATTCTCAATGCAGAAAAACTGAAAGCTTTTCCACTAAAGTCAGGAACACGGCTGCATGATGTCCATTATCACCACTGCTATTCAACATAGTACTAGAAGTGCTAGCCTCAGCAATCAGACAACAAAAGGAAATTAAAGGCATCCAAATCAGCAAAGAAGAAGTCAAACTATCACTCTTCACAGATGATATGATACTATATGTGGAAAACCCAAAAGACTCCACTCCAAAGCTGCTAGAACTTCTACAGGAATTCAGTAGTGTCAGGATATCAATTGCATTTCTCTACACCAACAACAAGACTGAAGAAAGAGAAATTAAGGAGTCAATCCCATTTATAATTGCACCCAAAACTATAAAATACCTAGGAATAAACCTAACCAAAGATGCTAAGAATCTATACTCAGAAAACTATAAAGTACTCATGAAAGAAATTGAGGAAGACACAAAGAAATGGAAAAATGTTTCATGCTCCTGGATTGGAAGAACAAATATTGTGAAAATATCTATGCTACCTAAATCAATCTACACACTTAATGCAATTCCTATCAAAGTACCAGCCATTTTTTTTTCAAAGAAATGGAACAAATAGTCCTAAAATTTATATGGAACCAGAAAAGACCTCGAATAGCCAAAGGGATATTGAAAAAGAAAGCCAACGTTGGTGGCATCACAATTCCGGACTTCAAGCTCTATTACAAAGCTGTCGTCATCAAGACAGCATGGTACTGGCACAAAAACAGACACATAGATCAATGGAACAGAATACAGAGCCCAGAAATAGACCCTCAACTCTATGGTCAACTAATCTTTGACAAAGCAGGAAAGAATGTCCAATGGAAAAAAGACAGCCTCTTCAATAAATGGTGTTGGGAAAATTGGACAGCCACATGCAGAAAAATGAAATTGGACCATTTCCTTACACAACACACAAAAATAGACTCAAAATGGATGAAGGTCCTCAATGTGAGAATGGAATCCTTGAGGAGAACACAGGCAGCAACCTCTTCAACCTCAGCCGCAGCAACATCTTCCTAGGAACAACGCCAAAAGCAAGGGAAACAAGGGCAAAAATGAATTATTGGGATTTTATCAAGATCAAAAGCTTTTGCACAGCAAAGGAAACAGTTAACAAAACCAAAAGACAAGAGACAGAATGGGACAAGATATTTGCAAACGACATATCAGATAAAGGGCTAGTGTCCAAAATCTATAAAGAACTTAGCAAACTCAACACCCAAAGAACAAATAATCCAATCAAGAAATGGGCAGAAGACGAACAGACATTTCTGCAAAAAAGACATCCAGATGGTCAACAGACACATGAAAAAGGGCTCCACATCACGCGGCATCAGGAAAATACAAATTAAAACCACAATGAGATATCACCTCACACCAGTCAGAGTGGCTAAAATTAACAAGTCAGGAAATAACAGATGCTGGTGAGGATGTGGAGAAAGGGGAACCCTCCTACACTGTTGGTGGGAATGCAAGCTGGTGCAACCACTCTGGAAAACAGCATGGAGGTTCCTCAAAATGTTGAAAATAGAACTACCCTATGACCCAGCACTTGCACTACTGGGTATTTAACCTAAAGATACAAACGTAGTGATCCGAAGGGGCGCGTGCACCCGAATAGCAGCAATGTCCACAATAGCCAAGCTATGGAAAGAACCTAGATGTCCATCAACAGATGAATGGATAAAGATATGGTATATATACACAATGGAATACTATGCAGCCATCAAAAGAAATGATATCTTGCCATTTGTGACAACATGGATGGAACTAGAGGGTATCATGCTTACCAAAATAAGTCTATCAGAGAAAGACAACTATCATATGATCTCCCTGATATGAGGAAGTAGAGATGCAACATGGAGGGTTAAGTGGGTAGGAGAAGAATAAATGAAACAAGATGGGATTGGGAGGGAGACAAACCATAAGTGACTCTTAATCTCACAAAACAAACTGAGGGTTGCTGGGGGGAGGGGGCTTAGGGTAAGGGAAGTGGGGTTATGGACATTGGGGAGGGTATGTGCTATGGTACGTGCTGTGAAGTGTGTAAACCTGGCAATTCACAGACCTGTACCCCTAGGGATAAAAATACATTATATGTTTATAAAAAATAAAAAATTTTAAAAAATAAAAATTAAATAAAAAATAACTGAAGGGAAAGGACAAGGATTTCCCAATACCCCATCCCCATTGGATAGCCTCCCCAACATCAAAGTCCCCCACCAGAGTGCTACATTTATTTTAACTGATAAACCTAGAGTCCATAGCTTACATTATGGTTCACTCTTAGTGTTGGACATTCTCTGGATTTGAACAACTGTATTATGACATGCATCCATCTTAATAATGTCATACAGGGTATTTTTACCATCATAAAAAATTCTCTGTGGTTCACCTATTCATGCTCCCAGCCAATCCCTGGCAACCACAGATCTTTTTATTCTCTATAGTTTTACATTTTTCAAGGATGTCAGATAGTTGGAATCATACATTATGGCAATCCTTTCAGATTGGCCTCCTACACTTAGCCATATGCATTTGAGTCACCTCCATGTCTTTTTGTGGCTTGATAGTTCATTTCTTTTATTGCTGAATAATACTCCATTGTATGGATGTCCATCCATTGTATGAAAGTCCATTCATTGTATGGATGTCCCTTACACCTGCTGAATGGCCTCTTAGTTGCTTCCAAGTTTGACAATTAAGAATAAAGCTGTTATAAACATTAGTGTACAGGTTTTTATATGGACATGAGTTTTCAACTCATTTCAGTAAGTACCAAGGACACAGAAACTGTATTTAAACATATATATGTATTGGCAGAGAAATATAAAAAATGTTAACAGTGTTGGTGCTTGAGTAATAACTCACAGCATGGAGAAGAGAGCTCTTCAAGGAAATAGTATCAAGGGGCCTCAGTAACAATAAAGACTGAGATGACTTGAATTCCTCTTCCTACAAAAAGCAACTAGAAATGCTGGATTACAAAGTTACAAAGATTTTTTTGAAAGGACTAACTTGAAACAATACTATCTATGCTCAGAATACTGAAAGGAAACTCCCACGACTGTATCACATTTATTCATTCAATCTGTACCATTTTATGTGATCAGCTACTATTATTATCCTCATTTTTTATAAGAATAATCTAAGGCACAGAAAAGTTGAATAAATATCTCAAGGTTTTCCTGATGGGTCTAGTGGCTGGTCAGAGTTGGAATTTGAACCCTGGCACTTTGGCTCAAAAGACCACACTGTGAAATGCTACAAAATAAGCCTCTTCATAGCAAACTGGTAAATCTATTCATAGCATAAAATCACCACAATGAGCAATGAGATACCAATTCACATTCATTAGGATGCATAGTAGCCTAAAAAAGAGAGAGAAAATAACAAGTGTGGGTGTGTTGGTGGGGAATGTGGAGAAACTGGAGCCCTTTGTGCTTTGCTGGTGGGAACAAAAAATGATGCAGCCACTGTGGAAAATAATTTGGCAGTTCCTCAAAAAGTTAGACATAGAATTATCTTATGACCCAGAAATTTCCCTTCTGGGTATATACTCAAAGAAACTGAAAGCAAGTATTCAAATAGATACTTACACACCAATGTTCATAGAAGTATAATTCATAAGAGCCAAAAGGTAGAAACAACCCAAATGCCCACCGATGGATGAATGGGTATATAAAATGTCATAAAATGTCATATATATATGTATAAATATATGTACATATTTATAATTATATATATAATTAAATATTATTTAGACTTAAAATTGCTTCCCCCTCTCTCTCTGCCTGCCTCTCTGCCTACTTCTCTGCCTACTTGTGATCCCTGTCAAATAAATACATAAAATCTTTTTTTTAAATGAGGTCATTCTAAAATATGTGCTGTTTAAGTGAAGACAGATATTTCTTAATTATAGGTCTTTTTTTTTTCCATTATAGAATACCTTCTTTGCTTGTTTGATAGTGTAGGTTTGCCGGGATGGGCAGAGAAAGAGTTGGAAACAGAGACAGAGAGATCTCACCAGTGTAAATGGGATAAATGAGCTTAGATCCTTGGGTAGCATAAAAACAGCTCCATCTGGCATAAGCAGTAAAACCATTTATTTTCCCAGGTCACTGGAAAAAAGCAGAGGTGGGCAGAAGTCAGGGTTAAGCTCAGCAGATTCAATTCACCCTGGTTCTGCTTGTGGAATTTCCTCAATGTCCCTCTCCGTGTGTCTCAGCCTCGCCCTCACCCTTGAATTCTAGAACAGACAGTGAAAGTGAAAGCTGTCCAGAAAGCCTCTGGCAAATCTGTCTTTGAAGCTTACTCTTCCAGATTTGATCACAAACCCATTCCAACCCCTGGCCAGGAGAGTGTCATAAAGTAACCAGGTGACCCTTCTGAATCCTGAACCTATCAATATGGTAAAAGTGATCAAATTACAGAGTGGCACAGGTTAGTCAGTATCCCCTTCCTTGAAGTTGGAGTCCGTGCTCCAGGAATCACCCTCACACCACCCTGTATAAAAGGATAGGGCACCTGGGTGGCTCAGCTGGTTAAATGTCTGCCTTCAGCTCAGTTCATGATTTCAGGGACCTAGGATCAAGTGCTGTGTTGGGCTCCCTGCTCAATGGGGAGTCTGCTCCTACCATCCCCCCCCCTGCTCATGATCTCTCTATCTCTCTCTCAAATAAATAAGTAAAATCTTTGAAAAAAATAAAAGTACAGAATAGACACAAAGAAACAACCACAGTGATACATAAAATTCTTCATTTCCTATCTTGGAGAAAGAACACAGTCACCATAGTCCATTGTCTCTGCTTGAACAAAAACATTTCTCAAATAACTACTATGTTTTCTTTCCAGGCAGTTGGGATATATATGAATAAGATGGACAGGGTGTGGGCCAGTGGGAGAAGGAGACATTAAACTTAATTATGCCAGTGAATGATTAATTCCATTTAAGTAAATGCTAAAGGGGAGAATCAGGACAGTGTGAAAGCTCAGACATGGGCTAACTTATTTATCTGTTCTGGATGTCTACATGATCTGCGTGACAATGATTTTAAGCTGAGTTCTGTAGAGTCCCAGATCAAGGAGGCTTTCAAAAGACAGAGAATGACAGGAGCTGGCCTACTTCAGTACTACATAGATGGTGAGGGAATGTCTGCCTTTAACACTTTTTCTTTAATTATAGTCTCTGTTCACTTATTTGCATGGTTTTATTTAATGTGTATCTTTTCCATTAGATAGTGAGTTCTTCAAGGAGGGGCTTTCTATATTGCTCACCATCTTTTATTAGCATGTACCTGACACTAATGATGTGTTCCACAAATATTGGTGGAAGGAGAGAGAGAAAGAAAAAGGGAAGGGAGGAAGGGAAATCGATCCAGAGCACTGGGATCTGAGGTTTGGGCATTTCACACACAGATTCCAACACCATAGCCACTGTACACAGTGGCAATCAATCGATCAATAATACAGAATCAGGTAAAACCACAAAGTGGGAAATTTTGCAAACTTAACCAGATCCCACATAGATACCGATGCAGCATTTTCACCTCAAAAATGAAGGATCGCAAGAAGACCATACGCTCCCAATAGGATCCAGTGTTCCCTGTCAAGCTTGAATTATAAAAATGAAATCTTGATTCCTGAGGCAGAAATGGACCAGACATAAAAATTAGAAAATAAAACCAAATGACACCAATTTTATTTTTTTAGACTTTAAGAAGTATCTCAAAAGGGAAAACACTCAACCGATCAGATAAATAGTGAGTCAAGTTCTAAGAAGCGGGCCTCACAGCTTGAGCACAGAGCTCTTAGAGTACATGAGAAATGCCGTAATATACTATAAAGGCAGTTAGTGGGAAATAGTGTAGCAAAGTTTCCTAGCTGGAAGATATTTGTGGCTGATCTATGATCACACCACCAGAACTGAGGGTTCTCCCATGTTCCTGGCCCTAATTTTACTTTAATCCTCATTCAATTAGACCTTACCCAAATATTACATTCAGCTTTAGATTTTTTTATACTAAAGTGGACTTCTTGGGGCATCTGGGTTGCTCAGTCAGTTGAGCATCCAATTCTTGATTTTGGCTCAGATCATGATCTCACAGTCATGGGATCAAGCCCCACATAAGGTTCCATGCTCAGAGAGGAGTCTACTCCAGATTCTCTTTCCCTCCACCCCTTCCTCCTTACCCTCCACCTCCCTTTTGTCTTTCTCTCTCTAAAATACATAAATCTTTAAAATAAAATAAAACAAAACGGAGTTCTCAGAGGAATTTGTCTAAATGTATACTAAATAGTGTCCATCCTATAACATTTGTGACATTCTTGTGGTACCTTAAGGGAAGGAGTCATTCTGAAGGTTTGTATCATTTTTTTTTTTTTTTCATTTTAGTAGGGCCATGAGCAACTTGGAGTGGATTGCTTCTTCTTCTTCTTCTTCAATGTTAGATATTATCTCTTGACCCTTGCCTCTGTCCCTGTCCCAAAGGATATCTGGCTTAATGGTTAAAGAAAAAAAACAAAATTTTTTTTTTAAAGTCCATAAACTCATGTACCCAGGAGTCCTCAAAGAGTTGACACATTTTTGAGAGAAACATGAGTCCATGCTCAAGGGTGACAAGATCAGGACCTTGGTTTAATTTAGAAATGTAATAAGAAGTTAAATAAACGTAACTATTTGGCAGCTCTCATAAGAAATCTGGACGTCAGCAAATCCTGGGAAATTGTGGAACAGGGTGGTGGGGCTAGACCTTGATACTTCATTCTGAAGTTAATAAATATTTAACAAATTGATTGATGATGACAACCTGAGAAGTCAGGTGGAAGATAATTAATAGTGAATTTCCCACGAGTAGTTTTTGTTGATGGAGTGAAGGTAGGGGGGAGAGACTTATAATATTGGCAGTAGGCCAGGCCAGAGAAAAAGGCGATTCTTATATTAATATATAAGAATGTTATAGGATGGACACTATATTCCAGGGAGTGTCGAGAAATATGGAAAGTGGAGACTGAAAGGATTCACATAGAGAAAGTAGAGATAATTCATGGCTGTGAATTTAAGGGAACTTGTGGAGCAAGATCAACTTCCAAGACAGAAATGCCTTATTCAGAATGCAGGGGCAAGCAGAGGGTGAAAGCGTGTCCTGCAGACTCAGGAACGGAGGCGTAAGTTGAAGCCATTGTGGTCTGTTAATGGGGTCATGCAAAGTGACCATTTGTCCTTCTTTCACGTTACTATGTCTTTTTTTTTTTTTTTAAGATTTTATTTATTTGACAGAGAGAGACCACAAGTAGTCAGAGAGGCAAGCAGAGAGAGAGGAGGAAGCTGGCTCCCTGCTGAGCAGAGAGGCCGATGCGGGACTCGATCCCAGGACCCTGAGATCATGACCTGAGCCGAAGGCAGCGGCGTAACCCACCGAGCCACCCAGGCGCCCCACGTTACTATTTCTGCTTTCACTTTTGCTATTTCTGTTTCTATTCCTGGCCTTTGTTTTGTGTTTCTTTCTTTCCCTTACAAGGCTGAAACTCTAGTTCATATTGAGTTATTCTTATTATACTTTTTGATTAAATAATATGTTATTAACTTAAGAATAACAAAAGTAGTTTGAATGTTGCATATATCACTCTAATTTTTTTTAAAAAATCTTATTTATTTATTTGACAGAGAGAGATCACAAGTAGGCAGAGAGGCAGGCAGAGAGAGAGGAAGGCAAGCAGGCTCCCTGCTGAGCAGAGAGCCTGATGCAGGTCTCGATTCCAGGACCCTGGAACCATGACCTGAGCCGAAGGCAGAGGCTTCAAACCACTGAGCCACGCAGGCACACCTCTAATTTTTTTTTAATTCTTTTTTTAGTATAGGAACTGACCCCTATTTTATTCTCTGAATAAGTGATTCTCAATAGATAAATGTTCTACATTTCTTCTAGGGAATGAATTTATTAATTTATACTAATTTTTCTGATCACATTTTCTTATAGCACAAAAAGGCAGACCTTTTGAAATAGTAGTATAAAATAGGACTGCATTATTTCTGAGAAGGGTATAAAATTCTAAAAATCTCTCTTAAAATAATTTATCATTTTGTATTAACATATTCCTGGGAATATTTAATTCAAGGTATTAAGTAATTAAAGACCATAAAACTATATAAAATTATTCTTAAACCAACTACACCCACCTACATTCAATTTTTGTGGATACTTTCAAACACGTAAAGGTTTTTTTTAAAAAGTACAAAATCATGTAATCTTAGCATTATTAGGTAAATTCTGATACCTGTCTAGAGTGCCAAAATCTAGTTCATAAAACTATTATGATTTTCAAACACAGATTTTTTGTTCTGGATGTTTGTTGAGCTTACACTGATTCCACCTTCTCTGATAATGACAACCTAATATCCTTGGGTAAAATCATTTCTGCCCTGTTTTGATATAGTTGGGAATGACTTTCAATCAAGGTAGAACTAGGTAAAGCTTATTTGTTCCAGCTATTATGATCAGAACAGAATGACTCTACCTTGTCTAACAAATAGTTGCTATATATTTCAAAAATTGCCCTAGTCTCCATCTATTACCAGGTCTGTTCTCCAAACTTTCCATCTATCTGAGCACTCCTTGATTTCCTTTACCCTTATCATAAATTCCTTTTCTTTTCTTTTCTTTTTTTTTTTAGGCTTGTCAAGTTGCTTTCTGTTGCTTGCAATTGAAACAAGCTAATTTGAATCAACACTTGGAAACAGATATTTCTATGAATTCTAACATTGATGAATAAAATCATCACTTACCAAGAAGAGACACAGAAATAAGAAAATCTTACATCCCCACCCTGAATGGAGTACGGCACTGGTTAGGCAACCCAGAATGATCACAGAAGTTAGAGGCAGCTTGTAAAAGAAAAACAAGCTATAGATAAGTAGAAGGAAGTAACTCAAGTCAGAATGGAGGGTGAAGAAGACCAGGTAACCACAGGAAATCGACTAGACCCAAGGTAATGTGATTGCCTGGGAAAGCAGTATCATTTCTAAACACATACCTACCTAAGGGATAGTTAAAAGATTCATTTTCAAAACCTAATGTCAATATCATTTTACTTTTCAAGTTTTGAATTTGCCAGAATACCCTGTATATTTCATAAAAGTAGCAAATGTAATTTTTAATCTAGTGTAAGGAAAAACAAATATATATATATATATATATATATATATATATATATATATGCCAAATCATCCTTATCATAACACACTGGCTCTTCAGGTCCCCATAAGAAACTCACTGACCACTCTTGACGACCTTCATATTTCCAGTAGCACAATCATAATAATGTACCACAATCTTCTCTTCTTCCAAGAGTTAAAAAAAAAAAGACAGCAATAAATGTTATTCTATTTTCTTTATTTTTGGTAATCAACCTTTACTAAAGGGACATGAGATGTGCAAGAGAAAAATAGTGAAATGGGAGGAACATGAAAAATTCACAAATTGGGGCATCTGTGGGGAGGCTCAGTAGGTTAAGCGTCTGCCTTCGGCTCAGGTCATGATCGCAGAGTCCTGGGACCAAGCCCCGCATCGGGCTCTCTGCTCAGTGAGGAGCCTGCTTGGCCCTTCCCCTTTCCTCCTCCCCTATTTGTGCTTGCTCATGCTCTCTCTCTCTCTCTCATAAATAAAATCTTTTAAAAAAAGAAAACAAAAGAAAAATTACACTTTTAAGAAAATCCTACTAAAAGAAAAACTGTAGAGAAAATTATAATATCCCTTATTAAATTTTTGAGCATGATAATAGTATTGTGGTTTCATAGGAGAATGCCCTTGTTCCTAAGGATACAGACTGCAGTATTTGGAGATGAAGGATCATAATGTCTGCAATCTACTTTCAAAATTATATAATCATCTGAGCAAATATAGAGTTGCCTATAAAACAGCAATCACTTGGGGAGCTTGGGTGGCTCAGTAGGTTAAGCCTCTGCCTTCAGCTCAGGTCATGATCCCAGAGTCCTTGGATCGAGCCCTTCGTAGGGCTCTCTGCTCAGCAGGGGCTCCCTGCTTGCTCCCCATCCTCCCCGCCTCTCTGCCTACTTGTGATCTATTTGTCAAATAAATAAATAAAATCTTTTTTTTTAAAAAAAAAAGCAATCATTTGTTCAGGAAGAAAAGTTAAACAGAAAAAGGAAAGATTCAATCACACACGGAGCTGCTGGAACTACAGAGCAGTCTCCCATGAATATGAAAGTCTCTGGACAAAGTAATACAATTTGAATATTTAGTCCTAGTTGAACATCAAGTCTTTATACAGACTGACAGAAATTTGAGGTTTTCTTTCTGGCCTTATGAGTCAGAGTATGTGAAGTTAAAGATCCAAAAAATCTTTTTGTCATTTTACAGATGCAGTTTAGCTGGAACACAAGTGTGATTGTTCTATCACCTCAATATTATAGTTCTCAAAGAAAATGTCTTCAAAAATACCTTGTCAGATGCTTTCAGAAATGGAAATCTATTCTCTTAAGGAACAACAGAATACCGAAAAGGCAGTAAGAAATCAATTCTACCCAAGTCAGAGGAAAAATGAAAACTATTTACTTCCAATGTCTACATGTACAGCATTCAGACAAGATGTCGAAAAATAATCGGACAAAAAGGAAAACAAAACAAAACTAGGCCTTTTGTTTTAGAATCTCCCCCTCTAAAATTGTCAGGACCAGGGGATAAGAAAGCCTAAGGTAACAGAAGTGTTCACTCAAAAATACTGATCTATAACCAAACCCCAAAATGTTTCTATTCTTAGAACCCATCTAGTTTCTTTCTCATAATTTGAAAAATTGTAATTCTTAGACTCATATAGATATACCTAGCTCAGAATTTTTGAAAATATTTTAATAGAGTTGGGGTACCTGTGTGGCTTAGTTGGTTAAGCGTCTGCCTTCAGCTCAGGTCATGATCGCAGGGTCCTAGGATCGGTCCTGCATCTGGCTTCTCCCTTTCCCTCTATGTTCTCTCCCTCTCTCCCCCTCACTCAAACAAATAACACCTTTTAAAAAAATAAGACGAAATATTTCAATAGAGAAATCATATGAAAATACGGATTTTTTTTAAAAGATTATCATAGAAGATGGAGATCTTTCTGGTTTCAACTAGAATGTAAACAACAGCATGTACAGGTGTGAATGATCTTAAACTATGTAGCAGGTGAAATCATCAGATGTTAGAATGTGTCGGCATATGATTTTGTAAGAGGATACTAAAGAGGATCTTCCTGTTTTGTCTCCCGCAAAGTTGGGTTGCTGTTTCTAAGCCTCGCAGCATTGTACTCAGGAAAGAGGGGATTCAGTGAAAAGGCAAGTTTTTAGGGCTGATGTTTAGGTTTAATCTCACGGGCCCTCTGGAGTGGCAACGTCCTCCAGTGGCTCTTTTTTTTCTATGGGCTCACATGTGATTTTCAACTGCAGCTTCCTTGAGCAAACATGTCTCCTCTTCTGGTCCTATATAACTGATGTGGTCCCTTTTTTCTTTCCAAGATCTCTTGTGTGGAATCCTAAAATGACCACAGAGTGCCTTCCTCTCACATGTACCCATGTGGGATGTGGGCTTGTGACATGTTTGCATACCAGAGGTGGAAAAGAAGATTATCCAAATGATGCCCAGGTTTGTGGTATAAGCAACTCTACAGATGCTACTATTATATACTGAAGAGTAAGCTGACGATGAGAAGCAGGAAAAGGCGAAGTAGGTAGAGGTGATTTCCACTGGGGATATGCCAAGATAGAGCTCCTGGAAATTGCTGGTGTGTAGTAATGGAACTGAAGCAGTGGTGGGAAGAGAAGAGAAGTTAAAACAAAGCACTGAAGAAATGTTCTACTGACCGGTCAGGGGAAAGAGGATGACTCAATAAAGGAAACTGAAAAGTAGAAGCTGAAAAAGTAGGAAAAAGAGAAATGTTAGATTTCAGAAGAACGGAAAAGAAAAGATGGTGGGCAGTTATGTCTATGTCTGCTGAGACGTCAAATACGTTGAGGACTGAAAATCGTTAATTAAATTAATCCATGAGGAAGTCATTTGTGATCTAAATGTGTTTGATTTTATTCAGCCAAAACTCATGAGCTTGACTGCCAGCCTGGGGAAGGGTGATAATGAGGCTTATTGAGGATTAGGGCTTTTGCCAGAAATTGTGGCAAAGGATGAGAGAGGAAAGGGAAATTAATCACTTTTTTTTATCACTTTTTTTTTTTTTTACTAATTTAATACTATACATCATTTTGTTTTCTTTTAATTTTATGGACATCACACAATAGTAAGGAGGAAAAGGGTGAAGAGAGGAGACAAAGAATTTGGTGAAAATACTGCCTTTCCAATTTTGATTCAGTCCTTCCTAGAGGGAGCTCTTCGTAACCATAGAGAAGTTTGTCAAGGCCAGACCCAACTCCAGAGTAAACTCCAAGAAGGTCAATCACATGTGTGCGGTGTTCACTGCTAGACATATAGCATCTTAAATGGATGGCAGACATTCAAAAAATGTGAGATAAGGAGCTAAAAACTGAATATACATCATGTGCAACTTCTAAGAACTTAACTGAATGCACGTTATCTCTCCCCAAATGCTTCAAAATATTGAAACCATATACACTTCTGTGGACCCCAAGAGTCTTAGTTTCTCCCATGTAGAGCTGAAGCAATTGCCATGAATAAACCATATGTGTGATTTTTGCCAAAGACTCTAATATTATGTATTCTGCAAGCTGGTGCACCCAGACAAACTTGAGAAAGCAATATTGTATATAAACTGGGAATGCTTCTATAAAAGCCTCTTAAAATATCCAAATATTAAGTTATATAGAAATAATCAAAAGCCTCAATTGAGGTCACACAATAGAAGGTCACCCCAACAGCTAGAAAAAGAGGGCCCCACAGAGAATCACAATATACCAGGAATAGAAACCACCGTTCGAGCCAGTCACTGGTAGGAATATTTAAAGGGTGATTCATTTATTGCTACAAACTGAGCATGGACATGATTGAGGGACAAAAATTCCTGGGAAGGCAACCTCACAGAGATCCTCCCAACATTTTCATGAGTTTGTTTCCAAGAGTCCCGTCTGGTTCTTAAGGAAGTTTTTTTTGGGGGGGGGGGGGAATCCCCACATTTGGGGGGGGGTGAAGTAACCACTTTTAAATATTCCCAAAGCTCAAAAAATTGAGCTCTAGTAAAAACTAGACCATAATCAATGTGGGTTCCACCAGAGCCTACCACTTCTTGTCTTTCTGTCTCTTCCAGGAAGATGTCAGGGATATAGAAGGCAGAGATATATTTGTAAGTTACAGCCAACGGTACAAGCTCACCAAAACCCTGAGACCCAATCATAGGATTAAGAACGCACTCCCTCCCCTCTCCCCAGTACATCATTCAGGCTCCTGTATAACACAGCAGATTACAGCTTAAACTATTAGAAACTCACTTAAGAAGAAATATCTAAGGAAACCTAAAGATAACAGGGCAGCCAAGAACAAGGCTGCCCAGGGATTTCTTAGCCTCTAAGACCTACAGCTAGAGCAAAGAGTAAACACAGCCTAATTTCTAACCAGATAAACATAAAACCTCAAACTAAAGGCTTATTTCCTGGAGTTCCTTTTACCCAGTTCTTCATGAACCCCTTTCAACAAAATATTACAAGGCATCCTAAAAAGCAAGAGACAAGCTGAAGACATAAGCAAGCACCAGAAACCAATTGAGATAGGGCAGACATTTTGGAATTGTCAGATGGAGAATTTAAAGAACATTGATTATTGTGCTAAAATCTCGAATGGAAACAAAAAACTTAAGGAGAGAACAAAGCTAGAGGACACTGGCACGACCCGACATGAAGACTTACTATAAAGCTACAGTTATCAAGACAGAGCAACACAGACAGAAAAACAACTAATTAGAACAGAATAGAGAGCCCAGAAATTGCTCCACAAAAACATAGTCAACCAAACTTTGACAAAGGAACAAAGGCAATTCAGTGCAGAAAGGGTAGCCTTTCCAACAACTCTGTTAAAAAAATAGGACATACACATGCAAGGAAATGTATCTAGAAAGAGATTTACACCTTTTACCAAAATTAACTCAAATGGATCATACATCTAAATGTTAAATGAAAACTATAAATCTTCTAGAAAATAAACATAGTGAGAAAATCTAGGTGATCCTGGGTTTGGCAATGACTGTTTAGATAAGATAATTTAAAGCATAACTTGCTAATTTTAATATTACTCCTTACAATTACACATTTTCCATAACAATAACATATTTTGATCTTACTATTTTTTAATAATATACTTTACATTTTAGGTCATGTTTAGATTTACTGGAAAGTGGTGCAGAAAGTACAGAGAATTCCCATATGCCTCCTCTCCTGCCTGCACACACTTTCTTCTACTATTAACATCCTGCATTAGTAGGTGTGTGTGTTACAATTAATGAACCAGTATCGGTACATTTTTATTAATCAGAGTCCAGGGGCCCTGTAAGTGAATCAGGTATAAACAGCAATATGTTTTGTTTTGTTTAAACAGCAGTATGTTTAAGTCAACTTGAAGTATAGGATTTTTAGATCAGAATTTCTGCAATCAATACTAGATAGATAAATAAAGGAGATCAGGAATAAATGACAAAGAGATTAAACATTTAAAGGAACTGAAATTACAAAGTACTTTTGAATGCTTTCATTCAGAAAGCCCTCAAGATGGCCTGTCATTGAACATTTTGGTCACATTTTCAATTCAGCATCTGCAATTACAACACCAGAGTAAAGTTTACAAAATGATTTCTATTGAAATTTCCTATTTTCACTAGCATATAAATCCCTTGAACAATCTCTGTTGATTTTACACTTTACCTTTCCTGATTATTGCTCAAGGATGAGTTTGAGAGATGTGGTGAAAATCCTTTCAGCTATAATTTATTTGTTAGAGCTACTGTCAAGTTAACAGAGTCAAAGGGAGACTTTTCCTAATTTTTTTTCAAATTTTGGCATAATGAGACATTGCTAGTAGAAAAAAGAATAAATAGGAAAGATTATGAGAATGTATCAGGTATAAACAGGGGTGCTGTTAGTATTTGAAGATGGCAATATGTATCATATGACTTTCTAACTGAAGCTGAAAACACCATAAAATCTATGCCATTCATTCTTTGTAGAAATGAGTACTTGCTACTTGTAGAGCACTATGCCTGGTATCAGTAATTAAGTGCTTAGACATAAAAATCCAGTATGGCCTTTACATAGAACATGGTACATCCTGATAGAATGACTAAAATATAATATAAAGCTACTCTTCCAGTAGCTTTATATTATATATATTTATAACATATTTATAATATAATATAATATTTATATTATATTTATAATATAATATAATATTTATATTATATTTATAATATAATTTATAATTATATTATATTATATTAATAATATATATTAATAATATAAAGCTACTCTTCAAGTAGCTTTATATTATATTTGTCATTCGTAAGTGAGATAGGTTAGAAAGAGAAAGATAAATACCATATGATTTCACTTCTATGTGAAATCTAAAACACAAGACGAATGAATAAACAAAAAGCAGAATTAAGACTATCAACACAAAAACTGGTATTTGCTAGAGGGGAGGGAATGGAGACATGGGCAAAATGTGTGAAGGGGAGAGGAGGGAGATACAGATTTCCAGTTCATGGAATAAATAAGTTATGGGGATAAAAATCACAGCATAAGAAAGATGGTCAGTGATATTGTAATAGTGTTGTCTGGAGGCAGAGGGCAGCTACACTTGCCCTGAGCACAACATCGTGTAGAGACTTCTGGAATCACTATGTTGTACACCTGAAACTAATGTAACATTGTATGTCGACTACATGCAAATAAAAAATAAAATAAAATTAAGTAAAATAATAAAGATAAGGGACGGACAAGAAAAATTCATTAAAATGACAGAACAATTGTTCATCAAGATGTAATATACAGCACAGTGACTATAGTTAATAATACTGTGTTGCACATTTGAAAGTTGCTAAGAGAATAGATTCTGAAAGTCCTCAACACCAGAAAAAAAGAATTTATAGCTATGTATAATGATGCCTGTTAAGTAGACTTCTTGTGGTGGTCGTTTCACAAAATACATGACTATTAAATCATTATGTTGTATATTTCAAACTCATATAATGTTATATGTCAATTACACCTCAATGAATCTTTTAAGTTAAAAAAAATGAGTTATGTGATCGTATCTTCTCAAAAGAAGATGACAGTACCCTCAGAGTTCAAGGGACTTGCCCAAAACATATTCTCTGTTTCACATGTGATGGATGGGAACATTTGGGAACATGAAAAATTAAAAGTATCCTGTTGATTTCAAATAATTTACCCCTACTCTCCCAACCTCTACTTTGAGATCACTAAGTTTTAACTTTCTGAGTTTTCTGCATGAGCCACAGTAGAAAAGAAGAAAGTAAAACTAGTATGAGTTTCAAAAAATACACCAGATATATAAAGAACAAAATCCACTGCATTATAGTCATTTTAAAATAAGGACTTTACTCAGAAATCAAAGAACTGGGTTCTGTTAGGTAGAGCACTTCTGCTCTTACATTAAAGGAAGCCAGACTCAAGGCAGAAGACTCAGGAGGAGGAAATTTAAAGGGGAAGTATCACAGCATGGCAAATAAAGAGTATGTCTTTACTCACTTCTAGTGACAGGGGCTGGGATGGGGTGTTTTTTTCTAAAAAAAAAAAAAAAAGAAGAAGAAGAAGAAGAAGAAGAAAGAAAGAAAACGCTGTGGATTTCTTTCCAAAAAAACCAAGAAGTCTATTTCTTTAGACGTTGTTTTCCTCCAGGGTTTACCAGAGCATATAGATTGATCAGTCAATAAAAAGTGGCCTTTATAAATACTTGAATATGTTTTCAATGCATAAACTTGTCTTTATAAATGTCACCAGTCTCCCTGTCTCAGCATTTTCCCCTTGCCTTATCAGGACCAAGGTTCTGATCATTTTTCACTATCAATTTTCTGGACAACAGCCCATCTTCCTTATCAGTACATAAATCAAGCCCTGCCCCATTATTCAACCTTTATCTCTCAAGAGCTGAACTTTTCAGATAAATCAGATCAAAAGTAGATGTGAAGAGCCTGGGTGTCATCCAGGCCTTTTTCCCCTAGGTCCTAAGTACACACCTAAAATTTATTTCCACAGCTGTCTTTACATCACCTGCATTTTCTAGAACTTTCTATCTACTGTCTAGCCTAATAGGACTTATTCTGGAAGTAAACACCATGGGTCCTAATTATATGCTCCCTAAGTACACAATAATGTGTGAATTAATATAATTTCTTATCCTCATAATTAAATTATTCGTCTTGTTTTGCATTTCTTAGTGCCAAGTACGGCAGCAAGCCATTAAGACACACGATTTGACTGATCTTTCTCGTTAAGAAAGAAAGAAAAAATGAGCCTAAAATGGATCACATGCACTCATGGCAACAAACAGACTCCAACTTCAGGAATGTGACCTTCATTATTTTTTTTTTAATTTATTTATTTTTTTCAGCATAACACTATTCATTATTTTTGCACCACACCCAGTGCTGACCTTTAAACAGTCAGTCTGGGATTTTCTGATGGGCAGTAATGAGGTAATCTGCATGACAGACCCCTGCCCTTCCCCCAAAGAAAGGTGACTTTGCCTGAAATCATTCTTTTTGCTGACAACTTTCTTGTCCCATGCCCATTACCATCTTTTATGGAAGTCTTCCATTTTGGACAGCTCCTCAGAGCTCCATCCTACTTGGTAGGCAGGATGCTGCCCCATTCATGAATCCTTGAATAAAGCCAATTAGATTTCCAAATTTAATCAGAGACATGTTGTTTTTGAACAATCTTAAGGTAATTCTTCACTGCAGCCATTTCATTTCCTGCATGCATTTCCAGGTAAATGGTGGACTTATTTTATTAAACATGGGGAATCAAATTATGTCCTTCCTTCTAATCAATATAAATTTTAAATCCTTGTCTTAATATAAAATAAATGGCCATTCTACTTCTCCTCAGAACAACTTGACTCCCTCCGGCTATTTTTATTCCCAGAAAGGACAAGTCTGGCAAAACTGGCCCTTTTATTTTTTCCTCCTTCACTTCACTTCACTTCACCACTATTATTACTCCATTTTCTCTTTAGGTAAAAGCGTGGGCTAGCTGACTGACAAGAGAGCTCAAGGAATGTGTATGGTATTTAGACAAAGAATAAGTAAAATATAAAAGGTGGTTTTATTAAAGCACAGGGACAGGGCCAGTGGGCAGAAAGAGCTGTAGGAGGGTTGTGAGGAGTGACTGAATATATAATTTCAAGTTGGGAGGGAGTTAGGGATAGCAGAGGTCTTTAAGGAATTTGGAAGCAAGGTTTCCAGGACCTTGGGGGTCATTTACTACTGTCTAGTAAAACCTTCGTCATGAGACCCTTCAGATGTCTATCAGTGGGCCATATGCTTGGAGGATGATTCCAACATATAGGGGTAAGGGGGAGGTAGAGAAAAAGGAAGTTTCCAAAGGGATTTTTATATGTTAAAGAAAATTTACAGGATCCTTGAGGTGGGGTGAATGTCAAGTTGAGGTTGACTTTTGCCTTTTGCAAAGCGTTAACACTGAGGCAGTTGGGCAGCTTGAGGGGGTCATACTGCCTGCACTGAGTTGTAAAGAAATTTAATTTTTTCTACATTTCTTTTGCCTTTGTTCTCCACATCAACTTTGAGACATTTAGACAAGATGGGTCTTTTTATTCTTCTAAATGTTTACAAAGACATTCAGAGTATAGGCATTGAATGATATACTATGGATTAATTATATTAGAGGAGAAAAAAATCCTCTGTAGGTTGAGACCTGGATATACATTTCATTACGTGTTTTATTTCTTCATTATGAATAAGGAATTTGCAAATTTGTTAGAAATATTTCATGAGAGTATCTTTGGGTGCTACCTCTAATAAATTCCAATGAATCTGAAAATTTTTAAAAAGCATATTAGAAACAGTGTTAACTAACTTGAATTTAACCAAAAATTTTAAAAAAGAAAATTACTTTTTTAAAATTACTTTTAATATCATAGAAAACTAATTTCAATTAATATTGTTATAAGCAATTGAACACATCAAAATTACAAGCTTCACAATGCCCCTGCCCCCACTTGACAAACAAAAAAGTAAGATACGTAGCAGATTATTACTTAGAAGGATACTGAAGCTTGAAGCACACATATTAAATCTGGGCAATCTTGGCAAAAATGAGAACAGGTTTCTTCATTATAAAATCTGACATCCTTCATCTAAAACCAAATGAGATAATAAAGTAAGAGAAACGAGATATATTTTCTGCATAAAGAACCATATAATCCTTTACCTCATTTAAATAATAGATTCATAATTTTATTTCAACCAAACTATTGGGTGAAACACTGACATGCTTGATAATGCCACATGCTTGAAATATACATCGTATTTCTGCATAAATATAAAGTGCACAAGTACTCATATGTTTTGATTTGGGCCTAGTTATTTTTATGGAGCTTCTCATGTGCCATTTATTATAAACTGTGGGGTTATAAGGAGGTAATTTTTCAAAAACAGAACGACAAACTACTTTTATGTAAAATTGAGAGCCAATAAGACTGAACTGACACTTAATGCAACCAATGAAAATGTTAAAATAACTAAAGTGCACCATTCCAGGAATTTAGAAATAGGATTTTTAATTCTTTTTTTTTTAATTTATTTAATTGACAGAGAGAGAGAGAGAGACAGCAAGAGAGGGAATACAAGCAGGGGGAGTGGGAGAGGGAGAAGCAGACTTCCTGACCAGCAGGGAGCCCATGCAGCTTGATACTAGGACCCTGGGATCATGACCTGAAGAAGAGCCGAAGGCAGATGCTTAGGAATTTTAATTCTTGAAGACAGAGTTACCTTAAAAGAGTCAGCTCAACTTTGTAAAGATTTCATAAAAATAGATAATGTACGTATACACTAAAAAAAGTATTTATTTTGCTCTATTCTTACACTTAAAAATCTCTTCCAAATTCTGAAGTAAGGTGGGTGGTAGAAACATGGATGTCCATCACATTATTCTCTATACTTTTTTAAATGGTTGGAACACTTCATGACATAAAAATAATTTTAAGATACATTTTAAATTCTCATTTCACAAGTACTAACAAAGTCTCTGAAACTTGGAATGTTACAAATGGTTAGGCTTTTACATTCAAATGTTTAATACAACATGTAAAATTAATTTTCCATAGCAGAGATTATTATGCCTACTACAATATTATGCTTCTAAGTTTGAACTAGCAGACACATCTCAATCCCATCAATCCTACTAGTTTCTCCCTAAAATTCTTAAGAGCAAATAATAACTGTAAAAATGAGTTTTCCAAGATGAATGAGCCAAAAGATCTTTAAAATTTTAGTTAACTTCCTTTCCTCCTTGATAATCTTTTATGAAGTCAGAAAAAATAAACTTGTTAATTCAGTTGAGCAAATAATGCCTAATAGAGACCTTCTTTAGGAATTCAAAACCTAGTGGTGCCATCATAATAGAGCAGCAGATACATATTAGTATGTATTTTTATGAACTATATTTTATACTCCATAGCTCAAATTAAATCAAGTTTGCTTTTATTGACCTATGCACTATGATAAAGTTCTGGAAGAGAAAATATCTATTTCTGAATCCAAAGTGCCAGCAGCTCTGGAATTCCTAGAAGCTTTAGTGATGAGAGTAGGGATGTTGGGCTCCAGCCAACCAACAGTAAGACTTCAGTCCTCTTTCTTCTTCCAGTCCCAACAGCACTATTAAAATGATCTTTACCTTAGATCCCTCTCTACTCAAAATATGCAGAGGGGCTTGTTTGTTCTGAGTAAACACTACTGACTGATAACACTAGTATGAAATAGATCCATCCATTTTATTTTTAATTTAGGTGGTTAGTTCATGTATTTGAAAGAACAAAGAAAAAGACCAACCAACTGTTAGAATTATAGATTAATCATTGTTGTCATGATTTCATAGAAGCTACATAAATATGAATGGAAAAATGCAAGGTCAAAAGAAGAGTAGTGTGGTAGAAAGGACAAATGCACAATATGCTATATTCTAAATAATTTATTTTCATATTCATAACCAATAGTCCTAGCGTATATTAGGTGAAGGAAAGACAATGAGTACTAGACACTGGGGGGGGGCGGCGCGGGGGGCATGCCGGAAGCTCCTTTCCTAAAATGAGTCGGGTGGGTGTCCACCTACTGATGAGCTCTTCAAAAAAAAATCCTTGTTAATCAGAATTACAAAATGTTCAGTTCCTCAACACACTGCGGAGTAGCTGCCAGAAACAGTAAACAAACAGCGCTAACATATGTATATGTGTTAACATATGTATAACACAATTTGTATGATAAAGCAGTACAGGAAAGTCAGTACATTGAGGTAGATCACTGAAAGCTAATGCTACATTTGAAAATTCTAATGGAGTGTGCAAACAAGAAATGCATTACTATTGATCTATGATTTTTTTTCTGATTGACAATTTATTAGCTAAGAAATATTAGAATCACATTTATTATTTTAATAATATATTTTAGTAACCCTAACTTTCACTCTTCATTGATTTAATGCAACATTTATTGATTTTCTACTATGTGCCAAGAATTCCAAATACAGAAAAATCTGGAATAATATACCAATTGCCTTTACAATGAGTCTTATGATTTTCCCCTTAAACAATAGCCTCTCTAGCTATGTTTCAACTTTAAGTTATAAAAATGTGACCATCGTTTTGAAGCAGGGAGATCTTTGTTTTCCAAAATTAATATTTTACTTGAAGAATAAAGTTTTTACTTACATAAAAAGTTATTATACTTGGAGACAGAGAAGAAATTTATCTAAAATTAAAGTATTTGTAGTAAAATTACTTGCCATTAAATTAATGTGTAAATTGTTAGAAATTACGAAAATCCAATGATATCAGTTATTCTTCAATACTTAAAGAAGATATTAATGGTAAAACGCACCACTTGGAAAACAAGTATTTCTTGTCTGTTTACTATGTGCCAAGAAAGGTCCTATACACTGGGGTACTAAGGAATACAACAATGCAGGTCTATCCCTGAGGCACTCACAGGTCAAATAAAACTTCTCTTTACATGTAAAAGTGGTCACTTTCAGGAACCTCAAAAAGAAAAATGCAAAATTCTTACTTAAAATGATGATATATAAATTACATATAAAACAAATTTGCAAAACTCCTCTAATAAATCAGAGGCTTGGAGGTTGGATTCTACCTTAATTATTTCCTGAAGCAATTCTGAGGAATGTAGGTACACTGAAAATATAAGTGATTATAAATATAATTTCCAGTAAAAGTGATTTGGACCCAAATTACCCATGGGAAACATCAGAAATTTCAAATTACATATTTGAAGCTTTGGTTGATTATAAGCTCTGTATTTTACTTTAAGAAGATGCTTACTATGACTTTTTGTTTGTTTCTCTTGAATTTAAATATTGTCGACCCTAACTTACTCTTCTAGGGATGAACATTAGAAAATGGCATTGTTCTATAAGGTGTGGTAAATCAAATGTGCTTATTTCTGCAAGTTAAGCAACTTTATATCATAAGCTTGGAATCAACAATCATATCTGCTGACAAAATTAATATCCTATAAAAATTTAAAGACCATTAACTGTTATATCCTATACAAACGCAATACCAATTATTCTTAAGCATTATACTTTGCTAGGTACCTGGGTGGCTCAGTGGGTTAATCCTCTGCTTTTGGCTCAGTTCATGATCTCAAGCCCCACATCAGGCTCTCTGCTCAGTGGGGAGCCTGCTTCCCCCTCTCTCTCTCTGCCTACTTGTGATCTCTCTCTCTCTCTCTCTAATAAATAAATAAAATCTTTTTAAAAATCATACTTTGCTATTCATGCTTTTTTTCAACATCCTACAAAGGATATTTTCAATGTCAGGAAAAAACATACAATGACTCTTTCCTCTGGTTAGCTTGTTTTTAAACAAATACATATTATAAAACTCATTTTATAAAAAATTATGGCCTTTTGGGCATAAAAGGCAAAGAAGAAGAAAATGTGATTTAAAAGAAAACAAACACCACCTTGAATCTGTCCCAGTTCTCCATTCCTGTCAAACTGTAATTGGCTTCAGTGACATGAGAAAAGAAAGACTTGGTCATTTTAACCAGGTTTTTTGAATAACTTTCACCCACACTCATCTCCAGGTTCCATACAGGTTTTTGTCAAAAAAACAAACAAAACATTTTTCCATGCACATCTAATTCTAAGTCCCAACAATGTGTGTTGCCATTAACATTTCTTTTTTCACATGTTTTTACTGATCAATGAACTTTCAAGTTTACATTTGAGTCTCACCATCAATAAATGAGCACTAAGCACAAGGATCAGCTTTACTACGCATGAGTTAATTTATCTAAACACATAGTCGTTGCTACGTGTTTAGAAGAAACTGCATTAGGAACAAGCTAGAATATCCGTAATTGGTTTCTTTCACGGTACAAACTGGGTGAGTTACAAACAGAAAACATTTATTATTTGATCACCTAAAAAAAAAAAAAAAAAAAAAAAAAAAGAAAGAAAGAATCACTGACTTCAAAAATGCTTTTTGACTTTTCCTTCCTAAGATGCCTTAAGACAGATTTCATAATTGATGGTGACTTTAGTTTATTAAAAGTCTATACTGATTTTGTTTCCAGTAATGGCAAAGTGGATGAGCCTCCCATGGATAGCAACTATGAACTCTGGACAAAATATGAATAAAAACGATCAATTTAAGTGAAGGCACTAAAGAATGAGCCAAACTTTTGGACCTTAAGGAGAAAACACCTGTGAAAAAAAGTAACTGCACTGGGTGAAATTTATGTTAATGCAACTTTGTCTATGAGGGTACTTTGCCGTCTGAGCAGCCTAAGACATCATGTACTCAGCCAACGAAGTTCGGGTCTGATGGGGAAAATTCCCAGTAAAGAGAATTATAAAGAAAGGGGAACAAATCTGTTTATAAATTCTATCCAAACCTTTGGCTGGTCTCTGAATTACACATACTCCAGGGTACCAGGTGAAAAAAATACTGGCGGCTCAAAGAATTGACAGGAAACTTTAACTTTTTGCTCACCAGAATTGTGGCAAAGTTAGAAGTTGCAATTTAGCGGACTTAACTGCCTGCAAGGACTAAAGCCAAGATTCTACACTGAAAGACAAAAAAAAAAAAAAAAAAAAAAAAAAAAAAAAAAAAAAAAAAAAATCCAGAACCCTTAAAATACATCAACCACAACGTCCAATATGCCACATACTCAAAAAAAAAAAATCTGACATAAAAAGAAGGCAAAGAAAAAAATAAAAACAAAAAGTGCCCCACAGTCAAGAGAAAAACCAGTTCACAGAAAGCAACTACAGGATTATCCAAATTTTGGAGCTGGCACAGACTTCAGAGAAGCTATTATGAACATGTTCAAAAATATTAAAGATAAAGATTTGGGGGATACCTGTGTGGCTCAGTCGGTTAAGGGTCTGCCTTCGGCTCAGGTCATGATCCCAGGGTCCTGGGATTAAGCCCGCATCGGGCTCCCTGCTCAGTGAGAAGCCTGCTTCTCCCTCTTCCTCTGCCCCTCCCTCATTCCATGTTCACTTGCTCTCTTTTTCTCAAAATAAATAAATCTTTAGGGGAAAAGAAATGGCAGGGTTTCTTTCTTTTTTTTAAGGCTGAATAATATTCTGCTGTGTGTGTGTGTATGTGATATCCATTCATCCAATGATGAACACTTAAACTGTTTCTGTCTAGCCTCCTGTAAATAACGCTGCAATGAAATAGGAAAGCACATATCTTTTCAAGTTGTTGTTTTCATTTCTTTTTGATAAATACCCAGAAGTAGGATAGCTAAATGATATTGTAGTTCTATTTTTAATGCTTTGAGGAAACCCTACAGTGTTTTCCATAATGTCTACATCAATTTATAATCCTACCAGCAGTGTACAATGGTTCCTTTTTCATCACAGTCTTCAACAAAATACCAACAAACAGTACAATTCAACAGCACTTTAAAGGAACCACATTTTATGATGAAGTGGGATTTCACCATGCAATACAAGGATGGTTAAATACATGCAGATCAAGAAGTATAATACACCACATTACCAGAATGATGCATAAAAGTCATATAATCATCTGGAGGGGCTTCTGTGGGGCTCAATGGGCTAAGCCTCTGCTCTGATCATGATCTCAGGGTCCTGGGATCAAACTCTGCATCGGGCTCTCTGCCTGGCAGGGAGCCTGCTTCTCCCTCTCACTCTGCCTGCCTCTCTATTTGTGATTTCTCTCTATCAAATAAATAAATAAAATCTTTTTAAAAATCATATAATCATCTCAACAAAGGCAGAAAAACAATCTGACAAAACTCAACATTCTTTCATCATAAAATCCTCAACAAATCAGGTATAAATGAATGTTCATCAGTATAATAAGCACTGTATATGACAAACCCACCACTAATATCATATCCAATAATGAGAAGTTGAAAGCTTTTCCTCTAAGATAAGGAATAGAGACAAAGATGCCTACTCTTGCCGCTTGAATTCAACACAGTTTTATAAGTCCTAGCCAAACCCACTAGGCAAGAAAAATATATAAAAGACATCCAAATAAGAAAGTCTCAATAAATTTTTAGGTATTTAAAGAATACAGATTATATTCTCTGACTATAAAAAAATTAAATTAGCAATCAATAACAGAAAAAAAATACAAGAAATACCCAACTATTTGAAAATTAAACAAGATGTTTCAAACAACACAGGTCAAAGAATTCACAGTGAAAATGAGAAATTTCTTGAACTGAACGGGGAGAAAATGACAACATATTAATACTCAAGTAGTGCAGCTAAAGTAGTGTCCTCTGGTCCTTGTTGCATTACCCTGCAAGACCGGGCTCAGATAACCCAGGCGAGAACATTATGAATCTATACCTACGGTTTTTTTTTTTTTAATTTTATTTTTTAATGTTTTACCAATCTTTTCTTTTTTTAAAAAAAAATATTTTATTTATTTATTTGACAGACAGAGATCACAAGTAGGCAGAGAGAGAGGCAGGCAGAGAGAGAGAGAAAGAGAGAAGCAGGCTTCCTGCGGAGCAGAGAGCCCGATGCGGGGCTCGATCCCAGGACCCTGAGATCATGACCCGAGCCGAAGGCAGCAGCCCAAACCACTGAGCAACCCAGGCGCCCCATATACCTACGGTTTTTGTGAGTAATAAATGGTCCTTTGCCTCTGACCTAGAAGTCTTGTACCTTCTTTCAGCACCTGTAAAACTGTGGCAGGCTAACTTGTCAACTTAGAGGTAGGATTAAATCTCACAGTCTCCAAGGTCTTTATCTATTAAGCATAATCCAGAAATATATCTAGTATAGTTGAAAAGCTCATGTTTGACAAAAGAGAAATTTTAATTCAGTGAAAAACAATGACTTATTTAACAAATTGCATTGGACAGGGGGAGGAATTAAGATACCAGAGTGGTAGGGGGACCCTGGACTTGCCTCTGCCCTCAAACACAGCTAGAGCAATATCAAATCATTTTGAACAACTAGGAAATCAATCCAAGGACTGAGAAAACAATCTGTACAATTGGAGGGAGAGAACATGGCAGATGCGAGGTTCAGAGATGTGAATTGGGGAAGAGAAAAGCTGTGGTGCCATGGAGGAGAGGGAGCCCTTTTCAAGGGAGGAAGTCTGGAAGAGAGTCGGAGAGAGAGCAGCGTGTAGGGTTTGTGGAAGATGCCATGGTATGAGGATTCCTTGGGTCACACTGGGAGAGAATGTTCCCTTGCTGGAGTACATTTGGGAGAAGGTATATTGCCTCTCCAAGGACAAAAGACCTTCCAGGTGCCACTGAACAGCCATTGAACAGCATGGGACAGGGCGGGCACAGAGGGTGGATAACTGGTCACAGCTTTTCACTGTGCTTCACCTCAGACTCAACGCACCTGTGCAGGTGTGCCACTGCTCTTCTGGGACAGAACAGTGCTAGGCGCAGTACTTCAAGGCTCTCCTCTGGGGAAGGACAGTGGGTCTGCACCTTGCCAGATCCTTTAACATTTGGACTTTTGAATCCCAATCTCCGGCCAGAGACAAAACACAGGAGAACTGTGACACTGGAAGGGCCAACAACCTGGGCACAGACAGGTGGAGGGCAAGGAACTTATGAAAGCCTGGTACACAGGAGGAGAGACTGTTCACTTATCTGTGAGGGCCTCCTGAACAGCGGCAGTGATGCCATCTTCCACTCTCCTACGACTCCTCCTCCCCACCCCTGCCAACTCCCACCAGCATGGTCAGACTTCAGCAAGAAACATGGCGCCTTCAAGGAAGACTGGAGTCACTTACACCAAACCCTGCCCCACTGAACCTGGGAGGCCATCTTTACTAGGGCAGATCTGAGCAGCAAGCCTCTCCCCCAGAACACCCACACAGGCCCCAGCATGTACCAAGTCTAGTCATCACAGAGTGCTCCAAAGCATCAGCCTCAGTTCTGGAAGGAACTGGAGGAAATAGGATCAGCCATTCTTATATTATTTTTTCATTTTTTATTTTGAATTTTTTTTTTCTTTGGAATCAAGCTTATAGTTTTTGTTCATTTGTTGGTTTGTTTGCTTGTCTCCTTTTTTGTTTCTTGAATTGGGCTTCTTTTCTTTTCTTTTTTCCTTCTTTCTTTTTCTTTGGAATCACCCTTATAGTTTTTTGTTTGTCTATTTGTTTGCCTTTTTTGTTCCTTTTCCTTTTCTCTTTTTGTAGATTAGGCTTTTTTTAAAAATCAGGCTTATCTAAACAAATCAAAGCATATGTGGTTAAAGATCCAAACACTGCTATTGCAAGCAAGGAGGAACTCTACAGATGACTGACCTGTGGGAAAGAGCAACCAAAACACGATGGCAGGGTGTACACAGCACACACCAGAAACATTTCCTGAAGTGCCAGGCCCTGGACAGTGTAGAACCCCTTCCTAATATAGTATTACACTCAGGAGTAGAAAATATAATGAGCTTTTGTAACAGAACACAGAAACCTAGACACGATGACAAGATAGAGGAATTCTCCCCAAAAGAAAGATCAAGAAGAAATCAAAGCCAGGGATTTGCTCAAAACAGATAAAAGCAATATCCCTGAGCAAGAATTTAGAAGAACAGTCATAAGTACTCTAGCTGGGTTTGAAAGCAGCATCGAAGACACCAGAGAAACACTGCCTGCATAGATAAAAGGCCTAAAAACTAGTCAGGCCAAAATAAATAATGCTGTAACTGAGATGCAAAACTGACTAGATACAGTCAGAATGAGGATGAAAGAGCAGTGGAACAAATAGGTGATAAAGAAGATAAAATTATTGAAAATAATCACGATGAAAAGAAAAGAGAAAGAATACTATTTTTTAGAACTATTTTTTATGGGGGGAGGGGCAGAAAGAGACAGAGAGAGAGAATCCTCAAGCAGACTCCCCGCTGAGTGTAGAGCCCAATTAAGGGCTTGAACCCAGGACTCTGAAATTATGACCTGAGCCAAAATCAAGAGTTGGCTACTTAACCAACTGAGCCACCTAGGCACCCCCAGGGAAAGAAAATTATTAGATCAAGAAAACAGACTTGTTTATTTGAATAATTATAGCTGAGAATTTCCTAATCTGGGAATTCAAGGAATTCAAGTCCAAAAGGCAGAGAGAACTCCCCTCCAAATCAACGTAACTGGTCAATATCATAATGAAACTTGTAAAAAGAGAAATTTTAAAAAGAGAAAGAAAATTCCGAAAGAGGCTAGGGACAAAAGGTCCTCGACCTACAAGTGTAAACACATAAGGTTACAGCAGAGACCTGTCCACAGAAACTTGGCAGGCTAAAAGGGACTGGCATGGTATACTCACCAAACTAAGTGGGTAAAATATGCAGCCAAGAATACTATATCTAGCAAGGCTGTCATTCAGAATAGAAGGAGAGGTAGAGTTTCCAAAATAAGCAAAAACTAAAGGAATTCATCAACACTATAGCAGCTCTGCAAGAAATATTAAAGAAGACCCTGTGAGCAGGAAAGAGAGACAAAAAGCAACAAAGACAAGAAAGAAACAGAGACGATCTTCAGGAACAGGAATGAATGCCAAAATACTTAAGACACTAGCTAATTGAATCCAACAGTACATTAAAAGGATTATTCACTATGAACAAGTGTGATTTATTCCTGGGCTGCAGGGATGGTTCTTTAGCCACAAATCAATCAATATGATTCACCACATCAATAAAATAAAGGCCAAGAACCATATGATCCTCAATATAGATGCGGAAAAGACATTTGACAAAATCCTTTCTTGATAAAAACCCTCAAGGGGGAAAAAAAAAAAAAAACCCTCAAGAAAGTAGGGATAGAAAGAACATACCTCAAAACCATGAAGGCCATATATGAAAGACCCACAGCTAATATCTTCCTCAATGGGGAGAAACTGAGAGATTTTCCCTTAATGTCAGGAACATGACAGGGATGTCCACTCTCACCACTGTTGCTCAACAGAGTACTAGAAGTCCTAAAATTGGCAATCGGATAACAAAAAGAAATAAAAGGCATCCAAATTGGCAAGAAAGGAAGAAGCCAAACTTTCAGTCTTTGCAGACGACATGATGCTCTATATAGAAAACTCAAAAGACTCCACCAAAAAATTGCTAGAACTGATACATGAACTAGGTAAAATCACAGGATATAAAATGAATGTACAGAAATCTGTTGCAATTCTATACACCAACAATGAAGCAGCAGAAAGAGAAATCAAGAAGTAGATCCCATTTACAATTGCACCAAAAAATATAAGATGCCTAAGAATAAACTTAACCAAAGAGGTTAAGTATTCTGAAAACTACAGAAATCTTATAAAAGAAATTGAAGATGACGTAAAGAAATGGAAAAATACTCTATGCTCATGGATTGGAAGAAAAAATATTATTAAAATGTCTATACTACCTAAGCAATCGACACATTCAATGCAACCCCTATCAAAATAACACTGTCATTTTTCACAGAACTAGCACAAACAATCCTAAAATTTGCATGAAACCAGAAAAGACCCTGAATAGCCAAAGTAATGTTGAAAAAGCAAAACAAAGTGGGAGGCATCACAATTCTAGACTTCAAGCTCTATTACAAAGCTGTCATCATCAAGACAGCATGGTACTGGTACAAAAACAGACACATAGATCAATGGAACAGAATAGAGAGCCCAGAAATAGACCCTCAACTCTATGGTCAACTAATCTTTGACAAAGCAGGAAAGGATATCCAATGGAAAAAAGATAATCCCTTCAACAAATGGTGTTGGGAAAACAAATACATGATGTTGTTCGTATGTAGAATTGAAAAAACAAAACAGATAAACCTAGGGAAAGAGAAGGAAAAATAAAATAAAAATAAAACCAGAGAGGGAGGCAAACCATAAGAGACCCTTAACTATACAGAACAACTGAGGGTTGTTGGATCAAAGGTATGGAGGGCAGGAGATGGGCTAAATGGGCAATGGATATTAAGAAAGGCACGTGTTGGGATGAGCACTGGGTGTTAATATATAAGTGATAAATCACCAAATTCTATTTCCTACACCAATACTATGCTGTATGTTAACTGACTTGAATTTAATTTAAAAACAAATAAACACATGATAGTGAAACAAGTGGCTTTCCATCTGGAAGAAAATTAAAGCAAATCCATTTTTTTCACCACATATGTAAATACATTTCAGGATGAAATATTTAGATATAAAACATAAAACAATAAAATTCCTACACAATATAAAATCTAAGGAAATTTTCTTTACAATCAAAACTCAGTAGCTATGAAAGAGGAAATAAACTTATTTGATAAACTTATTTGAGTTATAATTTCTTTTTAATTTCTTTTCAGCATAACAGTATTCATTGTTTTTGCACCATACGCAGGGCTCCATATAATCCGTGCCCTCTCTAATACCCATCACCTGGTTCCCGCAACCTCCCACCCCCCGCCCCTTCAAAACCCTCGGGTTGTTTTTCAGAGTCCATAGTCTCTCATGGTTCACCTCCCCTTCCAATTTCCCTCAACTCCCTTCTCCTCTCCATCTCTCCTTGTCCACCATGCTATTTGTTATGCTCCACAAATAAGTGAAACCATATGATAATTGACTCTCTCTGCTTGACTTATTTCACTCAGCATAATCTCTTCCAGTCCCATCCATGTTGCTACAAAAGTTGGGTATTTAATCCTTTCTGATGGAGGCATAATACTCCATAGTGTATACGGACCAAAAGACTCCACCCCCAAACTACTAGAACTCATACAGCAATTCAGCAACATGGCAGGATACAAAGTCAATGTACAGAAATCAGTGGCTTTCTTTGAGTTATAAATTTTAAAAATAAATAATTTTGTATGCTGTAAGAACCTAACAGATGAGGAAGAGATTTTTAAAATATCACAACAAAAAATTTACATATAATTTAAATAATTTAACATAATAAAATTCTTACAAATAGCTAAGGAAAAGATAAGCTACACTGTAGAAAACATACTAAGGATATGGAAAACATACTAAGGATAATTCACATAAGATGTCATCTGAATGACAAAAAATACATTTAAAAAAATGTCCAACTATATTAGGAGCAAAAGAATTGTAAATTAAAGTTACTGGGCTCTACCATCTTATACCCATATAACTGGCAAACATTAAAAAATTATGTGATCTCTTGCAAATAGAATGTAAAGGAAGTTTACTTTCATACATTTTGGGGAGAAATTGGCTTCTTACAACTCTATTGGAAATCTTTTGGAAAGCAATTTATCAACAACTATTAAAATTAAAAATATCACAGCCCTCAGGTTTGCCTAGGTGGCTTAGGTGGTTAAGCCTCTGACTGCAGCTCAGGTCATGATTTCAGGATCCTGGGATCGAGTCCCACATCAGACTCCTCACTCAGTAGGGAGTTGGTTTGTTCCTCCGCCCCTCCCCCTACTTATGCTCTCACTCTTTCTCTCAGATAAAGTAAAATCTCATTAAAAAAAATATCATACCCCTTCAAACAGGCATATGAAGATATATGTATAACAACATCAACTGCAACACTGTTGAGAGTCGTTACAACTGCAAACAAACTGAAATGCCCATCATCTTGGGAATACAGGACAACTTACAGTACAGCCAACCATGATACATTATATAGCAAACAAAAAGAAGGAATGACAACTAAATCTTTGAATCTGGAGAAATTTCCAAACTCCATTGTCAAATGAGAGAAACAAAGTGCAGAAAACTGTGTTTATTTCAATATGATTATCATTCACATCCATCCATGTGTATTTTGTGATTATATAAGCATGAAGAAAATAGAAGAATGTGTTGTTAGCACGGGATGCCTGTGGTGCAGATGGGACATCAGGGTGATGTGATGGCAGAGGGGAAAAAAAAGGGGGAGAAGTTCATGCCCTATGACCCAGCAATTGCACTATTGGGTATTTACCCTAAAGATACAAACGTAGTGATCCAAAGGGGCACGTGTACTCGAATGTTTATAGCAGCAATGTCCACAATAGCCAAACTATGGAAAGAACCTAGATGTCCATCAACAGATGAATGGATCAAGAAGATGTGGTATATATACACAATGGAATACTATGCAGCCATCAAAAGAAATGAAATCTTGCCATTTGCGACAACATGGATGGAACTAGAGCGTATCATGCTTAGCGAAATAAGTCAAGCGGAGAAAGACAACTATCATATGATCTCCCTGATATGAGGAAGTGGTGATGCAACATGGGGGCTTAAGTGGGTACGAGAAGAATAAACGAAAGAAGATGGGATTGGGAGGGAGACAAACCATAAGTGACTCTTAATCTCACAAAAAAAACTGAGGGCTGCTGGGGTGAGGGGGTTTGGGAGAAGGGGGTGGTATTATGGACATTGGGGAGGGTATGTGTTTTGGTGAGTGCTGTGAAGTGTGTAAACCTGGTGATTCACAGACCTGTACCCCTGGGGATAAAAATATATGTTTATAATATTCATATAGAGTTAAACTTCAAAGTAATCCCCTTTCCCCAATCAATACTACCCCTATAGGTAAACCAATTTTTAATCCCCTTTAACTTAGGAAAGTTGAGTCCTTTAATAAAGATATCAAGATACAAAAAAAAAAAAAAATGTTCATCATCACTAGCCCTCAGGGAGATTCAAATTAAAACCACATTGAGATATCACATTACACCAGTTAGAATGGCCAAAATTAGCAATACAGGAAACAACATGTGTTGGAGGGGATGTGGAGAAAGGGGAACCCTCTTACACTGTTGGTGGGAATGCAAGTTGGTGCAGCCTCTTTGGAGAACAGTGTGGAGATTCCTCAAGAAACTAAAACTAGAGCTTCCCTATGACCCTGCCATTGCACTACTGGGTATTTACCCCAAAGATATAGATGTAGTGAAAATAAGGGCCATCTGTACCCCAATGTTTATAGCAGCAATGGCCACGGTCGCCAAACTGTGGAAAGAACCAAGATGCCCTTCAACGGATGAATGGATAAGGAAGATGTGGTCCATATACACTATGGAGTATTATGCCTCCATCAGATAGGATGAATACCCAAATTTTGTAGCAACATGGACGGACTGGAAGAGATTATGCTGAGTGAAATAAGTCAAGCAGAGAGAGTCAATTATCATATGGTTTCACTTATTTGTGAAGCATAACAAATATCATGGAGGACAATGGGTGTTATAGAGGAGAAGGGAGTTGGGGGAAATTGGAAGGGGAGGTGAACCATGAGAGACTATGGACTCTGAAAAACAATCTGAGGGTTTTGAAGGGGCGGGGGTGGGACGTTGGGGGATCCAGGTGTGGTTATTAGAGAGGGCACGGATTGCTTGGAAAACTGGGTGTGGTGCAAAACTAATGAATACTGTTACGCTGAAAAAATAAAAAAGTAATTAAAAAAAGAAAAAAAAGGGGGGAGAAGTTCAGCAAAAAGTATAATATAATAAAATGAATTCATAGAGTATGCACGTGTGTGCAAGTACATGCATATGTGGACATTTCAACCATCAAAAAACAAAGGGCTGTTTGAAAAAATTGTCAGAAAGTAATGGACTCTCTAAGTCATAGTAGTAATAGGGGGTAATGTTACTACTTTGGGGGTCACTTCAGTTAAGTGACCTGGCTTCAAATTGTGCCGTTGCCAGTTACTAGCTATACCACTTTAGATAAATTAACCCCCAGAGCCTGTTTCTTCGTTTGTAAAATTTAACCAGAAATATAATCTATCACCTATTATCAGAGAATCATTAAAAGATTAAATTCTACAAGGTACATACAATTTTAATAAACTGTAAAATTGGCACTGTACAACTATCTTTGTATTAGAATTATATATAGATGTCATCCTGACATTTTCCACAGCCACTAAAGTTACCACTAAATAGAAATTATCCAGCCTTACTTCCAAAATAAGGTAATGAGGTCACCAAAATGAAAAATGAAAATGGGGGGCGCCTGGGTGGCTCAGTGGTTAAAGCCTCTGCCTTCGGCTCAGGTCATGATCTCAGGGTCCTGGGATTGAGCCCCATGTCAGACTCTCTGCTCAGCAGGGAGCCTGCTTCCCTTCCTCTCTCTCTGCCTGCCTCTCTGCCTGCTTGTGATCTCTCTCTGCCATATAAATAAATAAAAATCTTTAAAAAAATAATAAGAAAAATGAAAATGATAATCATAAACATACAACAAGGCAGTATTGTACTATAAGCTTTTCCTACAACTACCACCACCATCGTCATCACTTACTCCAAATTTTAGGTTAATGTAGGGCAGCCTGAACTTCTTCCTTCAGAAAGGCAGGCCATGTGCAATTTGTATTTGATCTTAGTCATAAGAAAATGAAATATTTAACAGACATTATTTTTTCTGATTCTACATTACTGTACCTCCTGGGCAATCACTGGGAAGGAAGGCAGCACACCTCAGTAGATGTTCTCGGAGTGGCCACTGGCACCAATGGCTGTGTGGCTCAGTCCCAAGCAATGTCAGGGGCAGCCAGCATCAGTGAGGTAGGGCTGGAGTCATAATGAAGAGGAGGCTGAGTATGGCATAGGAATGGAAAGCCTTGTTCTGGCGACACTTTGGGGAACTGGCTAAAATAAGGGAGGCAGGATTCCTGAGGCTCTGGGTGAACAGGGCGTGTTGAGAGTCAACAGAGAACAGATGTTTTTGAAGTGATCCTTCTTGGACCCTCATGTTACCCTCATGTTGCCTCCTGTGACTTGGAAAAATACAGGTTACATTATGTAATATTTCTACATTTTTTTTCCTTCTAAGACCGAATCTAAATGTGGTTAAGCCATCATTTTTTTAGACTTCTAAATTTTTAGGGCAAAAGAGTTTCGAGGCCTTTAGCATATTTGTCCTGGAAGCAAAACACAGGAGATTGACTTACATAGTGCTAGCAGTAATATTTATAGTTAATGAAAGAATCAGCTCTCATTTTTTAAAGCTATTTTTCCAGGATGACAAAAAAATGATGGCTAATATATTATCTTGCTTTAGACTACATTTTTTTTTCCTGTCAGTGACATGAGAGTGTACTGTTTTTTATACGGAGCAGGTTTAAAAAGATGTTTTCCATATTCTTAATTGAATTTGGTGATTATATGATCATCTCTCCTCTAAAGAAGACCAATGGCACACTATTTTTTTTTTTCCCACTCTCTGAACGTAACTCCTACAATCAAACCGGGAAGATGCAGGGCAAAAGTGTATATTCATTTATAAGTAAAATAAATTGAACCTTGACTTATTAGGAAATGCAATTTGAGAACAGAAAAATTACTTGCTTCATATAATGGCTCGGCATTTGTCATCCTTGCATAAATCTGTTCCTTTTAAACTCTTAGCTTTTAGGCCTTGGCTGCTCTCATTATATTCAGGAAAATTGTCTTCAATTACATGACCCCAAACAAGGCCCTGGGCTCTTTACAAATCCATTTCTAATGTGTCAATCTTTATGCTGCACCTTAAGGACTCTTACATCTAAGGCTGAATAGAACTGCATAATGGCAGAGAATTATTATTCCCAGTATCTTAGACACCAAATGAATAGGGAAGCAAAACAGAGTTCTCGTGCTTTGTAAAACTGTTCCTGAGAATCTAAGACACAAGATTTTCCAGATCTCAAATATCAGCCCAGTTTTTTCCTATGCCATAATCTCTGCTACATTAGGGACTTACAGTATAGGCTATAAACATAATTTTGACATTTATTCAACACAAATTTACTAAACACCTACTATGTGCTGACACTGATCCATGTATGGAATTAGAACAAAAACACAGTATATGGAATTGTTAATAATTATAGTAACTTGATACTACTTTTTTTTGAGTCTGTCTCTATTTGTAGATCCAAGAAGGAAATAGCAGCATATGCTACAGTTTATTGTTTTTTTCAAACGAGACAAGGTGCTAGTTTTTATGACTTCAACACATGCTAAAAAGAAACAGTAAATATAGAATAAAATACAGTATTTACCTGACATTATATACTGTTCAGTTATTAGCTTCTACTCCTCATTGGACCCCACTTTAAACCACTAAGAGGAACAAAAGAGGATTGAAAGCAGCATACCCTTTGCTCTTTCCTGATTCAACTGTAATTCAAAATCTCAAGTTGTAGGCCCCAAATCTTGTTTCCAAAGACAGAAAGCAATTAATTGAGGAAAGCAGCTTTCTTGGAGTTAGTTAATTTTTCTTTTTACTATACACACATCTTTATCCTTTCAATGAAAAATATAATTCCAGGTTTTCTTGAGATGTATTCCTACTGAGAAATTAAAATATGGACATAGATATAAATGTAAAAAATGTACCCTGCCTCAGTGTTTTTAACAGTGTAAACTACAAGCACCCTCAAAGTCAGGGGTCAGATTAATAAATTTTGGTGTCATCAACTGTAAAATACTACACAGAATTAAAATCATGCTACATTTGCATTAGGGCAGATTGTATTAATGACTTAAGTTTTTCACACCTGCTTGTAGCCCCCCCACACTGATTCTAAGCTTGACCTCCTACTGTCAATAGGACGGTAGCAAATGTGATGCTAACAGAAGCTTACAAAATTCTTGTACGCTTCTTCATCAATTCTTGGATCCCCGCCTCCATGATTATAATCTGCCTGAGCTAGCCTCTTGAGAAATGTGAAAGATACATGGAGAAAAGCCAAATTTTCCAGTTGAGGCCATTATACAACAAGCTCCTAGCCTACTTATCAGCAAGTGCATGCAAAAACCAAACCTAGATCAGCCTACCTCAGAAAGAACTATCCAGCTACATGATAGATTCATTAGAAATAATAAATGGCTGCTGTTTTAATTAAATTAAGTTGTGGGGTACTTTGTTACACAGCATCACTGTGAAAACAGATCATTGAGAAATACATTTGCACATAATAATCTCAAAGATAATAATTGAGTCATAAAGTCAGCCATTGGAAAATGATGCTAGAATGATTGTATTATGTACAAAATAAATCTGATTCATATATTTTTTTAAACACCTAATCTGGAAGAATATACACCAATGTTTACAACATTTACCTCTAGGGAGAAAAGTAGATTAAACATAAAGGATAAAATAGAGTGTTGTCTTTAAAATTTATATAAACTTTATTGATTTTTTTTCCTTAGGGAGCATATTTTCATGCATTACTTATGTAATTTTAAGAACACCTTCAAAATAAAACATAGCTGGGCGCCTGGGTGGCTCAGTGGGTTAAGCCGCTGCCTTCGGCTCAGGTCATGATCTCAGGGTCCTGGGATCAAGGCCCGCATCAGGCTCTCTGCTCAGCAGGGAGCCTGCTTCCTCTTCTCTCTCTGCCTGCTTGTGATCTCTGTCAAATAAATAAATAAAATCTTTAAAAAAAAAACATAGCTATAGGAAACTACCACAATGAAATATATTTTCTCTCTTCTTAGCTCATTTGTTAAAAGAATATTATGCTGTGGATGATAAATATTTTAGCGATATTTTGTTTGATTTGCAGAACATCTTGAAAATCTAGGAAGTTGCAAGAGTCTCTTCAGGGAACACATAAGATAAATAGGGAGACAACAAACAGTAAGAGTATATCCCTCTTTCATCAAGTTGTTGATACCATTTAATTGTGGCTTTAATTTTGACAGATGGGCAACAACAGACACAGAAAACTCAAAATCCTCTTCAACCACCTGGGAACATCAGCACCGTCTCTACACTAGATATAAATGCTAGTTCCTTGATCCCAAAATTGTCCCAGTATTTCAGTTTTAAAAGATACATCATTCTAAGGCATGTAATTCTAAAGTATCTCTACTAAGGGAGTTCCCATTAAGAAACTTGCTATGATCTGAATGTTTGCCCCCCCCCCAGATTTATATGTTGAAATTCTAATGCCCAATGTGATGATATGAGGAGATGGAGCCTTTGGGGTGCTTGTGTCCTGAGGGCAGAGCCCTCAAACAGATATTAATACTTGTATAAAAGGACTCCACAAAGTTACCTTGTCCCTTGCACCACATAAGGATACAAGGAGAAATACAGGACCATGAAGAAGGCCCTCACCCAACCATGCTGGCATCCTGATCTGAGTCTTCCAATCACTTGGTCCTGACAATTAGATTTCATTTGTTTGTAAGCTACCCAGTGTGTCGTATTTTATTTTAGCAACCCAAATAGATAACGACAAAAGTCATAGCCTTTGGGCTACAGAATCCAGGGTTTGAGTCCCAATTTGGTCATTTTTTCCCCAATCTTTTCCTCAAATTTCTAGTCTGTAAAGAAGAATTCAATTGTATGCTCTCACAAGATAATTTTGAACATTATGTAGGGGAGGAAAAAGTTTTCCTCAACTCTGTGAGGGTGTTCCTGGCTAGGTCTAAAAATTAAACTGCCAAAGACAGATTAACAGGAGAAAAGCATATGCATGTATATTATAAATTTTATGTGACATGGGAGGCTTCGAAAGGACATGAGAACCTGAAGAAACAGTTAGACCTGAGTATTTTTGTGCTAGGTTTGATGAAGAGCGGACAGTCATGAAGGATATGATAGGTTAAGGTATGAGGTCATTATAGTAAACTGGGGGAGTTAACCAACGTCTGTTTATTCAGATTCTTTGGACATCCTTTTGTCTTCTGAGACAAGGATGCCTCTTTTCTCTGGATACATGGAGGTCACTTCTCACATGGGACTTTGGGATCTGTTTTTAGGGAGAAGAAGGTGTGGAAGGTCTGCTTCTGTGGTTTTCTCAAACTTCGTGAGCCCAAAATATTCAATATGCCAAGGTGCCATGTTTTGTGGTAGCATGTCCTGAACCCCATCAGATTCCTTCCCCATCCATATGAAAAAAGGGAATTATATTACTTAAATGTCTTTGAGATGTATCAGTAAAGCACAAAGCCAGACAATCACCCATATAATAAGATTTTTATTACCAGAAAGTATTTTTCTGTCCCTAAATATCATCCCTTCTTACTTATAATGGATCACTGAAATTTTGCATTAGAGAATCACTTAATTGATTTAAAGAACACTCCTTTTAAAAATCTAAAATCCCCAAGAGGAAGTAAAACCTTAACATATGAATAATGAATCTGTCCTTCACTAGCTATGTAATTGCGACCACAATGGACAACTTACTTTGCAGATTTGCGGGAATCAAATTAAGATACGACATACAGTAATGCCTAGCACAAACCCTGAATGACAGTAAGAGAGGAATAAATATCCTGTTGGTCATTCTGATAAATCTATTCATGTTACAGTAGATTCCTAAAGTCTTTATGACTCTGAAACAAAAAGCAAACATCTCACCAGAGGTGTGTGTATCTAAAACATCACTACCATACGAAACTATAAGACAAATTCCTATTGAAGTCCTGCCATCTCCCGTGTATTATAATAGGTCCCAACAATTCAAAATTGAATAAAATGGTGTCTGGATGGCTCTGTTGGTTAAATGTCTGCCTCTGGCTCACATCATGATCCCAGGTCCTGGGATCGAGCCCCACATCAGTCTCCCTGCTCAGTGGGGAGTCTGCTTCTCCCTCACCTTCTCCCTCTGATCCTCCTTAAAACTTGTTCTCTTTCCCTCCCAAATAAATAAATAAAACTTAAAAAAAAAATAAGTTAAATAAAACAAAAGCAAATTTCTCCCCCAAATTCACTATCTAGGTAAGGAAAAAAAGTTAAGAAAACAAAGGCATGGAACAATGTATTAAATTTAATAACAGAGCTATATTCAAGGTGCTAGGAATTTACTCAGCACCCAGATTTCTACACTAGGACTATCTAATATGGTAGCCACCAGCCACACCTGGCCAGTGTGACTGACAATCTTATTTTTTTAATTTTTTTATTAATTTAAATTTAAATAGTGACATGGGGCTAGTTGCCACCATAATGAAGAGTGCACATTTAAATCTGTCCATCACTACAGAAATTTCTATTGGACAGTGCTGCTCCAGACTAAGGGTTAGCAAACTTTTTTTCTAAAAGAGGTCAAATAGTAAGTATTTTAGGCTTTGTGAGTCATAGAGTTTTTGTCTCAACAACTCAGCTCTGCTACTATAGTTCAAAAGAAGCCACAGATAATCCATAACCAAGAAACAAATAAGTGTAATAGGTTCCACTAAAATTTTATTTATGGACACTGAAATATGATTTTCATGTAATTTTTACATGTTGCATTATTATTCTTTAGGTTCTTTTGAACCACTCAAAACCATAGAAATCACTCCTAGCATCAGGCCATAGAGAAAACAGACTTGCAATTCATCCAATCCCTGCTCTCAACAGTCAAGGAATGCATCGAGGAGGGCTTTCATTTTGTTGAAACCTGAGGAACTAGAACTCACTACGGCAATAATGGTCTAAAGAAAGAGGAGGAAGAGAGGAAGGTTGAAAAGGAGAAGGAAATGATAAAGGAAGAGAAGGAGGAGGAGAAAGAAACACACAGATTTGAGCATGAAGGAATATAACACACTCAAAGAAATACAAATAAAACTGGTAGGTAAGACATGTGTTTGAGAGTGGCTGGAGATGTGGGAAGGAGAGACAGGAAGTGGTATATCACTGCACTGGCCTCTCTTGTTGATCTTTGACTTCAGCTAAATAGTCACACCCACAGGACTATAGTAAGCTACACTTGGCGTAAGATTAACTTAGGGCAGGGACAAGTCAAGAGGGCAGCTTCAGACATGGTTCCTCAATTATTCTCACAGAAGTATAGTTTCTTTGTGCCCCACACCACCCCCCAGCCAACACTCAGGTGCTAAAGGAATGAGATCTGATTGGTGGATGTGGGCACCAAATCAGTTTAGTAGCCCCATGACCCACACAGAAACCACTCTCTCATAAGAGTATACAGACGTAGCTTCCAGGGACTCAAAGAGATATGCCCAGTTACATGCGTCACCACACTCATGAAACCCAGAACCATGGTCTTCTGCTCACAATTCTTCCAGACCAGACACAGTATAGCAACCATTTTACCATTAGAAATATTGCCCAGTAATATACCTGACATTCTACCTTTCACAAGTTTCCGGTGGGGGGGAGGCACCCATTTCACAAAAAATTCCCTTGTAAAATGGAAAAAAATTTGGTTAACTAGTTACTCTCAGCCTAAGACCAAGGAACTTGGTCTTTATCTTATAGGCAACAGAAATGAATCAAACCAAACTTAGGCTCTAGGAAGAACATCCTTCTGGTAGTAATGCAGAGGACAGACTGAAGAGGAACGGTAGGCTTGGGTTTTGAGAAACCAATAAAGAAATGGTTGTAGTAATCCCTAGGATCACAAATTAAGGTAGAAATAATAGAAAATTGAAAGGGCTTGGTGACAAATTCAGGAGAGGAGGTGAAAAAGAGTCATATGTCAAAAGTAACTCCCACATCTCGCTTTCATTATTTTCAGTCACTAAAATAGAGAATGTGGAGAAAGGAATTCTGCCAAAAGTTGTCCTTATAAGAGAAAATGAACAGCAATTCAGCACCATTTACAAGAGGAAAACACAAAGCAATCTTGATTTACATATCTTATGTGATATCTTGACCTGGAAAGAATGCCTTAGTTTTCAGCTTAGAGCTATCTAAATATAGAGAGTAGTGCTACAAAATGCACTTACCTAAATCAGAGCATTTTATACTAGAATGAAGGAAAAATGATATTTTGCTATTCAACTGCTTACTTACAGAACTCCATGAATCCAACTTATTTGATGTGATACCTCAGAGGTCCCTGCATTAATAAGAGAAGCACTGATTGGTCTGATGCTGAAAAAAAGCTCATTCCTAGTGCTTAATTCATATGCTTGTATATACCCCAAATCTTGGTGTTTTTCCTACATAACACTTATGTGATGCAATTGAAACACGTATGTTTATAATAAGGGATAAGGCTGGTCACTGCCTTAAAGAGGCTATAAAAGGTGTAACTATTTTAAAAACAGGTGATATTCTCCTTCTAGACCACGGTTGCTTCAATTAGTACCTTCCAACCAGTTTCCCATCCATGAAATGCATATAACTTGGTCATGTTTGCAAGAAATACTAGAGTAAATGGAAAAAACAACATTCCATTTCCAATCTGGCAACCCCAGAACCTGCTGGTTTGGGAGCTCTGCACTAGATTATATAACTTTCACTTCTTAATGTCTCCCCCTAGCTTCCACTGCATTTGAGTTCCAAAGCCAACCATGCAACCTGGTTGAGGAAGGGTTACTTAAGGGCTGGTGTGCCTCGGCTTTGAGAAATATCTCTGAACAATCAATAAATCCATTTTCCGTGATTTTGCCTGAATAGCAGAAGACAAGAGAGTAGAGTTGATTTTTTAAAAAATCTTTCAATTAATCCTTCACAGGAATCAAATAGTCCTTCATGGATTCTAGAAGGATGCACAGAACAATTCTTTCCTTCAGGCAGGTCATCTATTATTATCTGTAAAGTCTGCCTGGAATGGGTTCTCTACGCTATTCAACTTGTCCCAACAGAACCTCAACAACCAAGGAAGATTTCTATGCTTTTTCTCAGGGTCACTCAGAAAAAGGTCAGCTTTGTCATGCAGTTAATATGAGAATGAAAGAAAGTACAGCCCATAACTTCCCCCAAAGTCCTTTCAACAGCTCACATACTACAGTATTTGAGTCCGCAGAGACATACGTAACAATCTCTTGCTGCAGGCTCATACCACCCTGAAATCCATAAATTGCTGCAACCTATCTGCTTCTTACAAACCTGACAGGCCCTCGTTTTAAACTGTAAATATTTCCAAAAATTTCTCTTTCCTCTGTTTTCTGTGATAAGGATGTTTCTATGTCCTAAAAGCAGTAGTTCACTCAACTTCTTACCCTCCCTTGTAAGTGAAGATATTCTGTCTCTATCAAACGTGCTTTGTCATTATGTTCTCTTGGTGACTGTTGCAATATCCTAAAGGATGAAGAGAATGAAGAGTGAAAAAAGTAGGAAAAAAGACGGGAAGAATTCAGAGGATTCATGAATTTCAATATATAATATATATATTATATATAATAAATATATATAATATATACAATATATATGTATAATATATACTATATATAATATAATAATTCAATATATAATAATAATATTTTTAAATATGGGTGGGGTTGCATACTGGTGCAATCACAGCCCCTTCTCACAAACCTCAGGGCTTCCTGAGACTTTAATCTTTCTTGGAACCTTGGTATTTCCACCTCTACCTTTCAAAGGAGGATGTCTGCACATGTTAGCAATTCTCTCTGGTGAGTAGCAAATTCATAAGCTGTTACCCTCAGCTACCACTGGGGTAAACAAAAGGGCTCCTTCCCTGCAGGTGGGAGACTCTGGACCACCAGGCAGTGAATGGACACTGTAAGAACACTTCTGCATAATTCTGGCAAAACAGGTAAAATAGAGGGATAATGATAAATTTGAACCTCATGAAATCCCCTTTCTCTATTAGAAGCCAATAAGGCTATTACCATTAACCATGTTTCTAACCTCTATAAACTTGATGCTTTAACATCTGCCCTCCATGTAATAAGTTGGATGTACCTTATTCTGCACAACCTGACATATACCTGAGTCTCCTTGCCTTGGCCTCCTGCTTCCCTCAGCATCCCCTCCCACTCCTCATCCCTGTCCCTAGAAGCACTCCTCCCAGGGGGTGACTTTGAAATACAAATCAACCAATCCAGAGTCCCTGCTCCCAAACCCTACCGTGATTACCCCAAGCCCAGGCACCAGACACCCAGGGACAGCCATTATGCCCCAGAGCCTGATAAAATCATTCTGACCAGCCAAGCCTAAGCCTGATTACTCTAACTTAATCACTGCTTCCTGTAGAAGTCCCAAAACAAAGGCTCTTGCTCATAGATCCTCTTCTCCCTGTGTAGCCCTACCACCATGACATGGCACCCTACTTCCTCTTGGGAACTGTGGGTAAAAAACTTTTAAATGACAGTTATTTTCAAAACTGTTAGCTTTACTATACCTCAAATTTTCTATTAATATAGTATATTTGTGGACCACTGCTCCCACTATAATACAGTACTGAGAAGAGAGTAATCATAGTGATGAGAAGTGAAATGTAAACCAGGTATTAATGCTAAAATATCCCTCCCTAGTATCTGCCATCTGGCAGGGAGCAGTCTGTCTCCAGAGTGGCTCTGAGGCATGAGTAGTGTATCAAGAATCAAACCTTTCTCCATTATCACCACTGCTATTCAACATAGTTCTAGAAGTCCTAGCCTCAGCATTAAGACAACAAAAAGAAATTAAAGGCATCCAAATCAGCAGAAAAGAAGTCAAAATATCACTCTTTGCATATGATATGATACTATATGTGGAAAACCCAAAAGACTCCACTCCAAAGCTGCTAGAACTTGTATAGGAATTCAGTAAAGTGTCAGGATATAAAATCAATGCACAGAAATCAGTTGCATTTCTTTATACCAACAACAAGACAGAAGAAAGAGAAATTAAGGAGTCAATCCCATTTACAATTGCACCCAAAACCATAAGTACCTAGGAATAAACCTAACCAAAGAGGCACAGAATCTATACTCAGAAAACTATAAAGTACTCATGAAAGAAATTAAGGAAGACACAAAGTAATGAAAAAATGTTCCATGCTCATGGATTATCATTTAATAATGCTCATGGACATCATTTGGATTATCATTTAATAACGCTCATGGACATCATTTGATTAGAACAAATATTGTGAAAATGTCTATGCTACCTACCTAAAGCAATCTACACATTTAATGCAATCCCTATCAGGATCCCACCCATTTTTTTCAAAGAAATGGATCAAATAATCCTAAAATTTATATGGAACCAGAAAAGACCTCAAATAGCCAAAGGAATATTGAAAAAGAAAGCCAAAGTTGGTGGCATCACAATTCGGGACTTCAAGCTCTATTACAAAGCTGTTGTCATCAAGACAGCATGGTACTGGCACAAAAACAGGTACATAGATCAATGGAACAGAATAGAGAGCCCGGAAATAGACCCTCAAATCTATGACCAACTAATCTTCAACAAAGCAGGAAAGAATGTTCAATGGAAAAAAAGACAGCCTCTTCAACAAAAGGTGTTGGGAAAATTGGACAGCCACATGCAGAAAAATGAAATTGGACCATTTCCCTAAACCACACACAAAAATAGACTTGAAATGGATGAAGGACCTCAATGTGAGAAAGGAATCCATCAAAATCCTTGAGGAGAACACAGGCAGCAACCTCTTTGACCTCAACCGCAGCAACTTCTTCCTGGGAACATCACCAAAGGCAAGGGAAGCAAGGGCAAAAATGAACTATTGTGATTTCATCAAGATCAAAAGCTTTTGCAAAGCAAAGGAAACAGTTAACAAAACCAAAAGACAACTGACAGAATGGGAGAAGATATCTGCAAACGACATTTATTAGATAAAGGGCTAGTATCCAAAATCTATAAAGAACTTAGCAAACTCAACACCCAAAGAACAAATAATCCAATCAAGAAATGGGCAGAGGACATGAACAGACATTTCTGCAAAGAAGACATCCAGATAGCCAACAGACACATGAAAAAGTGCTCCACATCACTCGGCATCAGGGAAATACAAATCAAAACCACAATGAGATACCACCTCACACCAGTCAGAATGGCTAAAATTAACAAGTCGGGAAATGACAGATGCTGGCGAGGATGCGGAGAAAGGGGAACCCTCCTACACTGTTGGTGGGAATGCAAGCTGGTGCGACTACTCTGGAAAACAGCATGAAGTTGAAAAGAGAGCTACCCTATGACCCAGCAATCGCACTACCGGGTATTTACCCTAAAGATACAAATGTAGTGATCCAAAGGGACATGTGCAACCGAATGTTTATAGCAGCAATGTCCACAATAGCCAAACTATGGAAAGAACCTAGATGTCCATCAACAGATGAATGGATAAAGAAGATGTGAGATACACACACACACACACACACACACACACACACACACACGATGGAATACTATGCAGCCATCAAAAGAAATGAAATCTTGCCATTTGTGACGACGTGGATCCAACTAGAGGGTATTATGCTTAGCGAATTAAGTCAATTGGAGAAAGACAACTATCATATGATCTCCCTGATATGAGGAAGTGGAGATGCAATGTGGGGGGGTTGGGGGGGTAGGAAAAGAATAAATGAAACAAGATGGGATCGGAGGGGAGACAAACCATAAGAGACTCTTCATGTCACAAAACAAACTGAGGGTTGCTGGGGGTAGAGGGGGGAGGGTGGTTGGTTATGGACATTGGGGAGGGTATGTGCTATGGTGAGTGCTGTGAAGTGTGTAAACCTGGCAATTCACAGACTTGTACCCCTGGGGCTAATAATACATTTTATGTTTATAAAAAAAATAAAAAATTTTAAATTTAAAAAAAAAAATCAAACCTCTCATCTTACAAGCCCAGACTGGCTCCAATGCTTACCTAATTTATTTGACCATCTCGCTGACTATATAATATGAATAAGATAATGGTTCCAAATTCACTGGGCTATAAAAGAATTAAAGAAACAACCATTGTGAGGGGCACCTGGGTAGCTCAGTCAGTTAAGCATCCGATTCTTTTTTATTTTATTTATTTATTTGAGAGAAAGAGATCAGAAGTAGGGTAAGGGGCAGAGGCAGAGGGAGAAGCCCGACACCGGGCTCTATCCCACGACCTTGGGATCATGACCTGTGCCAAAGGCAGATGCTTAATCGACTGAGCCACCCAGGTGCCCCAAGCAGCTGGCTCCTGATTTTGGCTCAGGTTATAATCTCAAAGTCATAAGATCAAGCTCTACATCAGGCTCCATGCTCAGCATGAAGCCTGTTTAAGATTCTTTCCCTCCCAATCCCCCAGTTCCTCTCCACCCACCCCCACTTCCCCCAGCCCTGCTTGCATTTGCAATGCCCATGTTCACACTCTTTCTCTCTCAAAACAAAAAAAGAAAAAAAGTAAGTAAACACTGTGGAGTTCCTGTTACAGTGCGCAACAGACAGTAAATACATTCATTAAATGATAAATATTACTACTGGTATTATTAATAACACTATAATTATTTTTGTTTGTTTAATGTCTCACTTCCTGCTGAAATGGTAGCTAAGATGCAATACTCAATAAATGGTAAATATTAATGGTACTACAGCTATCACCATAACTAATTGTTTAAAATTTTTATTTAATCTCTCCCTTATTGCTGAAATGGTTAAAGATCCAATCAGGCCCCAAATTTCTGGATTATTTCACAAATTTTAAAAATGAATGTCATCAATCAAAAAAAAAGAAAAAACCCAAAAGATTTGTCATTTCATCACTCACAAAACTTTTGATTTGTTTTCATAATAACCAACCCACTTGTCATGTTACAACCAATAAAACTTATAAAGTCTTCATTCTGAAAGGGGGAGAAATCGTAATGATTGTGACAAGGCAGGAGACCATCAAGCATTCAGTAATAAAAAGACATAAAAATAACTACGAAATGCTCTTTAAAAAAGATGCAAAATATCACAGCATATAGAACCTAGGTATACATAATTTGGGGTCAATGTCTAATAGTTTTCATGCTGTGCTGGTTCTTTTTTTTTTTTTAATTTATTTATTTGACAGAGAGAGAGATCACAAGGAGGCAGAGAGGCAGGCAGAGAGAGAGGGGAAGCAGGCTCCCTGCTGAGCAGAGAGTCTGATGTGGGGCTCAATCCTGAGATTATGACCTGAGCTGAAGGCGGAGGCTTTAACCCACTGAGCCACCCAGGCGCCCCTGTGCTGGTTCATTTTATGTGTCCACTTGACTGAGTGATGAGGCACCCAAATATTTTGTAAAAGGTTCTTGGTATTTCCATGAGGGTGTTTTTGGATGAGATTGACATGTAAATTGATAAGAGTGAGTAAAGCAGATTGACCTTCTTAATGTGGACAAGGCTCATCCAATCCAGAGAAGGCCTGAATAGAACAGAAATAGCAAAAAAGGCCTGTCCCCACCCAGAGTAAGAAAGAATTCCTCCTAGGTGCTTTCCAAATGGGACATCTGCTTTTTCCTGCACTTGAACTCAAACTGAAATATCAGATCTCCTGGGGCTCCAGCTCACTGATTCACCTTGCAGATCCTGAGGCATGTCAGCCTCCACAATTATGTAAGTTAATTCCTTAAAATAAATAAATAAATAAATAGATAGATAGATAGATAGATATAGAGCTTATTGGTTTTGTTTCTCTTGATTAAAACCTTGATTAACACATGTGTGCCAAAGCATGTAATAATAATGAGAAGAAATACTCACAGAAAGCTAACTTTGTGCTGGACACTGTTCTAAGTTCTTTCTAGAAATTTCCTCATTCTTTGTAATCTGATGCACCAGATACTATTGATACTTTCAGTAAGAAAAACAGTGGTACTGAGAAGGAAAATAATAGCTTATATCAGCTTATACAACCAGAATTTGAACCTATGCACCATGGCTCCAGAATTTGTGCCTCTAATCACAATAGATTCTGCCTCTCGTACTGAAGAAAATACTGGGGATGAGGTGTGAAGTAGGCCATCACTGGAAATCCAGTTCCACTGTGGACAATTCTATGCGACTTCAGCCCCATCTTCCTGTCTTTTAAAAATGACTGGTAGAGGGGCACCTGGGTGGCTCAGTGTGTTAACCCTCTGCCTTTGGCTCAGGTCATGATCTCAGGGTCCTGGGATTGAGCCCCACATCGGGCTCTCTGCTCAGCAGGAAGCCTGCTTCTCTCTCTGCCTGCCTCTCTGCCTACTTGTGATCTCTCTCTCTCTCTGTGTCAAATAAATAAATAAAATCTTTTTTAAAAATGACTGGTAGGAATTTTGTAAAAATTAAAAATTCAATTTATAATACAAATGTATTTATAAAAATTAAATTTTCAATTCATAATATGAATATATTAGGAATGTATTTTCCTAATATACTACTAATACTCAATAACTGTTACTTCTTTATCTCACTGTGAACACAATCTTCTTGATGCTATCTTCATAAACACAGACTATAGTAACCCATGAGTATTTCTCCTCATTAGAAAGCAATACACTTCTATGTTCTTTCCTCCTTTGCTCTTTTGATGATGTATTTCCCATACACTTTCAAAATTAGCAGTAAACATGAAAACAACTCAGTTTTTATACCCACATTTCTATTAAGTTACACCACGCTTGCCATGTTGTAAAACAAATTTTCATAATTTCATTATCATGATAAAATGAAAAAGAATGTGCATTCTGACATTTAAAATAATATACCTTCTCTAAAAATAATATACCCTCTCTAAGAGCTCTAATTTCAGCCTCACAGATGTGACAAATTATTTTGTATTCTATTTATACTTTATGTGGGAAATTTACTTGTCAGTCGAACTATATACAAATTGCATTGTTCATTATTCCATATAAAACAAACTACAAGAGCTCATAATTTTGGTAACATCTGAATTGATGTGAGTAGCAGTAATGTTTTGTAGACCTTACATTTCTTTACAGAAAGCTGACTACATTAATATCATTAGTACATTTTAATCTAGAGAGCAGTTAAGGTCGTAACCATAAGTCAACTTATCTGCAGCTAAGGAATTACCAATGTTTTTCTTCGCCTTTTTATTCCTGGCTTCAAATTCCATCTGGATATATAAGTGAATGTAATTCTTTTTTTAACAGCTTTACTGAGCTATCAATGGCATACAGCAAACTCCACACATTTAATTATATAATTTGATATGTCTAACATACATTTACACCCATGAAGAAATCACAATAAAGATAATAAACATATCCATCACTTCTAAAAGTTTCCCTCTGCTGTTTTGTAAATCTATCCTCTTTTCTGCAGTCTTCCCTCCCAAATGTGGTGAACAGACTCCAGGGTGGCCTCCTGTTGTCCATGCCCTTGCATAATCTCTTCCCCCTGAGTGTGGGCTGCACATGTGACTTGTAACCAACAGAATATGCAAACGTGATGGGATGTACATGATGGTACATGCAATGGTAACGTACATGGACTGTAATACATGTAATGTCTCCCTGCTAGTCTTGAGGAAGCCAGATATCAGTTTGTGAGCTGCCACATGGATAAGGCCATGAGGCAAGGAACTGAGGGCAGCCTTGAGCCCCAAAACCAGAGAGAAACCGAAGCCTCAGCCCAGCAGCCTGCAGAGAGGTTATAAATTATTTTTAGAGAAGGTGTATTATTTTAAATGTCAGAATGCACGTTCTTTTTCATTTTATCATGATAATGAAATTATGAAAATTTGTTTTACAACATGGCAAGCGTGGTGTAACAATAGAAATGTGAGTACAAAAACTGAGTTGCTTTCATGTTTACTGCTAATTTTGAATGTGTAGGGGAGATACATCATAAAAGAGCAATGGAGGAAAGAACATAGAAGTGTATTGCTTTCTAATGAGGAGAAATACTCATGGATTACTATAGTCTGTGTTTATGAAGATAGAATCAAGATTCTGTCAACAGTGAGACAAAGAAGTAACTGGATGCTAGCAACGACTACATGAACTTGGAAGCAGATCCTTCCCCACACTAGACTCAAATAAGAACCCAATCCCGACCAACACTTTGGGTGCAGCTTTGTACAGGACACACAGTTAAGCTGTGCCCAGACTTTTAACCTACAGAAAGTATGAGATAATAAATATATGTCATCTTAACCTGCTGAATTTTGGGAAATACTGTTACACAGCAATAGATAACTAAGACACATGCAACCACTGACCTCCTTTCTGCCACTGTAGATTAGTTTCCTTTTTCTAAAATTTTATGTAAAAGAAAATACAAAATATGAACTCCTTTTTGTCCAGATTCTTTCACTGAATATAATTATTTGAGATTTATCCATGTTGGTGGATGTATCAATAATTTACTCCTCTCTACTGCTGAATACTCTTCTATTATTTGGGTATCCCATAATTTGTCTAACTTTTCACCTGACACTAGACATCAGTTGTTTCCACTTCAGTGTTATAATAAATAAAGGTGCCATGAATGTTAGTATGCACATCCTTGTAAGGCTATACACTTTAATTTCTCTTGGGTAAATTCCTAGGAGTAGAATGGTGAGGATTACATGATAAATATCAGTATTTTATGTCGCCTCCAGCAGCATGTAGAATTCCCATTCTTCTACATCCTTCCCAGCACCTGACATGCTCAATATTTTTAAAAAGTGTGTAGTTGTATCCACTATAGTTATAATTTGCATTTCTCTAAAGGCTAATGATATTGAACATCTTTTCAAGTGTTTATTTTCTACCTGTATGTTTTTTGCTTAAATTGCCCATTTTATTTTTTTTTAAGATTTTATTTATTTATTTGACAGAGAGAGAGATCACAAGTAGGCAGAGAGGCAGGCAGGGGGCAGTGTGGGGGGGAGAAGCTGACTCTCTGCTAAGCAAAGAGCCCAATGCGGGGCTCAATCCCAGGACCCGGAGACCATGACCTGAACCGAAGGCAGTGGCTTTAACCCACTGAGCCACCCAGGTGACCCTAAATTGGCCCATTTTAAAAACTAGGCTGTTTGTTTCTTATTACTGAGTTTTGATACTTTTCTATATATTCTGGGGACAAGTCTTTTATCAGACATATTCTTTGCAAATATTTTCTCTCAGAAAGTCTTATCATTATCTTTTATCTTTCCTTTTTTTCTTGTTTAGAGAGAGGGAGCATGTGTGAACTAGGGGTAGGTTGAGGGAGAAAGGGCAGAGGGAGAGGTTAAATCTTAACCAGGCTCCATGCCCAGCAAGGAGCCTGTCACCAGGCTCAGTCTCATGATCCTGATATCATTACCTGAGCCAAAACCAAGAGTAAGACATTTAACTGACCAAGCCACACCGGCACCCCTAGAAATGATTCTTAACTATAAAGAACAAACCAAAGATTACCAGAGGGGAGGTGGGTAGGGGGATGAGTTAAATGGGTGATGGGGATTAGGAGTGTACTTGTGATGAGCCTTGGATGTTGTATGGAAGTGCTGCATCACTACATTGGATACCTGAAACTAATAGAACACTGTATGTTAACTACCTGGGATTTAAAGAAAACTTTAAAAAATGAAGATCTGAGGTAATGCCTGACAAATAATAAATGATCAATAAATATTTGCCTTGCAAAATATAACTTTCTTTTGTATTCCAACACTTAATGCTAGGTGGGGATCAAGTAATGTCAGTTGTATATGATAATGATGAGTAATAATAAAGAAAATTAGAAAAGAAATGGAGAGATCTAGCAAAAGAAAAGAACAGGATTTGTAGGGAAATGCAATGACTAATTTTTTTCTGGCGATTTAATGTACATTTTTTTTCTTTTTACTCAGTGACCATGGTAATCATTTGATACTGCATTAAACCCTGTTGTACACCCTAGAACCTCTAGAACCATCTAGATTTGTCCCTATTGTTGAACAAAATATTTTAACTCTCTTCTATTTATATTTAGATCTTTACACACACCTAAAGTCACAGGACCTAAACTGATAAAGATCCTGCGAAAGCTAACTGATCTCAAAACTGAGGCTTTTGCTTCCCTTCAGGTCAGATCGACACACATCTCCTGAGTGGTAAGGTTAGATGATGAATCGCAAGGAGCACTGTCCTTGAGGAAATTTTATTTGCACTGTGAACTTAGAAACATAAGTATATGATTTCAATGCAGTGTTAAAGAACAATGAGATACACACAAAGTACAACTTCAAGGACTTAAAAGTCTACATAGTAGGCAAGTAGCTGTGTAAGTAGCTGTGTGGGAAGATTTGTTTTACAGGTTTTATCAGGTTTTATTATATTTTCACAAGAGTGTGTTGTCAAAACTTTGTCATCCTGCTAGGATAAGCCCCAAATCAAAAGGAATAAAATGTACAATAAGTGAATTTGAAAACAATTTCAAGGGGAAAATAATCTGAACACAATTCTTCTTTTATCACCATCCACACTTCTATTCAGTGTAAAAGGTCCATACATTCTGTTGAAGGGCTAATGATATTAAAATGAAGTAGAGGAAAAGCCTTTACCATGGTCTAATTAGATTTGTGAGAATTTCAATTATAACAAATTTCAAAAATATATATGGAAATTTTACTTCCTGTAGTGGCAATCCAAACTTCCCTGCAGAAGAAAATTAGAAGGCTCCCTCAAAGTTTTTTAAAGATCCATAACTGGCTCTAAGGGGTTAATAAGGCAATTTAAAAAATTATATGTTCAAAACCTAGATAAAAAGAAATATCAAAAGAGGTGAACCTAGCACTTAAGGCTATCCCCCACCCCCAGGAATATTTTCTAATTCTAGAAGAGGCACATAAGAGAGAAGAGCTGAACAAGGCTTTACAAAAATTAATGAGGCCTGAGAACCAAAACTTGGAGTGCAAGACCAGCTGAAAAGGGACTGTCAACATGAATACCCTTCCATGGACTTCATACCTGTTTTAAGCCTGTCACATCTTGATAACTGAATTCCATAAGGAAGCGTGCCAGAAGCCCCAGGTGGAAGCTACATGACTTCCTGTGACTTTGCCTCAGTAGTCGTGTGGCATTATTTTTGCCATATTCTACGGGTTAAAACTGAGTCACAGTGTCAGCCCAGATTTAAGGGTAGGAGAATATACTATGCACTGAATACTAGAGGACATGATCCATTAAGCAGAACATCTTTGAAGACTTTAGGCTATAGGAAAGTATGCTCCCAACCAACAACCAGCACCACTGCCAACCACATGAGGGAGACATCAAGAATACCCTTCCCAGTTAAGCCTTAGGATGACCATAGCCTTGGTCATCATCTGACTAGAATCATATAAGAGAATCCAAATGAAAACTCTCCAGGTGAGCCTTGGTACCATAGAAACATGAGTAATAATAATAAGTTGTTGTTTTAGGGGATTAAGTTTTGCACTGTTCTTTTATGCAAAATTAGATGGCAGAAACATCTTTCACTATCCAGGTAATAAAAATAAGATTAGAATGCATGCTATAGTATCCAGGGTAATTACTTAAAAGAACAGAGTAAGTAACTGTATAAGTAAAAAAGCCAATAAAGAGGGATAATAAAAATAAACAAGCCAAACAAATGAGTTTATAGCTATTTCACAACAGACAAATGTTCTTGCAAAATTAGGAAAAAATTAATTATTTGAATCATATTTTTAAAGGTATTAGGAATCTGTGAATGCAAAGAGTTAGATGAAATAAAATCCCAAGGAGAATTCTAAAGAAGAGAATCTAAGAGACAAATTTTCTCAGGGAAGCTAGTAATATCCAATTATTTTCCCCCACAGAACAGAGGTAATTTCAGCTGTATACTAAAGATCTAGTTTGTCCAAACTCCAGGTATGCTAAAACACAGAGCCTGTAATGAGGGAAATGTAACCTAAAAGTTGTGGGTAATCATAGAAGAAATAGTGTGGCAAATTGAAAACCTGAAGGAACCAGAACAATAGCTGACATATTCATGGGACATTTCCTGCATTCTGAGGCCATGATGGTGTAAACAGACATAGGTTAAAATCTCCTAGAGGCAGATTGAAATTCTGTCCATTTCTCAATGCTTAGGAAATAAAAACTTGCTTCAAACACACTGTCAACTTTCTCTTTCAATATGTGCATGTTTTGAAAATATGTGGGGTATGAGCCTAGAGATTTAGCTCTGAAGCATAGTACCAGAACTACTAACAGTGATTCACATCTGAGAAGAATAAGATGGTCCAGACCCTAAAACAAAGGTCTGGGAGAGCCTCATCCTAGAAACAAAGGTAAGCCAGAGGTAGACTGTATAAGTAAAACTCGAACTCAGCTATTACCCAGTTCAATTTTGAATTGGAGCCAGAAGACTCTCACTCTATCTGCTCAACAGAGGAAAGAGAGAATCCTTAACACTAAGTTAACAAATCAAGAGTAAATTAAATCCAAGGAAGTAAGTGGAAAGAATTTTAAAAGAACTAAAATTAGTAAGATGGAAAATAAAACATAAAGATCATCAACAAAACTTAAATTCACTTCTTTGAAAAGACAAATAGTATTAACAGACAGCTAGCAAGACTGAGAAAAAGAGTAAGACAGCTCAAATAAACATTTGAAAAAGGAGCATCACTACAGATCCAACCAACATGTAAAAGACCTTAAGAGAACTTTATAAACAAAGTTATAACAACAATTTAGAAATTTTAGATGAAGTAGGCAAAATCCTTGAAAAATGCAACCTAACAAAACTGACACAAGTGGAGCTCATGTGGTAATGTTAGAAAAATAAATATTGGAAAAACAGAAAAAGAAAATGTTCTTAGAATAAACTTCATTGGATATTTAGAAAATTCAAGGGACTACACAGTTTAATTGTTAGAACTAATAAATGATGTATAAAGTTTGCTGGATACATGACTGACACAGAAAAGCATTTCCATGTGATAGCAATGAACAATAGAAAATGAAAGTTTAAAAAGAATCATTTACAAGGCACCTGCGTGGCACAGTTCATTAAGCATCCTATTTTGGTTTCAGCTCAGATCATAATCTCATGGTCGTGAGATGGAGCTTTGCATAAGGCTCCATGCTCAGTGTGGCGTCTGCTTTCTCTCCCTCTACCCTGTCACTGCCCCATCCCTGCTCACACACTCTCTCTCCCTCTCTCTCTCAAATAAATAAACAAACAAAATGACCAAAAAAATCAGAAACACAAAAATAAATCTACCAAAACATTTGCAAGTCTTCTACATAAAAAAACCATAACCATCAGGGAAATTTTATAAGATCTAAATAAATGGAAAAAATTATTGTGTCTATAGATGGAAAAGTCAATATAAAAGATGTAAATTTCTATTAAATGGTTTTCTACTAAATCTATGGCTTAAATGCAGTCACCAAAAATATTTTAATACATTTTTGTAGAAATAAATTAAATTTAAACATTTCATGAAAGCAAAGAGCCAATGATAGTCAAAATGCTCTTAAAGAGGAAAAAAAATATCTGAGAAAATTCACAATGCCAATATTAAAACTTATTGTAAAGTTAAGGCAATGAGAGCATTGTGGTATGGGCACAAGGACATACAAATAAACTAATGGAACCAAAGAAATAATTCTAAAATGGGGTCATATGTATACATTTTAAGTATTTCAAAGATGGTAGAACACATTAGTGAGGAAAGGATGGCCCTTTCAATAACCAGCTCAAGATCAAGTGGAGGGCCCCCCGGCTGGCTTAGTGGGCTAAGCCTCTGCCTTCACTCAGGTCATCCCAGGGTCCTGGGATTGAGCCCTTGCATCAGGCTCTCTGCTCAGTGGGGAGCCTGCTTCCTTCCCCATCTCTCTCTCTGCCTGCTGCTCTGCGATCTCTCTCTGTGTCCAATAAATAAATAAAATCTTTAAGAAAAAAGAAAGATCACGTGGATATCCTCAGGGGAGAAAAATAAAACTCAACACATGCACAAAAAATAGTTTTGGGTGGACTGTAAATCTAAATGTAAAATATAAAACACTTTTAGAAGTCTTGGGATATTTTAGAATATTTTAGAAGCCTTTAGTATATTTTTAGAATATTTTTATGATCTTAAAATATGAAATTGCTTCTTAAACAGGGACAAAAATAAAAGCACTAACCATAATGGAAAAGATTGCTAAATTGGATGTTGAAATTAAGAGCATCTTTATATAAAAAAACAGCAGCAAGAAATGAAAAGTCAAATAAAATAAATAAAAATTAAAATACAAAAAAAAAGAAATGAAAAGTCAAATCACAGAGTGGAAGAAAATCTCTGCCACTCTTATTGCAAAACAAATCACTCAAATCCAGATATAAAGTCATTTCATAAATTCAGACAACCCCATTTAAAAATGGACAAAAACTAGTAGAGGCACTTCAGAAGAGAACAATGTTTATGGGGAAAAGCACATAACCCATTCTTAACCACCATTACTCATCAGAAACATTAAAACTAAAACTACAACAAAAGACCACTATCCATCCACAAAAATGGCTAATTTTTAAAATGCTGATAGCACCCAATATTATTGATGATCTGGAAAACTAGGACCTCTTTTACCGTACTGAGAAAAGTGTAAATTGGTAAAGCCACTATAGAAAATTGTTTGGCATTATCCACCACAGTTGAACGTACACACTCTTATGACCCAGCAGCTTCATTCCTAGGTATATATATCCAACAAAACTGTATATATATGTGTAGCAAGAGACAGGAAAAAATGCTCATATTGGCATTGTCCATGATAGCAAAAAACTGGAAACAACCCAAATATCCCCCCAAAGGTAGAATAGATGGTGATATATCCATATAACAGAATATATTAAATGAATTAACCATAGCAGGAATTTGGATGAATCACATAGACATATTAATTAACAAAATCCAGGCCCACACAATATACAACAAACATACAATTCTAGTTGATAAATATACAAAAATTAATAAAGGCAAAATTAAACTATAGTGTTAAAGGTCAAGATCCGTGATTCTTTTGTGGGTGGAAATAAAGATTGAGCAAGGGCACTAAAGGGCCTTGTGTGATATAGGCAAAATTCAGTTTTGACCTAGATGGTCATTACAGACTTTGTGGCAATTCATTAAGTTGAGCACTTAATATTTGTTGGGTGTTTTTAGATGGGTATGTTAATAGGGAAATTTCAAGTCATACAGATAGATCTCTTTTTTCATGAAAACACTTCTAATTTTAATAAAACAACTGAAATATTAAGCAAAGATTTTGAAATAATTCTTCTAGCAAATACCATTTTGGCAAACAAATATAAAGGTAACAAGACATGTAGGCTGTAGGGACAGGGATAAAAGAGGGATAGTTCAAAAGAAGGAGAGCCTGCACTGGAAGATGCTGTGAAAAGGCAAATCTATGAAATTTCCTATCAAATCGGGATAAAATAACATGAAAATAAATTGAAGTTTTCAAGTAATCACTTAAAAAAAATATATTTTACTGAGTTGTTTTCTTCATCTACAGAAATTCATTTGACTAAGGCTAGGGACAAAATGAATAGGCAGTTGCTCTCTAGTATATAATCACGAAGTTGTGAGCAGAAAATGGTCTATTCATTTGATCTCCACAAAAAGAAATCACATTTAGAAAGTAATATAATTTTGACAATGCCAATTTTTAATTTTATTAGATTAGTTGAACAATTGTGTAGGGATTTGGCTTAATAAACACTTAAGAGAGGAGAGAGAAGAGTTTCCCAGTTATTCCTCTGGAACTTTGTGTAATTCCTTAGTGGAAGTCTGATTACACACATCAGGACTCCAGAACTCTGGGTCTCCAGACCTTCAATTCAAATATGTCAGGGAAACATTTTCATTTGCCAAATTAACAATGATAACAATTAAAACTCTTGACAGTAAGCTACAGTAGAGATACAAAAATAAAATACATTATAACATAACATTATGAAAATAAAATACATTATAATATAACATTATGTTTAAATGGAGCTATACTTATCTTAGATAAGTATAAGCTATACTTATCTAAGTATTCTCAGGAAAAATAATCCTGTGATCCTGTAGGAAATATACACAAAAGCACAGACTAAGGTTAAATTTTTAATTAAAACAATACATTTGAATCTTATTCTGGAAACTTCTCTTCTAACCATTCTCCCACATGCATAAGAAATAAATTAATTGCATTTGTGAAACACTGTATAACCTCTAAATTTTAAGTTCAATACATTTCTCTGTAACTCATACTTCCTACTGTTCATTTGTATCTTATTTTTTTAAAGAATTTCAGCTTTTCATCATTAGAAACTAGTTTGTTACCAGCAAACAGAATGTCTTTCATAGATCTCATTTACTCAGACCACAAAAATGTAAGGCTTTTTAGCACTAAATCAAATTTTTAAAAAAGTAAGACTCAAAATGTAGATTTCTAAATTTTACTAAAACCCATTAAACCATTTACATAAGGCAAATCCTTGAACTATTATTTTAATTATATAAAGGATTAGTATCAATCATATATAAAGAACTAACAAATCAATTAGGAAAAGGCACATGAGTCAATAGAAATATAAAGAAAGGAACAAAAATACAAGAATTTCCCAGAAACGTAAATAAGAGGCCCCTGAAAGTTTCTTGACTTAATAATCATGGAAATGTAAATTAAGACCAAATAAAGATAACATTTTCTATTCATGAGATGGGCAAAAATAAAAATCTAGTAATATTGCTTTGGCAACAATCTAGAATCATGAGGATCCTTATCTAGTTCTGATGGGACAGATGTAAACTGATATAATCACTTTAGAAATCCATTTAGGAATTTCTTATGAAGTTGAAAATGTGCATACCTTCTCATCCAACAATTTTATACTAGGTATATGACCCACAGAAATTTCTGCATATGTTCATCTCAATAGGAGTATGATAAACCAGGTAACTTTTTTAGTAATAGCAAAAAAAAAAAATTACAGCAAACAAGTGTCCAACAGGAAATGAAAAACTATGGAATACTCATACAAAATGTATTTTATAGCAGTGAAAAGACTGATCTACTCAATACATGAATTATTGGTATTGAATCTCACAAACATAATCCAGGTTTTTTTCTTTAAAAGGGCATTTTAATAAAGCCTGCAGATAAATAAAATGAATTAATATATCTTTTAAAAGGGATGATAAATATCAAAATCAGAGCAATAGTTTCTGCTTAGAGCAAAGGGAAGGGTTATGGAGTTGTAATGGTAATGATCTAGCTCAGGGTCAGCGAGCTATGACCATAGGTCAAACCTAGCCACCACCTGTTCTGTAGTTTTATTGGAACACATGGATTTACACAATAGGGCATAGTGACTTTCCTGCACTAGCAGAGTTGAGTAATCACAACAACAAAACAAAATACAAAACCTAAATATTTTGTATCTGGTCCTCTACAGAAAATATTTACATACCTCTGTTCTAGTTTATAAATTATAAATTTAAATTTATAAATTTATAAATTATAAATAGGTTCATTATATATATAATATTTTATATATAATATATATTTATATATAATGTATATATAATGTATAATATATAATATTTTATATATAAATTTATATTATATAATATATATTATATATAATATCTATAATTAAATAATGTCTTAAAATATTGTTCTTACAGAATTGGTGCATGGAATTCGCATGGCTTTATAGTAATGTGGCTAAGGATGAACTCAATCAAGCCAGCACACCTTTCTAAGGTCACTGCTTACTTTTCATTAGATCAACCATGCAAATTACCTGGCTCCAATCGTGGAGAAAATCAGCAGACGGGACCTAACATAAATTAAGAAAGAATTAAGGTGCTCGCTTCGGCAGCACATATACTAAAATTGGAACGATACAGAGAAGATTAGCATGGCCCCTGTGCAAGGATAACATGCAAATTCGTGAAGCATTCCATATTTTAAAAGAAAGAAAGAAAGAAAGAAAGAAGTAAGAATTAATAACATAAATTAGGAAATAAGTAAGAATTATAATAATAGCAATGCTAAAAAAAAGTTGGTATATTAAATTCCTAGGGTTCCTATAATGAAGAACCATAAATTGGGTGGTTTTAAACAAAAGAAATGGGGGTGCCTGGGTGGCTCAGTGGGTTAAAACCTCTGCCTTCAGCTCAGGTCATGATCCCAGGGTCCTGGGATTAAGCTCTGAATCGGGCTCTCTGCTCTGCAGGGAGCCTGCTTCCTCCTCTCTTCTCTCTGCCTGCCTCTCTGCCTACTTGTGATCTCTGTCTGTCAAATAAATAAATAAAATCTTAAAAAAAAAAAAAGAAATGTATTCTCCTACATTTCTGGAAGCCATAAGTCTGAAATCAGTTGTGTTGGCAAGGCTAGTTCTTTCTGGTTTGAGGGACAATCTGTTCTATGACTCCCTCCTACCTTGTGGTGACTATCAGTGATTTTGGTGTTTCCTGGCCTATAGATATATAACTCTGATCTTTGCCTCCATAGTTACATGGCTTTTTGTATAAGGACACAAGACACTGGATTAGAGCCCTCCCTAACTCAGTATGACCTCATATTAACTAAATGTACCTGCAAAGATCCTATTTTCTAATTAGGACACATTCTTGGATTCCAGGTAGACACAAATCTGGAGAGAAAACGATTCGACCCAGTACAGTTGGTATGGCCCCAAAGAAAGTGATTGTACATCTATACCAGACTACAGAATATTCTTAAAGTAATCATTACACCAGGGGCAAGTACATTGTACAGGGACTGCTCAGGGAGACAGAAAACACTCCAAATATTTAAAATAGAATTAAGTTAAAGTAATGAGTTATAGTGGTGTTCGGAGGGATAAAGAAGTCCAACACAATAATGAGGCAACCCCGCAATCACGCCTAGCCTGGAGAGACAAGGGAAGTAATAATGTTCCAGGGATCAGAATCACTCCACAGTAGGTAAACCAACAGTAAGCCTGCCAGGCAGAAAAGGGGGTTCCTTGAAGAGACAGAGCAGGTGACAAAGACAGATCAGGCTGTAGGCGTGCAGGGTAGAACACAGGTTAGAGATACTCTGTAATTTCCCACCCATCATCCCATTTTCCAGGCCCAGCTGGAAGCCAACATCACCTGGAAAAAAGCAACCTTCAGGCATAGATCCCCACTGCCAAGGTAAGAGAAAGACTAGGAATGGCTGGAGGGCAAATAGGCCACAGCCAGCCCAGCAAACAAGGAGAAATGTAAAATTATACTTTTTTAAGATGCTACTCATTGGGATGGAAGATTGAAATCAAACAGTTTAAGAAGGTAGGCATGGCTTCTAATGCTTCCAAACTGTTCAGTCTTCTCACTAAAAGGAAATGTTGCTTTATGAGTTCTTAGAAAACTGACAGTTCAATAAAATTTATTTAATGGATTTTGGAAAATCCTTAAAAGAGCTTAGTCTATTTTTTAAGTGTTGACTACTGTGTGTCACTTAATGCGATAAGTAGGTATTGAGCTAAAATTCTAAATACCTGTTTTCTAACTTTACTTCTTCTCTAGGATTGTTTTGAACTAATATAAAAGGATTTCTGTAAGAATAGCCATATTATAAAGTATATAACTAAGAGTCCTTTTCTCTTCCTCCTTCTTGATCTTTAGAATTAAAGAAAGTAATGAATATCTAAGTATATTTGTCCTTGAAAAAAGTATAGTTCTCCTTATACATATACCAAAAAAACAAATAATCCAATTTAAAATAGAAGACATGAACAGACATTTTTCCAAAGAACACAGACAGATGGGCAGCAGACTCATGAAAAGATGCTCAACATCACTCATCATCAGGGAAATTCAAATTTCAGTGTGGTTTCGCACTGAAACCACAGTGAGATATCATTACACCTGTCAGAAGGACTAGTAGCAAAAAGACAAAAAAATTTTAACTATTGGCTAGGATGTGGAGAAAAGAGAACTCCATGCCCTGTTGGTGGGAATGTAAATTAGTGCAGCCACTATGGAGAATAGTACAGCATTTTCTCAAAAAACTATAAAAAGAAATAACATATAATCCAGTAATTCCACTGCTGGGTATTCACCCCCTCCCCACTGAAAACACTAATTCAAAAATACATATGTACCCCTATGTTTATTGCAGCATTGTTTATACTAGCAAAGATAGGAAAGCAACCTAAGTCTTCAGAGATAGATGAATGGATACAGATGATGTTATTCACAATGACAGCTATAGAAATAGCTATTTATATAATGGAATATTATATAATATAATATATATAGTATATTATATATATAATATAATATAAATAGCTATTTATATAATGGAATATTACTCAGCCATAAAAAATGAAATCTTGCCATTTATGACAACTTGGATGAACCCACAGGTTATTATGCTAGGTGAATTCAGGCAGAGAAAGAGAAATACCATATAATTTCACTTATGTGTGAAATATAAAAAACCAAACAAAAAGCCCAGAAACACTCTCACAAGTACAGAGAACTGGTGGTTGCCAAAGAGGAGGGAAGTGGGGAATGGGTGAAATGGATAGAGGGCACTAAGAGGGACAAATTTCCAATTATAATATAAATAAATCACAGGGATAAAAAGTACAGCATAGAGAATACAGTCAATAATATTGTAATAACTTTTCATGGTGACAGATGGTAGCTACCTTTATTGTGGTGAACACTGTATAATGCATGTAATTGTTGAATCACCATATTGTATACCTAAGACTAATATAATATTCTATGTCAGCTATACTTCAATTAAAAATTTCTTAAAATTTAAGCTCTAGGGTGTTCGAAGCATTTTGATTCTCTTATAGAAATGCAGAAAGGATGTTTTCACCATGCACTGATTTAATAAAAAGTATGAAAATGTTATCAACATTGGTATTTGTGAACTGTCTATAACCTAAGTACAATCTCCACTAAGAAAAGCTTAAAAAAGAACTTTGAAGAAATGGATTGACTCCAAAGCTATTAAAACATTTCACATTTTAGACAGATCCCAACTCTTTGCTCTCTGACCATTTAAAATATTCATTGTTACCCAAATAGCTTTGATGCAAACCCATCCCCATAATGATAGCAGAGCAAATTAATATGACTGTGGTGATTTCATTGGACTTCAGTGATGCCCATATTACATGCCAAAAAATGAACAAAATCAGATGGCTAAGACGAATTCCGCTAAAGAATATGCCACCTAAAACATCCTTGGCAGATGGCACAGAGTGGTCCAATCATCTCTGGAAAATAGCAAGAAATTTATTTAAAGCTGCTCTTCAAGACTTAAAGACTTGGCAGACAGCAAGAACTCACAGGTGTGGGGTTCTTCACCAGCTGAGCTTTTGTGGGCCATTTCCCTCAATCTCAGTATAAGCAAACAAAGAGCCAAACAAGTGGCTCCTATGTTGTTTAATGATGACATTTATGAAAAGTATCAATGAAATGATCTTTTAATAAAAAAGCACCCAGAGGGCGCCTGGGTGGCTCAGTGGGTTAAGCTGCTGCCTTCGGCTCAGGTCATGATCTCAGGGTCCTGGGATGGAGGCCCGCATCGGGCTCTCTGCTCAGCAGAGAGCCTGCTTCCTCCTCTCTCTCTGCCTGCTTGTGATCTCTGTCAAATAAATAAATAAAATCTTTAAAAAAAAAAAAAAAGCACCCAGAAAACAAAATAATATTTAGACAAACTCATTTTCAAGGTATCTTGAAGATTTTCATAAAACTTAAATAAATAACATAATTTTGTGCTTTCAGACTATAAAAGAGAGATGTTTGAGCACTGCCCTGTGTTCTCCAAAGGTATGACTGATTTCAGTCATTTGTATTTACAAATCAGTGGACTTTCAATTCCAGTAAAGAGCTTTTCTTCACTTTTATTTTGAAAAGATACTTCAGTCACACTTGCTTTTACAAAAAATATTCTGAGGGTAAGGTGAGCCAACAGAAGACAGATCTGAAATATAATCAAGGTTCATTAATCAAACAGGAAATTGTACTATGAATTTAAGTACTAGGTTACATGATAAACAATTAAATGTAACTGAATTGCACCTTGGGTTTGAATCTATAGTTGTTTTAAGAGTGGCCTGCCTAGCCAGATATGAGCTCTGTAGAGCTTAGAAATCCGGGCTTTGCGGTCAAGTACATCTGGATTAGGAATTGCCTTCCACTGTTTATGATGTGTTTGACCTTGGAAAGTCATTTAAACTATGCTTCACTTTCATTATTTTTAAAATGGGTTCATAATTGTATCACACACATTTCTTCTAAGAAGTAAATGCTTTGGTATATTAAAAGGGCTCGGCGTCTGGTACTGGGTGATGGCTCAGTAAATGATTTTACTATTTCATATTGTTATCGAGGCATGAGTTGTTAAAATAACAAATTACATGGTCTTCTCAAACTGTGGCTAAAACAAATGACTTTAAATGTGAATCAGGTCTGTTGAATTGAATAGTAGGTCCTTAAAAATACCTGAAGAAAATATCTTATGAGAGGAGAAAATTCAACCAATATTATTCTAAGAATTGTTTGCTGTTCAAATTCTCAGAAAGCTCCAGAAAATGGGCTGTGCTGACCAGAGGGCAGCTCAGTAAATAAAGGAGAAATAAAGGAGCAGCTCAGTAGCTGGTTCAGTGGATGATTTAGGTTTAGCAAGAAAGGTGAAGAGAAATATCTTGGGGTCAAGTTCTCATAAGGGTCACAAGGAAAAAATGTTTTGTTCTTCAGGGTCTTTTATGCATACAATTTTATGATAACAACAAAATCATTACTTCATAACTACTTAATTTACACAAGAGCATGAACTATACGCCATGTTAATGCAACCTTAAATGTATTACAGTAAGATCTGACACTATAGTTATCATCATTAGGCTAATACAGAAAAATGTGGAACAGAGGGAACTGTTGGGAAAGAAATTGTGGGGAAACCCATTTCAGCAGCATGTTTAAGACTGGGATGAAGATAGAAGAGGGGTTTCAGATGAGAGTGATTCCTTCATAAGGTGAAGGGTGAAGCCCAGGAATGGCTAGGATTGACTCTTTTCAGGCTATTATCTAGTTAGTTTTGTTTGTCCATCTGGTCAGATTAACAGTATAGATTCTGGAGTCAAATGTAGGAGTCTGAAGACCTTGAGCTAACAACCTCATGGTCTTGGTTTCCATACTTGCAAAGCAAAAATAAAAATGGTTGTCTCATAGAACTGCTTTGAGGATTACAGAAGACAATTTACGAAAACCCTGGTACAAATCAGTAGTCACTCAAGTGATCACTATTATTCTAAGTCAGCCATTGATGTGCTTCTATAGTTCATTTCGAACTTCCCACATTTGCATTTGAAAGGAATAATAAAAGATTCTCCAGGTCCTGAATTTCCTACCATCTCAAGGCTAATGCAAGAACTACTAGGAACAGAAGTAACTAGAAATGATCCATTCATCTCTTTTCTAGTAGTACTTTCTAGGGGAATAATCCGAAATAATAGTAAAGGCTTATGTACAAAGACATGAATATTCTTAAAAATTGTGCTCTCCAGTTTTACACCAGAGGAAACTTCTAATATTGCCTGAGAAGAATAAGACTCAAAAATTTATCTGTAGTCTCAACTTAGCTATTTTAAGATGCATAGAGAAAAAGAGATGATGGAAACAAAAATGTGCTTTGCAACTGATCTCTACCTTCTGTACAATCCTCGTACCACAGGCTTTCTTTGTGTGAGGTGAAGTTTTTCAGACCTTCCTAACTTTTGGCAGGAGCATTATATCTTCCAGGCCAAATGTTGCCTCAATGACTCGTGCGTTATTCAGAACCTCATTGCTTCACGAGTGTCCCTATCATTTGTAATTAGACATGGCCCAGCTCTAACAGTGGATATTAAAAGCTGTGTTGCTGCTCCAATGGTACACATATGAAGTTGTATTGATCCCATGTGGTGCAATTATTTCTCCATTCTTTTGAATTCCTGAAACAACAATAAAAACTATCACTTCCCTAGATTCCTTCTGTTTCCACTGTCAGGAATGTCTCACACACAGATAACTTCAGCACCAGGGTTCCCACTAACAAGCCCCATCTCCCTCATCCACTGCGCAACCACGAGGAAATAAAATGTCCTAAACAAAAAGATTAATTATATTATTCTCACAACAGATACTTACTTCCTAACTAACCAAATCTATGCTTCTGTAATTTTGCCTCAGATTATTGCCTCCATGTTTCAGCCACCCCCAGAACACAAGAGAATGCTTCTCCATTCTCCTGTCATAATTATCTCACCATTGTCTCTAACTTTTCTCATACCACTCCTTCACATTAAAACAGTCTTCCCATCTTTCCTCTCAGTCTTATTCCGCTCAAACTGTCCTCACAATTAGCTTTCTAATTGCTCCTGCTTCCACATTTGACAGTATACTTACTATGTCCTACATGGTGGCCAAACCGATATTTAGCAATTAGCTCATTCCACTGTGGGCGACACTTGATAATTTCAGAGTAAGGTCTAGAAGACGTGTGGGACACCAACATCCCAGCACTTGCCCCCCCTCCATCTCCCTTTAAACAGTCCTCACCATCCTTAGCACTCTCCATTCTCATTGTCTGCCTACATTGGGTTTTTGCTGTCCCTCAAGCACTTTAAGCTCATTCCTACCTCTGGGCCTTTGCATCTGCCTTTCCCTCCAGCAGAAACATTCTTCTCCCTCCTCCACTTAGCTTCCAAACTCCTCATAGCTTTTTCCTTCCCAAAATTCAAGTTTCTGCCCAAATGTTACTTTTTTCAGAGGAGCCTTCTGTAGCTACCCTGTCTAAAATAAGTTCCTTCCCACTGCTTGATCACACTTTATTCCTCTCCCTGACTTTTCACTTTTGCATTTATTTGTATTACTTAGAGCACTTTTTTCCCTGTTGAAAGATGAAATAGACAGACAGACAGTGACTAGATCATATGTAAAAACAGAACTCTGACCCATAACCTACAGCAAGCCCAGGAAGTCAACCTATTACCTACAAATCGGACTTGTAGAAAGTCTGACCACTATCTCTAACAACAATTACAGGAAGTCAAACAATACCCCTTGTAACAAATTGGCCCTAAATGTCCAGGATTTGATTAGCTAACAGCTTCCCTAACTTCTGACCTGCTTCTATCTTAGGGCAAACTGGAGAAAGCCAAATATGCACCCTTAACTAATCACATAGGGTGCCCACTTCTATTAGCCTACCTTCAGCTTCCCCATGCCAATAGCTTGAAGACTACCTTTTTTCTCTCTTATAAAGCTTTCCCACTCCTCAGCCTGTCTTTGAGTCTCTGCCAGAGGCAAGTAATGGTAGTGGCTCACTCTCTTTACTATAGCAAGTGCTGAACCAATATTCTTTGCTTATTCTCATTATTTTCATTGGCCTTCATTCATTTTTACATCAATAATCTATCTCAATCAATATATAAATTCCATAAGGAAAAGTCAGTCTATCTCATTAATCACTGATTCTCCATAATGCAGAATGGTGTTTGGAACAAACATGCTAGATTGAAATATGTTGAAAAGAAGAAAGGAATGAGCAGTTTTCCTGAATACAAAAGCCAGAAGTTACCCCTTATTCCTCTATGATACCATATAACTTACCTCTATAATCTACCTCTAGCTCTACCTGTGTGGACTCTATCAGATTACTTTGTAGTAGGACCTCATAGCCGATATTCTCTACTCCTAACTGTAAAATTACCTGAATACAGAGAATGGTACATATAATTTTTTTCATGGTAACAGCTCAGGCTACCCTCTGATTGTGTCTTTGATTGTTTTGAGCCTGTCAAGTCTTGTCTCTAAACAGGACTTTTCACATTTCTATTCTCTCTTAATGTATGCGAGTCAGAGCTTCTCTGAACAGTAGCTAGCTTGTCCATAAAAGGTGGTTGTTGGACCATATGATCACCAAAGCCCCTGCCAACTCCAGCAAGCTGTGATTATCTTAGGGCCTGAGGTAAAAAACCAAGAAAGCAAGAAGTGTCCAGATTTCAAAATGACTTTCCATTTAGTGTATTCCATTAATATGCAAGTTATAAAGTCAGTTGTTCTGCATTGCAGGTAAAGCTTCTTTATATTCAGAGCATTGAGGAAGTTTCTCTGTAAAACACAAGAAACATCTAGCATGACAATGAAGTTTCTGTCCTTTGAGGACAATCCAACTTGAAAAACAGGACAACAAAACTAAAGAACTGCTAGAGGTAAAATCTGTCAATCTTTCATATCTTAGGGCAACAACACTAAGGAGTTTCCCATCAGACATAAATAAAATCCTTTAATGCACATATAGCTTTATAGTCTCCACAAATTATACAGCCCCCAAACCAAAGGAAAGTATATCAGTATTGGATGTAGAATTTCTAGGACCTTTGCATTTAAGGTTTTCTTTAAACAGCCACCTAATATTAATTCATCATGTCTCCAGTATATATTCACTGACCACTTTTGTATCCAGCTCTAGATACCTAGTCTATCCACCTTGCATTACTAGCTATGTGAGTCTGAGCAAATTATTTAACTTTCTTGTACTTCAGTTAAACGGCAATCATGATAGTATCCAATTCATGAGGTTGTTGGATAGAGTCAATGCATTAGTATGTACAAAACCACAGGACAGGGACCAGCACATATTTAGTATGTAAGTAATATTACTGTTGGTGTTACCGCTATTGTTCTGTTACCATTATTTTTCCATGGAAAGAATTAAGCTAAATGTGTGGTAGAATTAAAAACAGGACTGTAAGGGAGAGGAATGGATCAACAGGCAGAGCACAGAGGATTTTTAGGGCAGTAAGAGTGCTCTGAATGATATTATGATGTCAGATACATGTCATTATACATTTGCCCAAACTCAAACAAAGTACAACACCAAGAATGAACCCTAATTAACATAAAGACTATGGGTAATGATGATGTGTCCATGTAGGCGCATCAGTGGAAACAAATGCTCCCCTCTAATGGGGGAGGTTGATAATAGGGAGGCTATGCCTGTGTGGGGAAAGAGGTATATGGGAAATCTCTACATATTCCCTTCAATTTTTCTTTGAACCTAAAACTTCCCTAAAAAATTATCTTAAAATGGTGCCTGAGTGCCTCAGTTGGTTAAGCATCATCCTACTCTTGGCTTCAGCTCAAGTCATCTCAGAGTCGTAAGATGGAGCCTCACATTGGGCTCCATGCTCAGCATGAATTCTGCTTGTTCTTCTTCCTCACCCCTTTCTCCTCCCCCTGTTCTCTCTCTCAATAAAATCTTAAAAAATAAAAAAAAAAAATTCAACTGTCTTGAAAATATATCAAAAAACCCAATATCCATGACTTGCTCCTCAAAATCTTTAAAGTCATAAAGGAGAGATAATGTCTGTACTAAAAGGTAGAAGTCATAATGCATATGAGGGATTAAGATAAAATGCTATGAAAATTAAGAAAAAGAACGAACTACTTGCATAAATTTCCATTAGAGCCCTTACCACACTATGTGATTTTTTTACATGCTGTCTGTCCCTCCTCTCCACCCTCACTGGGACTGAATGTCACCTAGAAAGTAAGTACCATGGCTAATTCATCTTTGATTCACTTGCCTCACACAGAATAAAATATTGAAAAAGACTTCAATAAATCTTGATTTAATGAAAGTAAATGTGGATAAGTTTAGATTTAGATAGATAGTATTTGACTGTGAAGTTGGCATTCACATAGAAATGTCTAACAAGAAGGTAGAAATAGCAATTAATTCAAGTTTTCTTGAGCGAAGGAAGGGTCATAAATTAGAATTTGTGCTTTAAGAAAATATTCTTCTGGGCATACATGGGTGGCACAGTTGAGCATCTCACTCTTGGTTTTGGCTCAGGTCATGGTCTCGGGATCATGGGACTGAGTCCTCCATTGCACTCCATGTTCAGGCTTGAATCTGCTTGGGAATCTTTCTCCTTCTTGCCCCTTGCCCCCACTCTCCTTCTCAGTCTCAGTCTCTCTCTCTCTCTTTCTCTCTCAAATACATAAATAAATCTTTTTAAAAGGGAAAGAAAATATTCTGATAGTTGTACATACGATGAATTGGATAAATCAGGAGGCCACTTAATTCTCCAGTGTTATTCCAATGTAAAAAGAATTTAATGCAACATATGTCCAATTTTCCATGAGTTTTACATCCTTAGTAAAATTTACAGGAAACCCTTCAATTGCATTATTGGAGTGATACTACTTGGCTCATTATTAAAATCAAAAGAGAACATTCTAAATGAAGCCATTCAGCAGATACAGACTTTCATCAGTTCTAAGATAACATTCACATTGTAAATACTGCAGGGGGAAGGGTCTTATAACAGAGACACAGCTAAGAAAATTTTATTATGGACTCTATGATTGAGATTTTACATACATCTATTCCTTTCCATGAGGATTAAACTGTACTCTAATCTGTGGCCTTTAAAAAATAATTTAGGGCAATGACTTCACAGTTACACAGAGACAAAGTGTGGTCTAGCCACACTGCCTCCCAAAATTTTGATATTTGCAACATACCTTCCCATATTACAAGGCAATTATTTTTTCCCTTTATTTCCTTCTTCCCCAGGAGCTCAGAATAATTGCAATGTTGGTTCCTTATATTTCTGAAAAGATGATGAGACTTTTTGTTTCTGGCTATTTGGGAATTAATACTTTGAGCCCAGTACTCCAAACCACTGCATTTAAAAAAAAAAAAATACATACTGGATAAATTACAGAGTCATATTTTTCAAATGCATTGCTAATCAAAAGAAAGTCGGGAAAAATACCCCAAGGCAAGAAATAATGATAACAATAATAATAGAAAAGCTAAAATAGAATAAGAAAGAGAACATAAAAAGCTGGAAATGTTCTAGAGATAAATGCCAATAACAAGAGTCCAGCATTTGGGATGGAGTTCTCACCAAACTGGTAACTAAGGACAGGACTCCAGGCCTTTGCCAGGATGGAAACCACCTGACATAAAACCCCATACAAAGAAAGAACTTTAACCAGGATGAAAGGATGAGTATGCAACACAGCCTTGCCGTAAAGGGAGCTAAGAAGAAAACCTGTCTGTCCCAACCTTGGTTCCAGAGGGGAAATAAAGAAGAAAAATGGCCTCATAAAAAAATTTTAGCTACAGACCTGCCAGCACATGTGTCTTGGGCTTGATTCTAGATTACATGTATGATGATGATTTGAGAAAAATGAAGCCAAAATATTAATTAAGGTTGACCTGGGATGATCACACAAATCCTCTCTGGAGGGAGGCTCCTCAATGGAGACCCCACAGGATTTTCCCAAGATCAAATATTAGTCCAAAATAATTATCAAATGCATACAAACAGCAGTCATCTTCAGTGAGAATCAGTAGAAACAAAAACAATAGATTTAGATCCCCAAGGCTTCCATTACCAGAACACACAGAGGATAAAATAATTAAGCAATAAAAATCAGAACAGAATGCAGAATGGCAAAAGAATAAAGAATCAAGCAATAAACAAAGCTCGAGAAGATATAAAAATGACCAAGTCAATTTGACAAAGAACCAAACAAAAGGTCTAAAAAAAGGAATTGTTGAAATTCAAGATACAAGGAAGAGTTAAACAGCACATGAAACAAAACCAAAGAGAGAATAAATAAACCAGAAAATAAATCTGAAGAAATTACCCAAAGGCAGCATAAATAAATTAGAAAATTTAAGAGATAATACAAAATAGAACGAAAAGCTTTAACACATACCTAATCATTGTTCCAAACAGAAAGAACACAGAGATTGGAGTAAAAATAAATAAATAAATAAACGAACAAAAGAATGATGCCTAAGGGTTTTCTAGAAATGATAAAACACAGAACTCAAGAAGGATTTTAAAAAGTAAAAAATAAAAAAAAAATCACAGCTTAGATACATCATATTTAAAATGTAGAAAGCCAAAGATGCAGAAAAAATTATTTAAGAAGTCACTTTTAAAAGCATAAATCGGGGCGTATGGGTGGCTCAGTGGGTTAAAACCTCTGCCTTCAGCTCAGGTCATGATCCTGGGGTCCTGGGATGGAGCTCCACTTCAGGCTCTCTGTGAAGCAGGGAGCCTGCTTCCTCCTCTCTCTCTGCCTGCCTCTCTGCCTACTTGTGTCTCTGTCTGTCAAATAAATAAATAAAATCTTTTAAAAAAGAAAAATAAAAATCAAAGCAGAATTAAATAAAATAGAAACCAAAAACAAAAATGCAAATACTTTCAATTTATCCCAGTCACACCAAGGAGCATGGGGCTCCCCACTGGGAAATAGGAATAGGAATCCCCCAAATCAACCCTCATATACATGGAAACACGGTATCTCACAGAGAAGGATTTGCCAGTCAGTACAGAAGAACTGCAGCTTCACAATGATGCCAGAAAATGGATCAATAAAACAGTGATGCTGAAGTACTTGATTATACACATTTTAAAAAAATGAAAAAAAAAATGGAACCTATCTCACGCCATACAGAAAAATCAATTCTAAGGGATAAAATACTTAAATGTGAAGAGATTTTCTTTTAATTAGAAAAAATATATGGGAGAGACTGAGTGGCATGGTTGGTTAAGCATCCAACTCCTGATTTCAGCTCAGGTTATTTTCTCAGGGTCATGAGATAGAGCCCCAAACTGGGCTCCATGGTCAATGTGGAGTCTACTTGAGAATTTCTCTCCCTCTCCCTCAGCCCCTCTACCTCATGCTCTCTCGCTCTCTCTCTCTCTCTCTCTCTCAAATAAATAAAATAAATCTTTAAAAAACTATATACAGGGGCGCCTGAGTGGCTCAGTGGGTTAAAGCCTCTGCCTTCAGCTCAGGTCATGATCCCAGGGTCCTGGGATGGAGCCCCACATTGTGCTCTCTGCTCAGCAGGGAGCCTGCTTCCTCCTCTCTCTCTCTGCCTACTCTGCCTACTTGTGATCTCTGAGTGTCAAATAAATAAATAAAATATTTAAAAAGAAAAAAAAACTATATACATATATATGTACATACATACATGTGAATATCTTCAACTGCAGTAAAAATTACTTTCTTAAACAAGACACAAAAGCATAAGTCATGATTGAAAAATAAATACATATGAATTAAAGTTATCTTTTCATCAAAAGATACTTTAAAAGAAAATGCAGAATTAAATATCAAAATTAGAAGATGTGTTTGCATTTCAAAGAGCATAAGCAGAGTGGGTAAACAATTCTTAAAAACCAAAAAGGAAAACAACCAGATGAAAAATGGTCATAAAGAGAACTATAAATGCCTAATAAATAAGTGGAAGTATACCCAATCTCACTTTTAAACAGAGACATGAAAATTAAAACCTTGAGAGAACATTTTGCCCAAGCCAAATTGGCAAAAATGTAAACACCTGACTTTAGCAAGTATTCATGATTACAGCGAGCAACAAACCATGCACTGTTAGCGTAAGGTAAATTGATTCAACAATTTTGGAAAATAATTTGGCATGATTTTGTAATGCCACTTGCCTGTGATGCACGTTACACTTTGCTTTAATGCTTATTCAATAATAAAATTGCTTTCTTTCTCTTCTTCCTTTGTAGAGCGCTTTCCTAGGTTGGCAGGAAATTTTGTTTTTAATTACTCAACAACAGCAAAAGCAAATCACGGAAAAATACAAAGGGGGTATTATTTATAGATAATTCAATATCCAAAATTGATCAATATATTGTTTTTTTTTTAAAGATTTTATTTATTTGTTTGACAGAGAGAGAAATCACAAGCAGGCAGAGAGGCAGGCAGGGGGTGCGGGCGGGAAGCAGGCTCCCTGCTGAGCAGAGAGCCCGATGCGGGACTCGATCCCAGGACTCTGGGATCATGACCTGAGCCGAAGGCAGCGGCTTAACCCACTGAGCCACCCAGGCGCCCAATCAACATATTGTTAAAGGTATGTATTATTTTTAAATGCTATTGAAAACAATGGGATTATAATACAAAAATCAGAGTAGATATGATTGGGAAAGGGAAGAATAGAGTTTGAATGGACAAAGGCTTATAGGGAGCTACAGCATTATTCGTTCTTTTCTCCTCCTTAATCTATTCGGTGAGAACCCTGATATCTCATTTAGTATTCTTTGTACCTTTTATACTGTTATTTGGGTTCAGTTTGTGGGCACCCAGCTCCAAACCCTTGCCTTGCTGTCTAGACAGAGGTCCAGTCTTTCATGCCTCTCAGCACACCTCATCCCTGCCTCACCGCACTCCTCACCTTGTCCTTCGACCTCTACCCTGACTCACGAGACCAACAATGCGGGGAGACAATGCAAGGAATTGGCACTCTAACAAGATAAACTCTGACAAACAGGAGACAGTATACAATGGATAAATAGTCTACTCCCAGGTAGACTATTTGCTGGACAGTAGCTTCCCAGAGCTCCTTTGAGGATGTCAAAGTTTGAATGAGTGATTGGCTTGCCCCAAAAGCGAGAACAGCTCAGTAACATATTAATTCATACTTATTGCCACTCCTTCCCTGCCTCATGCTCCTTTGGTCCCAGCGAAGCTTTAGCGACAAAGCTTTTGCCTCAGGCTCTGTTTTGCCAAGAAACTCACACTAAGAAAAACTTGAATGAGTTTTTAAAACTTCATGTAAAATATAGAGAGTTTTAGGAAATGGTAACAAAATTATTTTTTAAAAAAAATCATGCTAACAATATGAAAGATGAGTACAGAAAAATCATCCCAAGGAAAATGGGATCCAGAGAACAAGAGGAAAGTTTATTTCAGCAATAACTATTCAGTTCTAGAACTGGATGGAAGATTGAGGCCAGAGACAAGAATATGAGAAAATACATAAGAATTTGGGCAAGGAAGCTCATCGTTCATCTTCTTCCACCAAACAAAAACCTTGGCCATTCCCTGGAATCAATCATAGCAAGGAGAAAACGGAGATGGGAGAAAAAGGGAAGAGTAGTTCCTGTACTTATTGTAGGCGATCAGGACTGAGGGGTCCATGGAAGGCGAGATGAGATAACCGATGGCAATCTGAAATGGGCAGGCTCCGTTCTTTGGCTCCCCCCAGCAGTGATGTCTGGTTCCAGGACAATGGCAAGGCAGCAGAGGCCATGAGGACTGGAGGTTATCCAAGAGTAGAGTCAATGGTCATAGATCAGCACAAATTAAATGGCCTGCCAAGATGGCAAAATAGCAGAGTCGCTCAAACCTTTTCCCAAAATTCAACCCTGGAGAATATATGGACTCAGGAAGCAAACATGGATTCCAGAACAAAGAAAAAAACAAATCAAAAGAACAAACCAAAGGTGAGAAACTACTAGAAAGAACAAAAGCTGCCTTGAATTGGTGTATGTGTGGGGGAAAGAGGGGGTGGGAAGGTGAGTGACAGCTGTGTGGAGGATGGTAGGCAGGAAGGCTCTTTCAATGTTATTCTTTCCTCTCCCCAAGGTTGCTCTGGACAACTACTGTGTTTACTCTCACCACAGAAATTAGCAGCAATAGCACCGGCCTCTGGCGTTGGCTAGGGAGGAGAGTGTCCTGCTCAAAAACCTGCCACAGTATTGGGTGTTGGTATAAGCAGGTATGACCTGACCAGCTGCCCTATTGCATTACTCCTCCATTCCCTCCTGTTCAAAGCTCCCAGGGCTCAGAGAACAGAACTCAGGGAGACTACATCTACCCAGGGCTGGCCCTCTCCAGAAGTAAAGGTGGTTCTGGGCATGGTTATTCCTTGCGGAATCCATAGAGACTGGTGTTCTGGAGTGTGGCCCCTCTCTCCCAATAGTCTCCCAGTGAAACAGAGCCTGGATATACAGTTCTTTCCAAACTCACACTGCGTAAGAGTATTCCAGAAAAACGCACACAGACAAAAATAATAACCAAAACTTAACATGACCTCAACTGAAATGGGTTAAATCAGCAACATGTAAAACCTACAGTAGAATTTTTTTTAAGTTTATTCATTTTTTGGGTAGAGAGAGAGAGAGCACAACCACAAGCAGGAGGGGCAGAAGGAAAGGAAGAGAGAGACTCTCAAGCAGGTTCCACACTGAGTGTAGAGCTGGACATGGGACTCGATATCACAACCATGAGATCATGAGCTGAGTTGAAAGGATCAGGAGCTTAACCAAAGATGTCCCTGGGCCTATAGCAGAATTATTGAAGACCAAGAAATGAAGAGTAGAAAGCCCCTGGAGAGATCTTCAAAAGGTTATTTTCAATTTGAAGTAAGAAAAAGTAATCGCAAGTAGCGCCAAGTGTAATATCAATTATGAGAGTGAACACAGTATACAATTTAAGCAATAAGATGAATATTATTTTTTTAAAAAACACAACAGAGTTGGAAAATTAAACTGAAAAAAATGGTAGGAAAGGATAAAGAAAGAGAATTTCTTTTCAAAGTTAAAGAATCTGGAAATAGATGAACCAAGATACAGATTATAAGAGTCCTAGAAGAGAAGTAAAAATTTGAAGGGGCAAAGTCTTGAAGAAATAAGAGATAAATTTCCCAGAATTAGAGAGATAAAAGACCTCAGATCAAATGGGATTACAGAGCACTAAATATAAGAGATAAGAAAAAAAGAACCACAGTAAGACAGATAATGGGACATTTTAAGAACATCAAACAGAAAATTCTGAAGCCTTTCAGAGAGGAAGAAATCCAAAAGGAATAAAAATCATACTAGAGTGAGTCCAAGAATTTGCATTTCTAAATTCCCAGCTGATACTAAACCTGTTGGTCCGGGGACCACACTCTGAGAACCACTAAAACATATTTCACTCAGAAATTGAAAGTTAAGCAAGAAAAAAAAATCAGTGATCTACAATATCTGAATAATACACTCATAAGTTAGATGAACAGATAATTCTATGTCTAACAAAGAATACACTCTTCAAGTGCCTATGGGACACGTACTAAATGAACTATTCGGCCTCAGTATAAGGAAGTCTCAATAAATTCCAAAGAATAAATACCGTGTGGGCCCTACCTCCTAACCATAATACAAAAAAAATTTTTAAATCAAAATTAATTTTCTTAGAATGAAACTGGGTGGTGTGGGATAGGAGTCAAAGACATCATGGAGAGGAGAGAGGAACGTTTAAGATGGAGAGAGAGGTGTAATGTTTGCATCTGTGTGGGTTACCATACATCATTTATTTTTTAGTTCTATTTCCCGAGAGGCATTAGAAATAAGAATGAACACTCTAGTACTCAAATTGTGGCCTCCAAATCCCATTCTCCAACAAAAGGAGCAGAGCTCCATAGAAAACTGGTGGGTTTCGGGCGCCTGGGTGGCTCAGTGGGTTAAAGCCTCTGCCTTTGGCTCAGGTCGTGATCCCAAGGTCCTGGGATCGAGCCCCACATCGGGCTCTCTGCTCAGCAAAGAGCCTGCTTCCCCCTCTCTCTCTGCCTGTCTCTCTGCCTGCTAGTGATCTCTGTCTGTCAAATAAATAAATCGATCTTAAAAAAAAAAAAAGAAGAAGAAGAAGAAGAAAACTGGTGGGTTTCAAGGTTAGGACAGGAAAAACACAGGGTCAGCCTGGAGTCTCTTGTGATGTCAGAAAGTAAAGCACGCCTAAAGAAAAAAAGATGGTAGCATGTCAAAGAGCACAGGAACAAACCTGGATGGCAAAGACAGGATATCCAGAAGGACACGAAGTACCCACCCCCAAATACTTACCCATTTCAAAGGGAACGTGCTTGCTTTTAGAGTAGAAATTCCTGATAAACACCACCTTAACCAACTGATCAAGGTTAACATCACCAGTAATATATACCGACACTATGGAGCCCAGATACTATGTTCTGATACCTTTGTGGCAGCCTTCCCAGTGATGCCAAACCTCATCGTGATCATGCAGAATCACTGAAGAACGTTCGACAGCATGACTGACCAACAGTCTTCCAGAGTGTCACAGTAACAAAAGCCAAGGGAAGACGGAGGGACTGACACAGATTTAAAAGAGATAGAACAGTTCAACAGGATGCAGAATTTGGGATTGGGTCCTGGGGATAGAAATAAGGCTTAGCTGGGACCCTGGCAAAATCCAAGGAAGTTCTGTGTACATTAGTTCACAGTATCGTACCTAGATCAGTACTGTAGTTTTGATCATTGCTCGGTTTACAGAAGATGCTGACACGAGCAGAAGCTGAATGAAGGGCATCCAAGAATTCACTGTCCTACTTGGGCAATTCTTCTGAAGTCTAAACTTACCTCAAAATAAAGAATTAACTATTAGTTTTTATTGAAGTAATACTCAAAACTGCACCAAAATGTCAAACTATTTAAAATTTACAGTTGTACCCATAATGGAACTTTTAACAGCCAAAAGAATTTATTTTCATTTTTAAATTAATAATTTAATATGGACATCAGATTTTTGCTGTCGTGTCTCTTCAATCCATATTTTGCAGCCATTCAAAACAAACAGGAAACCTAAGTGTAAATATATAAATATTTTTATGTTACCAAAATATTGAATGTGAAACTCTAGAAAATGACAAGGAACAGTATACAGTGTACAGTAACACAGCCTTTGTAATTTTTGTCCCCACCCAACCCACCTGCCTAAGAACTTTCCTATTGCTGTGGCTGCTTGGTCCTGGCGTACACAACTGGACCTGAAAAAAGCAATCCATTGACTGGACTGAATCACTCAAATTCTCTGTCTCCAGTCATTGAGAACCCAGACACCAGGGGCGCCTGGGTGGCTCAGTTAGTTAAGTGTCTGCTTTTGGCTCAGGTCATGATCCCAGGGTCCTGGGGTCGAGCCCTTATGTCAGACTCCCTGCAGAATGTGGAACCTACTTCTACCTCTCCCTCTGCTCCTCTCCCTGCTCTCTCTCTCTCTTTTTCCCTCTCAAATAAATTAAATCTTAAAAAAAAAAAAAAGAACCCAAACACACCAGTACTATATTATATTGACGTTAAGATGCACATTTTTTTTATATTTTATTTATTTATTTGAGAGAGAGAGACCACAAGTAGGCAGAGAGGCAAGCAGAGAGAGAGAGAGAGAGAGAGAGAGAGAGAAAGAGAAGCAGGTTCCCTGCCAAGCAGAGAGCCCGATGCCGGACTCCATCCCAGGACCCTGAGATCATGACCTGAGCCGAAGGCAGCAGCTTAACCCACTGAGCCACCCAGGCACCCCAAGATGCAAATTTTTATCATTTCTAAAATCACAAGGTATCTCACAATATCCTGTGCATCATATTTAATAGTGGTTTTTCTTAGTAATATATAAATAAATGGTGTATCAAATATAGGACATGTCTCTTGAATATTCAGGCAGAAAACCATATTCATCTGGTGCTACTACAAGACAAAGACAGGAATGAAGCCAACATACAGAGGAAAATAGAGATGAGAGAACTTATGGCCCAAGAGAGAGATGAAAAAACTTTTATGCAGGATAGTAAGAATTGCTGCTCTAGTTCCTATCAATATTCCATTTTGTTTATCTAATCTTCTGCGTGGTCTACTGGGTCTTTCATCATTAGGTTCTGAGTTATTTCATATTCTTATAATAATCTTTTTTAGTAAGAAATATACATTAAAGTTAAAACATTCAAGGACACCCAAAAGATTAATAAATCGGCCAATTTTCCAGAATTTCAGAAAGTAATATGTCAAATGCATTGAATGGGTTTAATGTGAAAGGTGATGCTATTTGCTGCTCCTTTCCCTTCCAAAGTGGTTATTACCAAGCCAAAGCTGGATAAAGATCACAGAAGGATGTTTAAAAATGAAATCAAATCTCACTGAGAAAGTCGAAGGCAAAAATAAGGAATAAATCAGAAAGAAGATGCAAGAACATAATCGCCTTATACTGTACATAAATTCAATTAACTTGATAAAATGAAGAATACAAATTTGTTTGCCCTTAAAGAAAAATCACTATGGTAGTAGATTCTTTGATTCCTATATTTTCCTCTATTCTCCCTTAAAAAACATCACCACAGTAATAGATTCTTTACTTCCTATATTTTCCTCTGTTTTCATAAGGCTGATGTTTCTAATTGATTTTGTGATGTGGGCTTTTCAATTCTATAGGCATGGAAAGTGAATTCCACATGAAGTATACATATTCAGCAGTACCATTTTTATGGATTGACTTGTATATTTAAATTTAGAATCAGGCCAAAGGAAAAAAAAAACTGGGAAGGGTGCTGTACAGAACACCTTTTGCATGTGTCTGTTGGCCATCTGGATGTCTTCTTTGCAGAACTATGGAATACTATGCAGCCATCAAAAGAAATGAAATCTTGCCATTTGCGACAACATGGATGGAACTAGAGTGTATCATGCTTAGCGAAATAAGTCAAGCAGAGAAAGACAACTATCATATGATCTCCCTGATATGAGGAAGTGGTGATGCAACATGGGGGCTTAAGTGGGTAGAAGAAGAATCAATGAAACAAGATGGAATTGGGAGGGAGATAAACCATAAGTGACTCTTAATCTCACAAAACAAACTGAGGGTTGCTGGGGGAGGGGGGGTTGGGAGAGGGGGGTGGGATTATGGACATTGCGGAGAGTATGTGCTTTGGTGAGTGCTGTGAAGTGTGTAAACCTGGTGATTCACAGACCTGTACCCCTGGGGATAAAAATATATGTTTGTAAAAAATAAAAAATTAAAAAAAAAAAAGAACACCTTTTGCAGACAATATATCTTGTACAAGAAAATAAAAAGAAGGGTGCCTGGGTGGCTCAGTGGGTTAAGCCTCTGCCTTCAACTCAGGTCATGGTCTCAGGGTCCTGAGATTGACCCCACATCAGGCTCTCTGCTCAGAGGGGAGCCTGCCTCCCCCTCTCCCTGCCTCTCTGCCTACTTTTGATATCTCTCTCTCCCCACCCCCTCTCTCCCTCTCTCAAACAAATAAATAAATAATCTTTAAAAAAGAAAAGAAAAGAAAAAGAGCAGTGATGAAGAGCCAGGTGAACAACTAAGGTCCCAGTGTTTAAGAATACTTCAGAACCTGATTCTTCCTACCTTTATCCTTTTTTCTTTTTTCTTTTTTTTTAAGATTTTATTTATTTATTTGAGATAGAGCATGAGCGAGGAGAAGGTCAGAGGGAGAAGCAGACTCCCCGAGGAGCTGGGAGCCTGATGTGGGACTCGATCCCGGGACTCCAGGATCATGACCTGAGCCGAAGGCAGTTCAACCAACTGAGCCACCCAGGTGTCCCTATCCTTTTTTCTGATATCTTGGTTCAGATTTCCCCAAAAGACAGGGTCTGAGACAAAAATTTGCATGCAACTAATTTATTCTGGAAGGTGACTGTAAAAAAAAAAAAAAGAAATGAAAGACCAAGAAGAATAAAACAAAGAAAGTAGGTTAATAAGAAATACTTATTTGGCCTTTGTTCCCAGCTCCTGGCAGAGAACTTCTAATACTCCCAAAGTTCCTGAGGAGCATGTTTTGTTATTTGTAATGAGTCCCTTTCTTACCTTACCTGAATTTATGCTAATGAGGTGACCCTTGGTGGGTCCCTAGATGGTTTCCTAATGGGGCTGGTTGCCAGAGGAACCCACCATGTATTAGAGAGTTTGGACTTCCAACTCCACCCCTGGACCTCTAGAGAGAAGAGAAAGAGTAGAGATTGAGTTTTAATTACCAATGGTCAAAGATTTAGTCAATTGTGCCTACATAATGGAACTTCCCCCCAAATCTCTAAACAACAGGCTTCTGAGAGCTTCTGGATTGGTGAACACCTGAGGTGCTGGGGGGTTAGCACACCAAGAGAGGGCATGGAAGCTTTCTGCACCTCTCCCCTTGCTCTATTCATCTCTTCCATTTGGTTGTTCCTGAGTTGTGTCCTTTATATCAGCATTATGATAAATCAAGTGTTTCCCTGAATTTTCTCTGAACCATGGAGAAAAGGGAAGTGTTCACGTTCAGGCTCTATTAATGAAGGACTACTCCATGAAGTATGAATTCCTTCACCCATGCAGGTTTATGCATAGGTCCAAGGGTTTGAGGATATTCCCATGGACATCCCACACAACAGTAGCAAAGAAGTCTTGAAGTAGAAATATTAGATCAGCTGAGACAAAGTTCTGTCAGGTTATACCACCCTACAGATGTTGCCACAGCAACAACTGGAATAAGAAGGTAAGTAACAAAGGTGAGGGGGACACAAGAGGTAAGCAACACTGCTGACTTCTTACCCCTCTTAACTACAACATAAATTATATTCTCAAATATACATTGTATTTATTTAATAAAGTTCCAAATGAACTATTTCAAAAATTAATGAATTCTCTCCCTAGTCAATAAAAAGAAGCAAATATAAATTTGATCTGTTATATTAGTAGTGTAAATATCAAAGCATTTACTCTTAATATAACTGTATGATATGATAGTAAGCAAGTAGCTGAAAACGCAATCTTAAATCATTACTGGAAAAGACTCTGATTAAAAAAAAAACACAAAAAACAGTTTATGATTCACAAGGCCCTTACATCAGATGAATACTACTCTCCATCTATTCTGTCAGTATAAAAGGCACACCGAAACTTACCACGTACAAGGAAGTGACTTTAGGCCAATAAGGAAGAATAAGTAACTGCACAAAGTGGGATGGACTGCTGGATGGAGCAAAAAGATCAATATTCATTCAATGAATGATGGTATCATGTTGCATTAAGTGAAGGAAATGTGCACGTAACCAAATAAGCTATAATAGACCATGAAAAAGCCAGGACAGGTGAGTGCCAACTGTCAGGATCAGAGAGGAGTATAATGGAAATAAGGTGAGCAGGAGATAAGCTACTCTCACACGGCCATCTCTTCCCTCCTTGGGACCACTGGAAGAACACAGGTCCCCACAGAGGTCCTTACTATGATAGGAGCCTTCAAGGAGCCTTCAATGGCTAGTATTTTCAGTGACCAATAGGAAGTTCACCTACTCCTTCCTTGACTCATATTTTCTCTCCCACAAAATAAACCAAATCCATTTTAGATCATTTCACACCTATCATTAACTGTTACAAAGCTGTATTTGTGCTAAAACTTCTGAAACTGTGTGTCAGTGAATGTTTTAAAGGTCTTGTGGCCATTGTGTTCACTGAGTTTCTGCAGCTCTATTTAACTGTTCTGGAGCTGCTCAAAAACCCTGCCATACACCCAGAGACAACATTGGCAAACCCTGCTCGAACCCCATTGTGTGACATATTTTCTCTATTGATTGTGACTCCTGCCCTTTCTTGTTTGGGTGACATTGACCAGAGTAGTGAGGATGTGCTCCCCATGAACTTATATTACAGTTTATCAAAGGCTGGTCACTAGCTCTGCTGTAGGCTTTCCTCTGGAAGATACACTGATTTCACATTGAACAAGAATTCCTCAGTGATGTGTTTTATTTTTCTTAATTCAAATTGTATTGCACATTTTTAATGACAGTCTTAAATACTTCTAAAGATAGGTGGTAACAAATAGATGGTGACATGCTTTGGTTTTATAGTCCTTTGTTCATTTGATTTATTAGAAATTCTACATAAATATATAAAATAAACACTGATGCCTGAGGGAAAAGCAAGATGGCAGAGGAGTAGCAGACTTAAATGACTCAGGTCCCAAGAGATCAGCTAGATAGTTATCAAACCATTTTGAAGACCTACAAACTCAACGGGAGATAGAAGAAGAGCAGCAATTCTAGGAACAGAAAATCAACCACTTTCTGAAAGGTAGGATGTGCAAAGAAGTGAATCTGAAATGACAGGAAGGTAGACCACAGGGGGAGGGGCCAGCTCCTAGCAAGCAGTGGAGCAGTGGAGCACAAAATTGGAAATTTCAGAAGTCTGCTCCACTGAAGGACATGTGCCAGAGGCTAAGCAGGGGTGGAGCCCTCGCTGGGACAGTGTGGTCTCAGGTCCCACGGGGTCACAGAAAGATCAGGGGTGTGTGGCAGAGCTCCCAGTACTGGAGCAGGGGAAGCTGACTACAGAGACGGAGCCAAGGAAAAAGCTTTCAGATTGAGGTCACCTTCAACCGTGATCCAAGGTACAGTCATGCCACTGTTCTTCAAGCAGGGACTCCACAAGTGGCAGATATGGAGAGACCCCCTCCTTCTCCTCCAAGAGGAATGGCATGGGATCCAGGAATCTGCTGGGTTTGGAGACTCCAAACAGGGCCCTGTGCCAGAGACAGAAGCACTCGGTCACAGGCTGGGTGAACGCAGAGCACAGCCAGAGACCATGGAGATGGGAATGACTGAATGCTTTTCTCTGAGGGTGCACTGAGGAGTGGGGCCCTGAGCTTTCTGCTACTCCAGGCCAGAGACTGGGAGGTCGCCATTTTCATTCTCCTCCTCCAGGTCGCCATTTTCATTCTCATCCTTTTCCTATGGAAAGGATTCAGGGAACAAAAGCTCCCAAGAGTGAACCCAAACACATAACTTAACCTGCCCCTGGCAAGGGCAATGCAATTCTGCCTCAGGCAAAGACATTTGAGACTCACAAAAACTGGCCCCTTCACCAGGAGATCAGCAAGAACATCCAGCCAAGACCAAGCTCACTGATCAGGGAGAATAGCGGAACTCCAGAGCTGGGGGAAAACAACACATAAATACATGGCTTTTCCCCCATTAATCCTTTAGCCTTGCACAGTTAAATTTAGTTTTATTTTTTCTTATTCAATTTTTTTAAATTCCCCACTTTCCCCTTTCAACGTTTTTTAACTAGTATATCTTAACAATACCTTTCTTTAAAAAAAGATCATTTTAAACCTTCATTGTTATAGTCATATTTTATCCCTTCACTGTATTTAACCTTATTTTTTATATACATTTAGGGGTATTTTTTTTCTTTAAAATTGTGGGATACAATTTCTTCTAATAGATCAAAATACACCTTAAATCTAGCATGGCTTTGTTGTAGTCTCCAGTCTGAGCACATTCTCTCTCTTTTTTTCCCTTTTTCCAGCCAGCTTATCTTATCAATTCCTTTAGAATTTTTTTTAATTTTCATCTTTACAGTCATATTCCATCCCTTCATTGTGTTTACCCTTATTTTTGTATATATATTTTTCTTTCATAAAAATTTTAGGAGGTAGTTTCTTCTAAGAGACCAGAATACACCCAAAATCAAGTGGGTGACTATGTTCTAGTCACTAGTCTAATATATATATTTTTTTCTTTTTTTCACCCTTTATTCTCCCCCTGGTTTTGGGTCTCTTCTCATTTGGTTAGTGTACAGTTTTCTGGGATCTTTGCAACTCTTTCAGTATTTTTATTTTCTCATTCATATATTCTTATCTGGATAAAATGACAAGGTGGGAAAACTCACACAAAAAAAGAAAAAAAAAAGAACAAGAGGCACTACCAACAGCTAGGGACCTAATCAATATGGACATTGATAATGTCTCAGAACTAGAGTTCAGAATGACAGTTCTCAAGGTGCTAGCTGGTCTTAAAAAAAGGCATGGAAGAAATTAGAGAAACACTTTCTGGAGAAATAAAATCCCTTTCTGGAGAATTAAAAGAACCAAGTTGAAATCAAAAAGCTATTAATGAGGCATAATAAAAAATGGAGGCTCTTACTGCTAGAATAAATGAGAGAGAATTAGTGATACAGAAGACCAAATCACAGAGAATAAAGAATCTGAGCAAAAGAGAGACAAAAAACTACTGGACCACAAGGGGAGAATTCGAGAGATAAGTGATGTCATAAGACAAAACAATATTAGAATAATTGGGATTCCAGAAGAAGAAGACAGAGAGAAAGGGGCAGAAGGTATATTAGAGGAAATTACAGTAGAGAATTTCCCTAAAGTGGCAAAGGGAACAAGCATCAAAATCCAGGAGGTATAGAGAATCCCCCTCAAAATCAACAAAAATAACCCCATTTATTATTAAATTTTATTATTAGATAACCCCGTTATCTAATAATAAAATTTACAAGTCTTGGTGACAAAGAGAAAATCCTGAAAGCAACTCAGGACAAGAAGTCTGTAACATACCATGGTAAAAATATTAGATTGGCAGTAGACTTATCCACAAAGACCTGGCAGGCCAGAAAGAACTGGCATGATATATTCAGAGCACTAAATGAGAAAAATATGCAGCCAAGAATACTATATAGATCTTGGTTATCACTGAATATAGAAGAAGAGATAAAAATCTCCCAGGACAAACAAAAATTAAAAGACTTTTCAAGGACCAAACCAGTCCTACAGGAAACACTGAAAGGGGTCCTCTAAGCAAAGAGAGAGCCTAAAAGTAGTAGACCAGAAAGGAAGAGAGACAATATACAGTAACAGTCACCTTACAGGCAATTCAATGGCACTAAATCCAGACCTTTCAATAGTTACTCTGAATGTAAATGGGCTAAATTCCCCAATCAAAAGACACAAGGTACCAGAATAGATAAAAAAACAAAACCCATCAATATGCTGTCTACGAGAAACTCATTTTAGACCGAAAGACACTTCCAGATTTAAAGTGAGAGGATGGAAAACAATTTACCATGCTAATGGACATCCAAAAAAACTGGGGGGCACCTGGGTGGCTCAGTGGGTTAAAGCCTCTGCCTTCGGCTCAGATCATGATCCCAGGGATCTGGGATCGAGCCCCACATCGGGCTCTCTGCTCCGCAGGGAGCCTGCTTCCTCCTCCTCTCTCTCTCTCTCTCTCTCTCTGCCTGCCTCTCTGCCTATTTATTGTCAAATAAATAATAAATAAAATCTTAAAAAGAAAGAAAGAAAGAAAGAAAGCTGGGGTGGCACTCCTATCAGATAAACAGGATTTTAAGCCAAAGACTATAATAAGAGATGAGGAAGGACACTATTTCATACTTAAAGTGTCTTTCCAACAAGAAGATCTAACAATTTTAAATATCTATGCCCCTAACATGGGAGCAGCCAACTCTATAAACCAATTAATAACAAAACCAAAGAAACACATCAACCATAATACAATACTCATAGTATTTAACACCCCCCTCACTGAAATGGACAGATCATCAAAGCAAAAGATCAACAAGGAAATGAAGGCCTTAAATGACACACTGGACCAGATGGACATCACAGATCTATTCAGAACTTTTCCATCCTAAAGCAACAGAATACACATTCTTCTTTAGTTTACATGGAACATTCTCTGGAATAGATCACATCCTGGGTCACAAATCAGGTCTCAACCAGTACTAAAATATTGTGATCATTCCCTGCATACTTTCAGACCACAATGCTACGAAGCTAGAACTCAACCACAAAAGGAAAGTTGGAAAGAACTCAAATACGTGGAGGCTAAAGAGCATCCTGCTAAAGATAGAATGGGTCAACCAGGAAATTGAAGAATTGAAAAAATTCATGGAAACAAATGAAAACGAAAACACAATGGTTCAAAATCTGTGGGACACAACAAAGGCAGTTCTGAGAGAAAGGTATATAGCGATACAAGCCTTTCTCAAGAAACAAGAAAAGTCTCAAGTACGCAACCTAATCTTACACCTAAAAGAGCTGGAGAAAGAACAGAAGAAAGCCTAAACCCAGCAGGAAAAGAGAAATAAAAAAAAAAAAAATCAGGGCAGAAATCAATGAGATAGTAACCAAAAGAACAGTAGAACAAATCAACAAAACTAGGAGTGGTTCTTTAATAAGATTGATAAACCCCTGGCTAGACTTATCCAGAAGAAAGAGAAAGAACAGAAAAGAGAAAGGACCCAAATAAATAAAATAATGAATGAAAGAGGAGAGATCACAACCAACATCAAAGAAATACAAACAATTATAAGAACATACTATGAGCAAATATATGCCAGCCAATTTGACAATCTGAAAGAAATGGATGCATTCCTAGAGACGTATAAACTACCAACACTGAACCACAAAGAAATAAAATACCTGAACAGACCCATAACCAGTAAGGAGATTGAAGCAGTTATCAAAAACCTCCCAACAAACAAGAGCCCAGGACCAGATGGGTTCCCAGGGGTATTCTACCAAACAGTTAAAGAAGAATTAATACCTGTTCTCCTGAAACTGTTCCAAAAATTGAAATGGAAGGAAAACTCCCAAACTCATTTTATGAGGCCTTGATCCCAAAAACCTTAATCCCAAAACCAGACAAAGACCCCACCAAAAAGGAGATTTACAGACCAATATCCTTGATGAACCCAGACACAAAAATTCTCACCAAAATACTAGCCAATAGGATCCAACAGTATATGCAAAGGAACATTCACCACGACCAAGTGGTATTTATTCCTGGGCTGCAACATTGATTCAAACATCCACAAATCAATCAATGTGATACAATACATTAATAAAAGAAAGAACAAGAACCATATGATACTCTCGATAGATGCTGAAAAAGCATTTGACAAAGTATAGCATCCTTTCTTGATCAAAACCCTTCAAAGTGTAGGAATAGAGGGTACATACCTCAGTATCATCAAAGCCATCTATGAAAAACCCACAGCGAATATCATTCTCAATGGGGGAAAACTGAGAGCTTTTCCCCTAAGGTTAGGAACATGGCAGGGATGTCCACTATCACCAGTGCTATTCAACATAGTACTAGAAGTCCTAGTCTCAGCAATCAGACAACAAAAAGAAATTAAAGGCATCTGAATCAGCAAAGAAGTCAAACTCTCACTCTTTGAAGATGATATGAAACTTTATGTGGAAAACCCAAAAGACTCCACTCCAAAACTGTTAGAACTCATACACGAAGTCAGTAAAGTATCAGGATATAAAATCAATGCACAGAAATCAGTTGGATTTCTATACACTAACAATAAGACAGAAGAAAGAGAAATTAAGGAGTCAATCCCATTTATAATTTTACCCAAAACCATAAGATACCTAGGAATAAACCTAACCAAAGAAGCAAAGAATCTGTACTCAGAAAACTATAAAGTACTCACGAAAGAAATTGAGGAAGACACAAAGAAATGGAAAAACATTCCATACTCATGGATTGGAAGAACAAATATTGTGAAAATGTCTATGCTACCTAAAGCAATATACACATTTAATGCAATCCCTATCAAAATACCATCCATTTTTTCCAAAGAAATTGATCAAATAATCCTAAAATTTATATAGAACCAGAAAAGACCTCGAATAGCCTGAGGAATGCTGAAAAAGAAAGCCAAAGTTGGAGGCATCACAATTCCAGACACCAAGCTCTATTACAAAGCTGTCATCATCAAGTCAGTATGGTACTGGCACAAAAACAGACACATAGATCAATGGAACAGAACAGAGAGCCCAGAAATGGACCCTCAACTCTATGACCAACTAATCTTCGACAAAGCAGGAAAGAATGTCCAATGGAAAAAAGACAGTCTCTTCAAAAAATGGTGTTGGGAAAACTGGACAGCCACATGCATGAAAATGAAACTGGACCATTTCCTTATACCACACACAAAAATAGACTCCAAATGGATGAAAGACCTCAATGTGAAACACGAATCCATCCAAACAGCAACCTCTTTCCTCAGCCACAGCAACTTCTTCCTAGAAACATTGGCCAAAGGCAAGGGAAGCAAGGGGAAAAAATGAACTATTGGGACTTCATCAAGATCAAAAGCTTTTGCACAGCAAAGGAAATAGTCAACAAAACCAAAAGACAACAGACAGAATGGGAGAAGATATTCATAAATAACATATCAGATAAACGGCTAGTATCCAAAATCTATAAAGAGCTTAGCAAACTCAACACCCAAAGAAAAAATAATCCAATCAAGAAATGGGCAGAGGGGGCGCCTGGGTGGCTCAGTGGGGTAGGCCACTGCCTTCAGCTCGGGTCATGGTCTCGGGGTCTTGGGATCGAGCCCCGCATCGGGCTCTCTGCTCAGCGGGGGTCCTGCTTCCCTTCCTCTCTCTCCGCCTGCCTCTCTGCCTGCTTGTGATCTCTCTCCGTCAAATAAATAAATAAAATCTTTAAAAAAAAAAAAAAAAGAAAGAAATGGGCAGAGGACATGAACAGACATTTCTGCAAAGATGACATCCAGATGGCCAATAGACACATGAAAAAGGGCTCCACATCACTCAGCATCAGGAAAATACAAATCAAAACCATAATGAGATACCACCTCACACCAGTCAGAGTGGCTAAAATTAACAAGTCAAGAAACGACAGATGTTGGAGAGGATGCGGAGAAAGGGGAACCCTCCTAGACTGTTGGTGGGAATGCAAGCTGGTGCAGCCACTCTGGAAAACAGCATGGAGGCTCCTCAAAAAGTTGAAAATAGAGCTACCCTATGACTCAGCTATTGTACTACTGGGTATTTACCCTAAAGATACAAATCTAGTGATCCAAAGGGGCATGTGCACCCAAATCTTTATAGCAGCAATGTCCATAATAGCCAAACTATGGAAAGAACCGAGATGTCCACAACAGATGAATAGATAAAGAAGATGAAGTATATGTATAGATAGATAGATAGATACACACACACACACACACACACACACAATGGAATACAATGCAGCCATCATAAGAAATGAAATCTTGCCACTTGCCATTTGCAATGACGTGGATGGAACTGGAAGATATTATGCTGAGCGAAATAAGTCAATCAGAGAAAAACAATTATCATATGATCTCCCTGAAATGAAGAATTTGAGAGGCACGGTGGGAAGCTTGGGGATAGGGAAGAAAAAATGAAACAAAATGGGATCAGGAGGGAGACACACCATAAGAGACTTAAATTCACAAAACAAACTGAGGGTTGCTGGGGCGTGGGAAGGAGAGGGTGGCTGGGTTATGGACAGTGGGGAGGGTATGTGATATGGTGAGTGCTGTGAAATGTGTAAGCCTGATGATGTAAGACCTGTAACCCTGTGGCAAATTATACATTATATGTTAATAAAAATAATTAATAAAAAAAATTAAAAATAAACAATGATGCCAATGGTAAGAGATGATGCAGAATATCAAGGGACTGTTCATGATTGTAAAGAAAAAAAATAGATGTTAATCAAACACTGGGAGTGCTCTTTACAATGTGCATGTTTATTGTCAGTAGTTCAGGAACCATGTACAGGATACCATGGTTTTAAAACATGACCCCAAATTACACACCTCTCATTGAAAGGTGCTGTCTATGCTTCCTCCTCTTGAATTGGGGCTCTATGAAAAACTGAATAGCAGAATATAGCAAAAAGTAACATTGTATCAGTTTCTGAGTCCAGGCATTATGAAACCTGCAGCTTTCACTCCTGTCTCTTGGGATACTTGCTCTTAGAACCAAGCCACCACACTGTGACGAACTCCAAGTAGCACAAAGAGAGACCCAGGTGAAGAAGGACCAGCTCCCAGTCCACAGCATTGACTGTTCCCACATTGACTGTTCCCAGGCAATGGGCTGTACCAACTTGCTAGCCATGTGAGACAGCAATCTTGAATATGGATCCCTTAGCCTCCACCCAAGCAGCCCCAGCTGATATCCAATAGAAATGAGATGCCCCCTGTTGAGCTTTGCCAAAATTGCAGATCCATAAAAAAGGGTGGGAAAAAAAAGATTGTTGTTTCAAGCCACCATGTTTTGGGATGACTTATTATCTACCAGTAGAAACTAGAACATAAAATTTCATGACACACTTAAAAATTCTTAAAATCTTTTAACTTTTTTTTTTTAATTTTTATTTATTTGACAGAGAGGGACAGCCAGAGAGGCAACACAAGCAGGGGGAGTGGGAGAGAAAGAAGCAGGCTTCCTGCTGAGCAGGGAGACCAATGTGGAGCTCGATCCCAAGACCCTGGGATCATGACCTGAGCTGAAGGCAGACACTTAACGACTGAGCCACCCAGGAATCCAAAAGTCTTTAACTTTTAACAAAAGTTAAAAGAAATAAAATTAACAATTAACAAGTACAAATACATTTTTATGCATATATCACATATATTCGATATACATACGTCAGTTCTAGAGCTATTCATGCGTTCTCATTATAAGTGAGAAGATGGTCACCAAAGGTTAAGGGAGTTTTTCCAAAATTAAAAATTTAATAAGGAGAGCCATCAGGATTAAATTGCAATCCTCCAGCCTGCTACTTTAATGTTTTGTCTATAGGTTGTGCCCCTCTGCACACAGCCTGTGTTTGAAAGACATTTTTTCCCTAGGGCAGGTATGCAGTTAATTGGCATTCTTCAAAAGATAACTCCAATGCTAAGCAGGGCAAAGAAAACTCACATTACAATGGAAGGCATGACCCACATATAAACATTTATTTTTAGGATCAAAGTTCCCTCCGTAAGCCTTAAATAATAGTATTCATTAATTATTGGTGACAGGTTTCTATCCAACATCTTTGAGTAGAACAGTCAATTATACCATTAAGTAAGGAAAACAGAACAGCATAAACACCAGCAATAACAAAAACCAAGTCCCACCAAATTAAAATTTTAAGTTTAGCAAAAAAAATGCTAGATAATAAGCTCCAATTGCATGACACTTGAAAATCTACTGACCCATCACTGAAAAGAAATTTAAAATAGAAATGTTCACCTGTCATCCCATAAAATACCACTTGATGTTTGCATTTCTGTGATACATTTATTGAGGAGGAACCTTATGTAACTGGTATCTCCTACTGTGCTTGCAACTTGTTAACACCCAGTAAATATAAAGCAACAAAATCAAAGTAAAATGCCATGTCGAAGAGGTTAGACAAACCTGATAAAGCCAAGTACACAAAGGAGAAAATGTAAGCAGACTATAACACTTGTTTGTATACTCAGCTGAAATACCTAGACCATAGTACAGGACTCCCTTCCACACCAAGCCAACAAAACAAGAAACTTTCTGTCCTCTGACCAGCAAAATAAAATAGTATTTCCCTCTTCTATCCCAATTTTTTGACACATAGGAATCAAATGAATATATAAATCCAAATCATAGCTCAAGTTTACTGGCTATGCTAGCCAGACAATCTCAGCAGCTAATACACGAGGTCCAGGTCTGAATGAATGACAATTTCTTTTTTATAACAAATTTCTCTCTGAAAGTTCAATAACAACAATGACAGATGTCTGTTTTCTGGGGAGCTTCCTTGCTTTGATTTCTCTTCCTTAACACAGCCATGTCTTGTCTGTTTCCAAGGAGTACTTTAGAATACATTTCAGGGACCTGTTGACTGAGATTCTCCCATAAATTCTAAGTTCTAGATGTGAAGCACTTGCTACTGATTACACCAGCTACTTCATGGACTTGTAATAATAGAATGGTTAAGAATTCAGGATTGGAAGTCAGGTAGACCTCAGTGTGAATCCTGATTATCTTCTATTAGCACGATGACATTGGGAAAGACAATAAGCCTCTCCAATCTGATCTGGTTTTCTCAGGATTATGTAGGATTAAATAAGAAAATAATTTTGAAGATTTTTTTTATTCACTCATGTATGAATAAACAGCCTAAATGGCAATAAAATTCAATCCTGCCTGTCTCCAAAGCCCCTACTTCAGCTACTGCATAAGCCTATGACTAAAACCATATAGGAAATACACCCTGGAACACATGGCATGAAAATATTATTCTAAGCAGGGATTTTTTTTTTACCAGCATTTAAATATGTTACCATTGTAAAACTTTACACAAAGATCACATTTTCCAGAAAATATAATGACATCACGACAAGTGCTTCCTGTGAGAAAATACCTCCTCATAACAATTGTTAGAAAACAACTCTTCCATGGGCCCCTTTGCACCTACGAATGCCTAATAGGCAAGGCACTGACTGCTCTTCATTCTAGACCACCCTTTCAAGGATGTTTGTACAAAAAAATTGCCTTGGAAGATAGAGATCATTTCTCCCTCGGGAGCAAGGAGTTGGTGTGCTCCCTTGGAAAATACAGTGTCTCCCTCCAGAGCAAAGGGCAGACATGCTTACTGAACAGTATAATGAAGATAATGTTCCTTCGGAAGCAAAAGGCAGTCATGCTTGCTGCCCATTATAAAAGATTCAAGTTCCCTAAGCTCAGGGTTCCTCTCCTGCAGTTTAACCTGTTGTTGTGTGCAGCTGTACTTGGACTCGCTTCACATCACATGTTTGGGACTGAGGCTCATGTTTGGGAACTGGTACAAAATTCTGATACTCTGGCTACTGCTAGTGCTGTGAGTGATGTATCACACTCCATCTCTAACCCAGGATGTCTGTTTGTCCCTCCGGCATCCATGACATTGTGACAGGCTAACTTGTGTCTGCACATAGGGTAAAATCTCTGACTACTCATAGTTCTTGAGAATAACTTATAGTACATATTTTGTAAAATTATGCTCAGATTTTTGAAATTGAACTTATAGGTAGTGATAGATAAATTGGACCACAGATGTTCTCACGTAACTAATGAAATTACTAAAAGGTAGCAGCAATCTACGAAAGAAGTAGGTACACTCTAAATTCAAAAGATTTCAAAGAGTGGTAGGTCAAGGGGAGCAAGACGGAAGATTCTGGCTCTGTGAGAAGACTAATCTCAGTGTTGGTCCTTAGAAAGGGAGGAAGAAGAGAAGGCTAAACACTCTTCTTATTATTGTCAATCTGGAAAGAAGCCTGCCAGGGTAGAGAGCTAGGAACCCCAGATAATTTAAAAGAAAAAAAGAAAAAAAGCTTTCGGGCACCTGGGTGGCTCGGGTTAAAGCCTCTACCTTCAGCTCAGGTCAAGATCCCAGGGTCCTGGGATCGAGGCCCATGTCGGGCTCTCTGCTCTGTGGGGAGCCTACTTCCTCCTCTCTCTCTCTCTCTCTCTCTGCCTGCTTCTCTGCCTACTTGTGATCATTATCAAATAAATAAATAAAATCTTTAAAAAAAGAAAAAGAAAAAAAGCTTTCAGGAGAAAAAGCCACTATAAGCACCACAGGATATTCAGGTCTGTAGTGAAGACCAGTAGGAATCATCATCTCCATGACTGCTATGGGTTGAATTGCATTCCCCGCCAAAAGATATGCTGAATGTGACTGTATTTGAAAATGAGGTTTCTTTGGGGATGATTAGTTACAATGAAGTTATGCTGGAGTAAGGTAGCTCCTAATCCAATATTACAAGTGTTCTTGAAAGAAGAAAGACACAGATACGCAGGACAACAACCATGTGACAATGGAGCAAGAGACTTGCCAAGAATCTACTAGCCAAGGAACACCAAGGATTATTGGTTATCACCAGAAGCTGAGGAGAGTCAAGGCAGGATTCTGCCAGAAAGTATGACCCTGCTTGACACCTTGAGTTTAGACTTTTGGCCTCCAGAATTTTAAGAGAATAAATGTCTCTTGTTTTGAGGTACTCAGTTTGTTTATGGCAATTCCAGGAAACTAATGCAATGACCAAAGTGAAGGAACAATCTGAAATGCGGTGAATATACCCATGAATACAGCATAGATAAAGGATGTATGAAGTCCAAATTAATCTCCTCAGCAGCTCCCCCCACCCCCACCAACCATGTCTACCCTACCATCTTCCCACCACCTCAGAGACAAAAAGGGAGTAGGACAAAATATGCTGTTCCTCTTCTGTAAATGAGGAAAGATAGCTCTTAAGTCAGTCTCCTTTTCTCTTTTAATATACCCCCACCAGAAAGGCAGTTCATTTTTTTCTGAGTCAAGTTCACCTTTCTTAACTCTCATGATCTTAAATAACAATGCATCTAGTAAAACAAATGTTAATATTTTACATTTTCTTTGAATTTTCAGTAGCCACATAAGCATGTATGATACCACTCGAGAATAATTTTAAGAGACATACAAAGGAGGGAGTACAATTTGCAATTATGCTCTTCAAAGTCAATTCTGAAAGTTTTTAAAAAGAGTAAAACATTCTTCAAAGCGAGGATTTCAAACCTTGAAGTTATACAAACTAACACAGAATTCATATGTGTGCTAGCTAACTAACACATGGCCAGTGTATATGTTCTCTACTATGTAAAATTCCTATTGCCCAAAGTTAACATATAAACTTGTCAAATATAGTAATGAGCCCAACACAACAATGTACATCACAAAGCTAGCAAGGCATTTATAAGTATATAAACTGTTAGGATAAATTATTTCCCTGACTTCTTGGATTACAACGTTATTGGAGCTTGGCATTTGGGGGAATTGGAACTTAATGAACTTTAGATGAACTGGGACATGGGCGGTTGCCTCAAATGAATCATTGTGACAAAGGCTTCTTTTCCTTCCTTCCTTTTTTTTGTTTTTAATAGGAAAGTGAATGCAGTGAGAGTTACAGTTTATTTCCATCAAAAGCTCAATAAGAATTTGCAAGGTGAGTGGGAGTCTGAAACTCTTTCTTTGATAAATAACTAAAAGGGTTCACTAGCTGAATGCTAGATATCCAGCAGTCTGCCAAGCATCTAGAAAATATAACCTTCCAAAGCATTTTACAAAATAAACTTGGAAGCAATTTAGAGTACAATGTTTCTCCAAAACAGTTCATCAGTCAAAAGCAACCTCACTTCCCACTGGTACAATCTCAACATCGACCAAGAGAACTGCCTTTCAATTCACAGGCATTAATAGGTTTTGCTTGAATTTCTAAGAAAGGAGTTTCAAAACAAGACAAAAATAATTCAATTGCCCAATTCTTGGCCACAAATCAAGAGATACAAATTTGACATCAACTGACCCCTCTAAGAAGAATTTCATTCAAAAGTGACCATTTCCATATACCCATCATCTGCCCCAGAATATCAGGATTCTTAACAAAGGGGACAAAAATTATTCTACCACCTAATCATTTCATTTCCCCTCCTACCTTTTCTTCCTTACTTCCTCCTACCAGCATCATGGCTATAAGTTTACATCCTTATCCATTTACCTTTGAATTATAGGGTAACAAAGCTGCCATGTTAGTCCCTAGAGCAGGCACAAAAATCACTGCTAATCACATAAGCAATTAATCTAAGTACTATCTGAATAATATCTGAATATCCATGGGGAGCTAAAAAAATAAATCAACAGGAACATCTTCCTGATACAATTTTTTCTACTCTTCTCTACTCCAGATGAAAGAACAATGCTTATTAGTGACTGAGATATTATGTAATTTAAAGTAACATGATGAGCCCATGGGCATGCTCAAAATGCAGCCTGGCTCATTTGAATTCATCATGGCTAAAACAAGGTCTAGCTGGCAGGTAAAAATCTTCTAGCTTTATTCTCCTGCAAGGCTTTTTAGAGGCTGACCCTGCCACCTTGTACTAACATGTGCAATCACACACACATCATTCGGTTAGCAGCCTCTTAAACACGAGCTGGCTAGAGTCTAGCATTAATGTTAAAATTCTCTCTGCTTTCATTTTGACTTGGCCACAGACTAGAGAAGAGCTAGACCCAGTGTTCTAAATGATGTTGGTGCTGTGACCCAAACGTTTGCTCTCCTTATGGGATGTTCTATCCGGAGAGGGAGATCAAAAAGAGAGCAGGGAGGGAGACTAAAAGGTTTTACCTTCTATATCATTTTATCACATCTCCAATCCTCCTAAATTATCTGTGGGTTGCTTTACCCACCAGACTGTACCAGTCCTAGAGTCAGACCATCTGGGTTAGAAGGCAGCTTTACCACGCTTGGGCAAGTCACTTGTCTTCCCTGTAACTCAGTTTCCACATCTGTAACACTAATCACATGGAACTGTTCTGACCACTGACTGAAACAATTCTCACAGGTGGTGATGGTGGTGAAGAAGACCAGATCTTCTTTGTGTCTGCACTTCCAATGAGCCAACTTAGTCCGGATTCCTAGGAGGCACGTGGACAGCACGCTGATTGTGCAGACCTGGGCAAGGCATTTAAATACCCTGAGCTGTAGGAAAGAAAAATGTGCTGGGGACAAAGCAAAGAGAGAGCACGGGTGCAAAAAGATGGATAAACAGCAGGGATTCTTGAATCTGGGCTTCTTTACCCCCATTTCCTTTATTTTTATGTATGTTTGACTCTTCCTGTAGTAAGATTTAAACAAAAGCAATTATCTGAGCCTCAGTTCCTTCACCTATAAAATAATGATCGTAACAGCCTTCTTGCAGAGTTGGAGAAAGGATGAGAAATGTGTGCAGCACAGAATAGGACACATGACAAGGACTGGGAAAATGGTAACTATTTTTATTCCTCTTAGTAACTTACAACTAAACTGTTCCGCCAGTTTGAACCAGTCATATCTTCATGCAGGCAGCTTGTTCCACACTCCATCGTTTCTCTGAGGGTCTAAAAACTCCATTATATCAATGCCCCAAAAGAGCTTCCAAGAACCTGATTGAAAGTAGCTAACCACATAAAAGTTAATCAGTAAACTTGACACTGGAGCTGCTGGGGAGACCCAGTTAGTAGTTGGGCCAAAACTCGGAAGCAATAGGACCTCAAAAGGCATTTCTTTCACACAGGAAGTGAATAATTAACTAGAATCACCTCTCACTTTCTCTGTTCTTTGTCTGTCTGTCTCTCTCTCACTGAGGATAAAAGATGCCAGACTCTTAGCGTCATATATCTCTTTTCCCAGGCTGCAGATCTCCTGTCTTCTGATGAGTTAACACTAGCAATTAAGCGATGCTTGTATTTTTATCACTCAACCTCTCCCAAGTAAAAACCAGAAATAAACAAAAATGTCCTCTCACTTCCCTTCACGTTCCACATATTGTTCTACCTTCCCTCAAGCTTCACCTTCTTGGCATCGTTTCTTCTTGACATAAAATGTCCTGCCTGTGACTCCATCCTCTCATCTCTAGCAACTTTATCCACTCTCATTGGCTTCTGCAACTCATCAAAACTCCACACCTCAAGTCACCCATGACCTCACTGCCAATTAAATGTCAACAACATGGGGCACCTGGGTGGCTCAGTCAGTTGAGCGTCCAACTCTTGGTTTTGGCTCAGGTCATGATCTCAAGGTCATGGGATCAAGCCCCATGTTAGGTTTCCCAGTTCTGAGAAGGCTGAAGAAAGATGATGAAGTCAATGTTAATCATGATTAGGAAAAAGGCAACACCACTCGTGTTCACCATCACAGCCTGCTACATGTTACCATGTGTGGAAATATCTAGTAATATAGCAGTTTAACATAACCTATATGGTCATTTTTTTAAGATTTTTTTTTAATTTACTGACAGAGATATAAGGAGGCAGAGAGGCAGGCAGAGAGAGAGGGGAAAGCAGGCTCCCTGCTGAGCAGAGAGCCCGATGTGGGGCTCGATCCCAGGACCCTGGAATCATGACCTGAGCCGAAGGCAGAGGCTTTAACCCACTGAGCCACGCAGGCGCCCCTAAGGTAATTTTTATATGTATTTCTATGGCAGGACCAGAGTTATTTCAAATTCTATAACAATATTTTTCTTAAACAAAGTAAGTATATCTGCTGAGGATATCAATGTTGGCTAGAATATTATATAAAAAAATAAATAAAATGCACATTACAGAAGAAACATAGCTATCATATACACATTTAGGAAAATTCTGTACATGTAGCAAGTCTGGGACAAATAACTAAAAATATAAATTTAAAAATTTGTTGTAATAGCTGAAAAAGCAAGTGTGGATAACCAACACAATTCTCAGCTTATTTTATTCTTCACAAATGTCTCACACATGGTTTTGTAAAAGAATGATACTTCCTCTGATATTAAAAAAAAAAAAAAAAGCAAGAATTTGCATTCCTAGTAAGCAGTCTGCTATGGCATGAGAGATGGGGCTTGTGGCCTCTCACAAGGCAACAGAAACAATTACTTTTATATTACATCTCTTTTCAACCAAAAAGATCTTAGTTGGCAAATGACTGAATTAAGTAGTAGAAACTCTATCATGAAATTGGTCAAGACAGTCTGGGATGTTGTGAAGACATTCTAAGTGCTCATATTTATATTTTTCCTGATAAAGTACTGTAATTATACTCTTGTTTTTTTTAATATTTTATGTATTTATTTGAAAGAGAAAGTGAGTAAAAAAGAGAGCACAAGCAGGGGGACAGGGAGTAGACTCCCCACTGAGGAGGGAGCTCGACAAGGGGCTTGATCCCAAGACTCTGGAATCATGAACTGACCTAAAGGCAGATGTTTAACCAACTGAGTCACCCAGGTGCCCCCTATGCTTTTATTTTTAAAAAGAAAATATTTTTAATTAAAATGACATAAGATCTAACAGAATTTATTCATTGTATCATAAGTTATAAAAAAATCAATATGCAGTTCCTCATTACTTTATTTTCATTCAATGTAATGTGTAGCTAAAATTGATGTTATTTACATTGCAAGGGATGTGGTAAAAGGCACAGTAATCCTTTGGCAAATGTACATGTATGTACTGAACTTTGGTATTTGCTTTGGAAATAAAAGAATTATGAGTTAAAAAAAAAAGAAAGAAAAAAAATAATTTTAAAATAAATATGGTCTGTTGTATATAATGAGCAATTACATTTCAAAACAATTTTTTTAAAGATCTTATTTATTTATTTATTTGACAGACAGAGATCACAAGTAGACAGAGAAGCAGGCAGAAAGGAGGAAGCAGGCTCCCTGCTAAGCCCGATGTGGGGCTCGATCCCAGGACCCTGGGATCATGACCTGAGCCCAAGGCAGAGGCTTTAACCCACTGAGCCACCAAGGCACCCCACGTTTCAAAACAATTTTTAAAAACCTCAGTGCTTCCCTATCACCTCTAAAGTACATTAGGCTCTACTATGAATACAATTATACAATTCAGTTATTTCATACACTCTTTAAAATGCTCTAAATTAGTGTTAAACTGAGGGTCAGCACTGCCATCTAAATTACTCAGCGCTACACATACCAAATCCAGCAGTGTAAATGTAAACGAACATTTTTATTAGTGATGATATAAAAATTTAAGCCTATGACTTGCAGATGGAATTATTCATTTTAAATGTCTACAAAAATGCTTCTAAAGGAGGAATTTCCACCCTATAAGCATAACCTTTTAAGTAGAACCACACTTTTAAGTCGCTAGACCGGGACCGCCAAACCCCACCTGTACAAATTTTTCAAAATACCGATTTTGCACTGCTTTAAAAAATTTTATTTCAGTGCAACTGTAACAGACCAAAGTAGGTGTGAAACCCAAAGATGGGAGCACCGCCGCTTATCATTGCTTCCCCTGAAGCTGAACCACAGATACAGCACGAGAGCACACAGACAGATCCTTCCTATTCCCAAGACCACATGAGAAAAAGGCATTTTTCTAAGTTAACTGCAGTCCGATCATAACATTTTTCATTTAAAGTCAATGTCTCAAATTGCAACCTGCCGGTGAATCACAGAACTGCTCTAATGCCTGTAAGCCTCATATTTCTCAAGGACACAGGCCAAAATGTCCAACTTAAAGAAAGAGTGGTATTTCATAGATGTCCTAGGGCTCTTGCTTAAACAGAAAGGAGAGCCTTAAAATGCAAATGATACTCTGTGAGATTTTTCTTTTTTAAGCACTAAAAAGGCTGAGGGAGGAAATTACAAAGATTATAGAAATAAGAAAACAAATGGTTTCTCTATAGATGTCAAGTGTTCCTAATGCTACTGAAGACAGAGGATCGATCATTGCCAAAATGCTTTTTTAAAATACATTCTTTTTTTTAGTTGTTGTTTTTTGTTGTTGTTGTTGTTAAATATTTTATTTATTTATTTCACAGAGATCACAAGCAGGCAAATAGGCAGGCAGAAAGAGAGAGAGGAGGAGGCAGGCTCCCCGCTGAGCAGAGAGTCTCATGCAGGACTCGATCCCTGGACCCTAGGATCAAGACCTGAGCCGAAGGCAGAGGCTTTAACCCACTGAGCCACCCAGGCACCCCATTCTTTTTTTCAGTTTTTATTTTACTTCCAGTTAGTTAACATACAGTGTCATATTAGTATGTACAATAGAGCGATTCAACAGCTCCATACATCAGCAGGGGCTCATCATAGCAAGTGCACTCCCTCATGCCCATCTAAATTTTAAACACAAAACCTAGAGAAAAGTATCATTTCAAAAGCAAAAATCATAGAGAAGGTCTATTATTAATTTCTTAAGGAATCTCTCCACTGTTTTCCAAAGTGGTTGCACCAACCTGCATTCCCACCAACAGTGTAAGAGGGTTCCCCTTTCTCCACATCCTCTCCAACACTTGTTGTTTGCTGTCTTGTTAATTTTGGCCATTCTGCCTGGTGTAACGTGATATCTCAATGTGGTTTTGATTTTAACCTCCCTGATAGCTAATGATGATGAACATTTTTTCATGTGTCTGTTAGCCAATTAAATGTCTTCTTTGGAGAAGTGTCTGTTCATGCCATCTGCCCATTTTTTTGATGTGATTATCTATTTTGTGAGTGTTGAGTTTGAGGAGTTCTTTATAGATCTTGGAGATAAGCTCTTTGTGTGTAGTGTCATTTGCGAATATCTTCTCCCATTCTGTGGGTTGTCTCTGTGTTTTGTTGACTGTTTCCTTTACGGTGCAGAAGCTTTTGATCTTGATAAAGTCCTAAAAGTTCATTTTCACTTTTGTTTCCTTTGCTTCTGGAGACATGTCTTGAAAGAAGTTGCTGTGGCCAATGTTGAAAAGATTACTGCCTATGTTCTCCTCTAGGATTTTGATAGATGCCTGCCTCACATTGAAGTCTTTTATCCATTTCGAGTTCATCTTTGTGTATAGTGTAAGAGAATGGTCAAGTTTCATTCTTCTACATGTAGCTGTCCAATTTTCCCAGCACCATTTATTGAAGAGACTATTTTTCACTGTATATTTTTTCCCGCTTTGTCAAAGATTATTTGACCATAGAGTTGAGGGTCCATATCCAGGCTCTCTACTCTGTTCCACTGGTCTATGTGTCTGTTTTTGTGCCAGTACCATGCTGTCTTGGTGATCACAGCTTTGTAGTAAAGCTTGAAATCAGGTAATGTGATGCCACCAGTTTTGTTTTTGTTTTTCAACATTTCCTTAGCAATTCGGGGTCTCTTCTGATTCCATACAAACTTTAGGATTATTTGCTCTAGCTCTTTGAAAAATGCCGGTGGAATATTGATTGGGATGGCATTGAAAGTATAGATTTTTCTAGGCAGTATAGACATTTTAACAATGTTTATTCTTCTGATTCATGAGTATGGAATGGTCTTCTATCTTTCAGTGTGTTCTTCAATTTCTTTCATGAGTGTTCCTCGACTTCAGATCCTTTACCTCTTTAGTTAGGTTTATTCCCAGATATATTATGGTTCTTGGTGCTATGGTAAAAAGAATTAATTCTCTAATTTCCCTTTCTATATTTTCATTGTTAGTGTATAATAAAGCAACTGATTTCTGTACATTGATTTTTGTATCCTGCCACATTACTGAATTGGTGTATGTATTCTAGTAGTTTGGGGATGGAGTCTTTTGGGTTTTCCATATAAAGTATCGTGTCATCTGCGAAGACAGAGAGTTTGATTTCTTCATTGCCAATTTGAATACCTTTTATTTTTTTGTTGTTGTCTGATTGCTGTTGCTAGAACAAATCATATTTTCCCTCCCTTTACATTATTTTACTATTCATTACAAGAGAACAGAGAGAGGAAAGTTAGATTTCAAACCAGTTAAGTTCTGCAACTTACTCAAGAAACTTTTGGTGGCCATAGGCAGGTGTTTTATGGGGAGGATGGTTTATGATCAGGATATCAGCTTAACAAAATTTGCAGTGAAAGATAAGGAATTCAGTGTTAGAGTAAGCTTACAGCATTCAATGCATATTTTAAGGAAAAATATCTAAAATCAGTAATCTACGCTGCCACCTTAGAAACCAGAGGAAAAAAAAAAAAGAACAAATTAAATCTAAGCCAAACAGACAAAATAAAATAATAAACAATGGAGAATAAATCAATGACACTGAAAAACGAAATCATGGGCAAAATCAATGAAAAAAAGGTTGATTTTTTTGAAAAGATAGTTATAATTAATAAATCTCTTGCCAAGTTAACATAGGGGGGATAAAAGGAGAGAGAGAGAGAGAGAAGATACAAAATACCAATATCAGAAATGAAAGAGGGACTCTCACTACCAATCCTATGGGCAATAAAAGAATAATAAAGAAATATTAAGAATCTAATGTCCACAAATTTAATGACCAAGATGAATTACACCAGTTCCTTGAAAAACACAATGTATCATGGTCTACATCTCCACACCAGATAGAAAGGTAATCTAATCTAAATATAGGCCTATATCTATTAAAGACATTAAATTAATTATTAATAACCTTCCAACAGAAAGAATCAGGCCCAAGTAGGTTCACTGGTAGATTCTACCAAACACTTAAAGAAGCAATTCATATTAATTCTCCATAATCTTTTCCAGAAAACAACAGAAAAGGAAGCACTTCCTAAATCATTTTATAAGAGCAACATTACCCTAACACCAAACCAGGAAAAGACAGTACAAAAAGAAAAAGCTATAGACCAATATGTCTCATGAACAGAGATGCAAAAATCTTTACCCAAATATTAGCAAATCAAATCCAACAATACATAAAAAGAATTATACATGACAACCAAGTAGGATTTATTCCAGGTACAGAAGGCTAGTTTAACATTCAAAAATCAATTTGCAGACAAATAGATCAATGAATCAAAACAGAAACCCCAGAAATACACCCATACATATATCTTCCATTGATCTTTGACAAAGTAACAAAAGCAATTATATGGAGAAAATATAATCTGTTCCACAATGGTGTTAAAACAACAAAATAGCCACATACAAAAAAAAAATCTGAAAGCACACATTATGCCATTTAAAAAATAAAAATGGATCATAAAACTAAACATAAACTGAAAAAATATAAAATTTTTAGAATAACTTAAAATCTTGGTGACCTGGCTTTGGCAGTGATGTCTTAGATACAACCCAAAAGCATGATCCATGGGAAAAAAAAAAACTGGTAAGTGTACTTCATCAAAATTAAAAATTCCTGGTCTATTGAAGACACTGTCAAAAGAAAAAAAAAAAAAAACCCAAGCCACAGACCAGGAGAAACTCTTTGCAAAACATGTCTACTAGAGGAATGGTATCCAAAATACACAAAGAAGTCTTAAAACTCAACAAAAAGGCAACAAGCAACCCAATTTTAAAAATGGGCCAAGATCTGAATAGCCCCCGCAGCAGAGAAGATACGCTGTTGAAAATAAGCATTTGAAAAGATGCTTGGCATCTTATGTCATTGGGGAATTGCAAGTTAAAATGACAATACTCTTATCATACAATCCAGCAATCACATTTCTTTTTTTTTTCAGCAATCACATTTCTTGATACTTACCCAATTGAGTAGAAAACTAATATACATACCAAACCATGCATAAAAACATTTATAGCAACTTTATTCACAATGGCCAAAACTTGGAAGCAACCAAGATGTCATTAGATACATAGGTGGATAAACATAGCACATTCCTTCATTGGAATATTATTCAGTCATTAAGAATGAGTTGTCAGGCCACAAAATGACATGGAGGAAATACAAACACATATTGCTATGTGAAAGAAACCAATCGGAAAAGGCTAGCTACTATGTAATTAGAACTACATGTTATTCTGGAAAAGGCAAAACTAAAGAAATAGTAAAAAAAAAAAAAAAAAAAAAAAAAAAAAAAAAGAGAGAGAGAGAGAAAGCAAAATAAAAATTCTTTCCAGTGTTGCACAATGGAGGGAAATTTTAGGGCAATGAAACTACTCTATATGAATCTCTAATGATAGGTATATGCCCACTACACATTTGTCAAAACTCACAGAATGTATAACACAAAAAGCAAACCCTCACAAATAGGAGCTTTTGTTAAGAGTAATGCATAATCAACAAGTCAGGAAATGACAGATGCTGGCGAGGATGCGGAGAAAGGGGAACCCTCCTACACTGTTGGTGGGAATGCAAGCTGGTGCAGCCACTCTGGAAAACAGCATGGAGGTTCCTCAAAATGTTGAAAATAGAACTGCCCTATGACCCAGCAATTGCACTATTGGGTATTTACCCTAAAGATACAAATGTAGTGATCCAAAGGGACACATGCACCCGAATGTTTATAGCAGCAATGTCCACAATAGCCAAACTATGGAAAGAACCTAGATGTCCATCAACAGATGAATGGATCAAGAAGATGTGGTATATATACACAATGGAATACTATGCAGCCATCAAAAGAAATGAAATCTTGCCATTTGCAACAACATGGATGGAACTAGAGCGTATCATGCTTAGCGAAATAAGTCAAGCAGAGAAAGACAACTATCATATGATCTCCCTGATATGAGAAAGTGGTGATGCAACATGGAGGCTTAAGTGGGTAGAAGAAGAATAAATGAAACAAGATGGGATTGGGAGGGAGACAAACCATAAGTGACTCTTAATCTCACAAAACAAACTGAGGGTTGCCGGGGGGAGGGGGTTTGGGAGAAGGGGGTGGGATTATGGACATTGGGGAGGGTATGTGATTTGGTGAGTGCTGTGAAGTGTGTAAACCTGGTGATTCACAGACCTGTACCCCTGGGGATAAAAATATATGTTTATAAAAAATAAAAAATTAAAAAAAAAAAGAAAAAAAAGAGTAATGCATAATATTGGCTCATTGATCGTGCATTGATTAGTGTACTACACTAATGCAAGAAGTTAAAAATGGGGAAAATTAAAAAGGGGAGCAGGAGACTTTGAAACTGCGTATAGGAACTTCATATTTCTTGCTCAATTTTTCTATAAACCTAAAAACTACTCAAAAAAAGAAAATCTGGGCACCTGGGTGGCTCAGTGGGTTAAGCCTCTGTGTCTGGCTCAGGTCATGATCCCAGAGTCCTGGGATGGAAGCGCTCATTAGGCTCTCTCTGCTCAGCGGGGAGCCTGCTTCCCTCTCTTTCTCTGTCTGCCTCTCTGCCTACTTGTGATCTCTCTCTCTCTCTCTGTCAAATAAATAAATAAAATCTTAAAAAATAAATGAACAAACAAAATCTACTTTAAAAACACCAAAATATTATCTGGATATGGGGGTCTATGTCTGAAATCTATTTGTCTATCTTTTTATCAGTAATCACAATCTCTTGATTACTTAAGCATTATAGTAAATTTTGAAATAAAATAATTCTGATCCCCAATTTCACTTTTTTTTTTTTTCAAAGTTATCCCAGATCCTTTGCGCTTCTATGTGAATTTTGTCAGCTTGTCAGAGAAAGTCAATTATATGGTTTCACTTACTTGCGGAGCATAAGGAATAACACAGAGGACATTGGGAGAAGGAGAGGAGAAGTGAGTTGGGGGGAAATCAGATGGGGAGACAAACCATGAGAGACTATTTAATTGACTTCTGCTTACATTTCCTTTCTTCTGATTACTTTGGGTTTAGTTCGGGGTTTTTTTTTTCTAGTTTCTTAAGGAGGAGACTGAAGTCACTAATTTGAGCAGTTTCTTCTCTTCCACTAAGACGTTTTATGCTAGAAATTTTGAGACATCATACTTTCATTTTTGCTTAGTTCAAAAAAAAATTCATTCTTTGACATGTGAGTTGTTCCGAATTCTGTTGTTTAGTTTCCAAATATTTGAAGATTCTTTAGAGATATTTCTGCTCAATTTCTAGTTGAATTCTGAAAATTAGAGAATATACTTTGTGTGACTTAAATTATTTTAAACTTATTTAATCTCGTATTATATGGTGCAGAATGCAGTATATCTTGGCAAATGTTCCATGAGACATGAAAAGAATGTGTACCCAACCCTTGTATGGCGTGTTCTCTACATGTTAATTAGATAAAGTTGCTGTTCAAGTCAATATCTCACTGATTTTCCATATAATGTTCTAGCAATTATCCAGAGAAGGGTATTGGAATCTCCACTTTTGATTAAGGATTTGTCTATTTCTCCTTGTACATCTATAAGTTTTTGCTTCATGTACTTCAGTGCTCTGTTCCTTGATAAACAAGCATTTCATATGGTATGTCCTTTTTAGAGAACCTAGATGGCTCAGTTGGTTAAGCATCTGCCTTCAGCTCAGGTCATGATCCTGGACTCCTGAGAATGAGCCCCACATTGGGCTCCTGGCTCAGCAGAGAACCTATTTCTCCTTCTCTCTCTCCCTTTGCCTGCCACTCCCCTCTGCTTGTGCACTCTCTCTGTCAAGTAAATAAACAAAATCTTTAAAAAAAAAAAAAAAAAGAACAAAAAGAGAGACTGTACTTTGACTCTTGTTAACATTATATATATTTTTAACCTTTTAATCTATTTGTCTTTACATTTAAAGTGAATTTCTAGAAGCTGAAATATAAACTGAGTCTTGCTTTTTTATCCAGTCTTACAACACCTGCCTTTTACTGGGGTATTCATACCATTTGCATTTAATATGGCTATTGATACAATTAAGTCATGCTATTTACCTCATTTTTTTGGTTCCTTTTTTCTTCTTTGACTAGTTTCTTTTAGATTGAGTAGTCTTGTGAATTCATTTGACCTCCTGGCTTACTGATTATAATTCTTCATTTTGATATTTTAGTGATTGTTCTAGGGTTCATGGTCTACATCTTTAATTATCACAACACACTTTCAGACATAGCATGATATTTTAAAAAAATAGTATAACAACTTTTCAAGAGTGTACTTTAATTTTTTCTCTCCTGGGCTTTATATCATTTTTGTTACATTTTAACATACTTATGTATACATTACAAATATAACATATATGTATTAGGAATCTTAGAGTACATTATAATTTATGTTTAAACAAGTATATCTTTAGGAGATTTAAATAAAGAAAATATTTTATGCATTGACTGGTAGAGTTATAATTTCCAGTGTTCTTTATTCCTGCCTTTGGGATTTATAAAATTTCCTAGTTCAGTAGGTCTACAGTTTTCATCAAATTCAGAAAATGTTCAGCCATTATTTTATCACAGATTTTTCTACTCACCTCACCTTTGGGAACTACAACCACATGAGTATTAAGCAACATTCAGTTGTCCCTCAGCTCGATGATTTTTTAAAATTTCATTTTCTCTCTTCATGTTTCATTTGGATTGTCTAATATTGTCTTCAAATTCACTAATCTTTTCTTCTGTGATATCAAATCTTCCATTAATCCAAATCAGTATGGTTTTTCTGACACCTTAAGTTCTCATTTCTAGAAGTCTGATTTATGTCTTTTTAAAATCTTCCATGTCTTTACTTAATTTTTTTAAATTTTTGAATATTTGAAACACTATTTACTTTAGGGCTAATTATTCCACCATACTGAGGCAAGACTTTTCTGAGCTCTCTACCCAGTGCCCCATAATGGTGACATTTTCTAGATTGGCTTGATGGGACAGGTGATATTCCAACCTTGACTGACTGCCACATAATGCTCCTAGTAATCCTTTTGGATGGATAGGTTAATTTCCTGACGTTTATTGTTTTCTCACATACATATGCTGATCAATATTCTGCTCAATAGTCAAGTGGATTTGGTCACCTTGAACTCTCAGCTCTGTTTCTTCAATTCAGGGAGTCCTCTATTTCTACCCGAATCACCCCATCCTGCATTACAGCCTGGGAATTCTCTCAAGGCTCCTGTAACAATCACAAGGCTCACCTCATTTATTTTCTGTCTCCCCTCAGCCTTCACTCTCCTTCATACGCCTGATGTCTAAGGCCTTCAAAATTGTTATTTCATGTATTTTGTCCAGTTTTTTGCTTTTTTTTCAGAAGAGAAAGTTATCTAGTAGAAACAAGACCTTTTTAATTTTAGAAATGAATCTTATTTATGATTTACACACGATGGTTAAAAATATATATATGTATATCTATTTCTTAAGAGTGTTCAGATGAGGGTTCCCAGAGTTTTCAGTCAGGGCAGAAGACAAATGAGACCCACCAAACAAAAGGAGAGACTACTAAGGAAAAAATTAAATTACCTTTTCATTACATCCCACAAGTTGTCTTGTTCACTGTACCAGTTATCTGACAACTGGAAAAACTTCACTGACCCTGAATATGGGATTTGCTCATTCATGCCATCCTTTACTGCTATTAGTGTAACTGCAACCTCCCTCTATTCAATGATAGTTGTAAAACTTTCTCTTAGAATGAGGAATTTACTTCCTCCTTGTAAAATTTTCCAGTCAACACTTTTCTGCCAATCTCCTATCACCGGAACTTAAAGGAAACCTGCTACACCCTGGTCATATTAATTGCTCCCACAGAAGGATTTGATAAAGGAATCAGGCCCCTGGAAGTTGTTTCTGCAGGGTCCCAGATAGGGGAATCTTTACTATATTGCTAAATCAGATTTTAGTGCTCCACACACTGAATTTGATATTTCTCTGACATAAACCTACCTGGTCTGGGTGTCTGACTACATGGATTCCCTGAATACAAGCTCTCAGTCAAGAGCTTGTCTTGGTATTGCAGCAATAAAAATGTTTCCAAAGGCCCAAAGAAACATTTACTGGTAGGCTCATTATTGTATAAAAAGGGACCCTTGAGTATTTACCCCGTCTCTAGATTTTTTCAGGATTTTAATGGCTTAAGGCTAGAATGTTTAAACACTTGATGTTTCAATTAAAATATCTATTAAATATCTATTTAAAGATGGACACTATACCGTGCACTAAGAATTCCAGAAGTGAAGTAAATCAGCTCTGCCATTAAAACATTTATGGTCTGGAGTGGGTCCCAGAGTTCTATAGACAAGTAAGTGTGAAATTGCAAAGATTTGTTGTGTTTCCATTAGTGGTCATACCCAAGGTGAGCTATATAGAACAATTACAAATTATAATGATAATTAATTGTAGAATACTAAAATCACAGAAAGAGAGTTCACTTATTATTACTCCTGTTAAACTCTACCATGCCAATGTTCCAGTCTTTCATAGAAAAATATCAGAATACAGAGCTGACACACTATGGCCCAAATCCCACCTGCCTCCTGTTTTTATGAACAAAAATTTATTGGAACACATCAGATGGTTAACTTGTCAGTCCTGTATCTAAACAAAGAGTGCTACCTAAATTAAGATTAATGCTCATCTGCAATAAAGAAAGTTAAACAACCCATTAGCCAATTTTATGCTCAACTATATGATTATCCCCTTTTTTACACTTAGCCTACATCTTTTTTTTTGTTGGCTTGTAAAGGCCAGATGGCTTTATTGCACTCAGAGGAGGTACAGAACACCCATCACAAGACTCCTCATTACAGTCCTCTATATAATTATGTGCATGTCACCCTTTCCCTCAAAATACCCCAAAGATACAGATGTAGTGAAAAGAAGGGCCACCTGTACCCCAATGTTTATAGCAGCAATGGCCACAGTCGCCAAACTGTAGAAAGAACCAAGATGCCCTTCAACGGACGAATGGATAAGGAAGATGTGGTCCATATACACTAAGGAGTATTATGCCTCCATCAGAAAGGATGAATACCCAACTTTTGCAGAAACATGGACAGGACTGGAAGAGATTATGCTGAGTAAAATAAGTCAAGCAGAGAGAGTCAATTATCATATGGTTTCACTTATTTGTGGAGCATAACAAATAGCATGGAGGACATGGGGAGATGGAGAGGAGATGGGAGTTGAGGGAAATTGGAAGGGGAGGTGAACCATGAGAGTGTATGGACTCTGAAAAACAATCTGAAGTTTATGAAGGGGCAGGGGTGGGAGGTTGGGGGAACCAGGTGGTAGGTATTAGGGAGGCATGTATTGCATGGAGCACTGGGTGTGGTGCAAAAACAATGAATACTGTTACGCTGAAAAGAACTTTTTTTAAAAATTGAAAAAAAATTTCAAGGTTTTTAGAGTCATCATAATGCAATGATACATGAAAACCTTGACTCCAGTTCCATCTGCTATGTTACTCCCCAAATACAAGATTATTGGTAAATCTTTTTCTTTGCATGACCCGAATTTGGTGAATATCATCAAACTATCAATTTTTTCCAGCATTATCTTCTTGAGAAGTTTTCTTGTAGTCTTCTTAGAAGAAGGGATTATCCCAATATTAATTTCTCACATTCCGCCTTTCTATCTTCACCTTTTACCAATAACATAGGTATTCTAATTTGTTTACAAATACTTCAAGATACTTAATAATTTAGCCATAACATAGCAGATTTCTTAATGCCATTCAGTTTGGAACTCCTTACATAAGGTAGAAGTGCATTAAAATGTTATCAATTATTCCCAAATAGGTTATGAAGCAGCTAAACAAACTATACTAACTGAAAGTGTCAAAAAATCTTAAGAAGATAAATTTGAAAGAAAATTGCTTAGGACTATAAATAAACATCCTTAAAAATAATAAATCCTTGGTGTTAACAAGGGTGTTTCTCATAAAATTGTAGTGCAGAAGGGGCTCCTCGGTGGAGTCCATTAAGCATCCAACTCTTGATTTCAGCTCAGGTCATGATCTCAGGGCTATGAGATCAAGTCCCTGAAGTTTCCATGCCCAGCTTAAGATTGTCTCTCTCCCTCTCCCTCTGCCCCATGCCCCCCATTTGTGTGCATTCTCTCTCTCTCAAAAAAAGTGTAGTGCAGAAAATGTCTATGTCTATATGTCTACATGGATGTCTATAGGTATGTTTGAATGGATCCAACTGGTAGCTGTCTTCGTCAGTTTGAGCTGCTCTGACAGAAGACCATAAACCAGACGGCTAAACAACAAACACTTAATTCTCACAGTTCTAGGAACTAGAAGTCCAAGATCAGGGAGCCAGAATGGTCTGGGTTGGTATAGGGCCCTCTCCCTAGTTATGTCTTCACATGTCTAGAGAGAGAGAGAGAGAGATCTGACAGTATCTTACAGATCTCTCTCTCTCTCTACCTCTATATCTCTATCTCTATCTCAGAAGGCCATATATGCATAGACAGAAAGAGAGAAAGAGATTTCATATCTCTTCCTTTTTTTATAAGGGCATGAATCCACATGAGGGCTACATCCTCATGACCTAATTACCTCCCAGAGGCCCCACTTCCAAACACCACCACATTGGGGATTACAGTTCCAACATATGAATTTTGGGGGAATACAAACATTCAGTCCATAGAGTAATAATTATGTGCTAAGATGAAAATACATTTAGATAAGGAAACATCCATCTCTATACACCCCCTATTTATAGGCGAACTTTATTTCTACTTCATTTAACCTACTTCCTCCTCAAATCACATTTCTAGAATCTCCAACCCTACTTTCAGAAACAAGATTTCCTCAAGGGTCCTCGGCTGAAGTAATTAGATAAGCAGTCAGACTTCTATTTATCAATTTGGGTCAGTCAGTGAGCATGAAGCAGCTTAGTTCCCAGGCTGAACTGCTGTATTCTTGAAATGTAATTAGAGATATGAACACCTTTGTGAGTTTGCAGGGAGTTTTATAAGGTAGTTTTAATATTACTGCACCTTAATCATATTAAACAATGTTATGTCTAGTCACTGAATTATTTATGTTACTTCTTAGAAAAGTCAAAAATACATGCTAAAGTTTCCAAAATAAAAAGGCAAATGAATAAATCTTTAAAAAAAAAAAGGGGGGGGTGCATCTGGGTGGCACAGTCTGTTAAGCATCTGACTCTTGGTTTCAGCTCAGGCCATGATCTCAGGTTCATGAGATCAAGTCCTGCATCAGGCTCCGTTCTCAGCATGGAGTCTGCCTGAGACTCTCTCTCCCTCTCCCTCTGCCCCTCCCCCCTGCTTTCTCTCAAATGAGTAAATCTTTAAATAGATTAGATTAAATTTAATTTAATTAATTTAAATTTTTTTTAAAAAGCTACTCTTCTAGCTTGTGTGATTTCCTTATTATAACCCCAAGTTCTAGATGTGCAGTTCAATGAGATTTTCTAAATTTCATTTATATTTTTACATGGCAATATTTACATACATTGTATGTAATAATGTGCAATAATAATACTAATATCATTATCCCAACTGCTGTCTAATTTTTTTTAAGATTTAATTTACTTATTTGACAGAGATCACAAGTAGGCAGAGAGGCAGACAGAGAGAGAGAGGAGGAGGAAGCAGGCTCCCGCCGAGCAGAGAGCCTGATGCAGGGCCTGATCCCAGGACCCTGGGATCATGACCTGAGCTGAAGGCAGAAGCTTTAACCTACTGAACTACCCAGACACCCCTCCCCGTGAATTCTAATTTTAGGTAAATATTAATCTTTTTCAGCTCAAGCACGATCAGACCTATTTATAAAAAGCCATTGCTTTCTGGTATCTCTAGATGTATTATTTTTAAAAATCACTGGTTAAAGATCACTAGTTTTCCTTTTACAATTTTTTAAAAATTTTCTTGATTTGGTCCTCTTATGAGAACAGCTTTTAGAATAGTAGAGGGAAAATAAGAAGCCTACTTCCTCTCTAACAATTTTATGGTAATGACATAGGTGTCCATGGCAAAGAAGGCAACATGCAAACTACTCAAACACCCTGTTGCTTTTAGTCCCTCAACCCTAAATACTGACCACTTCAGAAATAGCAAGACCTCTGCATAAATGCCTTTTAACACCAACAGTTACCCTCACACTGTTTTTTTTTTTTTAATGTCAAGCCAGTCCACTAATACTGGATTCATTTTTCAAAAGATTTGTCTAAAGAGTGTTATTGGAAATACTAGCAAAATACGCTCATCTAGGAAAACAGAAGACCCTTTGTTTCTAGTACTATTTACTTGTGTACCCCTGGAATCATAGCTTCTGCCTCAGAAATTATTATTCTGTCTAGAAAGGACATTATTTAGCAATAATGATGATGGTGATACTAATAAAAGCTATCAATAATAAGCATTAAAATGTGCCAGGCTTATACTAGGTACATTAAATGTAATGTATTTAATCCTCACCGTAATCCTCATAATAGTCCTTTTTGTACATAAAGAACCAAAGAGGATAAATAAAATGATCAAACGCCAGCAGATAATAAGCCACTGAGCTAGAAAGTTCATCAGTGCCTGAGTCCCAGATCTGTGCCAACTTCAACAGAACCCTGTCACTTGTTAAAAATGGCTACACTTAGTTTTGAACTGTTAGTGGTCAAAGGTCAAAACAATAGGCTAAAAACTTCAGGGTAACTCCTCATAATTTCTCTACATTAAAATAGTACTGACAAGTCAAGGAAATTCAAATGGCAACTTTATCTTTAGAGAAACCAGAGTCAACTATGAACCTCCCTTGCTCAGTTTACCAGACTGAATGCAAAACTGTAGAGTGTGAGGCTCAGTGTCTTTCATTTGGAGTTTTAAAAATTTCTGTAAACCACTGGAAATTTAGCAGGTTCTTCCAAGAAATCTATTGCCCTTTGCTATTTGGCTCAGCTTCCCTAATTCTACTCCTTCTAGATCCTTTCTATTGAATTCTAGAAGGCAGCATGAGAATAAGCTGTGTGGATCCACACAGCACATTCAATGTATATGGAGTAAACAATGTGTTTCATACATGTATTTGTTATTATACTTCAAATCTACATAGATTTCAGTGATTAATTCATTATAAATTCTTTGAAGTATTCTTAAATTCATAGCATCTTTGTCCTGTCAACCACCAGAGAAGTATAAGTAATATAACACAAATATTTCTATTAATTTCTTTTTTACTTTAAATAGAATTCCTCAGAGTGAAAAAAGTTGAAAACTTCTACACTAGTCCTTGAACAGTAAAATTTCTATTCTACTGGTCCTATCATGATCTCAACAGTAAAAGTAGTTTAGTACCTTCTCCATAACTGCACAAGACTACAGTATTAGACAAATGGGAAAAAAAAAAAAAAAGAAAAGAAAAGAAAAAAATGCAAAGTTCCCCAAATACATTACCTCATCAACTGCAATGGAGAAATTACTGTAAGAACCTAAAAGAACAAAAAACCTCTAATGCTGACTCAGGATACCCACTCTGTCTTCTCTCCTAGCATAAACATCCCTTTCTGCAGCTCCTTCATACACAGAACTGAGATGCAAAGTCTAAAAAGAAATGTAGTCTGGGGGCACCTGGGTAGCTCATTTGGTTGTCTACCTTCAGCTTAGGTCATAATCCTGGGGTCCTGGGATCAAGTCCTGTTTCAGGCTCCCTGCTCAGTGGGGAATCCGCTTCTCCTGCTTCTCCCCCTGCTTATAGGTTCTCTCTCCCTCTTTCTCCGTATCTTCCTCTCCCAAATAAATGATTAAAATCTTTTAAAAAAAGAAAAAAGAAAAAAAAAATGTAGTCTGGGCCGTGTTTCTTCCCAGCTATTAGCATGTGTTTTTCAAAGGACGTAGCAGTGTAAATGTGAGGTATGGACATTTTAGGCAAAATATTCAGGTCACTCTTTAATTAACTCCACCAAAGATACTCAACATTATACACCAGTGATTAGAATGTAGAGCTATTTGCTCTGTAATATTAAAGAATGTCAAGACTTCCATTATTTATAAAGCTGTATTTTTTTGAACTTTTCATTTCACTTGCTCAAATCAGTTCTGAAAAGACATGTGAAAGTATCTAGCTCCATCATTAAGCAAAATCATTTGAACACTGTGGCATGCTTTCATTCCTAGCAACGGTCACTTAAATAGACACTTATTTCATAGTCAAAAGTGATTAACCTTGATTAATACCCAGGTAATGTCCCTCCAACAGTTACATTAGAAACAGGAAGCTAGCTGTTGTCTGACCTTTGAGCCACATTAATTCTCCTTAGTCTTTTATCCTAAACCAGCAGAAATAAGTCAACTTCTGAACTAGACCTGTCTGCCAATCCCAGCTCCATTATTTGCCACTGTATTATTTAAAGCCAACTGTTTAATTTTTTTGAAATTCCCTCCTGTCAAAATTTACTTCACTATCTTCTCAAAATTATATGAAACAATGCTTCTTTATATATAACTAACATTAAATATGAATTAAAACAACATTGTTTTGGGCCCCTGTATGGCTCAGTTGGTTAAACATCTGACTCTTGATTTTGGCTCAGGTCAGGATCTCAGGGTCTTGAGATCAAGCCCCACATCGGGCTCTTTGCTGGCATGGAGCCAGCTTAAAATTCTCTCTCCCCCTCTCTCTCTGTCCTTCCCCCGCTTGTGCATTCCCTCTCCCTCTAAACACACACACACACACACACACACACACACACTGTTTTATTCCCTCAAGTAGCCCACACTCATATCTACTTTCCTAAATGCATTTTATTCACATCTCTTTCTCAGCTATGAATACTTCTTTCAGTCTATTCAGTGCCCAGTGGCTTTGACCAACCTGCCCATGAAATATGGGTATTAACCAGGAATATCTTAAAGGATGGGTAGCCAATGAAATCAATATTATGGATCTTGCCACTTCCCTTTGCAGTGGCTTCTCTTCTTGCTTAATTCATTCTCAAAGGGTTAAGTTTAGTTTCAAGAAACATTTAAGTAGGTGCTAGTCACATGACAAGATGAAATTCATAGTTTGTAATCCAGTCAAAGAGATGTTTTATACACACACAGACACAAATGAAAATATATAGGTCTTTTTCATTCATGACAATATTGGTTAAATTACAAATAAAATTATTGTCAGAAATAAAATGTTTCTGGAGATCATGAATGCTAAAAGCTGAATGTTTTGATGCTGCGAACTAGATATGCAAATACCATCCACAACCTTACTTATTTTTGATTTCTGTAATAGAGACTAGAGAATTGGGATATCTTCCCAGAATCCCTCACATCTGGGCTTAGCCACGTGACTCACTTCCAGCCAATGAAACGTAAGCAGACATCATTGAGTAGGCTTTTAAATGGAAAATGTTGTAAGTTTTGGCATTCTGCTTTCGCCCTTTATTCTTTCCCCTTCTTCTACATGGAACAAAGATACAATGCCTACAGATGGAACAGCCATAGTGTAACCATGAGGATGAAGAACACAGTTTAAGGAGGAAAGGAATCCAGGTCCATGATGAAACCATTAGACTACTCTGCCAGGTTAAGACTTCCTGCTTCCAAATTTCTTGTCACATGAGACAGAGCTCTTACTTGGTTAAATCACTATTCGTTGAATTTTCTGCTACTTATTTTTTTAAAAGATTTTATTTATTTATTTGAGAGAGAGAGAGAGCATGAGAGGAGAGAGGTCAGCAGGAGAAGCAGGGAGCCCGATGTGGGACTCTATCTCGGGACTCCAGGAGCCAAAGGCAGTTGCCCAACCAACTGAGACACCCAGGTGCCCCAAATTTTCTGCTACTTATAACTACTTTATCCCAGCTGACACAGCCTAAATACAGAATAAAATTTAATTTTACAGAGAAGAATGGGAGAGAATTCCCATTAGGAAAAAAAGCAGGAAACATGACCGTATCCAAGAGTGAATGCCTTCTGTTTGGAGAAAAATGAACAAAACAAATTCACTTTTGTCAAGGATATATAGGAGGCAGTAGTTGATAAAATAGGGTTGTGTCTGTGGAAAATGGTACAGATACACAGTGTCTGAATGCCAGGAAAAAGAATTGGAATAATACAAAGAATGGTTACAATAAAAAAGTCAGCAAGAGATTTTTCAATTTTTACCTCCATGTATACATTTTTAAAGATCTAGAATGATACAACCATCTAGCATGTATTTCTAGTAATTTCCTCTTCAGAATCTGTGAAGGAGTCCTCTCTCCCTCTAGACTGAGTGGTACCTAATCCAGATGAATACTAAGGATAGGTCTCAAAGTAAAAAGTTAGTAAAAAGTAAGGATGTATTTATCACTTAGACTCTTCTGTTCCTTACATGAGACTCCGACTCTTTACTTTTCTTATCTCCCATATCACCTATGACACCAACTAATGTTGCAGTAGCAACAACTGATCACAGCTTCTCCTGCACCTGAAGAGCACCTCAAATTTCACTTTATCACTTTAACCTTTACTCTACATTTTGAAGAAACAGGTGGCTCTTAGTTTGGGTTCCCCTACAAGCAGATGCTCATACAAATATTTGAATACAAGACTTTTATTTGTGAAGGGAAGGAACATCAGCCAGGGAATGGAGAAGTTAGTCAAGGAACAAAGATGACTCTCCTACTGCTTAACCCATTGGAAGAGCCCTAGATTTAACCCAAAGGAGAGGACTTGGTATATTTGGATACCACCTCCCATCAATCATGGGTTGAGAGTCAGTGCTGGGTGACACCAACTCTCCTTCACTTTGGGCCAGTCATGGACATAGTCAAGTTTCACTTTTTAGCTTCAGAGAAAGCCCTCTGGAAGACCATGGTAGGTGGAAGTCTGATGTGAGGCACAAACATGGCAATTCCTGGGTAGCAGGCGTGGAGAACCAAAAGCAACTGCTACAACATGGTTGGCCTGACCAATGACTGAGTCCAGGTTCCAGTTTAAGTAGCAAGTTTCCAGTTTTACAGGAATGATGAAACACAAGAATGAAGGAGTCCCCAACAGAACACAAAAAGATCTTCCTTCTTTGTGGCATCCTAGAAGTCGATATGGAACCCAAAATGACTCCAAAAAGGGAGTACTCAAGTGGGATTTGCTTTTACTCCACAAAGTTTATGGTAGTCTAACTGCAATAAGAGCCCTTTTGGATTAATGCTAAAAACAGGATGAAAATTGCAAGTGGTCAGGATGATTCTTGGCAAACCCAGTAAGAGGAAAAATCAAACTCTTGGTTGACCTGGATGCCAAGGAATAAATCAAATTCTAAGATGAGAGTCTAATACCTGAAATGGGTAGGCAAGAAATCGGGAGAGAAAGCCATACTTGGTTCCTCAAATGGGCTATGACACTTTATAGCCTTAACTTTTTTTCTCTATTTCACAAACATTAATATAATGTTTGCTATATGCTTGCCACTGTTTTATGTGCTTTGTAAAGAAAACTCTTTTAATTTTCCTAACAATATATGAAATACTTACTATGATTTATCATCACTTTACAGATACAAGCATAAGGAAGCCAAATAAATTTCCCAAGAAAAATCTACCTCCAAAGTATTTTCTTTTAATCACTACAGTCTTCTGATTCCCACTAAATAAGAATTCAGTCAACATGGCGGGCATATGATAGTCCCTCAATCCCTATTACAAGTTTCTGTATCCTTATAATTATCATTGGGCTATCCTCAGATTGTGAAGCAAGAGACAGGAGAGAAAAGCTGAGCCTTCTGGCAAATGTCTATTGTTAGGTTAATTTTAACGACTACACTCAAAATCACCTCTATCCTTATGAGTGTTTGGAACAATGGGAATAGACTCAACTGACTAAAATAAGAGTGAAATAATTGGCCTGGAGAATCTAGAACACCAGCCAGCTGGTTTAGTCTTTATTATCCTGTAATCACAATAATAAGGAACCACTGAAAAATCTGAGAACGAAATTAAGAGTGTATACATGTGGTCAGATGTCAGTATGAGTAGCAAAAATGGCGGATAGGTGGTACTCCCTCCCAGGCAAGAGGGATTCCAGGAAACCACAACTATCTGGAAAAGTCCACCTCATCACAAGGACAGAACATAATTATTCCCATTCTAGCCTTCTAAAATGCAAGTAACGGGTTAGCAATAACAATTGTATTCACTTTGAAGGAAAAACACATTTCTGCATTTCAATGTGAACATTCATAACCATGACACCAATTGGCCTCTTGGGGTCCTTGAATTCATTCTCAAGACAAATCAAACAGAAAGGTGCTATTGTTTTTCAGTAGGAGCCACTTGGTAATACATAGGCAAACATTCTTCCCCAAAAGCCTTGTTCCACATAGACCCCATTCAACAGCTGCTTTCCACACTTCCACTTGACAGCCAAAGACTTCTGGACATGACTTACTTCAGTATTAATGGGTTCAGGGCTTGGTAGCTCGAGTTATGTGCCTTTAGTGATACGGTTTCTACAGGGGACTACCATTCTTGCTTATCTTCAGGTTTCTTCTACCTGAGAATCCTAGTGATACGGTTTTGGAATGTAGGTGAGGTCTGGTGGGGTGGGGTCCAGAGCTGAAGACTAAGAAAGAATTCTTGAGACATCTTTGGTGCAAAATGGTGGTTTTATTAAAGCAAAGGGACAGGACCCAGGGGCAAAAAGAGCTGCTACCTCAGGATTGTGAGGGGTGACTGATTATACACCATGGGGTTGGGACAGGTAAGGAAAAAGGGAGTTTTCAAAAGAACTTTCATATGTTAAAAAGGGAGATTTTCAAAATAACTTTCATATACTAAAGACCTACAGGATACCAGAGTCCATACCACTGTTAAGTTGAGGTTGTTTTTTGTTTGTTTGTTTGTTTAAAGATTTTATTTATTTATTTGACAGAGAACACAAGCAGACAGAGGCAGGAAAATAGAGAGGAAGGGAAGCAGGCCCCCCACCGAGCAGAGAGCCCGATGCAGGACTCGATCCCAGGACCCGAAGATCATGACCCGAGCTGAAGGCAGCGGCTTAACCCACTGAGCCACCCAGGCGCCCAAGTTGAGGTTGTTTTTTCCCTCTACTAAAGCAATAACATTAAGACAGTTGGGAGCTTCCTGGGAAAATATCACACATATCCCATCCAGGAATGGGTTGGGGGGTGGGTTTGCAGGTTGTAAGCTTGGGCTTTGTCCTCAGCTAGCCTCTTTCCCTCATCACTAGAAATGCTTCTCACAGCTAACTACACTTGAGAATCCCTGGAGTTTTCTTCCCCACATGCCCAGACTCCAATTCCAGAAATTCTGATTAATGGGTTTGGGGTAGAACCCCAAAGCGTGGGCTTTTTTTTTTTTTTTCAAACACTGTGGCTGACTGATGCAAAGCAACGTGAAGTGGGACAGCACTGCAATGATGCTGGATGATGACAGGAGTTCACAACTTTGTACCAGGTGCTCGGTTGAGAGACCTACGTGTCTCAATTCATTTGATCTCCATAACAATTTTCTGAGGTGGAAGCTAGCATTATGTCTCCTTTTCTGTTAAGAAATCTGAGGCAGTGATAAACTGAATGACTTTCCCAAGGTCACAGAGGAAACACATGGTGGAGTCAGGATTTAAAAGCAGGCAGCCTGCTATAAATCTACATATGGATCTGGGGCACCTAGGTGGCTCAGTGGGTTAAAGCCTCTGCCTTTAGCTCAGGTCATAGTCCTAGGGTCCTGGGATTGAGCCCCCGCATCGGGCTCCCTGCTCGGCGGGGAGCCTGCTTCCTCCTCTCTCTCTCTCTCTCTCTTTGCCTGCCTCTCTGCCTACTTGTGATCTCTGTCTGTCAAATAAATTAAAAAAAAAATCTACATATAAATGTTCCTCACACCAAGTAAGAAAAAGCAATTTCGTCCTATAGCCAAGGTGATGGCTTAATAAGGTCTCATATCTTAACATCATAAAGCATCAAAACCATAAGATTTAAATAACATTGGCTTGAACCTCCACTGAAGTGTCTTTGGAATGTCTAAGAACCTCCCCCAAATTTCTACACCGGGTCTTTCAAGCAAGCAGTTCTGCTCCAAGCTCTGGCCTCCACTGAATTAGTTTGGTTCAAGGAACATCCTGACCACTGCCTTGCACTTGCCCGTGTTTTAAGTCTTTGCTGGCCCGTGGGACCACCACATACGGTAATCAGCCACTTCCCACTATTAAAAAATAATAATAACAACAACAGTATGCTAAACAAGTCATAATAGTTTTCATGAGGTGGTATGTAGCAGCCTTCTTTGCTGATTTCTTGGGTGAGCCAGAGAGTTTATTTTCTTGATGGCAGTAAGACTGACAACCTAAAATTGAGCAAAGACGCCCTTTCATTAAACTTTCCCCAGCCACTCGCTGAGTATGCCAGCTGCTCAGCCATATTCCTCCTTGTCCTCTCTCCTGTCCACTCTCTCCTATTTTATCCAGGCTTTGCTTCCCTCCCCACCCCTGGATTTCTCTTATCTCTAAAACAAAAGCATTTAGGAAGCTCATCTGCTGCCTCCCGCATAGTCTCCCGCTAATAACTTTCAGGTGCTCACATTTATCCGCAGTGTCTTATCAAGTATTAAGCAAATGTCGTGCTTTCTCTGAGTGGTATTCTGTTGTGTTATTTCTCACCTTCATATACCTTTTCCTTGCCAAAGTTTGGGCTGTGTCAATAGTTATCCAAAATAAGGTTGAGATACGGATCCTAGTCAAAGAGGTGACAATTTATATGGTAAGGCAAGATATGTATGTGTAAGACAATGTGATAAGGATTTAATAAATGTTTTAGGGTATAATAAGCTTGGAAATTCAGATTGAGGAAATATAGACCAGGGGTGCCTGGGTGGCTCAGTGGGTTAAGCCTCTGCCTTCGGCTCAGGTCATGATCTCAGGGTCCTGGGATCGAGCCCTGCATCCTGCTCTCTGCTCAGCAGGGAACCTGCTTCCTCCTCTCTCTCTCTACCCGCCTCTCTGTCTACTTGTGGTCTCTGTCTGTTAAATAAATAAATAAAATCTTTAAAAAAAAAAAAAGGAAAAAGAAATATAGACCAGAGATGTAGAAGAAAATACTACAGAGAAGAAAATACTTCGGTTAAGTAGGATTCAGATCGGAGATGGGAAGTGGGAAGACAGCTGTGCCCCATCCCAGATCAGTTCAATCAGAATCTTTGTGGATGGGACTTGGAGTAAAAAATTTTTAAAGCACTCCAGGTGATCCTAATATAATCATGGTTTATCGTCACCATTGTATTTAGTGCCTCATGGCTTGACTAATTAGGAAATGATGCAGCAAAGTAACGATATTCAAATTTCCAACATGGGATACTGTCCCAAATTGTCTAATTGACCTTTACATTATACACATAATAGGCTTCAAATACTGCATTTTATGGGTTTTTCTAAGGATCCTATAGATTCTAAATTAGAATCAGAATGTGGATACAGAGCGATCTGAATTCTCCCCACCTAATCTTACTGTTTATCCCCTTCCTGTTGTTAAAGCAATAGCTACAAGCAGCATTTGGAAGTGGGTACCGGCCAACGAACTGTCAAATGGACAAAACTTTCCACTTAAGACAAATACTGCAGACTGCATATTTCATTTCAGCCTTCCTGGATTATGCATTGATATTGGTAGAAGAGGGCCAAGAATAGCATCACTGTGATTCCTGAACAGTGATGGAATTTGCTTCCAGAACGAAAGCAATCAATAGGCTTCCAGACAAACTCCCATCAAAGACTTCCACTTTATACCTACAGAGGCCAGCTGCTGTCTGACCACTTGCTGCTGAAAACTAGAAAACACAGGTAGAAAATTTTTTTAAAAGAAAAACAAAGGGGCACCTGGGTGGCTCAGTGGGTTAAAGCCTCTGCCTTCGGCTCAGGTCATGATTCCAGGGTCCTGGGATCGAGGCCCACATCGGGCTCTCTGCTCAGCAGGGAGCCTGCTTCCCCCTCTCTGCCTGCCTCTCTGCCTACTTGGGATCTCTCTCTCTGTGTCAAATAAGTAAATAAAATCTTTAAAAAAAAAAAAAAAAGAAAAGAAAAGAAAAACAAAAAAAAAATTTAAAAACTACCAAGGCAGCAAGAACTTGAGGGGCCGATATCCCCAAGAAAATGGAAATACAAAGAGAGAAAGCTCAAATTCATCATTATATTTTCCCTTGTGTCATTGGCTTTGCTTACGTGGTAACCAGGAGGCTGAAAAGCTGAGCAGAACTCAACACAGTTTTGTGGCCTCAGGAGACTAAGGAAATTTTAAAAACTGAAAAGGAGAACACACCAAGAGGGAAGAACCCAGTAGCCACTTCTGGATGTCACTTAGAACTCATGAGGGGCTATGCTATAGGAGGAAGGGCAAGAGGAAATGGAACAGCTTTCACAAAAGTTTAAATATGGCTGCACACAGCCGCTAACTGGACATAATAAAACAATAATAAATAAATAAATACGGCGGCAAACCAGCTCAATGCCAGATGAGAGTTAAGTGTTCTTCTCCCGAACTTTCTGCACGTCCAAAGCAAAGGCAAAATCTCTCTACAACAAAGTCACACACAGAGTCTCAAAAATCGCTTCTTATTTTTTTCACACCCAACAACTACAAAGAATAGTCACTTTGATAAAATGGGGATGACAAAATTGACCTATTCTGTAATGATGAGGACTGAAGGTGAGGTCCACAAATTACTACAAAATGCCTAACAACAACCCAAATCATGGACACTTAGAAAATATTTATAGATTACATCATGTATGTTTAAAAAATATGCTTCCTTTCATTCTTTCGATAAGAGACGCTGGGTAATTGATTTATAACTTTGTGTGAGGTAAGAGAAAAAGATGTGCTGGCTTTATAATTAGATTAACATTAGTATTAGAAGCTAGAGACGGATACTTTCCCCTGTCAGGTCCTCAGCAAACAACCAGGAGTCAGCAAAAAGGACAGTTCCACATAATGAAACAAGCACAGCTTGAAAAGCTCTTAAACCTTGCTTTCCTACCCATTGTCACCATGTCAAATCCCAAGGCTGTTCTGTTTATAATTAAATGAAATTTCTGCATAGAGCATGGCAACCTAGTGTTTCATAATCAAGGGAAAATAATTACCTTTCACTATGGGTGTTCCTTAATGAATGAAAATGAAATGTATTATCCAGGCTTTTAAAGCCTCTATATTGTACTGCACTTTGAACAGCAGAATATAGTGGTGGGACATTTGCAATGAAAGGCACTTCAAATTTATAAAGTGTTTTGAAAACATCTGAGTTATTTTTATACCCTGAAGGAAGGACTGCGTTTTTGTATTTATACACTAAAGGCTAAGAATATGAGGCATGCGAATTCGAAATACCAGGAACACCCCCCAATAATATTAAATTTGGACAAAATTAAGTCTAAAGTGAACAGAAATGGTGATTTCAATTTTACTTTGCCATTTAGTCATCAGGTTTGTACTGTGACTTCGAACTAGATTTGAAATACCCAAATACTATTTTGAACAACGCGGCCCACGACTTTAGATATACC